>NC_052072.1:33965510-35395510 GCF_015852505.1 Tachyglossus aculeatus
GACAGTTGCATTTCTTAGTTAACCATTATTCTGGCACTCTCCAAAGGATAGCTTAGAGCCTTTTGTGTTGATCTTTAGAGTGATGTTCCCCACTGATTCATACTTAAAAAAAGTTCTAAGTGGGCCTATGGGCCTAAGTTATTAACATTTTATGATGACTTCCCCTCTTCTGGACTGTGAGCCCGTTATTGGGTAGGGATTGTCTCTATTTGTTGCCAAATTGTACTTTCCAAACGCTTAGAACAGTGCATTGCACATAGTAAGCGCTTAACAAATACCAATAAATGCGATTGAATGAATGAATGACCAGCTGATAGGCAGGTATGCCAATTATCACCTAATGGGAGCATGTCTAGTACAGTACTAAGTGCTTAATACAGTTTTCTGCACACAGTAAGTACTCAAATATGATTGAATGAATGAATGACTAAATCTGCATTCTGGTGTGATAGAAAACAGCAACTGTGCCTTTGCCATACAGATTACATTTTTCCTGTAGAGGACTTTCAAAATAGGCTGAATAAAATCAACTCAGCATTAGGATATTGTAACAGTCACGGTATGATTTTAAAATCATGGCTATATAATAATAATTGTGGTATTCGTTAACTGCTTATGATGTGCCGAACACTTCTAAGAGCTGGGCTAGATACAAAGTTAATTCGTGCAAACAAGTTACTGTTATATATGAACAAAACCTATTTTTCAATTTCCAAAGGGAGACTTTTTCATCTTTACTCATGACCATTGTGTGCAACCAGCCAGCGATAGAGGAGAATTCTGTACTTAATTTTTATAGTCTCAACTCTAGCACCTATCTCTTCTTCGCCTCCTGGGCCTTCCCAACCTGAATTGCATTCAGTAGGCAGGTTAGGTGCCAAATGCCAAAACATTTCTCTCACTTAACCAAATTGGGGATTCCTGGAGTTTCAGGCAGTGAAAATGCGATGTGGGGGCTGCTTAAGATAGAGATAGCTTTCACCAGGACTGAGAACTGTTAGTCACAGCGATCTCTAAACCAGTGCGACAAAGGAAACTGAAACACGAACTGCCAGCACTTGATGAAAATCTGGACTAACCTTTTCTTCTTGGTGGAAAGAGCCACTGACCCAAAGCATGTCATTCACACCAGTGAGGGAAAGAAATTAATGTAGTGGTTTTGGAAGAGTGACTTTTAGATTCATTTACACAGCACCCGACCTGAACTCCGTATTTCCCAAACAAATGTTTTGGGGATCTTAACCAGTGGGAGGAAGCTATTTTCAGAGTCAAAACAGTTAACCGCAAGCAATCTTCCCCTTTGATATTTAGTAATGAGGCAGGATAATGACACCAGCTGTAGATAAGTGGAAATCAAAGGGCAGTTTTCACTTGGTTTATGGAGGACGTGGGAAGGATGGAGGGCTTGGGGTCCAGCGACATGAGTGCTAATACTGGGTCTTCAAGCAAAGCAATTCTCTGGGAATTGTTGTCCAAACAAAACATGGTAAAATTTGAATGGCCCAACCATAGCTACAAAATCAAGAAGGGAGCTTCCAATATAAATTTTTTTAAAAAAAAAGAAGAGGAGGGAACTGGAGACACACATATGAAGAGAGATGAAACAAAACACCATCAACGGTATCTATTAAGCATGTACTGTGTGCAGAACACTGTACTAAGCTCTTGGGAGAGTATAATACCACAGAGTAAGATAACATAAAAAACAAAGCACCAAGGTTTTTGGGGTTCTGTGGCTAGGAGAACAGAATTTCAGGCTCCTCACAGCTCAGAGTTCACAGTCGCAATGATTGCTATAACAGCAGCCGCCACCATTTTCTGGAAGTGGTACAGGGCTCTGGCTGCTTTTCTCTGTCCCACTGGGGCAGTAGAAGGCAGATTGGGATGGTGGACCCTTGATGAAGTGGAGGAGAGCAAGTGTGGCTTTCTGGGGAGGCAGTGTGGTGGTCCAGTAGAGGAGGATGAAAAGGGTCAATCAATCAATCAATCGTATTTATTGAGCGCTTACTGTGTGCAGAGCACTGTACTAAGCACTTGGGAAGTACAAGTTGGCAACATATAGAGACAGTCCCTTCTCAACGGTGGGCTCACAGTCTAAAAGGGGGAGACAGGGAACAAAACCAAACATACTAACAAAATAAAATAAATAGAATAGATATGTACAAGCAAAATAAATAAATACATAGAGTAATAAATATGTACAAACATGGATGTTCCAGTGAGAAGGTGGCAGTCATGAAGGATTTGGTGGAGAGAGAGGCTGGGGAAAGCTCTGGAGCAGCTTAGATGATCATGATCAGGTATTGATGCCCTGGAAGGAGGAGGAAATGCAGAATTACAGAGCAGGACAAACATCAGTGCAAATGAGGTTGAAATGAGAATCTGAGACTGAGCATTTGGCTGCTTTTTAAGCGCTTTTTGGCTCTCCATTTTACACTTCACATTTCCCCTCAATGTTTACAAGTTGGGACTTTCTATCTGTCTTTGCATTTTCTTTGCCTTTTCACATAGGAAAACTTCCTCTAGACTGTGAGCTTGTTATGGGCAGGGATTTATTATTAATTGCTGTATTGTACTTTCCCAAGTACTCTGCTCAAAGTAAGCGCTTAATAAAGACGATGAAATGAAATGAATGAATTAATTTACAATTCAAACACAAAACTTATGCAAAGAGGAAGTGACATTCCTTGAGATGTATTAAAAATTGATTTTGATGAGGAAAACTTTGGCTAAATTTCTCAAAACGTGTTCAAGACAATGAGCTGAAAAATCCCACATTTTAAAAAGTGGATAATTTTAAGTAGGGAAACAGTAATGTAGTGTTAATATGAGTATTTTAACTTTGTCTTTACTCCATATGATCCCACAGAGATGAATTCATCCAACCTTCCAAGTGAGGGGGCCTTTTAAACAGGAGTATATTAACAGCCATATTGCATATGTAGTTTTTGATTTTCAGATGCAGGAAATAGTCTTGTGAGTCTTTAAGTGGGTTTGTAGCCTTTATACATATATGAATGTATTTAGGTTGCATTAGAAATTGAAGCCCCCTGCCAGGAAAATAATCTAGAAGCAAACTCATTTAGATGGGCACATCTATATTTCTGCCGCTTTCATGTTCATAAACTGGAATGACCCTGTACCTGATGACATTAGTTTCTCCATAAAATGCATGGAAGAGCCAAGAGGAGAAGAATTCTGAGAGACCTTCCTCAAAAGGAAAGAAGCATTCAGGGAGGTCTTGGCCAGTAGCAGCCTTCTGCATCTGGAGACAAATTCCAACCTCATTATTTGCAAAAATATAAAGTGTATTTACATCCAATCACTGTCTCCCTTAAATATGTGGATCTTTTTATAGCCCAAAACTATCATGCAAATGACATCTTTAGTTGGTGAATAAGGACATCACAGGATTTTAGATAGTAGTTGCCTCATTTTGGGGGTATAGGTGGGTTCTTGATGAAATAATGTGTTTCAGTCTTGGGGTGCAGATGTTAGAGAATCATCATCATCATCAGTGGTATTGTTTGAGTGCTTGTTGTGGTAGAGCACTTATCTAAGTGCTTGGGGAGAGTGCAGTACAAGAGTTGGTAGACACATCCCCTGCCCACAATGAGCTACAAAGTAAATTAACATTGTTTTCCAAATTACAAAGCGAAACAGTATTTATTAAGAAACCAAGATGCAGAAATGTCAGCTGAACTTGATAGGCTCACAGAAAAAGTTATTGACAGAAGTGGGATGAGAATTTACCTCATTTGTAAAATGGGGATTAAGACTGTGAGCCCCACGTGGGACAACCTGATCACCTTGCCAACTCCCCAGTGCTTAGAACAGTGCTTTGCACATAGTAAGGACTTAATAAATGTCATCATTATTAGAGAAGCAGCATGGCTAGAGAAACAGTGTGGCTCAGTGGAAAAAATGGGGATTAAGACTGTGAGCCCCACGTGGGACAACCTGATCACCTTGCCAACTCCCCAGTGCTTAGAACAGTGCTTTGCACATAGTAAGGACTTAATAAATGCCATCATTATTAGAGAAGCAGCATGGCTAGAGAAACAGTGTGGCTCAGTGGAAAGAGCCCGGGCTTGGGAGTCAGAGGTCATGGGTTTGAATCCCGGCTCTGCCACTTGTCTGCTGTGTGACCTTGGACAAGTCACTTCACTTCTCTGAGTCTCAGTTACCTTATCTGTAAAATGGGGATTAAGACTGTGAGCCCCACGTGTGGCAAACTGATCACCTTGTATCCCCCCCAGCGCTTAGAACAGTGATTTGCAATAGTAAGCGCTTAACAAAATGCCATCATTTTAGTTGCAAGAGGATTACTTAATACTCCAGCCTTTCACTTGAAATGTGCTTCCAGAGGGACACGTTTTCACAACAGGACATTAAGCCAAATTCTCCTCCCATGTCTGGTTTCCCTTGAAGCCACGTGGAAGGAAAATCTGGTCTGATATTGTTTTGCTACGACTACAGAAAAAGACCGTGAAACTTGCACTGCAAAGTAATAAGCTTTTTGACCTTCCCCCAAGGACTCTCAACACCTCGCCAAAAATAAAAAATAAAAAGGATTCCCTAAACTATGTAGAAGCAATTCCCCAATGCCTTTATGTGGCAACCTTGTTCTCCAGGCAGTGAGGAAATATTGCCTTGGAATAAGAAAGTTTATTTTTTTCAAGCAGTAAACAGACTTATGGTCTGTAAATGAGTTCCACTTTAAGGCAAAATTTCCAGGAGAACAGTTCATCTTTGCAATTAAACAGTATTTTCAATATTTGAATGCATTTACCAAAAACAAAATTAAAATGCTTTATAGCTGGCAGTTTTTGGTTAAAAAATGTTTTATTTTGTAAAGATGTTTTACAAAGGATTATTTAGAGAAAATATTTGTCTTAATAAAGAATTCAGAAGCCTTAAAACCTAGAAATTTTGATTTCTGGAAGCGGAATATTAAGAAAACCGAGCCTGGAGGCTGGATGGATGTTGCATAAAATAAAATGTTCTCAATTAATTTTGGGTTGTTTTGTTTTTAAAGCCTCTTTAAACACTCTTTTGATACTTTAGTGTCATTTTAATCCACAGCCTACTACAAAAAGTATGAATGAAAGCTTTACCTAGAGAAAATATTGGGAATAAAAACTCTGTGCTGTTAAGCATTGTGTTCTTTTTTTTTAACTCCTCTTAAGTACGTTGTTTATTAGACTTCTCTACGAAATTGTTTTCTTCATTGAGTGTAAGGACTCACCACCACTGTTTCCCCTGGAAGCTCACTTGTTAAAACAGTCACACATCTCCTCAGGAAGATAAAAGAGATTATCACCTTGAGGAATGGAGGGCTCTGAAACCTCTCCACCAAGGAAGAGCCATGCCCTTTACTAATTATCCTCAGAAAGTGGCTAATTTTGAGATCTTATTTCCAAACTGATTAAAATGCTCAAGGCACGTCTATTTGCCTTTCCCAAGATAGGAAGAGTTGGTGTTCTAATCAACTCAGACTACCTTGTAATCCAGAAGCAACATTTTGCTTCACTGAGATTCTCAATTCGCTTCCAAGTGTTATTGTCTGGGTCAGGCTGTCTCTTTATTTTTTCAAATCTGGATCTTTCATTTAGCGTCTCCTTGATTCAGCATTCTTACTTGGACTTGGAAATGTTTTAATCTCTTAGGATCCAAGTTGCCTGAATAGTTTTCTTATCCAACTGACAAGAGAAAGTAATTTTATTCCCTTTTACCTACTTTTATATACTGTCTGGGTTGCTTTAAGTTCTTTAGTCAATACATTTATAACAAAATGTATTCAAATCTAAACTGCAATGCCTAGCTGTTAATATCCCGATTATAATTTGTGCATTATTCTTGATCATATCACAATTCTTCCAGTTGATGTCTGTTACAATCATTTAGTAGAAAATGTCACTAGAATCCTATCCAATCTTTCCTGTTTATTTAAAGTTATGGATTTTGAATGTATCTCACTTACACATTACTATTCCTGGAAAAATGACATAATTTAAAATCAGACATTCAGTCACTAAAAGTCTCAGCGGACTCTATGCCTGCAGAATTGAGGAATTCACGGCAGACATAAGAAAGGGTATTTCGGATCCAGCCCTAGTCCCAAGCTAATCGAAGTGAAGTAGCAGAGGCAACTGTGGGCTTCTGCTTCATTCTTCAACCGGGAATACAACATGAATAAATGTATTCATAAACTAGGGTAGTAAAAGGGGAAAATCAAAACTGCACATTGCAATTTAGAGCTAGATATTAAAATAATTAAGAGCCTGCACTAGATGGATATTTTTTGAGATTTTTTTTTTGGTTTTGCCCAGCTCTGCAATTTGGACCTTGCTAGGAAGGGAGGATGTTTTTGAGGCCAGGTGTTAATAATCCTGTTCTAGACTGTAACCCAGGAACCATGACATAGCATGTTAACAGACAGAGGGTGTCTCATGCATGGACCCTTCCTCAGGCCCGGCTTCCCACTTCATCAGCTGACTTGGGAGGCCTGCCTAGGACTTATATCTGGCCCGATTCCCATGGCCTGGTGCCCACTAACATACTAACCCTAATCAGCGTGGCTTAACAGATAGAGCATGAGTCTAGGAGTCAGAAGGACCTGGGATCTAATTCTGGCTTCACCACATGTCTGCTGTATTACCTTGGACAACTTTTTCAACTTATCTGGTCCTCAGTTACCTCATCTGTAAAATGGGGATTAAGAATCTGAGCCCCATGTGGGGCAAGGACTGTGTCCAACATGATTAACTTGTATCTACCTCAGGGCTTCAAACAGTGCTTGGCACGTAGTAAACTCTTAACAAATACCATTATTATTATTATTCCTTTTTCCAGGCTCTTTGCTGCTGTCATTCACTCAACCCAGCTTGAACTGGAGAAGCAGCAAAGCCTAGTGGCGAGAGTTCAGGCTTGGGAGTCAGAGGATGTGGGTTCTAAACCCGGCTCTGCCACTTGTCTGCAGGGTGACCTTGGGCAAGTCCTTAACTTCTTTGTGCCTCATCTGTAAAATGGGGATGAAGACTATGAGCTCCAGGTGGGACAACCCGATTACCTTGTATCTACCCCAGCGCTTAGAACAGTGCTTGGTGAATAGTAAGTGCTTAACAAATACCATTATTATTATTTCCCCCGTCCCACTAGACTGTAAGCCTGGTGTGGGTAGGGACTGTCTCTATTGCTGAATTGTACGTTCCAAGCGCTTAGTACAGTGCTCTGCACACAGTAAGTACTCAATATGTACAATTGAAGGAATGAATGAACTGTTATTAATATCTGTTAATCAGGCAGAAATCTTGCCTCAGCTTTTAGGGGTTGAAGATGGTACATGTATTGCAGTTTTATGGATTTAGGCAGGAAGCTATGGATTGGGTACCAACCTGCAGCATATACCTGAAATTAGTAGGCATCTCATCTTACAGGAGAAGCAAATTAGGGTGTTGTTTCTGTTTTAAGGAACAAGTGGGTATATCAAAATGGTCTGCTCTTTCTTTGGGCAGTGCTGTGCCAGACGAAGGCAGGTAGAGTTTGGAGATAGATGCCTCTTAGCTCATCTCTACTTTCCATCATTTTTGCAGAATCTGGTCTAATCATGGTCTTGCAGCAGAAGTTAAACCACTCCTAGACACTCGGCATGTCTATCTGGACTAGGTGCCCCAGCCTCCAACCACTGGCAACTGGTCTTCTTGGATAAAGAGGCTCCTGCCAGATTGTAACCTCCTCGTGGACAGGGATTGTGTCTACCAGTTGTCCTCTCCCAAGCACTTAAAACAATGCTCTTCACATAGTAATGCTCAGTAGATAACAGACTAATTGCCTGGTTGATTGCTTTGCCCTTGAATATCTGGTTTACTGGACTCAGGGTTTAGCATCATGCCACAAATTACATCTAAGTTATCCACACGTCTTTCTAATACTCATGTAAACTCTTAGAACTAGTGTTTGCCTTTATGTAAATTATGTGTATTTGTGTTTGGGATTATTTTTCCTTTTTTTATAGTTTTGTGTGTCCCTCACTTGCTTATGTTTCTTTTTTGTCAATCAGACAATGAATCAATCAATCAGTGGTGGGTTTTTTTTAGCACTTATTGTGTGCAGACCACTGAAATCAATCAATCAATCAATCGTATTTATTGAGCGCTTACTATGTGCAGAGCACTGTACTAAGCGCTTAAATAAACGCTTGGGAGAGTTCAATACAACAGAGTTGTTAAAACAAGCTCCCTGCCCACAAGGAGCTTACAGTCTAGTACATATGTTCTCATACATGTGTTTGTCTTGTCCCTCGCATACTGGCCAAGAAGAGTATTTCAATCATGGCTGACACACATATATATATATATATATATATATACACATAGAGAAGCAGCGTGGCTCAGTGGAAAGGGCACGGGATTTGGAGTCAGAGGTCATGGGTTCGAATGCTGACTCTGCCACATGTCTGCTGTGTGACCTTGGGCAAGTCATTTAACTTCTCTGAGCCTCAGTTACCTCATCTGTAAAATGGGGATTACGACTGTGAGCCTCACGTGGGACAACCTGATCACCTTGTATCCCCTTCAGCGCTTAGAACAGTGCTTTGCACATAGTAAGCACTTAACAAAGGCCAGAATTTCTTAGATCTATCATTGGATTCTAAATAGCTTTATAGACATTTTTAAAAATACAAGGCTCTACATCAGCATGCAACAAATACACAGTTTTTATTGGTAAAACTGTAACAATGAATTCAAGTACTTTTCAAGCCTATAAGAATAAAAATCAGACAAATATAAATATATAAACTTCAGTCTAACAGGAAAAAAGTACTCCCACATAGATTATTACTAAATTGTGTACTTTAGGAATTTATCAAGTTTACTACACAGCAATATGAAAGAATCGTGTAGGTTTTCTCTCTGGATATATTGATATGTTGAAAGTGTGGTCTAGTGGATAGAGCACGGGCCTGGGACCTGGGTTCTAATCCTAGCTCCTTCATGTGCCTGTTGTGTGACCTTGTGCAAGTCACTTAACTTCTCGTGCCTCAGTTACCTCCTCTATAGAAGGTCCCACGTAAGACTGTGAGCGTTATGTGGGACAGGGACTGTGTCCAACCTGATTATTTTGTATCCACCCCAGTGCTTAGTACAGTGCCTGGCACACAGTAAACATCTAAATGTTATTTTTAAAAATACCCTTTCCAAGCATGCTGTAACACTTACCAAAAATTGAAGAGTTAAAAGGACTATCCTCAGGAAGGGAAAGTTGGATTACAATGCATATTTGGAGATAAAAGAACATTCAATATCTCTAATACAAAATTCCACGTCTACTGACTTATTTATGCTATTTTTAAAACAAACCTCTTTCGTTCCCTTTTCCCGGCCTCCCTCCAGAGGTTTAATGCATAACCTATTCAGGCAGGGAGCCTCCCAGTTCTAATTGCTTTGGCTAAAAACTGAATTGCTGAACAGGAGAATTGTTTGAAAACACCCTAGAAATGGTGTGGTGTATTTATTTTTCACTCTCTCTAAGTAGACTAGGAGAGTCAATTAATGGAAGATATACAGCTTACTTTAATATGCAAAATGCTATATTTGCCCAGAGGAAATTAATGAATAGAAATCATTCCAAAAAAGAAGTGGTAGTTTTCAGAGTTTCGAAATAGTAAATTGTGGTGGGGTGAGTTCAAAGCTCTCCAAATCCCAGAGTTGCCTTTCTGTAGTGTGGAAGACCGGGAACAGAGCAAATAGTTTTTTAACACGTGTCATAAAAGTCAGTTAGGCTTTATTGTGTCGGACAAATTGCTCTGGGCCAGTTCGTTTGGTCTCCCTTTTTAAAAACAGATATAAAACCTGCAGCATACCCATATCTCTTTCAAAGCCCAAATGTCTGACTCTTTTTTTTTTCCCAAGGAATAATATGACACATTCATCAAAATCACATTACAAAAAAAGAATGAAAGGTTCACTAAACATCTGCTGAAAATATTAGTGCTGAGAAGGTTGAGCTGGTCAGTCCTGTAATATTTCCTTTGTACTGCTCTGAAATATCACGCATGTAGAGTTTTATCTGTTTGATATAACAATCTCTCTTTCTGACTGAGAACATTTGCAAATGTTTCCAGTGGCTGATCACACTTGTTAAAACAAGGGGAAAAAAAAATCCTTTTAAGATGAAAGAGTTTATTACCTTGAGAACTGGCCAATTTATTTACTGTACCTTTAGAAGTGGATTGATAGAAATGGTTACTTCTTAACAAGGATAAAGTGTTGATCAGTTGCATAACAGTATTTCCCTGTTTATATGAATTTGGCCTGAAAAGTGGGCTTTCATCATTTATCATTTCTTGGGAAATTGCAATATTTCATATTCTTACATACGGCAAACTTTACACATTTTTAGTGAAACCATTGCAAAATACTACTTCTTAGCGACCCTTACATGAGTCATTTAGCCTTTGTTATGTAGCATTCAAGAAGCCCCCAAAATGACCTGGGCATTATAATTAGGTTACATGGATAGAGCTATTTTCCTTCTAAAATCAAAACAAACATAAATGGCAATCCATAAAACAAAGCCATCTTCCATCTGCTCTATATAAAGCTATGCCCTACAGGAAAGGAAAGGGGCAAACAATGAGGAGAAGAAAGGAGAAATCAAAGGAAAACAGAAGGTGGAAAGATATTTGTCCATGATATCCATGATATTCCTAGCTCTCTTTAATTCTCAATTAACAGAGGGGCTTGTCAATCTTAGTTCAGCATGGCTTGAAGCTGTAGACAAAACCAAGAGTTTCAGAGGTTAGTAGTTTTCAAGAAAGCAGGATGTTTTCTTCCCGACCTTGCCAGCTTTTGCTGGCTTCAGTAGGAATTCTGGGAATTTACTGAAAGCAGAATTGGACTTGTGGTCCTTATCAAGCACATGTTTTTCTTATTAAGGCTTTGGTTTTTTTAAGGTTTAAACAAGAGGCTGTTTTGTAAGGTTATCGTTTAGAGGTAGCTGGAGCTCTTTACATGTAGAACTCCTTTGCTCTAAAGATCTTACGACTCCTAAATACCTCCAGATTACTTTGGTTTCTAATGAGGAAAAATGCAACTTCAGTTTCAGATTTTATTTGCATCTCACCTTTCTTCAAAGGGACAAAACACTTGATGTATCCCCTCTACACTGTAAGCTCCTTGTGGGTAGGGATCATATCTTTGAATGAGGCCAAGCCCACCAAGCTGAAACAGAAAGGTCCAGCTGGAGGGCCAGAACGATTATGGACCCGAACTCTCTGGGCTTCAGGATGCCTCATTCTCGCCTGTCCCGCCGTCAACCCCTGGCCCACGTCATCCCCCTGGCCTGCCCTCCCTCCGCAAATCCACCAAGCTAGCTCTCTTCCTCCCTTCAAATCCCTACTGAGAGCTCACCTCCTCCAGGAGGCCTTCCCAGACTGAGCCCCCTCCTTCCTTTCCCCCTCCTCCCCCTCCCCCCCACCTTACCTCCTTTCCCTCCCCACAGCACCTGTATATATGTATATATGTTTGTATGTATTTATTACTCTATTTATTTTACTTGTACATATTTATTCTATTTATTTTATTTTGTTAATATGTTTGGTTTTGTTGTCTCTCTCCCCCTTCTAGACTGTGAGCCCATGTTGGGTAGGGACTGTCTCTATATGTTGCCAACTTGTACTTCCCAAGTGCTTAGTACAGTGCTCTGCACATAGTGAGCGCTCAATAAATACTATTGAATGAATGAATGAATGAATGAATCTTCCAATTCTGTCGTACTGTATTTACCTAAGAGTTTAGTACAGTGCTTTGCACACAGTTAGCACTCAAAAAATACCATTGATTGACTGATAGACATATCACTGGTTTTGGAAGATGATAATGCAAATTGTGTTGCTCTTTCCTGAGGTATAATAATAATAATGAGCATGGTATAATGGATAATCCAGGCTTTTCCACTTGTCTGCTGTGTGGTCTTGGGCAAGTCACTTCACTTCTCTGTGCCTCAGTCCCCTCATCTGTAAAATGGGAACTAATACTGTGAGCCCCATGTGGGACAGGGACTGTGTCCAACCTGATTACCTTGTACCTACCCTAGCACTTAGAATAGAGCTTGGCATAGAGTAAGTGCTTAACAAATACCAAAATAATAATAATAGCATTATTATTATTATTATTAACAATTGTGGCACTTGTGAAATGCTTGGTTTGTGCCAAGCACTGGACTGATGTAAGATAATTACGCTGGACACAGTCCCTGCCTCACAAAGGCGCACAAGTCTAATTTGGAGGAGAACAGGTATTGAATCTCCTTTTTACAGATGAGGAAACTGAGGCACAGGGAAGTTAAGTGATTTGCCCAAGGTCACCTTGACAAATGATAGAGCTGGTTTAGAACCCAGGTCCTCTGATTCCCAGGCCCATGCTCTTTCTACAAGGTGACCGTACTTTCTTATAGGTACTGTTGTGATCATTGGCGATAACTTATCTCTCTCACCCTTGAACGTATGACCAAGTAGTTGACAAAACTGGGGGGCTGTCAGGGATTAGGATGCCGTATGGACAGTGACAGATTTTTTGGTTCTTAAATCTACAACAGCAAGACAGCTGCTGGGTTGATATGTACTCGGTATTTTTTGAAGTAGGTGAACCATCGTAATACCTGTCCAGTATTTCCTATTTGCTCAATAGCAGGAATTTTATTTTTTCTGCATAAAAATAGAAATTTATCGGAAAGCTCCAAGAGAAGAGTTTAGTGAAGTGGGACAGCAGGTAATTCGGGGAGGGAGGAACAAGATAAAAGAGTCCCATGGAGAATTACAAATCAAATGGTTGCCCCGTGCAAACACTGGTTTACAATTGTTTGCCTCTTCCCTGCTTTGGTGTGCTTTTCCAGTATTTCTCAAAAGCAACAAAAAAAGACCTCTTCATCTTGAGCTAACCTGTGCCATTTCATATCATCCTTGTGTCTCCTACTTAATGCAGCCGAGGAGTGAGAGAAATGAAGTGATCTGACCTAGGTCATGATAGTATTGGGGTAGAGTGTGGACTTTGGTTTATTAATTCCTAGTGCAAATCTCCATGCTCTAGATTAGCACAGTTCTGAAGTGGGGTGGAGAAGGGGTTGCTTAATATTACACTGAGCTGGAGATTAGCATTGATCTTTTCCTTCCTGACCTGGATTCTCAGAGTCCTTTCATACAGCAGTAGGAAGAGACATGAGAAACAGAAAACCATCTACCGTAAATAGAAACTCAAATAGGAAGTCGGACATTCAATCCAACCTGATTCCTGTCAATTTAGCGAACAGCTAAGAATCATAACCTCAAATTCCTCTTTTCACGATAGGAACGGTTCTTTGTTTTGTCACCCTTCCGGAACAGCTGGTCTTCAGGTCGCTTTGAAAAAGACAAAATTTATTCCAGAAGTTTGAGTGCCTAGTTACTGCCTTTAATGTGGTGGTTAGGGATGCAGGTACTTCAGGGTGGCCCAGGATAAAGAAACCCCATATGGTTTTCCCTTGTTCAATTGCCAGCTGGATAATCAACTGCTAATCCTTATTGCACAGGATCAGGGAGACATAGTCAAACCAGCCCCACCAGGTAGCCCTTAAACCCACCCACCAGCCCTCTAGCAGAAAGGATAATTCCATTGTTGGAGAGATGAAGAATAATCACCCCTCTGACACACACCACAGCCTATTCAGTGGCAGGGTGATCAGGAGATCTCCTTGGGTCAATGCACAGCACCAGGTCTGCACAATAGATGTGTGGGGCACCTGGTACAATCTGCAAGGGATTTCTGCAGCTGGTACTCGTTTCCTACCAGGGATTTTTTACTTTTCAACCTTCTCTTTAGAAACTGTAGCCCTACAGTCCCAAGGATTCACCTGAAGGAAGGCCAATATCCCAGCCAAGCCCCCTTATGCTTGTGTGTGCATGAACACAAGCACAAACACACACACACAAACATACCCTTCCACTAACACACACTGTTGCTCAAGGAAACAATTCCATACCCACACACATTTCCGCTCACATGTGCTTTTGCTCAAGCAATTATTTACACGCACACACACACACACACACACACACTCCCACTCCCACACAAACACTTTCACTCTTGCACACAATTTCACTCACACATAGAGGAAATTCACTAGAAGCTAAGTAACAGAGCAGGGTCAACCACAGCAGTTGAGAAAAAGAATTGCATCTGCTGCTGCTACAGTTGCCATCTCCTCCCTGGGATCCCTGGGGTCCTCAGGGTTCCTGCCTCCGAGCTGTGGGGTTGCTTGTATTGCCAGTTGTTAACTGCTTACCTTGTGCTAGTCGTGTCCTAAGTCCTGGGAAGACATCCAAGGACAAATGATTCGAGCCCCAGTCATCCTTTGTTTGAAGTACTCCTAGGGCCGCTTTTCTCAGGTCAGTCAATGCCCTCCGGATTGAAATCTTGCCACTCATTCTCTCCTCTTATGGAATTTCTGATGCCTTTCACACTTGTCTAGAAAATGGGAATTTAGGTGAGAGAAGTGATATTTTTTAGTATGGCATATTTGGGGGAGTTCTCACCAGTTTCCTGGATTGCTATTTCTCCTGAGACAAAAACCGTGGTGAGGATTTTATTTCATTTATCCTCTAGACTGAAATCTCGTTGTGGGCAGGGAGCATGTCTACCAACACTGTTATAGTGTACTCTCCCACGCACTTAGTACAGTGTTCTGCATACAGTAAGTGCTCAGTAACTATGATTGACTGATCAATTGGCTATTACTCTAAGATCTCAGGCCTGGGGCAGAATCCTGTGTCACCTGGGCAGGTAATCACAGCCCACCCCAGAGTCAACCACTCTTTCTGCTGCTCCGTATCAGGGAACTGCATCCCTTATTCCTAGGCGCGGCAGGCTGCTACTGCTAAGCTGCTTTTCAGAGCTTAGCTTTTCAGGCTCAGAGGGAGTAATCGGTAAAATCATCATCATCATTTATTGGGCACTTACTGTGTGCAGAGCACTGTACTAAAAGCTTGGAAGAGTACAGGATTGGAAGAAACATTCCCATCCCACAACAAGCTTATAGTCGAGATAGGGAGAATCCAAGGTAGGTTTCAATCAGTCATATTTACTGAGTGCTTAGTGTATGCAGAGCTCTGTACTAAGCCCTAGAGAGTACAGTATAACAACAAAACAGACTAGGGAGACATATTCCCTGCCTTCCAGGAGTTTACAGTTTAGAGATTTCTTTAGACTCTTCTTGGACCTCAACCAAATTCCGGCAAAGCAATAGTGAAGCAATTATTTGCAAGGTTCTTTCTTTTAAGTGCTTACAACATCTCAGGCACTGTACTAAGTGCTGGGGTAGATACAGCTAATCAGGTCCGTGTTTCACAAGGGGCTCAGTTTTAATCCCCATTTTATAGCTTAAGTAACTGAGGTAGAGAGAAGTTAAGTGATTTGCCCAAGATCACACAGCAGGCAAGTGGCAGAGTCAGGATTAGAACGCACATCTCTGAATCCCAGGCCTGTGCTCTTTCCGCTAGGTCATGCTGCTTCTCATTAGGCTCTTGTAGGTTGCTCAGGATGTAGTCTACAATGCGTTTAAATTCTTAAGTGTTTTCCTTTTTGTGCTCCAAAATACAGGTCATTTTCTATCTCTGTTAATAATACTGATTGCTTGAAACCATATACCGAGGTCATGAACATGCAAAATGGTGCAGAACATTAACCCAAAGGACCCCAGTAATGCTTCTGAAACAAATAGGAAAAGGATTGGTCTTCACAAAAGTAATTTGCATTATTATCTTGGAATAATTTTACATAAAGTAACATACTCTAAGCCTGGAAATCCAAAGAGTGGGACCTCAAAAATACACTGAAGCATTGCTCTAGGCAGGAGAAAGCTAGTTTTGAAGTATTCTGCTTAGAGTCTACAACACATGGATAATTTTCCAATGAGTGCCTTGAATTTCCCAATCCCATCTGGTGCATATTTCATAGGGTGAAAAAGATGAGACTTGGTTAAATTATGCATGTGGACTTACCCCTTCTTCATGCAGGGTGCACTGTAGGGGTTACAGACATTTTTATTTACTCGTTGAGGAAGTGTTCTCATGGGGTAATAGCTCACAGTGCTTTTTTCACCCATTTTTGACTTGTGCAGTGGGCTATTCTAGAGGAAGATAGGTATAAGGCTGTAGGTGTGGTGAAAAAAGAAATCAGCCACTACTAGCCAGAGGGGGAAAAAATCTGAATCTTTCACACACAGGTTTAATTTCATATGTACAAAATGAGATATGAACAGAGTAACTTCTAACCTACTTTTTGCATGTTAGGGAGTTAGAGGACATTTTCACTATGTCACCCACTGATGAAAAAAGAAGAAAAAGAAAAAAAAACCCCAAACAAAATAAGCAACTGCCCGACCTTTCTTCCATTTACTTTGTGAGTCATCACCAGTTTCCTCATTCAGGTACCTCAGTGTTTGTTTGGCCCTTCAAATAAGGAAGCATTTGCTTATTGGTTGCTCTCTGAGGAAGGGATGGGTGAGGAGAGCGTTGTTGGGTAGGAACCATCTCTATATGTTACCGATTTTTACTTCCCAAGCGCTTAGTACAGTGCTCTGCATGCAGTAAGTGCTCAATAAATACGATTGAATGAATGAGACTAGGCTTTCAGCCATCTAGAGTCCAAGGTCTTGGCTTCCGGGGGAAGATCCTGAAAGTTATTCTTAGTCAGGGTCCTTTTTCTATTCCAGGACAAGTCCTGTACACCTCTCAGAGGAACCAAATCATGCCACAACCCTCCAACCCTCCTCACAGAAAATGAGCCAGTGACTTCATTTTTCCCTTCTATGATTTGAAACAGAAGTCAATTTCATTCCTCACTGCATCTCCTTTTGGTCTTGGAAAAACATCCTCCATCTCATGTAGGCAGTGATTTTGGAGGGAGGGAGAAGATCAGGGTTTGAGAAAATCTCTTTCTGAACTAACGTGTACTTAAAATGGATCTTGCGTATATAACATAGTTATTATTTTATTATGTTTAAAGAAAAAGACAACCAAAGTATCCTGGATCCAATTAGACATTTGCCTGCCTGGAGGCAGAGGACTGGTTCCACTGCTAAGTTTAGGTTCACTGATATGTCCCTCAAATGAGAATCAAACCAGAAATAAGACTAAAATCAATTATCTCTCCCTCTAGACTGTAAGCTCATTATGGGTGGGGAACATGTCCCCTAATTCTTTTATATTGCACTCTCCCAAGCACTTAGTGCAGTGCTCTGCATTCATTCAATCACAATTATTGAGTGCTTACTGTGTGCAGAACACTGTACTAAGCACTCTGCACATAGTAAGTGCTCAATAAAAAACATTGATTGATTGATATTCAATATTTTTTTTATCTTGACCTTTCCCAAGCATGGGAACTGAACGGAAGATACTGAGGGAAGTAGCACCATTAACCTTTCCCCTTCCAAATCTTCCCTGTTTTCACCTCCAATATCCTGTGTATAAAATTCTGAGAATGGACATTTCCAACTTCCCTCTAGGAGACAGCTTGGTGAATAATAATAACAATAATGGAATTTGTTAAGCGCTTACTATGTGCCAAGCACTGTTCTAAGCACTGGGGTAAATACAAGGTAATCAGGTTGTCCCACGTGGGGCTCACAGTCAATCCCCATTTTACAGATGAGGGAACTGAGGCACACAGAAGTTAAGTGACTTGCCCAAAGTCACACAGCTGATAAGTGGCAGAGCAGGGATTAGAACCCATGTCCTCTGACTCCCAAGCCCGTGCTCTTTTCACTAAGCCACACTGCTTCTCTAAAATGACATCTGCATTGGCCGGGAATCAAACTCGGGCCTCCCGCGTGGCAGGCAACAATTCTACCACTGAGCCACCAATGCTAGGTGAACGATAGGTTTCCCTTTTCTGTTCTCCTTCCTACAGGTTGCACCCAGAGTTGCTTAATCAATCAATTGCATTTATTGAGCGCTTACTGTGTGCAGAGCACTGGACTAAGCGCTTTGGAAGTACACATCGGCAACACATAGAGACAGTCCCTACCCCACAGCGGGCTCACAGTCTAGAAGGGGGAGACAGAGAACAAAACCAAACATACTAACAAAATAAAATGAATAGAATAGACTGTTTTTAGACTGTGAGCCCACTGTTGGGTAGGGACTGTCGCTATATGTTGCCAATTTGTACTTCCCAAGCGCTTAGTACAGTGCTCTGCACATAGTAAGCGCTCAATAAATACGACTGATGAATAGATATGTACAAGATAAATAGAGTAATAAATATGTACAAACATATATACATATATACAGGAGCTGTGGGGAAGCGAAGGAGGAAAGATGGGGGAGATGGAGAGGGGGACGAGGGGGAGAGGAAGGAAGGGGCTCAGTCTGGAAAGGCCTCCTGGAGGAGGTGAGCTCTCAGTAGGGCTTAAAATCCTTCCCGGTTGGGACAAGGATGACAGGGCCGTATGAGTCATTTTCATCCTTAGGATACATGATATTTCAGGGGCTGAGCTGTGATCCCCACAATGCTTAATATTGCTAGTGGGGAGAACTTGCTGAATGTCTCTAGGTTACCCCCTGAGACACACTGCTGGGCAGTTGTGCAGTCTGTATCGAAAGTGCCCTCTTCTGGTGTGTATCCCTAAACCCACAAGCAGTCTTGAAACTAGGAAATTCCAAGATTGGAGGTAGATGCCATCCTTACTCATAAGCAAGAGCACAGATTTATAGGCACTTTAAAATATAGTGGATTAAGACAACTACTAAGCTATACAACCAGTAAACTGATTGATCTTAAAAATCTTATTGCTAGGAAAAGGGAAGGAGATTAGGGTAGGACTCTTTTAAAGGAAAAATAATTTTGGAAGGCAGTTATTTTAGCATTTCTCTCACTACAGGTTCCATTATATAATCCTAATCGGGCTCTCATCCTAAACAGTAGGCATTATTGGTATTTTTTGTTGTCTGGATAATAATAACGGCTTTTATTGAGCGCTTATTATGTGCAAAGCACTGTTCTAAGTGCTGGGGAGGTTACAAGGGGATCAAGTTGTCCCACGGGGTGCTCACAGTCTTCATCCCCATTTTACAGATGAGGTAACTGAGGCACAGAGAAGTTAAGTGACTTGCCCAAAGTCACACAGCTGACAATTGGCAGAGGCATGATTTGAACCCATGACCTCTGACTCCAAAGCCTGTGCTCTTTCCACTGGGCCACCCTGCTTCTCTAGAATGGACCAGATTCTGAGAAACAAGGAAGAAGTGACTTCATTTACAAATATAGAACCTACACACATAGGTTTGAGAAACTGAAAATCCATGCCAGAGGGAGAACAAGTAAAATTGTTTACGGTAGATTTCCTTTCAATAATTACTAGAGGTGGCAAAGCCTAAAATTTTCCACCTTCTGGAGAATTAGCTCTTTGACTGATGCTATAACATTAGCATGGCTCATTGTGAAAGACCCCCTAACCCAAGGGTCTACTTCCTCAGGGAGTTCCTTTTTTTCTAATCAGCTCTGGTTAAAAGAGCAGCAGGCACCACTTTAGTTTAGTTCTGACAAATGGTAAATGCCACTTTGCATTCCTTTGAGAATTTCCATCCTCTTTCTCTCCCTCTCTCTCCCTTTCTCTCTCCCTCCCTCCCTTTCTTTCTCTCTCTCTCCCTCTCTCGTTTCCATCTTTCACCTGCTGAGGGCTTCCTTAAAGAAATCTCCCATCTCCCTAAGAAGAAAATACTAATTCCACCTACTGCTGATGGTTATAAAAAAATCTGACCACCATATAAGGAGTGAAAATGTGGATCTTTTCCATATTATAGTCATACTTAACATAGATACAAAGCCCACAACACTTATGTGGGCTATAATAGTCCCTGAAAATGGTTTTGAATGATTACAAACCTTAATTTGAAATCCTTGGGGGCATGGGGTGGGGATGGAGACTAGTCACCTCGTTTCCCTGCAAAGAAGTTCTACTGATCATATGTCAAGTCCAAGAATTCTTATGAAATCATCAGTTGGACTACTGAATTCTTCTACAGCAAAAGCTTCTCGTTTCCCCAAGCTCCTTTTTGGGAGAAATGAGGGCAGAAAGCAGAGAAGGTTATGGTTCTCATCTGGAGGTGACTTCTCTCCTCTTTGCGCCTCCTTGGCTAGCTCAAAAGTTTCCGGGTAATGGGCAATTTCACAGCTAATCAGCCCACTGGATTATTTCCTAAATACATTTCTCTGTTTCCTTTTCCCTTGCCTGGCATCAGCAAGCAGAATTCCTTTGACTTTGTCATTCATCTTGCTTGAACTCTGTCAATTCCTCCCCTCAGCATGAACTTCCTCCTGCCTTTACCTCCCACTCCCAGCAAAATCACACTTTGCTCAACACCTACATGTTTCATCTCTCTTCCCATTTGTGAAATTTGGATGCAAGCTCAAGCCTACCCAGCTGCATTTACTTTGTCAACCTCATATTAAAGTCAAAGCAAAAGATTTTGCCGAAACCCTTCATGCATTTCATATGGTGGGAAATTCCTTGTACATGGCCTCTAATTTCTTGGATTAGTTTGTTTCACAAATTTTCACAGAACTTTTCTCTTAGAGAAATCAAACATTGGATGGAAGGGCTTGGCAATGGCAGAGGTTGCATGAGCTAGGGACAAGACTTCTGGACTTGGGACGAGACTTTTCTGGGATTGGGAGGACTCCTTTCATGTGCAGTTCTGGACTCCTGCTAGTCTCTTGCCTCTAAAAAAGCCATGCCCTTGTGCCTCAGCTTTCTCCCCAAAAGACAGAGAAATAAGTAAGTTCAGGTAATGTGTCTACCAACTCTATTGTATTGTATTCTCCCAAGCTCTGTACAAAGGTACAGTGCTCAGTACACATGAGTGTTCAGTAAATACCAATAATTGATTCATTCAATTCATTCATTTGTATTGAGCACTTACTGTGCACAGAGCACTGTACTAAGCATTTGGGAGAATACAATATTCATTCAGTCATATTTATTGAGCACTTACTGTATGCAGAGCACTGTACTAAGCGCTTGGAAAGTACAGTTTGGCAACAGATACACAACAACGGGCTCAACAGTCTAGACTATAACAATAAACAGAAACATTCCCTGCCCACAACGAGTTTACAGTTTAGATTGGAAGGGAACTAATGATGGGAGATGGTTTTGACCAGCTCTGAGGAAGGGGTTTGAAAATTAGAAGTGCTTTCAAAGGCAACATTGGGTCCTGTGTTAAAGCTTTTCAGTTTTTCTTTTGTGAGACTAAAATCGCAAATAAATTATTGCAAACCTAGCAAAAAAGCCAATCGTTTCCCATTCTCTTCAGAGTATAGTTCCCCACCTCCTGCCCCCGCCGCTGCCACAATATGATCCTCTGCCTCTGTTTCCCACCTCCTGGTTTACAGCAGCTGTTGTAAGCCTGCATCCAGACTTGATTTCAAGTCTCTCTCTTTCTCTCTCTCTCTTGCCTTTCAAGGGCAATGCCTTCCTTTCACTGCCTCCCACCCACCTAGTTGGAGACTCCTTTGTTTGAGCCTCAGGACAGAATGGCAACATGGGATCAGAAAGTAAAATTCATTGTTCACTGGCCCTTTTTTCTTCCAGGTGAGAGAAAAGTCAGCGTGGACTTGTCTTTGCCAGGAGGTTGGCTGTGCGCAGTAAGAAATCTATGGGGATGAAAGCATTCTTGAGGACTCTCAGTTTATGAAGTAAGCGGGTTTCCCACTGTGCTGTTAGACAGGGTTTGGCTGACAAAGGCCGCCTAAATGGCCCGCTGTACTGGTCCTCAGTGGAAGGAGCTTGGCTCCCTGTGCCGTTCAGTTTCAGATTGAAATTAATGGAAAGCAGCTGCAACTCGAGATAAGATTAATTAATTGGTAGAATGCTGGGGTTAACCCTTCAAGAAATTTAGGTGGATCAGAGTTTGGCTTCAAATAGGTAAAGCACCACTGCCAACCCATTAAGGAAAATCAACACTTCTGAAATCCTATCCAATTATACCACGGCACCATTTACAACCGAGGGTGCAAAAATAAATACAATGCTAACCATCTCAGAGTGGGCTATGATGACTGAGGAAAATCAAACAAACAATCAATGGAGCATTTACTGAGTCCTTTCTCTACCTAGAGAACTGTACTAAGTGTTTCAGAATCTAAGCTATCTATTTCTGTAAGACAATACTTTGAAACAGAGAGAATAAAAATCATGGGCACCGCCTTAACTGCTTCTGAGCAAATGACAGTCAAATCAATTAGTAGTTAGTAGTGTTTGCATTAGCAATAAATTCGTTTACAAGTCACCCATCTGCTTTTGATATTCCACCTTTATCCTGTGAGATAGGTATGATTATTCTAGCTTCCTAAGTGATGAAATTGAGATCTGTAAACATATTTAAGTGTCTGTCTCCCCTGCTGGATTGTAAAATCCCTGAGGGTGTGGCTCATTTCTAGAAATTGCATGGAACTTCTCCCAAGCACGTAGGCGAGTGCTCTGCACACAGTAAGCACTCAGTAAATATCACTGACTGATTGTTTTATTATAAAGATTAAGTAATTTGTCCAAGGTGACCCAGAGAATTGCAGTAGAGGTAACATTAGACTCCTAAAACTGTACTCAGGTTTCTAGGCAACGCTCCCAGTTTTCATTAAGAAAAACCCCCAAAAAGCAAGTGTTACCAACAAATGGACCTTGTACTCTCTCTGGAAGGTCAAACATCAAAGGTTATGACAGATTAATGAAGTTAGTGAATTTTGAACAAAAGTGTTCCCCTGGGAATGTCCTGTTGTCTACAAAACTGTGGCCAGGGGAATGTGGGACCCAGTATAGGAGTTGAGACTGAAGCGGTTGAAGGAGTCCTGAGCTTTAGGCATATCTGGAATGCCTAGTCCTCATAATCCAAGGAGCAGTCAGTACCACTAGGACTACAAATCCCAGAAACACTGGTGGTGGCAACCTGAAGCAGCAAAAGTGGCCTACATCTCCTTGGATCCTGATAAAAGTATATTGGTGGTATTCATTCTGTGGTAGGGTAATCCTGTAGTGACAGAAATGCATCCCATCTTTTATGCACATTCTCTGATTCAAATAAAGTGGTTGAATCTCTCTCTCTTGGGTTAGCTTGAGCCCTTCACAACAGAGAGACAAAGTTCAGGCAATGGCTGGATCAGTATCGACAAGTCTTAATTTTACAAAATATTTCTTGGTGGAGATTTTTCTTTGCTGCATAGGACAGGCTGAATTTTGGGCCCTGATCTCTAGGGGCAAGCAGATATATTTTGGGAGCACTTGCCAGCAGCTGGACTGAGAGATTCCCATAGTCGTTTGACCTGATCATATGTAACAATCAATCAAACCATCAACTGCATTTATTTGACTTCTCTGTTCTTCAGTTTCCTCAACTCTAAAGTGGGGATTCAACACCTGTTCAATTCAATCATATTTATTAATAATAATAATAATAATGATGGCATCTATTAAGCGCTTACTATGTGCCTAGCACTGTTCTAAGCACTGAGGAGGTTACAGGGTAATCAGGTTGTCTTACGGGGGGCTCACAGTCTTCATCCCCATTTTACAGATGAGGGAATTGAAGCCCAGAGAAATGAAGTGACTTGCCTAAGGTCATGCAGCAGACAAGTGGCGGAGCCGGGATTTGAACCCATGACCTCTGACTCCAAAGCCCGTGCTCTTTCCACTGAGCCATGCTGCTTTGTGCAGAGCTCTGTACTAAGTGCTTGGGGAGGTACAATACAGTAATAAAGAGTGACAATTCCCTCCTCACAATGAGTTCACAGTCTAGAGGGGGGAGACAGACATCAATGTAAATAAATACAATTACGGATATATACATAGTTGCTGTGTGGCGGGGAGAGGGGGGAAGAGCAAAGGGGAGAGGGATAGACTGTGAGCCCCTTCTGGGGCAGGGACTGTCTCTGGCCTGATTAACATATATCTGCCTCAGTACTTAGAACAGTGCTTGACATATAGTAAGTGCTTAACAAATACCATAATTATTAAGTATTTTTATTAGTAGTACTTTTTAAGCACTTACTGAGTGCAGAGCACTGTACTGAGCTCTGGGAAAGAATGTACAGGTGAGAATTAGATGCAGTCCCTGTCTCTCAGGAGGCTCACAATCCAAAATCTGATCATAATAATTGTGGTATCTGTTCAGCTCTTTCTGTGTGTCAAGCACTGTACTAAGGACTGATGTAAATACAAGGTAATCAGGTCCTACATGGGGTTCACATTCTAAGTATCAATCACTCAATCATACTTATTGAGGATTTACTTTGTGCAGCACTGTACTAAGCGCTTGGATGAGTACAGTAGTTGGTGGACACATTCCCAAGCAGGAGGGAGAACAGGTATTGAATTCCCATTTTGCAGATAAGGGAACTAAGGCACAAAGATGTTAAGTGAGTTGCCCAAGATCATGAATCAGGTAAGTGGTGGCAGCCAGCATCAGAACCCGGGTCCTCTGACTCCCAAACCCATGCTCTTTCCACTGTGCCATGCTGTTTCCCACATGCTCCCCTGAATACCACAAATACCACAATTATTATTATGCTTCCCTCATTCCACACTGATGTGGAATGTTTGTTGTTGATGTGGAATATGAAATGTTTGCCTGTTTGCTTGTTTTGATATCTGTCTCCCCCCTTCTAGACTGTGAGTGCATTGTAGGCAGGGATTGTCTCTCTCTTTGCTGAATTGTACTTTCCAAATGCTTAGTACACTGTTCTGCATACAGTGAGCGCTCAATAAATATGATTGAATGAACGAATGAATGAATGTGGAATAAGGTGCAACTTCTGAGAGGAGACAGCCCCATGCTGATCACATTAGAGCGGAGGCTGGGGTTAGGGTTGCAGGGAAGGCAGGTTGGAGTCTCCCAGTGTTCCGTGCCCCAAAATGAGAAGTGTGTAGAGCACTGTACTAAGCAACTGTACAACAGAATTGGTAGGTGTGATCATTTCTCACAATGAGCTTACAATGTAGATGGCAATTAGAGAAGCAGCGTGGCTTAGTGGAAAGAGCCCGGGCTTTGGAGTCAGGGGTCATGAGTTCAAACCCCGGCTCCGCCAATTGTCAGCTGTGTGACTTTGGGCTAGTCACTTAACTTCTCTGTGCCTCAGTAACTCATCTGTAAAATGGGAATTAAGACTGTGAGCCCCCCGTGGGACAACCTGATCACCTTGTTACCTCCCCAGCGCTTAGAACAGTGCTTTGCACATAGTAAGCGCTTAAATGCCATTATTATTATTATTATTAATTGGGGCTTTTCCAGCTCAAGCCTGGTCCTCCCCACATTATGCTGCCGTCTCTAGAATCCAAAGTTGTTGACTGACGGGAGGGAAGAAAATTCAAGGCAAAGGCAGGGGTGAAAGTCAAAGCCCACCCAGATTCAGGTGATTCAAACGTATTCTATCAAAATATACAGAGGAAGCAGTGTTGTCTAGTGGAAAGAGCATAGGTCTGGGAATCAGAGGAAATATGTTCTAATCCCGGCTCTGCCACGTGTGTGCTGGGTGACCTTGCTCAAGTCACTTGACTTCTCTGTGCCTCAGTTGCCTCATTTGTAAAATGGGGATTAAGACTGTGAGCCTTATGTGTGACAGGGACTGTGTCCACCCTGATTACTTTGTATATATCCCAGTGTTTAGAATAGTACTTGGCACCTAGTAAGCGCTTAACAATTACCACAATTTTTACTATTACGACTGTTTGCAGTTGAAGCTGGAATCATTCACTCAATTTTAAGATATGAGGACTAGGGATTTGGGGTGGGAAAGGAGCACTGCTTTGCCCTGTCAACAGTCAGTACTTCTCACTGAGTCACATCCGTTGAGGCAGTGCAAAGGAGAGGGGCTCAGCAAACCTCCAGGATTTAATAGATTAACACTAGCAGTTCAAATTGCACTCCAAGATAAAATGGAAACAAGGACAGCACACATGACACGGACACCTTAAGCTTCATGAAGTTCATGCCTCTAAGCATGAGGACTGTAGTCTCTGCTACGGAAATTGGAGAGAAACTTTTTTTATGCAATAACTCCAGCCTGTTGAAGGGACATTTATGGATGACTTCAAATGAGATTGGCAAAATAAATCAAAGAACCCTGTTTCTTATTCAAATTCACGTAAAATGTTTCAGCTTTTGACACTAGTTGGTGAAGCAACATTCTCCGATGAAGGTTAGAGAAAGTAGACACTGAGCAGCGTGGCTCAGTGAAAAGAGCACGGGCTTTGGTGTCAGAGGTCATGGGTTCAAATCCCAGCTCCTACAATTGTCAGCTGTGTGACTTTGGGCAAGTCACTTAACTTCTCTGTGTCTCAGTTACCTCATCTGTAAAATGGGGATTAAGACTGTGAGCCCCCCGGGGGGACAACCTGATCACCTTGTAACCTCCCCAGTGTTTAGAACAGTGCTTTGCACAAAGTAAGCGCTTAATAAATGCCATTATTATCATTATTATTATTATTATTATTATTATTATTCATTAATTACTTTAAATTATTTTCTCGGCTCCATAGCATTACCATCATCTGTTTGAAAAGCTTAACTATAGTCTTAGAAAAAAGGGGGTTTAATGCTAAATAACTCAGAATCTCCAGTTAGTAAACAAAGGTAGATTACTCCTTAAACTCAAATTTTCCTCCAACTCTCATTTAAAACCCTCCCTCCTGTAATATTTTATGCTTTGGTGAAATCGATATTGTTCAGTATACCACTGGAAAGTAGACTAGCATCTTTCATTCCAATCCCACTGCTTGACTTGCAGTGTTTTTTTTTAGGAATTTCCTTTCAAACCCTGGAAATGAGGGGAGATAGGTATTTTAGATGATTTAGATATCTTAAGGTGTTTTTTTCCATATTTGATTACTTCTCCTTTTATACCTCTGGAAAACCATTTTAACCAGAGAGATGAGTGTGGACAATAGGACAAGATCCCAAGTCAATAGAAATGACGACTTCATTTTAGTATCAAGAAGCTTTCCTTGTTCAGATCATTCTGCTGGAATGGTTCAGGCAAGTGGGGATGTATTCAATATTTTAAGCTCTTTCTGACATCATCTGTGTGATTTTCTGAAAGAATCTCATTCAGATGTAGAGCTTGGTGAAAAGACTTTGATATACTGAAGTGGGCAAAACATGAACAAGAGCAAGAACCAGAGATCTTGAAGATGAGCCAATATCTAGAGTACTTGGACAAGCTGTTTATTCGGTGTTAACCTGTTACGGTTTTCCACATTAAATTATTGCAGATGTATGACTTGATTTAATCTGTCATTGACTAGATTTAATTTAGAGCTGGATGTTCCACCTGTTCTTCTAAATATAAGCAAATCTGCAACATGAGCCATTAGCAGTTGGATGTGAGTAAACCAATAGAAGCTGGAGCTGAGAGCCTGCCTTCCTCTGGCTTGGCTCTCAACCTACAAATGAGCACTGGCCAAGGAAGTATCAAGCCAAGAAGAATATTTTGGCATTACTCTCTGGCGGTCACGGTGACCTTATCCATCACTAGATGGATTTTTCTTTTTCAAATGTGACTAGTCAATTCTCAAAACTTAGCTTGGGCTTTGGGTTGTCCCACCCTGTCAGCTCTTTGGTTTGTTCCACCCTACCAGTTCTTTGGTCTGTTCCACAATGCCAGGCTCTTTTCTGTTGGGAAGACTCTGGCATTTCTATGGCAAGAAGCAGCTAAGTGAATGGGTGCTTATTCAATGCCTAGAAATCAAAATCTGTTGGGCAAGGTCCTAGAGAGCTGGGACTATGTTCCTTATATCTGGGTACCTTCCCTAGTCCTTAGTACAGTGCTTTATCCACAGTAGCCACTTAAAAATTCACTGATAGTACTAATGATCTCTTGAAGTTAGTAGATGTTATCAAGTTGTCTAAATTCTGTTTGGGGCAAACCTTCCAAGGAGATGGATGACCAAGGTCCGTTTAAATGGCTTCCCGCAAAGGCAACAGGGATAAATCTACAGGACCGATTGGTATCTTTTAGGCACTGGTTCTCAATTCATCAGGGAACTAAACTGAAAAACAGTCATTTCCAATGACACACTGCAGGGGTTTCGTAAAGAATCTCAACCTCCACTGAACCAGTGAGAAGCAGCAAGCACTCAACACTGGACCCCTTGAAGCAAGAGGCTGTAGATTCTTATTGATGCCAAATGGGTGTTTGGGATTTTTGGTGACTCTAGAGTACACACTTTTCCACCCCGCATTATATCTTTTCCTCCGGTATCATCTGGGAACAGCAACGTGAGGCTGGCCAGTGACCTAACTTACTTAGCTTTTGGAATCACCTGCCCCTTGGTTTAAACTTTGCACGGTGAGTGCAGAGTTGCTCTGTTTTGGAAAGTGAAAGCTCCCATTTCATGTGACCCTTATTGAGATTAGGAAGGAGGCAGAGTTAACTGGAAATTCAGGGGCCCCACTGCTGTACAAAGACTGCTCTGGCTGCTCTCAGCTCTGACATTTATCTTTCCCAGAATAGTGCCCCAAGTTAATGATCCCATCCCTCTTTCCAAGGAAAGATAAATGCCAAAGTTGTTCTGATATTAGGCATCATATCTGGCATCTCCCTGATATCAGGCATAATAACTGATATCTGTGAGGTACATATCAGTTTCCTCTTTTCCTTTTTATGTCATGTATAACTTTAAGAAGGAAGAAATATAGTTTAGCAGGCTGAGACTTGGACTAGAGGAGATCCATTCCCGTGGGTCATATTTGTAATTGTTTGTAAGTGTTTGGTTAGTCCACAATTTTCCTTATTTTAATCCCTTCCTACTTTCTTAAAAGGCTGGATCTGTGGATTAATGCTAATTAAAAGGTTGTGTTAATGAGCTACTGATTACAGGGTTCTTGGGAAATTGGAAAAAAATTGAATATAGCATATGGCTTTATTTATTTAAAATATATTACATAGATATTTTAAATGGGATATTCCAAATTGCTGCTGGCACAAAATCTGATGGAAACACTGCCACTATCATTAATGAAATCTGAGCCTTGCATTTTCAGTAGGAATACAGACAGCAATTCCAATACAAATAACAATTCCTTTATGGTTTTGGTAAAGAAAGCTCATTCAACGTTCTGCAAATGGGAAGATGGACTCCCAGCAGCACCTAGAATGCAGAGGTGAATGCTGATATACAGTTGTCAGAGTACAGAGATGCCCACTGTTGGGTAGGGACTGTCTCTATATGTTGCCAATTTGTACTTCCCAAGCGCTTAGTACAGTGCTCTGCACATAGTAAGTGCTCAATAAATATGATTGATGATGACGATGATGCAGATAGATAAGCAGCATGGTCTAGTAGAAGGAAAAGAGTCAGAAGACCTGGGTTCTAATCCCAGTTCTGCCACTTCTCTGCTTGGGTGACCTTGGGTCAGTCACTTAATTTCTCTGCACTTCAGTGTTCTCATCTGCAAGATCGGTATTAAATGCCTGTTCTCCCCTTCCCTTGGACTGTGAGCTCTTGAGTCTGATCTGATTATATTGTATCAACTATTTCTGGGTGCATAGTCAATCATATTTATTGAGTGCTTACTGTGTAGATAACTGCATTAAGTGCTTGAGAGCATAACAACATAACAGATATAACAGACACATTCCCTGCCCACAGTGAGCCTACAGTCTGTAGGGAAATATTCATTCATTCATTCAATCGTATTTATTGAGCGCTTACTGTATGCAGAGCACTGTACTAAGCACTTGGGAAGTACAAGTCGGTAACATATAGAGATGGTCCCTACCCAACAACAGGCTCACAGCCTAGAAGGGGGAGACGGACAACAAAAAAAACCATGTAGACGGGTGTCAAAATTGTCAGAACAAATAGAATTAAAGCTATATGCACATCATTAACAAAATAAATAGTAAATATGTATACATAATAGAGTAATAAATCTGTACAAATATATATACAGGCATTGTGGGGAGGGGAAGGAGGAGAGGGAAAAGGGGGCTCAGTCTGGGAAGGCCTCCTGGAGGAGGTGAGCTCTCAGTAGGGCTTTGAAGGGAGGAAGAGAGCTAGCTTGGCGGATGTATGGAGGAGGGCATTCCAGGTCAGGGGAAGGACGTGGGCCGGGAGTCGACAGCGGGACAGGCGAGAATGAGGTACAGCGAGGAGGTTAGCGGCAGAGGAGCGGAGGGTGTGGGCTGGGCTGTAGGAGAGAAAGGAGGTGAGGTAGGAGGGGTGATGTGATAGATAGCCTAGAAGACGAGAGTGAGGAGTTTTTGCCTGAGTCGTAGGTTGACAGGCAGCCACTGGAGATTTTTGAGGAGGGGAGTAACATGCCCAGAGCGTTTCTGCACAAAGATAATCCGGGCAGCAGAGTGAAGTATAGACTGAAGTGGGGAGAGGCCGGAGGATGGGAGATCAGAGAGGAGGCTGATGCAGTAATCCAGTCAGGATAGGATGAGAGATTGAACCAGCAAGGTAGCGGTTTGGATGGAGATTACAAACCGCTTAACAAATAATACTGTTTGCTATTTATTATGATGATTATTATTATCATTTTTAGCACTGAACTGCAGGGCATGTGGAGGTGGGCAGCAGCAGAATACAATGGGCTATTGGGGGTAAACTGAAGCAGGTTGGCAGAAGAAATGCTATAAGAATGTTGACCTTCAACAAGGAGCACTGGCATAGCTGTGGGTTACTGGTTTTGCAGCAATTATAAATGAAGTGACTTCTCTGAGCCAAAGCAGTGTCAGGTAACCCATAAGGGGAAGAAGAAGCTGTGCTGCAAACAGTGAAAGACTGTATTTGCAAATCGAAGAACAGGTTTTACATGTTCCCAGAGAGAAATGTAACAGGTCAGAGAGTAACTCATCCCTTGGAGGTTAAGAATACTGTCTATAGTTTCATGATCAAATATGAAGGATGATAACATAGCTATGATTCGACATATTTAATATATTAAATACTTTCCCTACCAGTCCCTAGCTAAATCTCGCCAGAGTGGGACCAATTAGAAGTAGGGGAGTGATGCTAGAACTTGATCATCAAGACGAAAGTCTCTTACCAAAGAAGACTGTAAGCTCCTTGAGGGCAGAGATCATGTCTATGATCTCTTATCAGTGTGACTTAGTGGAAAGAACACGGGCTTGGGAGTCAGAGGCCATGGGTTCTAATCCCAGCTCCACCACTTGTCAGCTGTGTGACTTTGGGCAAGTCACTTAACTTCTCTGTGCCTCAGTTACCTCATCTGGAAAATGGGGGTGAAGGCTGTGAGCCCCATGTGGGACAACCTGATTATCCTGTATCTACCCCAGTGCTTAGAAGAGTACTTGGCACATAGTAAGTGCTAAACAAGTACCATCGTCATCATCAACATCATCTTATTGAACTCTTCCCTAGAGTTTAGTCCCCTGCTCTGCACCCAGTAGACACTCAATAAAAGTCATTGATTGATTGAACAACTAGGGCATCTCGGTAGTGGACAGGCTCAGCAAGGATCCTGGCAGTAGCTGGCCAGCATGCAGTGAAGATCAAATGGTTACTGAGTAGGCTACCCCATCATCTACCTGCAGATTTATTCATTCATTCAATCGTATTTATTGAGTGCTTATTGTGTGCAGAGCACTGTACTAAGTGCTTGGGAAGTACAAGTTTTCAACATATAGAGACGGTCCCTACCCAACAGAGGGCTCACAGTCTAGAAGGGGGAGACAGAGAACAAAACAAAACGTATTAACAAGATAAACTAAATAGAATAAATATGTACAAATAAAATAGAGTAATAAATACGTACAAACTTATATACATATATACAGGTGCTGTGGGGAGGGAAAGGAGGTAAGGTGGGGGGATGGGGAGGGGGAGGAGGGGGAGAGGAAGGAGGGAGCTCAGTCTGGGAAGGCCTCCTGGAGGAGGTGGTACTTTGGCACAGCTTTGGCACTCTGTAGGCTTATTACCTAAAATTCCAACATGCACTTTGCAGTGTGCTGCACCACTGCTCACCTACTCATTACACCCACTACCCTAATAATAATAATAATAATAATAATAATAATAATAATAATAATACTGGCATTTGTTAAGCACTTACTATGTGCAATGCACTTTTCTAAGCGTTGGAGAGGTTACAAGGAGATCAGGTTGTCCCACGTGTGGCTCACAATCTTAATCCCCATTTTACAGATGAGGTGAGTGAGGCACAGAGACGTTAAGTGACTTGCCATAAGTCACACAGCAGACAAGTGGCGGAGCCAGGATTAGAACCCAGATACTTCTGGCTCCCAGGCCTGTTCTCTGTCCACAAGGCAACATTGCTTCTCAAAGACAGTGAGAATGGGCCTGCATAAACCGCAGGAGTTTTAATCAATTCTTTCCCTCAGTTTCTCAGTCCCAAAGTCTTCGCGGCTGGACTGAACCTAGCCCATCATTGACTGTGCAGCAAATTACTCTTCCTTGAAGCCAATTTCATTGGACGGCATCACCGAGAAACTGAAGGAAGTCAGCAATCCAGGAACTAAATGGTTTTCTTATATTTTTCTATGAAGTACTAGAATTGTTTAAAGAAAGCTTTTTCCAGGAATAGAGTATAACAAGTGTGTATCCCAGATCATAAATGACTCAGTGCAGTGGTGACTGAAGGCTAGTTGTTGGTTGGCAAATGTACAGTAAGTTGATTGTTTCGGGCCAGTTCGCAATGAGCAGATGTCCATAATCACAAAACTCTCCCCATAACTGTCACTGACTGTCACCCTTGTTGGCAGCCTGAAGCCAGAGGCCGAACCCTGAATGGATATAAAGATCGAACCACCTGCTCTCTTAGAGGTGCTCCCAGTAGGCTTGCCTAGAGACACAGTCAAGGGAGTTGTTGGGATTATGCGTTACATGCATGTGCATAATATTAAATTTGCAATGCATGTATTTTCTGTTTTGAAAGGGGATTTCAGCTCCTAAGATTAGGTTCTTCACAGGAGATATGTACTCCTGGGCCTGTGATGGAGGTGCAGTTTGCATAAGAGGTGTTTGGTTTATGAAATTGTCTGGGCGTCCTAGCGATTCTACCAATCCTGAGGAGAAGGGGATGAACTACATCCAACATGGCACCACCTCTCCCTGCCAGTCATATGACATAACCTGCATTGGCGCTTGCCCTCGGTGTGCAGGCCCCCTGAGTGGGGCAAGGGCTACAGAGGGTCATAGGATGCAATCTGATGCCAGCTTGATGTCCCTCCCCTTCAACCATGGGAAGCTACACTGGGATGGCAGTAGCCACAGTGAGTTACACAACACAAGCTGGTGGCAACTTGTTGCCTACCCCTTATATTCATTCATTCAATCATATTTACTGAGCGCTTACTGTGTGCAGAGCACTGTACTAAGCACTTGGGAAGTACAAGTTGGCAACATATAGAGACAGTCCCTACCCAACAACGGGCTCACGGTCTATATGTGGCCTCACTAGGCTGGGCAGGGGCTGAAGCAAGTTATATGATGAAATCTGAGGGCATCCTGGTAATATTAATCATAACTGTGGTATTTGTTAAGTGCTTACTATGTGCCAAGCATTGTACTAAGTACTGGAGCCCTTTTAGACTGTGAGCCCCCTTTTAGACCGTGAGCCCACTGTTGGGTAGGGACTGTCTCTATATGTTGCCAATTTGTACTTCCCAAGCGCTTAGTACAGTGCTCTGCACACAGTAAGCGCTCAATAAATACAATTGATGATGATGATGATGGAGTAATACAAGGTAATTGCGTTGGACCACAGTCCCTGTCTCACACTGGGCTCACAGTCTTAATCCCCATTTTACAGATGAGGAAACTAAGGTATAGAGAATAATAATAATGATGATATTTATTAAGCGCGTACTATGTGCTGAGCACTCTTCTAAGCACTGGCGTAGATACAAGGTAATCAAGTTGTCCCAAGTGGGGCTCACAGTCTTAATCCCCATTTTCATGATGAGGTAACTGAGGCACAGAGAAGTTAAGTGACTTGCCCAAAGTCATACGGCAGACAAGTGGCGGAGCTGGGATTAGAACCCAGGTCCTCCTGACTCCCAAGCAACGGCTCTATCCAATAGCCACGCTGCTTCCTTGGTGCCCTCTCACTGCATATGGCCTTGCTGGACTGGGCAGGGGCCACAGCACTCCTGGTCTGGGTGGGGGGGAGGGGGTCAGCCATGTCTTGGATTTCTGCTGGCTCGGGGGGAATTTCCTCCACTCACCCCGTAGGGAGATGGATCTTGGGCGGCACGAGCCCTCCTGAGGAGCTGGGACAGAATCACTTTGCTTTGTGCCACTTCCCTGCTTTGAGAAAGGCTTCCTGGTGAAGCTGATGGATTTGGCTTGTGGTGTGCTGACTTCATGCCAAAAAGTCAAGTTCCCCAACCGGCAGCAATCAATCAATCAATCAATCATATTTATTGAGCGCTTACTGTGTGCAGAGCACTGTACTAAGCACTTGGGAAGTACAAGTTGGCAACATATAGAGACAGTCCCTACCCAACAGTGGGCTCACAGTCTAAAAGCAGCGTGGCTCAGTGGAAAAGAGCCTGGGCTTTGGAGTCAGAGGTCATGGGTTCAAACCCCGGCTCTGCCAATTGTCAGCTGTGTGACTTTGGGCAAGTCACTTAACTTCTCTGTGCCTCAGTTACCTCATCTGTAAAATGGGGATTAAGACGGTGAGCCCCACGTTGGACAACCTGATCACCTTGTAACCTCCCCAGAACTTAGAACAGTGCTTTGCACATAGTAAGCCCTTAATAAATGCCATTATTAATATTATTATTATTATTAAAAGCACAAAGTCCCTTCTCCGTCACCCTTGCTGGCAACTAACAGAATACACCGGTGGTGGCTACTTGATGAAGAATTAACAGCCTTTGCCAGACTCCTCTAATTAAGTGGCTAAATACATAACATCTGTGAAAAAGTCATCAATCACAGAATGTTCATTATTGGAATTAAAACACCTCCTAACTAACGCATAGATTTGCATTGATTGCGGCCTGCTCAAAAGAGCAAGCTGTGCAGGTTGAGTTGGGTTTTTAGAATGTGGCTCTCTTGTTTGTGTGGCAGTGCCTTTTGATTTTGGGGACCCATCAGCTTTAATGATGCAAGAGAAAGTCTACATTTCCATTATTGAGAAAGTGGAACACAAAACATGGTGCAGATATGGTATACCTTTCCCTAATCTATTTTCTCTCCAATCAATCAAACTGTATTTATTGGGAGCTTATCCTGTGCTTGCGAGAGTGTGAAGAAAAGGTGACTTAGAAAAAATGAATTTATTTCTTGTGCATACTCTTGGATTCCACTGCCACTGAACTAACTACTCGTAATATTTAGTGTACTTATTCAGTAAAGATAGGTAGACACAGGAAAAGTTAAACAGTGAGTTGGGTGATTGTCCAGTGTTCAATGGTATTTATTGATCACTGTACTAAGTCCTTGGGAGAGTACAGTACAGTTGAGTTAGGCACAATCCATGCCCTCAAGGAGTTTACAATCTAATGATCTGGGAACTGTAATTAAAACTAATCCAAACTGATTTTTTTAAATGCTCTTTTGTTTCCAGTTCTGTAACTGGCTGCTAGAACAGTACTAAATTCCTTACAAAAACTTGGCTTTTCTTTGGTTGAGGAGATGCAGCCCAAAGAAAGTGTGAAGCAACCTTTGAAAGTAGTGATGTCCTGATGGCAGGGAGATAGAGAAGCAGCATGGCTCAGTGGAAAGAGCCTGGGCTTTGGAGTCAGAGGTTATGGGTTCAAATCCCAGCTTCACTAATTGTCAGCTGTATGACTTTGGGCAAGTCGCTCAACTTCTCTGTGCCTCAGTTACCTCATCTGTAAAGTGGGGATGAAGACTGTGAGCCCCGCCGTGGGACTACCTGATCACCTTGTAAGTTCCCCAGCACTTAGAGCAGTGCTTTGCACATAGTAAGTGCTTAATAAAAATGCCATTATTATTATTATTATTATATGTGAGACTGTAGAGAAGGAGAGAGGTCAGGACTGGAGCTGTAGATTTGGGAATCATCCACATAGAGATGGTAGTTGAAGTTGTGGGAGTGAATGAGTTCTCCAAGGGACTGGGTGGAGATGGAGAATAGAAGGGAACCCAGAACTGAGCTTTGAGGGACTCCTGCAGTTAGGGGGTCGAGGCAGAAGAATCCACCAATGAGACTGAGAAGGACTGACAGGAAAGATAGGAGGAGAACCGGGAGCAGGCAGTGTCAGTGAAGCCAAGGTTAGATTGTTTCCAGGAGTAGAGGATGGTTGACAGTGTCAAAGGCAATTGAGAGGTCGAGGAAGATTAGGATGGCTTAGAGGCCATTGGATTGGCAAGAAGGAGTTCCCTGGTCATCCTTGAAAGGGCAGTTTTCTGAGGAAACTGTCCTCTACACTTCTATGTAAATCTTAATCCATTTAGAAAATGGGAGGCAGGAAATTATATTTTTTAACTGGCCTCATCATATCCAGAGTCTAACTGAAAGTAGGCTTCAGCACAGCTTCACTTATCACCTCTTCATGGATGATACCCAAAACCTACCTCTCAAGCTCCGACCTTTCCTTCTCTGCAGTTTCACATTTCTTTCTGCAATGAGGACACCTCTACCTAGATGTTGCACTGACACCTCCAACTTCACATGTCCAAAACAGATCTCCTCATCTTCCCACTTAAACCTTATCCTTCCTTTGACTTTCCCAGTACTGTAGACAACAACCCACCATCCTCCCTGTTTCGCACGCCTGTAACCTTTGCATCATCCTCGACGTCTCTCTCATTCAAACCACATATTCAATCTGTCACCAAATCCTGCTGGTTATACCTTTACAAAATCTCTGGAATCCACCCCTTCCTCTCCATCCAAACTGCTACCACACTGATATGAGCTTTTATTGTAATCGGCATTGACTACTGCATCAGACTCTTCACTGACCTCCCTGCCTCCTCAACATCATCAGTGGTACCAGTGCTTACTGTGTACAGAGCACTGTGCTAAGCAACTTGGGAGAGTATACTAGAACAGAGTTGGTAGATATGTTCCCTTCCCACAGTGAGCTTACAGACTAAGGGGAGTCAGACATCAATATAAATGGTTTATAATGTATGATTTATAGATATGCATGTGAGTGTTGTGGGGCTGTCTCTCCCCTCTCCAGTCCATACTTTACTCTGCTGCTCAGACCACTTTCCAAAAAAATATTAAATCCACATCTCCCCACTTCTCAAAACCTCCAATGACTGTTCATCCAACTCCATATCAAATGGAAAGTCCTCACCCTTGGTTTTAAAGCACTTAATCAAGCACTTAGTAATAATAATAATAATAATAATAATAATAATAATAATAATAATAATAATAACATTTATTAAGTGCTTACTATGTGCAAAGCACTGTTCTAAGCGCTGGGGAGGTTACAAGGTGATCAGGTTGTCCCACGGGGGGCTCACAATCTTAATCCCCATTTTACAGATGAGGTAACAGAGGCACAGAGAAGTTAAGTGACTTGCCCAAGGTCACACAGCTGACAGTTGGTGGAGCTGGGATTCAAACCCATGAACTCTGACTCCAAAGCCCGTGCTCTTTCCACTGAGCCACACTGCTTCCCCAGTACTTAGTACAGTGCTAAGTGATTAGTACAGTGTGCTGCACACAGTAAGTGCTCAATAAATACGACTGAATGAATGAACCAGCTACCCCTGTCTTACTTTGCTGATCTCCTACTACAACTGAAACAAACATACCTTCCTCTAATACAAGCCTAGTCAGTGTACCTTGCTCTCACCTGTTTCACCCCCAGTCCCTTGTCCACATCCTCCCTAAGGCCTGAGACTCACTCCTCCCCCAACAAACCACCTCTTTCCCCACCTTCAAAACCCAACTACAACACACCTCCTCCAAGCAGTCTTCCCTGGTAGGCCCTCATTTCTTCTGTTCACCCTCCCTTCTATGCTGTTTATGCACTTGGATCTGTAACCCTCAAGTACTAGATATTCACCCCACTCCCAGTTCCATAGTACTTTAGTACACAACCATATCATTCAAGGCTCAAGGCCCTACTGAGAGCTCACCTCCTCCAGGAGGCCTTCCCAGACTGAGCCACCTACTTCCTCTCCCCCTCATCCCCCTCTCTATCCTCCTCCTCTTACCTCCTTCCCTTCCCCACAGCACCTGTATATACGTATATATGTTTGTACATATTTATTTATTTTACTTGTACATATCTATTCTATTTATTTTATTTTGTTAATATGTTTGGTTTTGTTCTCTGTCTCCCCCTTCTAGACTGTGAGCCCACTGTTGGGTAGGGACTGTCTCTATATGCTGCCAACTTGTACTTCCCAAGCGCTTAGAACAGTGCTCTGCACACAGTAAGCACTCAATAAATCCGACTGATTGATTGATTGATTCCCCCATTATTAATTTATTTTAATGTCTGTCTTCCACTCTAGGCTGGGAGCTCCTTGTAGGCAGGGAAGGAGTCTACTAACTCTGTTCTATTGTACTCTCCGAAGCACAGTGCTCTGTGCACAGTCTTGTCTTATGCTACTGAGTCATATCCGACCCATAGAAACACCATGGACACATCTCTCCCAGAATGTCACACCTCCATCTGCAATCGTTCTGGTAGCGTATATAAAGAGTTTTCTTGGTAAAAATATGTAAGTGATTTACCAGTGTCTTCTTTCACGCAGTAAACGTGAGTCTCTTTCCTTGACTCTCTCCCATGCTGCTGCTGCTCAGTACAGGGGAGTTTTAATTTGTAGCAGATTACCTTCTACTTGCTAGCCACTGCCCGAGCTAGGAATGGAATGGGTATGCCTCTGCTTGACTCTCCCTCCTGTAGCAGAGACTGGTAGCATGATAAAAACTCTCCAGGTGCAATCCTGATGGACTGCACACAGTAAGCACTCAATAAATATGATCGATTGACTCATTGATTGATTTTGTGTCATAGTGGAGTAGGATCAGAAAAATGAGAATTTCCTGTTTATTATCTCAGCATATTTTTAAGGCCCTTTATATATGTGCTTTTAAACCTTGATTTTGAACCAGATTATATGGACAAAACATCCTGGCTTTTTGACTAAAATCAAGTATAATTTAGTGTCGTTTTCTTCTATCAGAAGAAAATTGTTTTAATCACTTGATTCAATTTCCTAGGTCCAATCATTAGACATCAAAGAGGAGTAATTACTAAATATAGCTCTGTTTTGCATTTGGAGAAGACACCACTGATGGTGAGATGATATCTATGTCTGCCAGAGTGGCTGAAAAGACAAATAAACCCTTCAACCCTGTGTCAGGTAAAAGCTGATCCTTTGCATTTGTCAATGTCAGAGCCTGAAGCTGATTTCTTTCAGTTTTGCCTCTTGCTTTCATGCTTTTCTTAAGGTCCCTGCTCTAAAACCATTTTCCCAATCCTGAGAAGCAGTATTGCCTAGTGGATAGAGCATGGGCCCTGGAGTCAGAGAACCTGAGATCTAATTCTGTGTTTGCCACTCTGCTGCTGTTGTGAACTTGGGCAAGTCACTTAACTTCTCTGTGACTCAGTTACCTCCTCTATAATATGAGGATTAAGACTGTGAACCCCATGTGGGGCATGGACTGTGTCCAACCTGATTAATCTGTATCTACCCCTCTGCATAGAACAGTGCCTGGGACATAGTAAGCACTTAACAAATACCATAAAAAAGAGCACAGGCCTGGAGTCAGAGGACCTGGGTTCTAATCCCTGCTTTGCCAATTGTCTGTTGTGTGATCTTGTGCAAGTCATTTAACCTGTCTGTGCCTCAATTCCCGCATCTGCGTAAAGGGGATTCAAAAACTATTCTCCCTTCTACTTAGACTGTGAACCTCATGTGGGACTTGGTTATCTTGTATCTATCCCAGGGCATAGTATAGTGCTTGGCTTATAATAACAATAAAAATAGCATTTATTAAGCACTTAGTATGTGCAAAGCACTGTTCTAAGCACTGGGGAGGTTACAAGGTTGTCCCACGGGGGGCTCACAGTCTTAATCCCCATTTCACAGATGAGGTAACTGAGGCACAGAGAAGTGAAGTGACTTGCCCAAAGTCACACAGCTGACAATTGGCAGAGCCTGGATTTGAACCCATGACCTCTGACTCCAAAGCCCTTGCTCTTTCCACTGCACCTTATTATTATTATTATCATTATTATTATTATCTTGGTTTGAGGAAGGCCAAGCTGATTTTTTTTGGACCGCTGTAATTCACCACCTGGCACAGCTATATCACATGGCTTCAGGTGGTCCTTCATTACATCTTTGAAAAATTTCTCCTGCCTCCACAGTTATGATCTCCTCCCTTCAGCTTATTTGGGTACCCTGTTGGCATCCATTCTCATTACCTGTCCTGATCAGTGGAATGATGAGACAAGTGGTTCTCCAGTGCTGCTGCACTGACTGCATTCCAAGATCATGTCTTTTGAAACTCTTTCTTGCCCTCTGAAGTTGAGTAAGGCTTATAACTAAAACCGATGAAATGGCTTCAAACAGTAGGATGTGACATATGTGGAAAGTCCACGTCTCACAACCAATAAAAGTTTGGCTCTCTGGACTAACTTTCAGCTCTCCAGCTGTAACCGATGCTTGATTCTCCATTGACATCTTCCTCTTTTTGACAAACAATCACTGGTGCAAAGCACACAACTAAGCCTTTGGGAGAGTGGAACAGACACGAGGCACATGTTCTCTGCCTTCAAGGAGGTTACAATCTATTGGGGAAGATAGTCTCCCCTAAGTAGTATTTAGTTTCTTGATACCATTTGCCATCTCTTTTCCTATGCATGGTTCATTACACCCTGTGCCACTAAAGCCACCCTAAATCAGGGTAAACTTCAACTCTGTATCACGTTGGAAATTATTGGCTGGGTGTAATAATAATAATGATGATGATTGTATTTGTTAAGTGCTTACTATGTGCCAAGCACTGTTCTAAGCGCTGGGGGAAATACAAGGTTATTCATTTATTCATCCATTCAATTGTATTTATTGAGCACTTACTGTTTGCAGAGCATTGTACTAAGCGCTCATCAGGTTGTCCCATGTGGGGCTCACAGTCCTAATCCCCATTTTACAGATGAGGTAACTGAGGCACAGAGAAGTTAAGTGACTTGCCCAAAGTCACACAGCAGACAAGTGGCAGAGGTGGGATTAGAACCCATGACTTCTGGCTCCCAAGCCCATGCTCTTTCCACTGAGCCATGTAGAGCTTGCCAATTGCCTTGGGACATATCCTCATTCTTTTACAGGCTAATTGTTATCTCATCTACTACTTTGCTTATTCTGAAAAGTAGTTCATAATAATTTGCCTGTTTTCTTGGAGATATGCTAAGCCTGTCACCTACCATAATGGCCCCTTGTCTCCAGCTCCTAGTAACTTTGCAATGGCCATCTCTATTATATGGCAGATTCCCAGTGGCATGGCCAGCTGCAGAGAATCAGCATATCACAGCTTTTATATAACTTTTGAGGGACATTGATGGTCATAATTTAATCTTTTAGAGAGCAAACTGATTCATTCAATTTCCATTTCTTTGCAATTTTGACACAGTAGACTGTAAAAATGATTGCACAACATAAAATCTTACAGAAAATTGCTTTATAAATTTGCTGAATTTATTCTGTACATGAATATTTATACTAATACTTAATTTCTTATCTCGTAACCCTGTATTTTCCCCAGTGCTTATATTTACTCTTTAAATGCTTAATAAGTACCATAATGACTAGTAAGTTCAACTATAAGCTTCTTATGGGTAGGGAACATGTCTATTAATTGTGTTGTACTCTCCCAAGCATTTACTATACTATTCTATGTATAGTAAGTGTTCAGTAAATACCATTGACCAATTGCACATATAAATATTCAGTATCTATTTGATTAGTAAATCCCCATGCTTTAGCATCAATAAGTATGAACTGATCATCCCAAACTGAAGTTTCTCTGGGCTGTAAATGAAAAAAAAAAAACTAGTCTGGACATTTTGTTTACCTGTGTTTATTTCAATGTCCGTCTTCCACTCTATACTGTAAACTCCTTAAGGGTAGGGATTAGGACTACAGACTCTACTGTATTATATTCTCTCAAGCATTTAGTACAGTGCTCTGTACACGGTAAGCACTCAATAAATACCATTGATAGATTACTGAGAATGACCTTCCTACCTCTTTTCTGAAAGCATATTTACCCCTCACCATTTTTCTAACTTTCTGTGGCCTATACACAGTTTGAAAGAGAGAAAGAATGGAGCATAATGTGAAGTCTTTGCCCTGTCTCCCTTTGGAGGCTGAGGCTGATGTGGAGTGCCAGTGTGGCATTCTCATGTTGCTTGGACCACTGAGAGATTGAACTCAGGATCTGAATGTCAAGTGCTTAGTACAGTACTCTGCACATGGTACGCGCTCAATAAATATGACTGAATGAATGAACGTGGCTAATGCCTCTGTGGGTTGATTGGTCCTGCTGCTATAATCTGGCCTCTGAGCAGAGCAAACTTTCAGGATATTACTAATAATCATAGAAATAATCATATATTGTGGCATTTCTTAAGTGCTTACTGTGACTCAAGCACTGTTCTAAGTGCTAGGGTAAATACAAGGTAATCAGGTTGGACATAGTAATTGTCCCATATAGGCTCATGGTCTTAGTCCCCATTTTACAGATGAGGTAACTGAGTCACAGAGAAGTGAGGTGACTTGCTCAAGGTCATACAGCAGAAATGTGGAAGAGCAGAAATTAGAACCTACATCTTCAGGCTCCCTGGTCTGTGAACTTTCCACTAGACCATCCTGCTTCTGATTTGGATCCTTGAAGCATTAATAAAGAAAGGAATTTGGCTAATAATGGATATGATATTGTTCATTATTCAATATTCAGTCATATTTATTGAGCCCTTCCTGTGTGCAAAGCACTGTACTAAGCGCTTAAGAGAGTTCAATATTCAGTCATATTTATTGAGCTCTTACTGTGTGCAAAGCACTGTACTAAGCGCTTGGAAGAGTAAAATATAACAACAAATGGACACATTTCTGTCCACAGTAAGCTCACAGTCTAGAGGGAGAGACAGATATTAATATAAATAAATAATACATAAATAATAGCTATATGAAGATATATTAATATGTGCTGTGAGGATAGGATGCTACATTTTATTCCTAAAACTGGAATATGCATAGTGTAGGCAGTCTGCTCAACAGGAATGGGTGTGACAAATCTGAATTAGGTGGGTTCAATCTATTCAAGTGATGGATGGGGGAATCCAGCTTCCTATTAAAGGATAAAAGCTCTTGGGCTTACAGAGTGAAGAGTTTTATCATCTATTTTAAACCTCTATAGGCAAATCCATTAGGGTGTTTGACATGTAAATTAAGCTCAGTTACAGCTTTCTAGGAGCCCAAATCATATTCTTTCTGGGCAACAACTAATCATCGCTGTTTCTGTTCACTAGGTTTTCCTTTTTCAAGTTGAAATGGTTTTGAAACCTTCTTAGGACTCTGCCCACAGTCACTTCTCTACCTGGTGCTTAGAAAGGTGCTTGGCACATAGTACCATTAATAAGTACCATTATTATTATTATTATTATTATTACCTGTAAAATACTAAATCTTTGAGCACACAACCATTGCTCTGCTCCCCCATGATGTGGCCAATCTAAGTCAGATAACAACTTCACTCTCATACAAAACTGACACTCAGGACAACTCATTCACTCCAAATGTCTCCCCCAAATTAAAAGAGTTGCAAACCATGTGTCTCTGGGGAAATGTACAGGAGTGGTTCATTCATTCAACCGTATTTATTCAATCATATTTATTGAATGCTTACTGTGTGCAGAGCACTGTAATAAGCATTTGAAAAGTACAATTCAGCAACAGAGATAATCCCTGCCTACAGTGGGCTCACAGTTTAGAAATTCCTATGTTCCTTCACCATTTTTCAAAGCAGGTGTTCTAGCTCAATTTATCAATCAACGGCATTGTGCACAGAGCATTGTACTAAGTGCTTGGGAGAGGACCAATATAACGGATTTGGTAAACATGCTTCTTGCCCATAATGAGCTTAGAGTCTAGAGGGGGAGATAGACATTAATATAAGCAATAAATTATGCATTTGTACTTAGCTAGTTCTAGCTAGTTCTGGAAATGGGCAGTAGCCAGCGTTTGAACTCCACTGGGATTTCTAGTGGGATTTCTACTGCTTATTCTGAGATCCAGTGCTTAGAACGGTGCTTGGCACCTAGTAAGCGCTTAACAAATACCAACATTATCATTATTATCAAGCTGAGAATGATGATTTCCTGGGAATGTGGGGAGGAGGACAGTGCAGGCATGGAATTCTTGTCACCATCTCATCATCATAGAAGCAGTGTGGCTCAATGGAAAGAGCATGACCTTTGGAGTCAGAGGTCATGGGTTCAAATCCCTGATCCGCCAATTGTCAGCTGTGTGACTTTGGGCACGTCACTTAACTTCTCTGTGCTTCAGTACCCTCATCTGTAAAATGGGGATTAAGACTGTGAGCCCCCCGTGGGACAACCTGATCACCTTGTAACCTCCCCAGCACTTAGAACAGTGCTTTGCTCGTAGTCAGCGCTTAATAAATCCCATCATTATTATTATTGTTACCATCCCATGTGCAGCTGCCAAACACGCACGTCTTTCCCCTGTATGCCAGGCTCATTGTTCTCTTCTCCAAGAACCTCTGAGAGGTTGGTTAAATATGTGATTAATAAATACCAGTTAGTAGGATGGCATCAAGGTGGACACAGTCACTGTCCCACAAAGCGCTCACAGTCTTAATCCCATTTTACAGATGAGGTAACTGAAGTGCAGAGAAGTGAAGTGACTTGCCTTAAGTCACACAGCAGACATGTGGCAACCTGAAGATTAGAGCAGCTCCAATGGGGAAGGTGGAGCTGCCTTAGTCTTCTTCCTACAAGGGCAGGGGCCACTACTTCTTTCAGGATTGAGAAATCATGAGAAAATGGCAGGGAATGTGTCTACCAGTTCTGTTGTATTGTACTCTCTCTCCCAAGCACTTAGTACAGTGCTCCGCACACAGAAAGTGCTCAATAAAAATAATTGATTGGTTGATTGATCCCATGGAGGCCTCAGGATGACCTCCTGTTGGAAAGGATCCTAGTGAAAATATGACTACAGAGCTCATTGTCCTACTAAGCCCAGATCTTCTAGGAAAAAGCCCATTGTCCAATTCTATAGGCTTGAAAATCTCAACACTGAAGACCAGATGTCCTTGCTTTATTCAACTGTTATTTGTCTTTTTCCCTAACTCCTATCTCCTCATTTTTATGAACAGAATGAATGTGTTTTATTTTTCAGACACCATGATTGCTTTGTTTTGAGGAAACGAATGAATGGTAACATGATTAATTTGCTCATGTGATGAAGCAATAAACCACCAGAGTATCATTTCTTTGCTAACAATTGATATAGAAAGATATCTATAAAGAGAATATATGTGTCATACTTTACTGGTTTGCCAACAAAATTATGTCCCATGCAAATTTTACCTGAGATTTATTTCAAGGTGTGGACTTTTACAATATGCAATATGATGTATTTGTGTAATGCTCCTTAGAGATTTCTCCTTTTGTAGTTGTTCCTATTTGGCAATTAGAATCAATGCCCAAGTGTTCTTGTCTTGCTACTAGTATCTCCTTTTTATTATTTGAACTTCAGTGGAACTTAGGTAGTAAGGTCTCCAGAATGTATCATTGTCATTTTCTGGTCTGTAAAATATCTACATCTCTTCTCATGTGAGGAGATCTGATTCTCTGCCCTGCCACCACTGTACCTTGCTCAGTTACCTATGTCCCTGCCTCCACTCTCTCCTGGACGAACGGGAAGCAGGATTTGGGAATTGGGAGTGGACCAAATGTGGCTGGGAGTGAAAGGAGTCTATTTCAGCTGAATGGTCTGGTATGTCTTATATATCATCACAATTATAACCACAAATTGATAGACTAAGTCTTCTTGTCCTAAGAAGTCAGAAGAATAAATCTGGCCTATCAGCTTTTCCCTATCAAGGAGGCCTATTTGGTAAGGTATCAACCCTAATGGATAACCAATCTGATACCAGGTACTTCTTTTTCTATAGATGCTTTCAGGCCTTTGAATTGGCCACGAGGAGATAATTCTAAGGCTCTTCCACAACTTTTCCATAAGATCAAGTAGTAAAGGCTTAAATCAGCCATGGCAGTCGGTGAAAGATTGAATAATGTTGGGCTAAACTAAAAGAAATTAGGCAGCTTCTGAAATTGGGAAAAATTCACAATTCTCCAATGAAAAAAAGGTTTTTGAAAAATTCCAAGAGTGAATTTCAATAGTTCAGCTACTCATGACTAATTAACTGTTGATCTTACCTTGCTCTGGAATTTCTCCAGCTCAGCTGTACTGAGGTCTGTTTTTTCTTAAGCACAGTTGTTTACTTCATGAAATCAGGCAACACAATCATGTCCACACTGCCTAATTGGCTGGAATCCTGGCTGAGAGCCAAGGTGCCCTCAGCCATGAGCATCCTTCCTTACTTCTTCTTAGTTCCAATAAGGGACCTAAGGACCTTCCCTGATTAAGCTCTCTTTTTTTCAGTGTTAGCTAGAACCTGGCACAGTTTTAAAAATACCTCTAGCAATTCCCATTCCCTTCTCTGACCCAAATGGACCATTCAGTGTCATTATCTGGATGTTTGTTGAACCATCAGTAGGCTCAAAGAGATATTAGTAGGTTTAAAGTCACACCTCTCCCTCTAGACTGTCTCTCCTCTAGACTGGAAGCTTACTGTGGGCAGGGAACGTGTCTACCAACTATGAAATATTCTTCTTTCCCAAGCACTTAGTACAGTGCTCTGCACACAGTAAGCGCTCAATAAATGATTGATTGATCTCCCAGAGGCTTTCCCCGATTTAGCCCTTCTTGCTCCCTCTCCCTCTCCCTACTGTGTCATCTGTGTCCTTTGGGTATTTAAAATTCACCCCACCCTCAACTCCAAAGTACTTTGTACATTATCTGTAAATTATATATTATAAATTACTTATTTATATTTAGGCCTGTCTCCCCTTCTAGACCATAAGCTCTCTGTGGGCAGGGAACATGCCTGCCAACTCTGATGTATTGTAGTCCCCAATTGTATTTACTGAGCATTTACTGTGTGCCGAGCACTGTACTAAATGCTTGGAAAGTACAATTCAGCAACAAATAGAGACAATCTCTGCCCACAATGGGCTCATAGCCTAGAAGATTATGATTCCAGTGGATTGTAGGGTCCTTGAGGGTAATAATAATAATGATGGCATTTGTTAAGCACTTACTTTGTGCAAAGCACTGTTCTAAGCACTGGGGGGGAGATACAAGGTGATCAGATTGTCCCACGTGGGGCTCACAGTCTTAATCCCCATTTTACGGACGAGGTAACTGAGGCTCTGAGAAGTTGAGTGATTTGCTCAAGGTCACACAGCAGGCATGTGGCAGAGCTGGAATTCGAACCCATGATCTCTAACTCCAAAGCCCATGCTCTTTCCACTGAGCCATGCTGCTTCTCTACTAACTCAGTTGTATTGTATTCTCTCAAGCATTTAGTATAGTGCTCTGCAAAGAGTAAATGCTCAGTAAATTGATTGACTGGTGAATTGTTTCCATTCCTTCCCACCTGTTTTGGTGACAAGTTCTACTTTCTTCCCTCCCAGCCACTTGGGCAATGGATACTAGAGTTGACTCTCAGGCCAGCTTGGCAGGGTTCTCAGTTGCCTCCTTGGAAGGGCCTAGAATGTAAAATCATCCTCTAGACTGTAAACCTATTGTGGACAGGGAACCAACTGTGTTATATAGTGCTCTCCTAAGCACTTAGTATAGTGCTCTGCAGTGGGAGAAGCAGCATGCCTTACTGGTTAAAACACGGGCCTAGGTGTCAGAAGGACCTGGGTTTTAATCCCAGCTCAGCCCCGGGTCAGCTGTGTGACCTTGGCAAGTCACTTAACTTCTCTGGGCCTCAGTTACCTCATCTGTAAAATGAGGATTAAGATGGTGAGCCCCATGTGGGACAGGGACTGTGCCCAACCTCTTCAGCTTGTGTCTACTCCAGGACTTAGAACAGTGTTTGGCACAGCTTAACAAGTACCATTATTATCAATTATTATTATCATCACAGTAAGTGCTCAACAAATACCACTGTTTGATTAATTGATTGACTGACCCGGGATCTCCCGGCTGTTTGAGAAAGAAATTTTGAACCAAATTTGCTTTCTTGAGAGTTGGGCGTGTTTTAGTCCTCAGAGAAGTAACGGGAGCATCCAGCCCTTTGGTAAGGAGTAGGGCATATACTGAATCCGGTGGCATGGATACCCAGTGCAAACACCCGACAGGAGAGGATGGCCAGGTAGACGTACTGACATGAAACCTTTCTGGGTGTGTTGGCTTGAGGGAGTTGTGTAGTGGCATGTAGTGGTTGTGTAGGAGAAGCAGTGTGGCTCAGTGGAAAGAGCACAGGCTTTGGAGTCAGAGGTCATGGGTTCAAATCCCAGCTCCCCCACTTGTCAGCTGTGTGACTTTGGGCAAGTCACTTAACTTCTCTGCGCCTCAGTTACCTCATCTGTAAACTGGGGATTAAGACTGTGAGCACCCCCGTGGGATAACCTGATCACCGTGTAACCTCCCCAGCGCTTAGAACAGTGCTTTGCACATAGTAAGCGCTTAATAAATGCTATCATCATTATTATTGTTATTATTATGAGTCAATCGTTTGGACTGTGAAGGCTCACAGCTGACCAAAACCAATCCCCATGTCTTCAAATGACTGAAGCAGATTATGATGTTGTTCGTTGCTCAGCCTGACCATGTAACTAAACCCACTGTTGAATTTGGCCAGAACTGATCGTGGCAATCGTAAATTCTAGCCTGTAGCAGCAACCCGTTCGGTGTTTTTCAGAGGTTGAAGGGATAAGGTGAGTGTTTGGCTCTGATTGTGACATTTGGCTCACGTAGATTCTTCCAAAAACAACTATTTCGAATGCAAAATACAGTGCTTGCCTATTCTTGCCTCACGTGGACATAGACTGGGAGTGAGAATTTCAGTAAAAGTGGTTATGTCAAACCCGAGCTTTAGAATAGGATTTCTTCACGCTGTTGCCATCTACAGAGAAGCAGCATGGCTCAGTGGAAAGAGCCCGGGCTTTGGAGTCAGAAGTCATGGGTTCGAATCCCTACTCCACCAATTGTCAGCTGTGTGACTTTGGGCAAGTCACTTCACTTCTCTGGGCCTCAGTTACCTCATCTGTAAAATGGGGATTAATATTGTCAGCCCCCTGTGGGACAACCTGATCACCTTGTAACCTCCCCAGCGCTTAGAACAGCGCTTAGAACAGTGAACAAGAACAGCACATAGTAAGTGCTTAATAAATGCCACTATTATTATTATTGTTATTATTACAAGGATAATCTTTAGAACGCTAGTAAACGTGGACAATAACGGCAAAAAAATGTTGTGTTAATACATTTTGGGAATCAATTTTAAAAAGAAATAAGAGTGTAAGAAAAATATGACAACAGAGGCTACCCCGTATTTGTGGCCAAGGAATGTCACTGTTTATTGTTGCATTGTACTTTCCCAAGTGCTTAGTACAGTGCTCTATGCACAGGAAGCACTCAATAAATACAATTGAATGAATGAATGAATGACATGCATTACATCAGTGAATTGAATTTTGGAGACAATATGTGGGTGCTCTAAAATTATAAAATGGCACAATTATTGTTGAAACTTTGCTGCCAGGCCATTTCATGTCAGTGATTATGAAGTTTAACTGTATCCAAGTACGGTAAAGAGGAGCATCTACTTGGAGTTCAGGAAAGTTAAAAGTTGGATCTTCAGTATTTCTTAACTTGGACTTTTATATTTGTGACTATGGATAAATTAGGTAATGTATAAAATGGACATATGAATGATTAAAACCATATTTTTCTGCATAATTTCCTCCACCGCATAATCACTCCACCCCAATTTTTGAGAAGGAAATAAAATATTTTTTGGACAAAGTAATTGTAAGCAGTACTAACTCTGCATGTCAGGGGAGAAGGAGGAGGAGGGTAAAAGAATGACAACACAGCAAAGAAGGCTAACCACAGAGGAGGAAGAAAAGGGTGAGAACGTATCGGTGTGGGGAGTTAATTGATTAGACTATCACATGCATCCATTTGAGAGAGTGTAATATAAGTAAGATTCATCATCTTAAGTCCCTTATCAATCAATCGATGGAATTTATCAAATGCTTACTGTATGCAAAACACTGTGCTAAGTGATTATCTTCTTATCTTTCTTTTCCTTTTCCTCTCCTTTCTTCTTTTCATCCCTTTTGCTCTTCCTCCCCTTATTGTTAGACTTCATTCTTATATGATCTGCATATAGCCCCACCCTGGCTTTAGTGTTAAAAAATTATGTAAATAGTGGAGCAATTATGTGAGTAAATATGTCAATATAAAATGTTTATTGATTGGGCAGAAACAAAACTGATTTTGATTTCATTTGCATTAAGGAGGAGATAAAACTTAAAAAAAAAAAACGAGAATAGTTTTCTATTTTTGTTTGATTTTCAGGACCTGAGAATGGAAAGCCAAAGCTATCTAGACCAGCAGCTTAAATTGAAATTAACAATGACTTTTAGATACAGATGGAAACAAATAAAAATGAAATATTGAATAAGAGGAGATGTTTATTGGAAGAGAAAAGGGTAATGATATTTAATGAAATGCAACATCTTGATCAAATTTAAAAGCAGTGGCTCTTTCTTGGTAAGCATGAATAATACTGGTTTCTGGTTAGCTCATAGTATGATTGCTTGCAAAGGTCAAAACTAAATATAATTCAAGGCAAAGAAAGATAAAAGGAGGAATTATCTTTTTTGTTTTTACCTTTGAGACTAATTGATTATCTCAAAAATTGGTCCTTTGATTTTCTATGACCAAGAGAAAACACCACCCAAACATTATAGGAATCCAAAATTCAATTAGGAAAAATTGAAAAAGGAAAGTAAATGGAGATAGAAGAAAACAGCGCTATTGCTGAGAGAGGCCTAAAAAACATAAAAAAAATGAAATAGTTCTTTACTAGCTGGGGAACAAAGACCTGTAATCCATAAGCATATGGGCTTTCTCTGAGAACCTGGAAACTCTTATCCAAGTGGATATTTTGCTCATGGATTTGCTGGTATAGTCAGTAATTAAGGAAAGATGATACAGGTTGTAGATAATTGTGTCTACCATTCAACTCTGCTCTCTGCCTTTCACTCATTCTTAGCCTCTGCATTAAAGGAGGTAAAGTTCTTCTGGAAAATTTCTAACATTTAATTTTTCTGTTTCTTAAAGCCAGTAAAAAGTTAAGTGAGGAAAAAGTGTGAAATGAAGAGCTAAAGAAGTCCTGCAAATAAGCACAGACTTCTTTGATTTAAAGCTTGGAAAATGAAATGAGTCCAACTCTAATAATCATATCGGGAATAAATGTTAGAAATCCAATAAAAATGCAAATGAACTAGGACACTGAAGTGCTTAGTACAGTGCTCTGCCCAGAGTAAATGTTCAATAAATACCACTGACTGATTGATTTGATGATATTCACTGCCCATGGTGGGGGGTGAAATTGCTGGAGACTGATGCAGATGTTTTTAGGCTGACCAGTCTCTAGAGCTGATCTGCTAAATGCTGCATTTTGGGCTATTTGGGGGTGGGAGTGTGTGTGTGTGTGTGTGTGTGTGTGTGTGTGTGTGTGTGTGTGTGTGTGAGAGAGAGAGAGAGAGAGAGAGAGAGAGAGATTGATTCTGTTCAACATTCCAGTAAGGGATAATTTGATTTAACTTCCTGTTTGGGACAAGGATATATTTGATAAATTCTAAAACATGTAACTGGTTAACAGTTGGTCTAGAGAAGGAGCCAATATAACAACTGATCCCAAACAAGCTAAAAGAGCAGATTTTCTGAAGGACAAATGCATTTATTCTATTCTATAAAATACACTGTTTTATTTTCAGAGAAACAAAGTGAAAATTATTTTCCATCAGGGCATGTTTGGCACCTTCCATCACAGCAGATTGGTCTGAGAAAAGGAATCCCTCTGTTCATGCAGAAAGAAATTTGCATGGTACTCTCTGGCTCGTAAAGAAGTCAAGGCAAGCCCTACAATTATGGATAGGGAAAGATTAGGGTCAACCTACCAGCGTGAGACTTGCTGAGTGAATTTAGACAATCCCTCTCCACCCTTAGTTAATTCAACTGGTAAATGGGAAGACTGACAGGCAAATGTTTAAAGTTGCTGGGGTGATTCTGGTTTAACTGAGTGACTTTCCTTCATCATCTTAACCTAGGAACTTTCTTCACTGCCTCTGATACTTTATCAATCAATCAATCGTATTTATTGAGCACTTACTGTGTGCAGAGCACTGTACTAAGCGCTTGGGAAGTACAAGTTGGCAACATATAGAGGCAGTCCGTATCCAACAGTGGGCTCACAGTCTAGAAGGGGGAGACAGAGAACAAAACCAAACATATTAACGAAATAAAATAAATAGAATAGATATGGATATGTACAAGTAAAATAAATAGAGTAATAAATATGTACAAAAATATATAGATATATAGGGGTGGAATACTACACATGTCCATCCCAGAACAGAAAAGGAATATGATGCACCTCAACAGAATAAGACTATCAGTCGATTAATCTGTGGTATTTATTGAGCACTTACTATGTGCACAGCACTATTCTAATAGCTTGGGAGAGTATAACAGAATAAGCAGACATGTTCCCTGCCCCTAAGGATCTTACGGTCTAGAGAAATGGCCAAACACCATGCCCATTTCAGCAAACGCTCAAATATTGTGTAGAAAAAAAAATCTTACGAGAAAAATCATTTTTTTCAACACTGAAGTGAGTTTCTTTATAAAGTAACAGAGTATCTCAAATAGTAGAAAATGTAAACTCATAAGCATGCTCTTTCTTTTGCAGGCTGGGAAGAGTAAAAGCCCTTAAATGTTTTCAAGAATAAAATAGTTTTCACATTTAAGAGAAAATCATGCTACATGTAACTGCTTTTGCTGGTGTGTAGAGTCTGGTTGGTTGTCATGAACCTCAGGTGAATCCATGTCACAGTTCTTGGTAAACCATCAATCGTCATCATCATCAATTGTATTTATTGAGCACTTACTGTGTGCAGAGCACTGTACTAAGTGCTTGGGAAGTACAAGTTGGCAACATATAGAGACAGTCCCTACCCAACAGTGGGCTCACAGTCTAAAAGGGGGAGACAGAGAACAAAACCAAACATACTAACAAAATAAAATAAATAGAATAGATATGTACAAGTAAAATAAATAGAGTAATAAATATGTACAAACATATATACAGGTGCTGTGGGGAAGCGAAGGAGGTAAGATGGGGGGATGAGGGGGAGAGGAAGGAAGGGGCTCAGTCTGGGAAGGCCTCCTGGAGGAGGTGAGCTCTCAGTAGGGCCTTAAACCCACCATATGAGCTTTTTACAATCTATTTTTAATTAGAGAGCACAAAGGAGGCTTTCTACATTTCTCCAGGAAGTGCATTAAATCAATCAATCTACTAATCACATATATTGAGAGTTTACTGTGTAGTGTGCATTGTACTAAGCAGCTGGGAGAGTGCAATACAGTAGAGTTAGTAGCAGCCTGGTCTAGTGGAAAGAGCACAGGGCTGGAAGTCGGAGGACATGGGTTCTAATCCTGAATCCATCTGCTGTGTAACCTTAGGCAAGTCGCTTAACTTCTCTGTGCCTCAGTTACCTCATCTGTAAAACAGGAATTAAGACTGTGAGCCCCCATGTGGGACAGCGGCTATGCTTGACCTGATTACTTTTTATCTATCCCAGCATTTTAGAACAATGTTTGGCACATAATAAGCTCTTAATAAATACCATTATTATTATGTTATCCCTGCCCTCTAGAGCTTACAAGGAAGTAGGTTGGCATATGAGGAGCAAGGTGTGTGGGTTGCACTCTAGTGGGAGATGAGCGACATCAAGGTAGGAGGGAGAGAGAGCTGATTGAGGGCAGTCATCCTCTAAAGGACTGGAAAAGCTAACACACCTCCCAGAGTATCTTACTTGCTGTCAATGAGGACCTCAACATAAACACTGAGAGAATCAGGTCCAACAAGTTTACTTCTCCCATGTTACAAGGGGAGCATACATTTAGAGGCGGGGAAAAGGTAATAACTGGTATTTTCAGGGTCGCACCTGGAGAGTTTCCAGTACTCTACCAGTCTTGACTACGGGAGGGAGAGTCAAGCAGAGGCCTACCCTGTGTGACCTTGGGCAAGTCACTTCACTTCTCTGAGACTCAGTTACCTCATCTGTAAAATGGGGATTAAGACTGTGAGCCCCACATGGGACAACCTGATCACCTTGTATCCCCCCCCAGCACTTAGAACAGTGCTTTGCACAGAGTAAGCGCTTAACAAATGTCATCATTATTATTATCATTATTATTCCTAGCTTGGGCAGTGGCTAGCGAATGGAAGACAATCTGCTACAAGTCAAGATGATGATGATGGCATTTATTAAGCACTTACTATGTGCAAAGCACTGTTCTAAGCACTGGGGAGGTTATAAGGTGATCAGGTTGTCCCAAGGGGGGCTCACAGTCCTAATCCCCATTTTACAGATGAGGTCACTGAGGCACAGAGAAGTTAAGTGACTTGCCCAAAGTCACAAGGCTGACAGTTGGCGGAGCCGGGATTTGAACCCCTGACCCCTGACTCCAAAGCCCGGGCTCTTTCCACTGAGCCACGCTGCTTCTCAGCCACGCTGCTTCTCACCCGTACTGGGCAGCAGCGGCACGGGAAAGAGTCGAGGGTGGAGACTGGAGTTTACTGCATGGAAAGCAGCAATGATAAACCACTTCCATATTTTTACTAAGAAAACTCTTTGGATACACTACCAGAACGATTGCAGATGGAGAGCGGGGCGTTCTGGGAGAGATATGTCCATGGTGTCTATATGGGTCGGAAATGACTCGATGGCACACGACAACTGTGAGCTAAGCACTAGATAGATAGATGCAAGATAATCAGATCAGACTCAAGATAATCAAATCAGACTCACTGTCCCACTTAGATTTCTCATTCTAAGAGGTAGGGGAAGGCAGATACCTTATCCCCAATTTTATAATTGAGGAAACAGAGGTAGCAAGAGGCTAAATGGTCACACAGCAGGCCAGTGAAAAAGCTGGGACTAATAGCCCTCGTTCAATACCTCTTCTCACTTCTAGATTGTGAGCCCCATGTGGGACAGGGACAGTACCTGATCTGATTAACTTGTATCTCTCCCAATGACTACAACAGTGGTTTGTGCATAGAAAGCATTTAACAAATGCCGCAATTTATCATTAGTCTCTAATGCCCTTTTCATTAGGCTCCTTGCACTAAATATACTAACAATAGTAAGTCATTGTGAACAAGAAGATAGTGGTGAGCTGTGTATTTATTTCACTTTCAAACCCAGGCAAATTTATCCTCAAAATAAAGGGGAAACAAATTCAAGTTCTTGCTTGTGGTTTGACACTTCCTAAGGGATTATGGAATTGAAGCAGTTATTCGTCAGTGACACATTTTCAAGACTAAATTTATGTGACAAAATTCCAATTCTCTCTCTTTTATTTTTTTTAATATGGTATTTGTTGAGCGCTTGCTATTTGTCAAGCACTGTTTTAAGCACTGGGATAGATTCAAAGTAATAAGTCTGCAATGAGACTCCAATAAGGCATCTTTGAACATTTTGATTATAAGGAAGGACATTCCTCGGGAAGCACCAATCAGGGCAATATCTCCATCCCTTTGGGGGTCCAGTCCTTCCTGATGAGTAGGAGTCCAGACAGTTGTTGTCATGCAGAGGGATGGGGAGAGATCAGGGCTGTTTGTGCCCCTGAATCACCATCATCCCAGGGAATTCCCCTTGCTCTCGCCATAGCTATAATTCTCTGAGTCCCAGAGCTGTGAGGGTCAGGGACTCTGTTTAATTCCTACCCGTTTATTTTTTCCAGCTTTTACTCTTAATTACTCTCACTTTTTAAATGGCATTTTTTAAGCACTTATGTGCTAGGCACTGTTCTGAGCACTGGGGTAGAAACTAGATAATCAGGGTGGATGCAGTTCCTGTCCCACGTGGGGTTCACAATCTAAGTAGAAGGGAGAGCAAGTGATGAATCCCCATTCAACAGATGAAAAAAAATGAGGAACAGAGAAGCTAAGTAACTTGACCAACATCACACAACAAGCAAGTGCCAGGGCCGGGATTAGAACCCAGGTCCCCTGACTCCCAATCCTGCATTCTTTCCTTTATGTAAAGAAGACACTGCTTCTCCTTTATGACACCCAGTTCTCCTATACTCTAGGGGTTGTGACCCAGAAAAACACCCCTTTAAGGAAAACTCACACTGAAATAATCTCCCATTCTGACACTGCCTGCGTGCATACATAAACACTTGTACAAACTGTGTCTTCCCATACCACGTCACGCTGTAACCAAATAGCCTCTCAATGTCTAATGGATTTTCCCTAATTATCTAAGAACATTCTCCAAAAGAGTGAAAGTGTAGGATGTCGCAGAACTAAGTGTATTAGACCTATAGGGATGAAGTCATGGTGGTTGATAATAAAACAACATTTTTAGCAGAACTGTGCTCTACCTTAGCTATATGTTCTTCATAGATATATAATTAATTTTTAATGTCCTTAATTCAGCATCTAATGGAAAAGAGTGAATTCTTAATTCAGAATGTGGTCAAACTGATAAGAGGAAATCAAGCTTACCTTTCATTCCCTCTTCTCAATATTACCACACTTTGGATGCCAGAATGAATGAAAATTGAAGGGGAGGTTAGATTAACTCATGTTTACGAGTTTGAGGCAACTAAGCATGGTCATGACCTAAAACTCTACCGAATTTTGGGTGACTTGTCCAATTAAATGAACTAGAGGGCTGAAGATCAGCTAGTATTTGGAACAAATGGCATCATAATATCTAAAGGTTGCATCTATTCAGGTTCCGTTAACACGTATCAATGCTAATTCTACTCTGAACTAAATTATGCATTGCAATTGGTACAGTTATTAATATCAGTTTTACATCTCTAATTATATACGCACATATTTTGGGTGGCAACTTTTCAAAAATGCACTCATTTTGCAATTAAATAAGAAGTCCAAACAACACTTCCCCCAATAAAACTTTGGATATTCCTCTGAGCACCAGTCATTTCGCTTCACAAAGTCTCATCTGTTCCCTTTTGTATAGTCCATGGCTTTAGGCAAGGGAAGTCAGAAAAGAATGCCAATTTTCAGAAGGAACAAGAAATCTACCAAAGGGGAAACATAGAGCGGTCTGCGTTGCACATAAGCCAGGAAGATTTCCACATCCTTCAGATAGTGGAAAATATGCCATATTGGACTGCCTCCATTGTAAAAGCCAGGCAGCAGCACCACTTTGAACCTTTGGGTTGTGACTGGAAAATATGTCCATTAGAATGTGAAATTGGAATGACTAGCAAATACCTTCCTTTCATTCATTCATCAATCGTATTTACTGAGCACTTACTGTGTGCAGAGCACTGTACTAAACGCTTGGGAAGTACAAGTTGGCAACGTATAGAGACGGTCCCTACCCAACAGCGGGCTCACAGTCTAGAAGGCTCACAGTCTAGAAGGCTTTGACTACTGAGGCAGCCTCCTTCCTCCTGCCAGACCCTGAGGGAGCAAAGCAGAGAGAAGATAGAAGTTGAGAATTATGAGGCCTGGAACCTCCATGCAACCATGGCAGTGGCCTGTGGGAAGTCTGCCCATGTCTAAGACAACCCCCTCCCTCCTGCCAGAGAGTGTGGTAGGAAGGTCTGACCTATAATAGGAACAGAAGATGGGCAGAAACCTGCTTTCCAGCCCTGTGGAAAGAGCACGGATGGGTTCTAATCATGCCTTTGCCATTTGCTTGTTCTGTGACATTGGGCACATCATTTAACATCTCTATGCCTCAGTTCTTTCACCTGTAAAATGGGGATTTAATACCTGCTCCCCTTCTTCCTTAGACTGGGACCCCCGTGTAGAACCGGGATTTATCTGACCTGATTATCTTGTATCTACCCCAGTGCTTACTACAGTGCTTGGCACAAATTAAGAATTTAATAAATCTCCTTCTCTTCCCCCTTCCCCTCCTCCTCATCCTGCTTCCCTCCTTCTGCTCCCCTTTCCCCTCCCCTAACAATGCTGGAGTCACCCATCAGGAATGACAGATAGGCCTCAGCCCTGAGACTTCAGGATGTATGGAAAGTAATTGATTAAAGTGCAATTAGATTGCACAGTGTCTCTTGCCCTTCTTATCCCTGTCTGGCATGTCCCCAATGAGGCACAGAATGCAACGAGCGAATAGGGGGTCATCCCAATGTGAAGTACACCCAAAGATATTTTGAGTGCACGACCCATTTATTGCCAAGATGACCAAAGCATAGTATTGCTGTAATGTTATGGTGCCAAGACCAGCAGGCTGACCTTGTCCATCTCAAACTTTTCCACACCTTCTATAACTGCCCTCTTCTCTGCACAGAAACAATACTTCTAATAATAATAATGATTGTGATATTTGTTAAGTGCTTACTATGTGTCAGGCACAGTAATATGCCCTGAGGTAGATACAAGCAAATCCATCCTTAATGACTCCCATACCCAGCCTTTTCAGACTTTTAACTCCATCTTAAACTCCTTTCCCTCCTAATATCCTTGCTACCTAGTTCATTGATAAAACTGAAATCAACAGGCATAACCTCCCTAAAATCTCCCCTGCATCTCTCCCAGTTCCACTCTCCTCCTACTCCTATTTGGAAGTCCCATTGATACCTCCAACTTAACATGTCCAAAGCATAACTACCTTGTTGTGGGCAGAGAATGTGTCTACCAACTTTGTTATTCTATCCCAAAAATTTAATATAGTGCTCTGCACACAGTAAGCACTCAATAAATTTGATAACTCCTATTTTTCCCAATCAGTCAAAGGCATTTATTGAGTGCTTACTGTTTGCAGAGCACTGAACTAAGCACTTGGGAGAGTACAATGCAATAGAGTTGGTAGACACATTGCCTGGCCACAAAGAGCTTATGGTCTAGAGGGAGAGACAGACATGAATATAAATCAGTAAATAGAGGAAATGGACACAAATGCTTTGGGGCTGAGGGAGCAGTGGTTAAAGGGTACAAATCCAAATGCAAATCCAAATTCCAGTCAAGGCCCCTTTTCCTCCCCCAGACAGCCCCCACCCACCAGTCCCATTCCCTACCCAAGCATTTTTTAATGGCATTTTTTAAGTGCTTAGTATGTTTCAGGCAGTGCACTAAGTGACGGGGCTCATAATATTAATCTCCATTTTACAGATGAGGTCACACAGCAGAAAACTGGCAGAACCAGGATTAGAAGACTCAGTCGAAGACTGAGCTCCTTGTCTTCCCTCCCAAACCTTGTCCTCTCCCTGACTTTCCCATCTCTGTTGACGGCACTACCATCCTTCCCGTCTCACAAGCCCGCAACCTTGGTGTCATCCTCGACTCCGCTCTCTCATTCACCCCTCACATCCAAGCCGTCACCAAAACCTGCCGGTATCAGCTCCGCAACATTGCCAAGATCCGCCCTTTCCTCTCCATCCAAACCGCTACCCTGCTAATTCAAGCTCTCATCCTATCCCGTCTGGACTACTGCACTAGCCTTCTCTCTGATCTCCCATCCTCGTGTCTCTCTCCACTTCAATCCATACTTCATGCTGCTGCCCGGATTATCTTTGTCCAGAAACGCTCTGGACATATCACTCCCCTCCTCAAAAACCTCCAATGGCTACCGATCAATCTGCGCATCAGGCAGAAACTCCTCACCCTGGGCTTCAAGGCTCTCCATCACCTCGCCCCCTCCTACCTCACCTCCCTTCTCTCCTTCTACTGCCCAGCCCGCACCCTCCGCTCCTCCACCACTAATCTCCTCACTGTACCTCGCTCTCGCCTGTCCCGCCATCGACCCCCAGCCCACGTCATCCCCCGGGCCTGGAATGCCCTCCCTCTGCCCATCCGCCAAGCTAGCTCTCTTCCTCCCTTCAAGGCCCTGCTGAGAGCTCACCTCCTCCAGGAGGCCTTCCCAGATTGAGCCCCTTCTTTCCTCTCCCCCTCGTCCCCCTCTCCATCCCCCCGCCTTACCGCCTTCCCCTCCCCACAGCACCTGTATATATGTATATATGGTTGTACATATTTATTACTCTGTTTATTTATTTATTTATTTATTTTACTTGTACATTTCTATCCTACTTATTTTATTTTGTTGGTATGTTTGGTTCTGTTCTCTGTCTCCCCCTTTTAGACTGTGAGCCCACTATCGGGTAGGGACTGTCTCTATGTGATGCCAATTTGTACTTCCCAAGCGCTTAGTACAGTGCTCTGCACATAGTAAGCGCTCAATAAATACGATTGATTGATTGATTGATAGAACACAGGTCATTTCCCTGATGCTGGGTACAGGCCTACATACCCACAGTGCATCTATCTCATTCAACCCACATATTTAGTCTGTCACCAAATCCTGTCAATTCTATCTTCACAATATCTCCTGAATCCACCCATTTCTCTCCAAAGTGGTACCACCCTGATCCAAGCACTTATATTGCACCTTGACTACTGCATCAGCTTCCTCACTGACCTCCCTGCCTCTTATCTGTCTCCTCACTTCAGTCCATACTTAACTCTGATGCCCATATCATTTTTCTAAAAAAAACTGTTCAGTCCATATCTCCACATTCCTCATGAACCTCCAGTGGTTGCTCATCCCCATCCACCTCAGTATCAAGTGGAAACTCCTTACCATTGGTTTTAAAGTATTCAGTCAGCTCTCCCCTTCTTACCTGATCTCACTGATTTCGTACTACAACCCACTTTGTACTCTTCACTCCTCTAACACCAGCTTAGCCTGTTAGTCAATTGTATTTATTGAGCACATCCTATGTGCAGAGCAGTATACTAAGTGATAGAGAGAATACAATATAACAGACAAATTCCCTGCCCGTAATGAGCTTACAGTCTAGAAGGGGAGACAGGCATTAATAAAAGTGAATAAAATTACAGATATTTACATAGGTCCTGTAGTTCTGGGGAGTGGGGAATGAATAAAGGGAGTAAATCAGGGTGACTAGAAGGGAGTGAAAGAAGCGGAAAGGGGTTTAGTCAGGGATGACCTCTTGGAGGAGGCCAAAACTCACTGTATCTCATCTCATTCATCTTGCTACCAACTCCTTGCCTAAGAACTCCTTCTGGCCTGAAACTCCTTCCCTGTTCATGTAGACATACCACCACTCTGCCCATCATCATCATCATCAATCGTATTTATTGAGCACTTACTGTGTGCAGTGCGCTTGGGAAGTACAAGTTGGCAACATATAGAGACAGTCTCTACCCAACAGTGGGCTCACAGTCTCAAAGCCTTATCAAAACCATACCTCCTCTAAGAAGACTTCCCCGATTAAATCCTTTTTTCCCCTACTCCCTCTCTCTTCTGCATCACCTTACTTAGATCTTTATGCTCTTGAAATTCATCCCACCTTCAGGCCCATTGCCTCTCTATTTTGTAGATAAGGGAACTGAGACAAGGAGAAGTAAAGTGACTTGCCCAAGTTCACACAACAGACAAGATAGAGCAGGAATTAGAGTCCAGGCCTTCTAACTCCCAGGCCTATGCTCTTTCCATTAGGCCATGTTTATTACATATTTATTACTCTATTTTATTTGTACATATTTATTAATCTGTTTTATTAATGATGTGTATATAGCTATAATTCTATTTATTCTGATGGTATTGACACCTGTCTACTTGGTTTATTTTGTTGTCTGTCTCCCCCTTCTAGACTGTGAGCCCGTTGTCGGATAGGGACCATCTCTATATGTTGCCGATTTGTACTTCCCAAGTGCTTAGTACAGTGCTCTGCACACAGTAAGCGCTCAATAAATATGATTGAATGAATGAATGAACATGGAAACCTCTCCCTTCTCCATTGTAGATGTAACTCAATTCTCATTTATCTTGACAAAAATTATTTCTGAGTTATTCCCCTTCATTTACTTAATTAACATTCCCAATTGTTTCTTGCTGTTTTCAGAGCCTTGATTAGCTGATATTTCCTCCAGATTACTTTATCAAGCCTGGCTCCTATGGATTATTGACAGCTCTGTTTTAACAAACAGCCCTCTTTCCTTGGCATGCTGCCAGTCGAAAGGAAGAGCTGCTGTTGCTGCTGGAACCGGGGGAAAAGAAATGCCAATTGATAGAATCTTTCTGGTTTCTTCCAGGCCACTAGCAGCCCTTGAAATTGTTTTGGAGGTTGTTGGCAAGCTTTTCTTCCCTTTAGTTATCAAGGATGGTCAGATGGAAAACAGTAAACTGCGGAGAATATAATTTTTCAATATGAAGCCAAACCTGCCGCTGCTGCTAATACAGAGTTAAGCACCTATGAGCACTCAGCAAAGGGGAACTAAATGAACCAGCACAGATTAGGGTTTAGAATGATGAGCACAAGTCATTCCTTCAATGGGATCTAGCACTCTACTCTTGGGGAGAGGGAGTCCACTTTTTAGACATCACCATAGTTTACCCCTGACGGGTGACGTTACCAGCTTCAGCAATATAGCGCTGATGATTATTACAAATGCCCACATTAAATTTCATAAACTGGCTCAGTCTCAATTTTCCTGAATCCAAGTGGCATAAAGAAAAAAAGAACAGCAAAACTGCTAAGTGGGCAATTTAATGAACTTCACAATTAGACAATCTTCCCAGAGAACATAAAATGAGGCAGAGGCAATTTATTAAATGAAAGTCTATCTTTCTACATTCTGTTGTAGCCACTTGCCCGAAAGTCCTCCTACACTAAAGATGCTTCTTATTTTCTTAGCAAATGTGTATCACTTTGGGTGAAAGAGGTTGACACTAAATCAGTCCAAAACAGTCAAAATATGGAAAAGAACAGATGGCATGTTAGTATAACGATGATCCAATTGCACCATATTATAAATGAGCTATCACAATATCTCTGGAGAGCTTCTGGGCAAATATTTGAACATCATAGAGACAAGTCATACTTTTTTCCCCTCTAAAATGTTACTTCTTTTACATTTTACAAACATTGCAAATAACCATGAAACAAAATCCCAGAGAACATAATAGTACAGAACACATAAACTACCCTATTGCATACAGTTCTACCCAGTCAATTTCACATAATCTACCCAAATGAAAATCGTTCTACCCAATCAATTTAGGAAATGCAAGTTGGGAATTTTATAGACTTATAAACTGGTCTCGTTCAGTGGCTGTAATGGTCACCAGATTGCCTAGAACAGGACAGGCAGGAAGGGATGTTCACGCATCAAAACTGCCAAAGGTACCTCTGAGTTCCCCTTTTTCCTGTTTATTTGAGGAAATTTAAATAAGGTACCTTTCTATCTCTGCTGAAGAAGTTGTGGCACACCTTGAAATTTCTTCAAGGTGGTGGATGTCACCTCAAACTTGTCATTCATCTTGACTGTTGTCTCTGAAACAGAAATAAATGTGGCATCTGTAATCACTTTACAGCTTGTAAAAACACTTTTGGTAGAATCAACCACATTTATTGAGCACTCACTGTGCAGAGCACTGAACTAAGCATTTCAAAGAGTATAATACAATATAATAAACACACATATTCCCTGCCCACAATGATCTCTCTCCACAACAAGTGGGAGACAGACATTAAATGTAAATTAATAAATCACAGATTTGTACATAAATGTTTTGGGGGTGGGGGGCTAGTGAATAAAGGGAGCAAGTCAGGGTGATTCAGAAGGGAGTGGGGAAAGAGCATAGAAGGGCTTAGTAAGGGAAGGCCTTTTGGAGGAGTTGTGCCTTCAGTAAGACTTTGAAATGGGAGAAAATAATTGTCTGTTGGATATGAGGAGGGAGGGCATTCCAGGACAGAGGCAGGACATGAGTGAGAGGTCAGTGATGGGATAGATGAGATTGAGGTACAGTGAGAAGGTTAGCATAGGAGGAGCTAAGTGTGTAGGCTGGGATATAGTAGGAGAGTAGTGAGGTGAGGTAGGAGTGGGAGAGGTGACTGACTACTTTAAAACCAGTGGCAAGGAGTTTGTGTTTGAAGTGGAGGTGGTTGGGCAACCACTGGAAGTTCTTGAGGAGTGAGGAAACACGTCAGCACACAATCCACATGCAGACATTTAAGGAGGTAAACTGCAAGCAGAGATATCTGCAAAAAAGGATGGGAACTATTGGCTTCTGTCTCATACAGCATAATGAGATATTGGTACATGGATGTTATATTTCAGAAGTCCACCCAATTAAGCCCAGTTCTAGAGTATTTCACTCCATTACCCTCCCAGGTGCCTATGAAAATAATCACTCCTTTTGGGCCATATAACTCCTTGGCAAAGGTTGAAGGGGAGGGAGTTTGGAGGTTGAAAATGTAAATACTAGACATAAAGTTGTTGAATGCCAAATCTGTGCTGGCAATGGGACGAACCAACTGAAAAATGAACCGTCTCGTGTAAAACCAGATGACAGGCCATTCCAGATATAGGGAGCACGATGGTTTCTGCACTTGGTTATCTTGTATCTACTCCCATGATTAGTTCAGTGCTCAGCACATAGTAAGTGTTTAATAAATACTGCAATTAGTATCAGACACAGAAGAGCTTTAGGAACAACATCAAAAGAATTTCACAGGGTCTGTAGATCTACAAAAGGACGGAGTATTACCAGGTGACCAATTTATCAAGATCCCAAAATTACTCCATGATGCTATGGCTGGCTACATCGGAAAAAGGAGGGCTTTGTCAGAGCTTGGCACAGAAAAAATACTTAGCAAATATTACTATTATTATTGATATTATTTTTCTCTCTTTTCATCACCAATAAAGTAGAGCAGGATTGTGAAGCAGTTCCTATCTTGTTCAAGCCATTCCTTGCAGCTATGCTCAAGGGCCCAAGTGATCTGGAAACTGGTCTCAGTATATGATTCCAACCTTCTTGGAACTTTCAACTGCACAGATTTAGAGCAAGATCAAAAGTCATTGAATCAGTCATAAAGGGGCTCCTATTTGCTAATTACTGTACTCTAGAGCCACACACATGCATACACACTCGAAGACTTGTAGATAATTATGACCCGTTTCCAAGAATCAATAAAGCTCTTTGGACTGGCAACTAGTCTGGGGAAGACTGAGATTATGTAACAGTCTTATAACTGGTAAATGCTATACTCAACCACTGATCTCCATTAGCAAAGCAGAATTGAAGACCTTCACTAATTCAGTTAATAAATCATATTCTCCAATGATGCAAAGAGATGCAAAGGGAACAACATCAGGACAGCAAATGTGTCATTTTGGGACTCTGAAAGTGTGGCAATGAATGTGGCTTAGTGGCAACAGCACAGGTTTGGAAGTCAGAGGATGTGGGTTCTGACCCCGGCTCCACCACTTGTCTGCTATGTGACCTTGGCCAAGTCACTTCACTTCTCTGTGCCTCATTTACCTCATCTGTAAAATGGAGACTAAGACTGTGAGCCCCTTGAGGGACAACCTGATTACCTTGTATCTACCCCAGTGCTTAGAACAGTGCTTAGTACAGTAGTAAGTGCTTAACAAATACCATTATTATTATAGCCTGTTGTGGTCAGAGATTGTCTCTATTGCTGAACTGAACTTGCCGAGTGTTTAGTACAGTGCTCTGCACACAGTAAATGCTTAATACGATTGAATGAATCAATCAGTCAACAATACTTATTGAGTCCAGCACTATACTAAGTCCAAGGAGAGACTAATAATAATAATAATAAAAATAATAAAAATAATATTTGTTAAGTGCTTACTATCTGCCAAGCACTGTACTAAGTACTGGGGTAGATACAAGATAATCAGGTCCCACATGGGGCTCATATTCTAAGTATGAGGGAGCACATTCATTCATTCATTCAATTGTATTTATTGAGCGCTCACTGTATGCAGAGCACTGTACTAAGCGCTTGGGAAGCACAGCTAGTGAACCCTTTTTTGCAGATTATATAAATGAGACACAGAGAAATTAAGTGACTTGCTCAAGGTCACACAGCAGGTAAATGGAGGAGCTGGAACTATAACCCAGATCTTTTGTTTTATAACAGAACTGGCCTGGGAGTCAAAAGCCGCACCCTCCGCTCCTCTGCCACTAACCTCCTCACTGTGCCTCGTTCTCGCCTGTCCCACCATCGACCCCCAGCCCACGTCCTTCCTCTGGCCTGGAATGCCCTCCCTCCACACATCCGCCAAACTAGCTCTCTTCCTCCCTTCAAACCCCTACTGAGAGCTCACCTCCTCCAGGAGGCCTTCCCAGACTGAGCCCCCTTTTTCCTCTCCTCCTCCCCATCCCCCCCGCCCTACCTCCTTCCCCTCCCCACAGCACTTGTATATATTTGTACAGATTTATTACTCTACTTATTTTACTTGTACGTATTTACTATTCTATTTATTTTGTTAATGATGTGCATACAGCTTTACTTCTATTTGTCCTGCCGATTTTGACACCTGTCTACATGTTTTGTTTTGTTGTCTGTCTCCCCCTTGTAGACTGTGAGCCCGATGTTGTGTAGGGACCGACTCTATATGTTGCCGACTTGTACTTCCCAAGCGCTTAGTACAGTGCTCTGCACATAGTAAGCACTCAGTAAATACTATTGAATGAATGAATGAATGAAACATACCTACAGGGAAGCTGCTCTTAGTAATGAGATAAAATGTTGCTGTGAATCCGTCTATGCCTGTGAGCACAGTTGAAATGACCTAGGTGCAACAAACAACATTCCATTCCACACTGTGTGTACGGAAAGATTGTCTTTCACCAGGAGATGCATTAGCCATTAGAAGCCCCTGGTATTATATTCTTTTCTATCTCTTGATCTTTCTAAAATGGGTGCAGCAATGTAAACAAACAACTCATCCAGCTGAACACTCCCTCCACCTAAATCCTCATCTTAAACTAAAGCAAGTTCTTAACTCTAGAGAAGAAGCACTGTAATTGAATCCCTCTAGACTTTAGCTTGTTGTGGGCACGGTATGTGTCTGTTTAATAATAATAATAATAGTGATAGCATTTATTAAGCACTTACTATGTGCAAAGCAGTGTTCTAAGCGCTGGGTTTACTATTCTACTGTACTCTCCCAAGCACTTAGAACAGCACTTTGCCAGCAGTAAGTGATCGATAGATTCAACTGAATTAATAAATGAAATTTTTCTTGCATACTATTAAAAGCAGGGACCCAGGAGTGCTCAGTCACCTTAGGATTCTCAAGGATATGTGACTGCAGACCCTGGAGGCTCTGGGAAAAGAATCTGCTTCATCATTAATTTGGAAGGGCACAGGTAAAAAAAAAACAACCCAAAACTGTTTCTTTTCCATCTGCGCGACACGAAAAACCTTTCTATTTATTCATGACACGCATTTTAACAATATAGTTTCTATTTCATTCAGACTTCTAATGGAAAATGAGTAACAGGAAATTGGCAAAATCTTGTGTAGCAAGAAATTGTAAATGTCACTAAGTATATAGAGTAATCTATGCAAAATCATTCCTGCCTAAAGGAGATTTTTTTTTCCTTGAAACTCATTTACTGAGAGTCTTTCATTGTTCCAGGCTGACAACTACAAGGAAATATCACATTTCTTGTAGTTAAGATTCTTTGACTTAATCATCTGGGTTCAGGTTCCACTGTTCCAGAAGTCAATTGATTTTTTACATTTACTTAAAACCATTTCTGGTGAGTTGTCTCTCATGACAAGGGTGGAATTATGCCATTGTGAGGGTCTCAGTTCTGCTAGGGGCCTGAGTCTGTTCTATGGTATCAGAAAGCTCATTCTCCCAGCACCTGGAGACCACAGAATGGCCCACTGGGATCCTGGAAGAATTTCAATTGGCTAATGCCCAGGTGGAGCACTCTGGCTCTGAGCAACTCCCTACTTGCTCAACGCTCAAAACAAGGAATGAATTTCATGGAGCAAGTCAGGAGAGTGGCAGATGAGAGGAGAGAAGTTTTGCTCTCCAACATTCCCCAGCGTTCAAATCTTGAGTGCCTTCTTCCTGGAATTTTCCAGTAATGGCCTCAGAGCGAGCCTGGTATAATGAGGGAATGACACTCTGCTACCTAAATAACAATAATAATAATTGTGGTATGTGTTTAGCGCTTACTATGTGCCAGGCACTGTTCTAGGCACTGGGGTAGAAGATACAAGACAATTGAGTTGGGCACAGTCCCTGTCCCACATAGGGCTCACAATATTAATCTCCATTTTACAGATGAAGAAACTGAGGCCCAGAAAAGTGAAGTGACTTGCCCAAGGTCACACAGAAGACAAGTGGCAAGGCAGGGATTAGAACCCAGATCCTTCTGACGCCCAGGCCCAGGCTCTGTCTACTAGGCCACACTGGACCCATAATAATAATAATAATAATAATAATAATAGTAATAATAATAATAATAATAATAATAATGATAATGGCATTTATTAAGTGCTTTCCATGTGCAAAGCACTGTTCTAAGTGCTGGGGAGGTTACAAGGTGACCAGGTTGTCCCACGGTGGGCTCACAGTCTTAATCCCCATTTTACAGATGAGATAACTGAAGCACAGAGAAGTTTAGTGACCTGCCCAAAGTCACACAGCTGACAATTGGCGGAGCCGGGATTTGAACCCATGAACTCTGACTCCAAAGCCCAGGCTCTTTCCACTGAGCCATGCTGCTTCTCAGTATCCAGACTCTGCCTCTTGCCTGTAGAAATGATCTTGTGTAAGTAACTGAATGGCTCTTTGCCTTTGTTTCCTCATCTGTGAAATGGAAATAAAATGATAATATTCATTCTGGTATTTGTTAAGCACTTACTGTATGCCAGGCACTGTACTAAGCACTGGGGTGGATACAAGCAAATAGGGTTGAACTCTGTTCTCCTTCACTCTTAGACTTGGAGCCGCATGTGGGAGAGGGTCTGTGTCTGGTCTGATTATCTTGTCTCTACCTCAGAACTTAATACGTAGTAAGTGCTAAACAAAAGCCGCAATTTTGATTAGTGTTATGATCACTCTTTGGGTTGGTCTCTCCTGGAAGACAGGGTGTCACAGGGTTCCTTCAACATCGTCACCCTATCCTTTGCTGAAGATCCTGGAGCAGACCAAAACAGGGAAGTAGATAATAGTAATGATAGCATTTATTAAGCGCTTACTATGTGCAAAGCACTGTTCTAAGCGCTGGGGAGGTTACATGGTGATCAGGTTGTCTCCTGTGGGGCTCACAGTCTTAATCCCCATTTTACAGATGAGGTAACTGAGGTCCAGAGAAGTGAAGTGACTTGCCCAAAGTCACACAGCTGACAATGGGTGGAGCTGGGATTTGAACCCATGACCTCCGACTCCAAAGCCCATGCTCTTTCCACTGAGCCACACTGCTTCTCTAGATCTAGTAGATCAATATGTCCATTTCGATCCACTTAGGGAAAGCAGTGTGGCCTAATAGAAAGAACCCCTGTCTGGGAGTCAGATGACCTGGGTTCTAATCCCTGCCCTACCACTTACCTGCTAGGGCCAGTCACTTAACTTCTCTGTGCCTCAGTTTCCTCACCCATAAGATGGAGTTTAAATCCTACTACTTCCTACTTAGACTGTGAGCCTCATGCGAGGCAGGAATTGTGCCCAGCATAATTAACTTGTATCTATCACAGTACTTAGTACAGTGCTTGTTTCATAGTATGCACCTAAATACCACAATAAATAAATCATAGAAATGTTTTCTTCATGGGTCTCAGTGAAAATCAGTCACTGGATTTCATACTGCCAGGGAGCATCTCCAGAGAGCGGGGGTGGGAGGAGCCAGTGTAATCAGCGCATAAACTTGGAGGAGTTTGGAGAAGAAATTCTGTCCTTAAATTGTCCTCATCCACAGCCTGACATTCAGGCTGCAGCCTATCCACTATCAGTGGGACCCAAACAACTCTTGGGCCACATCATCTAGGAGAGCTCTAGACTGTAAGCCTATTATAAGACAGAAATGTGTCCACAAATTGTGTTATATTGTACTATTTCGAGTACTTAGTACAGTGCTTTGTACATAGCAGGTGCTATCCCCGACTTCAAAGACTTATTGAAGGCACATCTCCTCCAAGCGGCCTTCCCCTCCTTTCCTCTTCTCCCACTCCCTTCTGTGTCACCCCAACTTGCTTCCTTTATTCCTCCCAGTCCCACAACACTTATGTACATATCTGTAATGTATTCATTTATATTAACGTCTATCTCCCCCTCTAGACTGTAAGCTTGTTGTGGGCTGGGAATGTGTCTATTGTTATATTGTACTCTCCCAAGTGCCTAGTACAGTGCTCTGCACACAGGAAGCGCTCAATAAATACAAATGAATGAATGAAAGCACTCAACAAATACCATTGATTGATTGATCAATTGATTGAGAGCTCACCTTTTGCGGTGGGGATCTAAAAAGCTGCTGCCACAAAGCCGGCTGGTGTGGTGGAAGGGTAGGGACAGTCCCAAGTCCGAGTCACCAGCTCTTTCTTCCACCTCTTCACCCTGGACATCTGCTCTCCAGCCCCTCTTCCTCCTGCACATGGGGGAGAAAGGGGACACCGGTGACTTGTCTCCACCTTCCCTCTCTCACCCCCTGCAGCAGCAGCTGCAAAGACCCACTTGGTGAAGGATGTGGAGTTCTGGAGGGCAATTCTCCTACTGGTCCTTCCCTAAGGGGGAATCTATGGAGCAGACCCACATTTACACAAGCCTGCGGAGCCAGGAACAACATATTCATTTGACACTATTGCCAAAAAGCCAAAATTAATAAGCAGAAGCATTGCAGGGTCATTTTCATCTGTCACAAGATAAAAATCAGAGGCTTAAAATTTCACCCGCTCCCCCTCCTACTGATTTTGTAAATCTCGAACACAGCCTTCTCAGCTGACAACTTTCCAGGCTGAAGAATTCTGACCAGGGGAGCAGAGAGCAGCCCAGTGGGAAAGGCACAGGTCTGGGAGACAGAGGGTCTAAGTTCCAAACCTGGATCCGCCACTTGGGTACCGATTGACCTTGGGTATGTCGCTTAACTTCTCCATGCCACAGTTTCCGCATGGCAAATGGGAGTCGATACCTGTTCTCCCACCCCCTTAGACTGTGAGGCCCATGTGAGACACGGACTGTGTCTGACCTGATTATCTTGTGTCTACCCCCGTGCTCAGTACAATCCTCAGCACATAGGAAGGGCTTAAACCTCATCATCAAATACCATCAAATTGTCTCCATAGACACCAGAATGTCCTATCTTCTGTCGTATCTGTAGTCACTCTGGCATGTACACCCATAGAGCACCCATAGAGTTTTCTTGGTAAAAAATACGAAAGTGGTTTACCATTGCCTTCTTCCACGCAGTAAAAACTTAAGTCTCTGAATGTTTTCTTTGAACAACATTTTGATCATTTGATCATCCATCTATGACTCTTTCCCTTGTCTCTGCTGCCCAGCATATGTGAATCAACTTCGTCTTAATACACACTACAATGATTATTTCCTCCCACCCTAGGCCTTTCCCAAGTCTTAGCTGTGCACATCAGTCATAAGGAGTTGGCACCGAGTAGCCCAACAGTAGCATTGGATCAGTTAGTTTTGCTGAGGATGCTATGTGAGCAAAATTCACAAGTTGAAACAAACTGTGTTCCTGGAGCACTTCATGCATAATTACGTACTGCCTTTAAACAGTAACTGTGGTAATATTTCATACAGCTACATGAAAACAGTAGCTTGACTGGTATTACCAACAATAAGTTAGGCAGCCAGGAAGAGGATTACAAGAGATGTGTTAATTAGAAAGTTGTTAGGAAGCCTGCTGCCAAGAAGCCAAGGGAAAGCAGAATAAGAAAGGAAGAGGGAAAACGTAGAGAAAAACAGCCTGTTCAGATGCAACCCAGGGACAATGAAATGTGTTTCCTTTATGAGCAGTGGGCTTAATGTACTTGAGCTTTGTTTTATTATTACTATTCTTGTAGGAAGTTATAATGAAATGGCCTTGTGATGAAATAAAGGCAGAGAAATGAGGGTTGAGAAAATCACAGAAAAGATGACACCAGAATACAGGGCCTGAAAAGTGTTTTCCTGAAGTGATGATATGTTCTGTATTATGCAGGGCAATCAGACCACCTTGTCCCCAGTCTTATCAAGTGCTAGAAGATTAGTGGAGCTGGCTAAGTCCCACTGTGGGACATGCTGGCTTTAATAATAATAATTACTATTATGGCATTCTTAAGGTGCATGTACTGTGGTCAGTACATGGGCCACACAATCAATCATATCCCCATTTTACAGATGATGAAGTTGAGGCCCAGAGGGGTTAATCAATCAATCAAGCAAGCAATGGTATTTATTAAATGCCTATTATGTGCAGAGCACTGTATTAAGTAATTAAGAGAGTACAATACAATAGAGTTGGTAGACATAATCCCTGCCTCCAAGGGAGCTCACAATCTGGACTGAGTGGCAGACAGTAAAATTCATTAAGGAAAGGGGAAACGGAGCATAAAGATATGTACCTAAATGTTGTGGGGTTGAGGGTACGGTAAAAATAAAATGCTTAAGAGGAACTGAACCAAATGCACCGGAGTTGCAGAAGGGAAGAATGATAGGGTGGGGAAATGAGAGGTCAGTCAGGGAAGGCCTCTTGGAAGTATGATTTTAGAGGGTGTTTGAAGATGGCGAGAGTGGTGGTCTATCGGGCATGAAAAGGGTGGGACTCCTAGGCCAGAGGCAGGATAATAACAATAATGATGGCATTTGTTAAGTGCTTACTATGTGCAGAGCACTCTTCTAAGCGCTGGATGTGGACAAGAGGTTTGTGGGGAGACAGATGAGATCAAGGTACACTGAATAGGTTCACATTACAGAGGCTGGGTTATAGGAGATTAATACTAATAATAATTATGGCATTTGTTAAGTGTTACGTGACAAGCACTGTTCTAAGCACTGGGGTTGATGCAAGGTAATCAAGTTACCACACATGGAACACTCAGTCTTAAACCCCATTTTACAGATGAGGTAACTGAGGTACAGAGAAGTTAAGTGGCTTGCCCAAGGTCACACAGCAGACAAGTGGCAGAGCCGAGATTGGAACCCATGTCTTCTGACTCCCAAGCCCATACTCCTTCCACTAAGGTAGGAAGGAGGGAGTTGATTAATTAATCGATGGAATTTATTCATTTCTTACTCTGTGCAGTGCAATGTAATAAGTGCCTGGGAGAGCTGGGTTGGTAATGCAAGTGACTAAAACTGATGGTAAGAAGTTTCTGTTGATGTGGAGGTGGACTAGCAGCATGGCTCAATGGAAAGAGCATGGGCTTTGGAGTCAGAGGTCATGGGTTCAAATCTCAGCTCTGCCAATTGTCAGCCGTGTGACTTTGGGCAAGTCACTTAACTTCTCTGTGCTTCAGTTACCTCATCTGTAAAATGGGGATGAAGACTGTGAGTGAGCCCCCCGTGGGACAACCTGATCACCCCCCCAGCACTTAGAACAGTGCTTTGCACATAGTAAGTGCTCAATAAATACCATCATTATTATTGTTATTGGCAACCACTTCCAGATCAACAAAAACTTGAATATGTGGATTGAATGAGAGATGAGTCATGGAAAATGTCAAGGTAATGGGCTTGTGAGACAGGAAGGGTGGTAGTGCTGTCTACAGTGATGGCAAAGTCGGGGGAAGGGCAAGGTTTGGGTGGGGAGATGAAGAGTTCTGTTTTACGCATGTAAAGTCAGAGGGTAGGGGATAGTGGAAGAGCCTGAGAAAAAGACTGAGAATGTTAATAACTAATAGTAATAATTACAGCATTTGTTAGGCACTTACACTGTTCTAAGCGCTGGGGTAGATTCAAGGTAATCATGTTGGACACGGTCATTGTCCCTCATGGGGCTCACTGTCTCAACCACCCATTATATAGATGAGGTAACTGATGCCCAGTGAAGAGAAGGGATTTGCCCAAGGTCACATAGCAGACGTGTGGTGGAGCCAGGTTTAGAATCCATGTCCTCCGACTTCCAAGCCCATGCTCTTTCCACTAAGCCATGTGGCCAGAGAGCTAGGAGGAGAATCAGGAGAGGAGAGTGTCAGTGTAGGGGGTGGTTGACAGTTATCAAAGGCTGCTTAGGGGTTGAGGTCACTGGGAAGGAGTAGAGGCCATTGGATTTGGCAAAGAGGAGGTCATTGGTGACCTTTGAGATGAATTTAATATGCCTGTTCAATGAGAGAGATAAGCTGAGGGTAATGCTAAGATTATGGACTTGTGAGACAGGGAGGAGGTGGTGTTGTCTACAATATTAGGAAAGTCAAGGGGAGGACAGAGTTTGGGTGGGAAGATGAGGAGTTCTGTTTTGTACATGTTAAGCCTGAGACAGGCTTCAATAGCTAGAGTGTCTTAAACTGTGAGCTCCACATGGGACAGGAACTATGTCCAGTCATGCTAAGCTGGACACCCAAGTAGAGATGTCCTGAAGGGCCTGGGAGTCAGAAGGTCATGAGTTCTAATTCTGACTCTTCTTGTCTGCTGTATGGCCTTGGGCAGGTCACTTCACATCTCTGTGCCTCAGTTACCTCATCTGGAAAATAGGGATTAAGACTGTGCGGGTCAGGGACTGTGTCCAACCCAATTTGCTTGTATCCACCCCAGCGCTTAGTCCAATGCCTGGCACATAGTAACCGTTTAACAAATACCATCATCATTATTAGTATTAGTAGTAGTTAACAGCATGCACAGCAGCAGAATTAGTAGTAGTAGTAGTTAACAGCATGCACAGCAGCAGATGGACGTCAGCTAAGGAAGCAAGAGAAACCGGTGTCCCTTCCAGCTCCCTGAGAACTTCACATGACTGGTCCCAGAGATCAACTTGCTTATAGACTCCGCAGTGGGAAGTGTTAGTCAGAATTCTGGGAAGTTAGAAAGGGTGCTGGCTAAATTTGGCCACTCATTGTCTCTTTCTATTGTTTTCTATGGGTTCTACGCACAACCCGAAGGGGGTGGGGGAAGATTGTTAAAACTGTTGCCCTTATCCTGGGATGGAAAACACTTGAGCTGTCGCTGATTCCGGGGAATGAAAATCTATGTCTTTTGATTCTATTATCCTCAAAAATATGCCAGGTGAAACTAGTGGATGATTTATTTCAGACTGACCAGAAGAGACCTGAATTTCAGGCTCTTGGAAATCTCAACCAGATATGATAAATATCCATGATGCCTAACCTGAGAAAATATCTCTGCAAGATATAGTCCAAGAAATACCATTGCTCAGGAGCAGTTTCAGATAATAATAATAATAACAATAATGATAATAACAGCATTTGTTAAGTGCTTACTATATGCCAAGCACTGTTCTAAGCGCTGGAGGGGGGATACAAGGTAATCAGGTTGTCTCACATGGGGCTCACACTCTTAATCCCCATTTTACAGATGAGGGAACTGAAGCCCAGAGAAGTTAAGTGACTTGCCCAAAGTCACACAGCTGACAAGTGGTGGAGTGGAATTAGAACCCATGACCTCTTACTCCCAAGCCCATGCTCTTTCCACTGAGCCATGCTGCTTCTCAGATTGATCCAGGCACTTGGGGTCCTTGCCTGCTACCACATTCCCAAAAGAACTTGAAGGGAATATTTGACAGAAAATTGTCATTGGTCTTTTTTTATTTTCCTTTATCAAAATCATAGCAAAAGTACAAAGTGAGCAACATTTAACTAAGGGAAAAAAATCACAAATCACCACATCACTCTCACAGAACAGCTAAGGTTGCTCTCATAATGTCCTAGTAAATACTTGATGCCATCACCCCCTCTAGTCATTAAGCTCCCCTTCCAGACTGTAAGCTTGTTTGGGGCAGGGAATGTGTCTGTGTATTGTTATATTGTACTGACCTAAGCACTTAGTAGAGTACTCTGCACAGAATAACTGCTCAATAAATACAATTGAATGAGTGAATGAATCACTCCAGGGTAGTTCACTTCAGTCTCTCTCTTACCACTTGTCCATTCAAAAGATAGTAGACAGTATACCATATTCTTTTGCCACAATTCATGGAATGTAAAAATGGGCAATTCACCATTGGCCAATTAAACAGCACGTCCCTCCTCATCAGCCCTGCTTTTACTTTCTCGTTGGCCACCAGAACCAATTAAACTCAACTCTTTAGGATCCAAAGAGGAGGAAAGAAAGTGTATACAGCTTGAGGAGCATACATACTGTGGGAGCTATGGAGGGAACAAATTTATCCTGCACTTGCTTAGCTCCCACTGCGAAGGCCTACCTGAGACTAAAACTTTGAGAAGCAGTGTGACCTAAAGGATAGAGCAGGGGGCCTGAATGTCTGAGGATCTGGGTTACAATTCCAGCTCTGCCACTTGCTTGTCTCATCAATCCCCCAGGGACCCTGTTGTCCATAGCTGTGGTGCAGCTATATGGTATGAGAAAGGACCATTTGCTAATAATAATCATGTAAATGATAATAATGATAATAATTGTATATTTTGTTTAAAAGTTACTACGTGTCAAGCACTGTGCTTTCCTTTCCTTTCACTCCATTTTGGGTCACCCTGACTCACTCCCTTTATTCATTCTCCTTCCCGGTACCACAGTACTTATTTACAGATCTGTAATTTATAGATTGCCCCCTCTAGATCGTAAAGTCATTGTGGGCAGGGAATGTATCTGTTTAGTGTTGTATTGTACTCTCCCAAGCACTGAGTAAAGTGCTCTGCACACACAGTAAGCACTCAATGAATACGATTTAATGAATGAATGTATGAATGAAAGGATAGTCAGATTGGACATAGTTCCTGTCCCATGTGGAGCTCACAGTTTAAGACACTCTAGCTATTGAACCATCGGCTATCCCAGACAGTTTTGATCATTCATAGGTAGGAGTTGTTCTTTCTTCAAACCGAGGGACAGCTCTGCTACTAGTTCTGTAAAGATGAAGTTATAACTGAACCATTTCTTCAATTACACTGGTTCTTAAAGCTTTTTGGCCACTACTGACAAAGACATTCATGTATTTTTAGTTTTAACATTCAAAGTGTGAATTCTTCCACTGAATTCTTCCTGGATTCTGAATTCTTTTTTTAAAGCACCATGTTCAGACTAAATTTATTACTAGCAAAATCTTTTGGCTGGCCTGAATTCTGGCTTCAAATTTCTTTGTCCTTTATCTCATTAATTCCATCCACTTGATCCAGTTCAGCCTCCTAATGGAAAAGGAATGTCCTGCAATCAGTCATTTTCCTTATGTCTATAAAAGGGAGTTGATCCAAGGGCTCCAGGGAAAGGAAAGGGAAGGAAGAGGAAGGTGGAGGGGAAGGGGGAAGGGGGGAGGGGGAGTGGAGGGAAGAGGGGAAGGGGGAGAGAGAGGAGGGAGGAGCTTTAAAGGGGAGCTGAACTGGGGAAGTGGGAGAAGCCATCCAAGTAGGAAAATGTTTTATCCCTAGATTCTAAAGATTTGAAACCAGGGCTCCATGTGGGTGTAATAATAAAGACAGACTACCAACCACCCCATCATGTCCAGAGAAAGAATTTTTTAAAGATTTTCTAAAATATATGAAGCAGATGTTTCTATCATTTTAATGCTTTACGGGACATTGGAAAACCTTATTGCTCTGGTTTTTCCAAAGCTGTATTTGCATCTGTTTGTTGGATTAATACATAGGCTGTAATGAAATGCCTAAGGATTATGACTCCCTCCCGATGTACTAAGGGTCTCTGATAGTCCTGTATCTTGTTGTTTATCTAGGTGTGTTTATCTGGTTTTCTAAAACGAAGCATGTAGAAAATGGGAGTAAAGTTGAATCTGCAATTTCAAAGGTGGCTTGTTCAAGGAGCTAAGAAGCATCTATTCAAATGTCAGAAAGCCACAGGTGTGTACCACCTGAGAATGGGAAACCATATGTACAGGGAATGTGAGGAGAATTTTGTGTCGGTAATCTATTCATCATGAGGTATAATTGTGTATCTGTTCCATATTTAGGTGCTTTTCCAATTAGGCCTATTAATGTTTTGTTTGTTCAGGTTAGCATCTACTTTCATATAACAAAAAATAAAAGGTCAAAAGAAACACAAAGGAAACATCACAGCCCTGGAATGAAACGGGGGTGAAATTGCCAAAAAACATGAGATCTACATGCATGAATTTGTGTTAGGAGATTTTCTCTTCTGTCTGCCTCTCTTTTCCTCTCTTGTTTCTCTAATATGTCTCCAACTGTTTTCTGTCCCTATTCTATCTCTGTTTCTTCTTTCTTGCTGCGAACAACCTCTTTCATGTCAAAAGGAATTTTTGTGGCCAGGAAGTTTGCCTGATAAATACTAGTCTCACACTGGTTTGGTTATTTACCCTTCAATTATCAGTGGGTTTGTCAGCAATGAAAAAGTTTTAGAACTCGTATCTAGGACTGTGACATTAAAATAGCACATTTTAAATAGGTAGGTTACTAGCAAAATCATGGCAATGAAGATGAAGTTCTTGAGACATCTTCATAATTTCTAAGATTGCTTACTGACACCACCTAAGCTATTTGGAGTAAATGTTATGGAAGTAATTTTATATATCAAATTATTTTTCTTCGCAACGGCTTTAGAGGTGTTGGAAAAGAAATAAGGACTTAGGTGGAATATTGAATTTCCTCCCAGCAGTTGTGAAAGGAAGACATTGCATGTTTTTTAAAAGATAACATCCAGTTCATTAGAGCAGCAATTCATACTTCTTTTGTGGGAACCTAATCCGTTGAGAGGAAACACTCTTTTTCAAAAGTCATGAGGGCAAGAGTAGAAAACCCCCTATATGATGGCCCAACCTAGGCTAGTCCCACAAACAGAAAAGGGGGAAAAACCCCAAAGCTTATAGAGCCAAGAAACTGTTCATTCCTCGGGACCCTTCAACGATCAATCAGTGGTATTTACTGAGCGCTTACTGTGTGGAGAGCACTGTACTAAACAATGGGGAAAGTACAACAGAGTTGGTAAATGTGATCCCTGCCAACAAGGAGCTTACAGTCTACCAGGGGAGAGAAACATTAAAAGGAGATATATGGATAGAGGAAATAGTAAAGAATAAGAATATCTACGTAAGTACTGTGGGGATGGGGGAAAGCTGTTTTGCAAATGATCATTCACCTAGTGACATCAATTGGAGCACGGCCCAATTACAAGGGTGGATTTAAGCAGGGAGGAGTGGTCTAGCAAAGGGAAAAGAGAAACTCCAGTCATGAGATGAGACTCACCCTAGAGCCCCTGGGGAGTAGGTAAGGGGAACTTGTGTTCACCAAGAAAGAAGAGGATTCATCATGGTTAACTCTCAGGGAAGACTCAGAACTGTGTGCCCTAAGGCAGACTGCTAAGGAAATTATTCCGGTGGGTTTCAGGGGGCAGTTACTATTGGGTGCTAGAAACAAATTCTAAGTCAGGTATAGACAATTTTCCTGGATTTAATTTAAGATCGGAGGTTACTGCAGGATCACAAAGGGATCAAGATTGATAATAATTGTGATATTTGTTAAGTGCTTACTTTGGGCCAAGCGCTGTACTAAGCACTGGGCTAGATACAAGATCATCAAGTCCCACATGGAGCTCACAGTCTCAGTAGGAGGGAGAACAGGTATTGAACCCCCATTTTGCAGATGAGGGAACTTAGCATAGATAAGTTATGACTTACTGACTAAATGACTTATTGAAGGTCACATCTCAGACATGTGGCAGAGCTGGTATTAGAACCCAGAATTTCTGGCTCCCAGCCCCATGCTCTTTCCCCTAGGCCACACTGCTTCTCTTTCTCCAGCTCTTAGTGTAGTGCATTGCACCTAGTGGGTGCTCAATAAAAACATTACTATGACTACTATTACCACTACTACTACTACTACTATTACTTCTACAGCTATTACTACCAACTAACTTGAAGAACAATCTCTAAGCCAATTGTGGGGCAAGCTCTCTATGATAGGGTGGCAGGCTACATATGTGGAGGGGTAAATAATAGAAGTACTATGTGTCAGTATGGCTTATGATTCCACCCCACATAACATTCCCATCAGCCACTGAGGTAAATGTGGTTCTAACTTGTACAACTGTTAAGTAGGTACACAGTCACTTCCAAGATGAAAGTGTCACTTGCTTTGTTTTGTTGTCTGTCTCCCCCTTCTAGACTGTGAGCCCATTGTTGGGTAGGGGCTGTCTCTATTTGTTGCCAATTTGTACTCTCCCAGTGTCTTAGTACAGTGCTCTGCACACAGTAAGCACTCAATAAATACAATTGAATGATTGAATAAATGAAAGATGGCACAGGAAAAGGAAGTTATCAATGCCCAGTGCCTCCTTGGAGGATGTAGCAAATGATTTCCTGGAGTAATTATCCCTGAAGTTACTATTCAATATCTTCATTGATGATTTGGGCAAAGGAATCAAAAGCAAGCTCATCAAATTTCCAAATGATACTAAATTGGGTGGGATGTTAATGCTCTGAAAGACAAGAATGAAATTCAAAATGACCTGAATACACTGAAAAAATGTACCTTCACAAACAGGATGGAATTCATTAGGTTCAAGGGCAACATAATTGATTTTAGAGATATTAGCACAACTGCCAGATGTGGAAGACTGGAAGTAAGCATAGAGTTGAGAGTCTTCCCCAAAATGTCTGTGAGTCATAATACAATGCCTTAATTATTAACAGGAGTATAACATGTAAGGGCTGGAAAACAATTCTTCTGATTACACTTTGCTTTGGTTGTATCTCATTACCTTATTTTTAAAGGATGGTGTTGAGCTACAAGAGGACTATGTCCAGTTCTTTAAAAAGCATTTGAAGTAAGTCGGAAGTTTCAGGAGAATGATAAAATGCTGATGAGTTGGGAAAGTAAATCTTACGATGGACTGATTTTAAAGGAATTGGGATTGTTTAGTTTTGAGAAGAGAAGACTAATGGGTAATAAGACTGTCTTCAAATATGCTAAGGGTTTTTTTAGGAGAATGCCGACCTGTTGTTCTTTAGGAACACGGAGGAATAAACTGGGAGTGGACCAAAATTCAAGCAAGATCTTGTTGGATGAAACGAAGCCGTTAACTAATGAAGGAGTTGGTGAAATTCCTGTCCCTGGAGAGTTTTATGAAAAGAAGAGACCACTCTCTTTTTTGGGTGACTTAAGCCACTCCCTTACCTAGAAAGAGGTGACTGGATGAGAAGTTCTATTTCAGTTACTTAATACGTGATTCTTAATATAGAATTATCCTTTATTTAAAAAATGGCACTTGTTTAGTGCATACTATGTGCCAGACACTGTACTAAGCACTGGGGTAGGTACAAGCTAATCAAGTTGGACAAAGTCCACATCCCACACGGGGATCACAATCTTAATCTTCATATTACAGATGAGGTAACAGGCACAGAGAAGTGAAGTGATATGTCCAAGGTCACATAGCAGACAAGTGGTAGAGCTGGAATTAGAACCCAGATCCTTATGCCTCCCATTCAATAAGCCACACTGCTTCTTGTGAAGAATCCTGCATATTAAAGAAGACCCTACTGATAGTGAGATATTAACCAAGCAAGTGTGTGAGGCTGGAAATACGTATGTATCATTAGTGAGGCATGCATGTATTTCAGGAGTGAACATAATATAGCCCCAAAGTTGCATCTGGTGCACCAGTTGATTATAGCCAGTTTAACACTTTGTTCATTAAAAATACACATTATTGTTGTTGTACAAGTGTTGTAAATTTGTGCAGCGTTCATATTATCACTTCTGTTGTACCCTTCCAAGTGTCTAGTACAGGATCCTGAACTCGATAGAAGGTTAACAGATAGATTGTAAGCTTTTGGAGGACAGGAACTGTGCTTATGAACTCTATTGTATTGAACTTTCCCAAGCTCTTACTACATAGTGCTTGGCACATAGTAAGAGCTAATAATAATAATAATGGCATTTGTTAAGCATTCACTTTGTGCAAAGCACTGTTCCAAGCGCTGGGGGGATACAAGGTGATCAGGTTGTCCCGCGTGGGGCTCACAGTCTTAATCCCTGTTTTATAGATGAGGTAACTGAGGGTTGGAGAAGTTAAGTGACTTGCCCAAGGCCATACAGCAGGCATGTGGTAGAGTGGCAATCAATATCACTGAGTGATTGACTGATTGTGGAAGCGTTCTTTATAAAAAATAAATGCCATATTTTTAGGTAGTGTGAACACTATGTATCTTATGTGTGTTACTTTTCCTACAACTCATTAAATGATCTCCAGGCAATCTCTAGTGGACATAAAGCTCATCCTTTGCAGTGCTCTGGGTTTGCCACCCATTCTATGATTCTTAGATTCGACGGAAGTTACTCGAGAGAGTTATCCAGGAGTTACGATTTCCTAACTGTTCTCAAGGCATCCTTGCAAGAGCTCTGCTTAATTTGTGCAGAGCTTTGCTGGGGATCAGTGCCTGCATCTTAGAGCTTGGGAGTCTCTCACCCTGTCAATCCTGATTTGCCATTTTGTGTTACTGGTCAGCAGTGTGAGCTTTGAAATCACTTTTATCAAAATTTAAGCATTGTGAAAGAGAAACTAGGGGAAACAACATGGTTTAATGGAAGGAACACAAGCCTGGGAGTCAGAGAATCTGGGTTTCAATCCTGGCTCAGCCGTTTTTCTGCTGAGCGACCTTGAACAAGGCACTAAACTCCTCTGAGCCTCAGTTTCCTCATCTGTAAAGTGGGGATAAATTCCTACTCCTTATTTGGACTGCGAGCCCCGTGTAGGATAGGGGCTGTGTCCAACTTGATTACCTGTTATCTACCTCAGGCTTAGTACAGTGCCTGGCACATAGTAAGTGCTTAACAAATATTGTGAAAAAACAAAAGTGCTGGAGTAGATACAAGATAATCAGGTCAGGCACAGTGTCTAACCCACACAGGGATCACAATCTAAGTAGGAGGGAGATCAAGTATTCAATTCCCATTTTACACATCAGGAAACAGAGGTACAGAGAAGTGGAAGCACTTGCCCAGGGCCACACAACAGGGAAATTGCAATGCTGGGATTAGGCCCCAGGTCCTCCAACTCTGAGGGCTGTGCTCTTTCCCCTAGGCCTTGCTGCTTCTGTCCCTGGTGAACAACCCAGAATAACAATAATAATAATAATAATAATAATAATAATAATAATAATAATAATGGTATCTGTTAAGCACTTACTATGTGTGAAGCACTGTTCTAAGCCCTGGGAGGATACAAGGTGATATCCACGGGGGCCTCACAGTCTTAATTCCCATTTTCCAGATGAGGTAACTGAGGCCCAGAGAAGTGAAGTGACTTGCCCAAAGTCACACAGCTGACAAGTGGCAGAGGCGGAATTAGAACCCATGACCTCTGACTCCCAAGCCCGTGCTCTTTCCACTGAGCCACGCTGCTTCTCTCTCCTCGCATCCCTGGACTCAGCCCAGGCTTGGACAGCTTGCAGCTGACTCACATCAATCTTCTAGGACTTTCTCTGCCTCAATCAGCCAATAAGGAGACTTGGGTAGCACACGCCCCACTAATCATCAAGTCTATATCTGTTCAGTCTTCAATAAATCTTTTCACCCCCACACAAGCGGCTAGAGGCCACTGGAAAGTGCATGGCTAATCTGACACACTTGCACCTGTGTTCTCCACTGACAAATCTCTCCTCCTCTTCCTTTTAATATTTCACAGCCTAAAGTGCTCTCGGTTGCATGACTTCTTGTCTCATGCTTGGCAGGCTGTCCACTCAAACCTTTCCAAGCACTTAATAGAGTGCTCTGTGCCAAGTAAGTGCTCGATAAATACCATTGATTGATTGATTGATTCATGGATCCCTCTTACTCCCAAGAGTGCATACCAAAGGACTTTTCTCTCAAATGAACATATTAAAGAGAACAATTGGGTATCTAGGATCTTCTCTTCTGACTCGCTCTTGGGGCTGGAGTCTTAGACATTCCTCTCCTCATTCTCACCCATCACAGCTGTGAACATACTAGGAGCCGCACCTCTCTAAGAGAGACTCACTGTTTCCTGGATAGAATTTAGGACTTAAGGTATTTCCAAATAAGAGTTCCTGCTTCCCATCCCCAATCTTTGCCTCCCCTGATCACTGGAAACTAAGCTCATTGCCAGTACTGGCAACTCTCCCTTTCCCTCCCTCTCCCACATTCAGTCTGTCACCATCGTGCCGATCCCTTCAGGATTACTTCTTCAACATTTCTGCGCCACCTAAGCCACTAAGTAACCCAAATCTCCCATAGCACTTAAGTACATAGCTCACACATCCTCCCAAGTGCCTTGTTCAGTGCTCTTTACACAGCAAAAGCTCAATAAAAACTACTGATTGCTTGGTTTTCTTTAGATACCTTGAGTACTACATCCTGAGTTTTCATTTACTAGGGATTTCACAAGAATGATCTATGCTTTCTAGAATAATTGGGTTTAGCGCCTAGTGGGCAGGGAAGATATTTACCAATTTGGTTGCATTGTATATTTCCAAATGCTTAGTAGAGTGCTTTGCATAAAATAACTGCTCAATAAATACCATTTATTGACTGATTCCTCTACTTCCCTCCATTTCCAGAGTAATGTACCATCCCACTCCCTACTTAAAGGGGAACATGGAACTCATTCAGTCTTATGGTTTCAACTACCACCTTTATGAAGATGACTCCCAAATCTACCTCTTCAGCTGTAACTTCTCTCATTCTCTGTGGGCTTGCATTTCCTCCTGCCTTCAGAATATCTTTACTTGGATGCCATCACCTCAAGCTTTACATGTCCAAAACAGAATTCCTCATCTTCCCACCCAAACCGTGTCCTCCCCCATCTTTCCCATCTCTGTAGACAACACCACTATCCTCCCTGTCTCCCTGTCTCATGCTGTTTGGGGAAGCAGCGTGGCTCAGTGGAAAGAGCACGGACCTTGGAGCCAGAGGTCATGGGTTCGAATCCCAGCTCTGCCACATGTCTGCTGTGTGATCTTGGGCAAGTCACAACTTCTCTGAGCCTCAGTTACCTCATCTGTAAAATGGGGATTAAGACTGTGAGCCCCACGTGGGACAACTTGATCACCTTGTATCTCCCCCCAGTGCTTAGAACAGTGCTCTGCACATAGTAAGTGCTTAAATTCCATCATTATTATTACAAATCGATAATGTTGCCGTTATCCTCATCTCTCTCACCAACCCACAGATTCAATCTGTCAATAAATCCTGTTGGTTCTATATTCACAACATGACTAAAATCTGTCCTTTCCTCTTCATCTAAACTGCTATGATGCTGATCCAAGCACTTACTATCCTATCCCACCTTAACTACTGCATAAACCTCCTTGCTGACCTCCCTTTCTCCTGTCTCTCCCCATTTCAGTCCAAACTTCCCACTGCTCCCTGGATCATTTTTCTAAATAAAGTTCAGTCCATGTCACCCCAGTCTTCAAGAACCTCTAGTAGTCCCCCTTCTACCTTGCCTTGTTGATTTCCTACTAAACTCAGCACACATCACTCCTCTAATGCCAACTAACTCACTGTACTTGATCACATCTACCTTGCTGCCATCCCCTTACCCATCCCCTCTCTTTGGCCTGAAACATCTTCCCCCTTCATATACAGCAGAACACCACTCTCCCCACTTTTCAAACCTCACTAAAATCCCATCTCCTCCAGGAGGCCTTCCTCAAAGAAACACTCATTTCCCCTACACCCTTTCCCTTCTGCATCACCTATGCACTTAGATATGTACCCTTTAATCAATGGTATATTCACCTTATCTTCATCCCCGCAGCACCTATGTAAATATCTACAATCATTTTAATATTTTTCTCCCCCTCTAGACTGTAAGCTCCTTGCGGACAGGGAAATGCTTATCAACTTTGTTGAATCACATTCTCCCAAGCTCTTAGTACAACCCAATTAAGTGCTCAGAAAAAGTCACTGATTGATTGATAATTTGTAGAGGTGTAGAAAGAACAGTTAACGTTCAAGGCAGATGTACCTGAGGTATATTTTGTCCTATCTGCTCTTCCCCTGCATCGATTAAAAACTTGTCTGTGAACCCTTTGCGCACTTTGATACTCACCCTAGCTCCACAGTACATGTGTAAATATTCTTATACTCTAGTATTTCTCCTATCCCTAACTCTTTTAATGTCTGTCTCTCCCTGTAGACTGCCAGCTCCCTGTAATTAGGGATTGCAGCTACCAACTCTGTTGTATTTTACTTTCCAAGCACTTAGTACAGTGTTCTGAACACAGATGTGCTCAATAAATACCACTGATTGGTTGATTGATCACTAGATGCACAGGGCCTCCTCAACTCTTCTAGATTGGAGGGCAGAGGCTGGGGAACCAGGCAATGATGGTGATGATGGAGTCTCCTGTCAAGAAGACAATTACTTATTTATTCATATTAATGCCTGTCTCTCCCTCTAGATTGTCAGCTCCTTATGGGCAGAGAACGTGTCTACTAATTCTGTTGCATTGTACTCTCTCAAGTTCTCAGTACAGTGCTCTACACATAGTAAGTGCTCAATAAATATCATTTAAAAAAAGAATGTAGGAAAGACTTGGTCCTGTGACTTCCTAAAATCATTGTAGTGTTGGAGATTCGAGTAGCTGCAATTGTGCTCTCTTGTCTCTGCCAGTCATGTTCCTGCTGGGGTACAGAGTGCAGTAAGCATGAAAGCAGGAAGAGGTACGCCAACATACATGTAAATGTTTTTCATGTGTGGGACCTAATTGTGGCTGAAGTGACCCCAGCATAGTGTTGATGGTGTCCTGGGGCCTCAACCCAGTAGGTAGGTAGTCATCCTCCACAAGACTTGGTAATCAGAGCACGGGTCTGGAAGTGAGAGGACCTGGGTTCTATTTCTGGCTCTGCCACATGCCTGCTGTGTGACCTTGAGAAAGTCACTTAACTTCTCTGGGCCTCATTTTGCATCTGTAAAATGGGGATTACAAATGTGGGACAGGGACTGTTTCAAACAATTAACTTGTATCTGCCCCAGACCTTAGAGCAGTGCTTGGCACTTAGTAATGATAATAATAATATTAATAATAATGATTATGGTATTTGTTAAGCACTTACTATGTGCCAAGCACTGTTCTAAGCACTAGGGATGATACAAGGTAATCAGGGTGCCTCACGTGGGGTATCCCAGTCTTCATCCCCATTTTACAGATGAGACAACTGAGGCACAGAAGAGTTAAGTGACTTGCCCAAAGTCATACATCTGACAAGTGGCGGAGCTGGGATTAAAACCCATGACCTCTGACTCCCAAATGCTTCAGCGTGGCTTAGTGTAAAGAGCACAGGCTTGGGAGTCAGAGGTCATGGGTTCCAATCCCAGCTCTGCCACTTCTCAGATGTGTGACTTTGGGCAAGTCACTTAACTCCTCTGTGCATCAATTGCCTCATCTGTAAAATGGGGATTAAGACTGTGAGACCCACGAGGGACAACCTGATTACCTTGTATCTACTCCAGGGCTTAGAACAGTGCTTGGCACATAGTAAGCACTTTCCAAATACCATTATTATCATTATTACCATTATTATTATTATATGCCAATGACTGAATGCTTGATGTTGCAAATGATCCTACTCAGTGTGTGAAGTTAGAGAAAAGGGAATTGGGATAGTCTTTATACCATTTCAATAGGAGAAATTCAGAAGTGGGTAAATTCTTCAGAGGCAAGATTATATTCCTCTAGAACATTCATTCATTCATTCAATCATATTTATTGAGCACTTACTGTGTGCAGAGCACTGTACTAAGTGCTTGGGAAGTACAAGTTTGCAACATATAGAGACGGTCCCTACCCAACAGCAGGCTCACAGTCTCGAAGGAGGACAGCACCATGCTTTCAGATTCCCTTGAATAGGAAGGTATTGCCCACATATCAATATGTTTTAAGAACTGATCCATAGGTGTCAAGTAGAAAACACTCTATATTTACTCAATTAATCAAGAACAATAGAACCTAAGTGTGTGCTTTGTCTTTTCAACAATCCTCGAGTGCACAGATAGTGATTTTTATCAGAAGCATCATTTACAATCATGAGGCATGGTTATATATCAATTATATAAATTATAGTCTATGATTCAGTACCCTACTCTTATTGGCTAGACATTTTACAAGTTTATGATTCATTACCTGATTGTGAGTCTTTCACTGTATGAGTTGAACAGAAGGAATCCTGAGATGCATCTTTCAGTCGATCAAGAGGATTATGAAATCCAGAACTATATTTATAAAATGGAAAATATTTTGAGAATCCTCACTCAGTCCACTACAGTTTAATTTGTCACAATCTACAAGCAGAAAGCTGTCGTGTGGTCTTGGGCAAATCACTTCTCTGTGTCTCAGTTTTCTCATCTTTAAAGCGGGGATTAAACTCCCATTCCCCTTCCCTATTAGACTGAACCCTGTGTGGGTCAGGGCTGAGGTTTTATCCTTTATCAGTCCCAGCACTTAACACAGTGTTTGGCAAACTGTGCATCTAGTAAGCACTTAATACCATAATTATTATGATAATAAGGATGGCTTTTAAGAGTAGACACGTGGATAAACATGAACAATTCAAACTTGGCCCATTTCAAAACACAACTTTCTGAGCAATCAAAAGTTACTAAGCTGCTTAGGGATAATATGCGACTGGAGTTTCCTAAATATGTTTCCAACATAATATAAAAATCAAAGAAAACTTACTGCGATGGATCTGTTCACTGTCAGTCAAGATCAAATTACTTCTTCAAAGTGAAGCCTACAGATACCTGGGCTTCCTGCTGCTGAATAGGATTAACTACCCAGTAATTAAAGAAAAGCTAAATAAACCATTCAGCTCACATGCGGAGAAAACATTATAAACTTACCGTAATGCTGGCAGGGAGACAAAGTCAATAAACATATTTGTGGTTCCAGTTCTAATACAACCACTTGGTTTTGTAAAATGATGCAATGACGTCCGAAGATAATTACACATAATAAAGTGTAAATGAAAAACCATTATATGCATCCCCAAAGATGTAACTGCGGCCATCACTCGACCACATAAAGAAGGAAGGAGGGTAATTAACGTCAACAATTTATAGGGCTCCCAGATCACAAGTGATGACAACAAATGACTTTTATAGCAAGTCAGATTGGAATGTATTAAAGTTGGTCTTTAAAACTGGCCACTAAATTGGAGGGCTATAGAATGGAATCAAGAAACAAATCTACCAATAGTTTAACATCAAGTTTGGGTCTATCTTCATGGGTTAGTGACTTAGTGGAAAGAGCACGGGCTTGGGCATCAGAGGTCGTCGGTTCTAATCCCGGCTGTGCCATTTGTTAGCTGTGTGACTTTGGATAAGTCACTTAACTTCTCTGTGCCTCGGTTACCCCATCTGTAAAATTGGGATTAAGATTGTGAGCTCCACGTGGGACAACCTGATGACTTTGTATATACCCCAGTACTAAGAACAGTGCTTGGCACGTACTAAGCACTTAAATTATCATCATCATTATAAAATGGGAGATGAAAAACGGAGAGACCCTCAGCAGAAGACATTTGATCTAGATACTGGAAAGACTCTAAGGACTGAGGAACAGCAGCTGCACACATCTGCCCTCTCCTCAAAGCCTCCACTGGTTGCCACCCACCTTTGCATCAACCAGAAACTCCTTACCATTAGTTTGGTTTTAAGGCACTTCATTCGTTCATTCATTCAGTGATATTTATTGAGCGCTTACTGTGTGCAGACCAGCACACTACATGCTTAGGACAGTACCATATAACAATAAACAGACACATTCAGCTCTCCCGTCCTGCCTTACCTCACTAATCTTCTTCTAAAACCCAGCCCACTCACTTCAATCCTCTAATACCAACCTATTCACTGGACCTCAAAGTTGCCTGTCTTGCCGCTGACCCCTTGCCCATGTCCTCCCTCTAGGCTGGAATTCCTTTCCCCCTTCGTATCTCTCCCCACCTTCAAAGTCCTCATAAATTCCCATCTCCTCCAAATAGCCTTCCCTGACTCACCTCCCAACCCTATTCACCTTTCCTTCTGCATTGCCTGTGCACTTGGGTCTGGACCCCTTAAGCCCTCTGATATTCATTCATTCAATCATATTTATTGAGCACTTACTGTATACAGAGCACTGTACTAAGTGCTTGGAAAGTACAATTCGGCAAAAGATTCATTCATTCATTCAATCGTATTTATTGAGCGCTTACTGTGTGCAGAGCACTGTACTAAACACTTGGGAAGTACAAGTTGGCAACATATAGAGACAGGCCCTACCCAACAGTAGGCTCACAATCTAGAAGGGGGAGACAGACAACAAAACACCCCACCTTCAGCCCCACCAAATTTAAACTCTGTGGTTTCCTCTATTTATTTTAATGTCTTTTCCCCTAACTAGATTTTAAGCTCTTTGAGAGCAGGGATCATGTCTACCAACTTTATTGTATTGTACTACCCCAGTGCTTAGTACAGTGCTCTTAATATGTATAACACTCAATAAATCCTTTGACTGACTGACTTCCCTTCAGACCTTTACCATTAAGGTGGACATCCCAGTTTCTTGCTTGGAGACAAGGAGTCAGCCTAAATGACTCTTGTCCTAGTGGAAAGAGCACAGGAGTCAGAGGCCTTTGGGTTCTAATCCTGGCTCCGCCATTTACCTGCTGTATGATCTTAGGCAAGTTATTTAATTTCTCTTTGCCTCAATTCCCTCACCTACGGATCTGGGATTCAATACTTATTCTCCCTCCTACTTACCCAGTGAGCCCCACCTGTGACCTGATTATCTTGTATAATAATAATAATAATGGCATTTGTTAAGCGCTTACTATGTGTAAAGTACTGTTCTAAGTGCTGGGGGTGATACAAGGGGTGGGATATCAGGTTATCCCACATGGGGCTCACAGTCTTAATCCCCATTTTACAGATGAGGTAACTGAGGCTCAGAGAAGTTAAGTGATTTGCCCAAGGTCACACAGCAGACATGTGGTGGAGCTGGAATTCAAACCCATGATATCTGACTCCAAAGCCCGTGCTCTTTCCACTGAGCCATGCTGTATCTACCCCAGAATTTAGTACAGTGCTTGGCACAACATAGTAAGTACTTCAATCAATCAATTATATTTATTGAGAGCTTACTGTGTGCAGAGCACAGTTCTGAGCCCTTGGGAGTGTACAGTATAACAGTACAGCAGACACATTCCCTGCCCACAGCGAGCTTCCAGCCTAGAGAGGGGGTAGTTAACAAATACTACAATTATCACTTGTACTGAATCTGCCAGGCCCTATGTGTCCATAACCTTCTGGGTATGTATACTGAATGAGATTTCTTGGAGACCTCAGGCTAATTAAAGTAAATTTAGAAAAGAAATTTTTGCTAGTTCAGACAAAACAAAATAGCCCTCCACTTTCTTGACAGATTGAGTGTTACTTGTCTCAAGAAAGAGCTTTATAAAAAAGTTTAACCTTGCCTGTTCACACAAATACCATGAGGGCTCTATTTGAGTGGAAAAGCAAAACCAACCTACTGGTTACAGCAGAGTGTCAATCATGATGGAAAACCACTCAGCCTGATGCCCCAAACACATTTGAAAGCAAACAAACATGATAGGTTCTGAAGTTCTGCCAAGGTCAGGCAGAGGTCACCCAGAAGAATGGCTGGATTCCCCTATGGGCATCTGATTCAAATTCAGGCCAGTAGCTATTTAAAAATGAATGACACTCTCTCCACATCTTTGAAAGCTGCTTAAAGCCTCTTTAACAAAATGGACCAGAAAACACTCAATGTAACTCTTTTATGGTCTTTCTCTCCAGTCCTTTATTTCCACCTTGCAAATTTATTGAAGATATGCATTCCAGACAGGTAGGGAAATCCTGTTAACAGTGCCTTGGATTTACACAGTTCCTTTCATTAAAATGTCTCAGAGGACTAAAAGGATGGACACTCAGATTCCCAGTGCTGTGGCCTAGCAATTACTCTTTCGTTTTTATTTTCCAGCTTGGCATTACTGGAGGATGGATTCTCTTTGTTGCTCACCCTTAGACTCTGACCCTTTAAAATAAATTCTTTAGACTCCACTATTACTTACTTATGTATGACTTTTATGGCTTTTGAATGATTGAATCGATGTGTTATGGAATAATAGACTTGATTTTATGGCTTATTTTACTTTGTAATTTTGCCACAGTGCCTTTTTGTTCAGAAGGTTCAGGCATCTGGCTGGGGGAAATCTGGGTTGAGCAAATATTTTAAAAGGTAGCAGCTATTCGCTGAGCTTAATGGACTCCGGGATCAATTTCAAATCCTCAGGTGGCCCCTGGAGAAGTCTGCCTGTGGAGGGATCATTGCCTACCTGGGAAGCAGAAGAGGAAACTGAGCAGTCATCTGTTGAATGTAGTTCCTGACCTGATCCAGTCCCCCCATCAGAAGCCCATAGGCTTCAGGCTTCTGGAATCGGGAGTGGATCAGAAGACTCCGGAGAAACAGGCTGGTTCTGGGCAACTTCCAGAAAGGGATTGAGTGGCTGGATCCATGGAGGCTGATTCAGCTGGGGATTCTGGAGTATTTTGGAGTCTGGAGAACAACTCAACCTCCTGGGAGAACAGAATAGTCAGCCTAGCAGGAGCCTGGGTGACCCTTTCTTTGCCTATCTGGGAGAGCAAAAATGATGTTCTGCTATTTCCTTCTTCCTTCCTACTCCCTGGGGGACAACCTACAAGGAGGGCTTCTGAATATCGCCATTAGCCGATTTAATATTAGTGTTTCAAGGGTGACACAGTCACTTCCAGCGTCATTTCCTGAGAGAGATGTTGAAGAAATTTTCCATCATCACTTTCAACCTGGTGAGGTAACTCAAGATAAATCAAGGAAAGAATCATCAAAATATTCATTTGGAAACATGAAGAGAACTTGATATGGCAAGACCAATCTAATTATCTTCTTCTGACAGAGTTGTTGCCGTTGTAGCTGGGGAGAAAGAAAGGTATTCGTAGTATATTGTGATATTATCAGAGCCTTTTGACCCTTCATGATAAGCCCATGAGTGAAATGGGAATTTGGGGCCTAGACTAGTGGTTGGCTAGTTAAGTGACTTGCCCAAAGTCACATAGCAGACACGTGGCAGAGCCGAGATTAGAACCTCTGACTCCCAAGTCCGTGCTCTTTCCACCGGATCATGATGTTTCCATAATTTCATTCAACTGTCAGTATCTCCTTGAGATATTTTGTATATATTTTGTATATACAGGATGGAAAAACCTAGGTAGAAGGAATCTTTCTCCTTTCCAACTCTGCAAAAATGAGCCCCTTGAACCAGAATGTAAAGCAAATAGTTTAAACAGCTCTCAGAGGGTAGTGTTTGTATTCAGGATCAGTCAATCCAGATTGCACTCATAATCATTTTCAGAGCAAAGAGAGAGTCAGAAGCGATACCATCCATTAGTAGTCTTCAGTCTTTGTAGTCTTATCTATAAATGCTCCTCATCTTTGCAGGATTGAATCTTCCTAGGTGTATTCATTGATTCATTCAATCATATATACTGAGTACTTACTGTGTGCAAAGCACCATACTAAGTGCTTGGGATAGTAGGGAGCATTTGTCATGTTTATAATATTGTCAAGGTTCGTAAGTCAAATTTCCTACTTCATATTCCACAGTTTCAAAAACATAGTGATCGAGGACAGGGACAGATGAGGAAGATATGACAATGACAGTGATAGACTCACTTGTTGGGAACAATGAGTGAGCCTCAATTCTGAGACCTAAGGAATCAACTAAAGTGGTGGTGGGGAACTAAAGGTACGGTGAGTTTGAAAAATATCACAGTTGCTGGGCTTATGATCTCTTTCACTAGACTATAAGCTACTTGTGGGCAGGGATCGCATCTGCCAAATCTCTTGTACCCTCCCAAGCAATTAGTGTAGTGCTCTGTACACAGCAGAGCACTCAATAAATGCCACTGATTGATTGAGCGTTATGCTGCAGAGTATGCGACCACAAGACTTTCTTTTGGCCCCAGCTCACAGCAGGAAATGATCGTTGCTTTGGCCTGGGCAGCAGTGGAGGAAGCAGTAAGAGGAACAAGAAAGCAGCAGCAGTGAATGGCTCAATTCCTGCTAAGAATGTGTATGTGTACATGTGCGCCCTTCTGTGACTTTAAGTGTGTCCATCCCTTCCCTATTTTGCTTCTTTTTGACTGCCATCCTTCTTCTGTTTTCTCTATCTCTGTCTGCCACATCTTTCTGACTTTCACCATTTTTTTGTTCCTTTCCCAGCCTCACTCTTTCCTTACTACTTTTTGGTTTTGTTTCCTCTAAGCCCACAGCCTGAAAATCCTGCCCAGTTTCCACCTTGAACTCCATTAAACTATGATCGTTTTCCCCAAAGATTGCTTTGAACCAGATTGGACTCACCGGGCCCTTCCCTCCTGGGGAAGGCAATAGTGTCTAATGGTCACATCTAAGGAATGGACTTCGTAGGTTCTGAGATCTAGTCATGGTTTTCCTTGAGGCTCTCTTTTACCAGCTGAAATCACTTCACACCCCAGAGAGTTAGCAAGGAGCTTTCTCGCTTTTATACTTTCAGCTTGAAACTACCAGTTACAGGGTTGAGAAACACAATGATTAGTTTTCTCCTTGCCTATGACACAAGATGGATGAATATAAATGGTTCTGTCCTGAAAGAAAATCAATTAAGATAAGACACCGGAGTGACAAGCAGTTAGTTGACAAAACTCGATCTCGGTTGGAGGCAGTAATTTAGAATCCGCAGGCAAGACTGAGTTCCGCTGTCTAACTCATCCCCGTGTTGTTTATTGGTCAAGCATTTCATCATTTTGTAATCAACTGTCTGCTCCAGATATCTCAGGATGTTCTTTGCCATCCGTGTTATTTAAGCAATTCATCAAGAATGATATTAATGGTTAATAGAAGTTGTACAGTTCTACCCTTAAACTTGTGCTTATTTTATCAATATCTTGAAACATTTGGGCTAAATTTGTTCATGCATTCTTGTTTTTATAATTTTCCATAAAAATGTGTAAGTAGTTATTTTTAAAGATGACATTCATTTACTTGGTAGAATATTACCATTTTTGAAATGAATATACAATACTTGTTTTATATCAAGTGCCAACGCTTATTTCAGTGCCAAAACAGAATCTTTTTTTCACAGGCCTTACTGAGGGTAATTTGTTTAATGATTCCACAGTACATCTTTGTCTGAAATTCTATTGTTAATGCAACACATTTCCTCATCTCTTTCATTAAGTACTTTGATTGTAGCCAGATGCTATGGTAATGGTTGAATAACAAATATCTGTAATATACTTTTTAAATCAGTGAATCAAAGAGCTACTTTGACTATTTCTTATTTGGCATTGGGTTTTATAAAAATAATATCTGAAGAAATTCTTTCATCAGATGTACCCATACAAGTCCTACCAAGTTCTACAGGAGCTGTGCTGTTTACTGAGGACAGAACATGTCAGTACCCTTCCCAAATTTTTACATGCTTTTTCCAATCCAGAGAGCTCTAACTCTTAATTTGTTTTTAAAAACAAATATGGATTTAAACATGCTAAAATGCTGAAAATGCACAACACTTGTTAATTCAGATGCTTACCACGTTGTGAATCCTATTTTTTTTTACAACCACATGGAGACTTTTGAACAACATCTCGAGATGGTTTACATGCTGCTGAAATTTTGATAAATCAATCTAACATATATCATTGTAACTTTTTAAAAAGATATTTAAATTTCCCACACAGTGAATGAGCTAATGAAACCTGCTGGTCTATCTTCACTTTCAGAAGAGTTTAGTTTCTTGTCTTTTTTTAGTAAGAAAGAAGATCAAAAGCAAACAAATGGAATCCCATTTAATATAAATGAATTTATAGTTTGGGTAACTCTTGATTTGCAAAACAAAATCTTGTGCTCCAAAACATGTCTTTCAAAGTCAACATTACTGATCTGGCATGAAACTGCCAGATTTTCAAGTGTTTTACCTAATTTAAAAAAAAATTAAATGGTATTTGTTAAGCACATTCCATATGCCAGGCATTGTAGAGTGCTGGGGTAGATACAAGCTAATCAGGTTGAACACAATCCATGTCCCACATGGGGTTTACAGTCATAATCCCCATTTTACAGATGAGGTAACTGAGGCACAGAGAAGTTGTGACTTGCCCAAGGCAGACGAATGGTGGACATAGGATTAGAACCCAGCTCCTACTGATTCCTAGGCCTGTGCTCTATCCTATAAGCCAGGCTGCTTCCTTAAATATCATGTAAAGTTACATAGTCTCATTAGTCTGATGGGGTCATACTAGTTGGACAGCAGTTCATTAAAGCAAGGATTGGGGAAAGTGAGTAAAATAGGAAATAGAGTTTCCAGCCTCATCCCTTTATCACCTCTCTCTTTCCAAGCATGTGCAACTGTGCCTTATTCAGTCATTCAGTTTGAAACTACAGGGCAAAGCTTGACATTTAAAGGTAGGGTTCAGGACAACCTCTGAAGAAGACATAGCACTAACAGTGGCAGCCACTGCTACTGAAAATCAATCAATCAATCAATCAATCCAGATGTTTCCTGAGCATTTACTGTGAGCAGAGCACTGTACTAAACAACTGAAAGAATACAATACGATAGAGTTGATATCCACAATCACTGCCCACAAATAGCAGAAGAGCAAGAAAGATTGGGGCTTTGAAGGTCTGAATTGGCCAAATGAGATTTGGGACGTTCTGTGTCCTAAAGAGTTGGCCCAAAGCTACAGGAGTAAACCACTGGACTCTGGAGCTGCCTTTTTTTTAATGGTATTTTTAAAGACTTTACTATGAGCCAGGCATTGTAGTAAATTCTTGGGTAGATAGAAGCTAATCAATCAATCAATCATATTTATTAAGCGCTTTCTGTGTGCAGAGCACTGTACTAAGCGCTTGGGAAGTACAAGTTGGCAACATATAGAGACAGTCCCTACCCAACAGTGGGCTCACAGTCTAGAAGTCAGGTTGGACACAGTCCATGTTCCATGTGGGACTCACGGTATTAATCTCAATTTTACCGATGAGGTAACTGAGGCACAGAGAAGTTAAGTGACTTGCCTAACGTCTCACAGCAGAGAAGTGACAGAGGAGGGATTAGGACTCTGGTTAGAATTTACAAGAATACTGTATGCAGAAGAGTTGAACTAAAAGGCAGAGTTAATCGATCCTTCAATTTTTTTTTTTTTAATGGCATTTGTTAAACACTTACTATGTACCAGGTACTATTCTAAATGCTGGGGTAGATACAAGTTAATCAGGTTGGACACAGTCCGCATCCCACATGGGGCTCATAGTTTTAACCCCCATTTTACTGATGAGGTAACTGAGGCACAGAGAAGTGAAGTGACTTACCCATGGTCACACAGCAGACAAATGACAGAGCTGGGAATAGAACCCAGGTTCTTCTGATTCCCAGAACTTTGATCTTTCCATTTAGGCTATATTATTGCCCTACTTTGAATTAAGAGTAGTTTTTTAAACCAAAGAGACTAGAGTTTCTCCATGACCTCACCTCCAGTTCTAATGTTCCATCTCAGTATTCCACCATATTGTGGCCAGGAATCTTTCTCAAAGAAATTTGGAATAAACTCAAATCTAAACACTGGCATGGAGGGGAACAAAGAGCTTCTCAAAGTCAGAGTTTAACAGAGGTTGGAGATCACCTAAGGTTTGTGGGTTGAGCTGATGCGGCAGCTAAAAGGGGAGGGCCAATGGAATGGACTAGGAGATAGAATCGAATTAGTCATATTATTTATTCATTCATTCAATCGTATTTATTGAGCGCTTACTGTGTGCAGAACACTGTACTAAGTGCTTGGGAAGTACAAGTTGGCAACATATAGAGAGGGTCCCTACCCAAGTGCTTACTCTAATGCTGAGTGGTATACTATGCACTGGAAAAAGAGCCTACACACGTGGAAATTAGGTGGTCCCTGAGCATCAGAGGGGTGACAGTCGATCTACAGATAGTATGACCATGTTTTCCACCAGGAATGACAGAGGAACCTTGGTCCTGAGGTTTCAGGGTGGTGATTCAGCACTTAAGAAATTGATAATGGTGCTAGTGGCTTTGTCATCTCCACCTTTGTGCTCTCACCCCTGCTGGCAGCTACGTTCCCTCTGGCACACAGAGTGCCACAAGTGAGTAGGGGAGCAAACATTCTCCATACCAACCCCACGTACAGCCCAGTGACTGTAGCATGCCCGGAGTCCCGGAATGAACCATTGAGACACCTCACAGTCTGGGAAGTTAGTTTGGAGTCCTGCTCCTGCTTGCTTTTCCTTTGGCTCTTGTCAGGTTTCCTGTTGGCTCTGCCAGTGATGGAAGGCAGGAAGCAGGATGTGGTGGCCTGTGGCCATGGTTATTAGGGTGATGAGTTTGACCCCTGTGGTGATTTTTAAGTAGTGTGGAGATGTCCTGCATGGAAATGGGGAAGGGGAAGGGAGAAAGGTGGAAGAAAGGGAAACGGAAGTGTAAGGGGATGGGAGAAGAAGAAAGGATGTGGGGAGGAAAGGGGGACAGAGGAGGAGAGTGGGCATGAGAGGATAGGGAATAGTTTGTAAAACCTGCCCTGGGGCTGCTGCAATGTGGCACCAAAACGTGGCACTGAAGGGGAAGTAGGCTGTGTGCCAAGGAAGAACTGCCTCTGGCCCTTGGCAGCTAGATTGGGGGAAGGTGCAGACCTCACCCACCTTCACAGGCAAATTGTGCCAACTGTTAGGAGCCCAGAACTGCTCTTACCCTCACACTTGCCCACACTTTGACTTGCACCCTCTCCCACACCCTCATGTCATTTCAGTTCTGAAAGCAAAGTGCAGTGGAATGACACTAATATCTTCCCACCCTCAGCCCAACTTCTCCTCTAAGCTAGAAACTCAGTTGGAGGGCCCAGGACCTTTTCTGGTTATGGGCAGGGGAAGCTGCGTTCATTCTGTTGTACTCTCCCAGGTGCTTAGCACAGTGCTCTGTACATAGTAAGTGCTCAATAAATGCCATAGATTGATTTTCAAGGACATCTTTCTCTGGAGTTATGGGAATGTCCGTGCGAGGGTGGGGTGCGGATGGCCAGGTGAGGTGCCATGCCCTCCTGAGGAGAAGCGGCTTCCATTTCCACTGGGAGCTTACAGTTTCAGCTCCTTTCTTCCACAGCCCGGGGACTAGTGTTACGCATGCTTGTTCAAACTCTGGGGTAGATATAAAGTAATCAGGTTGGACACAGTCCCTGTCCCACATGGAGCTCACAAACTAAATCCCATTTTACAGTTGAGGTAACTGAGAAACAGAGAAGTTAAGTGACTTGCCCAAGTCTCAGTGACTTGCCCAAGTCTCAGAGCAGACAAGTGACGTAGCTGGGATTAGAACCCAGGTCCCACTAGGCTGTGCTGCTTCTCTGTTGCTGTGCCCCTCCTGGCCTACTGCTATATTTTAGTGGACTGGTAACCTTCTCTCCTTTAATTAATTAATTAATTCATTCAATTTGTATTTATTGAGCACTTACTGTGTGCAGAGCAGAGAAGCAGCATGGCTCAGTGGAAAGAGCACGGGCTTGGGAGTCAGAGGTCATGGGTTTAAATCCTGGCCGTGCCACTTGTCTGCTGTGTGACTTTGGACAAGTCGCTTAACTTCTCTGTGCCTCGGTTACCTCATCTGTAAATGGGGATTAAGACTGTTAGCCCCACATGGGATAACCTGATCACTTGTATCCTCCCCAGCACTTAGAACAGTGCTTTGCACATAGTAAGCCCTTAACAAATGCCACTATTATTATTATTATTATTAATAAAGTACAATTCGGCCACAGATAGAGACAATCCCTACCCAACAACGGACTCACAGTCTAGAAGGGGGAGACAGACAACAAAACAAGTAGACAGGCATCAATACCATCAAAATAGACAAATAGAATTATAGAATTATAAATAGAATTGGGCCCTGACAAGAGCTCAAGATCACTCTTCCACTGCTGCTCAGTGAGAGCAGATCTTAAAAGCTTCTCGACTGATACATATTCACCCAGTTCCTCGCAGGTCTCAGTGCTAGGCTGGCCAGCCTATACCTAGAAGCCTCTTCCTTCTCCCTGGGTCGATGACGAGACTAGTACCCACTTTCTTTCCACAGCCTGATGTGAACTGGGGAAGCAAAGACTTCGTCCAGGCAGAGGAAGAGTTAGACTAAATAGGTGGAGGAAAATCAGACAACAGAGGATTGAGCCAGGGGGAAGGGAGGATGAGACTAAGAGGAGAGCAAGTGTTTACTGGCTTTGGTGGAAGGGCAGCAGGAAGGGGCGGTGCAGACTGTCATGATCAATAGTCCATCCTTTCTTTTCCTAAAGCCCTTTTCCCATTCAGTGGGGCAGTTTAAGGATTCCTGGAAGGGAGGAGAGAAAGGGACATCCAGGTTCATCCCTCCTCTGACTGGAATTTTAAATGCATGCATTTCCCCCATCGCTGCCAACTCTAATGATCATTTCACTGATGGATCTATCCCCCCCTCCCTCTCTCCCTCCTCTCCTCCCCATTCAGGATGGAGGAGAGAACCCAGGCTTAGTTTGAGTTGTGGTCAATACATCAATCAAATGCTTTTGCCTTTTCCATATTAAGAAGAAGCTGCTTGCTCAGACACATATAATTTAGATTTATTGCTTATTACACTTTGGGTCTTTAATTTATCTCTGCAGTAAACAGACAGTGTCAGAAGAAGGTGCCTAACATTCTGGTGTGGGGATATGAATTTGCATGTACTTAAAGACAAAGCAGCAGAAGAATTTATGGGGCAACGGAACAAAGAACCTCCCTTCTATTCACATTTTCTTCACTATCTCTGTGGGGCTTTTGGTTTGTTTTCAAAGAATCAAAATGCAAGGGGATATTAGTCACTCATTTCTATGAATGGCCTGACTATTTACCTGACATTGGTGGAAATACTGGTGCTTTGCCCATTTCAGCCTGATTTCCTTCCTCTCTCTGGCATTAACTTTTCCTTTCTCTTCTTCCAGTGGATAGGAAGCTCACTCTTATCCCAGCTCTGAGATCTCTCATTGCAACCTCAAGCAAGACGGCATTGACTAGGTTTTAACAGGATCGGACCTATCATGCAGCCATGCTTCAGTCCAACAGTGATGAAGAAAGGGTCAGACAGGGTTCAGTGAGATGTGCAATACATGATGATGATGGTGGCATTTATTAAGCGCTTACTATGTGAAAAGCACTGTTCTAAGCGCTGGGGAGGTTAAAAGGGGATCAGGTTGTCCCACATGGGGCTCACAGTCTTAATCCCCATTTTACAGATGAGGTAATTTACGAGGCCCAGAGAAGTGAAGTGACTTGCCCAAAGTCACACAGCTGACAGTTGGCGGAGCCGGGATTTGAACCCCTGACCTCTGACTCCAAAGCCCGTGGTGCTCTTTCCACTGAGCCATGCTGCTTCCCCTATACATATTAATTGCTCCTTCAGATCACGAATAGCTAAATGCAAGGGCTCTTAAAGTGGAGCTTTGATTCCCTCCTATGTCTCTCTTTTAGGACTTCACAGCATAGGTGTCAGCTCCACTGGATTAGCTTTTTGAGCAGGGTAGACATCCATAACCAGTCACCCTTAGAGAGGAATGAGGAGGGGAGTTAAGATATGGAATTAGTAAGGAGGTCTATATTTATATGGGTCAAGAGATGTATCTGGAATGAGGCTCATTGCTTTTTGCAGGAGGCTGGAGGAGGAGTATGAGGACACTGTCAGTTCTCAGGGTCTCATTGGATGTTGGGGCCACATTCGGGTAATTTCCGCACCCACACCTGAGGCCCTTGTGGAGAGGGGCCGTTCATTCATTCATTCAATCGTATTTATTGAGCGCTTACTGAGTGCAGAGCACTGTACAAAGCGCTTGAGCCTTGAGCTTCAGCCACCCTGGGCCACCTAGAAGATCTGCTGGAGACACTCTGGGGCCAACCAGGCTGGGGAAACTTGCACGGGCCCGGGTGTCAGAGGGTCATGGGTTCTAATCCTGACTCTGCCACTTGTCTGCTGTCTGACCTTGGGCAAGTCACTTCAATTCTCCATGCCTCAGTTACCTCATCTGTAAAATGGGGATTGAGACTGTGAGCCACGCGTGGGACTGGGACTATGTCCAACCCAATTTGTTTGTATCCACTCCAGGGCTTAGTACAGTGCCTAGCACATAGTAAACACTTAACAAATGCCAGAATTATTGTTATTATTATTAGCTGAGGCCCAAGTGGACCAAATGGGATGGGGCGAGTGGTTGGTTTTCCCGGGGGTCCCAAAGTAGGGGAAGCCACCCATCTTGGCCTCGGTGCCTAGTAGGATTCAAAAGAGGGTGTGACAAAGGAAGAGGAGGAGAATAGCCAGCAAGTACCTTTAGACTGAAAACTCACTCTGGGCAGGGAATGTGTCTGCTTATTGTACTCTCCCCAGCGCTAGGTACAGGGCTCTGCACACAATAAGCACTCAATAAATACAATTGACTGACAATACCTTTTCTTTTTCCTTCCTCTTTGTCCCCATCCCTGTCTCCCCACCCTTCCTTTTTTCCAAGTCCCCCTATTCTTTTTTCCTTTTTCTCTTTCCACTCTTCTCCCTCTTCTTTTCTTACTTCCCTTCCCCTATCAACTCTCCTCGTTTTCTTTCTTCCTTCTCTCTCTTCCTCCTTTGCTCCCTTCCTTAAAGTCCTATCTCAGGCATGCTCCAGCTCCATGTTCACCCTGACACTAAAATGGAAAAGTTGGTGTTTCTACCGCACAGTGTCCCAAGTTAACTTTAGCCTTTGGTACCCCTCCTCCTTCCTTCCATGGAAAAAAGAGGTTTCAAGAAATATGTTACTGTGTTAGAGCCTAAGAAGAGTAGACTCACCCCTTGGCTATAAAATCCTGTTTAAGAATCTTCTTCAATCTCTAATAGAGATCAGACCAGCTCCCAAGTGGCCTTATATGATACTTCCATTTTGCTGGGGGATAGAGATGTAGCAGTATGAAAATAATAGGAACCTGGAACACATACAATGTCTGAGAGCCAAAGGCCTTGGCAATCCATATGACAACTTGAAAGATTGCTGACAAATGCCATCATCTGCCTTCTACAGATCAAAAACTTAAGGGACAGAGAGACTCAATGGAAACTGAGACCGGAGAACACGATGCAGATTTTTTATCCTAGAAAAATAACTTGAAGAGCAAATCAAGACGACTTGGGAGATTCAGAGTGGGGCACAAATGTGCCATCAAAGCTCCAAATCAAACTCAAGTTTCCGACAGCATTACCTACGGGATGTTGACCCTAATATTGCTGCCAAAATTAGATTCCCAACAATCAAAAAATCAAACCCAGTGTGTTCCCCAGTGAAGACATGATCTTTCAAGACACAAACATCTCCACTGGGCAGGACGCGGGTATGGAACATGGTGAAACTGAAGTACGATAATTGCCAACAGCAGTCACATGAAGCTGAAGCAGGCCAAGGTATTTTTGAGCCAAATGCAAACTGTCAAGATGTGCCCTGAGATGATCCACCACACAGAATTTAGGCCTCAGATATTACTTTGACACTAGTCCAGTGTGTTACAATACCACTTTCCTTACCATAAAAGGTGCTAATTTATCAATTCTAAGAGTTAAATGTTTTACCATTCTACATTCAAGGAGACTAGCTGATCTTTGGCCCTAGATGACCTTAAATAAGAATCACAGAAGAAAGAGCCGTGAGAGAGAGACTGGGGAAAGGTTTTCTTCTTGTCAAAGCAGGTTCCTGGCTTACCTGGTCTTTGCCCTAACTCTGCATTGAAGCAGAATGAACACCATTACTGGGTCTGACCAATGGCCTAACTAGTCCAGGATTTTGTCTACATTAGTGGCTACAGGATCCTTGGGGGAACAATTAGGTATGTCCAACCAGTTAGCATGCCTAACATCTCCTTTCAAATCTCAGTATGGATTTTTCAGTCATTATTTTATCCAGCTCTCCCTTGAAACTGATATTTTTCTAAGCCTGACTGCTCTATATGAAAGCATATTACCTATGTTTATCCCCCACTGTGCAATGAAGAGTTTCCTTTTGTTTGTTTTGAATCAACCTCCTTTTAGTCGTCAATGGGTGTCACTTTAACCTGGTGAGGAGGGGTTTGGTGAACAACAATTCTACATTCACCTTGTCCTTAGGCCTCACGATTTTGTAAACCTGTATCAGCCTGCAACTTTCCACGCAGAAGAATCCTGATCATGGGAATGAAATGTAGCCTAATAAAAAGAGTACAATCCTGGGAGTCAGAGGACTTGGGTTCTAATCCTTGCTCTGCAGCTTGCCTGCTGTTTGACCTGGGGCAAGTCACTTAACTTCTCTGTGCCCCAGTTTCTTCATTATAAATGGGATTCAATATTTGTTCTCCCTCCTCTACAGGGACCGTGGCCTGCCAGATTAACTCGTATCTACCCCAGTGCTTAGTACAGTGCGTGGCACATGGTAGGCACTTAACAAGGATCACAATTATTGTTTTGGTCTATCCTCTGACAACAGTTGCTCCATTCCTCTATTCACCTTTAACCTTAACCTGCTCCAAAGTGTCTTTCCAAAAATGTTATAAGTAGAACCTCTCAGAGAGCTGCAGGGATTCACATAACTGTACATGGTATGGTGGTGAAAATATGCCATTTGGTTTATTTTCTATCCTCTTCCTGACAGGGTCCTGCATTTTAAGTGGTATGATCTAGTTGGAAAATGCTGGGAAACTACAGCAGAAGACAGGCAGGCTTGGGTAAGGCAATCATAGATAATAATAATAATAATAATAATAACATTTATTAAGCACTTACTATGTGCAAAGCACTGTTCTAAGCACTGGGGAGGTTACAAAGTGATCAGGTTGTCCCACAGGGGGCTCACAGTCTTAATCCCCATTTTCCAGATGAGGTAACTGAGGCACAGAGAAGTGAAGTGACTTGCCCAAAGTCACACAGCTGACAATTGGCAGAGCCCACATTTGAACCCATGACCTCTGACTCCAAAGCCCGTGCTCTTTCCACTGAATCACGCTGCTTCTCTGGATGGGATGACTCTTTGAACAAAGGGAACTACAAGGCAAATAGAGCTGCAAACACCACCAATCACTATAAGCAGCAATTAGAGCCATAAATCAAAGGATAGGGTTTATGCGCACAATAAAGACCAGTGGTCACAAATTGATCTTTTCAACTCCACCTGAACACATTAATAACTATCTGTTGAGTTACTCAAACCAGAAGGGCAAAAAATATTATTAACGCTAACTTTATTATTAATAACATTAATGATAATAATAATAATAGTACTTGTTAAGCACTTACTATGTGCCAAGCACTGTTCTAAGCCCTGGGGTAGATTCAAGTCACTCAGGTTGGACACAGTCCTGTCCCACATGGGGTTCACATTCTTGATCCCCATTTTACAGAGGAGGGAACTGAGGCCCAGAGAAGATAAAGTGACTTGCCCAAGGTCACATAGCAGACACGTGGTGGAGCGAGTTTAGAATCCAGGTCCTTCCGACCCCCAGGCCTGTGCTCTAGCCACTAAACCATGCTGCTAATTGCATTGTGATCATGTTCCTTCCTAGTCATTTTGTCCAGACTTCTTATTTAAAACTAGAAGATTAGAGATAGAAAACTGCATTCCTGATGATGCTCTGTCAACAGTTTGTATTAACAAATGCCCTAAACTCCCTGCAACCAATTGTCCTGGAGTAATCTTAGAGAAGAAATTGCCTGTGGGTTGGTGCAGCTCAAGATGGGGCAAAGTCATCTTCCCTGAAAATGTTGAGGCTGTAGAGTGACAGTTCCCAAAGTTCAAAATCAAATCCCCGAACTAGAAATTCCTAAACCAAATTCATTTCTGGTGTGGGTATCCATAGACACTGTTTATTTTTTTATTTTTATTTGCTATTTGCCAAGAGTTTCTGCCTTGTGTATCATGGATCTAAAAGCACACAGGTTTATTTGTACCAGCCCAGCTACTGCCATGCCAAAAGAAGCAGTGTTAATTTTCTTCTGTTGGAATAAAATGTATTTCCCAAGCACAACTTCTAGAGAATGGGTCACTAAGAATAGTCAATCATTACACAGAACCCACCATATTTGAATTTGTTTTTTTAAGTTATTAAAGGAGGTCCTTTTTTTACAAAATTCTAACTCTGTGTTAAATGTTTCCACTTTTTCATGTAGACTATTATGTGATGGCCCATATTTCAAATATCTGTGTTCAGACACTTAAAAAATGCTTAAAATGTGAGCTTGCTATTCTAAAATAGCTTCAGTTTCTTTGGATGTGGCTAATGTGTAATTAAGTTACCTCCATTTACATTGCTCTGAAAAGGGGTCAAGTGTAAATATACATTTCCACACAACTGCTACAAGAAATGTTATCATATAGTTTTCTACATATTTGAGAGTAAGTACCCAGCAGTCCATCTTTTCTGTACATACCATTTTCAGCTTCCAGGGGTTTATTAATATTGACTGTCAACAGCCAGTGGGGAACACAGAGCCAGAGGTAAACAAGAGAGGCAAAAGCAAATTCAAATTACCAGGGGGATTCTCAATAAACAGATGATGACCTGGTGATGAATTGATGAAGACAATTCCACCTTACATAAGTGAATTATTATGAATGACATGAAAATTTGTCATTACAAACACACATCTTTTACAGCAAAGTCTTGATTCTTTATGATAAATGGATTCATGCCTGCCACTCAGAGAATCTTGCCAGATTGGCAAATGTTTTCTAGCCAATCATTTTCTTAATTTTTACAGATTTACTTTAATTGGAATTGGAATTCTGTCCCGAAAGTATGAACTGATCTGTGGTTAAAACCTCTAACCACTAAATGAAATCCACACAACCCTAAGCAAACCTACCGCATGCTGAATTCATAGTCATCTTTTCACAGGCATCTTGGCAGAAGTTTTCTGTAGCAACATGTTACCCTGCCAAAGATGGACTCTTTAGTGTAGATGAAAGAAGTTGGCAAATCGGTGAGCAAAGGTTGACATGTTGAACAGTCTCATCATGGAGCCAATTATATGAGTCAGGGCCTTAATAAGCAAACCCGAGTCATACTCAAAATGTCTGGAATCAAGTTCCGTTTTTAGCAGCTTAGTCCCTCTTGTAAAGCCCAGATTTTTCTTCCACATGAATGGTCTCAGAGAAGTTTAAGAAATCCATAAACAAAAGTTGTCGATACTCCATAATGATTCACTAAATTAACTTAATTAGCTAAGGTTGTCTGAAATGCATTCTCAAAAGACAGAAAGAAATATACCAGACTTTCTGGGGCAAACTTTCCCAAACAGCTTCCAAATAAGCACTTGCAATTTTGCATGCTTAACCAACTACAGACACATATAATAGCATTTTGACATCCAATTGATTTGTACACACAAACAACTTTGTTGCCAAAAATGAGGCCTTGTGTGTAATTTCCATCAGTTCGAACTTCCTCACGGACTAAATTTTTTGCTCATATTTCAGCAAGGATAAAGTTTTTTATATCAGTAGTATTCCTGTAGAGATGATAGGCCATTGGTATCTATTAATGGATATCTTTGAGCCTGGGGAAAGTTTTAGGTCAGCACTCCTCTCATAGTCAGTCAGGTAGCCAGAGTGAGGTTTTTTGTCTCCAAATGTGGCAGGTTTTCTCTCTCCCTCCACCCATCCTTACCCCATCACTCTTTCCTTGCCCTTGCTGTCCAACCAGTGGGAAGCAGAGACAATTCTAGTGGACAAGAGGTAATACTGATTATGGTATGTGTTAGGCGCTTATTGTGTGCCAAGCATTGTTCTAAGTGCTAGGGAAGATACAAGGTAATCTGGTTGTCCCATATGGAGTACACAGTCTTAATCTCCATTTACAGATGAGGTAACTGAGGTCCAGAGTAGTGAAGTGACTTGTCCAAGGTCATACAGCAGACAAGTGGCGGAGCCGGGATTGGAACCCACATCCTCTGACTCCTAAATCTGTGCTCTTTCCACTAAGCCATGCTGCTTCTACTCATTGGAAGAGTGACTTTTGCAGTCTCCATTTTCCTTTCCACACACACATATGTGTTGTCTCCCTTGGGGTTGCCTGACAGGGACTGGGGCTCCACTCTGGTTCCTACACTTCCCTGTCCGCAGTCCTGCCCGGGCCAGCTGGCCCATTCTAGCCTCCCTAATTTTGCAACAGTTCAGCCATGGACCCTATAAATAATGAAAATACCTATTAGACAACTCTCCCGCATTTCAAGAGGGTGTAAATTCGGCTGGGCAGGATTGCATGAGAGAAAGATGGTGAAAATATGCTCGCATCACCACATTTCATCATGATTGATCTTTTCCCCAGGGCTTTTCTAAAGAAATCACATTTTCTGGGAGTTTTAAGAGGGATGGGGGCAGGACTTCCAAGGGGCAGGGACGATGGTGCAAGCATTTGGGCTGGAAAAGGAGAAAGCGATGGGTGCAGGAGGATGAGGAGGAAAATTAGGGAGAGGAAAAGGGAGACAGGGGAGGAGACATACCTCCAAGAGCCACAGACACCTACCTAAAGACACTCTCTCACACAGCCCCAGATATTAAGAGCCCTAGATAACACACACACACACACACATATCACACATCACACACAACACATACTGCTACTGCGTCCGGTGGTAGGAGGCAGTAAGAAAGAGCAGCAAACTACTGTGAAGGCTACTCTCTGTGAAAAATCTGTGGAGGGGATGATGGAAAATCCTCTTGGCTCCTGGGCAGCCTATGCCACCTTGTCTTATAATATATCCATAATATATTAATTTATATCAATGTCTGTGACCCCCTCTAGACTGTAAGTTCACTGTGGGCAGGGAATGTGCCTACCAACTCTGTTATATTGTACAAGTGCTTGGTGTAATGTTCAATAAAATAGTGCTCAATAGTGCATTGCTCAATAAAAACTATTGATTGATGATTAGAGCCAAATGTGAACTTCCTAGTCAAGCTAGCTTTTATCTTTTTCAACTTAAGTCCCCAAATACCTCTTAATTTAGTTTTGAACTTCAAATGTTCTTTCTGAAATAACTAATCCAGATACACTTTGGGTGATTTGGTTTTTATTTGCTTTTATAACTAACTCTGCATCCTTGCTCCAGGCGTATGTATTTTGTTTGAGAGGTAGAGTTTGTCAGTTTGGCAGTGAACCAAAATCCTCAAGTGAGATCAAATAAAAAGGAAGTGATTTTCTTGAGGTTCTCATACATTCTTCTGGATCAGAAATTTCAAACAAGCAGAGCAGGAATAAGAAATGGCTTTTGGTGTTTGTGACAAACTCACCAAGATTGAAAAACGGTTTCAGATGGATGATGACCCAAAATGTAGTTAGAGGTAGTTTTAAGGCAAAAATGATCCGGGGTGGATGGTGTGTTATTTTGGTTAGCATATTAAACTGCATGAGTGTGTGGCAGCAGGGGCATGGGGGTGGGGGAAACGGAGTGCTGGAGATTTAGAAAAAAAATAAAAACAGCCCAGCTGATGAATTCCCAAAGATATCAGTCAGGAATATGACAACTGCTTTCTTGATAAACACAGAATGTTGACTTGCTGCTCTGAAGTGCACTTCCCTAAGGGGCTACATAAAAAGCCGGTAAGCACCTGACAGTGACTGAGTCTCTAGGGGCAAATCGTTTTTGAGGGGACTTTTTTCCAGAAATAATACCAATTTTTGAGGGAATGTGCAGGACTAGAATCCATGGGGCCAAAAGGTATCAGTGAGGATTGTCCCCACGCAGGTAAACCTGTCTATTTTAAGATATTTGTCCAAGTAAATTTGTTCCAGAATCTGCCTCGTCACCTGAAGTCACGTCTGTCGGACTGACAGGCTGTACATCAGATTTCTCCACACAACCGTTTCTTCTCAGATACGTTCATTTTGAGAAATCACTGCTGCCACCACATGATGTTTCTGGCTACTCATGAGGCTGTGGGGACAGTTTCAGCATCAGAATCCAAGTGTCCTGGGTCATTTAAAGCCAATTGGTCTAGCCTGCAATCTCCTCTTGCCTTCAGGGCATCCCTCCTGGAATGTCCATTCAGTATCCCAAACTTAACATGTCTAAAGCAGAACTACTCATCATGCTGCTGACACCAACTCCTAGCTTTCCCTGGCTATAGGGCACTTAATAAGCTCTCTCCCCTATACTTCATCACTCTCTTCTCCTACTACATTCCAGTTTTCACTCTTCATTCCTCTCAAGCTAACCTACTCCCTGTGACTTGCTCTTGTCTCTCACATTGCTGGAATGCCCTGACAAAAAACTCTCTCCCCCTTGACACTGCTCTCCTCACCTTCAAAGTCCTTCAGAAATCACATCCCCTCCAGGAAGTCTTCCCTGATTAATTTCTCTTCCCCAGCCCCCCAGGTTACATCTCCTTCAACTACCACATCAGCACTTCTGCATCAACTATACACTTAGTGACTCATAATCACCCATAGCACTTCTATACACACTTACATACCCTACTGAAGCATTAATCTACGTAATAATTATTAGAAGTCAAGTTGATAATATTAATACTGGTATTTGTTATGTACTTTGCGCAAGTCAGTGTACTAAGCGCTGGGCTCGATATAAAGTAATCAAATCCCACAGGGGGTTCACATTCTATGTGGGAGTGAGAATAGGTATTGAATCCCTATTTTGGAGATGAAGGAATTGGGGCACAGAGAAGTTAAGTGACTTGCCCAAGGTTACACAGCAGGAATGTGGTAGAGCTGGGATTTGAACCCAAATCCTCTTACTCCATGGTCTTACTCTTTCCACTACGCCATGTTGCTTCTACACTACTTAGTTCTGTATCAAGTGCTGGGGCAGACACAGATAATCAGGTTAAACACAGCCTGTATCCCACATAGGGCTCACAGTCTCAATAGGATAGAGAACAGGTATTGAATCAACATTTTACAGATAAAGAAATTGAGGCACAGAAAAGTTAAGTGACTTTGCCCGGGGTGTCACAACAGATAAGTGATAGAGCCGGGATTGAAATCCAAGTAAATCAATCTAGCGATCAATCAGCCAATAGTGTTTTCGCCTCCTCCTCCCCCTCTAGACTGTAGGCCTTCCCAAACTGAGCCCCCTCCTTCCTCTCCCCCTCCCCCTCCCCCTCGCCCTACCTCCTTCCCCTCCCCACAGCACCTGTATATATGTTTGTACAACTTTATTATTCTATTTCACTTGTACATATTTACTATTCTACTTATTTTATTTTGTTAATATGTGTTGTTTTGTTGTCTGTCTCCCCCTTCTAGACTGTGAGCCCGCTATTGAGTAGGGACCATCTCTATATGTTACCAACTTGTACTTCCCAAGCGCTTAGTACAGTGCTCTGCACACAGTAAACGCTCAATAAATACGACTGAATGAATGAATTCATTCACAATAAACTTGTTGTGGGCAGGGAATGTGTCTACCAACTCTGTTATTTTGTACTCTCCCAAGTGCATAGTACAGTACTCTGCACACAGTAAGCTCTCAATAAATATGATTGATTGATTATAGAGTACTTTTAATGTGCAAAACACTGCACTAAGTGCTAGGGAGAGTTCAATACAACAGTGTTGGTAGATACGTTCCTTGCCCACAACAAGCTTCCGGTCTAGATGGGAGACAGTCATTAAAAGTGCTTTAAGTGCCCTAAGGGTACAGATCCAAGTGTAGGTGAGACAGAAGGAAGAAGGAGTAGGTGACATGAGGCTTTAAGTGAGGGAAGGCCTATAAGAGGAGATATGAATTTAATAAGGCTTTGAGGGAGGGGAGAAGGGTGGTCTATTGTATTGAAGGAGGAAGGAGTTCCAGGTCAGGAGGAGGATGAGGGCAAAAAGTTAGCTGAAAGATAGACAAGATTGAGGTACAGTGAGTAGGTAGGCATTAGTAGTAGAGAGAAGTGTAGTTCAGTGGAAAGAGCCCGGGCTTTGGAGTCAGAGGTCATGGGTTCAAATCCCGGCCCCGCCAACTATCAGCTGTGTGACTTTGGGCAAGTCACTTCACTGCTCTGGGCCTCAGTTACTTCATCTGTAAAATGGGGATTAAAACTGTGAGCCCCCCATGGGACAACCTGATCACCTTGTAACCTCCCCAACGCTTAGAACAGTGCTTTGCACATAGTAAGTGCTTAATAAATACCATTATTATTATTATTATTATTATTAAGTGTGTGGGCTGGGTTGTAGTAGGGAATCAGCAAGGTAAAGAAGCAGAGGGCAAGCTGACTGAGTGCTTTAAAGTGGATGGAAGGCATTTCTGTTTGATACAGAGGTGGATGGGGCAACTAATGGAGGTTGTTTAGAAGTGGGGAAATGTGAAATGAGCATTTTTTTTTTTTACAAAAAATGCTCTAGATGGAAGATTGAAGTATAGACTGGAGTGGGGAGAAACAGGAGGCAAATGCAGTAGTCAAGGTGGGATAGGATAAGTGCTTGGAACAGCTTAGTAGCCATTTGGATAGAGTGGAAAGGGCAGTTCGAAAGATGTTGTGAAGGTAGAACTGACATTATCTGGTGGCAGAATGAACATGTAGGTTGAATGAAAGAGATGAGCTGAGGATAAGGCCAAGGTTAAGGACTTGTGAAACTAGGAAGAAATGGGGAGGACAGGACCTGGGTGGGAAGGAAGCCCGGTGTGGGCAGGGATTTTCTCTCTTTATTACTGAATTGTGCTTTCCAAGAGCTTAGTACAGTGTTCTGCACACAGAAAGCGCTCAACAAATATGATTTAATGAATGAAGGCGAGGAGTTCTGCTTTGGACATGGTTAGTTTGAGATGTTGGTGGGACATTCAAGCAGAGATGTCCTGAAGGCAGGAGGAAATGTGAGACTGCAGAGAAGGAAAGAGGTCAGGACTGGAGAGGTACATTTGGAAATCATCTGTGAAGAGATGGCATTTGAAGCCAAGAGAGTGCATGAGTTTTCCAAGGGAGTGGGTGTAGATAGAAAATAGCAGTGGTCTCAGAATTGAGCCTTGAGGGACTCCCACAGTAAGGGGGTAAGAAGCAGAGGATGAGTCCACAAAAGAGACTGAGAATGAGTGGCCAGAGAGATAGCAGGAGAACCAGGAGAGGACAGTATCAGTGAAACCAAGGTTGAGTAATGTTTCCAGTTGAAGGGGGTGGTCCACAGTGTCGAGGGTGGCTGAGAGGTCGAGGAGGATTAAGGTGGATTAGAGGCTGCTGGATTTGGCAAGAAGGAGTGAAGCGGGCAAAGCCAGATTGCAGGTGATCAAGGAGTGAACTGGAGGAGAAAACAGGGAGGCAGTGAATGCAGACAACTCGCTCAAGGAATTTGAAGAGCAATAGCAAGAGGGAATTGGACATGGGGTCAAGGGAGGGATTTTTTTTTAGGAAAGGTGATAAACAAATATGCTTGAAAGGAGTGGGGAAGAAGCCATTGGAGGGTGAACAGTTGAAGATGGCAGTCAAGGAGGGAAGAAGGGAAATGTTTTGATACGGAGTGAAGTGATGGAGTTAGAGGTACAGGTAGAGTGGGTAGAGTTTGAGAGAAGGTGCGAGGTCTCCTCTTGAGATACTCCTGCAAAAGATTGAAGAGTCAAAAAGGGGGCAGGAGGAGGGAAGGGCTAGACGAGACCAGGGGAGATATTTAGGGAGAGCATGCCTGATGGTTTTAAATTTATCCTTACAGTGTGTTGTCAGGTCATTAGGAGATCTTCTGATTACCAGGCCTGTGGTCATGCCACTAGGCTACACTGCTTCTCTATGCATAGTCACTCTTCCTTCTTCCTCCTTTCTGAAAAATATTTCAGTGTCTGCCTCCTCCATTAGATCATCTCAGAGTGGCTCAGTGGAAAGAGCCCGGGCTTTGGAGTCAGAGGTTGTGGGTTCAAATCTCGGCTCTGCCACTTGTCAGCTGTGTGACTTTGGGCGTCACAACTTCTCTGGGCCTGTTACCTCATCTGTAAAATGGGGATTAAGACTGTGAGCCCCCCATGGGACAACCTGATCACCTTGTAACCTCCCCAGTGCTTAGAACAGTGCTTTGCACATAGTAAGCACTTAATAAATGCCATTATTATTATTATTATTATCCTTGGTTTCAAAGGTTGTCTACCAATCAATCTTTCATATTCTCTCAGACAGTGCACAGCTCTGCACATGGTCAGCACTCAATTAATACCATTGACTGATTAATTGATAGTACATGCTGAGTGATTGATTTCTCATTCCTGTTGATAGCCCTGCCACCCTCCTTGGCCCAGAAGCCCAAAACCTTTGTTTCCTCCTTGACCCAATGTCTTTCAGCTTTATTACTCACTCTACTATCATATCCTGCTGGTTCTTTCTACACGACAGTTTCCAGATACACTCCTTGCTCTCCATCCAAACAGCTACCACCTTGGTCCAAGCTCTGGTAGTGCTATGGCTAGTCTGTTTGTATAAATATCCTTTCGGGTTTCCCTACCTCCAGCCTCTTCCCTCCTCCAATTTCCAGTACAGGATTAGCTCAGCTGTCTTGTGCTTTTGTTGTACTTTCCTGAGTAATTAGTTCAGTGCACTGCAACCCTTTACTGCTGCACAGATCTTCTTCTTGAAGCCTTGCTCTGTTTACATTGTTCTCCTAGCCTGGCCCATCCATCCCAGATTGGGGAACCACACTCTATCCATATTATCCATGTTCAGAGCCCTACTAAGTTCCCACCTCCTCCAACAAGCCTTCCCCAATCAATTCTCCTCATGCCAAGTCATATCAATCTGCCAGCCACCTCTAGCACTTACATATTTATTTATACGCAACCCCACTCAATCTTATACACATATATTTACCTGTTCATTCAATTGAACATTCATTTACTTATTCTGATTACTCCATTTGTAAATATTTTTACATTTGTTTTCTCCCATTGGAGTGTATGCTACTTGTGGGTATGTAACTTGTCACTTCTTTCTTTCTACTTGTTCAAGTAACAATAATAATAACAATGGTATTTGTTAAGAGGTTACTATGTGCCAAGCACTGTTCTAAGCACTGGGGTAGATACAAGGTAATGAGTCTTAATCCCCATTTTCCAGATGAGGTAACTGAGGCACAGAGAAGTTAAGTGACTCTCCCAATGTCACACAGCTGATAAGTGGTGAAGTCAGAATTAGAACCCATGACCCCTGGCTCGGGCTCTTGCCACTAAGACACGATCGCATCCAATGGGCGTTGAAGAAATACTATTACTTCACTACTACTCATTTAATTAAAGCTATAACAGCAAGAGTGCCTATCTATTTCTAATTATTACTATGTATCAATATATATTGATACAAACAGAAATTTAAAGTAGATTCGGGAATAACTGCTTGATAAGACACTTTTTCCTACACCAACCCAAGGGGTGACTGCCCCCAGAATCCACTTAGTGGCTTTTCTATGAGCACAGTATCCATGAGTCTGACCCTGAAAGTTCACCCTGAAGTGCAGTTGCTCATTTCAGCTGCCTTGCAGGAATTCTTGCTTGAGAAGAAGCATAGTCTAGTGGAAAGGGCACAAGTCTGGGAGTCAAAGGCCTGGGTTCTATCCCTCCCTCTGCCACTTGCGTTCTGCATGACCTTGAGAAAGTCACTTACATCTCTGTATCTCAGTTCCCTCATCTGTAAAATGAGAATTCAATACTTGTTCTCCCAGCTCCTGTGATCTTGAGCCCAGTGTGGGACAGGAACTATGTCCCACCTGATTATCTTGGATCTACCCCCCCAGTGATTAACTATTATGATTGCTATTATTATCTTTATGATTATCATTATTCCCATGTTTCTCCCACTTAGGTGCCTGGCAAGAGACTCTTCTCTTTGTGGCCCTGGACTTCTCCCCATGTTCCTAGCCACTACACCCCCTCGTCCAAATCCTCCCCTCTAATTTGCTGAGCTCCATCTATGTCACTACCCCTCCTCCCCCTCCTCATCCCCCCACCTTACCTCATTCCCCTCCCCACAGAACCTGTATATATGTATATATGTTTGTACATATTCATTACTCTATTTATTTTACTTGTACATATTTATTCTATTTATTTTATTTTGTTAATATGTTTTGTTTTGTTGTCTGTCTCCCCCTTCTAGACTGTGAGCCCGCTGTTGGGTAGTGACCGTCACTGTATGTTGCGAACTTGTACTTCCCAAGCGCTTAGTACAGTGCTCTGCACACAGTAAGCACTCTATAGATACGATTGAATGAATGAATGAACTAGATGAATACCTGACCCATCTAGGAATCTCTTGGAGAGGTCTTGACCAACCATTTTCCCTCTTCTAGAAACCTCAGGGTTTTCCCCCATTTCCTGTAAGTAGGGCCCATTTTATTAGCAGATCAGGAATAGCAAATAAGGTATAGTTAATAATAATAATAATAATGATAATGGCATTTATTAAGCGCTTAATATGTGCAAAGCACTGTTCTAAGCACTGGGGAGGTTACAAGGTGATCAGGTTGTCCCATGGGGGGCTCACAGTCTTAATCCCCATTTTACAGATGAGGTAACTGAGGCCCAGAGAAGTGACTTGCCCAAAGTCACACAGCCGACAACTGGTGGAGCTGGGATTTGAACCCCTGACCTCTGACTCCAAAGCCCGTGCTCTTGAGCAGCACACCATCAATCATAAAGCAGGACAGAGAAGAAACATCCTTTATTCCAACCCCACCCTACCATGGAATAGCAATGGCAGCTGGGCAGCTTTCTGAGCCAATCACGGACAACCTTCAGGAGTGGGAGCGGGAGACCCCCAAACTTCATTTTAGGGCTTTGAATTCATTCATTCAGTCATATTTATTGAGCACTTACTGTGTGCAGACCACTATACTAGGCGCTTGGGAAAGTACAATACAAGAATAATTATATTGAATGCCCTCGAACTCATCCCCAGCCCACACCCTCGGCTCCTCTGCTGTTAATCTCCTCACCGTGCCTCGTTCTTGCCTGTCCCACCGTCGACCCCACGTCATCCCCCTGGCCTGGAATGTCCTCCCTCCGCACATCCGCCAAGCTAGCTCTCTTCCTCCCTTTAAGGCCCTACTGAGAGCTCACCTCCTCCAGGAGGCCTTCCCAGACTGAGCCCCCTCCTTCCTCTCCCCCTCCTCCCCTCCCCATCCACCTGCCTTACCTCCTTCCCCTCCCCACAGCACCTGTATATATGTATATATGTTTGTACATTTTTATTACTGTATTTTATTTGTACATATTTATTCTATTTATTTTATTATGTTAATATGTTTTGTTTTGTTCTCTGTCTCCCCCTTCTAGACTGTGAGCCCACTGTTGGGCAGGGACCATCTCTATATGTTGCCAACTTGTACTTCCCAAGTGCTTAGTACAGTGCTCTGCACACAGTAAGCGCTCAATAAATACGATTGAATGAATGAATGAATATTGAATAATGGAGTTTGGCTGATTCGTATAAATTATGACCTGCAAAGACCTTGTTATAAATCCTTTTTGTATATGATTGAAAACAAGGTTGCAGCCCTTTATGCTATTAATAAATGTGTCGGTTCTGGATTGATTTTTCACACAAGTGTCGGCTTTGCCCCCTGCAAAACCAGCATAGCATAACCGACGACAATGGAATCTTGGGAACCAGCTTGGGGTGGAGCGTAAATGCCAACTTCTTTACATAACAGACAGGAAGATCAAAGTGAACCTGCTAGAGGAAAAAAAAATGACGCTGACTTTAAAGAACGGTGAAAATGCCAATAAGTCAAACGGTAAGATGGGAAATAAACAACCTCAGAACTTCCTCCTCAGTATACTGTTACCTGCTTTTGTGTCCTGTATGTTGAAAAAACTCTTCTGTTTACCCACTCAACCTTTGCTTTTTTGTGTCTGACAGAGGATTGAGTGATGGGCATCAAATGGTGAGATTTTGGAAACGGGGCTTTGAGAGACGGTATTGGACGAAAGGGTTGGGATGGGGGTGGATTGTATAAGAAGGAGGGGAAGAAGGTGAATAATAATGATGTCATTTATTAAGCACTTACTATGTACAAAGCACTGTTCTAAACGCTGCTACCGGGAGGTTGGGAGTCGACCCAAGTGCTTAGGTAGCCCAGAAATGCTAAATTGGCAGTAGTGGAAATATAACGTGGGGAGTTTAAAAATTAATCAGGGAAGGCCTACTGGAAGAGATTTGTTTTCAGAAGGGCTTTGAAGATAGGGAGAGCAGTGAGGTGTGAGATGTGAAACCAGAGGGAGTTACAGGCTAGGAGGAGGGGGTGAGCAAGAGTCACAGTGAGCAGGTTAGTTGGAGAGAAATCAAGTGTCTGAGCTGGGGCACAGTGAGAGAAGAGAGTGGGTAGTCAATAAAGGCCTAAAGTTGATGGTTAGGAGTTTTTTTTCCTTTGATGTGGTGAGGAATGGGCAACTATGGGAGGCTTTTAAGGAAGGGTGAGAAGAGTGAAAAAAATGCTTTGTAAAAATGATTCAGGCACTAGAGTGAAATAGGGACTGGAGAGAGAAGAGGGGGAAAGCAGGAAGAGGAGGATGCAGTTGTCAAGCTGGGATATGACAAGCTTCTGGAACCAGTGTGACAGCTTTTGGATGGAGAGGCAGGCTCTTCATTACCATTAATTAATTAATTCATTCAATCGTATTTATTGAGTGCTTACTGTGTGCAGAGCACTGTACTAAGCGCTTGGGAAGTACAAGCTGGCAACATATAGAGGTGGTCCCTACCCAACAATGGCTCACAGTCTAGAAGGGGGAGATGGACAACAAAACAAAATATGTGGACAGGTGCCAAGTCTTCGGAACAAATAGAATTAAAGCTAGATGCACATCATTAACAAAATAAATAGAATAGTAAATATGTACATGTAAAATAGAGTAATAAATCTGTAGAAACATATCTACAGGTGCTGTGGGGAGGGGAAGGAGGTAGGTTGGGGGGGATGGGGAGGAGGAGAGGAAAAGGGGGGCTCAGTCTGTGAAGGCCTATATCAACACCAGTATCATCATTAGTATTTCCTGAACGCCTATGGTGTGCATAGCATTTTAGAGTTTGGGATTGTACAATAAAATTAGAAGACATTAACCTACCCCGAAGGAACTGAAAAGTGTTTTTACATCCTTCTTCCCATTGGCTGAGATACATATGCTGAGTATCTCTGGTAAGTGTTAGATTTATTATTATTATCATCAGCATCATTAGGACTATATGTCAAGCACTTTTCTAAGCACTGGGGTAGATTTTGAGACAAAAACATATTCCAAAGAACACAAAGTAAGTTAGTTTATACATTGATTAAAATCAAAATCCAGAGAAAAAAAAATCTCACTCTGCATCTCCTTTTGATTCCAGTAGTCTGGAGCTAACTCTTGACTCAGAAGTTAGATTTCTAGGAGGAGTTTTATTTTTATTTTTATTGGTATTGTTAAGTGTCAGCACTGTACTAAATGCTGTGGTAGATATAAGATAGGTTGGACACAGTCCCACATAGGGCTCATGTACTTAAGCCCCATTTTACAGATGAGCTAACTGAGGCCCAGAGAAGTTAAGTGACTTGCCCAAGGTCATACAGCAGACAAGTGGCAGAGCCAGGATTAGAATCCAGGTTCTCTGATTCCCAGACCTCTACTCTTCCCACTAAGCCATGCTATTTTCTCTGTCACCCACCTACATAGAAGCAAAGGGTATCAACTAACAACTATCACCGCCCCTACCCACGGCCTTCCTGGCACCAAGTGGGAAACTTTTTGCTTTCTGGCAAAATCTTGGTAGCTTGAAATCTCCCCAAACCTTCCTCTAAAAATGTGCGTGGATACAGACAGGATGCACAGAAACCCAAAGAAGCAAAGTGTTAATGAGCTCCTTCCTTTACATGCAGCATTTCACACAAATAGTCACTATATTTACAGACCACCAGAAACAATTATCACTTTCCTGGTAATTTGCTACTTTCCTGATTGCTTCAAGGGTTAATGGTACTTTAACCATTGTTTTGATTTTCTTCTTTATTCGACATAATGTTTTCCCCTACTGACACTGATCTTCAAGGACCTTCCATGTCACTGAAAGTTCAAATTAGATTAGTTTATGTTGGATTTCCCCCCTGATTCTTCTCTTATCCCTTCGGTGTCATTAGCACCTCATTGCCTCGGGCAGCTAATGTAGTAGAAACATTCCTATTGCAGTTACCAACACCTACAGCTATTCACACCTACTGACACCATAGCAACTAATTCGACATCCTGACCTGTCAGCTTTTACCAAGGTCACTTCAACTCCCTCTCCACTGGGACATGGATTGACCTCAACAGGAAATTATATTTTTCTGTATCAACAGAGAAGCGGCACAGCCTAGTGAATCGGGCATGGATCCGGGACTCGGAAGGACTTGGTTTTTAATCCCTGCTCCACGTCTGCTGTGTCATCTTGGGCAAGTCGCTTCACTTCTCTGGGCCTCATTTCCCTCATCTGTAAAATGGGGATTAAGACTGTGAGTCCCATGTGAAACAGAGACTGTGTCCCACCTTATTACCTGGTATCTACCCCAGTGCTTAGTACAGTGCCTGGCACATAGTAAGCACTTAATAAATACCATTACAAACAGGAAAAACAAACCACTGAAAAAATCCCTGCATCACTTTAGTACTGAATAGAAAGAATCTTTGATGGGCAATTAAAAAGATTAAGATTCTATTCTTGGGGTCCAGAGACACCCATCCACCCGTTTTTCTCTTATTACTGGTTGAACAGATACACACACACACACACACACACACACACACACACAGAATTGGAAAATGGAATGAATACCATGTAGTATTTATAGCCACAGAGCTACATTTATAGCCACATAAACATAGCTTCCCTCCCTCTCGCGTCACTCCCTACCCATCTTTCATCTTAATACTTGTGCTTTTCCAAGCATTTAGTGCAGTGTTCTGCATACAGTAAGGGCTCATTAAATATCGTTGATCGATAAACTGATTAGTATTAGTACTATTAAGCCTGAATTTCTATAGTCATCAATCACTGCAGTGCTCTGGAATAAAAACTGCACCAGTGTTCCAAGATGAAAAATGTAGGGCAAATGAACTCTTCAACTAGCCCTGGAGAGAAAAGCATAACATTCCTACATGTGTATATACTAACAATTATGGTATTTGTCAAGCATTTACTGTGCACCAGGCTCTCTACTAAGTGCTGGGGTGGATATAAGTAAATTGAGTTGGACACAGTCCCAGTCCCGTGGGGGGTTCACAGTCTCACTCCCCATTTTATAGATGAGGTAACTGAGGCACAGAGTAGTGAAATGACTTACCCAAGGTCACACAGCAGGCAAGTGGCAGAGCCAGAATTAGAACCCATGACTTTCTGGCTCCCAGGCCTGTTCTCTACCCACTATGCCATGTTGCATCTCATGTATGTACATATATTATGTATGTATATGTGTGTATGTGTGTGCTGCATCTCATGCATGTAAATATATTACTTTTATATTTGTGTGTGTGTATATGTGCTTGTGCATATATACATACATACACTTAAACACACATATGATAATAATAATAATGGCACTTGTTAAGCACTTGCTTCGTGCCACTGTTCTAAGCACTGGGGAAAATACAAGTTAATCAGGTTGGCTATACACATTCCATTTTTTTTTTCATTTCAAAACCTTAGGTGTCATAATTTGAAGTTCTCACCCTCAGTAATTCCAGGAAAGGGGAGAAGAGAAATGGGTTAGTGGAGGAAGGAAGAGGGAGAATAAGGATGGCCAGGTTTAAGGTCAGGAAAAATGGGCAAAAGGACAGTAGTGGGAGGGTGGAAGGAATGGGGAATGCATGGACGAGACCTTTCTTTTCCAAATGTAAGAGGCAAAGAGAGTATTAGACTCAGAAGCACAGGCTTTGGAGTGAGGGCTGACAGGCAGATTTACACTGATTATGTGGAACAAAGACTCAGAGATACAAATACCAGCATGGACTTTCCTATAGTCAGCCCAGTCTATAGGAAAAGCTAAGGTTAACAAAGATCCACTTTGCCAGCTCTACAGTGGCCTCAGAAATCATGCTTAAACCACAATCCCAAACAGAATAATGGCCAGTCATTACAGACTAGGCCTCTAGACTCTAAGCTCGATGTGGGCAGGGAACGGTTCTACCAACTCTCATATTGTACCCTCACAAGCTCTCAGTACAGTGCTCTGCACACAGTAAGTGCTTTATAATTACTATCAGTTGATTGATTGATTGAAGTAGATACTAAATAATCAAATCAGATACAGCCCCTGTTCCAGATGGGACTCAGAGCCTAAGAAAAAGGGAGAAGAGATACTTTTACTTCCATATAAAGATAGAGATTTATAGTGTGGTAAAGACTGAGGTTTATGGAACGATATTTAAAACAATCAAGGTCTAAAGCTGCAAATGTAAAGCTTGGTTGTCTGATTACAAAAGCTGCTTATTATGTGCTCATAACAACCTGGATTTTACTTGGAGAAGGAGATGGAAAAGGTTCAAATGGAAATAACCCCAAATTAGATCATCCTAGCCAGTTTGGATACTGTATAAAAAGAGAAAATCCTCACAGAGTTGGTAGATATGTTTCGTGCCCACAATGAGCTCACAGTTTAGAAGACTAGATGTCCAAAAGCCCCTTAAACCAAATATGTCTAAAACTGAACTTGCTTATCTTTCCCCCATAAATTCCCTCCTTCACCTAATTTTCCCATCCTGATCATAATTGGCACTAACCTCCCAGAAGCCCACAAGCTTGGCATTAGCTTTTATTCCTCACTGTCTTTCAATTCTCGCAATCAGTTTGCTGCAAAATCATGCTGTTTTTTTCCTCTTCAAAATTTCCTGGACTTGTCCAGTCCTCTCCAGCCAAATTGCTGGAGGCCAATATATTGGCCTCCTCATTGTCCTTCCTGTCTCCAGACTCTCCCCATTTCAAACTGAAGCACATGCTGCTGCACAGATCGTCTTCTTCAAACTTGGCTCAGCATATAGCTCTCTACTCCCCAAAATCTCAGTTGGCTTTCTGTGTCCTTTTCTCAGGTGCCTGCGACTCAACTACCCTCATGCGGGCATGAGAAAACTGCTGGTGTGGTGAGCTCTTGAACTGGACAGACTCATGGGATAAGCAGTGTAATGAACATTTAAAAATGTATTTCTAAGGGCAGATTAGAGTGTAGGATAATGGAATGAGTTTTCTGTTATTTCTACTCAAACCATAGGAGGTTAAAGAAAAGGAGTTAGTTTTAGAAAAATCAAAGTACCAGTAGTAATATAAATGAAAAAATGATATAACTTGCTAACTCAGTTCATTAAAGGAGATTTGATTTACATTTCATTGCTTTTAAAATGCTTCAAAATAAACATTTTAATATGTATTCATACAGTCAACATCATCACCATTAAAATAAATTTTGGGGTTCCTGTCTGTGACAAGGGCTATGCTAAGCACAAAGGTGAGTTAGGCAATTTGCAGTATGATTGGCAGTTTTACAGGAAGATTTATTGATTTACCAAATTTCACACATAATTTTGGGTAGAACACCCAGATTTCTTGACTTCCTGACAGAGACTGGGCTAGACAGATCCAAGAGCATTTATAGTAGGACTCTTCAGTTACTCTTTTGTCTAAAATATGTCCAGAATAAACCTAACGTCTGTCCTCAGTTTAAAACTGAGATTATTCCTTGCAGACTTGAATAATGTTTGTGGAATCTTTCACCACTGGACCTGTTTCAGAACTCTTCCTTGAAATGAGACCAATCTGGTAACTCGATTGTCTGAAGCACCTCAGGTGATCAGTGCTTAAAGATTAAGAGGGAACGGATATGTCCTACCAACAGCAGGGCATACTATTTGCATGTGTTTTCATGGTTTTACTTGCATGTGAGAAGCAACATGGCTGAGTGGAAAGAGGATAGGCCTGGGAGTTAGAAAGCCTGGATTATAATCCCTGCTCTATCATGGCTGTTGTGTGAATTTGGGCAAGTCACTTTACTTCTCCTTTTCTCAATCTCCTTATCTACAAAATAGCGATTCAATACTTGTTTTCCCTACTACTTTAACTGTAAGGCCTGTCTGAGACGGGTCCGTGTACCTTCCATAACGCTCAATACAGTGCTTGGCAAATAATGAACACTTAAAGAACACATACTAAACATAATTGACAGAAGGTGAGAAGGATCTGGATTCTACTTCCGGCTCTGCCACTTGTCTGTTATGTGATCTCGGGAAAGTCATTTACCTTCTCTGTGCCTCAGTTACTTCATCTGCAAAATGGGGATAAATACTGTGAGTCCCATTTGGGACATGGACTGTGTCCAACCTGATAACCTCATATCTACCTCAGTCTTTAAAACAGTGCCTGACACAGAGTAAGTGCTGAAACAAATACCATTTATTTATTATTATTATTATTATTACTATTCCACTCCACATATTCAACCCATCACTAAATCCTATTGGTTCCACCTTCACAACATCACTAAAATCCACCCTTTCCTCTCCGTCCAAACTGCTACCACATCAATACAATCACTTATCCTCTTATTATTATTAGTGGCCTTCTTGGCTTGGCCAATAGAAACCTTCCTGGGGCTCTAACTGATTTTGGTAGCTGTGGTGGACTCTCTGGGATGGATGGCTTGACCTCTTCCACTGGAACTAAGATTTAAGGGATGACCCAAGCAGCTTTTGAATGCCTGTTGAAACAGATGGAGCCAGAACTTCGGGGCAAACCATGGTTGCATGGCTCCCATGTTCTGCCTAAAAGAGGTCTGCCACTGGCCCTCTGCGGTTAGCCTCACCAGAGCCTCCTGACTGTTTCACAACTCTCAAAGGGTGGACTGATTCCTGACAACTTAGGTGTTTCACCATGTAGTAGATTTGACTTCAGTTTCTCACTTCCACATTCTCTCTTCACCCCTTTTAAAGAAATCTTCTAACTAAACAAGCAAGCAAGCAAAAACTCCTCACTATTGGCTTTAAAGCTCTCCATCATCTTGCCCCCTCTTACCTCACCTCCTTTCTCTCCTTCTTCAGCCCAGCCGACACACTCTGCTCCTCACCTCTTCTCTGTGCCTCATTCTCACCTGTCCCACCATAGACCCCTGGCCCACATCCTACCTCTATCCTGGAATGCCCACCCTCTTCACATCCGCCAAACTAGCACACTTTCCCCTTTCAAAGCCCTACTGAAAGCTCACCTCATCCAGGAGGCCCTCCCAGACTGAGTCCCCCTTTTCCTCTGCTCCTCCTCCCTTCCGCATCACCCCTACTTCCTCCCCGTCCCACCCCTCAGCACTTGTATATATGTATGTATTCATTATTCTATTTATTTTATTAGTGATTTGTGCATATCTATAATTCTATTCATTTATATTGATGCTATTGATGCTTGTCTACTTGTTTTGTAGTCTGTCTCCCCCCTTCTTGACTGTGAGCCCATTGTTGGGTAGGGATTGTCTCTATTTATTGCCAAATTGTACTTTTCAAGCACTTAGTACGGTGCTCTGCACACAGTAATTGCTCAATAAATACGATTGAATGAATGAATTAATAAACCTTGCTCTCGACTTCCCTGTCTCCATCACATTGTTCCATCAGACTGGGATCCCCTCCCCCTCTCTAGTCCAACAGACTACAGCTTTCCCCATATTCAAAGCTGTTAATCAATTACACCTCCTTCAGCAAGCCATCCCAACATCCCAAATAACATCAACTCATCATCCACCCCTACTCCAGCACGTATATATTTTATTGATACCCTCCCTCGGCACTTATGTTCATATATATATATTTGATTGAACAGTCAATTGATTTATTCTGATCATCTTATTTGTAAATATTTCTATGTATAATTTCCAATATCTGTCTTTTTTGTGGGCAGGAATCATGTCTAAGCTATCTTTTATACTTTTCCAAGTACTTATCATAGAATGTTGTAGCCACTGGAAGCTCAATGAATACCTTCCTATTACCATTACCACTATTACTACTGTAGCCATCTTGTTAATGGTAATCATGGCCGGGGTTTAGGAATCAATCAGCTTGCGTTCTGAAAAACACCTATATCAGGGTATTATGTCCTAAGAGTTGGACATCAGTTATTACTACTGCCCTCTCTACGATATTGTCATCTCACAACTACGTTGTATCTTACAACTACTTCTATTTGAAGGATCACATGATTCTCAAGCACCAATGTCCTACACTGACCCCTGTTCAGCAACCCTGGGCATAGTCCCCCTGTAGACTATAAGCTCTTTGTGGTCAGGCATCATGTCTACCTACTGTATTGGATTGCACTTTCACAAGAGCGGAGTACAGTGCTCTGCACACAGTAAGAGGTCAATAAATGCCACTGAGGCTCTTTCACCAAGACCACAGGGTGGTATAAGCCAGCAAGTCATCTCTGTCTTTCTGAGGGACAAGGCACATTTACTATATTGGTTTAGGGGACTCCCTTGGCAAACTGGAGCTCAAAAAAAGATCACTTTGCATTCTGGGCAGTGGTCCAGGTGCATGTGAAGAATATGTCAAATGCCCACCATCTACTTCACAGAAACTATCAGTTTTGTATGGCCATGAACCATTATGTACCACACAGGAGAACATGATCTCACACTCTGAAAATACTGACTCTACTAAGCACTTGGGATGATCTAATACAATAGAGGTTGGTAGATGTATCCTCCACCTACAAGGAGATTAAAGTCTAGACATTAAAATGAATTAAGGACATGTACATAAGTGCTGTGGGGCTGAGGGTGAGAAGAATATCAGATGTTAAAAGGCAACTGACCCAAGTTCATTCATTCATTCATTCAATCATATTTATTGAGTGTTTACTGTGTGCAGAGCACTGTACTAAGCGCTTGGGAAGTACAAGTTGGCAACATATAGAGACGGTCCCTACCCAACAGCGGGCTCACAGTCTAGAAGGGGGAGACAGACAACAAAACAAAACATGTGGACAGGTGTCAAGTTATCAGAATAAATAGAATTAAAGCTAGATGCACATCATTAGCAAAATAAATAGAATGGTAAATATGTACAAGTAAAATAAATAGAGTAATAAATCTGTACAAACATATATACAGGTGCTGTGGGGAGGGGAAGGAGGTAGGTCAGGGGGGATGGGGAGGAGGGGAGGAAAAAGGGGGCTCAGTCTGGGAAGGCCTCCTGGAGGAGATGTGAACTTTAGGCTGGTTTTGAAGATGGGGACGGTGGTGGTCTGTCTGTCAGATATGAAGAGGGAGGGAGTTCCAGGCCATAGGGAAGACACGGGCAAGGGGTCGGAGGTGATAAAGACAAAACTGAGGTCGGTGAGTAGCTAGGTGTAGTGAAGTCATTTCTCGATGAGTGGAGACAAAGTATATATATCAAATATCCCTATCTTTAGCTGCCTTATGAGCCAGATAATGTTAGCATTCTAAAAGATCTGTGGATTGTGCTATTTTCTTTTAAACTGATTTTCAAATTGCCTTGTGCAGTTCGGGTTCCTCTCTGCTATACTTACCACCAGCATACACTTCTCTTAATGGTTTGCTTTCATCTTAAAGCTGTGAAATTTACAGCTTGCTGACTGAAGCTATCAAAACAAGCCTCATTTTCCCTCGTACTCAAATGTTTACTATTCACAGTCACCACTCTACAAGAAGGCGGGAGATAAATTTAGATGTAACAATTAATCAAAATATTTTACAGTTATGTAGTTCCTTTCATCCTTAAGGATTCTAATGCACTTTGATAGCTCAAAAAATTAAAGCAATATTCAAGTCATAGACAGGCTTAATAAGTGCTTCTAAATTCCTGTCATGGTGTTAGTTAGAGAAGACTGGTGGTAACAGCAATTCACTTTACCTCTTTGACCTTTTTAGTCCAGCTCCAAACCTGCCAATGGTACAGAAACTTCATTAGTTTCAGAAATTGAGGTTCTACATTGACAGCATGTTTAGAATTTGCCCCTTCTTTTCCATCCAAACTACTACCATGTTGATCCAAGCATCTATCATATCCCACCTTGACTACTGCCTCAGTCACTTTGTTGGCCACCCTACTTCCTCTCTCTCTCTCCCAACTCGTGTCCATACTTCACTCAGCTGTCCTGATCATTTTGGGGCAAAACTGTTTAGTCCATGTCTTCCATTCCTCAAAAACCTCCAACTGTTGCCCCTCTGCCTCTGCAAACTGAAACTCTTTACCATAGACTTTAAAGGAAAGCTCTTCCTTTCAATCAATCATTCAATCATATTTATTGAGTGCTTACTGTGTGCAGAGCACTGTACTAAGACCTTGGGAGAGTACAATAAAACAGAATTGGTGACACATTCCACACCCACATTGAGCTTCTTCATTCATTCATTCATTCATTCATTCATATTGACTGAGCTCTTACTATGTGCAGAGCAGTGTACTATGCGCTTGGGGAGACAGACAATAATATAATAATAATAATAGTAATAATTGTGCTATTTGTTAAGCACTTCCTATGTGCCAGGCGCTGTACTAATCGCTGGGATGGACACAAGTAAATCAGGTTGGACACAGTCCCTGTCCCACACGGGGCTCACAGTCTCAATCCCCATTTTGCAGATGAGGTAACTGAGGCCCAGAGAAGTGAAGCGGCTTACCCAGGATCATACAGCAGAGAAGTGACAGAGCCGGGAGTAGAGCCCATGACCTTCTGATGCCCTGGCAGGTACTCAATCCACTAAGCCATATAAATACATACATACAATACCAATATGTACATAGGTGCTGAGGGAAGAGTGAATAAAGGTTGCAAATCCAAGTGCACGAACAATGCAGAAGGGAGTGGGAGAAGAGGAAAAGTGGGCTTAGTCGGGGAAGGCCTCTTGAAGGAGATGTGCTTTTAATAAGGCTTTGAAGGTAAGAAGAGTGATTGTCTGCCGGATATGAAGAGGGAAGACATTCCAAGCTAGAGGCAGGATGTGAGCCAGGAGTTGACAGCGAGATAGACCCAATGTGAGGTACATTGAGGAGGTTGGCATTACTGGAGTGAAATGTGTGGGCTGGGTTGTAATACAGGAAATTAGGGAGGTAAAGGTAGAAAGGGGCATGGTGACCGAATGCTTTAAAGCATATGGTAAGCAGTTTCTGTTTGATGTGGAGGTTAATGGGTAACCACTGGAGGTTCTTAAAGAACTGAAAAACATGGACTGAATGGTTTTGTAGAAAAATGACCTGGGCAGCAAAGTATGAACTGAAAGGGAGACAGACAGGAGGCAGGGAGGTCAGCAAGGAGGCTGATACAGTAATCTAGGTGGGATAGAATAAATGCTTGGATTAACATAGTAGCAGTTTGGATGGAGAAGAAAGGGTAGATATTAGTAATGTTGTGAAGATTGAACCAACAGGATTTGATGATAGATTGAATATGTGGGTTGGATGAGAGAGATGAGTCAGTGATAGTGCCAAGTTTACAAGCATGTGAAACAGGGCGGATGGTGGTACTGCCTACGATGATGGTAAACTCAAGGGGAGATCAGGGTTTGGATGGGAATATGGGGAGTTCAGTTTTGGACATGTTAAATTTGAGGTCTCCCCCGACTAAGCCTCAGTTCCTTAATCTCTCTCCATTCGACATCACCCTTCACTTAGATCTGTACCCTTTATTCATTCAGCCATACTTATTGAGCGTATACTGTGTGAAGAGCACTATACTAGGCACTTGGAAAGTACAATACAGGCAATAAAGAGAGACAATTCCTGTCCTCAGAGGGCTTGCAACTGCTATTCACCCCACTCTAATCTCTACATCACTTATGCACATTTCCATAATTTACTTTAATGTCTGTCTCCCACTTTAGGCTGTAAATTCCTTGCTGACAGGGAAGATGCATACAAATTCTTTTGAACTGTACTCTACCAAACACTTTGTACAGCGTTCTGCACATAGTAACCACTCAAAAGACACCAATGATGGATTGACTGATGGCCTTATTTTCACTGCCTTCATTCCTACTTCTTGTAGAAGACCCTGAAGATGGCCATGGTTTATCCATCAAAGATGCAGTCCTGTCGATTTCTAGGCTCTCTTACTCCCTGTTGACTATCCAGGATATAAAGCAGGCTTTAGAAACTGAACAGCTGGAGCTGCAGTGTCAGCAGCACACTGATGGCATTCATTTATGCATTTCTAATGTCCAATAAAATCTTTAAATTCTTGTCTGATTTTTCATCCAATTCTGACAACGCCTTATGTTTCCCCCAGTTTCTAGTTGAGTTTGTTTTGGAGACGGGGAGCTGATGAAAATGAACCTATCAGGTTCAATCCAAATAGAATCAATGCATGCAGTGAAGGGAAATATCTGAGATGCAGCCTAATAACCTTCTCAGATGCGATGTTATGCCCTTGTCCTGGATGTTTGCAGCCTTGGAGTTTTACTGGATTACTGGGTTTTCTGCATTTCAGGTGAGAACTCTTGGTAAGAGGGCCCTTTTCACTTAGATTTAGCCACTGCAATCTCTTTTCTGAAAAGTGGAACTTACTACTGTCTTCTGTGACTTTTCAGTTGGAATATTGCCATACTCTCCACTTTGGGCTGCCTTTGAAGACCACCAAAAAGTAACAGCTGAGGAAGAATGTGGAAGCTCAGTTACTCAATGGTGTGAACACAGAACTGCAGAGCTCCAAAATCTGCATTGGCTACCTATTGCTTCAGTAGTTTTGTGAAGATCACAAAACTGACTGTGGTCGATAAAGTCCAAATGGTTTGGCCCTCATGACCTTGAAGATTGTCGCATTCCCTAAGTACCCTTGTGACAATTAGAAACCTCTGGCACTTTGGCCCTGAGAGTTCCCATGTTTCATAAACAGCTTGGTGGAGGACATAGGGCTTGTGGAAGCCATCGTCCTCTCTGGAACTTCAAAGTCCCAGTCCAGGGCCCACTGCAAAACTCTCTTCTCAATGCTGCTGTTTAATCGAGGCGACTGGATCACCACAGCTCCCATCTAATAATAATAATGGCATTCATTAGGTGCTTAATATGTGTAAAGCACCGTTCTAAGCACTGGGGAGGTTACAAGGTGATCAGGTTGTCCCACATGGGGCTCACAGTCTTCATCCCCATTTTACAGATGAGGTAACTGAGACACAGAGAAGTTAAGTGACTTGCCCAAAGTCACACAGCTGACAGTTGGTGGAGCTGGGATTTGAACCCATGACCTCTGACTCCAAAGCCTGTGTTCTTTCCACCGAGCCACGCTGCTCCTCTTATCTGTTCCTTTTGAACCTTTGGATTATGAAGGACTGGCCAAACAGCTATGATCTCAAACATCCAAATTCAGGATTTGGTTACCATTTAAGCGATTCAGTAAGGCTCATTTGATATAATAATAATAATAATAATAATAGCATTTGTTAAGCACTTACTATGTGCCAAGCACTGTTCTAAGCACTGGGGGGGGAATACAAGGTAATCAGGTTGCCCCACACTGGGCTCACAGTCTTAATTTCAATTTACAGATGAGGGAACTGAGGCCCAGAGAAGTGAAGTCACTTGCCCAAAGTCCCACAGCAGACAAGTGGTGGAGGCAGGATTAGAACCCATGACCTATGACTCCCACGCCCGGGCTTTGGCCACTCAGCCATGCTGCTTCTCTGATAGCCAGTAGGGACCCAAGTTTCAAGCTGCTGCAGGCCTAACTGGTCCACAGTTGCATGAATCCCAAATGGAGGCAAATTTCTCTCATCCACCCCTCCCCAGGTCACCATGTTTAGTGAAGGCTCTCTTTACTCTGTGAGAGGCTTCCTGCTAGCTGAATGGTCTCGGAGTATCCCACGAGTCTCCTCCTAATGTCTTCATCAGCCTAGATGGTCCTGGACAATCCTTTTGGATGGAGGAAGTGGGGGAACGGGGTACCACTCTAGAGCTAATGGATCTCCTGCTCCTAGGCTTTCACCCTGGGTCTGGATCCTAATGGAAGGTACTCTCTGTTTCTCAGCAGCAACCCTTGTCAACAGTTGCACCATCAGATTTCTTGTGTCCCCCAACTTTTCATGATTTCCTGGAGCTCCATCGTCCACCTCAGCACTTAGTACAGGACCTGGCCCATAGTAAGCACTTAAGAATACTATTATTATTCTTATTATTGTCTTTGAAAAGGGAATTCAATGCCTGTTCTCCCTCCTCCTTGGACTGCAAGGCCTATGGGGGACAGGGACTGGATCTGACCAGATCACTACATGGATCAATCTCAGTGCTTAGTATGGTGGTTGGCATATAGTAAGCACTTAAATCCCCCAGTTAGTGTTAATGTCGCTCCCACCCATCTGTTTACTGTCTTTTGAGACAAGGGCCACACACGCCTTCCCTCCTCAGTCAGAGTGGCCTTCAGGGTCACTCCAAAAAATGGTTCCCTTAGCACCAGTTTCTGTCCGAGTCCATGGGCAGTGACTGAGCTATAAATCAGGCGGAGAGTCTTCATGGAAAAATCTCCCTGCTGGGTTTCCTCCACTTCTTCCAGAAGCTCCAGTCTATGAATAAATTGCCTTACATTGTGCTTGGTGAAGCTTTTTAGAAATCTAAAACATAAATTAATGAATACGTAAACATAAGTGTCACTTAGAAAGGAGTATCTTTCCAGCCCAATCTCTTCTGCATTTGAATTAAAAGCCTGACTGCTAGTCCATCATGATCACAAATCACCGGCATCTTCTAGTACTAGCATTAAGCCTGCTATTCACTTCTCGTAATGAATTGGCAGATTATGCTAATACAGAAAGTGCAGCTATCAATTCTGTGGGCTCTGGACCATCTATGCCATTGATTTGGTAGTTAACGATGAGTGAACATTAGAAGAGGAGGAGAAGACAGACCACAGATTCTTGAACAGAATAACATTGTTACAGTAGGCCACTCAATTAGATGCAGTTGACAAATGGATACAAGACAAGCCTGCAAAATATTATGCTTCACTAACGGTCAGAAACTGAAAGACTACATAGCATATCATGTTCGTACTAATCCTCATATAGGTTAAATGTGATCCACTTTATTCACAAGGTTTGGGAGAACGGCACTTTTGCCCAGCTATGTTGCCCGAGATTTTCTATATTTTCATTTTGTGGATCTATGAAGACAATCTTGATAGAATTTGATTTAAAATTTTCTTATTGTGATAAAGAAATACTAGCATCCCCCAAAGTTAATCACTCAGGCAATTTATGGTATTCATCGAGCACCTCTACGTGCAGAGCACTGTACCAAACACTACTGAGATATATTAGAAGTAGAAGACAAAATCTGTTCCACAGAGAATTCACACACTAACAAGGGAGACAGAGTATTTTACAAATAGGAGAGAGAAGTGATCACATAGTAAATTAAATATGTCAATATGTACAAATTAAAAAAAATGAATAAAACAATTTGTGTGGTGGTTAGAACTTGGAAAAATAATTTTTTTTAATGAAATGACTTTTAAATGTTTTAATTTAATATGAGTAATAATTGCTGAAAGCCATCTAGGTTCTAAAGAAAAATTATTATTATTATAATTATCATCATTATCATGGCATTTGTTAAAAGCACTTACTATGTGCCAAGCACTGTACTAACTGCTGGGGTCAGGTAGAAGACAGATCAGCCACAGTCCCATACGGGACCCACAGTACAATGGCAAAAAAATGGCAATTTATATTAACACTAACAATTGTGGGGATATTATCAAATTTGGGTTAGATTGGATTAGTTTATGGTCCAGTTGACCATCCAGGTAAAATTAAAGAAGGCAAAGAATTGGCCTACCCAAAAGATGATAGTTTTTAGGCAGACTGTATTTAGTGAAAGGCCAAGAGTCTGCCCAAAATGCACTTTTCAAACATTTTTTTTTTCAAATTTTCATTTCAGTTAATAATAATAATGATGGTATTTGTTAAGCTCTTACTATGTGCCAAGCACTGTTCTAAGCACTGGGGAGATACAAGGTAATCAGGCTGTCCTAAGTGCAGGTCACAATTGAAACCCCTTGAGAATGTATACGGAATATGAAAAAAAATCAGGATCCCAGTAGCATCATTTTGCACAGCAATTCATTCATCCAATTCATCACTGAAGTCTTGACATGTAAACAGGTGAAGGTCACTTAGAATCATTTCAGTCTGGTGCTCTGCTGGTAATAATTCCTTCAGTTCCCCTGTGGGACTGTGGAAGGGCAGATGGATGGACCACTCTGGAAGGACATTGACAAACCAATTATGTCATTTGGGTGCCAATCCATCAAATATAAAGCCATCTATTAATCAGTCAATTAAAATAGAAGCAGCAAGAGCTAGTGGAAAGAAAATGGACATGAGAGTCAGTAGACCTGGGTTCTAATCCCAGCTCTGGCATACTGCTTGCTGCGTGACCTTGGCCAAGTAACTTCACTTGTCTGTGCCTCAGTCACCTCATCTGTAAAATGAGGATTAAAGCCTCTTCCCTCCAATTTAGACTAGGAGCCCCATGTAGAACAGGGACTCTATCCAAAACGATAAACTTGTATCAACTCCAGAACTTACAACAGTGCTTGGTACATAGTGAGAGCTTAACAAATATCATTTAAAAAAATTAAAACACCCTCAAAACAACTTTCAAATGGTAATGTTAGGGGCAGAGCTAGAGATAGTATTGGGGATTGGATAATGGGGAGGGGTAGGGTAAATGTTGGGTTTAGAAGTATGTTTATGGCATAATGGCTTATAGCATATTCATTCATTCATTCAATCATATTTATTGAGCGTTACTGTGTGCAGAGCAGTGTACTAAGCGCTTGGGAAGTACGAGTTGGCAACATATAGAGATGGTCCCTACCCAACAGTGGGCTCACAGTCTAGAAGGGGGAGACAGACAACAAAACAAAACATATTAACAAAATAAAATAAATAGAATATCCCAGGCCGGCGCCCTCACCACAGTACCACCCTGTTTTGTCTTTGTTGTTACTTTTGCTTCGGTCCGTGCCAGCCAGTCTCCCTGCTTAGATTGTATGCTCCTTGAGGGTGGGAACGCGTTCATTTTCCCCCCAGGCCCGAACAGAATGCTCTGTCCCCACCCAGTCACAGCCGCTCCTGACCCGTCATCCCCTCACCTTGGACTTCTCCTCGTCAGCATATGAGAAGCAGCGTGGCCTAATGGAACGAGCACAGGCTTGGGAGTCAGAAGGATCTGGGTGCTAATTCCAACTCTGCCACTTGCTTGCTGTGTGACCTTGGGCAAGTTACTTAACTTTTCTGTGCCTCAGTTTTCTCAACTATGGAATGGGAATACCTGTTATCCCTCCTATTTAGACAGTGAGCCCAAGCACAAAATAATAATAATAATAATGATTATGGTACTTGCTAGATGCTTACTATGTGCCAAGCACTGTACTAATTACTGGGATATATACAAGATAACTGGGTTGGACACAGTCAGCGTCCCACATAGGGCTCACCATCTTAATCCCCATTTTCCAGATGAGGTAACAGACACCTCACTGTGCCTCATTCTCAACTCCCACACTTCCAACCACTAGCCCACCTACTTCTATGTTGGAATTCCCTCCCCTTTAAAATTTGCCAGATCACAACTCTTCCCCATTTTCAAGCTCCTTCTGAAATCCCTTCATTTCACTTGCCCAAGGTCACACAAAAGAAGTGTGGCTGTGCTTTGCAGGGAGCAGGGTTATGGGCCGACAGCAGCAGCTGCCGCTCCCCTCTCACTGGGGCTACGGTCCCTACTTTGGAAGTAAAAGGTCTCGTTTATCTCCCCATCAACCCCTGACCCACATGTGCCTTCTGGCCTGGAGTTCCCTGCAAGAGGCCGTCCCCGACTAAGTCCTCATTTCCCCTTTTCCCTCTCCCTTCTCCATCACCTATGCATTTGGATCCATACCCATAAAGCACTTGCTGTTCACCTGACCTCCAACCCCATAGCACTTACATGCATATCCATAATTTATTTTAATGCCTTTCTCCCCTTCTAGACTGTAAACTCTGTGTGGGCAGGGAATGTGTCTACCAACTCTGTGCTATAAAAAACTTTCCCAAGCTCTTAGCACAGTGCTCTGTACACAGTAAGTGTGCTCAATAAATAGCACTAATTGATTTATCTTCCTCTATTGATGGTCACAAGATCTTTAATGGACGGGAGAAGAGGGAGGAATGACTCCTCTCTCAGCCATCTGGATGTCAAGAGGCAATTTAGATTGGCCTAGTGGGTAAAATTGAACAGTTCACTCTGGGATAGTTTTGGCCACTTACAGTAAGTGATGTATTGATTTGTGTCAAATTGCTACTTCTCATTTAGTGATTAGTGAATGTCAAGATAGGGCTTCAGGGTGAGTTTTCATCACTCTTGAAGACTTGGAAATCTCACAAGGATGTTTGGAGGCTTTTCAGAAACAAGTGATTATGGAGAATTTTGAACAGCAAGTGTAAACACATCTAATTCTTTTTCAGAAAGTAACCGTGAGGTTCTCTCTTGTTCCCACTAGATTGTAAATTTCTGGAAGGCAGGGATCTGACCAACCAACTTTGTTGTCTTGTAATCTCCCCAGCACTTAGTACACTACGCTGCACGCAGTAAGTGGTCAGTAAGTACCACTGATTGATTATCGCTCTACACTCATTCCCTTGAGGAGGTCATCCATTTCCGTGGCTTCAGCTACTACCTCTAGGTGGATGGTGCTCCACATAGAACTATTATTATTATGCTCATCTTCTCTACAATCTCCCATTTTTTCTTGTCTCCTGGACAACTTCCCCAAAATTTCCTTTGGGCATCATATGCTTAATATGGTCTAAAATTGAGTTCCTCATTCTTCCTCTGAAATCCTCTCGTCTATGTAACTTCACCATCACAGTTGCTCTCTATCTTGGAAGCCCACAGCCTTAGTATTATCTGTGACTCCTTCCTCTCTTTAAACTATCAGATTCAGTCTGTGAGTAAATCTGCTTGGTTTTTCCTGTACAATATTTCCCAGACCCGCTCTTTCCTCTCTGCCCAAATGGCCAGCAGCCTGGTCCAGAATCTCCTGTGAGCCCCACATGGGACAACCTGATTACCCTGTATCTATCCCAGCTCTTAGAACAGTGCTTGACACATAATAAGTGCTTAATAAATACTATAATTATTATTATTGCTATCATATCCTGATTAGACTGACATAACAGCCCTTCTTCTTCCAGCCTCTCCTTCACACTGTTGTCTAGATAAGTCTTCTAAATGTAGTTCTGCATTCTGCTCATGTCTCAACTCCTCAGATATTTTAATAGTTGCCCATTCCTCTCCACATCAAGTAGAAACTATTGAGTACTCACCATAAGGCACTCAAGTCTTCCTCTTCTTTTTTTAATGGTATTTGTTAATACTATGTGCCAGGCACTGTACTGAAGGCTGGGGTAGATATGCGTTAATTTGGTTGGATACTATGTCCTACATGGGACTGACAGTCTTAATCCCTATTTTACAGATAACAGAACTGAGGCCCAGAGAAGTGAAATGAATTACCTCGGGTCACCAGCTTACAAGTGGTGGGGCCGGAATGAAAACACAGACCCTTCTGATTCCAGGGCCTGTGCTCTATCCACTAGGTCATGGTTCTTCTTCATGCACTCTCTTTTAATGCTACACCCCAGCTCCCTCTCTTCATTCCTTCCAAGCTCACCTCACTGTGCTTCATTCTCAATTCCCACACATCCAACCTCTAGGCCACCTACTTCTTTCTTGGAATTCCCTCCCCTTTAAAATTTGCCAGATCTCAACGCTCCCCGTTTTCAAGAACCTTCTGAAATCCCACCATCTCCAAGAGGCTTTTCCTGATCAATTCAGAATGGGACTGTTCCTCAAGTCATAACTTCCCAACTACTTCCTCCACATATTTGTGCCACCTCTGTACAATGCATACAATGCAACACTCCTCTACATATAGATCTACATATCTATTCAAACCTTTATTCATCCACATATCCATTTCTCTATTCTGTTTTTACTCCTTCTCACAATTATTGTGTATCTCTCTAGTAAACCGTAAACTCCAGATAACTTTTTTAGACTCTCTCAATCACTTAGTACTGTGCTCTGGACTGAAAGCCTGTTGTGGGCAGGGATTGTCTCTCTTTCTTGCTGAGTTGTACTTTCCAAGCACTTAGTACAGTGCTCTGCACACAGTAAGCACTCAATAAATAAGATTGAATGAATGATTGTTCTATACACAGTAGATTGTTGTAGTTGACTGATTGGTTGATGACTTGAAGGCAACTGCAATTTGGGAAGTCACGGTTATTTCACAGGCAAGTTGGAAAGCAATCCAATTTTTTGAAAATTCTATCTGACCACAAGGCAAAATTCTTAATGGGCCCCACTGAAGAAACAAGCATTTGATTCCCACTTCTGTACAGCCAAGGGCACACTTTCCAACTGTTTTCTCCTACCTGTCCGCAATAGTTCCTTTAAAAGATTAAAACTGTGCTGGATATAAGGTCTTTTGAGATTTTACTTGATAGAAATCCTGATGAAGATGCAAAAACATATCAAAGCTCTGCTTTTCAGTGCTTAGAACGGAGCTTGGCACATAGTAAGTCCTTAACAAATACCATTATTAGTATTATTATTCACATCTTCTACACACCTACCCCTCATATCGCAGCACAGCAACACAACAGCATGATATCATCCAGAAGAGTTCCAATTGGCTCAACACTCACTGAAGCATTACACTCTACCCAATAGCTTCTCCTTTTCATAAGTGGTTACACAATGCCACAATACTGTACATAAGAGAATTCTGTTCTATGAATTTCGTTATTTTGCCAGGTCTTAAAAATGCCTCACAGAACATGGTGGCTGATTAGTTCTAACTTTTCCAGAATTAATCAAAACCATCTCTTGGGGCCTCCCACTTATGGACAACACCCATTTTATGTAACTAGCAGATTGACTAGGAAAGTCTCCAGTTGGGTCAGGTTTTTAATTTATATGTGAGTGTACCCCATTCCCCTTAAATGATACGAAAACGGTTCAGACACCATCCTTTCAAAGACAAAAACATTGAACAAAGCCCAAGACTTTGGAACGAGTAAGGGTATAGGTGTTGAATTACATTTGCATCAGGCCTAGCTTTATGCCGAATGTTGGTGGAATGGATCCAGAAAGGAATTAAATCCAAATGTTTCCAGATTTCTTCATTCCTAATCGCTTTATACTTCATTCACTTGATTTAAAGCATGGTTTTCATTTTTAAAATGGTCATCCTTGAAAATATTGACCATATTTATAGTATAAGTTTCTCCACACGTGCTGCAGACTGACATCCCTAGAGATTTGACACAGGGATCATAACAAGATGCATATTTTGGTTTTGATATAGGATAGATTACAGACAACATCCAAGGAAATCCTTTTCTATGGCATGAAAGTTTATAGCAATGACATCAAAATAGATAATTCTTCCCGCTCATATATTTGGGATAGGAAATGTTAAATCTGTACCAGCTACATTATTATTATCATTATTATTATTATCAGCTACAATATCAATTAGCCCTCATAAAGCAGATGGGAAGCTTTACTAAACTTTATAAGCAATATTAAATCAGGCAGTGGCATTGAATTGGACAGGAGTTTATTTACTGGTGAATGCTTGAAAACGGTCTTTAGCAGCAATGTTTCCTTTGGGCTTTTGTGGTCAGTTTTAGGTATCTTTGAAAGGGTACCACTGGTGAAAATAGATCAGATTATTTGATATGTGCTCTCTAAGTCTCGAGTTTCTCTAAAACACATTTTGCAAAGTTAAAACAGACACTGTGATAAAGTTCTGACCTGGAGAGAGTCAAGCTTCTGGAGTCCCACAGGGCAAAAGCAGAGTTTATTTCCAAAATCTCTGAAGCCTACATGTTTCAAAATAAGGCAGTTATGTTCGACTTCCTATTGATTGGAACCCAAAGGGGATTTGGCCAAAGGTAAGTGTTGTAATATTTTGGGTTGGGCTAAAGCCTAGCTATTGGTTTCAGCCCATACCAGGTGGGACTTTGGACCAGGTAATAGCAATCATTTGAGTCCCTTCTGATTGGCTCAGGTCGGCCTCAATGACAACTGCTTCCTAAGAAATGCATGACTGCCTCTCCTCATCGAACTGCTAGGGTAACCTGTACTCCGGAGACTGAGATGAGGTTTGACGGGGAGGGAGGATGAAGGATGACTGGGAAGTGACAAAGATGGAGACTGCAATGGCCTGACATCCCATCAAACAGATGGGCTCACATCAGCATTGCTGGGCAGAGATCTGGAGTTGGATTAAGGCTGTAAGGCCCCAACTCCATCCCTGCTCTCTTGGCTCTTTTTCCCCAGGACATTGGGAAATTTACTCTGGCCAGCTTCAACTTCACAAGACTAATTTCCCAACTAGAAAAATCTTTCTCAAAAAACACTCTTTGCTCTATGCAGACTTGGCCACTAAACCTGATTTTATTCTTCTAAATACATCCTTCACAAGGCATGTGACCTTTAGGAAAGGTAAGAAGCACACTTTTTTTTTTTACAAGTTACCTAAAACATAGGAGGGGTACTGTTCATACTCCAAGTATAATTCACATACCACATTTTAAGTCCCCTTAATTGGATCTTCCTCCTCCAATTCACTGAGACAGTTGTCAGTTGGAACACTGTTTCTGAGGGTGGCATTGCCAGACAGTAAACAGTGTGGACTAGTGAAAAGAGAATGCGCCTGGGAGAGGAGCTGGGTTCTAATCCTAGCTCTGCTACTTTCCTGCTGTGTGACCTTGGGCAAGTCACTTCATTTCTCTGTGCCTCAGTTCCCTCATATGGAAAATGGAGATTCAGTACTTGTGTTGCCTCCCACTTAGACTGTGAGCCCTATCGACTCCAGCACTTAGTACAGTGCTTGGCACATAGTGAGCACTTAAATACCATAATTATTATTTTTATTAGTAATGTCAGAACGATGAAAAGCTCCATGATGCTTGTTCATGGTACTTTTCAATATTGCCAACTGCTCCAGCTGATGCATTCCAAATACACAGTTATGAAGACAATTGGGAATTGATTGGTAAGAGTTACTGCTGCATTATGCCATTCTCCTTTTTATTCTTAGAGAGAAACAGTTCTTTATATTTCAAGATTTCTAGATAATTCTTTCCTTTTTATCTCCTGGTGGTTTGCAATCCTAATTTATTCACTCTGACTCAAGTGGGAAGCAATGCCCATCCATGGCTTTGAATTCATTTATTCTACGTAGTGCTTGAAACTCTTTTTGCACTTGCATATTTAACTCCTGAAAACACAGGGTACTCTTGACAAATTCTTGGCATCTGAAGACAAAAAGCCTCTTTTTGCCAAAAGTCATAACGTAATCCAAGTCAGGTGATGTGAGTTGAAAACTCACATTAAAGGAATAGATATATTCATTTTATAAATTTCCCTCTCATTATCAGTCAGTCATTGGCTATGTCAGCAAGGGGTTAAATGAACAGGAGGTTGGAGAAAATGTCATGCAAGCTACCTACTCGGGAACTATATCTCACACATGAACCAGTCAACAATTGCAGGATTTGTACTAGTAACTTTTCTCAATTCTGCTAAAACTCAAAAATTTAAAGTTGGAGTTATTTAGACTGAACTGTTCGATGAATTTTGCTAGCACAACTCAGACCCAGCTTGGTTCCACTTCTCCAAAGCCAGCCCAGGACTGATTGAGATCAGAAAGGAGCCAAGGTCATATTTCCGAGGGGCAGCCACTTCATTCATTCATTCATTCAATCATATTTATTGAGCGCTTACTGTGTGTAGAGCACTGTACTAAGCGCTTGGGAAGTACAAGTTGGCAACCTATATAGACGGTCCCTACCCAACAACGGGCTCACAGTCTAGAAGGGGGAAGCCACTAGGACACACACCAAATCTCATCACCTCTACTCAGTTCACAACTGCTACCCTCACCATCTGTGAAATCCCGCTATCTACCACCTCCTCACCTGCCTTTTCTCCCACACCATCCTCCCTCCCACTCTGTCCTCTCTCTCCACAGAGGCTGCCAATCTTCTGACCCCATCAAAATGTCTCAAGTCATTATGCCCTATTTAGTTTCTAGACCCAAACTCCCTTCTCTTGATGACCAAATTGATGCCCTCAAAATCACCCTCTCCACTGAATTCAACTCACTCTCTCCCTTAACCCTTCACAGATCTCTTACCCCTAATCCACAGCCCCAAATCACCTCCACTGTCCTTTTCTTTCACTCCTGTGTATGAGCCACAGACCACTGCTGGCAGAAATTCAAGCAGCAGGCCTATTTCATCCACTTCAGATTCATTCTTGCCTGCTTAAACTCTGCCCATTCTTCAGCCCAGCAACATTATTTCTCCATCCTTATTGACTCTCATGGCTATTGTCCTCATCAGTTGCTTTGGCTGTTTATCTCCCTCCTTAAAGCTGCCCTCCATGACCTAGCCATGCATGTTATTGAGAAAAATTGAAACCAGAGGCGATCTCCTTAAAATTCTCCCCTACTCCACGCCATTCCCTCCCTTCTCCTGCTCTTTCTTCAACTCTCCCATATTTCTCAGCAGTATCTAAATAAGAGTTCTGCCTCCTCTCAAAATCCACCCCCCCACCTATGTCTCTGAGTCCATCCCATCACATCTTATCAAAGCACTTGTCCACCCACACTTTCTTCCCTGACCACCATCTTCAACTGTTCACTTTCCAGTGAATTTTCCCTACTACTTTAAAACATGCTCATGTCTCCCAACATAATAAAAACAACAACAATAACAAAAAACTTCCCTTGACATCACGGCTCCCTCCAGTTGTCACCTTATCTCCTCCTACTATTCCTCTCCAAACTCCTTGAGCGAGTTGTCTACACCTGTTGTCTCCAGTTCCTCTCCTCCAGTTATCTCCTTGACACCCTCTAATCTGCCTTCCGTCCCCTTCACGCCACAGAAATTACCTCTTAGATGTCACAAATGATCTCCATCTTGCCAAATCCAATGGCCTCAACTCCATACTGATTCTACTCGACCTCTGAGCTGTGTTTGACACAGTCGACCATCCCCTTCTGGAAACATTATCCAACCTTGGCTTCACTGACACTGTCCTCTCCTGGTTCTCCTCTTGTGTCTCTGGCCACTCATTCTCAGTCCCCCTTGCAGGCTCCTCCTCAGTCTCCCACCCTCTAACTGTGGAAGTCCCTCAAGGTTCAGTTCTGGGTCTCCTTCTGTTCTCCATCTACACCTACTCCCTTGAAGAAATCATTCTCTCCCATGGCTTCAACTACCATCTCCATGAGGATGATTCCCACATTTACATTTCCAGCGCTGATCTCTCCCCTTCTCTGCAGTCTCTCATTTCCTCCCACCTTCAGGACATCGCTACTTGGATGAGAAGCAGTGTGGCTTAGTGGCAAGAGGATGGGCTTGGGAGGCAGAGGACATGGGTTCTAATCCTGCCTCTGCCTTGTCTGCTCTATGACCCTGGGCAAGTCACTTAACTTTTCTGTACCTCAGTTACCTCATCTGGAGAATGGTGATTAAGACTGTGAGCCCCACGTGGGATAACCTGATTACCCTGTATCTACCCCAGCGTTTAGAACAGTGCTTGGCACATAGTAAATACTTAACAAATACCATTATAATATTAATAATAATAATGTTGCTCAGACACCTCAAACTTAACATATCCTAAACAGAACTCCTTATCTTCCCATCCTAACACTCTCCACCCTTGACTTTCCTGTCACTGCATCCAGCACCACCATCCTTCCTGTCTCACAAGCCAGTAACCTCGGCACTATCCTCGACATCTCCCTCATTCAACTCACATATTCAACGCGCCAGTAAATCCTGTTGGATCAACCTTCCCAACATTACTAAAATCGGCTCTTTCCTTTCCATCCAAACTGATACTGTGTTAGTCCACAGATTTATCCTCTCCCACCTTGATTACTGCATCAATTTCCTTGCTGACCTGTCCGCCTCCCCACTCCAGTCCATACTCCACTCTGCTACCCAGATCATTTTTTACAAGAAAGTAGAGTTCATGTTTTCCCCACTCCTCAAGAACCTCCATTCATTCATTCAATCGCATTTATTGAGCGCTTACTGTGTGAAGAGCACTGTACTAAGCGCTTGTGGTTCCACACCCACTTCCACATAAAAGAGAAACTTCCTACCATCAACTTTAGAGCACTCGATCATATTGCCACCTCCGCCCATACCTCACTGCTCTCTTACTACAACCCAACCCACACACTGCACTCCTCTAATGTCTACCTACTCACTGTACCTCCAACTCATCTGTCTCACTGCTGATTTATTGCCCACATCTTGCCTCCGGACTGGAATGCCCTCATCCTTCATATCTCACAGACAATCGCTCTCTTCACTTTTAAAGACTTACTGAAGCCACATCTCCGCCAAGAAGCCTTTCCCAACTAGGGCCTCATTTACTTTTCTCCCATTCCTTTCTTCATCATGCTTGCACTTGGGCGCAAATCCAATTCACCCTTCCTTCAGCTCACAGCTGTGTGCATAGCTGTAATTTATTTATTTACATTAATGTCTTTCTCCCCCACTAGTCTGTAAGCTTACAGTGGCCAGGGAACATGTCTACCAACTCTGTTATATTGTACTCTCCCAAGTGCTTAGCACAGTGCTCTGCAAACAGTACATGGTCAATGATTATCATTGATCGATGCACAATGAGTTCATGCAGGGTAGGTGGGAATTATGTCTCCTCCATGGGAAGACAAATGTATATGAGTCAACTCTCCAGGGTCCCAACTACCCTATTGCAGCCCCTGGACAAAACAATAAGGGGGTGCAGAGACTGGAAAGCTTCCAAGACCGGGAAGCTTCCAAGCCCACCCAAATCCAGACCCAGCCCAACCTACGGAGGGCTCTAAAATGGGATGTATTCCAAGAGTTTCTGAGAAGAGGCATTCCCTAGTGGATAGAGCAGGGGTCTGGGAGTAATAAAGGCCTAGGTTCTAATCACTTGTCAGCTGTGTGATCTTGGGCAAGTTTCAACTTCTCAGTGCCTCAGTTACCTCATCTGTAAAAGGGAGAATAAAACTGTGAGCCCCAGGCAAGACATGGACTGTGTCCAAACTGATTAACATGTATCTACCATGGTGGTTGATACAAATGCCTGGCACATAGTAAAATGCTTAACAAATTCCAACAACAAAAAAAGAGTTTGAATCCTCTTGTAGGCCTTTGGATTGGACAGGCTTATTGTCCCGCCATCCTTTATCACCACTTAGTACAGTGCTTTGCACACAGTAAACACTCAATAAATACGATTGAATGAACGAATGGCTAGGTAATCACTGTCTTGGCAACACTTGCTGTGCAACAGATGATGCAGCGAAAATCCAATGTCAGAAACTTACTGCAAGACCTAGTTGATTTCTTTCACACATAAATGGCTTTCATTAACTACACTTAATATCCATCTCCTCCCTTATTTCTGCTAACCTTCCTGAAGGCCTAGTGTATATTGAGGTGTGTGAAAATGTAAAGCATAGCTGTATGTGATTAAAATTATTTTTATAGAAGACTTGCAGAAACTAACCATTATTTACGATAACTAAAAATGCATGTAAAGGGGAGAGTAAAGAACACGTTTGCATCATATACATTAGTATTAACTTTGAGGAAGGTTTCATTGCTAGTTCTTACAATATACAAAAATTCCCTCTAAGATTGGGCATCTAGTCAACATCAGAAGAAGCAGAGGATGAGTGAAACTAAGATTAGATCCAGATCATTTTCTACTGTTCCCACAGGTAGTGTGATCTGCAGGCCTCTCAGTAAAGGGTGTTGGAGATGTAGGATAGAGTCCCTGGATCTAAATCATCAGCATTCACACTCCTTTTGTCCTCTTGAGGGATTACTACACCTGGTTTGAATTAATTTGTAATGGGATGCCAGAAAGGGGGAAGAGATAAGAAAAATTTTTGAGGTTTTCTTGAAGTCATGCCAAAGGAAGCTACTGATGAGCTAAGACTAGAGAAATGTAATGTTCTAAATCATAGAATTTAGAAAGGTGTATCTGGAAAAGGGATGCCTAGTTATCTGTATCGTCCCCTATGGAGTCGGAATTGTTTCCTGTAACATACTGTCTACGTTTTTCCCTGTCTGGCATTCTGGAGTCAACACATCTCCAGAATTGGGAAGTTCTATTTAGTAGAGTTTGCTGTCAGCAGGTTCACTGATCTTCAACATAAATATTCCTTTTCATGATTTCATCCTAATGTTCATTTCTAAATTTATTTCTGAAATATAGGTAATGTAAAATCATCTATTGCTCAGAATTACCTTTAGTCAAGTTCTCTAAAAACTTCACAGAGCTGAATGGAAGGCTGGGTCCTTAGAAGGACCAAGATCTTTGGTCCTTCGGTCATGGCAGTAGCACTAGCAAAGCTGCAATCAAGCCACGTGCAGCAAACTTTATTTTATGAGCTCACACCATCCTTAAATTCATTCATTCAATTGTATTTATTGAGCACTTACTGTGTGCAGAACATTGTACTAAGTGCTTGGAAAGTACAATTCGTCAACAGATAGAGACAATCCCTACCCAACAATGGGCTCACAGTCTAGAAGGGGGAGGCAGATAACAAAACAAGTAGACAGGTATCAATAGCATCATAATAAATAGAATTATAGGTATATACACAGCATTAATAAAATAAATAGAATAATAAATATGCACAAATATACAAAAGTGCTATGGGGTGGGGAAGCGGGTAGAGCAGAGGGAGGGAGTAGAGGCAATGGGGAGGGGAGGAGGAGCAGAGGAAAAGGGGGGCTTAGTCTGGGAAGGCCTCCAGGAGGAGGTGAGCTCTCAGTAGAGCTTTGAAGGGGGGAAGAGAGCTAGTTTGGTGGATATGAGGAGGGAGGGAATTCCAGGCCAGGGGAAAGACATGGGCCAGGGGTCGACGGTGGGACAGGCGAAAATGAGGCTTAGTGAGAAGGTTAGTGGCAGAGGAGCAGAGTGTGTGGGCTCGGCTGGAGAAGGAGAGAAGGAAGGTGAGGTAGGAGGGGCAAGGTGATGGAGAGCTTTGAAGCCAATAGTGAGGAGTTTTTGCTTCATTTGAAAGTTGAAAGGCAACCACTGGAGATTTTTGAGGAGGGGCGTGATATGCCCAGTGTGTTTCTGTAGAAAGATAACCCGGGCAGCAGAGTGAAGTATAGACTGAAGTGGGGCAAGACAGGAGGATGGAACGTCAGAAAGGAGGCTGATGAAGTAATCCAGTTGGGATATGATCAGAGATTGTACCAACAAGGTAGTGGTTTGGATGGAGACGAAAGGGAGGATCTTGGCCATTTCGTGAAGGTGAGACTGGATACTCCTTTCATCCCTTGAGAAAGTGTGGTCCCTAATTATATTAGGGATAATTCTTCAGATTTAGTCTTCCGCAAGGAGCTTATTATCATTAATAATAATGATAATATTTCTTAAGCACTTATATACATATGTGTCAGGCACTGTTCTACGTGCTGGGATAGATTCAAGTTAATCAGGTTGGACTTACCCCCTGTCCCACATGGGACTTACAGTCTAAGTAGAAGGGAGAAAAGGTATTGAATCACCATTCTACAGTTGAGGAAACTGAGGCAGAGAGAAGTTAAGTGATTTGCCCAAGCTCACACAACAGGCAAGTTGCAGAGCTGGGATTAGAACATAGGTCCTTCAACTCCCAGGACCATGCTCTTTCCATTAGGCCATGCTGTTTCTCATGGATTGCCAAAAGGCTTATCCTAGTTAACTTGCAGCTTTCTATCATAGTGCAAACTAAGACACAGAGATTCTGGAGGCCCAAAACTTAGATTGTAATGCTGTAGAGAGATCAAAGCCAACAAAATGAAGCAAAAAGTCAAATGGAGGGCAAGTGGGGAAGGAAAATCCTAGGTATTTCTTGTAACCAACTTCTCTGAGCTACCCAGCCTCACAATCCACTATCAGCTGACATTTGTGAATGGTGAAAAGGACAGTGACAGAATTGGATGGAAGCCCAACCAAAGCTCCAAGAAATTTCAACCACCTCTAAATTCTGGACAGCTATTATTTCCTTCCAGACTTTAGTTGGACTTCTTTGAACTGTATCCAGCTGGCTACCTTTTCGTAGTAATGAGGTGCCCCAAACTAAGTGCAGTATTCCAGGTGCAGCCTCACTCAAGTCATTTAGGGAAGGATTATTACCTCTCTGCTTCACGAGGTGATGTCTCTGAACTTTGCAGTCCAAAAGCACATTGGCTGGTTTACTGAAATATCAAATTGCAAACATATCCACCCTTTGGTCTTCTCTGGCACTGGTTTCTCCTTTCACTGAATTTGTGTGTTTCTGATTATTTTTCCACAGAAAATTCTGCTTAGGTCTTTCCAAGTTGAATTTCATTATACTCTGCATTGCCCTTCTCTTTAGGCTCTTTTAATTTGATTACTATTCTGTGCCACCTTCCAAGCTGTTGGACTTTGGGTTATTCCTTAATTTACTACCATAGACTCCTAGAATTATAAAATTGGAAGCGAACTTGAGAAGTCATTTGGTCCAATCCCTTTTCTCCAGGCAGGTGAATGGTGAGCCATCCAGGAAAGGTTGTTTACCATTCTTTCTTAGAGATCTCTAGGGATGAAAGTTCTACAGTCTGATTTGAATGCCAATGACTCCACTTCTTTCTAATACCTGACAACTTGCAAACAAAAGTTTCTAGAGATCTCTTCTCTGTACTTTATTCATAGGTGTTTATTAAATAACCTCTGAAGGGTTTCTATCCCAGTCCTGATATTTCTCCCACTGGGTCTGAAAATAGTCCATTAAAACAACAAAAGAAGTGACATTACTGAGTCAGGCCAAAGGTTCATTAAATTTAGTAATCAATTTCCGACAATGGCAATAATAATAATAATGGTATTTGTTAAGCACTTACTATATGCCAAACACTGTTCTAAGCACTAAGGTAGATACAAGGTAATCAGGTTGTCTCACATGGGGCTCACAGTCTTAATTCCCATTTTACAGATGAGGTAACTGAGGCATAGAGAAGTTAAGTGGTTTGCCCAAGGTCACAGCAGACAAGTGGCGGAGCTGGGATTAGAACCCACAACCTCTGACTCCCAAGCCCGTGCTCTTTCCACTAAACCACACTGCTTCTCAATAAAAGATGGTTAATTTCTAATAATCATCATTACTCTTATGGCATTTGCAGCAAGGTCCAGGGGAGAAAGCACAGGCCTTGGAGTCAGAAGATCTGGGTTCTAATCTCCACTCTGCCAATTGCCTGCTTTGTGACCTTGGACAAGTCATTTCACTTCTCTGTGCCTCAATTTCCTCAGCTGTAAATTAGGGATGAAATACCTGTTCTCCTTCCTACTCGGACTGAGACCCACGTGGGACTGGAACCATGTCCAACCTGATTAACCTATATCTACCGCAGGGCTTAGAACAATGCATGACTGAAATGAATGCCATAATGTTAATTGTAACTTTTAGTATATATTAAGTATTCCCTATATGCTAAACACTAGAGTAAATGCAAGGTTATGAGATCGGACATAATCCTCTTCCCAAATGAGGCTCATGATCTGCATTTATAGATGTGGAAACTGAGGTTCAATGACTTTCCAGGGTCATGCAATAGAAAGAGCTGGGGTTCAAACTCAGGTCTCCCGACTCCGAGGCCTGGGCTATTTCCACTTCCCCCATCTACAGAGCATTTCACTGTCTAAAATAACTTCATTTCATCTGGACTTTTGGAAATTTCACTGCATAGTAATAATAATAACGGTATTTGTTAAGCACTTACTATGTGCCAGACACTATTCTAAGCACTGGGCTAGATACAAATAATCAGGGTTCGACACAGTCTCTGTCCCACGTAGGTCTCAGTGTCTTAATCTCCATTTTATAGACGAGGGAACTGAGGCAAAGAGAAGTCAAGTGACTTGCCTAAGGTCACTCAGCAGACAAGTGGCAGAGCTGGCATTAGAACCCAGATCTTTCTGACTTTCATTCACTAAGCCATGCTGCTTCTCACACTGCATCCTTCCTTACCCATTAATTAAAGTAGATCCTAGCACCAAACCCTGAGCATCTTACTGTTTTGGTTTCTCCAGTCAAATCTCGACTAGTTGAAAGTCCAACTTTTGAAGATAATAGCTTCTAATTAACATAGACTTTATCTTTCAAGAATTTGCTATGTAGAAAATCGTGGATTTTCTTCCTTTATTCACACTTCATCAGCACACAAAATATAATTTTAAGGACTTTATGTCTGATGTGATCCTAGGCCCAATACTAAAAAGCCATCATCAAGGAAAGACATGCTTCCTTAATGACATTAATAATAATAATTATAATATTTCAATGCATATTCAATCTATCACTAAATACTATTCGTTCAACCTCCACTTCATCACTAAAATCCATCCACTCCTCTCCATCCAAACTGCTCCCATGTTAAACCAGGCAGTTATCGAATCCCACCTTGATTACTGTATCAGCCTCCTTGCTGACCTCCTTGATTCCTGTCTCTCCCCACTCCAGTCCATCTGCTGCCCAGATCATTTTTTTCCAAGAACATTCAGTCCATATTTCCCCACTCCTCAAGAATCTCTAGTGGTTGCCCATCCACCTCCACATCAAACTGCTTACTATCAGCTTTTAAGCACTCATTTTCATCCATCTCACCAACGACCTCTCACCCACAACCTTCCTCTGGCCAGGAATGCCCTCCACCTTCATATCTGACAGATAATTACTCTTTCCCCCTTCAAAATTTTACTGAAGGCACATCTTCTCCAAGAGGCCTTCCATGACTAAGCTCTTATTTCCTTTTCTTCCACTCCCTTCTGTGTTGCCCTGACTTGCTCCCTTTATTCATCCCAACTCCCAGACCCACAGCATTTATGTATGTATCTGCAATTTGTTTAATTATATTAATGCCTCTCTCCCCCTCTAGACTGTAAGTTTGTGGGGGGCAAGGAATGTGCCTGTGATATTGTTATATTGTACTCTCCGAAGCATTTAATACAATGCCCTGCACACAGTAAGTTTTCAGTAAATATGATTGATTAATTATTTGTTCAGTGCTTACTATGTGCCCAACACTGTACTAAACACTGGGGTAGATACAGTGTAATCAGGTCCCATGTGGTTCTCCCAGTCGAAGTAAGAGGAAGACCAGGTACTGAATCTCCGTTTTTCAGAAGAAGGAACTGAAGTACAAGGAAGTGAAGTGACTTGTCCAAGGTCACACAATAGGAAAGTGGAAGAGCCAGAATTAGAACCCAGGTCCTCTAACTCCCAGGCCTGTGCTCTTTACACTGAGCCATGCCATTTCTCAAATTTGGTTTCCAGTCAATGAAAGTTCCAAGAATTATAGATGAACATAATTCTAGGATTGTCTTCATATCCAAATAACAAACAAGATTGTTTTAAATCTTTACAAGTTTTTTTTTAATTTGTTTTCTTTATTTAAACAGTTGATGCTTCCGGATCTTTGATTACTGCTGTTGGTTTTGAGCAGTGGTAGTAGAAGTAAACATAATAGTATTTATCAAGCATTTGCTCAGTGCAGAACACTGGACTAAGCACTGGGAAAGAATACACAGGTGGGAATTAGATACAATCCCCGGCCCTCAAGAGGCTCGTAATCTCTGAATATAAGCAGGGAGAGGGGATCGATGACAGACACAGTAGGAAAGATGAAACAATATAAACATAAAATGATGTTTCTCTCAGTGTTTCCTGGGTTGATATGTGTTTCCTTGCACATGTTTATTGAAGAAAAATGAAATGAAATGCCTTTATAAATTCCCTCCAAAGTTCATGTCCTCCCAAGTGCCCTGAAGATCAAGAGGAATTTCCTGAAGAGAAACTTCATGCCTCTGAAGAATTGGGCAAATTACAGGGGAGCTAAAAGGAAGGAGAGGGAGGTAGACATAAATGTGAAGGAGAGGCAGGAAGAACCGGACTCCGAAACTACAGAATCATGCCTTGAAGAAAAGGAAGCTAAAGAAAATTGCCTACTATGATTTCTTTAAAAAAAATGCAAAAGGCCACGTTTTTGTCAGCAGGATAAAACACTGTTTTTAGAATTTAGCGCCTTATTAGAGTTTCCTCTTTTGGCTCCAGTATTTCTCAGACATCAGTTGTAATATTGACTCACATTTCATGTAAATATATAATTCCATCAAGTAAATCTGCCTTAGGAGGCCCTGGTTTCTGGGTTACATATAATTCATCATGAAACAAATCAAAATTTATACTGGATAAAAGACAAACTTGAGAAATGCCCAATATGTCATAAGTCCAGGGGATTGACTCAGCAGAAAGAGAAGGCTGAATTACTCTTAGAGGCAGAAATCAGTAGTTGTAGAATCAATCAATCATATTTATGGTGCACTTACTTTGTGAAAAGCACAGTACTGAGCACTTGGGAGAGTGTAATACAATAGAGATGATAAATACATTCTCCGCCCACAGTGAGCTTACAGTCAAAAGAATACTTAAGAAATCAACAATTTTGAGAGCTGACCATCTTGAGTAAGTTGCATTCAAACCAACAATGTTAACAAAATCATTACTAAAGCTGTTAATTATTCTATACAGAAAAAGAGCAAAAGTGTATTCCTTTTTTCTGGAATGATTTTGAAAGTCCAAGAAGTCAATTGGTCCCTCGGGATGGCATTCTGAGGAAAGCCATGCTGGGGGCAAAATGCCTAGAATTGATATTGTATCATTTTAGATTCAATCGATCGTAATTATTGATCACTTACTGTGTGCAGTGCACTGTACTAAACGCTTGAGAGAGCACAACATAACTAAGTTGGTAGACACATTCCCACCTCACAACAAGCTCACAGCTCAGGGGGGAGACAGACATTAATATAAATAAATGAATTCTGGATATCTGCATATGTGCTGTGGGGCAGAGGGAGGGGTGAAATAAAGGAAGTAAATCAGAAATATGTAGAAGGGAGTGGGAAAAGGAAATGAAGACTTAGACTTAGTCTTGAAGAAGATGTTCCCTCAGTAAGACCTTGAAAGTGGAGAGAGTAATGGACTGTCGGATACGAAGAGGGAGGGTGTTCCTGTCCAGAGGCAGGATGTGGGCGAGAGGCTGGTGGAGAGATAGATGAGTTTGAAGTACCTTTAAGATTCAGTGCCTTTAAGATCCATTCCTGGGATTCCAGCATTCAAACAAATGGACAGTCTGGACCTGTAATTAGCACTTCAATTTCCATATGGTCTGGATGAAAATCAGATGGCTGACAACCTTAACTTTGCTGATCAATGCAGGCGCAACACACAGACATAGTGCAGACATCAGAGTTACCAGTGGTTTTCTTCTAGCAAACTGAAATTGGGTCTTAAAACCAAGACCTAGAAAGGATCTCCAGTTATCACACGGTCCATTCCTCGGCTAATGTGTAAGCAGAAGATGCTCTAATCCATTCAGGGCTCATGAGGGACCATTTTAAAAAAGATATTCAGGGATGATGCTTCCACACCTTCTTCTGTTTCCTGTTAAGCCCAGTAGTTTTGCATTTTGTCCAACTAAACTATCTCTTACTAGATTCAAGCTCTTATTTAACCAAGCTCCTCTTCTAGCTGTTTAAGCAACTTGAATCTTCAGGGTGTTTCATTAGGGTAATTCCTCAGCCCTCCAACCTCAATAAAAAAAAAAGCTACCCAGCACACTGAAATTTAATTTATGCAAATGAGACGTTTGCGCTTCACATCTCCGTGCTTAATCCATTCTGCTTTAATTGCTTTCCACCTGGCACAAAGTCTGTCATGGCAATCCCAAGAACCAGCTAATTCACTTGGGTGCAGGGGGTAGTATTGTCTAAAATGGAAAAGGTGAGGGGTGATCTATGGCCATCGACTAACGTGTGGAAAGAGCACCATTAATGCAAGAGCATAAAACCCTAATCAGTATCTAAGAACCACAGTGGCTGTTTTCAGAAAATATCTGGGTACGACTAGATTCCCCTTTATCGGACAAACCACCCGGAAATAGTTTCAGATGTCCAATCGTCTAATTTGCAGTTTTGGCTTTCATTTGAATAAACCAAACCATTTATTTTAACATACATAAAACCACAGCAATAAAGAAATAAACACGGTTAGCCTATTCAGTCAGCTTAACAAAGGCGTCATAGTCCTGGCATACACAGAAACACGCTTTTGAAAAGCACACAGCACATGTCTCTTTCCTGACTGCCAACTGCTTCATGAGAGGCTTCTGGTTTATTATGGCATGTGAATTTCTCTGGTGTATTTTCAAAACGATGTGCTATCGTAGACTGATCGTATGTTCACAGATTGCGGCGAGTGTGTGAAAAGGCTTTCTGCTATACTTGTTATTGGGTGAAATCACGTCTGTTACCTGGTACTCATTGCAGAGAAAGCTGCAATCTGAGAACAGATGGTTTGACTGAGTTTAGAGAGAGACTCTGTCTGGAAGACTGTAGAGTATTGCACTCCCAGGGATGAAAGAGGAATGAACAAACCCACCCAGCATGACAAAAACATGAAAACACAGAAGAATGTCAATGTTGAAGGTCGTTTCTTTTTCATTCACCGAATGTCTATACTCCATATGTGCATATGGACATACCAAAGAGGTAGACTGCTCTAACTACTTGGCATGTAGGTCATTAAGACATTCAAAACTTGCAAGTGAAACCTGCCAATTTTATACTGATAAGATTTGTGAGACTAACATACTACATGCTTTGTTCAAATTGAGTTGTGCCTCTATGTTTTCTGGCTATATATGCAGGTAGAGATAATTTACTTTGATTTCAAAATTGTTGCCTAATTGCCATAATTATTTCTCCAGTCTTTTCAAATATCATATCTTGAATTCCTCTAAACCTCTATATCTACGGATTCCACCCCTTTTAATTAAAGGTGATTTGGTTTTCTTTATTACAATTCAGAGTTCTTATATTCTAGTATATTCAATTGAAGGAGCTGGGGGATGTTAGCCAGAAAGTTGCAAGTTGTTTACCTCGTCCAGAAACAATACTAATCTTATGCTCAGACGAACTGATCTTATTCCGGAATGTCAGTTGTTTTTATATCTACAGTATTGTGCCAGATTGGTAAACAGTATTCATTCTTAAAGGCACATTGTCTCAATAATTGAACTCAAAGATCGGTCCCCTGAGACTGGGAGCTTATTAGAATTCTTAATGACATTGATTCTGATTCCAGTGAATGATTAGACTCATTTCTCATTGGCCTGTACCCTCGGCAGATGCTTATTCTATCGGTGGGACCAGAAACCCATACATATGTTGATAGCCCCAGGGTGGCAGGTGCTTGGCTAAGGCTCTCCAGGGCCAGGGTATTGTTTGAAAGGTATTGGTGATCCAAAACTGAGCATGGCAAGATCAATCTCTGGCATAAGAAGAGATATCCCTGGGAATCACCCAGTATTGCCAAGTGCGATGATTTTGCAACCAGGATACTAGTGGCTAGAGCACAGGCCTGGGAGTTAGAAGGACCCGAGTTCTAATCCTGGCTCTGCTACTCATCTGCTGCATGACCTTGGGCAAGTCACTTCACTGTACCTCCATTACCTCATCTGTAACATGGGGCTTACGACTATGAGACTCATTTGGGACATGGACTGTGTCCACCTTAATTACTGTTGTGAGCCCCTGCCTCATTCCTGCCATGACCTTCCTGGATTGGGGGAGCCTCGGTGACACCTAGTAGAAGTCAATCCACATCTCTGATCACCAAGGTTACATTGAAAAGCTTTTTACTTAGTTTTACCAGCGTGCAAGGAAGTGACACATACACACACTCTGTCCACGAAGGGTCCAATACCAGTCTCTGGTGAAAGGAGCCTGTTCTGCCAATGCTTCTTCTTTCTACTTTCAAGTGCTGCTCTCCTGCTATTTCTGCTGCTCTCAGCCTGTTTGCTTCTTGCTTCTCTGCATGCTTCTGTTCCTGGTACTTGCCTCTGTATGCATGCCCCCCTGCAATTCAAAGCGACTGCCTTTTATCTGCCTTAGTAGTTACAGCTGTGGCTCTACGTGGCAGTAATTGATTGGCCCAGGCCCATTACTGGGTAGAACAAGGAGAGAAAGCTCTGCTTCCCTCCATGCTCTGCCCTTCACAGGCCCGCAATCACCTGCCTCAGTGTCTTTGCTAAGTCTCTCCCTTGTTGTAGTTGTTTGCGGGATCACAAACAGACACTGGTAAGGCAGCTTGTTGTGGGCTCATCACAGTTATCTTGTTTTTATCCCAATGCTTAATACAGTGCCTGGCTCATAGTATTGCTTAACAAATACCATTTAAAAAAAAAAAAACCCTACAGCCCATCCTGAGGACTCTAGACATCAGCATCAGCCTGACTGACAAACTTTCCACCTACCCCCAATCTCTTGTACCATGTTCAGTCTTAATAAGGCTTTGCTTTGGTCCCATCTGCCTATTTTTTCCCAGCTCTTAGTACAGAGTTCTGCACACAATAAGCACTTAATAAAAATACTATTACTACTCAAGGGCTTCTAAAACTACTTGGAAGTAACTTCTGTATTTTAAATCTTCACAGATGCTTACCAGATAAGTTTCAACAATTTGTACTTCTTAACACCCTAGCTTTCTAGGTGATCTTCTGGGTATTAATCAGGTAATCTTCAAGACCAAAAAGAATCATGCCTATGGATGCAATATCACATGGGGAAAAAAAACCACCCGAAAAGAGCCTGCTAGAACTTCAAATAAATGAAGTTCAGCTGATTCTTATGCATGCAACACAAATCACTATCTCATACTATCCATTCAACGCCTTGAAAATGAAATTAAAATTTTTCCATCATGTGGCTTCAAGTTTTTCATTTTTGGCAACTTTTGTGTTGCCATCTGCAGGCTTGGCCAATGTGTCTTCTCCTTCCTCCAACTCTCACATCACTATTCAGTGACAAACATATCGTGAGTGCTTTAAAGTCAGTATCAGCGCAACAAGGATATTTGGTAGTTTTTGGAATTTCTGACTAAACAATATCTGTCTTGGTGAGTTCACAAGAAGCTGCAGGAGAGCGGGGAGGGAGCTCCAGAGAAATAACACAGGAACCAGAATTAAGTGTTTAGGAGAGCTCAATTGAGTTAGAACACACGAATTCTAGCTTCAAGGAATTTACAATTTTGCTGCAGAATGTCCCTTCATATACTCTCTTCCCTTTTTTTAAAAAGGAAAGACATTTTGCAACCTTTGAAACATTTTGTTGTTGTTCCTTCCACATCACAGTAATAATTGTTCAGTGCTTACTATGTGCCAAGCACTGTATTAGATACTGGGCTAGACACAAGATAATCAGATTGGGCAGAGTTCCTGTCTCACGTTGGGTTTACAGTTTCGGTAGGAGAGAGAAAAGGTATTTAATTTCCATTTTACATGGAGGAAACTGAGGTCACACAGCAGAGCCAGGATTAGAAACCAGGTCCTCTGACTCCATTAGGTTCACATTCTTAATCCCCCTTTTTCACCGAGGTGGTAACTGAGGCACAGAGATGTTAAGTGACTTGCCCAAGGTCTTACAGCAGATAAGTGGTAGAGCTGGGATTAGACCCTTCTGACTCCCAGGCCATCCTCGTGTCTCTCTCCACTTCAATCCATACTTCATGCTGCTGCCCGGATTATCTTTGTCCAGAAACGCTCCGGGCATATTACTCCCCTCCTCAAAAATCTCCAGGGGCTACCAATCAATCTGCGCATCAGGCAGAAACTCCTCACCCTGGGCTTCAAGGCTGTCCATCACCTCGCCCCCTCCTACCTCACCTTCCTTCTCTCCTTCTACTGCCCAGCACCTCGCCCCCTCCTACCTCACCTTCCTTCTCTCCTTCTACTGCCCAGCCCGCAACCTCCGCTCCTCCACCGCTAATCTCCTCACTGTACCTCGTTCTCGCCTGTCCCGCCGTCAACCCCTGGCCCACGTCATCCCCCGGGCCTGGAATGCCCTCCCTCTGCCCCTCCGCCAAGCTAGCTCTCTTCCTCCCTTCAAGGCCCTGCTGAGAGCTCACCTCCTCCAGGAGGCCTTCCCAGACTGAGCCCCTTCCTTCCTCTCCCCCTCGTCCCCCTCTCCATCCCCCCATCTTACCTCCTTCCCTTCCCCACAGCACCTGTATATATGTATATATGGTTGTACATATTTATTACTCTATTTATTTATTTATTTATTTTACTTGTACATTTCTATCCTATTTATTTTATTTTGTTGGTATGTTTGGTTCTGTTCTCTGTCTCCCCCTTTTAGACTGTGAGCCCACTGTTGGGTAGGGACTGTCTCTGTGTGTTGCCAATTTGTACTTCCCAAGCGCTTAGTACAGTGCTCTGCACATAGTAAGCGCTCAATAAATACGATTGATTGATTGATTGATTGATTAGACCGTGCTGCTTCTCTTCAAGGCCAAAATAACCAAAATCAGTTCTATCCAAAGTCAGAGAGACATTGAGTATCATGTTTAAGTACTGTGGTAACAGTGACCTATTTTTGAATAAAGAATGTGTGAAACAGTATACTATGGGCTAAGGATTTGCAATGAAGGTAACTTCTTGGCTTTTCACCCTTCAGGGACAAAATATTTTTCCTGCGGTCCTTCCTCAATTCACCACTATATGAGAGGATCTTTTAATATTTTGTTTCAACACTTCTATACATCTACTTCAATTCCCTTCCTTTGCAATCTCCCCATCTTCCAAAACTCTGGGTAGTTGGAAAATTGGGAGAGCCAAGCAAGAAAAGAAAGGAAATTAAGGATCTAGGAAAGAACAGCCTCTCATTCAAATCAACAGACCTGGAAACTGACATCTACTTCCGCATCAAACTGAATCTTCTTACCATTGACTTTAAAGCACTGTCAGTTAGTCTCATCCCATCTTACTTCACTGATTTCTTACTACAACCTAACCCACATACTTCTCTCCTAGCCAACCTATTCACTGTAACACAATCTCTTCTATCTCGCTGCTGAACCCTCGCCCACATCCTTCCTCTGGCCTGGAGCTCCCTCCCTCTTCATATCTGACAGACCATCACTCTCCCCATCTACAAAGCCTTTTTAAAATCTCATCTCTTCCAAGAGACCTTCCCTGGCTAAACCCTCATTTCCTCTACTCCCTCTCCCTTAACTGTTTTGTCAGCCCCACAGCACTGATCTACATATTCATAATTTATATTTGTATATCAATGTCTATCTCATCCTCCAAACTGCAATCTCCTTCTGAGTATTTACCAACTTTGTTATATTGTACTCTCCCAAGAGCTCAGTACAGTGCTCTGTACACAGTAAGTGCTCAATAAATACCATTGATAGACTGATTGATATAGCTCAGTGGCAGCACATGGAAACCACAAAAAGGTGTAAACTCTCAATAGGCATATAGTCAGAATACCAGAAATGGGATCCAGAGTAGAACTAATAGTTCATAACTGACAAATATTTCCTTGCCTACCTGTATCTGAGAAACAGGAGACCTCAATTCTAGTCCCATTTTTGCCACACACCTACGGCAGGATCTTGGGTAAGACACTTCACTTCTCTGCAGGCTGTTTCCCCTCTTTAAAAGGAGATAATAATAGCCATCCTTCTCTACCTCACAGGGAGTGGATAAAATATGATAACTGATGTGAAACACAATACCTGTTCACCTTCCTACTTAGACTGTGAGCCCCATGTAGGACAAAGACTGTGTCCACCCTGATGATCTTACATCAACCTAAGTACTTAGTACAGTGCTTGGCACAAAGTAAACACAAAACAAATATCAATATTACCATTATTAAAACACAAGTATTCTAAAGGTCGGGCTCACAGAGAAGGTTGAGTTGTTTGTAATCAAAGACCGTTTGCACGGGACAGCTTCCTCCAAGCTGTGGATTCTGGGGTTTTATCCAAAAGATTACAACATCATAAATGATTATCTACATGTATTCCATCATCTCCTGTTCTCATCCAAATGCTTCAGGTCATCAGTGCTGAAGTAGTTTGGCCATGCCCTCATCCATTTCACTGGGACATCAATCGTTTCCTTAGGTCAGTGTTGTTATTATTTCCTTATGTCCAAAACAGAGCTCCTTATAATAATAATAATAATGACAATAATGGCATTTATTAAGTGCTTACTACGTGCAAAGCACTGTTCCATGCGCTGGGGAGGATACAAGTTGATCAGGTTGTCCCACGAGGGGCTCACAGTCTTAATCCCCATTTTACAGATGAGGTAACTGAGGCACAGAGAAGTTAAGTGATTTGCCCAGAGTCACACAGCTGACAAGTGGCGGAGCCGGGATTAGCGGCGGATCTTCCTATCCAAACCCTGTCCTCTTCCTGACTTTCCCATCACTGTAGACAGCACCACCATCCTTCCTGTCTCACAAGCCCATAACCTTAGCATTTTTCTCGACTCATCTATCTCATTCAACCGATGTATTCAATCTGTCACTAAATCCTGTCGGTTCAATCTTCACAACATCATTAAAATCCCCCCTATCCTCTCCGTCCAAACTGCTACCACGTTCATTCAAGCATTTATCCTCTCCCACCTTGATTACTGCATCAGCCTCCTTGCTGAATTCCCTGCCTCCTGTCTCTCCCTAATCCAGTCCATTCTGCACTCTGCTGTCGAGATCATTTTTCTACAAAAACATTCAGTTCATGTTTCCCCACTCCTCAAGAACACCCAATGGTTGCCCATCCACCTCCACATAATAATTCACAATAATTATGGTATTTGTTGGTGCTTACTATGTGCTAAGCACTGTTCTAAGTGCTGGTAGATACAAAGTACTCAGGTTGTACCAAGTGAGGCTCACAGCCTTAATCCCCATTTTACAGATGAGGAAACTGAGGCACAGGAATAATAATAGTAATGATGGTATTTGTTAAGTGTTTACTATTCCAAGCACTGTTCTAAGTGCTGGGGTAGATAAAAGGTAATCAGGTTGTCCCACGTGGGGCCCCTATTTTACAGATGAAGAGTTAAGTGACTTGCCTACGTCACACAGCAGACAAGTGGTGGAGCCGGGATTGAAACCCAAGCCCATGCTCTTACCACTAAGCCATCCTGCTTCACATCAAACAGAAACTCCAAACTATTGGCTTTAAAGCACTCAATCACCTTGCCCCTTCCTACCTTACTTTGCTGCTCTCCTATTATGACCCAGTTTACACATTTCACTCCTCTAATGGCAACATACTCACTGTACCTTAATGTCGTCTATCTATCCCCTGACCTTTCTCCCACATCCTGCTTTTTGCCTGGAACACCTACCCTCTGACAGACATTCACTCTCCCCTCCTTCAAAGCATTATTGAAAGCACATCTCTTCAAGAGGACTTCCCTGTCCAGGCCTTCATTTCCTCTTCTCCCACTTCCTTCTGTGTCACTTTTGAATTTACACCCTTAATTCACCTGTCTCTCAACCCCATAGAATTTATGTACATATCCATAAAGTATTTATGTATATTAATGTCTGTCTCCCCCTCTAGAATGTAAGCTCACTGTGGACAGGGAACATGTTTACCAACTCTCTTATATGGTACTCTCCCAAGCACTTAGTATAGTGCGCTGCACACGGTAAGCACTTAATAAATATAATTGATTAATTGGTCAGCAATTCTGTTTCCAGCCACCATCATGGGTCTTGGCAACCTCTTTTTAGATTCTAAAATGGGCAAGGCATACACTTTCAGCTAGGGTGTGACCAGGATATAGATGAGCTTATTGAGAATAGTTTTAAAATTCATATTTAGAAAGCTGTTACTTATAGACTCTCAACACTTCGCTGCACATTGGGGTACTTTCTCCAAACTGAACATAAATTTGGAATGTCTTGGAAGTCTGCCTATCACTAGTAACAGTTTTGTCTTTGCATAACATGGTGGTAGGAATATAACAAAAACAGAGATTTTCTTCCAGAAATGCAGGCCTCCTGTTGGGAATGCCTTGCTCATTTTTTGGCTCTGTGAAGTGACCCAGAGAAAGCAAACGCTAATGAAGAGAGGGTAGCCATAGCATCAGCTGAGAAATGATAAATACATTAGTAGGAGGTTCTATCCAAGAAAGGCTTCCTTTAATGCTGTGCATTAAATGGCCTAATCTACACAGGGCTAAAGCAAAATCTGTGTAGATGCGGCTATTTGGTGTTATGCCAGATATCCCCTACCTCATGCATGCGTACCACTTAAGGGAGAATAAAAGGAAAATCTTATCCAACTCCTGACAACAATGGAAAATGCAGCAGAAATGTACAACAAGTGCTCACCTAATCAAGAGAACCAAGTCTAAGCAGAGCAAACCAACCCTTGAAAAACATTCTGTAGTCTCAATTTTTTTAATGGCTTAGAGGGATGCAACCTGATTTTCAAAGAAACGAAAGGGGGATTTCTGTTTAATTATTTTTGTCATTATATTTCCAAAATGGCTGAAAGGTGTTTCTACTGAACAGACAGGATTCTTGGCCCTAGGAAAGCACCTCATCTTACTACAGAAGCTACTTGGTGCCCATCCTAATGCCTCACATCACCTCCTTCCTTCCTTCAAATTTCTCCTCAAGATCTAATTTTTCTAGTAACGACCTAGAAGCAGCAAATCCTAGTGGGAAGAGCAGCGGCCTATGAGTCACAGGACCTGGGTTCTAATCCTGAATAAGATACTCATCTGGTGGGTGATTTTGAGTAAGTCATTTAACTTCTTTGTGACTCAATATCTGTTCTCCCTCTTTCTTAGATTTTGAGTTCCAAGTGGAACAGGGACTGTGCCTAACCTGTTTAACTTGTATTTACTCCACTACTTAGTACAGCGCTTGGTGCATATTAAGAAATTACCAGCACAATTAGTACTATTAGATTCCTGAATATATTCAGCTAGTTTAACTGTTGTGAGAATTGCCGAGTTTGGACAGAGGCCATGGTTAAGGGCGATAGTAGTGACTGCCATCATTCTCCAAACAGACCTGGCAGCGGAGACCAAAGAGACGTCATGCCAACAGACTCATTCCCAGGGTCCAAATCTTTTGTTTCCCATAACACTTCCTGAGTGAAGATGGGAAGTAGGGAAGGAAAACTATCCCAAGCACTTAGTACAGTGCTCTGCACACAGTAAGCGCTCAATAAATACGATTGAATGAATGACTTCAATCATGAATGTGTGCAGAGCACTGTACTAAGCGCTTGGAAAGTACAAGTCGGCAACATATAGAGACGGTCCCTACCCATCAAAGGGCTCACAGTCAAGAAAATGAATGAATGAAAACTAAGATAAGAAGTGGTCCTTTTGTTTGCCTTCAGTTTTGTGTGTGTCACTGGTCTTCTTAAAGGTCCAAGTATCGCTCATTTTCAGAGCTCACCTCCAGCAAGCCCCTCAACCCCTTGGTTTCTGCCCAGTCAGTTTTCCTACCCTCTTGGAAAACTGTCTAGTTGAGGATGTTGTGTGTTCCTGGTCCTAGGACCACCAGACCCCAAGCTATCTCCAAATAATAATAATAATAGTGGCATTTATTAAGAGCTTACTAGGTGCAAAGCACTTGGCTCAGTGGAAAGAGCACGGGCTTTGGAGTCAGTGGTCATGGGTTCAAATCCTACTCCACCCGTTGTCAGCTGTGTGACTTTGGGCAAGTCACTTGACTTCTCTGTGCCTTAGTTACCTCATCTGTAAAATGGGGATTAACTGTGAGCCCACCGTGGGACAACCTGATCACCTTGTAACCTCCCCAGTGCTTAGAACAGTGCTTTGCACATAGTAAGCACTTAATAAATGCTAGCATTATTATTATTATTATTATTATTATTCTAAGTGCTGGGGAGGTTAAAGGTGACCAGGTTTCCCACAGGGGGGCTCACAGTCTTAATCCCCATTTTACAGATGAGGTAACTGAGGCATAGAGAAGTTAAGTGACTTGCCCAAAGTCACACAGCTGACAAGTGGTGGAGCTGGGATTTGAACCCATGACCTCTGACTCCAAAGCCCGTGCTCTTTCCACTGAGCCAAGATGACTGCATTATCCTGAAGTTCTGTTAGTAGAAGACACACATAAATTTCCCCTGGGAGTTTCCCTACCCATCTTAACTAGGCAAGCCAAACGATGATGATGGTATGGCCCCTGGGAAGAACTAGAGGAAGAAAAGGGCTCGCTCACCGAAGCGGGGAGTATCTTCTGAGTCTGTCCAGCCTCAGGTCTCAGGCTGGCACAACCTTTCCAGAAGTAAGGGACTCGGGTGATAGGAAATAAGGCTGAAGCAAAGGATCCAGGATCCTATGAGGACACACAGGAAGACACCCAATAAAGTGAACCAACTCCATATTTACACACAAGGAAAGTCCCCCAAGGAAGAATATTTTCATGCATTAAAGGAAACACATAGGCTTTGATACACTTCAGGTTTGTGTGTTTCTAAGCATTCCTTGCTCTCCTCTGGGCTTGCAAAGCTGTCTTTTTCTAGCTTTGGTTGTGTTCGATGTCCATATTCTGCAATCTATATGTTTGACAGCTCTGTGGGGTGATCAGTTGTAAAAATTAAAAAATGTTATAACCAGAATGCTGATGGAGGATGAGTCTTCCAGAGTGTGATGCGGAGGGAGCGCCCCAGACTAAGACCCCTTCGCTTCAGCTCCCTCTCCCCTCCATCTCAACTCGCTCCCTTTGCTCTACCCTCCCTCCTCACCCCAAAGCACTTGTGTATATATGTACATATTTACTACTCTATTAATTTATATTAATACCTGTTTACTTGTTTTGATGTGTGTATATCCATAATTCTATTTATTTATATTGATGCTATTGATGCCTGTTTACTTGTTTTGATGCCTGTCACCCCCCTTTCTAGAATGTAAGCCCATTGGGGACAGGGGTTGTCTATTGCTGAACTGTATTTTCCAAGCACTTAGTGCAGTGCTCTGCACACAGTGAGCACTCAATAAACCCAATTGCTCTGCATACAGTGAGCACTCAATAAACACAATTGAATGAATGAATGACAGGTTTTGGAGGGGGCTGGGCTGGCAAGTGGGCTTTCATTGGGCTTTCTTTCCCTCTAGACTAATCTTGTGGGCAGCGAATATATTTACTAACTCTGTTGTCTGTACTCTCCCAAGTGCTCAATAAAGTCTATTGATTGATTGATTGATTGGTTCAGTGGAGACTTACCACTGTCCCCAACTTGCACACACATCTCCTGCATCCCCAGAATGGCTATTTGGGTCTTTTTGTATATCAGAGAGGAGCTTACAGCCAACACTGGTGATCGTATTAGGTGTAGTCCCTGATACAGACCTTAAACCAATTTGTATCCACAGATTAGAAAAAATATAGATTAGTTTGTTTTCTAACAATTAACAGGAAAAACTCTCATAGGGCAGGGGGCATGTCCCAACACTAGGCAGAGCTTACAGTGCTTAGTACAGTGCCTGGCACATAGCACTTAAAAATACCATAATCATTATTATTACTTTGCTGTTGCAGCACAGTCTAGATATCCCTTTTTCTTTCCACATGGATGGCCCTCATCAAGAGCCAAATAAAAACTCAGAATCGAGATAGAAAGCTGATGCAGATTCTTGGCTGTGTAGAAGCAGTGTAGCCTAATGGATAGAAAGTGGGCCTGGGAATCGGAAGGACCTGGGTTCTAATCCTAGCTCAGTCTCTTATCTGCTGTGCAACTTTGGGTTAGTCGCTTTACTTCTCTGTTCCTCAGTTACCTCATCTGTAAAATGAGGATTAAGACTGTGAGCTCAAAGTGGGGCAGGGACTGTGTCCAACCCAATTACCTTGTATCTACACCAGTGCTAAGTACAGTGCCTGGCCTGTATAAAGTGCTCAACAAATTCCAAAATCATAATTATTATTATCAGAATTCACTGTGGGCAGGAAATGAGTCTGTTTTTTGCTATTTTGTATTCTCCCAAGGGCTTAGCATAGTGCTCTGCACACAGTAAGTGTTCAATTAATTTGATTGAATGAATGAATGAGAATTCACAGAATGGTACAGGCTTCGTTCATTCAACTGTATTTACTGAGCGCTTACTGTGTGCAAAGCACTATACTAAGCACTTGGGAGAGTACATTGCAACAATAAACGGACACATTCCATGTCCACGATGAGCTTTCAGTGAGCTCAGTTTTCCCATGACTTAAATAACCACCTGATGGAAAATCAGGCACCTTTTGAGAGCTGCATTATACTCTTTAAGGCCCAGGGTACTGTAGGAAATTTATGAAAAATGTTACATTTCAATGCACTAAATGATAGTAGAGACTAGTTTTCACCTCTTATAAAGGGTTAAAAGATATATTTGTTGCTTTGGTGCACCCAAGAATCAAGTTTTCTCTTTTGACTGAACTTTCAGACTTTAGATATAAAAAGGAGTAAAATGTGTTTTTAACTTGATCCTCTCCCCATTTCTTGAAACATGTTCTAGAATAAATAATAAAAAATACTTATTCATTCATTCAACCATATTTCTTGAGTGCTTACTGCATGCAGAGCACTATACTAAGCACTTGGAAAGTACAATTCAGCAACATAGAGTGACAATCCCTGCCCACAAGGTGCTCACAGCCTGGGAGTGGGGAGAACAGGGATCAGGTCTATCAGCTCTATTGTATTCTCCCAAGAGCTTTAGTACAGTGTTCTGCACACAGTAAACGCTCAATAAATATCATTGATTGATTTTCCAACTTCTGCTGACCTAATCTGTAAACTCGTTGTGGGCAGGGATCATGTCTATCAACCCTGTTATGTTGTAATCTCTCAAGTGTTTAGTACAGCGCTGTGCACAGGGTAAGTACTCTTACCCTGAGAAGCAGCGTGGCTCAGTGGAAAGAGCGTGGGCTTTGGAGTCAGAGGTCATGGGTTCAAATCCCTGTTCTGCCAATTGTCAGCTGTGTGATTTTGGGCAAGTCACTTAACTTCTCTGTGCCTCAGTTCCCCCCTCCTCCCGCTCCCCATCCCCCCCCACCTTACCTCCTTCCCCTCCCCACAGCACCTGTATATATGTATATATGTTTGTACGTATTTATTACTCTACTTATTTATTTTATTTGTACATATTTATTCTATTTATTTTGTTAATATGTTTTGTTCTCTGTCTCTCCCTTCTAGACTGTGAGCCCACTGTTGGGTAGGGACCATCTCTATATGTTGCCAACTTGTACTTCCCAAGTGCCTAGTACAGTGCTCTGCACACAGTAAGCGCTCAATAAATGATTGAATGAATGAATGAATGAAAAGTACTCAGTAAATCTGAATGATAGCTATGTTCTCCAAGAATCTAAACTCCTTTTTACGGTAGGCATTAATAAAGTGAATTTTGCTGCCCTTGACTCTGTTCTATAACGCTGTGGCAGTGGTAATTGCAATATCACAACAGAAGGGGATATACATTCAGAATAGTATTTTCCTTCTGTGGTTTTGGGCATAGTGCCACAACAGAGATTCCCTGAGAATCTCCTGAAGAACACAATTCTAATCCTTATGCCAAAAATCTCTAGGTGTTGCTCCTACTGAATTTGCAGTCATTCAGACAGGCAGGCCCACTGCTGATGCTACTACAGATTTACCTTGTCAAGTTTTGCTGGAGAAGCAGCATAGCCTAGTGGATAAACTACAGGTCTGGGACGGAGAAAGACCTGGGTTCTAATCCCAGCTCTGGGACATGTCTGTTCTGTGACATTGGACAAGTCACTTAACATCTCCATACCTAAGTTACCTCATCTGTAAAAGGGGGACTAAGACTGTGACCCCTAATGTGGAACAGGAGCTGTGTCCAACCTGGTTAGCTTGTATCTACCCCAATGCTTAGTACAGTACGTGGCACATAGTAAGCATTTAAAAACACCACAATAAAAAAAAAAAACCCTCTGGAAGAGAGGCTTCTACAAATCCCTGTGGGTAGCCAAACTGCGGGTGGGAAAATGGAGTTAAGGAGTCCCCTGAATTGATCATCCTGGGCAATGTTTATGAAGGCTTTGAGACTAGCAAAAATAAGCATCCTAAACTTGCATTAGATGATAAGTATGAATAAAATGGCACATTTGAAGTACAGAGATTATTTGATCCGAATTAATTAACTGTTTATAAAATACTTCCTTGTCGTTACTCCTAGACAATATTCATGAAAATAATGGAAAATTAAACATGGATTCTAATCATGGTGTAAATGGGAAAGAATGCAAGAAAATCTGAGGAAATGTTGATTGGATAAAATTTACCTTCATTAGGAGAGTTAACTCTTTATGGATAAATGGCTTTCCTGAGTGACGTTTGCTCTCAACTCTGGGAAGGAAAGTCAAGATTTGAAGAACAGTGGTGACCCTTAGGCTAGGCATCTATATTAACCTCCTCACCTTCTTGTTCATCCTCTCACTGATTAATATTTGCTTTTATATTCTCCTCCTTTTTGTTCTCGTTCACTCACCTTTAATCATTTAACTGATTGGAGTCCCAAACATTTTCTAAAGGTCCAGGGACAATCAGGATTCAAGAATCTCATTTTCTAAAAAAAATCTCACCTTGACCTCCAAACCAATGCCAAACAATCTGAATTGTTTTTGGCTTAGATTTTGAGAGGATGTAGCTGATATTTTAATTTGGAGGATAGAGGAGGGTCATTGGCTGCAAACTAAGATTTATTTGGGCTCGGCTTGGGGTTCCCCATTATTGCTTTAATAAAGGGATTGGCAATCTAGACAAGACACTGCAGATTCATGATTCAAAGATTTACGACAGGGGAGATCGGAGATATGATGCAAACAAGGACAGCCTGATGCAGAGTCATGAAGCTCTAACAATCAATCATATTTATTGAGTGCTTACTCTGTGTAAAGCGCTGTATAAGTACTTAGGAGAGTGCAGTATAACAGAGTTGGTAGATATGTTCTCTACCCACAACAAGTGGTATCTAGATTATGGGGGCAAATGTTCATTTTTCTTTCAAGATACCTAATACCTGGTTTCCTGGATTCACTCAATTATCTGGTGAGCTAGAGTCAGGAATTACTACAGGCCATGAAACTTTCTAACAAAGACCACTAAGAGTTAGGGGTAAAATTCAGAGAATGTAGTGTGATACATTATCTGCTGGCCTCATTTCTTCCTGGTGAGTCTAGAATGGTGTCTGCTGTTAGATCTCAAAGACTCTCTGTTCTATGGTTGCACATTCTCCCAACCAATTGTCTTTGCAATGTGTGCTCCTGGGATTGGGTAGTACGGATGGTTCAGCACAAACCCTTAATGCTAGCAATAATAATGATAATAATAATAACAATAATAATAATACTGGTAGCATTTGTTGAACATTGGGGTGGATACAAGCAAAGTAGGTTGGACACAGATCCTGTCCCATACGAGACTCACATTTTTAATCCCCAGCTGCAGTAGCTGAGGCACAGAGAAGTGGAGTGACTTGTCCAAGGTCACATAGCAGACAAGCAGCAGAGCTGGGATTTGAACCCAGATCTTTCTGACTCATAGGCCTGTGCTCTATTCACTATCTATGCTGCTTCTCTACTGCAAAGAAAAAAACTAGATATGCTGGTATTAGGACATACCATTCCCCTCTAAACCTTTGGTGTCTGAGCAGAGCTCACTGCAAATGTCAAGGGACAAAAATGAGGGATATACTTGTGCACCTGTGGACACAGTGTGCAAGAGAGTCTCGTGACCTTGTGGAAAGAGTACGGGAGGGGAAGTAATGAGATCTGGGTTCTAGTTCCGACTCCATCACTTGTTTTGCTGTGTGACCTTGGATAAGGCATTTAAACGTCTCCAGGTCTCAGTTTCCTCATCTGTAAAATGGGCTGTGGGATTCATGTGGACCAGGAACAGGGTCCAATACAATTCTTATATCTACTTCAGCCCTCAACACAGGGTTTAGGACATGTTAAGTGCTTAATAAATACCATTATTATCGTTACTAGCGCTTAGTACAGTGCTCTGCACATAGTAAGCGCTCAATAAATACGATTGATGATTACTAGACTCTCAGCAACATTAACATACATGGTCACAGACTTACTGTTCGCAGGATCATCTTCAAAATGAAGGACAATTCTACTAGAGGAGAATGAAAAGTAGCCTAAGGTGTGAGAAAATTCAAGGCAAAGATGAGGAAGGAGAACCTCTGAGATTTTTTCTTTGCTCTTTCCTTCTGTTTTGCTTCCCTCTGACTCCGTCTTTCCTTGTCTATCCTTACACCATTGAACTACTTGTATTAATCTCTAGTTCTCAATCAACCAGTGGTATTTATTGATCCCTTAACTGCGTGTAGGGCACTGCACTAAGTGCTTAGAAGAGTAAAACAGATAAATAGACACAATCCTTGCCCCCAAGGAATTTCAATCTAATGAGAGAGACAGGCATTAAAACAGGGAATTGTTTACTCTTCATTATCCCCCTGGATGCCTGTCTCTTTTTACAAACTTCTTATTTTCCCCAACCCCTTCCTAGCAAGGTTCTTGTGGATAGGGAACATGTCTACCGACTCTGTTCTATTGTACTCTCCCAGGCATTTAGTACAGCACTCTGAACACCGAAGCACTCAATAAATACTGTTGATCAATTGATTTTTTCCTGGAAGATCCCTTCCCTTCCATTTTGAACTACTTATAAGGAGATATTCCCATTCCTTGTGAAGGATTAGGGTTAGGTAAAGAGTTTGGACTAGAGTAAAACTTACTTCTTCAAATCCCGGCTCCGCCAATTGTCAGCTGTGTAACTTTGGGCAAGTCACTTAACTTCTCTGTGGCTCAGTTACCTCAGCTGTAAAATGGGGATTAACACTGTGAGCCCCTCATGGGACAACCTGATCACCTTGTAACCTCCCCAGTGCTTAGAACGGTGCTTTGCACATAGTAAGCGCTTAATAAATACCATTATTATTATTATTATTATTCTAGAATAAGGACAACAGTGAACGGAAAACCCCTTCTTGATCAGGGATCATGTCTTAACTTGATCTTTCATTTTACTCCAATGTGTACTATAGAGGCTTGCACAGAATAGCACTTAATAAAATATTAGTTATTTGTTCATAAAGTAGATTGACAAATATTGTGCTATATATACATATATGAATATATATATGTGTATATATATATATATATATATATATAATATTTGGAGAGTAATTCATTTTATTTCTTTTCCCTCACCTCTATTTTCCATTTCAGTAGTCAACTCATAAGCAAAATATATAAAGTGGTAATATTTGCTTGCCACTCTATCTTCAATTTTGGCTCTTTTAGACACATACCTTTTGTGGATTTCATTCTCCTTGGTAGCATTTCACTGGACATTGGCCTCTTGAAACTTTTAAAATATTACTTCAATCATTTCTTCACACCCCTCTAAAATCTCTCTATATTCGTATATATTCTTTAAAAAAAAAAAACTTTCTCCTGTTCTTTCTTTCTAACCAGTCTTTCCTGTGCTTTTTGCCTCCATTTCCCAATTGCTGCATCTTTCATAGCTAGGTCTTAATTTCCTTGTGATGCAGGCTCCTCCCCTAACGGTTTCAGTCAGACTGGGTGGTGTCTACAGACAAGAAGTGGGCAGTCCTGTCACAACTCCCTGATGAAGCCCCAATTTGTGGTGCCTGTACCACAGGTAATCAGGAATTTCCCCAAACCCCAACTGTGCCCACTGCATAGTTCAGAAGGCCCAGAAATACTAGGCCATCTGAAAACCAGCCCAAGAGCTACAATCTGTTTAGTATGGCCATAGGACAAGCAATCTCAACAATAATAATATTAATAATAATGAATATGGTATTTGTTAAGTGCTTTCTATATGTCAGGCACTGTACTAAGCGCTGGGGTGGATATGATCAAATCGGGTTGGACACCATCCCCGTCCCATGTGGGGCTCACAGTCTCAATCCCCATTTTCCATATGAGGTAACTGAGGCCCCCAGAAGTTAAGTGACTTGCCCAAGGTCACATAGCAGACCAGTGGCAGAGTTGGGATTAGAACCCATGACCTCCTGACTCCCAAGCCTATGCTAGAGCACTCTAGGGGTTCAGCTGTATGCTTTTATTTCCCCTATTATGGTCACATCTCATGAAAAAGAATGATTAATTGGGCACTTATTCAAAGAATAAGGTGACAAGCTTTTTTATATGATTTGTTAAGCACTTACTAGTTGCCAAGCACTGTTCTAAGCACTGGGAGAGATGCAAGGTAGTGGGGTGGACACAGTCCCTGTCCTACATGGGGGTCACAGTCTTAGGAGGGGGTAGGAGGGGATACAGGTATTTAATCCCCATTTAACCATTTAGTTGGTCCTTCTAATTCCCAGGCCCATGCTCTAGCCATTAGACCATGCTGCTTCCTTGAGGACCACTCAGGACTACTCTCAAGCTTGATTTTTATTCTCCACTTTTAATGAACATTTGCAGTGTAATCATCTCTTTGAAAGGATCCTGGGTCATTTTTACTTTGTAATAGCAGTAATACTACTACTACTACTACTACTACTAATAATAATAATAATAACAATAAAATGTGCTATTTGTTTAGCACCTACCATGTGCCAAGTACTGTTCTAAGCACCAGGGTAAATACAAGGTAATCAGATAGGACACAATCCCTGTCCCTTCCCACATGGGGCTCACAATCTCATCTGAATAGTACTGCTGAGTATTACCTCTGTCAAGACTACACAGCAAAATCAATCAATCAATCAATCGTATTTATTGAGCACTTACTGTGTGCAGAGCACTGTACTAAGCGCTTGGGAAGTACAAGTCGGCAACACATAGAGACAGTCCCTACCCAACAGCGGGCTCACAGTCTAGAAAATGAAATGTTGGTTTGACCATTATCAAGTTAATGTTATGCGTTCGGTATCTGTTCAGGATTCTTTTTTTTAGAGCTGACAATAACCATCTTACCCATTTTCCACTTGCTCAACATTTTCTCCATCTAGTGCTTTGTTCACACAAACCATGATTGCAGCGATCACTTTAAAATGAATGACACTTTTCTGAAAATCCCCCTGCTCGGTAGTGAGACATATTTGGAAGCTGCATTAATTCTTTCAGGGCACTAGGCTATTAGTCAGAGCAGAACTTGTGTATTTCTTGCAGTTCATTTAAGTAACAGGATCTTGGGAGATTCAAGGTCATCCTTTTCTCTGGATATTCTATAAGTACCTTAGTGGCCTGAAAGAGTCAAACCAGTTTCCAGGTGGCTACCTTCCAACTAGAGAGCATCAGAGGCACTAGATGAATCTGACTCTTATAATCCTGCTATTCACATACAAACAAGTAACAGGAGTTTAAATTATTCCTGAACACAAGTAACTACCTCAGCCAAGCCCCTCAGTGACTCATCATCCTGGTTAATCAAGGTGTCATTTCAATGAATAAAGCCACTCTTGTGTTGGTACACAATGACTACCTTTAAAAAAATATATATCTGGCTAGTTTGAGTTCATGAGTTTTATGAAGTCGAATTAATTCCATCTCATAAATGTGTTTTGAAAGTCATTATCAGTGTGCTTTTAATTGTACTAGTTTTCATTTCTTATGTGCCTTGAAAGAACTCTCTAAATAAAATGATTATTAGTACAAAGGATAGAAGACCTGGGGTAATAGATGTTGCCCAAATGCAAAAATAATATTATTCATTGCAGCTAATGAGGAAATTTTTGATGGAGTTAAAGATAGAATCGATCCTTAAGATGACAAGTTTAAAATGAATGAAGACATCATTACAAATGACATTATGGAAGACACGCCTACAGTATTTACCTTCATACAACATTATGCTTGAGCCAACAAAGCGTTACATTTAAAAAAAATGAGTTTTCTCTCACTGATTCAAATTTTTCCTGTATATTTAGACTGAGTTAACAAACTCACTGTTGACGGCACTACCATCCTTCCCATCTCACAAGCCCGCAAACTTGGTGTCGTCCTCGACTCCACTCTCTCGTTCACCACTCACATCCAAGCCGTCACCAAAACCTGCCGGTCTCACCTGTGCAACATTGCCAAGATCCGCCCTTTCCTCTCCATCCAAACTGCTACCCTGCTCATTCAAGCTCTCATCCTATCCCGTCTGGATTACTCTATCAGCCTCCTCTCCCATCTCCCATCCTCCTGTCTCTCCCCACTTCAATCCATACTTCACGCCGCTGCCCGGATTGTCTTTGTCCAGAAATGCTCTGGGCATGTTACTCCCCTCCTCAAAAATCTCCAGTGGCTACCAATCAACCTATACATCAGGCAAAAATTCCTCACCCTGGGCTTCAAGGCTGTCCATCACCTCGTCCCCTCCTACCTCACCTCCCTTCTCTCCTTCTACAGCCCAGCCTGCACCCTCCACTCCTCGGCCACTAGACTCCTCACCGTGCCTCGTTCTTGCCTGTCCCACCATCGACCCCCTCGCCCACGTCACCCCCCTGGCCTGGAATGCCCTCCCTCTGCCCATCCGCCAAGCTAGCTCTCTTCCTCCCTTCAAGGCCCTACTGAGAGCTCACCTCCTCCAAGAGGCCTTCCCAGACTGAGCCCCCTCCTTCCTCTCCCCCTCCTCCCCCTCCTCCCCCTCCCCCTCCTCCCCCGCCCCCCCACCTTACCTCCTTCCCCTCCCCACAGCACCTGTATATATGTATATATGTTTGTACATATTTATTAGTCTATTTTATTTGTACATATTTATTCTATTTATTTTATTTTGTTAATATGTTTTGTTTTGTTCTCTGTCTCCCCCTTCTAGACTGTGAGCCCACTGTTGTGTAGGGACCATCTCTATATGCTGCCAACTTGTACTTCCCAAGCTCTTAGCACAGTGCTCTGCACACAGTAAGCACTCAATAAATACGATTGAATGAATGAATGAATGAAACTTCACTCAGAACACCAAGACAAACACTCTTTTTAGTAATTCATTCTGCTTCATCTTATAGGACTTCACCCCAGTGAATACAAATTAACAGAATAGCTAGAACTGTGGGAAATTTTCATTGAGAAACCTGAAACCAGGTGAAACTAATGTGATTTGTAGTTCTCAGGCAAAATTCTAACCAGTTGGGCTTGGAATTTGAATCTGCAAAATTTTTAGGGACACGTGGAGGTGAAATCTTTTCTTGTGACTGACAAGAGATCAGATTTTATTGTTTCATTTAGATGGTTGTGAAAGCCACTAGTGAAATACACATGGCTCATCTGAAAATTCCTCGAATGATCAGTCACAACCTACAGAAGGGAATTTTCTCCCTCCCTTTATTACTCTCCCCCCATCTCTCTTTCTTCCCCCATACTAGCAATGCAGAAAAATAGGTGTCTAGGGAATCTAATGGCAGGTTGATTTTTAAAGAAATATTTACATTTTCCTTCATGTTCTTGACAATATCCTAAACAGGAATAATAATAATGATGATGATGACGATATTTACGTGCTTACTATGTGCCGAGCACTGTTCTAAGCGCTGAATGTGAAGTTGAAGTAATTACATCAGCTTTGAGAAATTTTTTTTTCCACAGGTATTTGTTGAGCGCTTACTATGTGTCCAGCACTGTTCTAATAGATACAAGATAATCAGGACAGGTCAATCATTCATTTACATTCAATCATATTTATTGAGCGCTTACTGTGTGCAGAGCACTATACTAAGCACTTGGAAAGTACAATTCAGCAATTAAGAGAGACAATCTGCCCACGCTGAGCTTACAGTCTAAAAGGGGGGAGAGATATCTGAACAGTAAACAAACATTAATATAAATAGAATTATAGATATGTGCACATCAAAACAAGTAAACAGGCATCAATATAAGTAAATAGAATTATAGCTATATACATATATGAATAAGTGCTGTGGGGTGGGGGAGGAAAGGGTAGATCTTGGTGATGTTATGAAGGTGAGACCGGCAGGATTTGGTGATGGATTGGATAGGTGGGGTGATGAGAGAGCGGGGTCAAGGATGACACCAAGGTTGCGGGCTTGAGAGACGGGAAGGATGGTTGTGCCATCCACAGTGACGGGAAAGTTTGGGAGAGGACAGGGTCTGAGAAGGAAGATAAGGAGCTCTGTCTTGGACATGTTGAGCTTTAGGTGGTGGGAGGCCATCCAAATAGAGATGTCCTGAAGGCAGGAGGAGATGTGAGCCTGGAGGGAGGGAGAAAGAACAGGAAAGGAGATGTAGATTTGGGTGTCATCCGCATAGAGGTGATAGTTGAACCTGTGGGAGTGAATGAGTTCTCCAAGGGAGTGAGTGTAGATGGAGAATAGAGGGGGACCAAGAACTGAACCTTGAGGGATCCCTATAGTTAGGGGATGGGATGGGGAGGAAGAGCTCATGAAGGAGACTGAGAATGAACGGCCAGAGAGGCAAGAGCAGATGCAGGAGAGGACAGAATCAGTGAGGTCCCTCTCGGGGTCACACCTGGAGAGTTTCCAGTACTCTAACAGTCTTGACTGTGGGAGGGAGAGTCAAGCAGAGGCCTACCCATTCCATTCCTAGCTTTTTTTTTCCAAATATATTTGTTAAGTGCTTACTATGTGCCAGGTACTGTATTAAGCACAGGGAAAAATACAAGCTAATCAGGTTGGACACAGTCCATGTTCCACATGGGGCTCATAGTCTTAATGCCCATTTTACAGATGAGGGAACAGAGACACAGAGAAGTTCAATGACTTGCCCAAGGTCATGGAGCAGACAATTGGCAGAGCTGGAATGTGACTGAATTACAACCCAGATCCTCTGATTTCCAGGCCCAAGCTCATTCCTCTAGGCCACACTGTGCCTCAGTTTCATCTTTGGTAAAAATGTGGATTAAATATCTTCTCTCCCGTTCCCTTAAACTGTGAACCCCATCTGGGACAGGAACTGGTCTGATATGATCATATTTACCCCAGGTTTGGCACAGTGCTTGCACATAGTAAGCATTTAACAAATTCCATAATTATTATTATTACTATGGAGAAGACAAACAACAGTGTTGAAATAATAGTCAATAAGAGAGGGAGGGAGCCAGGAGAACAGACACCTAGATTTGGAAATGTTAAGTTGGAGGAGTTCCCTGTGAGAAGGAATTATGCCTAACAACCCTGTTGCACCACCCTCTCCCAAATGCTTAGCACAGTGTTCTGCACCTAGTAAGCATTCAATAAATACCATTATTTGAAGGAGATTTTGAAGGGTCTGCCCAGCCTTGGTCACTACAAAACAAGCTCATTGAGAGCAGGGAATGTATCTGTTTATTGTTGTAGTGTACTCTCCCAAGCACTTAGTACAGTGCTCTGTACAGAGTAAGCATTTAATAAATATGATTGAATGAATGAATGAAATATTTGAGCTCTTCTTGGTTCTGGAGCCAACATCATTGAGAAATCTCTTCTACTTCCTTTTTATTTAATAGTATTTGATAAGCACTTACTAGGTCTCAAACACTGTTCTAAGCCCTGGGGTAGGTACAATTTAATTAGGTCAGACAGAGTCCCAGTCCCACATGGGGCTCACTGTCTAAATAGGAGGGAGAACTGGAATCCCTATTTTATAGTTGGGGAAACTGAGGCACAGAGAAGTTAAGTGACTTGCCCAAGGTCACGCAACAAGCAATTGGCAGAGCCTGGATTAGAAGCCAGGTCCCTGGCCCATGCCTTTTCTACTAGGCCACACTGCTTCCTGACTGGAAGCAATTCAACAATTCTAGAACCTCTTCTGTTGAAAACATATGTGTATCCATCACACAGAAGCATAAATGCACAGTGGTGAATATGTTTCATGCGGTTAAAATATGGTCTGTAGGCTGTCATTCTTGTATGACTAGTATTAGCCACATTTCGGCTTTTAAAACGTATTTTTATAATTACATTTTAAATGTCTGGGATGAGAGTCATTCAGTAATAGCTTTATTTATTAGTGAAATGCCTTGGAAATGCTGGTATTTTGAAGCATTGTAGGTGAGGTGAGGGGAATACCAGAACTAGGGATATGATATGGCTACCGGTGCTCATATTTCCTTTCATTTCATTTCAATTGTTTCAAAACAGCAGCTTTGTGGCTCCCAGACTGAAAAGCTAACAGTGCTTCACTACAATGCAACAAGAACTAATAATAATAATAATAATAATGGTTATTATTATTATTATGGTACCTTTTTAAGCACTTAGTATGTGTCAAATACTATTCTGAAAGCTGGGGTAGATGCAAGATAATCAGATTGTCCCACAGGGGACTCACAGTTTTAATCCCCATTTTACAGATAAGGTAACTGAGGCACAGAAAAGTTAAGTGGCTTGCCCAAGGTCACACAGCAGACGAGTGGCAGAGCCAGCATTAGAACCCACATCCTCTGACTCCTAAGCCCGTGCTCTTTCCACTAAGCCACGCTGCTTCAGTGAAACATAAACCTGTCTTACTAAATTTCACTATAATAAATGTATTTATTTATATTAATTTATGTCTACCTCTCTCTAAGTTTGATATGGGCAAGAAACATGCCTACCGACTCTGTTTTATTACACTTTCCCAAGTTCTTAGTACTTTGCTCTACACACAGTGAACACTCAATAAACATGATTGATTGACTGATTGATAAATAGTTTCTTAACCTGTAGGCTTCTCCAAAACCATTAGTTTAAAAAATGGCAGTAGTTGAGGAAAGCAATTGCTTTGTGGTTTTGTGGTCGTGGGTTCTAATCCTGCCTCCACCATTGACCAGCTGTGTGAGTTTGGGCAAGTCATTTGACTTCTCTGTGCCTCAGTGACCTCATCTGCAAAATGGGGATTAAGACTGTGAGCCCCATGTGGGACAACCTGATTATCTTATCTACCCCAGCACTTAGAACAGTGCTCGGTACATAGTAAACACTTATCAAATGCCATTATCATTATTATTATTATTTATCAAGGTTATAATTGCATTCCTCATTATTATCATTATTAGAATGCATCTGTCCTACCCACTGTTTAATGGCTCAAGCATTTGTGGACCAAGGCATGGAAATGTCTCACTCTGCAACACGTTATTTTTATTATTATTATTTATCAAGGTTATAATTGCATTCCTCATTATTATCATTATTATAATGCATCTGTCCTACCCAATCAATCAATCATATTTATTGAGCGCTTACTGTGTGCACAGCACTGTACTAAGCACTTGGGAAGCCCAAGTTGGCAACATATAGAGACAGTCCCTACCCAACAGTGGGCTCACAGTCTAAAAGGGGGAGACAGAGAACAAAACCATCATCAATCGTATTTATTGAGCGCTTACTATGTGCAGAGCACTGTACTAAGCGCTTGGGAAGTACAAATTGGCAACATATAGAGACAGTCCCTACCCAACAGTGGGCTCACAGTCTAACAAACCAAACATACTAACAAAATAAAATAAATAGAGTAATAAATATGTACAAACATATATACATATATGCAGGTGCTGTGGGGAAGGGAAGGAGGTAAGATGGGGGGGATGGAGACCCACTGTTTAATGGCTCAAGCATCAAGCATGGTTTAATGGCTCAAGCATCTGTGGCTACATTTTCAGCTCAACTACCAAAGCATGGAAATGTCTCACTCTACAACACAGCACTCCACAGTGGGCTGTTCATTAGGATGGATGGAGACAAGACGATGGCCCGTGACATTTCTTTATTGCTTATGCCCTCCCTTGCTTCTGAGTGGTCCAGGAGGATTCATGATGGATGGTTGAATGGGCTTATTGAGACAGTGAGCCCAGCATACTGGTCACAGTGATTTATTCCTGAACTCTACGTCCCCAACCTCCTGCCCCATCGCTCCAGCCTGACAATCCTTGGGGTCTGCCCTAAGGGCTCTCAAAGATGGAAGTGGGTGGAGGGGTCAGAGACAGTACAGTGACAGAGTCTGGTCTGCTCTTTTTCCAGTTTGAGTGTTGTGGTGATATCACCGTTCCAAAGGTAGAGCCAGTTCATATCTCTGTAAGTGACTTGTGCATGAATAATAATAATAATAATAATAATGGTATTTATTAAGCACTTACTATGTGCAAAGCACTGTTCTAAGCGCTGGGGAGGTTCCAAGGTGATCAGGTTGTCTCACAGGGGGCTTACAATCTTAATCCCCATTTTACAGATGAGGTAACTGAGACACAGAGACGTTAAGTGACTTGCCCAAAGTCACACAGCTGGCAATTGGAGGAGCAGGGATTTGAACCCGTGACCTCTGACTCCAAAACCCGGGCTCTTTTCCACTGAGCTACACTGCTTCTCGTGTGATAGAAGATAGTATGTATGAAGATACATTCTCGTGTGATAGAAGATAGTATGTATGAAGATATTCGTGTATGAAGATAGTATCCCTCTGACCCTAGGTAGAATGACGGTGAAAGGAAATTATTTTAGTGAAAATTACATTCCAGAGGACTGCACACATCTCTCCCTCCCCTCAAAGCCCTACTGAGAGCTCACCTCCTCCAGGAGGCCTTCCCAGACTGAGCCCCCTTTTTCCTCTCCCCCTCCCCAACCCCCCTGCCCTACCTTCTTCCCCTCCCCACTGCACCTGTATATATGTTCGTACAGATTTATTACTCTATTTTACTTGTACATATTTACTATTCTATTTATTTTGTCAATGATGTGCATCTATTTATTTATTTTACTTGTACATATCTATTCTATTTCATTTTGTTAATATGCTTGGTTTTGTTCTCTGTCTCCCCCTTCTAGACTGTGAGCCCACTGTTGGGTAGGGACCATCTCTACATGTTGCCAACTTGTACTTCCAAAGCGCTTAGTACAGTGCTCTGCACACAGTAAGTGCTCAATAAATACGATTGATTGATTGATTGATCTAGTTTTACCTCTATTTATTCTAATGACTTGACACCTGACCACATGTTTTGTTTTGTTGTCTGTCTCCCCCTTCTAGACTGTGAGCCCGTTGTTGGCTAGGGACCATCTCTATATGTTGCCAACTTGTACTTCCCAAGTGCTTAGTACAGTGCTCTGCACACAGTAAGCGCTCAGTAAATATGATTGATTGATTGATTGATCTAGTTTTACCTCTATTTATTCTAATGACTTGACACCTGACCACATGTTTTGTTTTGTTGTCTGTCTCCCCCTTCTAGACTGTGAGCCTGTTGTTGGGTAGGGACCATCTCTATATGTTGCCAACTTGTACTTCCCAAGCACTTAGTACAGTGCTCTGCACACAGTAAGTGCTCAATAAATATGATTGAATGAATGAATGAATCTCCTCCTCCCAGACTAAGCTCTCCTTTTCTGATCTCCCAATCCCTTCTGCATTGACCTGACTTGCTTTCCTTATTCATCATTCATCATTCATTGAGAAGCAGCGTGGCTCAGTGGAAAGAGCAAGGGCTTGGGAGTCAGAGTTTGTGGATTCTAGTCCCGGCTCCGCCACTAGTCTGCTGTGTGACTTTGGGCAAGTCACGTAGCTTCTCTGTGCCTCAGTTACCTCATCTGTAAAATGGGGATTAAGACTGTGAGCCCCACATGGGACAGCCTGATCACCTTGTATGCCCCCCACCCCCCAGTGCTTAGAACAGTCCTTCGCACATAGTAAGCGCTTAACAAATGCCATCATCATCATCTTCATCATTCATCACCCCCATTCATTCAATCATATTTATTGAGCGCTCACTGAGTGCAGAGCACTGTACTAAGCACTTGGGAAGTACAAGTTGGCAACATATAGAGACGGCCCTTACCCAAAAAGGCTCACAGTCTAGAAGGGGGAGACAGACAACAAAACAAAACGTGTGGACAGGTGTCAACTCATCAGAACAAATAGAATTAAAGCTAGATGCACATCATTAACAAAATTGGTAGAATAGTAAATATGTACAAGTGAAATATAGAGTAATAAATCCGTACAAACACATACACAGGTGCTGTGGGGAGGGGAAGGAGGGAGGATGGGGGGGGTGGGGGGATATGTTGCCAACTTGTACTTCACAAGCGCTTAGTACAGTGCTCTGCACACAGTAAGCGCTCAATAAATACGATTGATTGATTGATTGATGGGGAGGAGGACAGGAAAAAGAGGGCTCAGTCAGGAAAGGCCACTTCCAGCCCCCCAGCACTTATGGACTTCTTTTAGACTGTGAGCCCACTGTTGGGTAGGGACTGTCTCTATGTGTTGCCAATTTGTACTTCCCAAGTGCTTAGTACAGTACTCTGCACATAGTAAGCGCTCAATAAATACGATTGATTGATTGATTATGGACATATCTGCAATCTATGCGTTTATATTAATGTCTGTTTCCCCTGCTAGACTGTAAACTCATTGTAGGCAGGGAATGTGTCCGTTTATTGTTATATTGTACTCTCCTGAGTGCTTAGTACAGTGTTCTGCATGCAGTAAGCGCTCAATAAATATGACTGACTAGTTGAGATACCTGAGATTTGCCTATTGTCTCACCCAGGTAGGTTTTCTGATGTCAGAGTTAATGGACTGAGCTGGCATCTAATCCTACATGGGATTAGGAGACGTTAAAGGCATGATCCCAGACCACCCAGTGAGCGTGGGGTTCTCTGCTGAGGATGACTAACACGTTTTAGATTTGTGGTGAAAAGCAGCTTGTCCGCTGCACAGTTCACTGTGGGTGAATCCGCGTGCCTGCTATATATCCAAGAATGAGCTGAGTCTAAAAGTGAAGTGGAGAATTGCCAGTTATCTGGTTAACTTGATCCATGCTCCAAATGGAAATGTTGGCCTGTCTTCGTGGCTCAAATTAATGAGATAATTGCTAACTTTTCCCTTTATTCTAGCTGCGTAGATCAAGCTACCCTGACCTGGATTCCTCGATTGCCAAAATTAGTTTAGAAAAATGCCTTTCAATTGGTTATAATCAACCCACCCTGGAAAATAATTAAAATGTATAGACTAAAATCACTCCTAGAAACTCCACAGTAGAGCTCTATTTAACCATCTGAATTTTCCTTAATACTCCCGATCCTGGAATAAACATTTTTGAATGAATCCTGCAATACATCAGAAAGCAGAGTGACTCAGTGCCAAGAGCACAGGGTTAGGGCCTGGGATTAGAGCAGACATGGGTTCTAATCCTGCCCCCGCCACTTGTCTGCTGTGTGACCTTGGGCGAGACGCTTATCTTCTCTGTGCCTCAGGGACCTTATCTGTATAATGGGGATTAAAATGGTGAACCCCACGTGGGACAACCTGCTTACCTTGTACATACCCTAGCACTTAGAACAGTGCTCGGCACATAGTAAGCACTTAAATACCATTATTATTATTATTGTTAATAATAATAATAACAAAACATTTCTATACTTTTTGATTCCCTCAAAAAATTCCAATATTAGAGGATCAGAATTGCTCTACCGTACCTCCCAGCTACTTTTGTTCCCCTAAAAAATGGTTTTATTTTTGAAATGGGCTATGAAGCTTAACATTGAGAAATACTGTAGCCTAGGGGATAAAACCCTGGCCTGGATTAATCAATCAATCAATCAATGGTATTTATTGAGCACTTAATATGTGCAGAGCACTGTACGAAGGACTTGGCAGAGTACAATGCAGCGGAATTAGCAGAAATGATCCCTGCCCTTAACTAGCTTAACGGTCTATTATTTTTATTTTGTTAATATGTTTGGTTTTGTTCTCTGTTTCCCCCTTCTAGACTGTGAGCCCACTGTTGGGTAGGGACTGTCTCTATATGTTGCCAACTTGTACTTCCAAAGTGCTTAGTACAGTGCTCTGCACACGGTAAGCGCTCAATAAATACCATTGATTGATTGATTGATTCTATTAATTTTTAATTGTATTTGTTAAGCACTTACTAAATACCAGGCACTGTATTAGGTGCAGGGTTAGATACAAGCTAATCAGGTTGCACGCAGTCCATGTCCCACATGGGGCTCACAATCTTAACCCCATTTTACAGACGAAGAAACTGAGGCACAGAGAAGTGAAGTGACTTGCCCCAGGTCATATAGCAGACAGATGGTGGTGCCAGTACTAGAACCCAGGTCCTTCTGACTCCTAGACCCGTATTTTATCCATCAAACCATGATGCTTCTCATTATTATTATTATTATCATTACTATGTTATTTGTTAAATGCTCACTATGTGTGAAACGCTCTTCTAAGCACTGGGGTAGATACAAGGTCATCAGGTAGGACACAGTCCCTGTCCCACATGGGATTCACAGTCTATGTGGGAGGGAGACCAGGCACTGAACCCCCATTTTACAGTTGAGGATTTTAAGATAGGAGCCAGAGGACCTGGGTTCAAATCTCTCCTTCACCACTTTCTTGCTGTGTGACCTTGAGCAAGTCACTGTAGTTCTCTGTGCCTCTGTACTCTTCAACTGCAAAATGGGAGCTCAATACCTGATCTGCCTCCTACTTAGAGTATGAGCCCTATTTGGGTCAGGGACTGTGTCCATCCAACCGGATGATTAGCTTGTGGTTCAGTGGAAGGAGTCAGATGTCATGGGTTCAAATCCTGGCTCCACCAATTGTCAGCTGTGTGACTTTGGGCAAGTCACTTAACTTCTCTGGGCCTCAGTTATCTCACCTGTAAAATGGGGATTAAAACGGTGAGCCCCGCATGGGACAGCCTGATCACCTTGTATCCTCCCCAGTGCTTAGAACAGTGCTTTGCACATAGTATGCGCTTAATAAATGCCATTGTTATTATTACCCCAACACTTAGAACACTGCTCAACACATAGTAAGCATTTTAACAATTAATCAAAGAAGCAGCTTGGCTCAGTGGAAAGAGTTAGGACTTGGGAGTCAGAGGATGTGGGTTCTCATCCCACCTCCACCACTGGTCTGCTGTGTGACCTTGGGCAAGCCATTTAACTTCCCTGTGCCTCAGTTACCTCATCTGTAAAATGGGGATTAAGCCTTAGTTACCTCATCTGTAAAATGGGGACTAAGACTGTGAGCTCCACGTGGGACAACCTAATTACCTTGTATCTGCCCCAGCTCTTAGAACAGTACTTGGCACATGGTAAGTGTTTAACAAATACCATGATTGTTATTACCCCTCCAAAAAACCAAACACCTTTTAATGGTATTTATGAAGTACTTTTTGAAGTACTTTCAGATTCTTTTAATATTTTTCAAATTGCTATACCATTTTGCCTTTGGGAAATTTTTTTTTCCCTTTACACATGGTGGATTATTGAGATTCTATTCATTGTTTTGATTTCCAGATTTATATTTATAAAAGCAAACTACAAACCCCACTTCTTACCATCTTCACGAACTGAAGACTGGAGTAGAATACCCCTTTATCGGTCTGACTTATTGCCTCTACATATCTGTCTCCTGTCCTCTCCCCTACCTATATTCGTAGATTATAAGTCCTTGACAAACAGTGTCTGTATCTTATTATCACCTGTGTACTCTTTCCCAATACTAAGCAAAATGCTCTGCCCTTAGTGCTTAATCATTGAGTGGTGTTTATTTAGTGCTTATTGTGCACAGAGCACTGTACTAGGCACTTGGGAGAGTACAATATAACAGTTGGTGGACACTTTCTTTGCCCACAACAAGATTACAGCCTAGTAAGTGAGAGGGACATTAATATAAATATTATTACTATGACTATTGGTTCAGAATCAGCCGTCCCTCAAGTAATAAAGGTATTTTTTCAAGTACTTACTATGTGCCAACAATAAAATAATAACAATCATTATTATGGTATTTGTTATGTGATTACTATGTGCCAAACATACAAGATAATCAGGTTGGCAACAGTCCCTACCTACATGGGGCTCACAGTCTAAGTAGGATGGATATGAGATCCTGAATACCCATTTTAAAGCTGGGGAAACTGAAGAACAAAGAAGTTAAGTCTCTCTAGACTGTAAGCTCGTTGTGGGTAGGGGATGCATCTGCCAACTCTGTTATATTATTATCTCCCAAGTGCTTAGCATAGTGCTCTGCACCCAGTACGTGTTCAATAAATATGATTAATGACTTGCTCATGGTCACCTGGAAGGTAAGTGGCGGAATAGGGAATAGAATTCAGGTCATCCGACCTGGGTGAGTATAATATAACAGAATCGGTAGAAGCTTACAAGTCTAGAGGAGGAGACAGGCATCAAGATAAATTGTGGATATGTACATAAGTGCTGTGGGACTTAGGGTAGAGTGAATAAAGTTTGGAGTGCCAAAGGCCAGGAGGTTAATGGCTTAGTCATTGGTCTTCTGACTCCTAGGCCTGTGCTCTTTTTTTTTGGCATTTATTAAGTGCTTACTATGTGCAAAGCAGTGTTCTAAGCACTGGGGAGGTTACAAGGTGATCAGGTTGTCCCACGAGGGGCTCACAGTCTTCATCCCCATTTTACAGATGAGGGAACTGAGGCACAGAGAAGTGAAGTGACTTGCCCAAAGTCACAGAGCTGACAATTGGTGGAGCCGGGATTTGAACCCCTAACCTCTGACTCCAAAGCCCGGGCTCTTTCCACTGAGCCACGCTGCTTCCTCTTTCCACTAGGCAGTACTGCTTCTGGTCTGGGGTCTCTCTCACGGACATCTCCCGTTGAAAGAGAAGTCAGGCTGGGGGCCTTAATCTAGAAACTTCTTTCACTTTCTAACTCCCCTCCCAAATTATCATTTGCATCTGAGATTGAGATACAGCATGTTGTTTTGAATCATTTTTTCATTATGAAAAGTTGCATGATTAGGAGAAGGAAAAAGAACATTCCTGTGATCATCGGCACATTAAGCATGGGATGAACAGCTGTGTGGACTTGGATTGAACGCTCTGCCATCAGTTTGGGCCAGCTTCCCCATATGGTCCTGGGGTGTCAGCGTGACTTTTTCCCGCTTGCTAGTTGGGGCGGTGAGGGAGGGAGAAAACCCTCATTCTGTTCTCAGCGAGAAATGCTGCCAAGAAACTTCTGGCTCCTAAAGCAAGATTCAGCTCCTTGAGGGCTGGAGTGGGAAATCCCCATAGCAGGTCCATGACTAAAATCTCTAAAATCAATGTTGTTTTTTCCTAAAGAGAGCAAAATGTAAATTTTTTTTCAAGGCAATAAAATGCACTGAATAGAAAGTCTATCTCCAACTGGCTAGGCCATTAGCTTCCTGGACTTTGGCAGTCCAAACTCTATTCACTCCACCGTAAGCCCCAAAGCACTTACGTACATACCCACAATTTATTTTGATGTCTGTCTCCTCCTCCTTGGGCAGGGAGCATATCTACCAACTCTGCTATTTTATACTCTCCCAAGTGCTTAGGACAGTGTTCAGCACACAGTAAGTGCTCAGTCAGTATAAATGATTGATTTTCAGAAGCCCTCTTTACAATGAGGATTGTTTTTCTCTTTTCCTAATAATCCCCCTGAAAATATAAGGAACGGTACTAAGCCAAGTAGATCTAAAACCAAGCATTTTTCTTCATGTTTTTATTCAGCTTATCCCATTCCAGGAAAAGAAAAATAGCCTGGCCTAGTGGAAAAAGTACAGGTCTGAGTCACAGAACCTGGATGAAAATCCCAGCTTCACCACTTGTATCCTGTGTGACCTTGGGCAAGCCAGTTAACTTCTCTGTGCCTCAGTCACGTTACCTCATCTGTAAAATGGGGATTAAGATTGTGAGCCTTATGTGGGATAGGAACTGTGTCCAACCTGATTAACTTGTATCTATGCCAGCACTTAGTTCATTGCCTGGCACATAGTAAGTGCTTAGCAAATACCACAGAAAAAAGAAAATTAAAAAAGAGTGTTCTTATTGTAAAGAACTGTTTCTTCCTGTCATAAACTAGCATCATCAAGTAGCCCCTCTAGACTGTGGACTTGTTGTGGACTTGTTGTGGACAGGAACTGTCTCTTTTTATTGCTGTATTGCACTTCCCCAAGTGCTTAGTTCAGTGCTCTGCACATGGTAAGTGTTCAATAAATATGATTGAGAGAATGAATGAATGAAAATATGGGACCAGCTGGTGGCCTCTTCTTTGGTCTCCTCTGGGTTCAGAGAAGAAGTGGCTGCAGGCAAGGACAGTAGTGCAGCCACTACTTTTCACACAGGTATGAAAGAATCACATGGAGAAGCCATTCTTACTCAGACTAGAAGTCCCGGCAGCCCCAGTTTACAACCACACATGCACAGTCCACTGGCTCATGGCATTGCTGATTAATGTGATTCACCTGACAGCGAGAATGGGCCTCGTGAATTTGGCCAAGGCATCGAGCCAAGTGTAAGTTCACAGTTCTGGGGCCCATTGAAGGGCCAAATTCTCCTGTGCATGGCCCGGGGGATGAGGTTAAGTTGTGCTGCAGCCTTGTAGGTCTGAGGGAAGCTCAGGGCATTCTGAAGATCGAGGTCCGAAGATCATCTGCAGGCTTGGTGGTCCTGCAGATGAACCCAACCAGGCTTGGAAATGCCCAGCTAGGAAGTAGTGAGGCTTAATGGAAAGAGCATGGACTCAGGAGTCGGAGAACCTGGATTCTAATCCCAGCTCTGCCATTTGTCTGCTGGATGACCTGGGCCAAGTGACTTCTCTGGGTCTCATTTTCCTCCTCTGTAAAATGGAGATTACATACTTTCTCTCCCTCCTACTTAGACTGTGAGGCCCATGAGGGACAGGGATAGGGTCCCATCTGATTATCCTGTATCTATCCCAGTGCTTAGAACAGTGGTTGGCACTTAATAAGTGCTTAACAAATACCACAGTAAAAAATAAACTGAAAAAAGATGGATCCTTTCAGCTCTAATTCCTGAAGAACCCCCATCCGGGGTGCGGTTTGGAGCAGGGGGGCTAGCAGTAGGTGGGCTAGGGTGGAACAGCCCCAGTTTTCCCATTTGTTCAAGCAAGCAAGACCAATCAATCAACCAGTGGTATTTTATTGAGCACTTCCTGTATGCAGAACACTGTATTGAGCACTTGGGAGAGGACAACGTAGCCAGGATCTCTGCCCTTGAGGAGCTTACAACCTAGAGGGAGTTTAGAGACCACACCAAGTTTTTCTATTCTTGTCCGAATTCCTCTGTTTCAGAAAGCTGTATAGTGGGATCAACAACCTAGGGAGATAAGGGGCAAAACATGTCCCATCTTTTGACCACTTTAACAGTAGAATCCTCAGAAAGAGCAGGCAATACAAGTGTGCTGGCTCAGCACCTGAAATTCTGATCTCACTTCACCTGTCATTTTTTTTTAACCGCCTAGCCCACCATAGTTCACCCCCTCCTCCTTCCCAGTTCCCACTACTCTGTTTCACTGGTCCCATCATCACCTCCCTAGTCCCCCAAAGCCTCAGGATGGAAGAGATAGGGGTCAGTTGATCAATCATACTTATTGTGCATTTACTGTGTGCACTGCACACAGAGTGCTTGGAAGATTACAATGTAATGAAGTTGGCAGACAAAGAGGTAACAGTCAAGGAAAGGATATTCTATGTTCTTTCAAAGTTACCCATTCCAATGGTTACAATTCCAATAACAGGAAGTCCTTCCTTATATCCAATTTAATTTCCTATTTTTGCTGTTGAGTTCAACTTCCTCATATTATATCCATAGAAAAAGAAAAAAAAAAACAGATGGGCATTATCCTCTGTACAATAATACATCAAGCGCATGTAGACTGAATGGTTTTGGTACTAAGAGGAAAAAAAAACTTTGCAAATGATGTACATTAGTTGGCATTTCCCCCAGAAAGAATTAGATTACTTAAAAACTGACTTTTGGGGCACCTTTTAAATTGTAGATCAGTTTAGCAAAAGGCAATAATTTTTTTCCTGGAATTTTTTTTGTAGAGTTTACACAAATTGTATTTTTAGTTTATAAGATATAGTCTGAAAAGAGAAGAATTTGTTTTTCAGGATTTATACATACAGTAGTTGATTACCCCAGTCTTCGTCAGGGAGAGAAAAGATTTAAATCTCACCAAAATGCCAAGGAAAGTAAATACATAAAATAGAGAGAGAATTGTCCTTGGTGTTCAAAGACCCCACTGAGCGTGAAATTCACCTCTAGGTGTATGTGTGGCTGAAACGGCAAATGCAAAATCTACAGTCCAGACTGCTATGTGTCTTTATAAAGACTGTCCTTTTTTGCATCCTATCTTATGGTTTTAATTAAGCTTCTGATAAACATGAGCTTCCCCTTTCTCTACTACAGCATGTCCTGCTGGTCTGTCAGCAGCAAACTGGCTCTCAGTTTTTAGATAGCATACAGCATTTCTTGGAGGTTTTGAATCAATCAAACAATGGCATTTATTGAGTGCATACTGTGTGCAGAGCTCTTGGGAGAGTATAATACCACAGAGTTGGTAAACATGTTTCCTGCAAAGGCCTTTTTTTTTTTTAACCACTGTCTTAAAATGTTTCCTCCATCCTTCTTGCTTTCATTCCCAATTTTGGCTCATCACTCAGCAGCTGTACAGATTTTCTATTGGGTCATCTGCTCCAACCACTTCCTACCCAGTGCAGCTGTGTTGAGATGAGCATTACTTTTGAACTATGAAACGGACTTTTTGTTATTTGTCATACTGCCTTGCCATTTGATGTTGAGTGTATCCCATGGGTGACACTGATCGAACAACCCAAGCTGGATGTGTTATCTGTGGGGAGTTCAGGTCTCGTAGACTTCTAGACTGTGAGCCCGCTGTTGGGTAGGGACTGTCTCCACCCAACTTGTGTATATATATATATATAGATATATATATATATATCTATATATATATATATATATATATATATGTGTTTGTACATATTTATTACTCTATTTAACTTGTACATGTCTATTCTATTTATTTTATTTTGTTAGTATGTTTGATTTTGTTGTCTGTCTCCCCTTCTAGACTGTGAGCCTGCTGTTGGGTAGGGACTGTCTCTACCCAACTTGTATATATATATGTATGTATGTATATATGTTTGTACATATTTATTACTCTATTTAATTATTTATTTTACTTGTACATAGCTATTCTATTTATTTTATTTTGTTAGTATGTTTGGTTTTGTTCTCTGAGCCCGCCGTTGGGTAGGGACTGTCTCTACATGTTGCCGACTTGTACTTCCCAAGCGCTTAGTACACTGCTCTGCACACAGTAAGCGCTCCATAAATACAGTTGATTGATTGATTGATAGCCAAAGAGAAGGTTGGACGGCACTAATGATGATTACCCAACTGCTTCTTTACTCCAAGCCTAATCCTCCTCGAAATCTCAGCCATACGTGACATTATGGAATAACCTGGCAATACAACTTCGTCTTGGTTTTATCCACCCAGTTATCTTCTGGTTTTCCCTTCACCTCTCTGGCCCCTCTTTCTCAGTCACTTTCTCTGACTCCTGCTTGTCTCTCAAGATGACCCTCAAGGCTCCATTCTGGCTTTATATGTAATCTCTTCAGGAGCTCATCCTGTCCCATGGCTTCAAATACCACTACTCAGAGGATGACTTCCAAACACTGGCAAATGGAGGTATAGGTCTCTGACAAGGCCTGGGAGTTTGTAATCAGGGCTGAAAAGACCAAATTGGTGGTTGCTGACCTATTAGCTCTTTGAAGTCTGTCCCTTTCCAATCATTATTGCCCCACTATTAATTCAATTGTATTTAATGAGTGCTTACTGAGTACAGAGAATTATAATAATTATGGCATTTATTAAGCACTTACTATGTGCCAGGCACTGTATTAAGCTCTGGGGTAGAGACCAACAAATCAGATTGGACATAGTCCCTGTCCCATGTGGGGCTCAGTCTCAATCTCCATTTTACCAATGAGATAACTGAGGCACAGAGAAGTCAAATGACTTGCCAAAAGGTCACACAGCAGACAAGTGGTGGAATCAGGACTAGAATCCATCACCTTATGATTCCCAGGCCTGTGCTCTATCCACTAGTCCATGCTGCTTCTCCACTAAGCACTTTGGAGAGTATAATATAACCATAAGCAGACAAAGAATCCCCAAACCCTAAATGAAAGTTGGCTCATCTGCCTACATCCCAACCTTACTAGCCCTGACCTCCCTCTGTATCTACAATCTCACATTTCCTCTTGGCTCCAGGACATTTTCACAAGGATGTCCTACTGGCACCTCAAGCTCATCTCATCCAAAACTGAACTCCTCTCCCTTCCAAAATCCTCTCCTCCATCTAACTTTTCCATAATAGATGATGACACCAACATGTTCCCTGTCTCCAAATTCCACAACATTAGCATTATCATTGACTTCTCATTTACATTCACCATCACTATTCACTATTTAGTCACATTCACCATTTAGTCCGTTGCTATATTCTGTTGGTTTTACCTCAGCAACACTTCCTAGATCTACTTTTTTATTCCATCCAAACAACCACTATTTTCATCCAGGCAGAGGGTCACTTCCTGACTAGATTCCTTATCAGCCTTCTCTCTGGTTTCCTTGACTCCAGTCTCTCCCAACTCCAGTCTAGATAATAATAATAATGATGGTATTTGTTAAGCGCTTACTATGTGCCAAGCACTGTTCTAAGTCAGTCAGCTGCTCAGATCATGTTATCTTTCTAAAATGTAATTCTGAACACCTCTCTTCTATCTTCAAAATGTTATTCATTCCTTTCTGCAACAAACTCCTGGCCTTTGGTTTTAAGGAATTTTATAATAATAATAATGATATTTGTGATATTTGTTAAGTGCTTACTACATGTCAGGCACTGTACTAAGAGTTGGGGTAGATACAAGATAATCGGTTTGGTCACAGTCCGTATCCCACATAAGGCTCTGAGTCTCAATTTCCACTGAGCAGCGTGGCTCAGTGGACAAAGCACAGGCTTTGGAGTCAGAGGTCATGGGTTCAAATTCCGGCTCTGCCAACTGTCAGCTGTATGACTTTGGGCAAGTCACTTAACTTCTCTGGGCCTCAGTTACCTTATCTGTAAAATGGGGATTAAAACTGTGAGCCCCCCGTGGGACAACCTGATCACCTTGTAACCTCCCCAGTGCTTAGAACAGTGCTTTGCACATAATAATAATAATAATAATAATAATAATAATAATAATGGCATTTGTTAAGCACTTACTATGTTCCCACATCCTTCAGTAAACCCACCCACTGAGGATTCATTCTTAAGTTTTTTTTTTTTTTTTTTTTTTTTTTTTTTTACACTCATCACACCCTACCTCACCCTGTTCTTCATCTGTCCCACCCATCTTCCCACCTACTCCTGACCCTGCGCTGGTCCCATTACCTCTCTCTTTCACCTCCCCCACACAAATCCCAACCTGAATGTCCACTTTTAAAATTTGGCTCTTGTCCCTCTTATCACTGGCCCAATTGCCCTGCCACACAGAACCTTTCCACGCCCTCCTCTCAACCAACCCTGATGTCTCTATCAATAATTATGGTTGATTATATGTTGTGGGGGATTGGATTAGAAGATTTATTTTTTTCCAGTGATACTTGTTAAGCACTTGTGTGCCAGGCACTGTACTACACACTGGGGTAGACACAAGTTCATCAAGTTGGACAAAGTACCTCTCCCACATGGGACTCCCAGTCTATGTCTAAATTCTATCTAAACCTAAAATTTGAGGTAGCATTGAGCCTAAAACTCCTCTTGAGATACTGCTGAGAAAGATGGAAGAGTTGAAGCAGCGTGGCTCAATGGTAAGAGCCCGGGTTTGGGAGTCAGAGGTCATGGGTTCTAATCCCACCTCCACCACTTGTCTGCTGCGTGACTTTGGGCAAGTAACTTAACTTCTCTGGGCCTCAGTTACCTCATCTCTAACATGGGGATTAAGACTGTGAGCCCCATGTGGGACAACCTGATTACTTTGTATCACCCCAGTGCTTAGAACAGTACTTAGCACATAGTAAGTGCTTAACAAATGTCATCATTATTATTATTATTGAAGAAGGGGCAGGAAGAGGTAGGGACTGGAGAGGAGCAGGGGAGGCTTTATAGAAATTTTGCCTAATGGTTTCAATTTTCCTAGTTTTCTCACTCTTCTTCTTCAGTAATGGGAACAGCAGTGGAGACCATAGCTCCTATCAACATTGCCACTGTGGAGTTTCTGACAGACAGAAACTGTTCTTCTTAGCCACATAGCATATATTCACCAATGGCCTGGAAGGATAGGCTTTGGGGTAGCTGGGCCACATCATTGCCACTGCTCTCCAACTATTTCTGCACCCTATGATAGTTCATCACTGCCCACCACCTCTGCATGGCTTAATTGGTGATGGTCACCACCCAGTCCCCTGGCCCTGAAAGAATTGCTAGGTTCTGGCAGCCATAGAGGAGTAGGTAAGTCTTCCATTCCTGGAGCCTATTTCTTCTCTCCCTCTTTCCTTCCATTCTATTCCCTCTTTCCTTTCTATTTCTAGTCTCCCATTCTAGCCTCCTTTCTAGTCTCCCATTCATATTTATTGAATGTGTGCAGACCCCGGTACAAAGGACTTTGGAAAAATACAGGAAAAAAATTAAAACATTTTCCTGCTCTCAAGGTATTTACAAGTTACTGGGGGGTGGTGGTGGGAGGGTGGAGGAGAGAGAGGGAGAGAGACTATCTGTACAGGTATCAGCCATCCTAGCACTATGAAAGTCCCAATTATTTAAATGAAACTATTAGCGCTGACTTTGAAGGTTTTTCCCGAGGCCAATTTTTTTTCTCCCTATTCCTTCTGTGGCCTCATCCTTCACTGCCTCTCCTTCTCTCTTTCTGCTTCTTTTGGCCCCTGACCCTGAAAGCCTAACTATACTCCATCTTGAGCCAGGGAAAAATCTGGTCATCTTAGGTTAGACCCAAATGGATCCCAGGTTTGGCATGGGGTGAAAGGCAGAGCATCCACTGCTTCTTATGAAGGTTTCTCTTTCCTCAGCCCAGCCCAGTCCACAGAATCTAACTTTGAGGGGAAAACCTCCTACCTCCTAAATGGGTATTTTATGACTCAGGTTGATCCCAAGGCTCCTATATCAATCGGTGGTATTTAATGAGGATTTTCTGTGTTCAGAGCACTGCACTAACTGCTTGGGTGAAAACAGAATAACAGATTTGGTAGGCATGTTCCCTGCCCACAGCAAGCTTACAGTCTAGATGAGGTAGGACATTTTTTCTTTATTTATATCTTCCATTTCTCTCTTGCTCTGTCTTCCTCCCTGCTCCCCACCAATAGTGGAGATGTAGATAAATTCATACGCTTCAGAAGAAGGCAAAGAGGGTGAGTTGCTCAACGCAGTTTAACACTGGCACATCAATAATAGTTGAAAGAGGGCCCAAAATGATTTCACATCTGAGATTCGGAGCCAATTTTTATCTCAGCAAAAATGAAACTCCTCATCTCATGGGATTCAGAAGGGTGCCTGGGAGCAGAACCGATAATAAAGATAATTACATCAACATTCTTTTCCACTTTCCTATACTAAATGTTACTCCCTCCAGACAAGTGGGGGAAAGGGAATTTGAGACTAAAATGAGAAGTGTGTCACAATATATGACAAATAGAAGTGTAATAGAGTGAAAATTCCAAAGGTTTGTCTTCATCCATGATGATAAGGAAAGAAGAATCCCTATGGATATAGTTGAAATTGTAGATCTTTAGGATGGATGCCAGGATCTTTCCTCTAAACACAGCCATATCCATCTGATATTGGTGGGATAAAGGTTCAGTTAAATTACTCCATTTTATACATGCCAAAAAAATGACTGTCTATTAGTATTGCTTGCAAGTTCATCAATTCTTCACATTGCTCTCCATGAAAATTTATTTTAAGACTTTGGGGAATAGAGTACAAATGGATAAACCAATTCTGTGACCTAGAGCCCTCTGAGTTTCACTATATTTCTTACACAAACAAATAAATCCCACACAAAATCTGAGTATAGGTAGGTAGGGCACGTTATTAAGGAAGTCCAAAAAATAACTAGACTAATGAAGCCTCAATCTCAAACTCTACCTTAACTTCTAAAGTTTGCCTTCAAGTCCAGACAATATCGTTAGGGAAGCTATTAGTATATGAAAAAAAGGAGGCATGTAAAGTAAAAGAGAATAACACCTGTCTTTGCAGCTGGTCGACAGACTAATCTTTAATGTGCTGTCTGCTGGGAAATAAGGGTAGTTTTATGTTACTCAGAGTCCTTAGCCTGAAGTAGAGTTTGCAGGAAGGAATTCTACAACCAGAAGATGTGAGGCTTGGTCTGTGTCCAAAAACAATGGAGAATAGTACAAAATGAAAAGTTCCATAAACCCAAAAACATTAAATCTCAAAGTAACACTCAGTTTTGCAGTTGAAAGAAATAAAAAAAAATCCCAGTAATAACTGGATTAACTACCAGTTGTTGCCTTTTGCCTTTAAGTGATTCTTTGGCCAATAGTTACTGACTGAAATTCAATAGAGATTCAATACACAATGACCAACAATATACAGGGTCTTCATCTAGACCCACTAAAAAGCAGTTTGCAAAATTTATGTTCATCAGGCCTCTATCCACATATTCTTTTTCTAAGTTAAAGGTGGAATTTAGAGAAAATTGAGAAACGTAGCTCAGATCCAGAGCTGGAGAACCTTTCACTGACTTGCAAAATAACTGGTGGAACTGACACGTGGCTCAACAGTAACAGAGGTAAACTCTAAAATATGTGGTGAGATAAAAGTCACTGTTCGGTGGAACATAGATCAGTGACACGTTTCTCTTACAGAAAGGTTTAGATTGTCAATTTTCTGTCTTCCAGGTGAAAAAAAAGACAACAAATAAAGCAAAAACAAAAACCGAAACCTTTCTCTATGAATAGTAGATTAATCTAATATGCTGCACTTGGGTATCTAGATGCAATTTTTGCCTCACCTTGTACGTGTTTCTTTTTTTCTTTTAAAGTTGCATCAGGGTAGGCTCCCTGAGTATCAAGGATGTCCATCTGCCCCTCAAGAATCAGCAGAATTGAGACAGTTGGAAGAGAGAGGGCACAGAGGAGCCAGAAGAGATCCATTCCAACATACAGATGAAGAGCCAAGCCGAAAACATCAGGGTTCCTGGAAAAATGACAGAAGAATCTCACCGAAAGAGGAATTTATTTCTGTTGTTCTAGGACAGCCCAATCCAGGAGAGTTGGACTTGAACTTAGTGAATCCCTCAGAAATTGGGTTTGAGAGACGTGGACGTTTAGAGGAAAGAGGAAAAATGGGGGCCCAGGCCCTCCCTGTCCACACCTCGCTGTGTTGTAGCAGATGAACTTTGACTCATAAAAATGGACATTATGCAATTCATGAAGGATTCTAAGGAAATCTGCTTTTATTTATGCCTGCAAATTTCCTCACAGTTTTTGCAGTCCTTGAAAACTATAGACAAGTTTTATAGAATCTTAGAAGCCCTTAAATCTGTAAACTAAACATGCTGAAAAACAGTTCTACATTCGTCATTTCAATTTCACAAACCTATACTCTTTAAAGTAGAGGGGAATTTGTAAATATTTGATGCACATTAAAAATTACCATGGCACCACTGAAAGCATGTTGCAAATCGTTTTTAGCTGACATATACAGTTCCAATGACACAGTGAACATTATAGAACAATTAAATATGTTTATTTGGCAGTTTTATGCCTGAGGACACTCTTCCCATGTTAATCCTTTTTACATTCTGCATGTAGATAAATGCCTATATGGGTGTATTGGTCATATAAATGTGGGGGAAGTGTCATGCCTTGTGAATCTGGCTCATTTCTTCCAGCACAGTTATCCAATATGCTCCCTGGAAAGGTATAATTGGAGCCCAAATTCTTGCTGATCCACTGCATGTACTGCAGAAAAGCGATCCATTATTTTCTTGCTGACTCTGCAGCATAAAATGTGTTGATCTACTTGGGGATATTCATTAGACTTGAATGTACAATGCAATTATCTCTTGCAAGTGTGGTAAATTACAAATAAAATAAGCAATGCATCAGACATGCTTCATATCATTTGTTAAAGTCTCAATCTGGTGAAAGAGGAAATGGAGTCCGAAAGCAATTGGATTAGAGACACACACTGGCTTACCAAAATTGGAATGAGATACATTTAAAAAAAGCTGCAAAGGGTCTGGCAATAATCGAGCTAAATACCTAAAAAGGATGGCTTTTGCTAATATAGATATCTAATGAACAAACCTGCTTTCCTTTAAAAAAAATACATGGTTCATTCATTCAATCATATTTATTGAGCGCTTACTGTGTGCAGAGCACTGTACTGCTTGGGAAGTACAAGTTGGCAACATATAGTTTATACCATAGTTAAACAGTATGCTCATCTTGTCTAGACGCAACCAGAGAGTTCCCTGTAATCCAAACATCTTTCTGTGACATATGCTGTTTCATGAAATTACCATGTCAGAGGAAAAGATATAATCAAGGCCATGGTCACAACTGGCCCATTTCCTGTAATGGGACCATGAGAGTGCAGGATGTCTTATCTGTCAATCTATCAGTGTATTTATTGAGAGCCGTGTATTAAAAGCACATGGGGAGCACAATACAGTAGAGTTGGTAGACTCTATCCCTGCCCTCCAGGAGCTTAATCAATCAATCAATCAATAAATCATATTTCTTGAGCGCTTACTGTGTGCAGAACACTGTACCAACTGTTTGGGAGACTATAATACTAAAAAATTGGTAGACACTTTCCCTGCCCTCAACTAGCTTACTGTCTAGAGAGGGAGACAGACAGACATTAATATAAACAAATTACAGATATGCACGTAAGTGCTGTGGTTCTAGTTTATGGTCTAGAGAGGAGCTTATAGTCTAGAGAATGCCAGATAATGCCTTCTCTCATTCCTAGAAGTAGCAAAATTGTGTCTGCTGGGATAAGGAAGGGAGAAGAAAGGGTAGGGAAAAGCCCAACATTTTTTCGTATTTTTTTTCTGCAAATTGAAGTTTCTTCTTGGAGATTTCCCCAGTGTGTCTTCTTCCCCAAATGGAAAACAAAAGAAAAACAACAAGAATCCTTGAGGTGAAACAAGATCTGGAGAAAGGGAAAAAAAGCAGAAAGACACTGCTTCCTCTTTTATCAAGTTTAGTGCTGTCCTAGATCAATGGAATATCAGCCTCACTCCCTGGTGGCAGTTTGCCAGTGATTCCTTGTCCACAAAACCATTATGAGTGTCGTGGTGGAACCCCTAGTAAAGTTAGCACGATTGTCCTGTGAATTCCAAAAACTACTCCGAGAAAAATTACATGTGGGTGCAAGTTTCTAAATATGGAAAAGTTGTATCTGTGTATGGCATATGGTGCTTGGGTGTGCTAATTTGGCACAACTAACTGTTCATGTTTATTAGGATTCATTTACCCTCAGCAAGGAGTTAGGTGACTTTCTGTAATGGAATCAGACCACTTAATGTTGCCTTTGCCTCACCCTTACAGCTGCAGTTACAGTTGGCATAACAGTGGCTTTGGCTTCTAGAAGAGGGAAACAGCTACCTCACCTGCTGGGTGACTTTTCCCTTCTATGGGAATACAAATGAGCCTACCTACTGACTCTGCCATCAGACATCCTATGTCACAAGTGCCCTTTCAGTCTACCACATCACGTAGTAATTACAGGGGAATTTCTCCCTCTCTTCAGAAAAAGGATACTTCCTTCCCTAACTTTAGTAGGTGGAAGCAGTATTAATCACATTTATTGCATGCCTACTAGGTGCAATGCCTTCCACTTTATGATAATATTTACAAAGCAATCAAAATATATAATCAAATGTACAACTGAATAAAAGCATATGCCTAAATCCTGGGGATGGATACAAATAGATATGTAAATTCTAAAGATGGCTTGGAATTCTGGGAATTAACTGGGAAGTCTTGTTGAGGAGGTGGGAATTCAGGAGGGTTTTAAATAATGAGAGGGATTTGGTCTATGGTACCCCTGAAACTAGTTTGGAGAATATTGAGAGGCAGCAGTAAAAACCCACAGAGCTGATTGGTCTTCTTCAACATATCCTCTCCTTCTTCCCACACATCCCCTCCTCCGCCATTACCGTCTTCCATCCCCCAAAACATTCCTACTCTCCCAACACTGCCTGACATCTCAACCACATTCCTTTCTTCTCCACCCACTGTCCTTCCCCAACCTTGTGCCCCACTCCCACAGGTCAATACTGCTGTGATTTCTGGAACCCCCACTCCAATAACCTCCACCTGCTATTGACTCACTCGCTCCTCCTCCATGACACCACAGAGACTTGGCTATCATCCAGTGACACTGCTTCCTCTGCTACTTTCTCTCAAGGGGGCCTCATCTTCTCCCATTCTTCCCAGATCACAGGGAAAAAGAAGGAAATGGGCCCTCTGCTTGCCCACGAGTATCATCTTTGCTCAACCTGACTCCCTTGGTCTCTCCTCTTCCTTTGAATCCCATATCATCCATCTCACCACCCTCCACTACTACTAGTTATTGTTAACTAACACAGTCCTAATCGCTGCATTTTTTTGCCAATTTTGATGCTTTTCTTGCCTTCCTGCTCTCTCATTTCCCACTCTAATCCTTGGGGACATCAACCTTCGAATTATTGATTCCACTGAGTTGCCAGTCACACAAATCTTCTACTTCCTCCTCTGACCGTGCCCTACTTCAGCCAATCACCAGCACAGACACATATTTGATCTAATCACCTGCAAGTGCCAAGCCACCCTGCTCAGTTATAAATTCGTTGAAGAGTTTCTAAGCTTCTCAAGGAAACAGTATGATCTAAAAGATAAAGCACAGGCCTGGAAGTCAAAAGGACCTGGATTCTAATCCTGACTCTGCAACCTGTGTGCTGTGTGACCTTGGGCATGTCACGTAACTCCTCTGTGCCTGAGTTACCTCATCTGTAAAGTAGGGATTAAGATTGTGAACCCCATGGGGGACATGGATTGTGTCCAACCTAATTAGCTTGTATCAATCACTCATGTATTTTGAGTAATAAATAATGGCATTTATTAAGCACATACTATGTGTAAAGCACTGTTCTAAACACTGGGAAAGTTACAGGGTGATCATGTTGTCCCACGTGGGGCTCACAGTCTTAATACCCTTTTTACAGATGAGGTAACTGAGGCACAGAGAAGTTAAATGACTTGCCCAAAGTCACATAGCTGACAAGTGGCAGAGCCAGGATTTGAACCCATGACCTCTGACTCCAAAGCCCAGGCTCTTTCCATTGAGCAACGCTGCTTTTCACTTACATTGTCCATAGCACTGTACTAATCTTTTGGGAGAGCACAATAACAGAGGTAGGTATCTACCCCAGGGCTTAGTACAGTGCCTGGCACAAAGTAAGTGCCAGACCATAAAACAGTAAATGCAAATATCATATATATTTTTAAAAAAGTAGTGGCACCCCGTCTCTTAATTTTACTGTACTCTGTTAAGTACTTACTACAGTGCTCTGTGCAGAATAAGTGCTCAGCAAATACTACTGATTGATTTAGCAACATATTAAACTTGCCCAAATGTTTAGTTCAGTAGCAGTAATGGTATCTTCTGAATGGCTGCTGAGCTCAATGCGCTGCCCTAAGCACTTGGGAAAGTACATCAGAAGCATATTGTGCGCTCCCTTCCCACACAGTGAGAGGTTACAGGAGTGTAGACACTCATGGGGAAGACATACAGCCAGACACTTGTACAATTAGTGGGAGAAGAAGGGCGGGTAGAGTAAATGAGGAAAAGTAAGAGTAAGGAAAGATGGCTGGGGAATCGATGAACAAATGAGTAAGCAGAGTATGAAGACTGATACATAATGAAATTCCAAGGATGGCTGTAGATACATATATGAAGATGAATGAAATAAAGATTGTCCCTTGCTCCCTCAAAGGTTAGTAACATACAACAAACATGGGAATAGAAGAAATACCATTTCTAGATCAGACCAAAATCCATCACTCAGTGTTCTTTTTCTCACCACAGCAACATGATATAATGATAATAATGATGACATTTGTTAAGTGCTTACTATGTGCCAAGCAATGTTCTAAGCACCGGGGGAAATACAAGGTAATCAGGTTGTCCCATGTGGGGCTTACAGTCTTAATCCCCATTTTACAGAAGAGGTAACTGAGGCACAGAGACGTGAAGTGACGCACCCAGAGTCACACAGCTGACGAGTGGAGGAGCCGGGATTAGACCCATGACCTCTGACTCCCAAGCCCTGGCTTTTTCCACTGAGCCATGCTGCTTCTCACATATCTGGAGGAAGAGTTTAACTTCAATCTCCTCAACATCCATCTCTAGTTTAATGGCTAAAAATACTTTTAAAATTTTGCCTGAAGAAAGGAACACTACAATATTTGACTTTTGGCTAGGGAGGTATCTTTTAATCATCACCAATGGCATTTAGTGAGCACTTACTGTGTTCAGGGTACTAAGCATTTAAGAGAGAACAATACAGAGTTGGTAGACATGGTCCCTGCCGACAACCTTGGAGCTGAAAGTATTGATAAATGCACTATTTGAAAATCCCTGAAATAGAATAGAAAATTCTGAAAGTTGTTGGAGTTATTGCCTTTCCTCATCCTGACTGTTCTTATGCAAGACAAAAAATATTGTGAAGGTTATCATTCCCATAGGAATTTAAGAAACATTTTCCAATCAGAGGTAGTCAAGAAAATTTAGATAAATTATGAATAACTATCCCAAAATAGAAAATTCACGCCTTAAACCTCATTATTCTTACTAGTAAAATCCTAGATAACAATCTAATTCCTTATTTTCAAGGTAAGAAACTCTCCTCTTCCCCATGTGAAACCATCATTTACATGGAGCTCACTTTGACATTAAAAATGAAAGGAAATACTGTGTGGAATATCTGAAGGAGACTTTTTCCATTGGTCCACATTTAGAATGCTAGCATGAGGTCTCAGTAGGGATGAGTTTTGGATCAGCAGTTCCAGTAGTGTTAGAGAAAAATGATCTTCTTTTAAAGAAAACAGCACAGGCCCAGATTTTAGTCTAGTTTTGTTGCAATAGAGAGCAGGAGGCTCATCATTAATCCCTAAATATGAGTGGGAACTCATGAGAACTGGGGAAATTAGTGGTGGTTTTGGGGAGTCAGTAAATTTAATTTTTCTACAAAAAGGCTGAGATCTGAAACACTAAAAATAATAATGATGGTATTTATTAATAGCTAACTATGTTCTTAGCATTGAGGTTCATAGTAGATAATTAGATCACATATAGCCCCTGTCCCACATGGATTCCCAAACAGGAGGCACTGATACAATTTTATGGATTGGGCACTTTTACTACTTTAGGATGAAGGTCATAGCAACACAGTAAGTGCTCAATAAAGACGATCAAATGCATGAATGAATGAACAGCATTATGTGGTGAACCTCGACTTGTCTGAAGCAAGTGTTTAAAATTCTAGAAGTGATATTGACGTAGCACTTCTGGATGAAAATTCGTTAGCCCTTTTTGTCCAGGGGCCATGTAAGACAAAGATCTTCGGACAGTCTGGCATCATTTATTAGATGGCCATATGGGTATGGTACGTTCCGAAACCATATACCAAATCCAACTTCTTCAGTGAGGCTGCCTCAGACTGACTCCTTGAACAATCTCTTCCTCCAGTGAAATTTAATACAAGTTTTCCACCTACACCGCTGTGACGGAGGCCCGTGTGGAGCAGAGGGAAGTTGACAAAAAGGTGAAGGCCTGGCTTTGACTCTAACATTTGAGAAAGTCATCACTGTAGTGCAAGTCGTTAAAATGACAAAGCATTTGGAACTGAAGGCATTCCTCCCGGAATCTTCAAGCAGGGTTGGGGGATGGGGCTTAAAAGCTTAGTCTATCAGCAAGCTATGAAATACTGAAAAAATGCCTCCAAAATTCAAAAATACCACCACAATCTTCATTTTCTCAAATCTTCAGATTTGAGAACTGATTATGGAAACTTCTGGGGTATCACCCTGTTCTCCATTGCCAGAAGAATTCCTCTTGGCAGGCTACCAAAAGATACAGCTAATCATGCCTCCCTGAATCACAGTATGGTTTAGAACCAAACCCTTGTGTGTTACACAAACTTTGCAGCAAAGCACATACAGGAAAAGTTCAGAAAGCAATCTCTCAACTGTATATCAGTTTTACTACATTTAACACAAGCATTTGGCCCCTATCCACAAACCTCGTGGGCCAAACAAAGCCTATTTTTACATCTTCAGAAATTTACTAAGATCCCTACGTAGCAGTGTGATAGCATCCGTGTTTTCTGAAGGAGTCAACAAGAATGTGGAGAGAGGCAAACCAACCAGTATGATGTATTTAGGTTTTCTAAAGGCTCTTGGCTGGATTTTCCAGGTTTTTCTTTTAATTGAAGAAACATGGGATTGAAGCGAATATACTTTCATTGTCAGAAAATTGGCTAAAAGCCAGGAAACAGAGGTACATAGCCCCTGTTTAGAATGGAAAAATGTAAATAGTGGATGAGGATCAGTGCTTGGACTAGCTTTTTTTTACTATCTTCATACATTATCTGGAAGAGGGATTGACAATAATCAATCAGTGGTATTTCTTGAGCACCTACTGAATGTGAAGCGCTAAACTAAGACCTTGGGAAATACAACAGAAGTAAGAGACATTTCCTGCCCTTCAGGGTTTCATGATCTAAAGGGATGAGGCAGGCAAAAAATATTTACAAATGGTGTATGATGGAGAATTTATCAGTAAAGGAAGTCAAATAGATCAGGGTGAAGTAGCAGAATAAATAATTGAAAAGTCAAATAAGAATACATATGAATGGGTAGGTGCTGAGGAGTATGAATAGAATAAAATACTAAACTGCTAAAGGTGGTTGCTGTGTTGAAATGAATAGACTTTTATGAATTATCTGGGGAAGGCTTCCTGAAGAAGGTGGGATTTTAGAAAGGCTTTGAAGAGAGAGCTATGGTTTGGTGGTTTTCAGAAGGGGAGATTTCCAGGTCAGGGAAACAGTGTAAGCAAATAGATGGAGGTAAGAAAGTCAAGAACATGGTACAGTTTGAATGCGATCCTGGGTGGAACAAAGAGTATGAGCTGGAAAATAGCACATTGGGAGAACCAGTATGTAGATTGGAGAGAACTGGGGTAGTTTAAATCTCAAAGTTTGCTTTTTACAGCAATGAAATTCCAAGAAGATTGGGATAAACTACAGGAAAATAGCATTAAAATGAATTAGTGAACTGAAAATCACCAGATGAGTTTCAACGTGAGCAATTTCAAAGAAAATAAACCCTCAATATAACACTTATTTGAAGAATTTGGAGCTATCACTCAATCAATCAATGGTATTTATTGAGCACTTACTCAGTGCAAAACACCATAATAAAGACTTGGTAAGGAGATTATTCATTGTAGCTTGAAAGAAATAGATTACTCATTGTAGCTTGAAGGAAATAGATTGAAAACAAAGAAAAGAAAACACTTCATGCAACTGCAGTAAATACATGTCAATCAATCAATAGAATTTAGTGAATACTCACAGAGCACTGTCTTAAGCACTTGGAAAGTACAATACCATAGAGTTAATAGACTTAGTCCCTGCCCTCAAAGAGTTTACAAACTAGTGGACGAGATAATCTAATTTACATGAAATTTGTTACCTCTGGAAATTGTGCAAGTAGAAAAAACTTAGAAGCCTCAAGAGGAATTTGTAAATAAATTTAAGTGTAAACTGTGCACAGTGGGCTACTAGAAGGGAAATTAGGGGTGTAGGGTGTAGATGTTAGGTGATATATTCCTAAACATTTGCATTGATGTCAAGACTGTGAGCCCGCTGTTGGATAGGGACCGTCTCTATATGTTGCCAACTTGTACTTCCCAAGCGCTTAGTACAGTGCTCTGCACACAGTAAGTGCTCAATAAATACGACTGAATGAATGAAAGAAGGGCTCCAGGGGCCTTCCCAGACTAAGCCCCAATTATCCTCAGCTCCTCCTCCCTTCTGCATCACCTTGACTCACTCTCTTTTCTCTTCTCCCCCTCTCCCTGTCCCACAGCACTTATGTATATGTATTCATATATCTATAATTCCATTTATTTATATTGATGCTGGTTTACTTGTATTGATGTCTGTCTTCCCCGGTTATGGTCAGGGATTGTCTCTCTTTATTTGCTGTATTGTACTTTCTCAGTGCTTAATACAGTGCTCTTCACACAGTAAGTGCTCAATAAATACAATTGAATGAATGAATGAAGTGTAACCATCATGTGGTTTCTCTAGCATCCTGTTAGCAGAGACAAAATATTGGACTGGATGATTATCGAGCTGACAACACAACGATCATATTTACTTTATTATGCTCTTATTCTTTTAGGAGTATAATCCAGGAAAATGAAGGATAGATAAATGCATGGTCATGTAGGGTGAAACCAATGCTCTTGCAAAATCTCAGGTTGCTTTGAAATCCTCAAGATTTCTTCTGAGTATACATTATTAAGAAAACTGTGCACAGAGAAATAGCGAAGAAAACATACAAGCCACAGGTAATTTTTTATTTCGATGAAGAGAGAACGGAAGACATTTAGAAAACTGGCTCAGTTGTTAAAAATGATCATTATTCCAGTATCTTGGAAATTTCATACTTGAAGTTTGTGAAAGATCTGCATACTCCATCATATGCAAGAAATAGGGGTGTGTATTTTCAGTTGCTTTTCGCACCAGACAAACTGAGTGTCTTTAAAGTATCTCAAACATCTGCCATGGCTATTAATGCGTACCCACTAATTGTCGTGTGCTGCTTTAGTCTAATAATGGTACAGTTTACTTAGTATGCTAATGACACACATTTCAGAATGAAGCGTCACTTTTCAAATAAGGCTCCCAGAAATGCAAAGTCGTCACAAAATCTGGCTTACCTGACTATATTTGATCCATCCAACTGATCTGGAAATGTTCCAAAAAGCTACCTAATATTCCTAACTTCAGCAGGTAAAAAAAGAATGAATCATTTTATTTCTCTTTTGATTTTTATACCTCCAATTACAATGAAAGCAGAGGGAATAAAGGGCAAAAATGCATTTCTATTAACATGTATTTAGTGCCCATGGAGCTGACAACACTGTATTAGATATGATCAAAATGAAAGCAAGGAGGAAAGGTTGGTGTGAGACTGTATAAAGGTGCTCAATAAATGATACCGATAGCAATGATAGTCCAGGGAATAAGTGAAATACTAGCTCTAGTATGATCAGTTTATGAAGGGAAAAAGGTGCTATTGGCAGAGAGCACCTCATTTATCATCCTCCCATTCCGTGGGCTGGTCCTGGGTCAGATGGCCCCTGACAGTCCCTGTGAATATTGGCCACTGAGAGACGTGTGATGCTGTGTGTGTTACGCTGCATGGGCAGCAAGTGTAACATAATCATTCATTCATTCAATTGTATTTATTGAGCACTTACTGTGTGCAGAGCACTGTACTAAGCACTTGGGAAGTACAAGTCGGCAACATATAGAGACAGTCCCTACCCAACAACGGGCTCGCAGTCTAGAAGGGGGATACAGGCAACAAAACAAAACATGTAGACAGGTGTCAAAACTGTCGGAGTAAATAGAATTATAGCTATATATACATCCTTAATGAATAGATTAATAATAATAATGAAGGCATTTATTAAGCCCTTATTATGTGCAAAGCACTGTTCTATGGCTGGGGAGGTAACAAGGTGATTAGGTTGTCCCACGTGGGGCTCACAGTCTTAATCCCCATTTTACAGATGAGGTAACTGAGGCACAGAGAAGTTAAGTGACTTGCCCAAAGTCACACAGCTGATAATTGGCAGAGCCGGGATTTGAACCCATGACCTCTGACTCCAAAGCTTGGACTTTTTCCACTGAGCCACGCTGCTTCCCCTGAGTAGTAAAATATGTACAATAAGTAGTAAAAATATGTACAAGTAACATAAATAAATATTTATTACTATAAATATGTACAAATCAAGTCCTAGGCCACATTTTATAGAGGCCCACCCAAACAGAGCATTCCTTCTTATGCCCCACTGATGCCCCAACTTGCTCAAAAGCCACTGTATTCCCCTCCCAATCTGGCTTACTGTGTGCAGAGCACTGTACTAAGAGCATAGCACTGTGCTTTGGCACTTCCATTCTGATGAACTTGGAAAGTCACACTTTTTCTGAATTGTTGACTGAGACAGTAACTGATTACATCTAGTACAGAATAAAGACCAGCTGTGAGAGGGCCACTCTATGAGAACTTGGAACAGTGCGTGGCACATTGTAAGTGCTTAGCAAATACCATCATTATTATTACAACACCTCTGTGAAAATCGTTAAAATTGCTCCTTTTCCACTGTTATCAGCAGAGAATCAAAAGACAAAGAAAAACTTGGAAGTGTATAAAACAATTGTTCACTTTGACCTGAGATATACAACATGTGCATATACAAACACCCTGAGAAGTGACACGATTGAAGCCCCAAGTGGGACTCTAGAAAACAGGACATTAGCATTTAAGAACTAGCACATTTTTCCAGGATAAGAAACTAAGCCTGGCAGTGCGACAGGCCAGGGTATAAGCAAGATATCTGGCTGAGATTTAAACCCAGTTTCTTCCCACAGTTTCTTAAAAGACAAATAGAAGAGAAACATGAATCTTACCACGAGAAAGACTAGCTCAGAGACTGGCCTTCAGTGATTGCTATCTAAAAGGAGAGAAACTGAAAGGGGGCCCAAAAGGCAGGAAATATCCTAAATGTAACCTGCCAGAAAGGCATGGCTGATTTCCTCCTGAAGGGTACTAAGGAAGCCATAAGAGAATCAAAGCCATTTGTGGTAAGGTATAGGAATGAAAATAAACACATATGAGATTTTAACTTCGAAAATTTAGATGTCAGAAAGGCCAGGAATTCAATCAGCCATTCTATGAGCTTCAGTGGTTACTAGACAGATTCTGACTTTGCTCTAGAGGGCTGTGGATTGTGATGCTTGATTTGGGTTACCTCCAGTTCACTTATTTACTGACTTACGGAATCCACTTTGTACAAAACAAACACAGTATTCTTTAAATAACAGGCAAAACAGGAATACCACCCACTTCATCCCGAACATAGAGACAAATACACGTTTCTACCCCCCAAACACAATTAGCCTACTCTGTCCAGATGATCACTCCTTGCCAACCTTTTCCACCAGCCCTACCAACAATTTCATAGTCATTTAGCCTTCTAAGCCCACAGGCTCTGCCACTATTACAATTTACCAGTGAGGAAAACAAGCCTTTCCCTTTTGGTTTAAGGTATCAAATGGCAGAATTCTTTATATGAATTGCATCCCAAAGACACTATTAGATCATTTATATACTAGTGAGCTCTTGGATTGAAAATGTCTCAGTTAAGTGATAGTATTTTCATTTTATTCATAACTTTTCCAGGATTAGTTTCCTCTACCTTGCCATAGTGAAAGTCCATGGATATTATGATGCTACATCATAGCCATAATCAAGTTTCTCCTAAGTGAGAGTCATGACGCTGTCTCCATAACATGATACTTGGGGGATAATGAATGCTCACACTCACTGAGTATGGACCCAGGTCCTGGATATCATAGACGCATAAAGCTAGAAGGAACTTGGAGAGATTGTATGACCTACCCCTCTTCTCCATGAATATGAACAACTTTACTGTCCAGACAAGATGCTGGTCAGGTTTTCCCTTAAAGATTTAGAGGAATGGCTACCCAACAGCATGACAACATGACTAATGTCATTACCAGGTCAGAGTAATAATCTGTCTATTTGGCACTTGGTCTCCAATAGTTGCTTGGGAGAACAACCTGATGATGACTGGAGAAGCAGCGAGGCTTAGTGGAAAGAGCCCGGGCTTGGGAATCAGAAGTCACGGGTTCTAATCCCAGCTCCACCACTTGTCAGCTGCGTGACTTTGGGCAAGTCACTTAACTTCTCTGGGCCTCAGTTATCTCATCTGTAAAGTGGGGGTTAAGACTGTGAACCCCACGTAGGACAACCTGATTATCTTGTATAGTGCTTAACAAATACCATTATTATTATTATCATTATATTTTACTTATATCATAGGCTAGTCAGTATAGGAGGAACATACCTGATAAAAATCAATCATGTATTTGAGATGTTAAAAGATATTTTGGCTGTAGGCAGTACTATTAAGCTGACTTTAATTAGTTCCTTCCTGATACTGTCTTGGTAATTCCAGCAGTGAATGAGAACGTAGCACCATCAGTGCCAGTGTTCGATATTGACATACATAAACATTTTCATAAACTACCCTGAAAGCTGCAGGAAAAGGGAACTGGCAAGGAACCAAAGCATTATAATCTGGGCCAAGAATGTGATTCTGGAAATTTTCCACTGTGGTTTTCACATCATAGTAATCTGTATGACTTGGAGAGCTAGTAAAACAACTCTGTATAGGGACAGGGTAATCAAGGTAACTTCAGTGTCACAAAGAGGAGTGTTTTTAATAACCATAGAACCACAGTGAGGTCACATGTTACACACTTCCAACGCTCCTTAGGGAAACAGAGACCTGACTGTTTTTTAATTTCTCATATTATCTCAGAAACAGAAGCATTTATTTTTGTATTTCTAAAATACGGCCATCATTAGTATGCTAATGGAGTGAAAAACCCTCCCCGCCAAGCAAACCTCATAAAGGATTCCTCTAGCAGAGCAGAAGCAGAAGTAGTTTACATTCATAAAGTCCACCACTCAAAATCCCTGCTGAAGAAGAGTCAGGAAGAGTAATAGCTCTAGTGAGACACATGGAAGTTTCACAAGAGAAAACAGACTCTTGGATTATCATTTCCCCCTGATTTCTGTGGCCCCTTTTCCCTTGTTTGCTATTTAATCTTAGGCACTCTCAATTACCTAATTGTTTTATTTTCTTGGCAGATTCGAAGATTGAAATAAGGATAAACTCTAGTCTGAAAACTGTAAACAAATTGGGTTAAAACTTGCGATGTTCCTGTCTGCTCTTTCCCTTTTTCTAACTTTCCAAGTTTTATGGACACAGCAGGGCATAACAGTACAAGCAAACCACAGCTCAGGAGGCTGATTTGATTGACAGCATGGGATATAAGCACTGTGGCACATGTCTGATCTCTGAGGAGCCCAGAAATAAATGAGCTACTCAAAAACTGATGCATCTTTTAAGCAACCTCAACAGCTGGTGGGGCTTTTATTTATAGGGTCACAAAAACCACATATTTCAACATTTTCTTTTGCTTCTCTATCCATGATGTTATCTTCAAATTTTGTAAACGAAAAAGAAATCAACATATTTCCTTTCAAAGGAAACATTTTCCCATCCCTCAAAAGGTCCTGACAAACAGACTTCAGGGGAAAGTGCTGTCTTGAAATGACAGAGAAAAGTTATTATGCCCTAGTTTATTAAAAAAAGGAAAGATTGAAAAGACACACGCATTTATGAATATATAGAGAACACATACAGCCATAAAATCCTGATTAAATTTTCAGTCAAAATGACAATTATATCCACTCAACTCATGTCTAATAATTTGATTCTAATTCATTTGAATTCCGTATCAGAGTTGCTTCCAAATTTCAAAAAATACTCTATTGGGAGAGGCGAGGGGATTCTTTAACTTAAAGAAAACTAGAGCTTTGTTTTTAAATGCAGTCAGCCATACACTGCTTTTGGGGTATCCCATGTTGATAATCCAGCCACAGCTGCTATTTTATCACTAGCCTTACTTTTAAACCTTCTGTAGCCAAAGGATTAAGATTTGTTGATTCAAACTACCCTCAGAAAATAACGCTCAGGAAATGTCTTAGACAAGAGTAGAAAAAATTCAGTTGGTATGTCAGTGATTAAGATAAGGTAATATCTTTTTACAGATTCCTACAATTCTGTTCATCTTAAAGTTCCTCAAAACCAAGCTTCTTTGATCTGTTCCTCAAAAAAGGAGTCCATGACCTGAAAGCGGAGAGAAGGAATCGTCCTCAGATATATAGACAACTTGCCCCCTTGTGCTACTTGTCTTCTCTTGCCAGTAAAGGAATAATTCAGGAATCCCTGGGGTTTCCTCAACAACTATGTAGTGCCGTATGGGGGCTCATCTAAACCTCAGGCATTTTGGGGAATACGATATTTCCTTTCCTCAACAGGATAGTAGATGGCTTCTAGACTATTAGAATTGCAGAAGTCATACCAGAAAACCCTCCATAAAGATGACTGATAAAGAAGCCACACCAGAGAAGCAGTGTGGATTAGTGGCAGGAGCACAGGCTTGAGAGTCACAGCACATGGTTTCTAATCCCAGCTCCACCACTTGTCTGCTGTGTGACCTTGGCCAAGTCATCTAACTTCCCTGTGCCTCAGTTACCTCATCTATAAAACAGGGATTAAGACTGTGAGCCCTATGTGGGACAGGAACTGAGTCCAACGTGATTAGTTTGCCTCTACCCCAGTGCTTAGAACAGTTCTTGGTACATAGAAAGCACTTAAAAAAATACCATTATTATTACTGTTATCGGAGAGAAAGAGCAGAGGGTTTCCCGATGTGGTTGAGAGGATCACATCAAGAGCCCCGGGAAACTTCCATTTACGAAAATCCCTTCCATAGGCAGATCTAATTTTGGTAAGCAGGCCCATGGATCCATGATTGAGGGTGGACAAAAAAGATCAGGGGAGAGAGGATTTGGAAGGCAGAAGGCAGAAGTGCTTCCACCCGAATCACAACCAAACTGTTTCTGAGCCTGCTGTGAAGACACTCGACAACCCCCCAAGGCTGTTGTTCTCAGAGTCACAGCACTCCAGGAGGTTTCTAACACTGCCTGCCGCTTGGCTCAGAACTCATGAATGTCTGACAACCAAAGTGGCTGCCTTAATCCATAGATTGGATTAAAATCACCTGTTGGGATGGATATGGACTCAGCCCCCAGGTCTATTTTACTCCACCTTGGTCTGAGGCTATTGTGAAGGAGAGCCACCGTCAAGGAGAGCCTGGCCTGATATTTGGGCAGAAATAAAAATACCTGAGGATATTTAGATTCCCTAAATCGTATTTCCCCTCTCAGGGTCGCTCCTGGAGAGTTTCCAGTACTCTACCAGTTACGACTACAGGAGGGAGAGTCAAGCAGAGGCATACCCATTCCATTACGAGCTTGGACAGTGGCCAGCGAGTGGAAGGCAATCTGCTACAAGTCAAAACTCACTTGTGCTGGGCAGCAACGACATGGGAGAGAGTCAAGGGCAGAGACTTGTTCACTATGCAGGAGGAGACAATGGTAAACCACTTCCGTATTTTTTACCAAGAAAACTCTATGAATACACTACCAAAATGATTGCAGATGGAAGTGGGGTGTTCTGGGAGAGATGTACCTATGGCATCGCTATGGGTCGGAGATGATTCAACAGCATAAGACAACAACAGCAAGTCATATTTGGGATTCTAAAAGGAACTGTCACCCACACTGAACGTTATTCATCAATCCCCTCATTGGTTTTATTAAAAAAGAAATTTTAGAGCTCATTTTAAATGCATAATGAGGTTATTTATTAAGTGTAGACTATATGATAACCACTGTGGTTAGTGCTATGGTAGATACAGATACTTCGACTCAGACACACCCCCATCTCACACGTGCTCCCAATCTAGACGTTAGAGAGAGCAGGGATTATAAATCCATTTTCAAGTTAACAGAAGTACAGAAAGGTTAAGTGACTTAAGGTCCCACAGCAGGCTGATGGCAGAGCTGGGTCTTGAACCCAGGTCGCTCTCCTATGTTGCTCTTGGTGTGTTTCTGATTTTGAATATTCTACCATTTGCCTGGATCATTATAATAACTTGCTTATTTACCACATCATTTCAGATTCCTTTAAGAGCAAATAGAGGAGAAAATGAATGTTGGTTTAAATTCTGCTCAAATAGCTCTGCGGATATCATTAGACTAGCCACAGGTGAGAAAGAGAGGTATATTTTGCACACAGGCAATTATTTCTACTTTTCTAAGTACCTCATAGGAGTGAGATTGGGTAATGCAGAAACATGTTATTCATGAAGTTAGAGTTTGCTTTAATATGAAAGAACACCTACATCTCACTAATCTGCCTATTGCCAATTGAGTTGGTGTTTCAAACTCCTTCTGTATATTCCTCAAGTTTCCAGTGCTCTACACACTGAAACCACTCAATAAAAACGGCTGCCGCTGTTCCTAAAGACTCGTTCTCCATCTCTCTCTTGTTCCTCTTTCCTCTCAAATTTCTTCCATCTTGCTTCCCTTCCAACTACTGTATCCCTAGCCTGTGATGTTCACCGGTAGGTTAAAAGTGTTTGCAGATGATTATTAATTAAAATAATGATAATAATGCATGGCCTAGTGGATAGAGCATGGGCCCAGGAGTCAGAAGGTCATGGGTTCTAATCCCACTCTCCCACTTGTCTGCTGTGTGACCTTGAGCAAGTCACTTCTCTGTGCCTCAGTTCCCTCATCTGTAAAATGGGGATTAAGACCATGAGCCCTGTGTAAGACAGGGACTGTGCTCAACCCGATTACCTTGTATCTATCGCAGTGCTTAGAACAGTGCCTGACACATAGTAAGTACTTAAATACCATAATAATAATGATAATTGTGATATTTGCTATATGCTTAATACATAATAATAATAATAATGGCATTTATTAAGCGCTTACTATGTGCAAACCACTATTCTAAGCACTGGGGAGGTTACAAGGTGATCAGATTGTCCCTCATGGGGCTCACAGTCTTAATCCCCATTTTACAGATGAGGGAACTGAGGCACAGAGAAGTTAAGTGACTTGCCCATAGTCACACAGTTGACAATTCGTGGAGCCAGGATTTGAACCCATGACTTCTGACTCCAAAGCCCATGCTCTTTCCACCGAGCCACGCTGATTCCCTAATACATGACAAACACTAAACAGTCAGAGGACCTGACTGACTGTCAGGGAGTCAGAGGACCTGAGTTCTAATCCTGACTCTGCCACTTGCCTGCTGGGTAAGCTTGGGGAAGTCAATCAATTAATAAATCTTATTTATTGAGTGCTTACTGTGTGCAGAGCTCTGTATTAAGCACTTGGGAGAGTACAATACAACAGAATTGATAGACATGTTCCCTGACTACAACAGGCTTACAGTCTAGAAGGGGAGACAGACATTAATATAAATAAAGGATATGTACTTAAGTGATGTGGGGCTAAAGGAGGGGTGAATAAAGGGTATAAATCCAAGCGCAAGAGTGGTGGAGAAGGGTATGGGAGAAGAGGAATTGAGGGGTTAGTCAGGGAAGGCCTCTTGGAGGAGATGTGATTTTAAAAAGGTTTTGAAGGTGGGGAGAGTGTTGGATGTGTCATATCTGTCAAATACGAAGAGGGAGGGCATTTCAGGCCAGAGGTAGGATGGGGCAAGAGGTCGGTGGTGAGATAAACAAGATCAAGGTAGATTGAGTAGGTTAGCTTTAGAGGAATGAAGTGTGTGGGCTGGGTTGCAGTAGAAAAGCAGTGAGGTTAGGTTAGGAGGGGGCAAGGTGATTGAGTGCTTCAAAGTCAATGGTAAAGAGTTGCCGTTTGATGGAGAGGTGGATGGGCAACCATGGGAGGTTTCTGAGGAGTAGGAAAAGAGGGACTAAATGAATGGAAGCAGAACAGAATGGAAGAGAAGCAATGTGGCTCAATGGAAAGAGCCCAGGCTTGGGAGTCAGAGGTGGAGAGTTCAAATCCCAACTCTGCCACTTGTCAGCTGTGTGACTTTGGGCAAGTCACTTAACTTCTCTGTGCCTCAGTTACCTCATCTGGAAAATGGGGATTAAGACTGTGAGCCCCCCGTGGGACAATCTGATCACTTTGTATCCTCCCCAGTGCTTAGAACAGTGCTTTGTACATAGTAAACGCTTAACAAATGCCATCACTATTATTTTTATTAATGGGTTTGTAAACAAATAATCTGGACGGAAAAGTGCAGTATGGACTGGATTCCAGGGAGTGATAGGAGGCAGGGAGGTCAGCAAGGAGGCTGATGAAGGAATTCACGTGGGATAGGATAAGTTATTGTATTAATGTAGTAGCCATGAGGACAGGGCAGGTTTTAGCAATGTTGTGAAGGTAGAACCAACAGGACTTGGTGATAGATTATGTGGGCTGAATGAGAGAGATGATTTGAGGATATCACCAAGATTATGGGCTTGTAAAACAGGGAGGATGGTGGTGCTATTTACAGTGATTGGAAAGTCAGGAGGAGGACAAGGTTTGGGTGGGAAGACAAGGAGTTCTGTTTTGGACATGTAAAGTTTGAAGTACTGGCAGAACATCCAAGTAGAAATGCCCTAAAGAGAGGAGGAAATGCAAGACTACAGAGAAGAGAGGCTGGAGATGTAGATTTGGGATTTATCTGGGTAGATATGGTAGTTGAAGCCACAGGAGTGAATGAGCTCTCCAAGGGAGTGGGAGTTGATGGAAAATAGAAGGGGGTCAGGAACTGAACCTTGAGGTACACCCACAGTTAGGGGTGGGAGGCAGAGCAGGAGCCTGCAAAAGAGACTGAGAAGTCACTTCACTTCTCTGTGCCTCAATTTCCTCAAGTGTTAAATAGGGTCTCAATTCCTGTTCTCCCTCCTACATAGACTGTAAGGTCTGTGTGGAACAGGACCTGTGTCCAATCTGATTAACTTGTATCAACCCCAGTACTTACAACAGTGCTTCACACTTAATAAGTGTTTAACAAATTCCATTCAAAGAAAAGACTGTAAAGTCATCCTCTAGACTGTAAGCCTGTTGTGGGCAGGGAATATGTCTGTTTATTGTTGGACTCTCCCAAGCTCATACAATAAGCAATCAATAAATACGACTGAATCCAAAAAAACCCAACAAAACACTGGAGCAGATAATCAGGTCAGGTCAGACACAGTCACTATTTTACACAAAGCTTACAGACTGTTCAGAAGGAAGAACAGGTATTGAAACCCTATTTTTACAGATGAAGAAACAGGTAAAAAGAAGTTAAGTGAATTGCTCAAGGCCCCACAGTGAGCTAGCTATTGGCAGAGCTGGAATTAGAATCCAGGTCCTCTGACTCCAAGGCCTGTGCTCTTTCCACTAAGCCACACTGCTTCTCTGTGGATTCTCTTTCCGTAGTTTAGCCTCTACATGGGTGGAGAATGGGAATGTCGACTGGCATTCAAGAGGGACCAGAGCTCCGAGCCACCACAAAAGCAGCCCTGAAGGAAACTGAGGGAAAAAGGCAGTGTTTCTGGTGCTCCCAGAGATCTGCTTTATTGCCCCTAAAGTAACTCCTGCCCATCTGTTCATACACATAGAAAGACTGGTTGCCGGTAGTCACGCAAATCATTTCTTTCAGTGAATGATTCTTCCAACGGCATAATCCCAACTGGAGGGGAAAACATACCAAAGGGTAGGGGGAGGCTCTGTTCTAGTCCAGGGACAAAAAGGTGAGAGACTGAGAGGAATTATCAGAGAATTGTGCACACAGGGGATCCCCAATTATTAGGTTAAAGGGCTGACTTCTTCACTGATGCTATTACACCAGCTGTCCAAAAGTGATTTTAGCTCTTCTTTCTTGGAGAGAACAACTCATCCAATAAGGGTGTGGAGGGAAAGAAAACTTCCCTGCCACTTCCTGCTGTACCTTCTGCTCAAATCTGACCCGTGCCTCCTGAAACATTCACCCTTGCCCCCCGCCGACCCCCACCCTGTCAACAGGCTCCCCATGTGACTTTGAAACCAACTAAGAAACCAACACCTGAGGCACTACTATTACAACAGAAAAGCTCCTAAGAGAACATTTGGGTGATTGCCCTGAAAACCCTTCCCTGAGCACAAAACTACATGGCTAAGTGTGTGTTTCTGTGGCAAATGCAAACATTTGGAGATTCCCTAGAGTGTTTCACAGAGGGGAGGATAGGGCCCAGTGATAATTGGCTTTTCCTTGGTTGCAGAGGCTGACCTTCCTCAGCTTGAGCCTTTCTAATGTCTCTTTTGGATAGGATCACCCTGGTTACCAGAGGCAGCATAGTTAAAGACTTCCTCAGTATAACTACCCTGGCTGAGTTTGAAATATTGACCACAAGTGCTATTTTATTTCTAGAAAGCAGGGACCAAAGGTCATGCATGTTCTATACCATCCCTAATATATTGTGAGAGTTAAATATTCAGTGACCAGCTTAAGCCAACTGGAATTCAATGGGTGTTTATTAGAAAGGGAGGCAAAGTTTATGACAGTAAAGTGAGGACGACTGTTGTCCAGAGAAGAGGATATGCTAAAATGGAGGATCAGGAAAACGTTATTCCATTCATTTAGTTGTATTTATTGAGCATTTACTGTATGCAAAGCACTGTACTGAGCGTTTGAGAGAGTACAACAACAGACACAGTACCTGCCCACTAAGAGCTCACAGGCTAGAGGGGGAGAAAGATATTAACATACATAAATAAATTACAGATATACACAGATGTGCTATGGGGATGGGAGGGAGGATGAAGGGAACAAGTCAGGGTGACATAGGAGCGAAAGAAGAGGAGAGCTTAGTCAGGGAAGGCTTCTTGAAGGAGATGTGTCTTCAATAAGATTTTGAAGTGGGGTAGAGCAATAATCTGCCTGATAGGAAGAGGGAGGGAATTCCAGGTCAATCAATCAATCAATCAATCGTATTTATTGAGCGCTTACTATGTGCAGAGCACTGTACTAAGCGCTTGGGAAGCACAAATTGGCAACATATAGAGACAGTCCCTACCCAACAGTGGGCTCACAGTCTAAAACTGTCAGAGATAGGATATGGGTAGAAAGGTCGGCGGAGAGACAGACGAGACTGAGGTACGGTGAGAAGGTTAGCATTAGAGGAACGAAGTCCAAGATGGGGACCTTCAAAGCCCGCTTAAAACTCCATCTTCTTCAAGAGGCCTTTCCTAATGCTTCATTCCTCTAACTTGCTCTCCCTTGAGTCACCTCTGCACTTAGATCTGTATCTTTTAAACACTTGATGTTTTCCCCATCCTCAACCCTACAGCACTGAATAATAATAATAATAATAATAATAATAATAATAATAATAATAATAATAATGGCATTTCTTAAGCACTTACTATGTGCAAAGCACTGTTCTAAGTGCTGGGGAGGTTACAAGGTGATCAGGTTGTCCCACGTGGGGCTCACAGTCTTAATCCCCATTTTACAGATGAGGGAACTGAGGCCCAGAGAAGTGAAGTGACTTGCCCAAAGTCACACAGCTGACAATTGGAGGAGCCGGGATTTGAACCCATGACCTCTGACTCCAAAGCCTGTGCTCTTTCCACTGAGCCATGCTGCTTCTCTAACACTTACATACTCCTCCTTATATGCTCCAATTTCCCCTATGGCAATGTATTTTAATGTCCTTCTTTCCCACTAGACAATAAGATCCTTGTGGCTAGTGGTCATTTCTACCAACTGTATCATATAGTTCTCTCCCAGGTGCATAGTACGGTGTTATGCACACAGTAAGTGCTTAATAAATACCATATATTCACTGATTGACTGAAGGGGAACATTCTTAGGAAAAGCGAAGTATGTGAAGCTAACCCAGAAGGAGGTGCTGCTCTAGAAATGGGAATTGAGCAGAATTTTTTAAATTTTTCTCTTTACTTTCATTTTTGAAGATTTTCTTCCACCGAGATGGAAGGGGATGGTGGTAATAATTATGATATTTAATAAGTACTTACTATGTGCAGAGTACTGCACTAAGTGCTGGGAAAGAATACACAGGTGAGAGTTGTATGATTTCTGGCCCTCATGGAGTTCACAATCTAAAAATATTAGGGTGGAGGGAAAGAACCTAATGGATAGAAGAGAGGCCTGGGAGTCAGAGGATCTGAATTCTAAACCCAGGTCAGGCACCTGTTGCTGTGTGACTTTGGGCAAGTTACTTCACTTCTCTGTGCTTCAGTTATCTCATCTGTAAAATAGGGATTAAGACGGTGAGCCCACTGTGGGCAGGGATTGTCTTTATTTGTAGCTGAATCATATTTTCCAAGCACTTAGTACAGTGCTGTACACACAGTAAGCGCTCAATAAATACAATTGAATGAATTAATGTGAGATAGGGATTGTGTCCAGCCTGATTACCTTGAATCTACCCCAGTGCTTGAAACAGTGTCTGGCACACAGTAAATCTTAACAAATACCATGAAAAAAAATCAGTCATATTTATTGAGCGCTTACTCTGTGCAGAACAATGTTCATTCATTCATTCAGTCAGTCAATCATATTTATTGAGCGCTTACTGTGTGCAGAGCACTGTACTACGCGCTTGGGAAGTACATGTTGGCAACATTTAGAGATGGTCCCTACCCAACAACAGGCTCACAGTCTAGAAGGGGGAGACAGACAACAAAACATGTAGACAGGTGTCAAAATCGTCAGAACAAGTAGAATTATAGCTATATTCATTCATTCAATCATATTTGAGCACTTACTGTGTGCAGAGCGCTGTACTAAGTGCTTGGGAAGTACAAGTTGGCAACATATAGAGATGGTCCCTACCCAACAGCGGGCTCATACTAAATATGTACAAGTAAAATAAATAGAGTAATAAATCTGTACAAATGCATACAAGTGCTGTGGGGAGGGGAAGGAGGTAGGGTGTGGGGGGATGGCGAGGAGGAAAGGAAAAAGGGGGCTCAGTTTGGGAAGGCCTCCTGGAGGAGGTGAGCCCTCAGTAGGGCTCAGGTTCTACACAGGCCATGTCCCATCTCTCAGAGGAAAGCTGGGAGAAATGGGGTTGGTATCTGGTCAAGGAGCACCCTCTCGTAGGTTCCCCTGGATCGATCTCCAACCCAAGGTCAAAATTGGAACCATGTCCAGAAAGGGTTTTTAACGTGGCAGTATGAAAGCACTGCCACATGAACAGAATTTCAGGCTCTAACTTCCTTTATTTTCGTAGGTAAAGCTTACAAGGTCCTTCAAAAAGATGTAAACTGCCCTGGGGTGAACGAGATTGTCGATTGGTAAGTACCTAGAACTCAGCAGAGTCTGTTCCAAGATGTCTCAATGCCCCGGTGACAATCTGAACTCTTTGATCTTTGGATCCAGGGCGAAAATGTTTTTTCGGGCCGCTTTTGGTTACTGTTACCTCCACTGTCATTGAAAGAGACTGTTAAGAATGTCTTGCCCACCTCATTTTTCAAAATGTAGACCAAAATACAAATCGCCCCCCTTCAGAGGAGAATATTTTTATTCCTAGAGGAGGGATAGTTACTGACCCCGTGGACCCAGATCTTTAACGGTGGACAAACATTTTTTCCGTTATCATTTCGGCTCTGCCTCAGCCCGACCGAGGTCAACAGTCCTTTTCTTCAGACGGGGGTTTCTTTTGGGCTCCGATGTTACCCTGACTTCACCTGACTCATGTGCCTGGTTGTTTCTTGACAGGGTCGAAGGTTGTTTTCAAGTATACTCTTGAGCGAGTACAAAACACCAGAGTTGGTAGACATATTCCCTGCCCATAACAAGCTTACAGTCTAGAGGAATGGAATAACAGTAGTGTTTGCCAAAGCACTGTGCTAAGCACTGGCATAGATAAAAAAAAAATAATGAGATCAGACACAGCAGTCCCACAGTATATAAGGTAGGGAAAGGAGTTGTCATCCCCATGAGGAAACTGAGGCAAAGATTGGCTAGGGACCAGATTGCATCCACTGAGCTGTAGGCTGGGTGTATGAATGGCACGTGTTTATATGGGTATGGTAGGAGAAGAGAGATTGTCTTTTGTCACTTTTTAAAATAGTATTTGTTAAGCACCATGTTCTAGGCACTATAGTAAGCACTGGGATAGATACATGCTAATCAGGTTGGACAAAGTTCATGTCCCACGTGAGGCTCACAGTCTTAACCCCCTTAGTGGGGACTTCACTAAGGTCACACAGCAGAAAAGTGGCAGGGCTGGAATTAGAACCCAAGTACTTCTGGATTCTTGTCGTACAATAAAAGAAGATGGACTACTGCTGACCCTGTGAAGACACTGAAACTGACCAGACATATAGAAAAGCCCCCGTTAACACCTGCAGAAGATGTTGCAAGTCAGCCAGGAATTCTGGAAGGGGCCCCAGTGAAGTCTACGAAGCAGTAGTGGCCAAGAACTGGGAGCCATCTGGAAGCTCAATTACCTCCCAAAAACTGTGCTGCAGGTGACAGCCCCTTTCTTCAAGATTATACCTCTCAGGATAAGCTCAGGACTGTCCATGTGCAGCAGTTGAGCTATAGGGTGTGAAAGATTGGTGTCTGTGGTCCCCAAGGCATTTTAATAGTAGACAACAAGTTATGAATGCGTGGGGATCATCAAGACCAGTTCATGGGCCAATTTATTTGTATTGACATGTGTCCGGTACCCCCCTCGCCAGACTGTGAGCTCTCTGTGGGCAAGGATGGTCACCCTTTATTGTTGTATTGTACTTTCCCAAGAGCTGTGGGTTAGCGGTACGAGATGGACGAAGGGAGAGGGGAGCGAGCGAGTCGTTCAGTTGAGAGGATGGATTTGGAGGACAGCAGTTTGGTCAACAAGGGAGAGTAGCTCGGGTGTGGAGGCTAAATGGGGTGTGATGACTCGAGAAGATTGGCTGGGGTCAAAAGATCGGAGGTCTCTTTGGGGCAACAGCGCAGATTTAGTGGGGACGAGGTGTGCAGGAGGGAAGGTTGTGGGTAGATAGAGGGATTTCAGAGTGGCTAAGGGTAGAGTTTGTATGGTGAGTAGAGATAATGAGATGGAGTGTGCATCCAAGCTGGTGAGTGGAAGAGATCATTTACAACAGGTGAAGATATGAGGAGTTAATGCCTGGAGTTCTGATGACAATGGATAGAATGAATATAAGAATCTGGGTTTTGATCCCCTGTCTGCTACTTGTCTTCTGTGTGACCATGGGCAAGTCACTCAACGGCTCTGGGACTCAGCTTCCCAACTGTAAAATGGGGATTCAATAACCATTTTCTCTCTCACTTATCTTGTATCTATTCTAGTGCTTAGTTCAGTGCTTGGCCCATAGCAAGTGCTTAATGCATACCCCAGTTATTAATATATAAAGGCAGAAGAGTGTGTGTGTGTGTTTGTGTGAAGTTTTTTTCCTTTGCTTTGTCCTGAGAAGTTACTAGCTGGAGCTGGCAGAATAGGATACCCTCCCAAGAGTTTATTACAGTGCTCAGCACACATAAGCACAGTAAATTGCTGTATCGTACTTTCCAAGTGCTTAGTCCAGTGCTCTGCACACAGTAAGTGCTCAATAAATAGGATTGGATGAATGAATGAATAAATACGATGATTGACTGAGTAGAAAACTTGGCTAGTTGTTCAAGCAGACACTCTGTTGGGGAAACCTGCATCATCTTAACCACAAGCTCACTATGTGACAAATAAAGATTCTGAGAGAACTGCCTATCCGATTTAAATGTTGGGGAATGTTATCAAAAACAGTCTTTCTTGTATCCTCCCAAGAGCTAAGTACGGTGCTTTCAGCCCACAATAGGGGGCTCAATAAATACAACTGACTGATAGTCCTGGTAAATATTTCCTTCTCATAGTTAACTTTTGGTTCACATAAAGCTAGCAATAACGTCCAAATTACTATAGCCATCAAAACATAAACAAAAGATGATTAATCCATTCCTCATTCCCACCCAGCCTCTCCCTTACTTAAACCAAACTGATTCCTTTGTTTAGATTAATCATTCCATTGTGAATCACAGAACTGAAGAGCTGATGTTGCCTCCCTAAAACAGCTCTACTAAAAATCCACCCCCCTGTATTTAGTCTCCCCAAACCATCCTCCTCAGAGACCTGGTCATGCCACTCACTTCAACTACTTAAGCAAAGCTTGTGTACACACTTTGTGGAGATGACAGATCTCATACAAAGAAGCAGTTTGACCAAGTGGAAAGAGCCTGGACCTGGGAATCAAGGACTTGGGAGTCGCTCCTCCACTTGGCTGCTGAGAGTAGCTCCGTCTACGCACTTACATCTGTGACCTTTGGGCGCATAATATTTGCCCCACCCTCCTCACCACGGCACTTTTGTACACATCTGTAATTATATATTATAATTTCATTTCTTTACATTATTGTCTGTCTCCCCCTCTAGACTGTAAGCTCTTTGTGGACAGGGAACATGCATGCCAACACTGTTGGATTCTACTCTCCCAAGAGCTTAGAATAGTGCTCCACACATGTCCAATAAATACTACTGATATTGTTTTCTTTTTTGGATATTATCACTACTTTTATCTTCTTCAACATTCTTCTCTGGACCCCTTCCAGTTTCTCTATGTCTTTTCTGTAGTATGGTGAGCAGAACTAGAGCCAGAGGTCTAAATAAGATTCTGACCCATTTAGAGGGTTACCGTCTAGTCCTTTTCAAACAAATGGTACAATGTAGCCAAATCGTATTCAGCTGCAGGTCAGTTATGATCCCTAAACCATTTTCTGCTGTATCCAGGACTACCCAGTTTACCATTCCAAATTTGGGTTTGTTTCCTTTAAAGTGTATGAACTTACACTTGTCCCTACTGAAATTCATTTTGTTTTGTAGGAACAATTATCAAATAGATCAAGGTTACTTAGAATTTCATTGTTATTTATGAAATGTTATCCTCCCAGTTCAATGTAATACAAATCAAAGTCCTTCATTGCTGTCATCTATATATCTACTGAAGTGAACCTGGCCAGGACTGATTCCTGTGGACATCTTTTCACACACAATCTACTCTAGCTTGAAGCCAAACTTTTAACAACTTTAAAAACATGCTGTGTTTGAATGTTTCATTACTTTTTATGTGTCTGTCTCCAATCCTTTCTCCTCACTTAGACTCTTAGATTGTAGTTCCCCCAACAAGGGACGGGGACGGTGTCTAATTCTCACCTGTGTATTCCCTCTAAGTATTTAGTACAGTGTTTTGCACATGGTAAGCACTTAATAAATTCTACCACTATTGCTATTACTACTACTTCCCTCTGGTTACCAATCTTGAGCAGCTGCAACCCCACCTAAATATAGAGATATATCCATCAAAACATATATACACATAAGTACATATGTGCATCCATATATACACACACCACTGAATATCTATGGATATACACATATCTAAGGAAGGGTGATTAGGAAGTAAAGAAAGATAAATCCTTCTCATTCAAAGATGACGGTGAGATTTTTGTCCTTGAGCGTGAGTGTGACTAAAATAACAGGCTCTTTTATACTATTCATGCTTTAAAGATTTCAGGACATCTTTTCTAGCCTCTCTGATCATACAAGTAGTGTTTAGCAGTAATATCCATCTATTATAAGGCCTTATGGTGTCTAGAAACTACAGTGTTATCAGAAAATAAACATGGCATATATTTGAGCACATTTTAACTGCTCTTGACTCTCCCACTTTGGTCTCCTCACGATCATGCTTTTCTACTTTATTTGTGATGCTTTTTATGTGGAGAAGAATCTACAGCCTTATTGAAATTCTACTCCACTACAACTAGATGAATCCTCCTCTGACAATGTATCTTAATTTCCTTCTATACTTATTTTGCCAATTGCTGTGCTACATCAATATCCCAATTTGGACTATCCCACTGCAACTGTAGTGCTACAGCATTTATCATCCTTGAAAAACCGTGTCCCTCACTTTCTAATTCTCATACACAGAAAAGACTTACTAGCAAAATCAGCTTCTGGCAACTACGATTTCAAGGGGAAACAGAGGGATACACTCCAATCTCCTCACCAGATTTCAACTGTTGATGGAGTGAATACCATGCTTTTTGATATTATGGTGCTGCTTTTAGAGTGCTTTTTCATACTGTAAAAGTGAAAACAACACATCAGAAAATAGAACTGAGATGTGCTGACTTTCAGTCCTGTGATCTTTCCACAAGCCTAAATTAAAAGTAATAACTTCTGACTTTCATGTTTAAAATACCCCAAAAGTTGAGAAAGTAGCGTTTCCCTGGTCTTGCATAACTTTACACACAACTGCATTGGGCACAGTGAGTGAACACAATTAACAGACATGAGATATTTTTACTGTTTCACCCATGGATTCACAGAAATTGCTGGGAATTTTAACACTTTTTCAAAGAGTGTGTGATTCCTCATGCTGTTATCTGTGTTAGGAGGGAATCCTACATTAAAACCTCTAATTAATCTGTGCTGCAAGGTTTTGCATAATTATTTAACATCGCTCTTTTAAACTGATAAATCTGTTAGAGTGGTTTCTGACAGAAGTCAAAATACTGTTATTAACTTTCTCTGCAAAATAACAGAGTGAGCAGAGTATAAGATGTTAAGCTGCTATTCCCATTTCTGTGTCGCTTACCTCCGACTCAACTGTGACAAAGGCTTTGGGTTTAAATTTACCAGCAAACTTGGTTGCATCAGTTAGCTCAGCTCTACTAATAACGTTAAATCTCTGGAAAAATAGGAACTCCTTTTCAAATATGTTTAGTGCCTCTGAATTCATTTTCTGATTCTTTGAAAAAAATATTGATTTCATCCATTTTCTCCTAACCAAGTCTATTCAAAAAAAGACAAGTCAGTGAACACGTTTATGTAAGTGATCATAAAAGTAGTGTTTAGCAGTAATATCCATCTATTATAAGGCCTTACAGTGTCTAGCAACTACAGTGTTAGAAAATAAACATGGCATATATTTGAGCACATTTTAACTGCTCTTGACTCTCCCACTTTGGTCTCCTCACACATGCTGTTCTCCCAGCTTAAAAGAAACCATAGCTCTCTTTATATTCAAAATCCCCATAAAATCCTTCCTCTTCCAACAAGCCTTCCCAGTTATTTTCCTAGCAACTTGGGACACGTCTTCCCTTCAGCCAAGCAGCGTGGTTTAGTGGAAAGAGCACGGGCTTGGGAGTCAGAGGACTTGGGTTCTAATTCCAGCTCTGCCACTTGTCTGCTGTGTAACCTTGGGCAAGCCACATCACTTCTCTGTGCCTCAGTTAACTCATCTGTAAAATGGGGATTAAAACTGTAAGCCCCACGTGGGACAAACTTATTACCCTGTATCTACTCTAGCACTTAGAACAGTGCTTGGCACATAGTAAGAGCTTAACAGTTACCAAAATTAGTAGTAGTAGTAGTAGTACTTATGAACTTATTTATACTTCCCTCAGGATGCATCTATCTATATAGGTGTATATATATATAATGGTATAATCATTATAATAATTATTGTATTTGCTAAGTACTTTTGTTAATACATTTTGTTTTGTTCTCTGTCTCCCCCTTCTAGACTGTGAGCCCACTGTTGGGTAGGGACCATCTCTATATGTTGCCAACTTGTACTTCCCAAGCACTTAGTACAGTGCTCTGCACACAGTAAGCGCTCAATAAATACGATTGAATGAATGTTGATACAAAATAATCGGGTTGGACACAGTCCCTCTCCCACATGGGGCTCACAGAGAAGCAGCATGGCTCAGTGGCTCAGCGCAGGCTTTGGAGTCAGAGGTCATAAGTTCAAATCCCAGCTCCACCAATTGTCAGCTGTGTGACTTTGGGCAAGTCACTTAACTTCTCTGGGCCTCAGTTCCCTCATCTGTAAAATGGGGATTAAGACTGTGTGCCCCCCCGTGGTACAACCGGATCACTTTGTAACCTCTCCAGCTCTTAGAACAATGCTTTGCACATAGTAAGCACTTAATAAATGCCACTATTATTATTATTATAAGCCCCATTTTTAGATGATGAAACGGAAGCACATGGAAGTGACTTGCCCCCTATCACGGAGCAGAGAAGTGGCAGATTAGACCTGGGTTTAGAACCCAGGTCCTCTGACTTCCATACCTGTGCTCTTTCATTAAGACATGCTGCATCTCATAAGTACTCAATTACTTATTTTAACTGTGCTAACTATAAATATATTTATGTTTATCTCCCCCATTAGGGTGGAAATTCTTTGAGGGTATGGAACGTGTTAGTTCTTCTGTACTTCCAAATTTCCTAGTACAGTGCACCACTCTAGAGGAATGCTACATAAATGCTGTTGTACTACAGCTACTAATAGAAACATCTTTTTTTCTCCACTTCAAAATGTTTGCTATAGTGATGAACAGGGAAGCATCTGTTTTCATCTTTCTGACTGAACAATTTTTTTCAGTCTTAGGACATCCTAATGCTGCTCATTCTTTCATTTAGAAAGTGATGCAATAGTAGTAGTAATAGTGCATTCTAGTCACCTATGTGCAAAGCACTACATTAAGCATTATGAAGAAAAAAATATAGGTTTAAAAATTAAATATGGTTCATGCTGCCTAAGGGTCTCAAATTCAAGTATCAGGGGAGTAGAGGGGACAGGAAACCTATATTGACCTCAAACAGTAAAAACACAAAAAACTGCATAAATGACAAAGAAAATGATAAATTTTCAAAAAGTACCAAGAGGTAAATATGGTCATCCCTGTGGCTAGAGGAGTAAAGTTTCAGGTTCCTCAGCCACAATAGCTCTAGCCTTTCCAGAGCTAAATTGGAAAATTAGCTAAATTAATAATAATGATAATAATAATGGCATTTATTAAGCACTTACTATGTGCAAAGCACTGTTCTAAGTGCTGGGGGGGTACAAGGTGATCAGGTTGTCCCATGTGGGGCTCACAGTCTTCATCCCCATTTTACAGATGAGGTAACTGAGGCCCACAGAAGTTAAGTGACCTGTGCAAAGTCACGCAGCTGACAAGTGTTGGAGTCAGGATTTGAACCCATGACCTCTGACTCCAAAGCCCGTACTCTTTCTACTGAGCCATGCTGCTTCTCTAATTAAGAACACAGAGCACAGGCCTAGGAGTCAGAAGGTCATGGGTTCTAATCCCAGCTCTGCCACTTGTCTGCTGTGTGGCCTTGGGCAAGTTGCTTCACTTCTCTGGGCCTCAGTTACCTCATCTGTAAAATGGGGATTAAGAATATGAGCCCCATATGGGGCAGGGATAGGGACTGTGTCCAACCTGATTACCTTGTATCTACTCCAGCACTTAGAACAGTCCTTGGCACACAGTAAGTGCTTAACAAATACCATAGTAATAGTAATAATAAATTGACATTTTATTTAAAAAAACACTCACCCAGAAAGTTATGGCTAAGGGTGACTGCCATCAAAAAAGCATATTTCGCTTTTCAGATTTAGCGAGAAAACAAGAAATTAAATTGTATCCACTAAGGGCAGCATGAAGATTTTAAATGTCATTTCAATAATTTGTGAAGATTATCCAAATTATATTAGCACAATAAAAGACTTCAATTTTAGATCACAAACACCAAAAAAATCCACAAAAACCATAGCCACAGTGGAATAGTAACTTTGTTGTGTCCACAACACATGATCATTTTTTTTCCCTAGCCTAATTTTTTTGGCAAAAATTCTGTTTGGGCTACACTTTATAGGGCCCAGGCACCCCAAGTCTCATAATCTTGTGGCCGTTTAGATGAAAAATACTTGTAAATGTTCCAAGAATCCTGTCATAGAATATTGACCTAACAAACAGAGAATCCCTCAGATGTATATTCCTATCGTATCTGTCATGGTAAATGTCTGTGTCTCCCATTAGACTGTCAGCTCACTATCGGCAGAGAACGTGTCTGCTAACTGTTGGATTGTACTCTCCCAATTGCTCGGTACAGTGCTCTGCACACAGTAAATGCTCAATAAATACCATTCATTGATTGACATTCCATCTTAAATCCATTTGTTTATTGTATTTCCTGTAGTCCAGGAAGACTGACCACAGGATGCAGGAGGAGGAAGAAGAAACAAGGGAAGAGAAAGCACACTTAAAACACTAGCTGTCATTTGGGCAGATCTACCAGCCAATTAAGAGGAAGATATAAGAAAGGATGCTAAATGGACTTACTTCAGAAAACAAATCCATTGCTTTAAAGGAGAACCAAGTGGAATTGTTTCCAAAAAGATTAATGACCAATCTCTCTTTGGCCTTACTTAAATGTGGTTTGGAAGGCTACAACTATTGAGTAGAAAGCAAAGTTTTCTCCATGCATCTCTTTTCCATGAAATGTGTGCTTTTGAAGGAATCCTTCTTTTCCTTCTCAGACATTCCAAGGGCTTTTCCAAAACTGAATCTGTCTCCTCAGTACATCAACTTATATCCCTAGTGTAGTTGGGTAATAACTTGTGAAATGGCATATTAGGGTGAATATGAAAGTGCCTTAAAAGATCATTCTCTCTTCATTCTTCAGACAACTCTAAGAGCAAAGTAGGTGGTCAGAGTTATTCCTCCCTCGAAGTCATGACTGGAAACACACATTCCAGATCTTCACCAGTGATTGTACCAATGGTTGGGAAGCAGTGTGGCACATTTGAAAAGCACGAGCTGGGAATCAGAGGACCTGGGTTCTAATGCCGGCTCCACTATCCATCTGCTGTGTGATCTTGGGAAAAATCACTAAACTCTGTATTTTGGTTCCCACATCTGCAAAATGGGACTTCAATACCTGTTCTCCCTTCAACTTTGTAAGCCCATGTGGGTCTTAATTAATTGGGGAACAGAAGCAGCAGTGGTGGCTGGTCCAGCCGGAGCAGCCGGGATGAAAGGTCAGTCCCTGGGCCGCGGCTGCTGGATACGGTCTCGGGTCACCCTGCCCGTGGAGGGTGGAGCAAGGGTTGGCATGTTCCTGGTGCTGGGGGTTCCTTTGCCCTGGGCCCTGCCAGGACCCAGGGCCCGTTCTGCAGGCTGGCCCGAGTTGGCTGTCGCTGCCCCAATGAGGACACTCCATCCCGTCCTACCTCCCACCACCCTGGAGGGAAAAAGAACAGCACCTGCGGCACAATCAATCAATCAATCGTTTTTATTGAGCACTTACTTTGTGCAGAGCACTGTACTAAGCGCTTGGGAAGTACAAGTTGGCAACATATAGAGACAGTCCCTACCCAACAGTGGGCTCAGCAGAGCCTTGGGAAGGCTGGTGGCTGCTCCTAACCATCGCTGGGCTTTGGACTCAGAGGGGAGCCTAAAAGTCCGCTCCTCCTGCCCCGGCACCCTGCTGACTTTCATTTTACTTCGTGTATCTGTCCTTATCTTTCGTTTTAGTGGTTTATTATTTCTCCATTCCTTACGTGTCTCCGGTCCCCTCTTCCCCCTTGACGGACTGTAAGTTCCCTGAGGGAAAGAAACTGGATCTAATTCCAGTCCCAGCGCTTAATACAGGGCTCTGAACCCAGTAAGCACTTAATATCATTACTACTAATCAATCAATCAATCATATTGAGTGCTTCCTGTGTGCAGAGCACTGTACTAAGCGCTTGGGAAGTACAAGTTGGCAACATATAGAGACGGTCCCTACCCAACAGTGGGCTCACAGTCTAGAAGATTAGATACCACTAATTATCATGTATCTACCCCAGTGCTTAGTGCAATATTGGAAAATAGTAAGTGCTTAACAAATACCATTATTTTTATGATTATTATTATCACTCTAGCTCATAGGTTGGATTGACTCTCCACCAGAGCAACTGATCTCTTGAACTATAAAGGAAATCACGTGCCTATTCTAAAGCACGATGGTGTCATCAGAAACAAAATGAAACATGGTGAATGTGCATCCAGTCACTAGAAAAAGTCAACCTTTTGGTAGTAGATGCTTTATTTATTTTCTATCCCACTGAATTCATGATGTCATGACATGATATGAAGGGCAGGGACTGAGTTGGGATGATCATCCTTGTACTTTTTCCCAGCACTCAGAATGGAGCCCTCCCCACAAAAGAACCTCAGCGAAGACCAAGCAATGAATGGTCATTCCCTGCTGGTGTTAGTAGGCAACCTAAAGCCCCATATTTCTTTGCAATGCATCCTCGGGGCCCAGTGGGATTGTTAAAATTAGAGACTCAAATTTTAATTTAACTCTAAGGTTATTAAGTGGTCAGCCTCGAAACCCGTAAAGGCAATATTTTAAATTTGTTAAAAAAAACTCTTCCATTACCTTAACTGGAGACAATCCATCAATCTTATTTCACATACCCAAGTGCTCACTCACACACATATGGCAATTCATAATCTCACTAAGATATGAGGTTTAGTTGAATGGATGCTGTCTGCTTTTAGAGGCAAGAGACGGCGTCTTTTACTTCTGTTGTACATTCCATTGCTGAGACCTGGGGATCTCCAGTATTTCAACGAGTCAGAAACAAGAGGTTAGTATCTCTGAGGGGTCCAACTCTTACTATGAGTCCCCTGGTGGGTTAGGGGGTCACAGTTTAGTTAATGAGATGCCTAGAGGGTAGCTAATTATGACCAAAAGAAGACCCAAGGATCACATTTTAAAATGAAGGATGTCATTTTCTTGCGTTTTAAGTCGAAGATTAAAACGAAAACCCTTAGGTCATCGGTGAAATGTTTTCCATAATCTGCGTGACCAGCCTCTATGAATAATTTAAATGATATCAAGTAAAAACAAAGATTTAAATGAGTCTTGCAACCCAGGCTTAGAGGCATTTAGACATTAAAACAGCAGATGGTAGCTGTCATATATTGTAAACATTCAGAATTGTAGGACATGACTTTCACATGGCAAGAACCTTAAGAATTCATGCAAATCGATGAGCCCAACACACCTTTTTCCAAGTGAGCAACTTGACAGTCAGGGTGGGAATACAATGGTGAAGGCTTGCCTTTTCAAAATCCTCTAGTTTTAATTATTCAGATGTCAGGATTTCCTAACTAGAACTTCATCTGGAGTTCACCTTATTTTGTCAGTTTTTAAGAACAGTGTTCTTCTGCAGATTTTGCTACTAATCCTATTCCAAATTAAGGCTTTACCACAAAGGAAAACATATCACTTTGATTCGGTAAGTTTGGTAACCTTTTTGCCTCTTTTCTAAATCAAGCAGTTTGAACTCTTTTCCTGTAGGCTTCCCAATAGCTAGTAAATTATAGTCTAGTGGATAGAACATGGGTTTGGGAGTCAGAAGGAGCCGGGTTCCAAACCCAGCTTCTCTCTTGTCTGCCTTGTGTCCTTGGGCAAGTCACTTAACTTCTCTGTTGCCTCAGTTATTTCATCTGTAAATGGGGATTAGGACTGTGAGCCCTGTGTGGAAAAGGACTGTATCCAACCTGATTAACATATCTACCCCAGCATTTAGTACAGTACCTGTCATATAGTAAGCGCTTAACAAATACCATAAAAAACTGACTTCCATTTCATATTTGAGCGACAAAAAATGAACCAAAAAACTTAATAATATAGGAAAAATATTCAGGTCACAGGGGTCCATGATCCCACTAGACACCAGCATACATTCTTCGTTTCTCTCAAGCTAAGATGCTTGCTTAGCTTGTTCCTTTCTCCTGTTTCTCCCACCTTCAAACTCTTGTTCACACCCTGCCCCGTGATTATAATTCCCTCCCCTTCTAAATCTGTTCTCCCCATCTGCAAAGTCCCTTTGAAATCACACTTTCTCCAAGAGTCCTTCTCCAATTAATCTCTAATCTCCCCCAATTATATACTCCCTACAATCACTTCAGCAATTCTTCATTACCTAACCCTGATGTAATTATCAATCCACCCACTGCTCACCACTACTTCTGTACATATCTTATCCTCTTACAGTTCTAGCTCATAAACATATCCATTCTTCCTTCTTCCTCCTAGCTGTTAATTATTTAATGTTTGTCTTTCCCAGTAGATTGTAAGGTCTTTGAAGGCAGGAATCATGTCTACTGACAGTATTGTATTCACCAATAGGATTTGTGTTTGCCCTTCACACACAACGGGTGCTCAGTAAATACTGCTGTCTGATTGATTGATAGGTGCATAAATGAGACTGGATGGATTCAAATAAAGTGCTTCCTTCCACGTTAAGTGAATGTGTATTTAGAATCCAGATAGTCTGATTATTTTGCCTGTTTGTCAGATTGAGACATTTTTCAACTGGAATTCAGCAGTGAGTTCCAAACCCCACAGATATTTGAATCAGCCCACCGTATTTTCATCAATCCTTCAGAGCAATGCTCATTCCATTGTAATGAACAGAGCCGTGCTAGTTCGATGGGTTATTCTGTATATTTCTAAACTGTATTCAGATTCTTACCTATCTGCTACTGGATTTTATTTAATATCAGGAAAATAACTACCAGAACCCAGTTTCGTGAGGATTTGCCTGACTGCCATAATCCAAAGGAAATAACCTTTAGCCTACTTTCAAGGGTTGTCAAAGTAACTTAAGAAATACATTTTTTTTTAGATTCAAATTAAACAACCTGTTGCCACAAACAGAACACCTTGAGCTTTGGGGCAGATAAACAATTTAAAAAAGGGATAGCCTTATACAACAAGGGCAGGATAATAAAGCCAGGATTTGATTTATACCACTTACCGTATTCGGCTTGAATCAGATTTTTATCTGAAGCACCAAAGAAGAAAAACTTCATAGTCCAGTTTGGACTGATGCAAGTCAATATTTTCCAAAGAACAGTATAAAACCTTTCCTCATCATCAATAGTACAGGGTTCTCGCTTGTGCCAGTGCCACAAATGGCACCAATAATCTTAGAGCCTAGCTTGAGTTTTATAACGGCCATTATGGCTCAGTGGAAAGAGCACGGGCTTTGGAGTCAGAGGTCATGGGTTCAAATAACAGTTCCGCCACTTGTCAGCTGTGTGACTTTGGGCAAGTCGCTTAACTTCTCTGGGCCTCAGTTACCTCATCTGTAAAATGGGGATTAAGACTGTGAGTTCCCCATGGGACAACCTGATAACCTTGTAACCTCCCCAGCGCTTAGAACGGTACTTTGCATTCATTCATTCATTCAATCGTATTTATTGAGCACTTACTGTGTGCAGAGCACTGCACTAAGCTCTTGGGAAGTACAAGCTGCAACATGTAGAGACGGTCCCTACCCAACAGTGGGCTCACAGTCTGGAAGGGGGAGACGAGAACAAAACAAAACATATTAACAGAATAAAATAAATAGAATAAATATGTACAAGTACATATTGCACAGAGTAAGCGCTTAATAAATACCATCATCATCATCATCATCATTTCTGCCACTCTACTTCCCTGCAAGTCAGAGCAGGTTCCCAGCTCTTCTCCAGTCAGAAATCTGTGAGGTTCCTGAGCTGGGTGCATTGTGCCCAAGGGGAAGGTAGAACTGTATCCTGGGCAAGCTTCTCCTAATTCTCTCCTCAGGGTGAAAGGAATCTGTTAACTAGTGCTCCCAGCTACCTGCTGCCTAATTTGGGCAAAAATTAAGGAAAGCATGCGCAGCGATTTCAGGCCTAATTTTTTTTGTTTTAACTTGCAGCAAAGAAGCACATGCGTGAGACTATGAGCCCCACATGGGACAGGGACTGTGTCCAATCCAATTTGCTTGAATCCACCTCAGCACTTAGTACAGTGTCTGGCACATAATAGGTGCTTAACAAATACCACAATTATTACTACTATTATTATTATTGGGGAAAGGATATTTGTGGGACAGCTTGCAGCCTCGGCGACATGGTCCCCCACATTCTAAGGCCTTGAAGAGTCAGCACTGCCCCACCAAAGCCAGGAGAGCTAAAGGCGATAGCTACCAGGGGTATTGAAAGTTTGGGACCTGGGAAAGCACTGGAGAAAGGAGAGGAAGGAAAAGGGAGAAGTCTCGGCTTCTCGGGACTTAGTGGGTAGAGCACAGGCTTGGAAGTCAGAGGGTCATGGGTTGTAATTCCGGCTCCGTCATGTGTCTGCTGTGTGATCTTGAGCAAGTCACTTCACTTCTATGGGCCACAGTTACTTCATCTGCAAAATGGGGATTAAGAGCCCCATGTGAAACATGGGCTGGGTCCAACCTAACTTGAATCTACCCCAACGCTTAGAACAGTGCTTGGCACATAGCACTTAACAAGTACCCTGATTGTTATTATTGTAATTTATACATTTGGCACTTCTGGAAGTGCTGGTAAGAAAGAGGCTATTGAAAACCTTGAAGATGCTGAGGAAGGGCACCATGCTTCTCCCTACCCCCATCATCATCCATATCCATCAAGTTCCTATTGGTTGCCGAGCATTAAGGCAACATGCAAAATCAATCAATCGTATTTGAGTGCTTACTGTGTGCAGAGCACTGTACTAAGCGCTTGGGAAGTACAAGTTGGCAACATATAGAGACAGTCCCTACCCAACAGTGGGCTCACAGTCTAAAAGGGGGAGACAGAGAACAAAACCAAACATACTAACAAAATAAAATAAATAGAATAGATATGTACAAGTAAAATGAATAGAGTAATAAATATGTACAAACATATATACATATATACAGGTGCTGTGGGGAAGGGAAGGAGGTAAAGAAGAAAAGCACTTGATTCCTGCTCTCAAGAACCTTATAATCAAATGGTTGTTGGGGGGGGGCAAAATTGATTATTATATTCAGGTCCTTATTTCCATGGTCAAGAAGGGCAAGAAGAGGATCAGGACCTTCCATGCATGCCAGCCTCTCTAGGTCAGACAGCCTCTTTTCCTGCCTAGGGCCAATCCCTGGTTTGTGAATCTCTGACCTTTCAAACCACCATCTTCCATCCCCACTCCCACCAAAATTTGCCACGCTAAGGAGGTTTATGTATTGGAGAGCAGACCAGAAATCTGGTATTTATCAAGTGATGGGAGTCCAGGAATCAGCTGAATATCCCGAAGTAGCAAATGTCAGTTGTAGCCATGGACCCATAGGAGACACAATTTCATTACCAGAGTTCCCTGTCTGTACCAGTACAATTGGGTTTTTAAGTCCAACAGTACTCAACTGCAATTAAGAAACTAGTTTAAAATCATAAAATCCTCCTAAAAAGCTAATGGGCTTGATATCCTTAGGGTGGTTAAGAAGAAAAGGAAATCTACATTTTATTTTAATCTGAGGGTAGTTATGCCCCATTCAAACACAGCCAGTGGGTACACAGTAAATGTTGTTGATGGGGAAATGCACCTCTAATATGTCTTTTATAACCATAAAGAACATTTATTAGTATTTATTTTTCCTGGATCATTAAACTTACAATCTCTGCTGAATTGTACTCTCAATGGGTCTAATAATAAATGTGCGACAATAATCGAATGGACTTTTGCTGTATATCCCTGGCTTACAGCTTTTAAATCCTCAGCAATAATGTTAATATTTTATTGTAACATTAAAAGTGTTCAAACTCATTATGGTTGATATTTACTTAGTTCAATCTTAATTTCACTGCTGCCTAGCTATAGTATTCTCTCCTTCCAGAAGGTTATGACTATTTTTTTCAATTCAAGGATGGATCAAGAATTCCTTAAATAGGCTAAAAACAAACAGTAATTTCAAATCAAAAACAGATAGTTAAATACATTTGACTCAGTTATGGAAAACACCCTTTTAATTATGTGCAATATAAATCTACAAAGAAATGTGTTCTAAAAAAAATCCATATGGATCTCTACTGAAAAAAAGGAATAAATTATCAGCAATTCAACATAAATTATGGATCCCATTCTCAGTGAAATAGTCTCTCAATAAAGGCAGATTGGCATAATTTTTTTTATAAAGCCAAATTGTTGATCTACAATATTAATGTTTGAAACCTCATTCTGGTCTGACATTTAATGGTAGTGTGTGGGGGAAAAAAAACGCCAATAACAACAAAAAAGCAGGAAAGCTGAAGCAGTTACTATAGTCATTAATTCAGGCCCCAAAACTATTTTCCTTGATGATGGCGATGGTATTTAAGTGCTTATTATGTGTCAAACATTGTACTAAGCACTGGGGTAGATACAAGCAAATCAAATTAGACACAGTCCCTGTCCTATGCGAGGCTCACAGTCTCAATCCCCATTTAACAGAACAGGTAACTGAGGCACAGAGAAGTGAAGTGACTTGACCAGGGTCACACAGCAGACAAGTGGCAAAGCCAAAATTAGAACCCGTGACTTTCTGACATTCAGGCCCATGTTCTATCCACTAGGCCATACTGCTTGATTTTTGCACCGCCTTTATTTCCTGGATAATTGTTTTATCCCTTTGTTTATTTTGGTTCTGCATACTTGGTACCTGTAGTAGCATGACGTAATGGATTGAGCATGAGCTTGGGAGTCAGAAGGTCATGAGTTCTAATTCTGGCCCCACCACTTGTCTGCTGGGTGACCTCGGGCAAGACATTTCACTTCTTTGGGCCTCAGTTACCACCTCTGAAAAAAGGGAATTGAGACCATGAGTCCCACAGGGGACAGGGTCTGTGTCCAACTTGTATCCACCCCAGTGCTTAGTACAGTAAGTGCTTTAAAAATACCACAATAATCATTATTATTATCATTATTTCTTTGATTTCAAAACTTTTGAGTAGGCACAGTCAAACAAAGTTTGGGAAGAACTAAATTCTAGAAGTTTGGAATAGCTAAGATTTACAAAATTATCTTGGACATTCTTCTGCCAATGTAATATCAGGCCTCCCCTGGAAAAGCAAGTAGACTGAATCTACTTGGAATGAAAGCAAGATTAATAGAAAAAATGTATATTTTAGGATATATATTGCTGTTTTTAGCAACCTTACTTTCCCCACAGTGCACAGGGGATTTGTTGGATTTTATATACAAATCAGCTGAAATCAGCCAGTTGAGTTTATCCAATAGCTTCTTTTTTCCCCCCCCTGTAAGCCTGAGATCTCCGGCATTAATTCTGATTGGACTAGTAGTTAACCCAGTTGGAATCTGGATAACTGGATTTTGATGGGTACTAACATTATCCCCAAGTGCTAGCCCTGCTAAAAGTTAATGTTCAAGTTTCACTTTCTACCTTCTAGACTACTAACTCATCATGGGCAAGTAACTTGTCTACCAACTTCTTTGTATCGTATTCTCCCAAGTGCTTAGTACAGTGCTCCACAGACATTAAGCACACAATCAATGGTATCTGTTGAGTGCTTTTGTGCATCATCATCAATCGTATTTACTGAGCGCTTACTGTGTGCCGAGCACTGTACTAAGCGCTTGGGAAGTACAAGTTGGCAACATATAGAGACAGTCCCTACCCAACAGTGGGCTCACAGTCTAAAAGGGGGAGACAGAGAACAAAACCAAACATACTAACAAAATAAAATAAATAGAATAGATATGTACAAGTAAAATAAATAAATAAATAGAGTAATAAATATGTACAAACATATATACAGTCCAGAGCACTGTACTGTAAAATGAGGATGAAGAATATGAGCCCCATCTGGGACAGGGACTGTGTCCTACCTGATTAACTTGTATCTACTCCAGTGCCTGGCAGAGAGTAAGCACTTAACAATACTAACAATTATTATTATTAGAAGCAATAAATACCAATGATTAATTGATAAAAACCCATCGATTGATTGGGTCTACTGACTGTTATATCACAGTCTCCCAAATGCTTAGTACAGGGTTCTACAAACAGTAAGCTTTTAATAATAATAATAATGATGGCATTTATTAAGCGCTTAATATGTGCAAAACACTGTTCTAAGCACTGGGGAGGTTACAAGGTGATTAGGTTGTCCCACGGGGGGCTCACGGTCTCAATCCCCATTTTACAGATGAGTTAACTGAGGCCCAGAGAAGTTAAGTGACTTGCCCAAAGTCACACAGCTGACAATTGGCAGAATTGGGATTTGAACCCATGATCTCTGACTCCAAAGCCTGGGCTCTTTCCACTGAGCCATGATGCTTCTTTAATAAATATTATAGATTGATCTACAATGGGACCTTTTGAATCAGAAGAGGAGGCTTAGCTTATGTGATGCTTGTGCTTCTTTAGAGACAATTTGCCTCCTGGGAAGCAACATCTTTTATTATTCTGTCCTCGAGCTGAGTAAAGTCAGGGATAGTAGGGGAGGAAGGGTATTATTCCTTCTTAGTGGAAATAAATAGGGGTTGGTCATCAGGATGAGAGGTGAGTTTTTGAAGGTCTGGGCTTTGTGGCCATGGGCTTGATGGGACAAGGGAACAAAAAAAAGCTCTGAAGGAGGAAAGAATTTTAGAGGGAGGGAGAGGAAAGAGGTCTAAAGAGGGGAAGGAAACTGAGGGAGGGGTTAGAAAAAAGAAAGGGAGAGGGAAAGGAGAAGGAAGAGGAAGGCTAAAGTTTCATCAATGTTGTAACTGCAGTATTCCTCCCCATGCTGGAGATCCATAGACCTGTGATAACAGTATTTAGAGAGCAATGTGACCTAATGGAAAGAGCACAGCCCTGGGAGTCAAAGGACCTGGGTTCTAATCCTGCTTTGCCACGTGTCTGATGGTTGACTTTGGGCAAGTCACATACCTTCTTTATGCCGCGTCTCTTAATGCATCTGTAAACTGGGGATTAATTCCTACTCCTTCCTACTTAGACTGTGAACCCCCCATGGGACAGGGACTGTGTCCAACCTGATTATCTTGTATTTAACCCAACACTTAGAATGGTGTTTAGCACATAGTAAGCACTTAACAAGAACCACAGTTTATTTATTGAACACCCACCGTGTGGTGTACTGTACTTGTGCACTGTACTTGGTCATGGGTTCAAATCCCAGCTCCCCCAATTGTCAGCTGTGTGACTTTGGACAAGTCACTTCACTTCTCTAGGCCTCAGTTACCTCATCTGTAAAATGGGGAATAAGACTGTGAGCCCCCTGTGGGACAACCTGATCACCTTGTATCCTCCCCAGCGGTTAGAACAGTGCTTTGCACATAGTAAGCGTTTAACAAATTCATTCAATTGTATTTATTGAGCGCTGTGTGCAGAACACTGTACTAAGCACTTGAGAAGTACAAGTTGGCAACATATAGAGATGGTCCCAACCCAACAACGGGCTCACAGTCTATTATTATTATTGTTATTACTAGGCAATTGGGAAATACAGAATAACAAAGTGACATTCCCTCCCCAAAAGGAGCTTATATTCTAATAGAGGAGAGATACCAATATGTACAACTAGAGAGTTCAAGATAAATTAATTGAGTGGGAATATGTACATAACGCCGTCTTGGGAGTCAGAGGTCATGGATTCTAATCCAGACTCTGCCACTTGCACCTGTGTGACTCTGGGCAAGTCACTTAACTTCTCTGGGCCTGTTACCTCACCTGTAAAATGGGGATTAAGACATGTGAGCCCCATGTGGGGCAACCTGATTACCTTGTATCCCCCTTAGTGCTTAGAACAGTGCTTGGCACATAGTAAGTGCTTAACAAATGCCATCATCATCATTATATTACATAAATAGGTTCTTAAGTTATAGCGTTGGATGATTTAAAAATCTAATAACGAAAAGGGGAAGAGGGAATTGGCGACAGAGAGATTAAACAAAACTATCAGAACAATGCAAAAATGAAAAACGAGGGTCTACAGGGTACTGTGACTAGAGAAGCTGAATTTCCCTAGCCCCACAGCACTCATTTACATATCCTTCTGTAATTTATTTTAATGTCTGTCTCCCCATCTATTCTGTAAGCTCCTGGTGTAGAGGGATTGTGTCTATCAGGTTGAATAATCACCCTGGCTCACCCAAATTCCAATATAAAGATTTATAGCCCTCAAAATAAAACTCTCAACAAGGATGAAATAGAAGTAACGTGGCCTACTGGAAAGAGCACAGGCCTAGGAGTCAGGAGGGTCTGCTTCTGATCCCAGCTCTGCCACTTGCCTGCTGTGTGACCTTAGGCAAGATGCTTAACTTCTCTGTCAATTTCCTCATCTGACAAATGGGGATTAAATACCTGTTCTCTATCTCCCTTAGCCTGTAAGGTCCAAGTGGGACAGGGACTGCAACTGATCTGATCATCCTCTATAAACTCCATCGCCCATCACATCTGCCAGCACATAGCAAGTACTCAACAAAAACAATTATTATTATTATTAGTAGTAGCAGCATTATCAGTGATAATAATAAACTCTTTCTAATCTGACCCCATGCGTACCTAAAGTCTGGGCTATGTAGCTTCTTTATTTTGGTCTTTCATTATGTTTATTGCTAAAGAGTTTGGTATCCAACTTCTCTATTTTATTGTATTTTTAAATTCATCTTCATTAACCGAGGATATTATCAGTGTTAAACTGAAGTAGACTGAAGTATGAACTGGAGCGGAGAGAGGCAGGGAAATCAGTGAGGAGGTTGATGCAGTAGTGAAGGTGGAATATAAATTGAAATGTAAATTTAAAGCACTTAATCATCTTGCCCCCTCCTACTTTACCTCCATTATTTTCTACTACAACCCAGCCAGCAGACTTTGTTCTTCTAATGTCAACCTACTCACTGTACTTCATTCTGGTCTATCTCATCACCAGCCTCAAGATCATTTCCCACCTCTAGCCTGGAATGCCCTCCCTCTTCATGTCTAGCAGGTGATCACTCTTCCCACCTTCAAAACCTTATCAAAACCACATCTCCTCTAAGAGGCCTTCCCTGATTAAGCCCTCAATTCCTCTTCTCCCACATCCTTCTGCATCACCCTTGCACTTGGATTTGCACCTTTTATTCACCTCTACCTCAGCCCCACAGCACTTATGCACATATCTGTAATTTATTTATATCAACGTTTGCCTCCCCCTCTAGGCTGTAAACCCATTTTGGGCAAGGACTGTATCTACTAATTCTGTTATATTGTACTGTTCCAAGCCCTGCGTACAATGCTCTACACACAAGTGATCAATAAATGTGATTGATTGGTGGATTGAATAAGAGAAGTGCTTGGATCAGTGCGGTAGGAGTTCGGATGGAGAGGAAAGGGCGGATTCTAGAAATGTGAAGGTAAAACCAAGAGGATTTGGTGACCTACTGAATGAGAGACATAAGTTGAAGATAATGCCAAGGTTCTGCCCTTGTGAGTCAGGAAATGTCGTGATGTCGACAGTGATGGGGTGGACAAGGTTTGGGTAAAAAGATGAGTCCTGTTTTGAAGACATATTAAATTTTAGGTGCTGGTGAGATATCGAAGTAGAGATGTAGAAGGCAATAATAATAATAACAATAATAATAGTAGTATTTAAGTTCTTTGTATGTGCCAGGCATTCATTTCATTCATTCAATTGTATTTATTGAGCGTTTACTGTGTGCAGAGCACTGTACTAAGCACTTGGGAAGTACAAGTCAGTGACCTATAGAGACGGTCAATCAATCAATCAATCAATCGTATTTATTGAGCGCTTACTATGTGCAGAGCACTGTACTAAGCGCTTGGGAAGTACAAATTGGCATCACATAGAGACAGTCCCTACCCAACAGTGGGCTCACAGTCTAAAAGGGGGAGACAGAGAACAGAACCAAACATACCAACAAAATAAAATAAGTAGGATAGAAATGTACAAGTAAAATAAATAAATAAATAGATAAATAGAGTAATAAATATGTACAACCATATATACATATATACAGGTGCTGTGGGGAAGGGAAGGAGGTAAGATGGGAGGATGGAGAGGGGGACGAGGGGGAGAGGAAAGAAGGGGCTCAGTCTGGGAAGGCCTCCTGGAGGAGGTGAGCTCTCAGCAGGGCCTTGAAGGGAGGAAGAGAGCTAGCTTGGCGGATGGGCAGAGGGAGGGCATTCCAGGCCCGGGGGATGACGTGGGCCGGGGGTCGATGGCGGGACAGGCGAGAGCGAGGTACAGTGAGGAGATTAGTGGTGGAGGAGCGGAGGGTGCGGGCTGGGCAGTAGAAGGAGAGAAGGGAGGTGAGGTAGGAGGGGGCGAGGTGTTGGAGAGCCTTGAAGCCCAGGGTGAGGAGTTTCTGCTTGATGCGCAGATTGATCGGTAGCCATTGGAGGTTTTTGAGGAGGGGAGTAATATGTCCAGAGCGTTTCTGGACAAAGATAATCCGGGCAGCAGCATGAAGTATGGATTGAAGTGGAGAGAGACACGAGGATGGGAGATCAGAGAGAAGGCTAGTGCAGTAGTCCAGACGGGATAGGATGAGAGCTTGAATTAGCAGGGTAGCGGTTTGGATGGAGAGGAAAGGGCGGATCTTGGCAATGTTGCGGAGCTGAGACCGGCAGGTTTTGGTGACGGCTTGGATGTGAGGGGTGAATGAGAGAGCGGAGTCGAGGATGACACCAAGGTTGCGGACTTGTGAGACGGGAAGGATGGTAGTGCCGTCAACAGAGATGGGAAAGTCAGGGAGAGGACAAGGTTTGGGAGGGAAGACAAGGAGCTCAGTCTTCGACATGTTGAGCTTTAGGTGGCGGGCGGACATCCAGATGGAGATGTCCTGAAGGCAGGAGGAGATGCGAGCCTGGAGGGAGGGGGAGAGAGCAGGGGCAGAGATGTAGATCTGGGTGTCATCAGCGTAGAGATGATAGTTGAAGCCGTGGGAGCGAACGAGGTCACCAAGGGAGTGAGTGTATATTGAGAATAGAAGGGGACCAAGCACTGAACCTTGGGGAACCCCCACAGTAAGAGGATGGGAGGGGGAGGAGGAGCCTGCAAAAGAGACTGAGAAAGAACGACCGGAGAGATAAGAGGAGAACCAGGAGAGGACGGAGTCTGTGAAGCCAAGGTCAGATAACGTGTTGAGGAGAAGGGGGTGGTCCACAGTGTCAAAGGCAGCTGAGAGGTCGAGGAGGATTAGGACAGAGTATGAGCCGTTGGATTTGGCAAGCAGGAGGTCATTGGTGACCTTTGAGAGGGCAGTTTCCGTGGAATGAAGGGGACGGAAGCCAGACTGGAGGGGGTCGAGGAGAGAGTTGTTGTTGAGGAATTCTAGGCAGCGCGTGTAGACAACTCTACCCAACAATGGGCTCACAGTCTAGAAGGGGGAAACAGACAACAAAACAAAACATATGCACAGGTGTCAAATAGTCAAAATAAACAGAATTAAAGCTAAAAGCACATATCTATTTAGCACTGGGATAGACACAGGCAAACTGGTTTGGACACACTCCCTGTCTTACATGGAGCTCACAGTCTTAATACACTTTTTACAGATGAGGTAACTGAGGCAACAGAGAAGTTAAGTGACTTGCCCCAAGTCACACAGCAGACAAGTGGCAGAGCTGGGATTAGAACCCAGGTGCTTCTAACTCCCAGGCCTTTGCTCTATTGTTCCACATATATGTTGACTATATAATCTGATGAACATTTATTTGGAGAGTTTGAAAAGTCAGATCATTATACCCAAATGTATAACTGAAAAAAAATTAGATTAACTTGCAGTATGATGGTAATTTAGAAGTTGAAAATAATTACAGTGTACCTGGGAGTAATAGGGATTTGGGGACAGACATCTAAATTTTTTTTAAATGGTATTTCTTAAGTGCTTACTATGTATCAGGCACTGTATTAAGCACTAGGGTAGATACAAAATAATCAGTCAATTGTATCTATTGAGCACTTACTGGGTGAAAAAACACTGTACTAAGGGCTTGGGAAAGTACAATATAACAGACACAATCCCTGCCCACAGTACACTTTCAGTCTAGAGGATAGTAATGATTGCAGTATTTAAGCCCCTACTATATGCCAGGCACTGTACTAAATGCTGGGTTGATACAAGATATCAGGTCCGACCAAGTCCCTGTCCCACACAGGTCTCACACTCTTCATCCCCATTTTACAGATGAGGTTAATGAGGCACAGAGAAGTGAAATGACTTGCCCAAAGTTACACAATGGAGCAGGGATTAGAACCCGGGTCCTTCTGACTCCCAAGCCCATACTCTATCCACTAGTGGTGTGGTCTAGTGGAAAAAGCACAGGAGCCACAAGGCGATGGGGTTCTAATCCTAGCTCTGCCACTTTTCTGCTATGTGACCGTGGGCAAGTCATTTCCCTTCTTTGGGCCTCAGTTACCTCATCTGTAAAATGGGGATGAAGACTGTGAGTCCCAAGTGTGACAGGGACTTGGTCCAACCTGATTATTAAAAGACAAAAAGTAAACACTATTTTAAGTGCTTTGGGATAACAGGGAAGAAAACATTATGTATTCATAATTTCATATCATAAGTAAGATTCCAAGCTTTAGTCTAAAGAAAAACAAACAAAAAAAGTTGGTTCTAATTCTCCTCAAAGAAGACTTTTTAAAGAGAAACAATGACACTACTTTAACTACACGTGCAACCAGAGAAGTTATTATACCTTGAAAGAAAAAATAAGATCGGTAATGACATTTGAGCCATAAGGACCGCTGTTGGGTATGGGGAAAATAACTCTAGTTTTTCCACATCCTGAAAAAGACCTCTTGCCTAGTTGTCAGTTTTAATCATTTATTTTATTTCCATCATGCATTTGCTTAGCAAAAGTTTATTGTTTAGTCTATTATTTTCATGAGGAGTGGCTCAGTGGAAAGAGCACGGACTTTGGAGTCAGAGGTCATGGGTTCAAATCCCGGCTCTGCCAATTGCCAGCTGTGTGACTTTGGGCAAGTCACTTAACTTCTCTGGGCCTCAGTTACCTCATCTGTAAAATGGGGATTAAGATTGTGAGCCCCCTGTGGGGTAACCTGATCACCTTGTAACCTCCCCAGTGCTTTGCACATAGTAAGTGTTAATATATGTCATCATTATTATAAAATTTTTAAGCCCAACCTTAAGGTTTTAAAGTGAGAATGACTTTAAAATGTTGGCTGCAAACAAGTCAGAAGTTTTAATAAATTCAAATCCCTAACCGTCCCTTTCCCCAAAATTTTCCCTGCCACGCAATGAAAATAGTGTGTAGGGATCTGCTCTCTAAGGGATGATGTGAAGGGTCCAATGTCCATAAGAACTTCTGACAAAGTCACAAGTTCTGCCACTGAGAGATCCATTCAATTTGCTAGTTTGATTTGATGGATTTGTCGGAACCCCGTATTTGAAGAGTACAAGAGTTGTTTCAATATTATAGTTACTTGCTTTGCTATCATGTGGAATAAAAATGTCATCGAATAACAGTAAAATATAGCATAGGAGTTTAGAGAAACAAATGCATTCAATGCAAGGCCAGAAAGTTGCCACCCCTGCAACTTACAAATCCTTGGCTGAGGCTGCATATGGCAAAAGGCACCACAATTTGAAGAGAAACATTCCCAAGCCCGTGTTTCTTATTAGCAGAAATTAATTTTAACCTGTTAACTTGAACCCGTATCCAAGGGCAACATTTCCCCTTTACTGATTCAGTTCAGAAATATTTTTTCCACTGCAGATTATCTTTTAAAAAAGCCTAGCCCATGCAGGCAGCCATTAAAGCACAGAACGAAGTTAGAATGAGCTGTCTAATAAGCTAATTTATTCATTCAATTGTATTTACGGAGAGCTTGTGTGCAGAGCACTATATTAAGTGCTTGGGAGAATACAACTGTAAACAGATACATTCCTTGCCCACAGATAAATTATATGAAATGGGTAACATGGTAAATATTAACTTTTTCAGAAATTCAACTTCAATTTACTCCCAAACTTTATTGGTGACACTACTGCTAGGGAGGAACTTCATGAAGATTAATTATCACTATCATCAATGGTATTTATTGGGTGGTTACTATATGCAGGGCCCTATAATAAACGCCTGGGAGAGTACAGTTAAACAGATTTGGCAAATGTGTTCCCTGCCCACAATGAACTTTCACTCTAGTCATTGCTAAAACCTCTTTTCTCTTAGCTTGAATGTTTCTTTTCCTCAGTTTGGGAAAAATTAAAACACCAACATTAAGATGCTTCTGGTGTCAGGCCTACCCCAAGCAGGCATGCTTTTCTTAGCTGATTTTTTTTTTTTAGTAGAATTTAGGTTTTATGTAGAATACACCTGGTGCTTGGATCTTAACAAATGTTCACAAGGTTTGACCACACTGATGTCACAATTGTGAGTAGAGGTCTAATTCTGATTTCACCTTAGGAACGCCTAACACCAAAACATTGGAATTAGGGAATTCGGTCCCTAATTAGAGAAGCAGAGTGGCTACAGCATGGGCCTGGGACTCAGAACGACCTAGGTTCCAATCCCGGCTCTGCTGCCTATGTGCTGTGAGACCTTGGACAAATCACTTCACTTCTCTGTGCCTCAGTTGCCTCATCAGGAAAAGGGGCGTTAAGACTGCGAGCTCCATTTGGGACAGGGACTGTGTCCAACATGATTTGCTTTGTACAGTGCCCGGCGCATAGTAAGACTTGACAAGTGTCACTATTATTATTCTTGAGTTGCTTGTAAACCCAGAGTCTCATAAGGCTCTTGAGTTCTTCCGTCCACTATGTCTGTCCCTTTATCCAGGTTTTACTCTGAATGATGACAAGACATAAGGTAGCCCAGAGCTAGTGATCAATCAATCAATCGTATTTATTGAGCGCTTACTATGTGCAGAGCACTGTACTAAGCGCTTGGGAAGTACAAATTGGCAACACATAGAGACAGTCCCTACCCAACAGTGGGCTCACAGTCTAAAAGGGGGAGACAGAGAACAGAACCAAACATACCAACAAAATTAAATAAATAGGATAGAAATGTACAAGTAAAATAAATAAATAAATAGAGTAATAAATATGTACAAACATATATACATATATACAGGTGCTGTGGGGGAGGGAAGGAGGTAAGGTGGGGGGATGGAGAGGGGGACGAGGGGGAGAGGAAGGAAGGGGCTCAGTCTGGGAAGGCCTCCTGGAGGAGGTGAGCTCTCAGCAGGGCTTTGAAGGGAGGAAGAGAGCTAGCTTGGCGGAGGGGCAGAGGGAGGGCATTCCAGGCCCGGGGGTCGACGGCGGGACAGGCGAGAACGAGGTACAGTGAGGAGATTAGCGGCAGTGGAGCGGAGGGTGCGGGCTGGGCAGTAGAAGGAGAGAAGGGAGGTGAGGTAGGAGGGGGCGAGGTGATGGACGGCCTTGAAGCCCAGGGTGAGGAGTTTCTGCCTGATGCGCAGATTGATTGGTAGCCACTGGAGATTTTTGAGGAGGGGAGTAATATGCTCAGAGCGTTTCTGGACAAAGATAATCCGGGCAGCAGCATGAAGTATGGATTGAAGTGGAGAGAGACACGAGGATGGGAGATCAGAGAGAAGGCTGGTGCAGTAGTCCAGACGGGATAGGATGAGAGCTTGAATGAGCAGGGTAGCAGTTTGGATGGAGAGGAAAGGGCAGATCTTGGCAATGTTGCGGAGCTGAAACCGGCAGGTTTTGGTGACGGCTTGGATGTGAGGGGTGAATGAGAGAGTGGAGTCGAGGATGACACCAAGGTTGCGGGCTTGTGAGACGGGAAGGATGGTAGTGCCGTCAACAGAGATGGGAAAGTCAGGGAGAGGACAAGGTTTGGGAGGGAAGACAAGGAGCTCAGTCTTCGACATGTTGAGCTTTAGGTGGCGGGCGGACATCCAGATGGAGATGTCCTGAAGGCAGGAGGAGATGCGAGCCTGGAGGGAGGGGGAGAGAGCAGGGGCAGAGATGTAGATCTGGGTGTCATCAGCGTAGAGATGATAGTTGAAGCCGTGGGAGCGAATGAGGTCACCAAGGGAGTGAGTGTAGATTGAGAACAGAAGGGGACCAAGCACTGAACCTTGGGGAACCCCCACCGTAAGAGGATGGGAGGGGGAGGAGGAGCCTGCAAAAGAGACTGAGAAAGAACGACCGGAGAGATAAGAGGAGAACCAGGAGAGGACAGAGTCTGTGAAGCCAAGGTCAGATAACGTGTGGAGGAGAAGGGGGTGGTCCACAGTGTCAAAGGCAGCTGAGAGGTCGAGGAGGATTAGGACAGAATATGAGCCGTTGGATTTGGCAAGCAGGAGGTCATTGGTTCATTGGTGACCTTTGAGAGGGCAGTTTCCGTGGAATGACGGGGACGGAAGCCAGACTGGAGGGGGTCGAGGAGAGAGTTGTTGTTGAGGAATTCTAGGCAGCGCGTGTAGACAACTCGTTCAAGGAGTTTGGAAAGGAATGGTAGGAGGGATATGGGACGATAACTAGAAGGTGAGGTGGGGTCAAGAGAGGGTTTTTTTAGGATGGGAGACACATGGGCATGTTTGAAGGCAGAGGGGAAGGAACCAGTGGAGAGTGAGCGGTTGAAGATGGAAGTTAAGGAGGAGAGAAGGGATGGAGCGAGAGATTTCATAAGATGAGAGGGAATGGGGTCAGAAGCACAGGTGGCCGGAGTAGCACTTGAGAGGAGGGAGGAGAGTTCCTCTGAGGATACCGCTGGGAAGGATGGGAGAGTAGCAGAGAGTGTTGAGAGCCGGGGGGATGGAGAAAGGGGGGAAGAGACTTTGGGGAGGTCAGACCTGATGGATTTAATTTTGTTAATGAAGTAGGAGGCCAGATCGTTGGGGGTGAGGGAAGGAGGAGGGGGAGGAACCGGGGGCCTGAGAAGGGAGTTGAATGTACGGAAGAGCTGGCGGGGGTGATGGGCATGGGTGTCAATAAGGGAGGAGAAATAGTTTTGTCTGGCAGAAGAGAGGGCTGAGTTAAGGCAGGAAAGGATAAACTTGAAGTGAACCAGGTTGGCATGGTGTTTAGACTTTCGCCAGCAGCGTTCGGCAGCTTGAGCATAAGAGCGAAGGAGGCGGACAGTGTCAGTGGGCAAAGATAGACCAGCAGTGGAAGAATAGGTGGGTGGAGATCTTGTCAAGACTACCAGCCTTCCTTGGCATTGTCTTTTGATCATCCCTACTCTTGGATCAATTGGGAGTAAAACTCACAAAGGCAGAACAGTCAAATAGATATTGTGGGAGGATCCTGGCTTTCTCTCCAACATCACCAAAGATTTTCATATCTTTTAAGGTCTTTCTTCCGAGCTGCTGGTTGCTTCACAAGTCTCTCAAGGATGTTTGTCCACAAATGTGAAATGTATATGGACAAATTGGCTGTGGCTAAGCAAAACATTGAGGAATTTGAATAATAACAACATTACTGGGAGAACAATGATGAGTGGGAGAATTCAGTCCATAATTCACTCAGATAGATGTACCTATTCCAATATATGTACATTACAGTCCCTCAAGCAGTTGGCAGTGATCCTATAGTTGGGTTCAATTTACCTGTTTGTGTTCTGCATACAGTATGTGCTCAATAAATACCATTAATGATACCACCCAAGCAGCGTGGATTAGTAGAAAGTGCACGGGCTCGGGAGTCAGAGGACGGGGGTTCTAATCCCACCTCTGCCACTTGTCAGCTGTGTGACTTTAGGCAAGTCACTTAACTTCTCTGTGCCTCAGTTACCTCATCTGTAAAATGGGGATGAAGCCTGTGAGCCCCACGTGGGACAACCTGATTACCTTGTATTTACCCCAGCGCTTAGAATGGTGCTTGGCACGTAGTAAGCGCCTAACAAATACCATCATTATTATTATCATTATTATTTTCTATTCCCAGTTTTTGGTCCCAGGAAGGGAAGATAAAATACATCCCCACCTTGTACAAGACACCCTCCAGGGTAGCAGCGTGGCCTAGTGGATAGAGCATGGGGCTGAGAGTCAGAGACCTGGTTTCTAATTCAGGCTCTGCCGCTCGTCTGCTGTGTAACCTTGAGCAAGTCACTTCACTTCTCTGTGCCTCAGTTACCTCATCTGTAAAATGGGGATTAAGACTGTGAGCCCAATGTGGGCTAGAGATTGTGTCCAATCATTCATTCAATCATATTTATTGAGTGCTTACTGTGTACAGAGCATTGTATTAAGCGTTTGGGAAGTACAAGTTGGTCAATCCAATTACCTTGTAACTACCCCAGCACTTAATACAGTATCTGGCACATAGTAAACTCCCTTCCTCATCACCTCGACTCGACCCTTTGTTCTCCCTCCTCTCTGCCCACAGCACATCTGTATATATGTTTGTATCTATAATTCTATTTTTTGATATTAATGCCAGATTACTTGTTTTGATGCATATATGTATCTTTTAGACTGTGAGCCCACTATTGGGTAGGGACTGTCTCTATATGTTGCCAACTTGTACTTCCCAAGCGCTTAGTACAGTGCTCTGCACACAGTAAGCGCTCAATAAATACGATTGATGATGATATATGTCAATAATTCTATTTACTTATATTGATGCCTGTTTACTTGTTTTGATGTCTGTCTTCCTCCTTCTAGTCTGTAAACCTGATGTGGGCAGGAATTGTCTCTATTGCTGAATTGTACTTTCCAAGCACTAAGTACAGAGCTCTGAACACAGTAAGTGCTCAAATATGATTGAATGAATAAATGAATGAATGAATAACAAACACCAAAATCATTATTAGTATTGATGCTCCTCTCCCTCTACCTATATCCCAACACAACTTCCTTTAGTCGGTGCCTCAAAACCATCATTCCCTTCCCCCTCAAAATGGCCCCTGAAGAGGAATAGGCTCTTGGTCATTCCTCAATCTGCCCCTTTCTATACTCTGCTTCATTCTCTGTTACAGCAGAGGAGGTGATAACAGAGTTAAATAAGTTTCCTCTTGGATCCAGGAGTGGCAGGGAGGAAGCTGACCATCTAAAGGATGGTTGGAAGAGCAGAAAGATGGACAAGAAATAGGGAGACCAAAAGGCAGAATGGCAAATGGTCTGTACTCTCGGAGAAAACCTATCTTTGCTTCATCATCCCACATGCTTCTGGCTTCTGACTGCTGCTGATGAGTTATAGAACCTCCCTAAGCTAGCGGGTGTCAGTGACCTTCCCTGATTTATACAGAAAGTAGGTAGAAGGAGCAAAGATTAGGGCAGAGAACAACCTGAATTTGGTGAACTAGCTAATTAATTTTCATAAGAAGGTGCATGAAACACTATACAATTAATTGATATGCACAAACTCTTCACTGTATGTGGTCTGTAGCCAGCAATTAACATCACTTTCCAGCTGTTGAAATCTCCTGGACCCTTAATCAGAACACTAATTGCTCTCTAGGCCATAACTGGGAGTTAAAGGATAGTCCCACCAATATGTCGGTAAGAATGTTGATGTGGAAACAACGATTTCTGAGGTTTAGCAATGTTAATGGTTGCCAAACGGATTATTCTGTTTGGGGTTATGGAGAGTAAAATGAGATGGAGGCATGAATCTGCTGAAGAACCTAGAAATATGAATTGTAAGAAGAAAACTGAACAGCACCTAGATTTTCAGGTACTTAGATGTTTGGCATTTTATTTAGATTTATAGGGTAAGTGGCAACTCATACCCAGCATACATCTAATCTAAAAAACTTTCCATCTAAGTTAATGTAGAGGAGCATCTTAGAAATACACTTGATTCATGGAAAAAGTACAAAGAAGCTAGTTGAACTGGGTGAGGATGTTTATTATAATTTTAGGACTCTGTTTACAGTATGTGCTGTGGTTAAATAAGGCAAAGAAGTGACACACTTTAATGTCCATTGCATATGGTTTTTTATTCTTTGAGTTCTGTTTACTGAGAATACAAGATAAAGTTTAAATTTAAGCTATTTCATAATATCATAGAGCCTCTGAGGGACTGTAATTTAAAGATCTTCTGAAGAGTTTAACGAACTTGACCAGGGGGCCAATAAATATTTATGAAAAACAAACACTAACAGCATTGAATAAATACAATGTGATCACAATATAAATTTGTGGCACTAAGATTTTCCAGATGTTCCAGTAAGGTTAAAATAATCAGTGAGGTGAGATTCTCAAAAGCCACAATAATCTTTTGCAAGTTATTCCTGTGCCAAAAAAAAAAAATCGACTATGAGAAGACAGAATTTGAAAATCACATAACTGAGGTCAATACATGTTTGTAGGCCTCGTTTATCCAGATAATTTTGCATTAAAATAAGCATGTTTTCATTAAAGTACATATCCTCTTGATGTTTACTAAAATAGATATAATTGACAAACTAAAGTGACTATGTGCACCATTTGATTTTCAGTTATTTCCTTTGTCCAGTTGATTCCTATATCAACATCTCTAACCCTGCTTTCTCACCTTTTTTACAATCTCTTATCTCCTCCTGCTGTGGGACATCACCATCTGGATGGTCTGCTAGCACCTTAAATTCAATATGTCAAAAACTGAACTCTTCATTTTCCTTCCTAAACCTTTTTCTCCTTCTAACTTTTCTTCCACTAGCTAAATCACTCTCCTTGCTGTCCCTGAAGTTAGCAAGCTTGGGATCATGACCCAGATGTAGTATGCCTTTACATCCTGTTCTTTCTTTTTCTGTTTTATGGCTCCACCCCTTCATTCCCATCCTCACCATTACCCTAGTTCAAGATCTCGTTGCCTGATGACCTCAGCCTCATTTTAATCAATACATCAATGGCATTTCCTGAGCGCTTACTGTGGGAAATGCACTTTTTTAAGGTGTTGAGAGGGAGTCCAACGGAAGCAAGACACATGCTCCTTGTCCTTAAGGAACTTCTTGAAGAGACAGATAAATATTATTTATTAATAATAACAGTATTTGTTAAGCATTTACTGTGTGCCAAGCACTGGGGTAGATATAAGTTATCAGGTTGTCCCACAAGGGGCTCACAGTCTTCATCCCCATTTTTCAGCTGAGGTCACTGAGGCACAGAGAAGTGAATTGGCTTGCCCAAGGTCACACAGCAGACAACTGGCAGAGTCAGGATTAGAACTCACATCCTCTGACTCCAAAGCCCATGCTCTTTCCACTAAACCACTCAAGGATACAGTAAAGTCACTCCCAAGTGCTTCAGACTTTCCACACAGCAGGCACCCAACAGAGAACAATAATTCATTCATTCAATCATATTTATTGAGTGCTGACTGTGTGCAGAGCACCATGCGTAGCACTCGAGAGAGTACAATACAACAATAAACAGTCACATTCTCTGTCCACAGCGAGCTTACAGACTAGAGGGATAGTAGTGGAAGTGCTTACTATGTGCCAAGCGCTGTAGTAAATGCTGGGGTAGATTCAATAATCAGGTTGGACACTGTTCCTGTCTCAAATGGGGCTCATAGTCTAAAAGGAAGGGAGAACAGATATTAAATTACCGTTTTACAGATGAGGAAACAGAGGTGCCAGAAAATTGAATAACTTGTCCAAGGCTTTGAAGCACGCAAGTGTCAGAGGCAGAATTAGAACTCAAATTCTCTGATGTTCATTCAATCATATTTATTGAGTGCTTACTTTATGTAGAGCACTGTACTAAGTGTTTGGGAAGTACAAGAGGACTCAGCATGGCCTAGTTGCTGGGAGTTAGAAGGTCATGGGTTCTAATCTCCGCTCCGCCATTTATCTGCTGGTGGCTTTGGGCAAGCCACTGAACATCTCTGTAAAATGAGGATGAAGACTGTGAACCCTTTGCGGGATTGATGCATTGATGGTGATGATGGTGATGGTGATGATCTTGTCCTGCCATTTGATCTCAACAGTGATGATGAGGCTGCTCTAAGAGCCAGATGTGTTCATATTTTTATATTGGATCATCCTTTTACTCCCTGGAACATTTCAAAAACACAATCAGTGCTTAGTACAGTGCCCTACACACAGTAAACACTGGATAAGTACCACTGAGTCATTTTAGAATTAGAATTATGAAATAAGCCTCGAGACTGAAGATCGAACCCATTTTTCCTCAAAAATTAAATTGTGCTGTTTCCAGAATCAAATTTCACAAAACTATCATTTCAATATCAATTACTGTTTCCTTTTATTACGTGTTGCAAGGTTTAGTAAAAAGTGAAGCAAGTCATCTCCCTGCCTCATATTTCCTAAGGTATTCCTAGGAGGTAGGTGTACTTATTTATTTTGACATTTTATAGTTTCAAGACTCTATTCTGAAATCTGTCAAATTATTTAGGCACAGGATGGATTATAAAAGGTTTACATTTGGCACATGGGTGGCAGTTATGACTTGAAATTTGAAATTATGTTTAAGGAAACAGGCACTGTTCCTGTAAATCTATAGTCTTGATTTATGGTTGGTTCTGAATCGGGTAAAAGTTTCATTAAAAACTTTTGGAAATATTTTGAGAACTTTGTAGTATAAAGATCATTGCATTACTACTATAAATTGGAAGAATATCACTGTTGAGGAGGCAAAATATCTGTGGCTAACTATGCATATTTGTTATTATAAAAGACTGTGAGCCCATTGTAGGCAGGGATTGTCTCTGTTCCTGAATTTTACTTCCCAAGTGCTTAGTACAGTGCTCTGCACACAGTAAGGGCTCATTAAATGCGATTGGATGAATGAACGATGAAATGTCATTCATTCATTCAATCATATTTATTGAGTGCTCACTGTGTGCGCAGCACTGTACTAAGCGCTTGGGAAGTACAAGTTGGCAACCTATAGAGACGGTCCCTACCCAACAACGGGATAACAGTCTAGAAGGGGGAGACAGACAACAAAACATGTAGACTGGTGTCAAAATCATCAGAACAAATAGAATTACAGCTATATGCACATCATTAACAAAATAAATAGAATAAATTCAATCAGTGGAATTTATTGAATGGCTACTGTGTGCAGGAAACTGTACTAAGCACTTGGGAGAGTACAATATTCCATGAAAGATGGTTATGCAGGGGGAACTTGGCTAGTATAAGTCACAAACACATAATTAGGTATCAGCCACTAACATGAAACAAGGTTCAAAGATGAAATTCTCTTGATTTTTACTGTGTAAGTTTTTTTCCCAAAAAATAATTCAAGGAGGTTTTATTTTGCAAGAACTGGAGACATAGGCAGTTTCAGCATTTCAAGCTAAATTCATTTTTAATGATATGTGCAGGGCAACTGTGCACGTTCCTTTAACCTATAGTGCCCTCCTACTCTATAGGACTGCAAAATATGACTCTTCCGCAAATACTACATCTGGTTCTCAAGCACTTTCATCTGCAAACAAATGAAAAAGAGGATCATCAACAACTGGAACCCAATTAGTCATCCAGCATTTCAACAATGCTTGCTGCAACCCAACTCCATTGTACTCTCCCAAGTGCTTAGTACAGTGCTCTTCACAAAGTAAGTGCTCAGTAAATATGATTGATACTTTGATTGGGTACCACAAGTGAGAAGAAGAATGTGTTACAACAACAAGAAACAGTGCTGCCTGATGGATAGACCAGACCTGGGAGTGAAAATAATAATAATAATAATAATAATAATAATAATAATAATAATAATAATGGCATTTGTTAAGCGCTTACTATGTGCAAAGCACTGTTCTGGGTTCTAAAAATGACCTGGGTTCTAATCCTTGTTCTACCATTTCTCTGCTGTGTGACTTTGGACGAGTCAATTAATTTCTCTGTGCCTCCGTTACCTCATCTTCAAAATGGGGATTAAGATTGTGTGCCCCAGGTGGGACATGAACTGTGTCTAACCTGATTAACTTGTATCTACCCCAGTACTTAGTACAGTGCCCGGCACAGAGTAAGCACTTAACAAATCCCATTTAAAAAGTCACCTCTCTGTGCCTCAGTTCCCTCATCTGCAAAATTGAAACTCAATACCCATTCTCCTTACTTTGACTATGAGCCCCATGTGGGATCTAAGTATCTTGTTTCTACCCCGGAGATCAGTACAGTACTCGGAATGTAGTATGCACTTAAATACCACAATTATTGTCACTGTTATTATCATCATCAAGAGAGATAAAGAGAAGCTGTGTGGTGGGATAAAATGTCCAGAGAGAACAGACTAGATGCTTTCCAGAGATACTGAAGGATGATCTCAAACAATGTTGTAGAGCAAAAGGTGTAGTGAAATATATATGACCTTGCCAGTTTTTATAATCAGGATAGGGATGGCTCTCCTTGACCAGAAGCTTTAGGATAATCATCATCATAAGTATGAGAAGCAGCGTGGCTCAGTGGAAAGAAGCCGGGCTTTGGAGTCAGAGGTAATGGGTTCAAATCCTGACTCCGCCACATGTCTGCTGTGTGACCTAGGGCAAGTTACTTAACTTCTCTGAGCCTCAGTTTTACCTCATCTGTAAAATGGGGATTAGGACTGTGAGCCCCACATGGGACAACCTGATCACTTTGTATTATCCCCAGAGTTTAGAACAGTGCTTTGCACATAGTAAGCGCTTAACAAATGCCAACATTATTATTATTATTATTATTATAAGTATGCACTGAGTACCTTCTTTGTGAGGAAACAGAACTCCATACTAGGTGCTGGGGGGGATAATCAGAAGAAATAGAAGACATAATCCCTGACCCGGAGAAGCTTATAATAAACAAGAAATAAACAGATGTTGATACGGATTCTGAGGAGGTTGAGGAAATCATACAGCTGAGAAGTTACAGTGATTAGTTGGAGAATGACTCCTGAACTATCATAGGAAGACTGAGGATACCTTGGTGTTGTCCTCAACTCATTTTTCTCATTCAATATACATATTCAACCTGTCACCAAATCTTGATGGTTCAACCTTCACAAATCCACTAAACTCCTCTCTTTCCTCTTCATTTAAACTGCTACCATGTTAATTCAAATATTTATCCTATCCCGCCTTGATTACTGCATCAGGCTCCTTGCTGACTTCTCTTCCATCTGTCTCTCCCCACTTCAATCCATACTTCACTCTGCTACCCAGATCATTTTCTACAAAACCATCCAGTCCATGTTTCCCCGCTCCTCGAGAACCTCCAGTGGTTGCCCATCCACCTCCACCTCAAACAGAAACTCCTTACCATAGACTTTTAAGCACTCCACTTTGCTTCCCGTCAACCTTGCCTATTTCCTACTACAATCCAGCCCACACACTTCACTCCTCTAATGCTAACCTGAACTCACTGTACCTTGATCTCATTTCTCTCACCACCGACCCTAAGTTGTAAACTCATTGTAGTCAGGGAATATGCCTACCAACTCTGTTATATTTTTATAATGTATTCTCCCAAGCACTTGGTACAGTACTCTGGACAAACTAAGTGCTTTATAAATATGATTAATTGATCACCTACATCCTGCCTCTGACCTGGAATGCCCCCCCTCTTCATATCTGACATTCACTTTCCCCACTTCAAAGCCTCACTGAAAGCATATCTCCTCCTAAAGGCCTTCTCCGACTAAGCCCTCATTTCCTCTTCTCCCACTCCTGTGTCACCCTTGTACATAAATTTGCACCTTTTATTCATTCAGTATATAACTATAATGTAAGTATTAATATTAATGTCTGTCTCTCCCTCTAGACTGGATGCTCATTGTGAGCAGGGAAAGTGTCTGCCAACTCTGTTATATTGTACTCTTACATGGGTTTAGTCCAGAGCTCTGAACTCTGTGTTTAACACATTTGATTCATTTGAGTTTCCCCAAATATTGAAGATAGAGAAAGCTGGGCATTCCAGGCAGGAGGAAAGGCTGAGAAATGGATTGGAGTAAAGAGAGACAGATGGTCAGGAGGCAGAAATCATTGCTAGGAACTGTGCAAGGCAAACACATCAAGGTGGCAAAGTACTATCTTTATTGACATACAATGTGGAATAAATTGTTAGTCTCAGGTTTCCATTTTCTGCCAACTGGAAAAGATCTAAACCATTTAAAGTACTGCCTTCCAACAGGTCAGCTGCCCTTCTCTCTTTCTCTGTACACATATGATTTGACCCATGTTGCAGTAAGCATTGTTTAGATGCTCTTGGCTTCACTGTATTCTAGTTGATGTTTTGACATTTAATGCTGATGAAACAGTGTGAAAAGCCAAATGTAACATTTTTCCTCCCCTTGTATAACTTTATAGCACCTCAAAATCTTTAGGTCTACCCCACTAAACCTTCAATTCCTCTGCTCCATCTCCCTTCTGCATTGCCCTTGTACCTGGATTTATACCCTTTATTCACCCCACCCTAAGCTCCTTATCACTTATGTAAATATCTGTAATGTATTTCAATGTCTGTCTCTGCCTCTAGATTGTAAACTCTTCTGGGCAGGGAACATGTCCACAAACTCTGTGATATTGCAGTCCCCAAGAGCTTAGTACAGTGCTGTTCACACAGTAAGTGCTTTCTTCACAGTACCGAATAACTGGAAATAATTACGACCGTGAAAATTAATATTTACCTAATAATGATCAATCAGTGTAATTCACTGGATGCCAGTACTCTAAAAAGTTTCCTTAAACTGATTTATTTGGGTTGAATTTTTTTTTAAAGTTTATGCACTTGTACTCCTCCCTTCTGCTCTCTCTCTCTCTCTCTCTCTCACACACACACACACACGCACACAGACACACACACACACTCATAAATAATCACACATCCAATTTATTCACTCACACACATTAGGAGAGACTGTATCACGCAGACAGGCCCAGACAAAGAAGACGACGGAGAAAGTAGTGGATCACAGAGTTGTGAGGGACGCATGGCCTGAAGAGATGAGGCCAGGAGGAGAGAAAACTATGGGAAGAACAGCCTTAGAAGAGTCAGGGCTGCTAGAAATACACACACACACACACACACACACACACACACACATATATATATTTACACATTCCTAAGTGTGCATCATATACGAAGAAGTTGCCACTGATGGTAAAGATGACATATAGGTGCCTGTGTAGCCACAAAGGAAATACAGAAGCTACAGTCCCACCGTGTCATCATCATGTCCAGCATCTATTGAACACCTATATGCTGAACACTGTACTAGACACTTGGAAACATACAATAAAAGTGGGAAGCACAGTCCCTGCCTGCAAAGAGATTACACAAAACTTCGGTCCTTTGTTGTGTTGCCCTGTTTTTATTTGCCATATCTGGGGCTACTTTCACTTTTTCCTCTTCATCTCATGATCCTTCAATTGTATTATTCATTAAGTATTTATAAGTACTGAGCACTGTGCTTTGTGCTGAAGAACGTAAAATAATCCAAGCCTTTCGATCATTTTTATGGTATTTATATGGGCCAAACACTATATTAAGCTCTAAGGTAGATAGATATAAGATGATCAGGTTTTATACAGTCTGTCGCACATGAAGCTCATAGTCTAAGTAAGAGGTAGAACAGGTATTGAATCTCCATTTTGCAGATGAGGAAACAAAGCATGGAGAAGTTAAGTAACTTATCCAAGGGCATACAGCAGGCGAGAAGCAGAGGCAGGATTAGAACCCAAGATTTCTGACTCCCAGTTCCATGTTCTATCCACTGGGCCATGCTGCTTCCATTAAGAAAGAGCCACTGCTTTCAAGATTACAGTGCATCATGTTGTAGTACACTCCTCATTTTCAACAGAGATCCAGCTAAAATACAGTATTGTCCTAGGTTTTGTTTCTGCATCCTTGAAAGGTTTCCTCTATCTTTATTTTTAGTTGCCCAGTTTTCAGTCGATCATACAGCAGCTGTTTGGGTATGCTACTGCCATCCATTCTCTTCATTGAACCCATCAACAGAGCAGCATTTAGCTAAACTTAGCCACTATACCGGGAAATTGACTTCATTTCCAAACTTTGTTGTTTGCAATCCTGTCTTGCCATTTGAAGTTGGAGAAGGCGACCATACAAGCTTCCATTTCCACTTATTTCCAAGACACCTCCACTTGGATATTCCACCAGCCCTGCAATCCAAAAATACCTAAAACTGACCTTCTCATCTTCCTCCTAAACACACTCCTGATCTTAACTTTCTAATCTCTGTTGACATGACCATCATCCTGTCTGTCTTAGAAAGCATCCCACCACCTGTTGCAAACACTCCTTAACTTCCTGGATTTGCAGGTGATGACTTCGGTTTCTGTAAGCCCCTCTTGTGTCTGAAACATCAGTTGCTGTAAGAGGTTGATATAGCACTATTTCTTTAGCTGCAAGTAATCATTTACATTAAGCCATTTCTGTTATTATTTTCTTTACACAAATCTAAGTGACTTTGCCTGACAATGCCCATTACCTCACTTGCTCTATCCCAGAGAAATGCCCACTCGCTGTTGAATTTCGAGATTGTGGTTGGGTTGCTGTAATGTCAGGAAGGCAGAATCTAGGATACAGAATCATTGGAAGGTAGGATCAGGGAGAAAGGGGTGGAGACCTCCAGAGAAAGTCAAGGCCCAGAAGCCAGAAATATCGGCAGGGGTTTGGATTTAACATGTCCAAAACAGAACTCCCTTTCTTCCCACCCAGATTCTATCAGTTCAACATTCACAACATTGCTAAAATCTGCCCTTTGCTTTCCATTGAGACTGCTACTAAATTAATCCAACCCCTTATCTTATCCCACTCTGATTATTATATTAGCCTCCTTGTTGACCTCCGTGCTGACTGTCTCTCTCTGACTGAAGTCCGTACTTTATTCTGCTTCCAGAATCATCCTTCTACCAAACCATCCATGCTCATTCTTAAGCAGAGCTGCAGCTGCTAATGCCTCCAACCCCCTCTCCCAAGACTGTGAGCTTGATGTGGGCAGATATTGTCACTTTGTTGCTGTATTGTACTTTCCCAAGTGCTTAGTACAATGCTCTGCACACAGCAAGGGCTCAATAAATATGAATGAATGAATTCAATCCATGTTTTCCCACTCCTCAAGAATCTTCAGAGGTTGCTCATCCACCTCTAAGTTAAACAGAAACTCCTTACCAAAGGTTTAAAGCACTCAGTCACCTTGTCCCCTCCTACCTTACCTCCTTGAATCCTACTACAACCCAACCCACACGCATCACTTTTCTAATTTCAACCTACTCACTGTACCTCCATCTTGTCTATCTCTTTGCCAACAACTCATTCATTCATTCATTCGTATTTGAGCACTTACTGTGTGCAGAGCACTGTACTAATCGCTTAGCACTGTACCTGCCTCTGTCCTGGAACTCCCCCCATCTTCATATCTGACAGATGAACACTCTCTCCACCTTCAAAGTCTTTTTAAACCACAGCTCTCATCCTATCCTGTCTGGACTACTGCATCAGCCTCCTCTCTGATCTCCCATCCTCGTGTCTCTCCCCACTTCAATCCATACTTCACGCCGCTGCCCAGATGTCTTTGTCCAGAAACGCTCTGGGCAGGTTACTCCCCTCCTCAAAAATCTCCAGTGGCTACCAATCAATCTGTGCATCAGGCAGAAACTCCTCACCCTGGGCTTCAAGGCTCTCCAACACCTCGCCCCCTCCTACCTCACCTCCCTTCTCTCCTTCTACAACTCAGCCCGCACCCTCCGCTCCTCTGCCGCTAATCTCCTCACCGTGCCTCGTTCTCACCTGTTCCACCGTCAGCCCCCAGCCCACGTCCTCCCCCTGGCCTGGAATGCCCTCCCTCTGCCCATCCACCAAGCTAGCTCTCTTCCTCCTTTCAAGGCCCTACTGAGAGCTCACCTCCTCCAGGAGGCCTTCCCAGACTGAGCCCCCTCCTTCCTCTCCCCCTCGTCCCCCTCTCCATTCCCCCCATCTTACCTCCTTCCCTTCCCCACAACACCTGTGTGTGTATATATATATATATACACACATATATATGTATATGTTTGTACATATTTTTTACTCTATTTTACTTGTACATATCTATTCTATTTATTTTATTTTGTTAATATGTTTTGTTTTGTTCTCTGTCTCCCCCTTCCAGACTGTGAGCCCACTGTTGGGTAGGGACCATCTCTATATGTTGCCAACTTGTACTTCCCAAGCGCTTAGTACAGTGCTCTGCACACACTATGCACTCAATAAATATGATTGATTGATTGATTGATCTCCTTCAAGAGGCCTTCCCCAACTAAGCCCTCATTTACTCTTCTCCTACTCCCTTCTGCATCACCTTTGCATTTGGATTTTCACCTTTTATTCCCCCTCCCTCAGCCCCACAGCATTTACATACATACCCAAAATATATTTATTCGTAATAATGTCTGCATCTCCCTCTAGACTGTAAGCTCACTGTGGACATGGAACGTGTCTATCAGTTCTTTTTTATTGTACTCCCCCAAGCACCTAGTACAGTTCTCTGCACTAAGTGCTCAATCTAAATGATTGATGGATTTGAAGGTGTGGAGAAGGCAGAAACTGGGAACAGAAGGCTTTCAGAAGAAAGGGCTGAGATCAAGATGGAGCCAAGGAAGAGACATGGCTGGGATTAGGATAGACAGGGTGAGGGACATGAAATAGACTTCAAAACATGCAGAAGTCTGGGAAGACAGGATTGTGTGACATGAGGGTGTGGAGAAGCAAAGCTGTTGGGAGCCAAATTGGAGGAGATAGTGTCTGTAGATATGGGGACGGGGTCATAAGACCAAGAAAAATATACTTGGGAAAGATGGGACTAGGAAAACAAGACCAAGTGATCTTGGGAAAGATGGATCCAGGAAAGAAGTAAGGGGGGCTGTGGGAAATGTCAGTCTTTGGATAACATCTTAAGATATTTGCAGTTGGAGAAGCCACGGAAAATGACTATGTAGATATGGTAGGCTACAGAGCAGATGTTGAATAAATTACTGTAAAACTCATTGATCTTGAATTCTACAAAACGAAAAGCCTTGCATTTCTTTGGTATGGGATCAGTGACTTCCAGAAGTTTTTTATTCATCCATCAGTTGTCCCAGAGACATACTGATATTTTATCTGAAGCATCTGGACATGCAGGAATGTCAGAAGAAGAGGGAGACTGAGAAAGACAAGGCCACAGAAGAGGAGACCTACAGGAAATTTTCCTACTAGCGGCATTGTGCCCTATTAGAAAAAAATATTGGCCTAGGAGTCAGAGTACCTAGGTTATAACCCCAGCTCCACCACTTCCCTTCTGTGTGACTTTGAGCAAGTCACCTAAATGTCTTTTTTTTTTCTTCTAATGGTATTTTGTTAAGCGCTTACCATATTCTAGGCACTATACTAAGCACTGGGGCAAATACAAGCTAATCAGGGTGGACATAGCCCATGTTCCACATAGGGCTTTAGCCCCCATTTTACAGATGAGGTAACTGAGGCACAGAAAGGTTAAGTGGACTGCCCACAGTCACCCAGCAGACAAGTGGCAGAGCTGGGATTAGAACCCAGGTCCTTCTTACTCCCAGGCCTTGCTCTGTCAACTAGGCCATGCTGCTTCCTGTGCCTCAGATTCCTCATCTATAAAATGGGTATTAAGTACCTCTTCACCCTTCTAATTAGAATTTAAGCCTCATGATGGGCAGGGACGTCATCCAACCTGATGAACATATCTACCCCAGCACTTAGTGCTTGACATAAAGTGCTTAACAATACCATAATTATATATTATTATTACTAATTATAGAAGTAATGCATGACACCTTTCACTGTTAAACCACTTTACAAGCATTTACTACTCAGCAATTTAATATTTTAAGACAGGAAAGTGCACGGGAAGTAATGCTGGAATGGAAATTCAATTCAGGCATATTTCAAATTAAATGTTTTTATCTATCCCAAATTACTTTTTCCGTTTTAGTGATTATCCCTCTGGACTTCCTGAAATGTTAATTTTTTAAACATAAACCACTGGTATGAGTGATGTTTCTGTTGGCAAGGGGCTTCTTCCGTTCTGTGAAACATTTGTGAACAGAGTATCCTACAGTTAATCCAATTTCCCTAACTAAACTTCTTGTTTTATGAAATAGTCTTCTTGGCAGACGTGAATAAGAAAAAAAAATCAAAGCTTAACTTGGTAATATCTTATCGGGTACAAATCTTACAGTTAACCCAGGTTCCTTTTGGTCTGTAATGATATTATGTTAGACAGAACAACCTTACATATTTTTTGGCATGCACTTCATGAGTGATTAAGTTAGAAATTAATTATCTTGCATGTTGCAAGATAATTCAGGATTTAATTTGAGCAAGTTCTTCGACCTAAGAGTGACTTTCACATCTTCCATTTATATATGAAAAATTCATCTCAGTTTTGTGAGCATTATCTTCTTCATAAAACTGAGATTCTCTCTATGGAGAATCAGACCCACTGTATTTGCAGAACTGGACTAAAGGATAATAGCTAATTACCAATATGAAAAACACAAATTTCGCTTGTTTCTTAACTCTTGTGATAAAAATTGCTTAGCTTTCCTGACTCATCCCTATAAAACCATACTATTTCTTTGTACTTCTCCATTAAATTGAAGTCTAATTTTCAATCTGTAAAACATTCTCATTTGTCTTTACATGATTCTGGACTTGGACAGCTTGGCATATTTTTTTCTTTCTTATGCTTCACCTGCATTGGTAAATTCATTCTTGAGACGATAGAATTTTTTTAAACCATCTGTTTAAATATTTTATGGACTTTCATTCATCTTTGTGAATCTCATCTTTTCACATTAATTTAATTCTGTCTTTTATGTATTGTGTTATATTTTGGAAGTATTTACATTCATCTTTGAGCATTTGTGCTTGTCTTGTCATCCGCAGTTAGGCTGTAAATCCTTAAGCAGCGAGGCTCAGTGGAAAGAGCGTGGGCTTTGGAGTCAGAGGCCATGGGTTCAAATCCCGGCTCTGCCACTTGTCAGCTGTGTGAGTTTGGGCTAGTCACTTAACTTCTCTGGGCCTCAGTTACCTCATCTGTAAAATGGGGATGAAGACTGTGAGCCCCACGTGGGACAACCTGATCACCTTGTAACCTCCCCAGAGCTTAGAACAGTGCTTTGCATATAGTAAGCACTTAATAAATGCCATTATTATTATCATTATTATTATTATTATTTTAAGGGAGGCATTTGGCTCACTACCCTCTACTTATCTTCACTAAACTACCATAACAACCCAGTCCTCCCCCTTCACTCCTCTCCAATCTATTAGTCTCTCTTCTGTTGACCTCTCCTTCACAACCTTCCTCCTGCCTGGAACTCCCTTTCATTTCACATCTGGCAGACCATCACTTCCCCCACTCCTCCCATTAGATTATAAACTCCTTGTGGATAGAAATTGCATCTACCAACTCTACCGTAATGTAGAGAAGCAGCATGGCTCAGTGGAAAGAGTCCGGGCTTTGGAGTCGGAGGTCATGGGTTCAAATCCTGGCTCTGCCAATTGTCAACTGTGTGACTTTGGGCAAGTCACTTAACTTCTCTGTGTCTCAGTTACCTCATCTGTAAAATGGGGATTAAAACTGTGAGCCCCCCGGGAAAACCTGATCACCTTATATCCTCCCCAGCGTTTAGAACAGTGCTTTGCACATAGTAAGCCCTTAACAAATACCATCATTATTATTATTATTATTAGAACAGTGCTCTTGCACATAGTAAGCACTTAATAAATGCCATCATTACTCACCCAAGCACTTAGTACAGTGCCCTGCACAGTAAGCCCTACTAAAGACCTTCTAAAAATCAGATCTTCAGAAAGCCTTCCTGGATTAATCTCTCATCTCTATCTTTCTCATGTTTTCCCTCCTAACGGTGTCACCTCTGCATTTAAGTCCTTACCCTGTAAACATTTAGATACTCACTCCAGCCCCTCCCCACCACAGCACTTAGGTATATATCTTTAAACACAGTTGCTTACCTTTACCTGCAATTTATTTTAGTGCTTGTTTCCTGCACTAGATATACAATCTTGGAGGGCAGGGATCGTGTTGGCTAATTTTTTTGTACTCTCCCAAGTGCTTAGTACAGTGCTCTACACAGGGTAAATGCTTGATAAATATGACTGATTATTTATATCCTTCAGCACCTACTAAAGGACTCAGCCAATAATCGGATACTCAAGCGTCTTTCTCAGATACAGAAGCTTCTTCCTGAAAATCAAATCTTTGTTGAGCAATCTGAATAAAAGGACCTCAAAGGGACACACTTTCTGGAGATTAGAGCACCTCTATCTGAATCGGGGGAAAGCTGCCACACACTAGAATGCTATTCTTTTCCTTGGTGACTGGAAAGCCTTATTTCTTCTGGATCTTTGCCTCTCTTCTGTTTCAGCTGGGGGTAGATAGCTCTTTCTGGGCTGCTAAGAAAGCACAATTGAGCTGACCTCCATACCTGGTGGAGAAGGACCATTTCATCAGGTGCTTCCATGGGAACCGTGTGATAGTAACATGGCTGAAGGGCAACCTGGCTCTTTTCTTCAGGTGAATTTTGCCCTCTAATCTCCAAGGGATCATCTGTATCTCATCTTTCCATTTGAGAGAATTGTCTTGGTTTCTTATTTCTCTTCATTTCCTCACACATTAATAAGACTGGGAGACATTGATCACGATAAAGAGGATACTACCCCTTTCTGTATCAGTGGAAGGGAGTTCCAGGCAGGAGGAAGGTTGTGAAGGAGAGGTCAACAGAAGAGAGACTAATAGATTGGATTATATCAACCCAGCATTTGGTACAGTGCCAGGAGAAGCAGTGTTGCCTAGTGGAAAGAGCATGGCCTGGATGTCAGAGGACCTGGGTTCCAATCCCTGCTCAGTCATGTTCCAGCTGTGTGATGTGGTGGAAGTCACGTAACTTCTCTGTGCCGTGGTTCCGTCATCTGCAAAATGAGTATTCAATACCTTGCTCTCCCTTGATTTAGACTGTGAGTCTCCTATGGGCCCTGATGATCTTTTGTCTACCCCCAAATTTAGTACAGTGCTTGGCACATAGTAAGTTCTTAACAAAACCACTATCATTTTCATAGTAAATGCCACATTTATTATTATTACCTAGCAAACTTCAGCAGTAGAACTAGAGTTACGCATAGCAGAAAATACATGAGCTCTGACCCTCTTTCTCTTTAAGGGAAAAATTAATACAGCTCTAAGACACCTGATATCTTGATCCCATAAGGATGGCTACTGACAGCTCTCATGAATACCAGACCCTGAGACAAAGGTGACAACACACATTTTGTCAGCTCATCATGGGACATGACAATATCATTTAGCTGCCATTTTGCACCTCAGCCCAATTCAACCCCAATCAGCTACTTCACTTTAATTGCTCCAGAGCTCAGGCTATTCTTCCCCTCCTTTCCCGCCACCAGGCTCCTATGAACTCTAGTTCCCTGTCTGAGCTGTAGATTTTGGCGGCAAGAACGAGCAGCAGGAGTCTCTCCAGGGGAATAAAAAATAAATAAAAGAATACGGTCCCATACTGATGCAGAACAGGGAAAGGCCAACTAAAAACTGGATGGCCACTATAAATTCAGATGAATGTCCTCCCTAAACACCACGGATCCCAAGTAATTTTCACTGGAATTTCCAGATATCATCCTGGATTCAGGGTAAAGTTTCTGAGGTTATTCCGCCCAACAGAAAATTTCCAAAATTGCTTGGAAGAAGTTCCACTTATGGGATCCAACTGGTTCTAATAAGCACTCATAAGCAAAACCATAAACAAAGGAAAGACTTTTTTAATTTGCTGGGATGGAGAGAAAAAATAATCTAATGACACTGAGAAATGGTAATTGCAGATGGTCCTGGGTTTTTCTCTACTCCTAAAGACAGGTAGATTTGTATGATAACATTCCATATAGGCCTATATGTGAAAATCCAACTATTTCTAATGAAATGTTTAAGCTGTGTTTTGAAATTCTAATGCCTAACATCCAAAAGAAACACCAGAGAGAAATAAACTTTCTATGTTTAGGGTTCATCAGATGTCACAAACAATTTTTTTAAAATCACTAACATTTTGGTTTTGATAATTCATAAATGTGTTTGCCCATATTCTTTTTGCTTCATTTTCAAGCCTATGTGTATTTCAAGGGAATTCAATCCATGTGTTTCTGATTCATTTACACTTAGCTCATAAAAAATAGTTATGCAACAGCTATTTGATTTCCAAAAAGCTTTGAAAATCTATTTCTTTGAAACAGGAAATGGGGCTCGGCCAAGAATAAACAAACAGATACTCTGAAATGTTTTGAATTCCCTTTGAAATGTGTAACCTGGGGGGCTTGAATGTTCTCTAAACCTGGGGGAAAAAAGGTCCATCCCTAATACAATATGATTCAGATACAACATCTCATGTTCAGCATCTTGGCACACTGACCAAATCTTCTCAGGACAGGCACTTTTGGGAGAATTTTTTTTTCTCATTTTAGACCCAGATTGTTCTGACCCAAACCTAACTTTTGCACCAAGCTAAGATGAGAAGAAATTGCTGGTTGCAAAGATTTAGTTTTTGCAGCTATACACTTGTCCCCTTTCCACTGTGCCCCAAGAGTCTTGATATCAACTCTCTCCTCTAACTGGCAGATTGCATCTACTTGTGACTATGTTCCCTTCACTGCTCTTAGATTCATGCTATTCCAGTATTTCCCCCTTGATTTTGTCTAATTTGTGCCTTTCATCTCTCCTTATTTCTCATACCTATCCATTCACTTTTTCCCTCCCCCCCTTTATATATATATATATATATAATTTAATTCATTTAATTTAATTCATTTAATTTATTTAATATCAATTTCCCCCTCTAGACTGTCAACTCTCTGTGGTCAGGGAAATTAAATATCTGTAATTTATTTATTTATATTAATGTCTACCTCCACCCCTGGACCGTAAGCTCACTGTGGACACAGAATGGGTCTGTTTATTGTTGTGCTGTACTCTCCCAAGTGCTCAGTACAGTGCTCTGCACAGAGTAAGCACTCAATAAATACAACTGAATGAATGCTCTGTACACAGTAAGAATATTGTGTACAGTATACTTGAGTACAGAATACTGTACTCAATAAATACCACTGATTGACTGATTTCCCAGAGCTTTAAAGAGAGAGAAAAGGGAAGTGGATGGAAGTCAAATTTGGGGGAATGTGGAATTATCCTAACTGCTATAGAAGACACGATGGCCTCTTCCCGACTCTGTCCCATGGTACAGTATCTGTACAGTGTGAATTTAAACTTTATGGTTTCTCAGAAGTGGCAACTTCCCAGGACTGTTCCAATACATCACAAAAATATTTCCCCCTGCCCACAATAAATCACCTAAGTTCCACTAGTCAACTGTTTGCCTGGGACATAGAGTCTACTTAAAACTAGTTTCTCTGCACAACTATTCAAAAGTACATTAATTCTGTTTACACTTCATTTTGCACCCTAATTTCATTGAGCAAATCCCGAATAGTATGAAATCCTAATTATGTTTTTAATCAGGGATCTTCAGCATGTGTTGTTTCAGGGAAATGTAACTCCACAAATGCCATGGACTAGTCAGCCCATGAATCACAGGGAATTGACTATCGACAATGTTCAATTAGACAGAATCAATGAGTGAAACCTTGTTAAAATGACTAAGGCATGCAAGGTAAAGCTCACTAAACTAAGAGCTCATACCACATGAAATCCATAATGTTGTGTACAGAGGAAAGCAGCATATAACTAGATTTTTTTTCTTTACAAACTAATTTTAAGAAATACCTGGCACGAGGGAAGAGGGAAGGAAGAAGCAGCAGCATTGTGGTATTTAAGCCCTTATTATGTCTGAGTACTAAGGAGATAAAACACAATCAGATTGGACACAGTTCCTGTCCCACCTGGGACTCACAATCTAATCAATCAGTCAATGGTATTTATTGAGTGTTGAGTATGTGCAAAGCAATTACCTGAGAGTGAACAACAGAATTGGTAGAAATGTTTCCTGCCCACAAGGGGTTTACAGTCTTGAGGGAAGGTACAACAGGAATTGAATCCTCACTTTACAATGACAAATGAGGCACAGAGAAGTTAAGTGACTTTCCTGAGTTTGCACAGTGCTCTTTCCACTAAGTCATGCTGATGAACACCATAAGACCTAAATTAACTCTTCCTCAGGAAAGATGGTTGCCTGAAGCATGATTGTCCCCAGAGGGAAAGCCATGGCTTAAAAGAAAGAGCACAGGCTTGGGATGCAGAGGTAACGGGTTCTAATCCTGACTCCACCACTTGTCAGCTGTGTGACCTTGGCAAGTCGTTTAACTTCTCTGTGCCTCAGTTACCTCATCTGTAAAATGGGGATGAAGACTGTGAGCCTCAAGTGGGACAACCTGATTACCTTGTATTTACCCCAGCACTTAGAACAGTGTTAGGTACATAGTAAGCACTTAAATGCCAACATTATTATTATTATTTTAGATCCCCTATTCAATCAATCAATCGTATTTATTGAGCGCTTACTGTGTGCAGAGCACTGTACTAAGCTCTTGGTAAGTACAAGTTGGCAACATATAGAGACAGTCCCTACCCAACAGTGGGTTCACAGTCTAAAAGCAGACAAATGTGGAAGCTATTGAACATGTAAATACGCAGCGGACAAAAGGGAAAAAAGAGCATACATGATGCACGTTGCACAGTTTTCAAGTAGTGTGTTTTATCTCAGCCAACTCAAAGTCTAAGGTAAAGATTTCAAATGGGGTGATAAAGACAGTCCAATCTCCCTCTCAAGCTTAGCTGAAGATTTTTAAATGATCACTCATAACAAGATTTCACTAAGCTTTCCTCTAGCTTATCGTATTTAAAAAGATTCTGCATGAAGCAATTGTCTACTGCAATTAACTATATATGTATGGCTTCCTGGTGCCCTCTTAGGTGAAAGGAGATTAGAAACTGATGGAGATTTCCCTCTTTTAATCCTTCACTTTACACGCCCCCAGAGGACTAAGCCTTGGAGAGGATGCTCAGAATAATATAAATGCTAGACTGACATTTGTCTCAGATAATATTCCACCAAGTTAAGATGGGGGCACTAGAAAAAAAAACAGTCTGTAATCATTGCTGGGTTCCTTATTATCTGGTCATCATCAGCAGTGTTTCTCAAGAGATCTGCAGCTACTGGTTGTGATACCTTGCCTCCTCCTCATCCATGATAGCAAGGTAGCCTGATTCATCATTTCTTCAGGGCAGCTGTTCACCAGGTTTGATCCCATAGTATTATTACTTGAGGGGTTTTTTGTACATGTAAAGTTCAGCAGAATGCTTGACAATAAGTTACTAGCCCAGACCCTGTGCAGGGTAAACAGGCTACCTTCCTCTCCATCACACAATCCCAGAAGTAGATTTAAACTAGGTAGAAACTCCCAATCTGTGAACTATTTTTCAAAACTTTGATATCGTATTTTGGAGTTTGGGTGTGGGAAAATATCCTTAGATGGCTTCAGCGTGGCTCAGTGGAAAGAGAAGGGCTTTGGAGTCAGAGGTCATGGGTTCAAATCCCAACTCCACCACCTGTCAGCTGTGTGACTTCAGGCAAGTCATGTAACTTCTCTAGGCCTCAGTTACCTCATCTGTAAAATGGAGATAAACACTGTGAGCCCCACGGGGAACAACCCGATCACCTTGAAATTTCCCCAGCACCTAGAACAGTGCTTTGCACATAGTAAGTGCTTAATAAATGCCATTATTATTATTATTATGCAGTGCAAAAGGTGCTATTTAAATAATTAAATGGCTAGTTAGGGTGAGACCACAGGTACCCTTATTTCCTCAGTACTCTAACAATCCCATGTTCCTTCTCCCACGAAGACCCGCTTTCAAATATTTCAAAGCTCCTTTTGTGTAACTGTGATCTCAAGCTTTGGTGCTTCTGTTAGTATGTATTTGTAAAGACTTGGTGAGTTAGTAGGGAGACTTCCCACAGGAAATCAAGTAGATCTTGGAGAACTGAGCCCCTTTCCCACCGGTTCACTCCCTGGCCACTTTAGGGCTTACAGTCTTTTTAATTTCTTATGGTACTTGTTAAGCGCTTTACGATGTGCCAGGCACTGTACTAAGCACTGGGGTAGATACAAGATAATTAGGTTGGACATAGCCCCTGTCCCACATGGGGCTCACAGTTAAAGTTGGAGGAAGGAGGACTGAATCCCCACTTTACTGATGAGGTCACTGAAGCACCGAGATGTTAAGTGACTTACCCAAAGTCACACGGCAGGCGAGTGGCAGAGCTGAGATTGAAACCCAGATCCTCTGACTCACAGGCCAGTGCTCTTCCCACTAGGGCACACTGCTTCCTTTAGAAATGGCCCTCGGGCCCTAGAAAAGAGAGGGTTTCCTGTAACTCTTTCAGATAGCGATAACCCAGGGCCAGATCAGATTTCTAAGAGCTGTTGGAGTTCAGATCCGACACTCAGCCTGGTCTGCAGGCATTCCTGGAACTAACCCAGAACAGCACTAGCCTCTGGAGTTTGGAGCAGAGGATTCAGTCTTCTTACCAAAGATGGCTTTCGGTTGTGTGTTTGCTTACATGTTCAGGTTTGGAATTCCGAGATCCAGACATCTAAGGGCTGGCTGTCAAGAAAAGGCCTTTGGCATCTTTGATAAGGAGATCTTTCGGAAGAAGATCTTGCTGTGAGAAACATGCTGGGTAAAGGTCTGAGCATTTTAAAGTTTATGGGATCAATGCCCAAGTCAGAACCTCAAAATCTCCACTACCTAGGCCAGAGGAGAACGTATACCCTACCTCAAAACTGAAAAGAAGCATGTGGATTTAGGAAACCTAATTGTGTCTGAGGTGGAGGAAGCTATCAGAGAAACAATGCCTCAAAATAGAGAGCAAGAGGGCTTCCAGCTGATAAGACTCAGAGCTCTTTAACATGTCTCAGATCAAGATCTAGTTGCATAAGTTTGTTATTTCAATCCCCCTGACAATCAATAAGAGGTGGTCTAACTGGGTTAATAGTTATTACCTACGACATTATCTCAATAATTTTAGACACCAAGGTTTCATTTTTAAAACACTAAAAGATCCAGAAGAGGTCCAAAAGCATCTATCTCCTCACTTCCAAGCCTCAGTAAATGCATAAAGTTTCAGAAATCCACAAACAAACTTCCATTAAATAGAAACAAAGTTCTAGAACCTCACAAGCTTCTTGGGCTTAAGGAGGTTTACTTACAGTTTACCCCGTGGTTTCACCATATGGAGGAAAGCTGTGGCAGCCAAGGAATGACTCAGCAGGAAGCTAGAAAGTTTCTCCTCACAACTCCTCCCACCATTCTCACCTGGTGAATTTGAAAGGTCTGCCCAGACTTCTGATTGCAGATTGGGTTTACTTGTTTCCTGGAGGATTCTGGAAAATTCAGCCTTCTGGCTTCCAGGAAATGTAGTTCCTAGGCAGCAGACACTTGGTTCAGTTGAGTCCCTGATGACCTCAGTTCCACCTCTGACAGGAACTTGAACAGTTTTAAAACTAAATTCTGTCAACAAGTTGATAGCACCAATTTTAGTTGACAATTAATGATGGGGTGGTCCCCACACTAATCCAGGCTAAGATGAATGTCCTAGAAGGTATTGTAGCTTCCAAATACAGGCTGACCAGATGGATTTACTCCCATTGAACAAGTTTCAAATGGGGTAGGACATTTTTTTCGTTATCACATTGTCAGATTTCCCCAGTCAAACCCTACCTTCCATAGCAAAAGGTAGCCAAGAGACTGCAAGTGTCACTTCCAATATGATGCTTTAGAAGAGCTTATCCTTTATTAGGTTCTGTTCAATTCTTGTACAGCTCATCTGAAGATGCTCACTGGGGATTTTTCAATCTTTTCAACATTTGTGTAGTGCTCCTAATTCTCTTCAAACTCTGACATTATTTTTCATGGAGGTTTGGCCACAAGACATGTTTTTAAGTTACTGTCTAGCTGTTTTTGTTATTGGGGGAAGGAAAAAAGCCATAACATTTTTGGATATTTTGAACAGTCTTCTCGATAGTGTCTGTTTCTCTTCTTTTTGGTACCTCTAGTTCACGCTTTCTCATCTCTCCCTACCCATTTTATGCGAAGACTTTGTCCCTTATGGTGCAGTCATGTACTTTATTTTGAAAATTGAAGCTATCAAGCATGATCTCCCTAAAACCTCTCCTGCACCTCTCCAGGACTTCTCTCCTCCTGACCCTTCTTTAACTCCCCCATATTTCCCAGCAATATCTCAAGAGGAGAACTCCTGCCTCTTCTCAAAAATCCACCGACTCCACCTGCACCTCCAACCCCTTTTATTTGCACCTTATAAAAATGCTTGCCTCCTCTCTTCTTCCCTCCCTGACCACCATCTTCAACTTTTCATTTTCCAAAGGCTTCTTCCCTACTGCTTTCAAACATGCCCTCTTCTCCCCATCTTAAAAAATCCCTTAACCCTTGACCCTGTGATTCCTTCTAATTATCGCCCTATCTCCAACTACCATTCTACTCCAAACTCCTTGAGCAAGTTGTCTACACCCCCTGTCTCCATTGCCTGTCCTCTAGTTTTTTCCTTGCCCCCCTCATATCTGGTTTTAAGTCCCTTTACTCCACCAAAACTGCCCTCTCAATGGTCACTAGTGAGCTCCTTCTTGCTAAATCTAATGTCTTCTATTCCATTGTGGATAGACCACAGGCCTGGGAGTCAGAAAGTCATGAGTTATAATCCTCACTCTGCCACTTGTCTGCTGTGTGACCCAGGGCAAGTCACTTCACTTCTCTGGGCCTCAATTACCTCATCTGGAAAATAGGGACCACCATCCCTAGGTGGATGATCCCCAAATCGACATCTCCTGCCATGATCTCTCTCCTTTTCTTAAGTCTTGTATTTCTTTATTCCTTAAGAACAGCTCTACTTGGTTGTCCAAACTTGGATATCTGAACTTAACATGTCCAAAAACAGAAATCCTCATCTTCTTACCCAACCCGGCCCTCCCCCAGCTTTCCCATCATGGTTGACAACGCATTTATTTATGATATTTATTGAGCTCTTATTTGTGCCAGTCACTGTTCTAAGTGCTGGGGTAGATACAAGCTAATCAGGTTGGACACAGTCCATGTCCATGCCCTACAAGGGGCTCATAGTGTTAATCCTCATTTTACAGATGAGGGAACTGAGGCATGGAGAATTGAACTGACTTTCCCAAGGTCATACACCAGACAGTTGGCGGAGACAGGATTAGAACTCAGGTCCTTCAGACTCCCAGCTGCATGGTCTATCCACTAGACCACACTGTTTCTTATTTAAAGCACATCTCCTCCATGAGGCCTTCCCCAATTAAGCCCCTATTTTCTCTTCTCCCACTCCCTTCTGCATCACTCTTGCACTTGAATTTGCACCCTTCATTCACTCCTTCTTAGCCCCACAGCACACATATACCCACAATTTGTTTATTAACATTAATGTCTGTCTTCCCTTCTAGAACTGTGAGCTCACTGTGGACAGGGAACGTACGTACCAACTCTGCTATATTGTACTCTTCCAAGCACTTATTAGAGTGCTCTGCTCACAATAAACATTTAATAAATATGATTGATTAATTTTCCTAATATTCTTTGGAAAGTTTCAGATTACATTTCTTAAATCACTGTTTGCTTGAGCCAGGGCTGCTGTAAAATAGAGTAATAAATCTGTACAAACATATATACAGGTGCTGTGGAGAGGGGAAGGAGGTAGAGTGGGGGGGATGGGGCAGAGGAGAGGAAAAAGGGGGCTCAGTCTGGGAAGGCCTCATGGAGGAGGCGAGCTGTCAGTAGGGCTTTGAAGGGAGGAAGAGAGCTGGCTTGGCAAATGTGTGGAAGGAGGACATTCCAGGCCAGGGGTCGATGGCGGGACAAGCGATAACGAGGTACAGTGAGGAGGTTAGTGGCAGAGGAGCAGAATACATCTACCACTGCTGTTGTATTGAACTCTCCCAAAGATTTATTAAGTACAATGCTCTACACACTGTAAGTGTTCAGTACATTCCATTGATTGATGAAATTACTGGCATCACAGTAATAGTGACTCAAACTCGGAGCTAGAACTCATTTCTAGCTAGAAGGGGGAGTTGCTAATGAGCGCAGTTATTCCTTGAGCCACTAGACTCACAACACACCTTTAAGCAGCATGGTTCAGTGGAAAGAGTGTGGGTTTGTGAGTCAGAGGTCATGGGCTCTAATCCCGGCTCCGCCACTTGTCAGCTGTGTGACTTTGGACAAGTCACTTAACATCTCTGGGCCTCAGTTTCCTCATCTGTAAAATGGGGATTAAGATTGTGAGCCCCACATGGGACCACTTGATCATCTTGTATCCCCCAGCACTTAGAACAGTGCTTGGCAAATAGTAAGCGCTTCACAAATGCCATTATTATTACTATTATTATTATTATTATTATTATTATTATAGACTAGTGAATAGAGCACAGGCCTGGGAGTCAGAAGGAGCTGAGTTCTAAATCTGGCTCCACCGCATGTCTGCTGCGTGACCTTGAGCAAGTCACTTATCTTCTCTGTGGCTCAGTTATCAAATCTGTACAAAATGAGGATTAAGAGAATGAGCCCCACATAGAGAGGGCTATGTTCAAATCTGTAAAAAATGGGGATTAAGAGAATGAGCCCCACGTAGATAGGGCTATGTCCAATTAGATTAGCTTGTATCTACCCCAGTGCTTAGGACAGTGCTTGGCACATTGTAAGTGCTTAACAAGTACCATTCTAGTTATTATCATTAGAAGTATGTTCCAATCATCTCCCAGTTTGGCCTCTATTCTACCATCTGTCTGTAGGGGTGACCTTGGGTAAGTCATGTAACATTTTTGTGCCTCAGTTTACTCATTGGTAAAATGAGTTTTCAATAGTCTCCCTCCAACTTGGGCTGTGAGATTCACGTGTGACAGGGACCTTGTCTGATGTGATTGTATTGCATCTATCCTAGGACCTAGTACAGTGCTTCACATATAATTGTTTAACCGTTATAACAATTTTGATCAATATTATTAGACTTTAAACTCACTGTGGGCAGGGAATGTGTCTTTTACAGTATTATATTATACTCTCCCAAGCACTTTGTACGGTGCTCTGGACACAGTAAGTGCTCAATAAATATGATCAATTGATTGATTGATCATCATCATTTAATTCTAGTGTGGCAATCTCCCTGTATTTGGGCTGCTGCTGTGGTCAAGCTAAGCCTGTCTCTCCCCACTTCAGTCTATACTTCACTCTGCTGCCTGGATAATCTTTGTGCAGAAACGTTCTGGGCATGTTACTCTCCTCCTCAAAAATCTCCAGTGGCTGCCTGTCAACCTATGCATCAAGCAAAAGCTCCTCACTCTCGGCTTCAAGGCTGTCCATCATCTCACCCCCTCCTACCTCACCTCCCTTCTCTCCTTCTACAGCCCAGCCCGCACCCTCTGCTCTTCTGCTGCCACTAACTTCTTCCTGTACCTCGTTCTCACCTGTTCCACCGTCGACCCCTAGTTCACATCCTTCCCCTGGCCTGGAATGCCCTTCCTCCTCACATCCGCCAAGCTAGCTCTCTTCCTCCCTTCAAAGCCCTACTGAGAGCTCACCTCCTCCAGGAGGCCTTCCCAGACTGAGCCCCTTTTTTCCCCCCCTCTTCCCCATCCTCCCCACTCTACCTCCTTCCCCTCCCCGCAGCACCTGTATATATGTTTGTAAAGATTTACTACCATATTTTGTTAATGATGTGCATATAGCTTTAATTCTATTTGTTCTGATGATTTTGACACCTGTCTACATGTTTTGTTGTCTGTCTCCCCCTTCTAGACTGTGAACCCGCTGTTGGGTAGGGACCGTCTCTATAGGTTGCCAACTTGTACTTCCCAAGTGCTTAGTACGGTGCTCTGCACACAGTAAGTGCTCAATACAAGTGAATGAATGAATGAATGAATGAATGAATAAACCTACTCTTGCAGGTGGCCAAGAGAGCTAAGTCACTCCAGGTGATGCAATTCAAAGCCCTCTAAAGCTGGAGTCGTGGGGGAGGCTAATGGAAGGAAGCATGGTAGGTTGTGGGGAGAGGGAGGGTGATTGCCTTCATTAATGCTGCTGGAGAAGTGCCTAAATTGTCATCAAATCTCCATGTTGAATTGGTCATGGGGAGGACAGAAAAGTGCAGTAGAACCCAGAGTCATGGGCCACCTCCCTTTTCTGCCATTTCCCAGGTCCATGTAACCCAGAATAACCTCCTGTTTATCTTGGAAAAAGCCACTGATAAGGCTTTGGGATGCCCTATAAAGGCTGCATAAATTACCTGGGGAGAAGACAAGGAAGGGCCTGATACTTCCAATCTCAACCCCAATTTTCTGAATCCTCTGCTGCCTCTGGGCCCAGCTGTCCTGACGCTCAGGGGTGGTGGGTGGAAGCAGTGTAGAAGGTCTCCAGGCTCCAGTTCCCCTGGGGGTGAATAATCCTTTCCAGGCTCTTGAGGTTCTGTTCCAGGACAAGGTGTATTTTCTGTCAGTCACAACTTCCCTGACAATTGTTGCCTCCCAGCAGAGCTTGGCATGGCTTGGCTGGGCTTTAAATGCTTTAGAATCACATGGAATTGCATTGTCAGTCAAGCGGGGGAAGCCCAGGAATTAGCTTTCTGTCAACTGGCAGCAGCTGCCAGTTAAACATGGACACAGGCCAATCAGGATGCATTTATGAGCCCATGGTACAACTGTCAAAATACCCTGTCCGAACAACCCCAATGTAATGATTTTCAGCTGTTTCTTGCTAATATGAAACAAAATGTACTAGGAGCAAATTCCTCCTTCGTCCCTTTGGAAGCAAAGTTGAGAATGCTTGCCCCTTTAAGACTCACATGCATCGCACAACTTTTTTCCAAACAAACCTTTGTTTTGAATCATGTAGAGCCTGGCTAAAATTATGGCAACAACAAAACCCAAAACACTAGAAAATCTCAGAATTATAGATATGGGAAGGATCTCGAGAGACTGTCACTGGTGCCTTCTCCTGTTTTGTTTTTTCACTTGATATCCTCTTTCAGTTTCCCCTGCTAAATCACCTAAGCCAACAAAAATAGGAAGAAATAAAGATAGAGGCTATTAAACCATGCCCTGGAAATGCTAAAAAATAAACCTTGGTCTGAATTTCTCACAAGGCCACATTCAAGGGACTTAAATATCCATGCAGACATTTCTGAAGACCCCACAGCAGCCTGTTTCCTCTCACTCAACTCTGCCGACCTTGTGCTCCACCGGTCCTCAATCACTGATCAATGGATGCCCACTGGATCTTACCACTGTACCATTTCTACCCTTGTCAAATCTGAAACTCTGCAACCATACCTCCTAACTTCATTCATTCATTCGTATATCCTGAGAGCTAACTGTGTGCAAAGCACAGTACTAAGTGCTTGGGAGGGTACATTGTAACAATAAACAGACATATTCCCCGCCCACATAGAGCTTACAGTCTAAAGATGAGTTTCCACGCTGATGGGGGAGACAGACATAAAACTACTTACAAATAGAGCAGTAAAAGAAAATAAGTGAATTTCTGACCAAATAAGCATCTGTGCAAAAGTAATGAGGATGAGTATAAATAAGTTCAGAAATGCTAGACTGATGGGCTTATTTGGCTTAGATTGTTGAGAACTAATCAGGGAAGGTTTGTTGGAGGAGGAGGGATTCTAGGAAGGCTTTGTTGGTAGGGGGAGTTGTGCTCTGTTGTATTTGCGGAAGGAGGGATTATCAAGAGAGTCGAAGGACAGGACAAATTCCAGGATAATACCAAGGTTGCAGTCTGGTGGGATAGGGAAGATGGAGGTGTTATTAACTAAGATGAGAAAGGGGAGAGAAGAAGATTTAGGGAGAAAAGTGAGTAGTTCTGTTTTAGAAATAGTGAGCTGGAGATATCAGCCTCTTGGTGGATGACTCCCAAATGTTCCTCGCCAGTTCTGACACATTTCTTTATCTCAAAATATATCTTTCATCTTTTCTTGTCCCCAGGGAACTCAACCTGAGGGTTCCACTGGCACCTCCAGTTCAGCATGTCCAAAATTGAACCACTTATTTTCCCCACAAATTTTCTCCTCCACTTAACGTTCCCATCACAGGTGACTCCAACATCTTCTCTGTCTCTGAAGTCCACAAATTTGGCTCAGCCCTGACACCTCCTTCTCTCTCAAACATGTCTAAAAATCTTGTTCATTTTCCCTCCACAACACTTCTAGGATTCACTCCTTCCTCTCCGCCCAAATGTCAATCGTGTTGGACAAGGCATTTGTCATATCTTGGCGTGATACCACATCAACTTCCTCACTAATCTCTCTGTCTCCAGTCTCTCCCCTCTCTAGTAGTAGTAATCATATTTTTAAGTGCTTACTGTGAGCAGAGCACTGTCCTAAACACTGGGAAAGGTTATACAGGTAGTCCATAGTTCACTCATTTTCTAGGCTCATTTGAGAAGCAGCACGGCTCAGTGGAAAGAGCACGGGCTTTGGAGTCAGAGGTCATGGGTTCAAATCCAGGCTCTGTCACGTGTCAGCTGTGTGACTTTGGGCAAGTCACTTAACTTCTCTGGGCCTCAGTTACCCCATCTGTAAAATGAGGATTAAGACTGTGAGCCCCCTGTGGGACAACCTGATCACCTTGTAACCTCCCCAGCACTTAGAACAGTGCTTTGCCCATAGTAAGCACTTAATAAATGCCATTATCATTATTATTATTATTATTATTATTATTTTCCTAAAACCACTCTGCCCACAACTCCCCACTCCAAAACCTCCGATGGTTCTCTGTTCATTTCCATATCAAACAGAAATCCCTGCTTATTAGCTGTGAAGATCTGTAAATACGATTGTCTGATTCATGACTTACTACAAGCAATGCACATGAGGAATAGGCAAAATAACTAAAAGATTAGTGTCCTGCCCTCAAGGAGTTTATGGCCTAAAGATGAAGAATCATTTTTATAAATACATGAATTAATAAAATCAGTACATTTTATTATGATATTGTGGCTTTAACATTTTTAATGCCACATCATGTATATAAATGTGCATAAGGGTATACGTGTGTGTCTAATAATAATAATAAAAATAGCAATTACAATAATAGTAATGATAACAGTACTTATTAAACACTTACTATGTGCCAAGCACTGCTCTAAATTCTGGGGTAGATCTAAGTTAATCAGGCTGGACACAGTCCCTGTCCCATATAGGGCTCCCAGTCTTAAGCCCCATTTTACAGCTGAGGGAACTGAGGCACTGAGAAGTTAAGCGACTTTCCCAAGGTCACACTGCAGGTATGTGGCAGATCCAGGATTAGAACCCAGGTCCTTCTGGCTCCCAGGCCCCTGTTCTAACCACTAAGTGTAACTATATCCCCCCATGTTTCTAAGAGTTTATTCATAATGAATACTCATTATTATTCAGTGCCCTGGCCTCTCACAGTCATACCTGCACTGGTAGGAAAATGGTGCTGTTTCATGATGCAGTTACACAGCCTTTTCAACTTTCCCATGCTATTCAAGTAGTAAGGTCAGTAGCATCACTGTCATGCATTTCCTGTATTACATTAGGATTAAGTCCTAGTGATTAGTTTAACCAATTTAAAGGTTTGAGATTGAGCTGTGAATACTTGGCTGCATGATTTCTTTTCCAGTTCTTATTCCAAATGGTCATTTTCATCAAACCTTACTTTAGGGAGCGGAGCATCAGCTAATTCTGAACAGTTGAATAATTTGCTTCAGGCTTTTTCCAGTTTCAGGAGATAGATTAAGATGGGATTCCTGTCTCTGGTCACCATTCATTGCTTCAGAAGGGAGTCTAATCCAAAGTTAGAGGAGCACATCAGTCCCTAACCAAATGGACCTGTCACCATCATTCATTCAATCGTATTTACTGAGCAGTTACTGTGTGCAGAGCACTGGACGAAGGAGCTGGGAGAGTACAGTATAACTTTAAGAGCCCACTGTTCGGTAGGGATTGTCTCTGTTGCTGAATTGTACTTTCAAAGCACTTAGTACAGTGCTCTGCACACAGTAAACACTCAATAAACATGATTGAATGAATGAATGGACACATTGTGGTCCCTGTCCACAATGAGCTATCCAGTGATTGATTCCAAAGCATCTTATCTCACCTGATAAGGAGATAAAAATTCTGGCAGGTAATGGGAGATACACAGAGACAGAGACAGAGAGAAGCAGTAAAGACAGAAAAGGATAGAGGACAGTGGACTCTGAACATAATAATACTTGTTTAGCAATTACTATGTGCAAAGCATTGGGGTAGATATAAGATGACTAGGACTGCCACTTTCCCTGTTCTACAGTCTAATTAGGAGGGAGAGTGGGTACTGAATCCCCCCTTAACACGTGAGGAAATTAAGGCACAGAGAAGTTAAGTGACTTGTTCAAGATCACACAGCAGATAAGTGGCAGAGCCAGGATTACAACAAAGGTCCCCTGACACCCAGGCCTGAGCTCTTTCCACTGGGCCCTACTCAACCACAGCTGCTCTGAATAGAAGGTCAAGCTGCTTTTTAATTCCAAGCTACAAAGTTGTCATTTCACCTGCCTGTGCCCTTTACTACCCACCCCAGGGGTTAAAATAGTCTTCATTCATTCTCTTGGCCTTTCCCTCCTTCTAGTTGAAAGAAATGTCTTAGCATCTTGTCAGTTCCATTTTTCATTTAGAAAAAAGAAATGGGTAGTGACTTCAAAACGAGCTTCCTGGCCGCTTAGTGTATCCGGACTTTGAGAACAAGGAGATTTTAGGGAAAAAAAACACAACAAAACCAAGGAAATTTTCCCCTTATCCATATACCTACCTAATGAATTCTCCCTTTTTCTTTTTGTTAGCTTGCATGTGTTGTTTTGTTGTATCTTCAGCATATATGCTGAATGGGAAGCTAAGCTATCAAATAATAATAATAATAATAGCATTTATTAAGTGCTTACTATGTGCAAAGCACTGTTCTAAGCACTAGGGAGGTTACAGGGTGATCACGTTGTCGCACGGGGGCTCATGGTCTTAATCCCCATTTTACAGATGAGGTAACTGAGGCACAGAGAAGTTAAGTGACTTGCCCAAAGTCACACAGCTGACAACCGGTGGAGCCGGGATTTGAACCCATGACCTCTGACTCCAAAGCCCGTGCTCTTTCCACTGAGCCACGCTGCTTCTCCAAAGAATCAAAGAATCTCCAGGCACAAGTGTGCTACTCTGTTATAGATCATGGGTAAGAATTTAAACTTCCTTGAAAATTATAACACTTTCATAAAGGCCAAGTGTGTTAAAGAACTTCACCATGGAAGAACCAAAGTAGCAGCTTAGCCTAGTGGAAAGATCCAGGGCCTGGGATTCAGAGGACTTGGGTTCTTAATCCCATCCCCACCATTTGTTTGCTTTGTGATCTTGGATAAGTCACTTCATTCATTCAACCATATTTATTGAGTGCTTACTGTGCACAGAGCACTGTCCTAAGCAATTCAGCAGTAAAGGGAGACAATCCCTGCCCACACTGGGCTTACAGTCTAGAAGGGTTTTTTCTAGGTGGTGTTTTTATTACCAAAGCACCTTACATTATTTAGTTATTGACACCTCACAACACCCCTGGGAGGTAGAGGTCAGGTATCATTACCTCCAATTTACGGCTGGGGAAACTGAGGCATGGGAAGGTGACATGACTTGCCCCAAACCAAATGGGGGATGGGTATCAGAGCTGGAATTCCAACCTGGGACCTTGGGCTTCCAGGCCCGTGTCTCTGCCATCGCGCCACCCTACGTCCCTTCTCTGTGCCTCAGTTACCTTATCTGTAAAATGGGTATTCAAAGACCGTAAACCTCAAGTAGGACTTGCACTGTGTCCAACCCGATTAGCTTGTATCTACTCCAGCGTTTAACAAATGCCATAAAAAAAGTATGATTCAGAGTTGTAGAGAGACTAGAGACTATCTAGAGAGCTCAAGAGTAGTAGAGAGACTATCTTAGATTGATCATAGGTCACAGCATGCCTAATGAAATGAGCTGTGGACACATTATAATCAAATAACTATTTATCACTCTACTGAAGAGATCTTGGGGCTAGATAAATGGATGCTATGTGAACAGAGGAGAGGATGGTTTATCTAAAAGAGACATTGCACGGCTAAGTTTAAAACAATTTCAGAGTTTTATTTTATTTTTTTTAATTGATAATGAGGAAACTTCTGAAAACATTTCACTTAGCAGCAGGGTTTGTAGCTGGGTGTTATAGAAACAAACGTCTTTTCTAAGAACATTTTCTCATTTTACCCTTAGTACATCTGAAAATATTTCAGGGATATTGTCTCAGAAGTTGTATTGGAAATATGCAAAATGCGCTTCCCTTAAGTTTAATATAATAATAATAGTAATAATAATAATAATAATGATTGGCATTTCTTAAGCACTTACTATGTGCAAAGCACTGTTCTAAGTGCTGGGGAGGTGACAAGGTGATCAGGTTGTCCCCCGGGGGGGCTCACAGTTTTAATCCCCATTTTACAGATGAGGGAACTGAGGCACAGAGAAGTGAAGTGACTTGCCCAAAGTCACACAGCTGACAGTTGGCGGAGTGGGGATTTGAACCCATGATCTCTGACTCCAAAGCCTGGGCTCTTTCCACTGAGCCACGCTGCTTCTCTACTCTACTTTACTATGGTCTATGGTCTACTTTACTATGGTAGAAATACCACTGCTTCAGTTTGGTATGTTCATTTATTCAATCGCATTTATTGAGCGTTTACTGTGTGCAGAGCACTGTACTAAGCACTTGGGAAGTACAAGTTGGCAACATATAGAGACGGTCCCTACCCAAGAGCGGGCTCACAGTCTAGAAGGGGGAGACAGACAACAAAACAAAACATATTAACAAAATAAAATAAATAGACTGAACGTGCAAGTAAAATAGAGTAATAAATATGTACAAACATATGTACATATATACAGGTTAGATGTACTCTACCTTGGCTAATTTCCTGCTATTCTCCTCCATTTCTTCTCTGACCTAACACCTTTCTGGTAGCCTGTATACATGCCTTTTGAACACCTCCTTGGATGCAAATGCTGAGAAGCACCATGGCTTAGGGGCAAGACCACGGGCTTGGGAGTCAGAGGTCATGGGTTCTAATCATGGCTTCACCACTTGTCAGCTGTATGAACTTTGGCAGGTTACTTCACTTCTCTGTGCCTCAGTTACCTCACCTGTAAAATAGGGATGAAGACTGTGAGCCCCACATAGGACAACCTGATGACCCTGTATCTACCCCTGTGCTTAGAACAGTGCTTGGCACATAGTAAGCGCTTAACAAGAACCATCATTATTATTATTATTACATATTCATCTCTTTCTGTATCCTGTCCCTTTAGGCATTGTCCCTCTTGTCCCCTGTTTGCACATTTTTCCCTTTTTCCTTTTTTCCCCACTACTTTACTCTCCAGCTCTTCCTTTCCTCGGTTTACTCTTCTCTCCTTCAATCTTCACACTCTACTCCTCTAGTACCAGCATACATTCTACACCTTGATCTGTATCCAGCTTCCAACTCCTTTCCCACATCCTCCCTTGGGCCAGTAAATCTCTCCTCCTTCATAACCTACAGTCCACCATTCTCACCACCTTCAAAACCCTCCTAAAACCACATCTTCTACAAAAGTCCATACCTAAGCCCTCATTTCCTCTTTCCATTCAGTGTTGACTAGACATTTGGTCATGCAGCCCTTGAGCACTTTGACACTCATCCCAGCCATACAGGACTGGTGTACAAATCCTTATACTCTACTCCTGCCCCCTTTTAAAAATCCATTTTAATATCTGCCTTTGTAGACTATAAGCTTCTTGTAGGCTGGGATCATATCTATGAACTCCATTTAATTTTACTGTCCCAGGCACTTTGTGCACTGCTCTTCACATAGTAAATGCTCAATAAGTACTAATGATTGATTGATCATGTGAATGCTTCACTGCCTCATTTGGAATTTTGGTTCCTCTCATACTCATCCTGTCATTCTCCACCCAGGCCTACTTCATCCTCCCTGTCTTTGTCCTTTTTAAGTCTCCTTCCCTCCCCATCTTCCGTTTTTCTCTCCTGCTCTTTCTGTGCCTTCTGCTCTCCTTTTCCATTCATCTCTCTCAATCCCAATAGGGAAAAAGAACTCATTGTTTCAGTCCCTTCACTTCCACTCTGGAGAGGTAGGCTAGGGATCTGATTTCTTGCTTATGGTGTTGAAAAACCACTGGGGAAAAAATCTTTGACTGCTTTGGCTCCCCTTCTTGGGATTTCCACAGTGAAGTAGCGACCTCTCTAAAATTTAATATATGCTGTATTCTTCCAAGCACTTATAGTACAGTGCTCTGCACACAGGTAAGCACTCAACATATACTACAAATTGATCAATTGATTGATATATGGGGTACACACAGAAGTTTCATTGGTTTAATGTCTGGAGTAGTTTAACCAAAGCATGAATCTCTAATGTCATAGAATGAGCATTCACACTTTGAGGTAAAAATGGAAGGTAAGTTCAGCCTGACCTGGGATATTTACCACATGGGACAGTATCTATTTGAGTTGCTGAGAGGCAACTGTAATTAATCAATCCATGATATTTATTGAGCACTTACTGTACGCAGAGCACTGTACCAAATGCTTGGGAGCATACAACAGAGTTGACAGACACATTCCCTGCCCCCAATGAGCTTAAAGTCTAGAGGATCTGATCACTTTAAAACCTATGTTTCTTCTTTACTTTTGAAATAGGTAAGCCATTGATATTTGCCACTATCATTTTGTGTTGTCTTTTTCTTTATTCTTAAAGTGTTTACTTGTATTTCATTAGGAGTAACCTGATAGACCTCACGAGGTAAGCTTAATAATAATAATAATAATGGCACTTGTTAAGCGCTTACTATGTACAAAGAACTATTCTAAGCGCAGGGGAGGATACAAGGTGATCAGGTTGTCCCACGTGGGGCTCACAATCTTCATACCCATTTTACAGATGAGGTAACTGAGGCACAGAGAAGTTAAGTGACTTGTCCAAAGTCACACAACTGACAAGTGGCAGAGCCGATATCTGAGCCCATGACCTCTGACTCCAAAGCCTGTGCTCTTTCCATTGAGCCATGCTGCTTCACTAGCTTAAGGAACGATATACAAAATACACAAAATATTTATGATCAGTTCAATGAAGACAATCTCCATGCTGTCAAATGTTCCATGGGAAAAAATATACCTTGTAACTTTCTTAATAAGTCATTGAAAAAAGGCTGTCTAATGATACTACTACTACTACTACTACTAATAATAATTGTGATATTTAAGTGCTTCCGATGTGCCATGCACACTAAGTGCTGGAGAGATACAAGATAATCAGGTCCCACCTGGGGCTCACAGTCTAGGCAGCAGGGAGCACAGGTATTGAATCCCCATTTTGCAGATGAGGGAACTGAGGCACAGAGAAGTTAAGTGACTTGTCCAAGGTGACACAGCAGACAAATGGGAGAGCCACTATTAAAACCCAGTTCCTTTGACTCCCAAGCCTGTGCTCTTTACACCAGGGTACACTGCTTCTCATTAATATTATCATCATCAGTGGTATTTATAGAGCACTTACTGTCTGCAGAGAACTGTACTAAGTGCTCAGGAGAGTACAGTACAACAGAGTTGTTCGACACATTCTCTGCCTACAGAGAGCTTACAGTCTGCAATGCCTTTTCAATTTTAGGTTAAGAAAAGTTATTTTCTGATTATATTAAGCAAGTTTCCGAATTTCTGTACCTCTGAAATTATGTTTGACCATCCGCCACAGTTCTCCATCCTGTGTAATGAAGATCTGAATCACTATGATTGGGAAAGATAGCGAGGTCAGGTAGACTGATATACTGCATTAAAATAGTCAGAACAAGACAGAAATCAACAAATGGAAGGAGAGAGGGTGAATAGAACAGGTCTGAGGAGCACTTTAAGGTGGATCATTGGCCCAGAATATTTCAGATCCCCTAAAATCAGGAGACTGAAAAGTATCTTGAAAATTTGTATAGACTGTTCCTTGTGGGTATGGAACCACGCATACCTGAATCCAAGAGGATGAGTCCCTACATGTATTATAATGTCTGTCTCATCTTATTACTTCTTAAAGGCTCACGTCTCATCATCTTCCAGACGAGACCTAGTTTTATGAATGATTCATGCTATTTTATGTCATGCTTAGTTTTTTGTTGCTGGGGTTGTTCATTTTGTGAGTGGCACAAATTTTACTATCTTTCTCCAAGAGAAGTCTGTTAGATCCGTACTCTGCCAATTGTCTGCTGTGTGACTTTGGGCAACTCACTTCACTTCTCTGTGCCTCAGTTACGTCATCTGTAAAATGGGGATTAAGACTGTGAGCCCCACGTGGGGCAACCTGATCACCTTGTATCCCCCCAGCACTTAGAACAGTGCTTTACACATAGTAAGCACTTAACAAATACCATCATAATTATTATTATTATCCAGGAACAAACACAGATAATCGATCCTTTAAAAGTATTTATAATCAAACAAAAGCATCTGAATATTTCAGAGAGTCAGATATCGGGAGGGCTTGATTGATTATGAAGTTTGAGATTTGAGTTTTCGGAGTAGTAGAATCTAGTCTAGATGTTCCAAAAGCAAGAAAGATAAAACTCCTGATTGATTTGGATCAGACAATTTAAGAAATTAAGGGTTATGAAACTGGTTGAACATTAACTTCCATTTCTAGTGATTTAATTTACATTAATCAAAGAAAGAAGAAGTAGTTATTTCAATTTAATTGGGGAAGTCTGAAAACTTAAAAACAGTAAAAAGGCCCCAATTTTTGTGAGGTCTGCTTTGTTTGCCATACCTCAAGGATTGCATCTACCAACTCTGTTATACTGTGCTTTCCCAAACACTTAGTACAGTGCTCTTCATATAGTAAGCACTTGATTGATTGATTGATTTAATGATTAAGATCACCAGGATATAGCAGCATGGCTAGGCTCTTGTGAAAACTTTTGGGAACCTCTCAGGGTACCCAAAGAAATCTGTTGATTTCTAAGAAAGGAGGAATGTCTTTCTGCTTGTAGGTTACCTGACCACAGACTAGCAGCCTATGTAAATTTAATTAGCTGTAAAACTGAGACCTAGTAGAAAGAACAGGGACCTATTTGTCAGGGGACCACATTTCAAATCCAGGCATTGCCTCCTGCCTGCTGGGTGACCTTGGCCAATTCACTTCTTTGTGCCTCAGTTTCTTCATCTGTAAAATGGGGACTAAATATTTGTTTCCTCTCCCCTTTAGACTGGGACCCCCATGTGGGACAGGGACTAAGTCTGACCTGATTATCTGTATATTTTCCAGTCATTAGTACAATGCTTGGCCCATAATAATAAATAATAATAATGGCATTAATTAAGTGCTTACTATGTGTGAGGCACGGTTCTAAGCACTGGGGGGATACAAGGTGATTAGGTTGTCCCATGTGGGGCTCACAGTCTTAATCTCCGTTTTACAGATGAGGTAACTGAGGCTCAGAGAAGTGAAGTGACTTGCCCAAGGTCACATAGCAGACATGTGGCGAAGCCAGGATTAGAACCCATGACCTCTGACTCCCAATCCCGTGCTCTTTCCAGTGCTCAACAAATAACACTATTATTAAAGTAGAAGGAGGACGAGTATTAATTGGTTAAAGCAGAGCCCTCCAAATGGGAGAAAATCCTGATGTAAGGAAAAGTGGGAAGAACTTGGGAAGCAACATAGTCTAGTACATAGAGCACAGACCTGGGAGTTAGAAGGACCCAATCCTGGCCCTGCTACTTGTCTGCTCTGTGACCTTGGGCAAGTCACTTAACTTCTCTGAGCTTCAGTTACCTCATCTGTAAAGTGGGGAGTAAGAAGGTGAGCCCCATGTGGGACAGGGACTGTGTCCATCGTGATTACCTTGAACCTAGAACAATGAGTGGCAAATAATAATTGCTTAACAAATACCATTAAAAAAACAAGGAACTGGGGAACTGAAAAATTTTTATAAAGTCAAATTCAGAATCAGTTTTCAGGCTAAGTTCAAATCAGAGTTTTAACTGCAGAAAGAGAAAAATATTCTAACTTCTTGAGTTAGTCTTTCTTCTGAAATTAGAACATCAATTCAATTTTGTGAGGAACAAATGTCCTAATTACAAGCAGTCCTCCATTGAATACGTTCTGATTTAAGACGAATGGCATTTATGTTACTAAATTTACAGTGTTTCAGTTTTACAGCACATCAGTTTTACAACACTAGTCACCTATATGACCCTAGCTCCGGGGTACAAGAAGGCATTGGGGCTTAGAGAAACCACAGGGAAATGGGGAAATAATGTTAAAAGTCATAATAGGTGGAGGAGGAATAATGGGGGAAAAGTTTAAAGGGGAAGGGAGAGTAAAGCAGGAAAGCCTGAAGGGGAAGGGGTCTACCTGAGACAAGGAGTCACCACCAAGGACAGGCAACAGGAAGGGCTAATATATCCATTTTGTTTCTGAAGTAGAATTCAGCTGTCATATCGTGGAAGCTCTCTTCCTCAATATATTTGCAACAGTGCAAACTGAGAAGCACTGTGGTCTAGTGGACAGAACACAGGTCTGGGAGTTGGAAGGACCTGGGTTCTAATTCTGTCTCTGGCACTAGTCTGCTGTGTGACCTTGGACAGTCAGTTAACTTCTCTGTTTCTTAGATACCTCATCCGTGAAATGGGGATTAAGACTGTGCACTGTATGTGGGACAATGACTGTGTCCAACCTCATCGTCATCATCAATCGTATTTATTGAGCGCTTACTGTGTGCAGAGCACTGTACTAAGCGCTTGGGAAGTACGAGTTGGCAACATATAGAGACAGTCCCTACCCAGCAGTGGGCTCACAGTCTAAAAGGGGGAGACAGAGATCAAAATCAAACATACTAACAAAATAAAATAAATAGAATAGATATGTACAAGTAAAATAAATAAATAAATAAATAGAGTAATAAATATGTATAAAACATATATACATATATACAGGTGCTGTGGGGAAGGGAAGGAGGTAAGATGGGGGGATGGAGAGGGGGACGAGGGGGAGAGGAAGGAAGGGGCTCAGTCTGGGAAGGCCTCCTGGAGGAGGTGAGCTCTCAGTAGGGCCTTGAAGGGAGGAAGAGAGCTAGCTTGGCGGATGGGCAGAGGGAGGGCATGCCAGGCCCGGGGGATGACGTGGGCCGGGTGTCGATGGCGGGACAGGCGAGAACGAGGTACGGTGAGGTACCTGATTAGCTTGCATCTACCCCAGCGCTTAGCACAGTGCCTGGAACATAGTAAGCGTTTAACAAATACCATAAAAGATTCAGGTATATTTCTCATCTATCATTGACTGAGTACAAACCTTTGGCAAATTTTGTTAAAATAGAGTATCCCACATTGTTCAGGACCAATCCCCTATTTACAATATTGTTCCTATAATTAAACTGGTTCTGACATGCTTCTACTTGAAAAGCAGTTTTCAGGAACTAATTGCATCATGAATCCTAGGACTTCCTGTAAATAGAAAATTCTTATATAAGATCAGTTGGATGAGATGTAAAAACTGTTAAATTTTCAAGATTGTACTGTGAATCATCCCACCCTCAGCCCCACAGAATTTATATACCTAGCTGTAATATGTTTATTTATATTGATGCCTGTCACCCCATTTAGATGGTAAATTCCTTTTAGAAAAGGAACATGTCTTCCAACTCTGTTGTATTACACTCTCCCAAATGCTTAGTACAGACCTCTGTACTCATTTAGGGCACAATAAATACAATTGATGGGTTGGTTGTTATGAATGAGAGGAAGTTTTTGTTCACAGTGAGGTGGCACATAATTGACACGCAAGTTCTAAGAAAGATGAGTTGTCAAAAGATATTTTTGAGAGTTGTGAGGAGGAGAAGCTGCCCTGGGGAAACTCCTAATCCAACAGGTCCCATTTGGGAAAACCAAAGATGCTTCCCTCTTCGTACCCCACGTCTCCATTCCCCAGTTATCTTTGAAAATGAACTGGATTTTCCTGGCCCTCCCTAGAATTAAACTAGGGGGCTGGAACAGAGGAGCAGCATGGCTTAGTGGAAAGATCACAGGTTTGGGAGTCAGAGGTCATGGGTTCTAATTCCGCTCTGCCACTTACCAGCAGTGTGACTTTGGGCAAATCACCTTACTTCTCTGTACTTCAGTTACCTCATCTGTAGAATTGGGATTAAGATTGTGAGCCCCACGTGGGACAACCTGATTATCTTGTATCTACCCCAGCGCTTAGAGCAGTGCTTGGCACATAGTAAATGCTTAACAATTATGATCAGCATCATCAATAACTGGTAGGGTAACCTAGTGCAAAGAACATGGGTCTCGGGGTCAGGAGATCCCGAGTTCTAATACTAGCTTTATCTCTGGCCTGCTGGGTGACCTTGAACAAGTCACTTAACATCCTTGGGCTCAGGGCGCTCATCTGTAAAATGGGAATAAGATCCCTGTTTTCCCTACCTCTTTAACTATGAGCTCCTTGTGGGCAGGACTATGTCAAATCAGAATATTTTATGTCAACCCCAGCACATTGTACAAGGTAAGCACTTAATAAATGCGAGAATTACTCATTATTATCTCCTGTGCATTTCAAAAATTACTTCAAAATATAATGCAAGGAATGAACAATTCCAAAGTAGCTTGGAAATCTAATGTGGTTTTCCTTTCCTTATAAATTAAACAATTTTATAGGCCTGCACTATGTAGTAACAGATTTTAAATTATGGCTAAAGTACAATTTTCTAGGACCTTTATTCAAACATGAACTTTCTGAATCACATAAGACTTCTGCTTGATAAGGAACAAAGGACAGTCTTTATGTGTACCTTGTATGGAAAGGGTTATTCGTTTCATGTTGGCCTTTTCAGCTGCATCAATATATACCAATAGAATCTACATCTTTGAACCTAAAGGACAAAGGGGACTAGGGCCTCTTTTTTTTTTAGTTTGGTCTTGGAAATGGAATCAGGGACAAAAAATGTAATCGTTAGAATAAATTGTTTAAATGCCCAAAGGAAATTTTGAAGATATATGAGCATTCTATTTGGATTTTTTTAAATGGTTTTAGACTAAGATGTTGGCAGTAAATTCAAAAATGGTAAAACTTATTCATTCTCCTGTGTGAAGCTATATCTATGTGTATTGTTAAAGAATGGGATTTTAGGGTTTTTCCCATTTCAACTTCATTTCTACCCCTTATATATATTTGTATGTATGTTTATATATATATATATATATACTTATATATATGTATTTTAATTAGTGATAACCCAACTTCTCCCCATTCTCTTAATATTTAACTTTCTTAAAATGTTGTTTTTTCCTTTTAAACTTCTAGAATGGGCCTAACAGTTTATGAATCCATCTTTACTCTGCCTCACATCTATTCAGTGCATTTGTTTGATGAATTGTTAGTATCTTCATTGAGTTAATAGAATCAACGAGTTCAGTCTGTACATGGCTATCTGAATATGTGTTAAATATGCCCTTCTCCCAGTCTGCAAGGAGTCTGGAGTTTCCTTGGAAAACTGGCACCCCTGTCAGATAGGTTATCTCTTTCACAACTGTTATTGTTCTTCTCACTCAAGAATATAACCATCAATTCAAAACCAAATTAGGATATTGTTGAATTTAATATTGTTGACAAAATCCATTACTTTAAATTAAATATTTCCAAAGGCAGCTGGGATACAGAATGTTCATAATAATAATGATGATGATATTTATTAAGCACTTACTATGTGACAAACACTGTTCTAAGCTCTGGGGGAGATACAAGGTGATCAGTTTGTCCCACGTGGAGCTCACGGTTTTAATCCCCATTTTACAGTTGAGGCAACTGAGGCACAGAGAAGGTAAGTGACTTGCCCAAAGTCACGCAGCTGACAAGTGGCAGAGCTGGGATTAGAACCCATGACCTCTGACTCCCAAGCCCTGGCTCTTTCCACAGAAAGGAATGCTATATACAACAAGATATTTGGCATGCCAAGATTTTCTAGAGATAAATGCTAAAGAAAACTCCAAATTTTTGAAATTTAACCTGTATTCTTATGCCCATTTTTAAAAAATGACAAATACCCTCTTAATTTCATAGTTTGAATCCTCCCCGAATCCATTCGTCATGTATACTCTCATAGACTGTGAGCTCTTTGTGGGCAGGGATTGTCACTGTTTATTGTTGTAGCATACTTTCCCAAGCACTTAGTATCGTGCTCTGCACACAATAAGTGCTTAATAAATACTATTGAATGAATGAAGGAATATACAAGAAAGACATCAACTATTATTCTGGACAAATGTGAAATCAACTCTCTGTTGATCTAGGTTTGTTTTGGCTTGCCATCTACATTATGGTACTTACTGAATGCTTATTCATTCAAGTTTATTTATTGAGCACTTACTGTGTGGTGAATGCTTTATTAAGCACTTGGGAAAGTAAAATACAACAATAAACAGATACATTCCCTGCCCACAACGAGCTTACTGGGTGTCATGCATTGCACTAGGCATTTGGGAGAGTACCTGCCCTTAGATAAAAAATAAAGATTCACATATATTCATAGCCATTCATTTCCAAATATATTTTCTTTTTAATATATATATACACACAACTTATGGATATTTCTATCCTTAATTTATTTATTATACACATAATGCATTTATTTATATTAATCTCTCTCTCCCTTTCCTTCCCCCTCTAAACTGTAAGCTCTTCGTGGGACGGGAACATGTCTACCAACCCTGTTATATTGTATTCTCCCAAGTGCTTAGTACAGTGCTCTGCAAACTGGAAGTGTTCATTAAATGTGAGGTTACAAGGTGATCAGGTTGTCCCACAGGGGGCTCACAGTCTTAATCCCCATTTTACAGATGAGGGAACTGAGGCCTAAGTGACTTGCCCAAAGTCACACAGCTGACAATTGGCAGGGCCGGGATTTGAACCCATGACCTCTGACTCCAAAGCCCATGATCTTTCCACTGGCCATGCTGCTTCTCTAATTGCCATCTTCCCTCCCATCATCTAGGGTGCCTGCTCCCAAAATGCTCCATTCCTTCCGGGCCAAGGACGAAAGCTACTCCTGTATTCTCTCAGACTCATCTATCATTTCCTCTGAGAAAAGCACCATGGTAACCGTCTCCTCTTCGGACACTGCGGGTCCCTGCTCCTGTCGTGCTACATGAACTCTGGGCCAGGGACAAAAGCTAAAACTTCCATATACATGGATATTTCAAACTTACTTTGTGAATTTTGTGTGTGGGTGTTGTGTTTCAATGTTTTATCATTCCTGATGTGTCTGCCTCCAATCCCTTCACCCCGCTTAAACTCTTAGGTGGTGAGCCCCAACTGTATATCCCTCCTGTGTACCCTCTCACAATCAATCAATGTTATTTAGTTTGCACTTAATAAGTGCAGAACAATATTCTAAGCATTTGGGAGAGTACAATACAACAGAATTAGCAGTAATGAATTTACATACCATTCCAGAGCTTAGTACAGTGGTCGGCACACAGTAAAGTGCTTCATAAATACTATTACTACTAATACTACTATCCAACTCCTCACAGAGAAACAGCATGGCTTAGTGGAAAGAGCATGGGCTTGGGAGTCAGAGGATGTGGGTTCTAATCCTGCCTCTGCCACCTGTCTGCTGTGTGACCTTGGGCAAGTCACTTAACTGCTCTGTGCCTCGGTTACCTCATTGGAAAAATGAGGATTAAAAGTGTGAGTTCCATGTGGGACAACCTGATTCCTCTGTATCTACCCCAGCACTTAGAACAGTGCTTAGCACATAGTAAGTGCTTAATAAATACCATAATAATTATTATTATTTTTATGGTACTTGTTAAGTGCTTATTATGTGCCAGACACTGTACTAAGATCATCAGATTGGACACAGTCCACACCCCACATGCAGTATATAGTCTTAATCCCCATTTTTGTTATCGATGAGGTAACTGATGCACAGAGAAGTTGTCACTTGCCCCAAGTCACACACCAGACTAGTGATGAAGCCAGAATTAGAAACCAGATCCTTCTGTCTCCGAGGTCAGTGCTCTATCCACTAGGCCATACTGCTTCTCACAACAGCTTACATGGCTTTTTCCTTAGATAAAAGACAAAGTAATCAAAGAAACCCAATTGTTGAAAAATAATCCTTGCAAAAGATTCTTATATAAATTTGTGCACGAAATCTTTGGATGCTGCACTTCAATGTGTAGATATATTTCGACATACAAGGAAATAGGATACTGAAGGAAACTGATGTAGACCATATCAGAAAGACACAAGATGCAAGAATGTAAGAGAGAGCTTGCCACCAAAGTCAATGGACATAAATGGGGGCCGGGGGTGGAGGGAGAGAAAGGAAATCTCCAAATGGAAAAAAGGAAGAAAAAAAGTGCAGGTGTTTTAGATATAAAAGACAACAGGAACGATTATCTGAATAAAGAACTTGTCATCTGAAGAATTTGTTTTTAATCTTCCGTTAACCTTGTTTACAACCAGAGACTCATTATTTGCTGTTATCATTCCACATGAATTATCTCTCAAATTTGGCTCCTTTTTTGCCAAAGCGTGTTAAATTTTGTCAACAAGGGATGATTTGATAGAGTGGAACAGCATAATTGTATGGCTTTCTTTCAGCCAGGCCTGTTAAAATACTACATAAGCAATATTCAATTTAAGACATAATATAATATAAGCCTCAACCCATAAGCAGTTTGACATCCACCTCACTTGAACAATTCTTACATAAATGTTCTATACTATTTCCCCTACTGCTAATCTATTTTAGTGTCCATCTCCTCCTATAGAATGTAAGCTCCTTTTGGGCTGGGGTCATGTCTTTGAATGCTGTTGTATTATACTTTCCTAAGCACTTAGTACAGTGCTCTGCACAAAGTAAGTGCTCAATAAATGCCACTGAGTGACTGAAGACAATGTGATTTCAGTTAACAGTGCCTAACATTTGTAAATTTACATCGTTTCACTTTGAAAATACATCAATTTTGACTTAACAATATTTGTCTCTATTTTGGTACTATCTTTGAGATAATGGAAGGTGTGGGGTTGGGGTAAGTGGAGATGTGCCCTGCTGTTGGGTAGGGACCGTCTCTATATGTTGCCAACTTGTACTTCCCAAGCGCTTAGTACAGTGCTGTGCACACAGTAAGCGCTCAATAAATACGACTGAATGAATGAATGTGGCAGACATGGGAGCCACAGGGAAAGTTTAAGGAGGTAAGGAGGGGGACATGAAAGAATGGGAGAGGCCATTTGTAGGAAAGATAGAGAGGAATGGCCAGCAAAATCATACAGACATTCCGATGAGGTAAATTTAGCTACACTGACACTGAAGTTCTCTTACTCAATATAATTACATGAATGAAGCTCTATTGCACATCTATAATTTATTTAATACATCATTACTTGGATGTCCCAACACCTCAAAGTTAACATGTCCAAAACATGTTCAACCTGCACAAAATCATTAAAGTCCGCTGCTCTTAACTTTCCATCGAAACTGCTACCACGTTAATCCAAGCACTCATCCTATCCAATTTTGATTACTGTATCAGCCTCCTTGCTGACCTCCCTGCCTCCAGTCTCTCCCTATTCCAGTTCATATTTGACTCTGCTGCCCAGATCATTTTTCTACAAAAACATTGACTCCACATTTCCCCACTCCTCAAGAACTTCCGGGGGTTGCCCATTCACTTCTGCTTCAAACAGAAACTCTTTACCATTGACTTCAAAGAACTTAATCACCTTGTCCCCTCCTACGTTACTGGGCTATTCTCCTACTACAACCCAGCCTGCAAACTTCACTCCTCTAATGCCAACTTAGTCTCATCTGTCTTGCCACCAACCTCTCACCCACGACCGATCTCTGGCCTGAAGCACCCTCCCTCTTCATATCTGACAGACAATTACTCTCCCAACCTTCAAAGCCTTATTGAAGGCACATCTCCTCCAAGAGGCCTTCCCTGACTAAGCTCTCATTTCCTTTTCTTCCACTTCCTTCTGCACTTCCCTTGAATTTGATGTTGCATCCTTTATTCACCCCTCCCTCTGTCCCAAAACACTTATGTACACATTCATCATTTATTTACGTTAATGTCCAACTCCCCCTCTAGACTGTAAGCTTGTGGGCAGGGAATGTGTCTACTAACTTTGTTATACTCTCCCAAGTACTTATTTGAGTGCTCTACACACAGTAAGTACTCAATAAATATGAATGATTGATTGCTGATTGATAATTCTGGGTAAATTTGGTAACAACAGAGCCAAATCCCACATTTAAGGCATTGTTCTTATTAAAAAATAGATTCAGACTTACAACATTTTGTTTTGAAATGGAACTCAGGACCCAATTGCATCATAATGTGGGCAGGGCAATGTGACTACCAACTCTGTTACATTGTTATATTGTACTCTACCAAGTGCTTAGTACAGTGATCAGCATACAGTAAGTGCTCAATAAATATAATTGATTGATAAAACCAAGAGCTTCCTACCAAATTACACTTTTTTTTACATATTACAAGTGAATTGTTAGTTTTTACAGAGGTTGTCAGAGATCATGGTATGATTCTATTTGTCATACAAAATTCTCAAAGTGCACACTGAAACTAGACTTGAAAACATTGACTAGGCTGCAGTGGTCTGAAACACAAACGAGCTGTAGGAGACAAAAAACATAAAAAACTCACTGGACATACTTTTCTCTTTCAAAAGATTCAGCTCTTCATTTAATTATCCGTTGGATCATAACCATTGATATGGTGTCTAAATTGATTTTGTTAATAAATACCTATACTTGATTTTGATCAGTTAAAATAAATCAAGTGCACTTGGAATGTGTCAATGGCAATATAATTATGCTTGCAATTTCCTCTCTGTAATGATTTTTTAAATGTCAGCAGGCATTCTTTGTCTAATTGTAGCCTGCGTGACAGCACCGCCTCCTAATACAGCAGGCTCCTCTGGGCTGGAATTTCACACCTATCTACTCCCTTACTCATTTCACTAGGAAGATAATGAAGATGATATACAGCTTCAGGATAAATTCATTCCTGCTCTGCTTTACCTTTATCAAGAAAACTTGCTAATGAAAACTCTACAGAAATAGGACAGTTTTTCCTCTAGTCATTTAACAATAATAATGGTGATGATGATAATAATAACAATAATAATAATATTTGTTAAGCGCTTACTATCATCCAAGCACTGCATTAGGGTCTGAAGGTAGATACAAGATAATCAGGTCCCACATGGGCCTGAAAGTCTAAGGGGTGAGAGAATTGAACCCTCATTATGCAAATGAGAAAACGGAGGCACAGAAAAGTTATATGATTTACCCACGATCACACAGCAGGTACATGGTGGAAGTGAGACTAGCGCCCAGGTCTTCTGACTCTCAGGGCTGTGTTCTTTCCACTGGACCACATTGCTTCTTAAATTGCTTAATATGTGCTAAGTACTAGTGTAGGTAGAAGATTATCAGATCAGACACAGTTCCTGTCCTACCTGGAGCTCACAGGTCTAAGAAGGAAAGTGGACAGGTATTTAATCTCCATTTTACAGATGAAGAAACAGAAGTATAGAGAATGTAAGTGACATATACAAGATCACACGGGAGGTATGAGACATAGCTGGGCTTAGAATCCAAGTCCTCTGATTTCCAGGCCTGAGTTCTTTCCACTAGGCCATGTTGCTATCGTTTACGAACTAATTAACAAATAGCTCATATTTGTGCACTCTTCCTGTGCATCATAAATCATTTTTCAAAAAAATTATCTGATGGCACCATAAAAGCATACCTTTTTTCCGGCAACATGTTTACAATTTTCCTTAGCTGCAATTTAATTTAATATCTGCCTCCCCCTGTAGACTGTAAGCTCCTGTTGGGCAAGGATTGAATCTACCAATTTTGCTGTATTGTATATTCCCAAGTGCTTAGTACAGTGATCTGCACTAAGTACACAATAAATACCATTGGTTGGTTGATGCAATAACATCAAATTGAGAAATGTAGAAAGTTTGTGATACCTACAATAATAACAGTAATAATAATAATGGTATTTGTTAAGTGCTTACTATGTGCAAAGCACTGTTCTAAGCACTTGGGGGATACAAGGTGATCAGGTTGTCCCACGTGGGGTTTACAGTCTTAATCACCATTTTACAGATGAGGTAACTGAACTCTGTGTACTTATTTAGCTACTTAAAACAGGCTCTTCTCTTAAAAAAATAAGTAGATGTGTATCAGAGAGAGCTTGGCTCACATTTCAAGTGACTTCCCAGTTGCTACGATACTTTTGAGGGAATCCACAAAAAATACAGTCTCTCAACCCTTTTATAAATTCGGTATCTCCGGTATGGATCAAATCCCTAAGCGATGGGACTGTGGTGAAACACGCTCACAATGAAGTAGTGCTGACTGAATTGTTCTGCTCAGTGAAAGGACTTGGCATTCCTGTCAAAATGTTCTGAGGAGGCTTCTCAATTCCCAGAACCCAAATTCCTTATCTTGCAAAAGACTGGAGTGATATTGTGACATTTGTTCATCCCAGTTGGCGTAAAATGTAATCAGACCTGCTGTTTTGAAGGAAGTGAGGCCCCCTCATTCAATAGAGGGGGATAAGTGGGAGGGAAGAAAATGAAAAAGGAAGTTGGAGAGGGTTGAGGCTTCTATTTACATTGCACAGTTTACACATTGTGGCACACTGATTATGTCAGGCAGGGGCAGAGCGGTTGATTGTGAGAGACCACACTATCAGGCAGAGAAGCAGCGTGGCTCAGTGGAAAGAGCCCGGGCTTTGGAGTCGGAGGTCATGGGTTCAAATCCCGGCTCCACCAATTGTCAGCTGTGTGACTCTGGGCAAGTCACTTCACTTCTCTGTGCCTTAGGGCCCTCCTGTGTAAAATGGGGATTAAGACTGTGAGCCCCACATGGGACAACCTGATTACCTTGTAATCTCCCCAGTGCTTAGAACAGTGCTTTGCACATAGCACTTAATAAATGCAATTAGAGAAGCAGCGTGGCTCAGTGGAAAAGAGCCCGGGCTTTGGAGTCAGAGGTCATGGGTTCAAATCCCGCTCCGCCAGTTGTCGGCTGTGTGACTTTGGGCAAGTCACTTAACTTCTCTATGCCTCAGTTCCCTCATCTGTAAAATGGGGATGAAGACTGCGAGCCCCCAGTGGGACAACCTGATCAGCTTGTAACCTCCCCAGCGCTTAGAACAGTGCTTTGCACATAGTAAGCGCTTAATACCATTATTATTATTATTAGTGTGAGAGTGCCATCTGGGAAGGGGGTGACTCATTTGGAACAAATCCATTATGCAGACCAGGGGCAGGGGTGGCCAGCTTTCAGTTTGGAGAATACTAGACACCTGATGCCAACTGCCCTCACCTATGCTCTGCTTTTGAGGAGAGGCAGAGCTTGAATCACCCAAATATGGGATAATTATGCATCTCCTCCTAATAGAATTTCCCGGGAAACTGGGGCAAAGTAGCTCTACCTATACAGAATACTTGGCCAACCATAACCATGAAAGTCACATGTAGGACAGGACTGTGTGTACCGTGTCCAATCTGCTGATATTGTTTCATCCCTGTGCTTAGTGTAGTGTTTGGCATAAAGTAACTGCTTAACAAATTCTATGATTGTTATTAAGAACATTAATAAAGAAGTATAATTACAAAATAAACCACAGACCTGGTCAACAGCAGCTTCAACTCTTCCTGGAGGTTGCTTCCAATGGCCTTTATTTTTTTTATAGCATTTATTAAGCGCTTACTATGTGCAAAGTACCGTTCTAAGCACTGCGGAGGTTACAAGGTGATGAGGTTGTCCCACAGGGGGCTCACAGTCTTAATCCCCATTTTACAGCTGAGGGAACTGAGGCCCAGAGAAGTTAAGTGACTTGCCCAAAGTCACATAGCTGACAAGTGCGGAGCCAGGATTTGAACCCATGACCTCTGACTCCAAAGCCCGTGCTCTTTCCACTGAGCCACGCTGCTTCTCTACTTCATCCTAATCCTTTTTTTTTAACTGGTAATTGTTAAGCGCTTACTATGTGCTAGGCACTGTGCTAAACACTGGAGTAGATAGAAGTTAATCAGATTGGATACAGTCCATGGCCCACATGGGGCCTCCTAGTCTTAACCCCCACTTTACCGATGAGATAACTGAGATTCAGACAAGTTGAGTGACTTGCCCAAGGTCATGCAGCAGACAAGTGGTGGAGATGGGATTAGACTCGAGGTCCTTCCGACTCTCAGTCCCATGCTCTATCCACAATGCACACTGCTTCTAGATCCTAAGCACTGAACAAGATACCAGTCATATTCCCTGCCCATAATGAGCTTACAGTCTATCCCCACCTCAACCCAACAATCTTATTCTTCTATATATTATATTATTATATATATTATTATATCCTACAGTGATATTCTTCATGTGCTCAACCAAAGTGGAGATCAGAATTAGTGCAAACGTCTCTTCACAAATCTAATATGCACGACCAAGTGAATCCAGGCAGAAGACACCACGGCCCTTCTGGTCAACCCAAAAGTTACTAGCTTTCTGGTGACATTCCTAAGGCAAGAGTCTAAATTGCAAGATGTCAATCAAGCTGTTGTATTGTACTCTCCTAAACACTTGGTACAGTGTTCTGCCTACAGTAAGCACTCAATAAATACCATTGATTGATTAATTGATTGATGTGTGTGTTGATCTCCAGCTTCTCAGAAGGACTCAGGGGTGGGAGTAGTGATGCTTGGCACCCAAAACACTAATCCTGCTCTTGAATTCTTCATTTCCTGAAGATCTTCCCCTGCCTAAGGCTGGACTGTCAACGGACCCCACCTGGGCGTTTTGACCATAGGAGCAGGACACAGAAAATTGTGACCAGCCTTCCCAGACCAAGACCTTTAGTCTCTCAGGAAAAGCTGGGATCATCTTATTAAGTGGTGCTTGTTCCTCTAACTTTCTGTTCTGGCTCCATCTGTCCCCAGTTCAAACCCGGTGACCTATTTATGTGGAAAATCTATCAATCATATGTACCGAGTACTTACTGTGTGCACAGCACAGTACTTGCTTATACTGTGCTTGGGAAAGTACAGTATAACAGAGTTGGTAGACACATTTTCTGTCCACAAGGAGCAGACAGTCTAGCAGACCTGGAAAACTAGGAAATGATGTGAGAGAAAATAATTTTCTATAGAAAGCCACAAAAAAAAAGAAGACAGATGGGGCTTTCTTTACAAAGAACCCCAGAAGTAAAGAATTTGAAGAGGTTTTTTGTTTTTTTTTTCCAAACTATTGGAGGGTCAAGCCGTTTAAGTTTAAAATTATTTTTGGTAAACTTTTATACTGTGGATTAGCCTTTTTCCCTCTTTTTTGTCATTTAAAGATGGAAAATTTACTGTTACTGGAGCTTTATTGGTGAAGACCAATGAGGCCACCCTACCGTCAGGGTGCTTCCTGTTGGCTATCCAAGTACAGTTACAGTGAAAAGAGTTTTTCCATGTGATTGTGTTCTGAAGGGAGCAGGAATGCCACGGCCCCATGCTGCATGTAGTCGACAGCCACTGGATAGATGGTTGCAGTGGGTCAGTGGGAAAAGAAAGCCCCCCCTCCCTCAATGCCTGGATCCTCTTCCCCTTTGCTGGGCTAATTGGGTTTATCTTGCCCAAGCCACTGCTGCTGCTACTGCCAAACCCATCTCTAGCCTGTAACATTGTGGGCAGGGAATGTGTCTTATCATTGTTATACTGTAGTCCCCCAGGTGCTTAGTAACAGTGCTCTGCAAATAGAAAACATCATCATCATCATCAATCGTATTTATTGAGTGCTTACTATGTGCAGAGCAATGTACTAAGTGCTTGGGAAGTACAAATTGGCAACATATAGAGACAGTCCCTACCCAACAGTGGGCTCACAGTCTAAAAGAGTGGGCTCACAGTCTAAAAGACTTATAAATGCAATTGAATGAATGAATTAATGAATGTTGCCACTGCCAGTGCTGGCACTGCTGCTGCTGCCGCTACTGCCATTGCGCTTCCTACTGACACTGCCACCGCTGCTGTCTGAGTTCTCCAAATTCTGGAGAGACATGCTTCATGAGGTGTCCCCCTGCCAGAAACCTTGAGGGTAGTGGCTACAGTAGCCTGAACCAGGAGCAATAAAATTGATAACCAATGGGCAGGAAACGTATCTGCCAACTCTGTTGTGTTGTGCTCTCCCAAGCTCTTAGTACAGTGTTCTTCACACTGTAAGCATTCAGTAAATAGGATTGATTGATTGATTGACCAGTGAGGGAGGAGCAATCTTTCCCCTTCTGCCATTAAAAACTATGCCATTTGTTAAGCACTTAGAAGGTTTATCAGGCACTGTTCTAAGTTCTGGGGTAGAACAATTATAATTATAATAACTCTGTTTGTTAAGCACTTGCTATGTGCCAGGCACTGTACTAAGAACTGGGTACAAATTAGTCCCTGTTCCACGTGGGGGTCACAGTCCAAACAGGGGGGAAGACAGTTATTGATTTCTCAAATTACAGTTGAGAAAACTGAGGCCCAGAGAAATGAAGTGATTTGCCCAAGGTCCCACAGCAAGCAAATGGTAGAGCTAAGACCAGAACTTAAGTTCTCTAACTTTGAGCCCTGTGCTTTTTCCACTAAGCCACACAGTTTTTCATTTTCCAAAGAGCAAATCATCTACAGATGTGTGTATGTGTAGGTGTATGTGTGTGGGGTGTGTGTGTATGTGTGTGTGCATTTGTGTCTGTGCTTATCTGTGCTGTTTGCCTCATTCTATCTGCATCATTTATCTCTATCTCTTTGTCTTTATCTCTCTGTCTCTCTCCCTTTCTTTTTTCTTACTTTCTCCTCTAAGGTTGGACCACTGTCTCCACCCACTAACATTGTATCTGAAAGAAAATTAAGGCAGTTCTATTCAGCAATTCCTCTTCCTTTTGTTCTACATAATAATAATGTGTTAAGTTGCTAAGAATTCTACAAAGAACTTATTAACAATTTGCAGCTTTTTTTAAAAATGAGATTTTATACAAGGGTTTAACCGAAAGAATACATTTTACAGGTTAGGGATGAGGACACCCACACCAGTACAATAGATCTTTGGAGTGCTCAGATTATGGAGGCCTTGGCATTAGTAATCTGAATACAGGACAACACAAAAAACACTTCTTGTATCTAATAACCCAAATTTTCTTCTGGCCCTTTGTAGCCAGAATGGGATAAAAAAGAAAAAATGGACAGACATTTTAAGGTCAAACAGGTTATTTGTCTCTGCCCCTGAGTCACTAGGCACCTTCTGATTGTTTCTTCTTAAATCTGATTGGAGCATAGGCAAATCTGCCAGTTTTCACTCTCATTCAGACACTTGTATTTACAGAGATGAACTGTGGGGACATTTACATGCTTTATCTGTAAAAAGAAAAGATAGGTGCCTACAAGACAGGCCAATTAGCATGTGGTGAGGTTCTAAAAGAAATTAATTCATTGATTCAATTGTATTTATTGAGCACTTACTGGGTGCAGAGCACTGTACTAAGTGCTTGGAAAGTACAATTCAGCAATAGAGACAATCCCTGCCTACACAGGGTTTACAGTCTAGAAGGGGGAGACAGAAAAGGCAATGGAACACCTTTGGGGTAGATTTTGGGGGGAATCTTTGTTGGTGAGCGAACTCTGAGGGTGTTCTGCAGGCAAAGTGTGGATTCCTTTGGTGGGACATGACAAGGTATACCACCCTTAGCAGGATGGCTCCATATTACATCCTCTAATCCCTCTTCCTGCCTGCCAGAAGGCTGCTGGGTCCACAAACATCCCTTTATAGGCTAAAGCGAGGGTCACGGTGATGATGGCGAAAACTCTGGGTAAACAGCAAGCAGTTCAGAGCCAAGTAGAAACAGCAGGAGGAGGTGAGCAATAGCAGCAGATGGTTGCAGCAACTGCAGTTGCAGCTCCCCGGAGATCCTGCTGCTATTTCCTACCTCTTCTGACACTAGAGAATGGCTGCCTCTGGGCTCTGCACCAGCAGGAATTAGGGGAGCCAGAAGCAGCTGCTGCTCTGATTATCTGCTGCTGCTTACTTCCATGCCTGATATATGAGTGTGTGTGTGTATATCTGAAACACCGTGACTTTGTTCAACCTGATTTGTATCCATCCCAGCGCTCAGTACAGTGCCTGGCACACAGTATGTACTTAACAAATACCACAATAATAATAATTATTATTATAAGGGTAATCCTCCATTTCCCTCCCCTGGTAGTGACACTCTTCCCTCAAGCCTCTTTGCCCCAGGGTAGCTTCCTGTTACTCCTGAGAAAGATCAATAAAATTCCTAGTGCAGCCTGATGAGCCTGATCCATTGCATGCCTTAGGACCTGGCTGCTTCACTGGAGCGGGTAGAAAGATCAGGTGCCAGGGAGAGGTTTGAACTGATACAAGAGGATGAGAAGGAGCAACTAAACTCCTTGTTTGAGCTCATAAACGTATGGCAAAACTTGGTTCACCACTTGGATTGGATGGGATGGAAGGAAAAGGGAATGGGAAGGTGGGGCAGGAATTGTGTTTATCCACTCTGTTGTATTGTAATCTCCCAAGTGCTTCATACAGTGTCCAGCATAAAGTAAGTGCTCAAATTATTGATTTACAGAGCTCTCTGGCTTCCCAGGGACTAGCAATTGTAGTAATGAAGAAGGAATAGTGGTAGTATATTTATTCAGCATACCTGATTGGGCACTTTCCTCCTCTTTGCAATGGACCTCCCTTCAAAGCCTAAAGCATGAAGCTGCTTCCATTGTAGGATTTTAAAAAATATGTTTTCTTTTCAGTTTTTTCAAAAGAAAGGTGTTTTTGACCAATATAGATGAGGCTACCATGTCTAATGGACCACCCATTTGGAATCTTAAAGATAATTTTGGGGGGCATTTATTGATTCCTTTAATTTGAGGTAGTTTACTCAGATGCATTCATTAACTTCTAAAAATTACAATAATAAAATCACATGTCTTCAGATTATACACTGTTACATACACAATTTCCAATCTGCTCTCAGATGCATTTATTGCTGGCTTTTAAAAACAAAGTTGTTCCAAGAGAAGACTAGTTCTGAATTCTTAAATGTAGTTATTACATTCAAAAAGTATCACGGGCATTAATGCTTGCTTTGAATAACATTTGCGATCCTCTGATAAATTTAAAGCATCTGATTTAGGTCTAAACAACATGATTTCCATAAAATGTATCTCAACTGGCAATATTCATTTTCCACTAAGGGTCTTTCGTCTTTCCACGCCGTGAAGATTCCTGATTTTGCCTCAGATCATAATGTATGAAAATTACCCTGGTAAATGTTCTACTAGGTAGAAGATATATTTTATGAAGTCAAAAAGTATGGGGAAACAGTTTATATCAATTAATTGTGCAGCAAAGATTCCACCTAACTGCTTTGCATGAACCCTGATTGAACTCATAACTTACAAATTTATGGATTCTTGAATCACTGTAAGTGGAAAAAACAAACATTAGTGTGGTTACCATAACAACATCATAAAATATGTACAGAGAACCAAAAATGTGTGTATATATTTTACTCCTCAGAGCCATCTTTGATTCACATCAGTTAGGAATGGAGGAAAATTGCAGGTCTCTAAAATCTTTCATTGGAAGAAAAAGATTTGCTTTCTGAGCATACTACATAGTACATGATAGAATGAACTTCACTACTATTACTTGAGCAGGGTCAGCATTAAATGGGGGCAGGCGAGGCAATGAACTAAAACGACTAATTTTCTGGATGACTAATAAAAAGAAAAAAAAATTGCCAAAATATCCAGATCTCCTTATAATCTGTTTCCCTCTCCTCAGTCCCCACCCCCATGCCATGCTTCCTGCTTAATGCTCACTGGCCCTGGTCACTAGATGAAGAGGCTACGGTAACACACTAGACTGAGGCCCCATGAAGGGCTGATTACAACGGAGTGCAATAGTAAGTCATCCAACCACATTTATTGAGTGCTTACTGTGTGCAGAGCACTGTACTAAGTGCTTGGGAGAGTACACTATAACAATATAACAGACACTTCCCCTGCCCACTATGAGTTTACAGCCTAGAATACTGCAGATGATTTTTAAAATCTTGTTTAGTGACCAAATTAAATCAATAATTGATGACAAAACTAAAGATGGGCTAGATTGACAGATTTGTTGCAGCCTATGTCTCAGACTCTTCTAACTCCCAGGCTTTTATGCCTATCTCACTGTCCCTTTGTGGGATCTCCTGGCAGTCTGTGGAGTTCCAGCAAAACCTGCGGTGGAAGGCATGGCAGTCCTCCAGAATGCCTAGACTGGGGATATCAGGCAAGGTAGGAAGTGTGGGGAGTTTTCTAAAAGTGCCCCACTCCTGCTCTTTTCCATAGTAAGAAACAGCAGGCTTACAGCAAGGGTTCCCCTTGTTCTTATATAGACTCTGGTTGCCGTGGAAACCAAAAATCTAAATTGCAAATCTTACCAATTCTAAACAGATAAAAGCAAAATAAATCAACCCCCCAGGTAGCAGCTGTCAATTGGGTAGTTTGCCAGACTTCAAGAATCATGACCAAGAGTTCAATCTCAAAGGAAACCCCAAAACCCAAAGACCCATCTGGAAGAATTCTACGAAAGGATTTCAGTCATTCTTTGCTGACTTCTAACTAAAAGCACTAGCTGTAAATTCCCCTTTCGCTCACTTTGAAATGAGGTGGTAAATGATGCTTCACCAAGAAACATGTAGATTGCACAATTTCCTTCAACAGATATTTGATTCTGCGCATCAGGCAGAAACTCCTCACCCTGGGCTTCAAGGCTCTCCATCACCTCGCCCCCTCCTACCTCACCTCCCTTCTCTCCTTCTACTGCCCAGCCCGCACCCTCCGCTCCTCCACCACTAATCTCCTCACTGTACCTCGCTCTCGCCTGTCCCGCCATCGACCCCCGGCCCACGTCATCCCCCGGGCCTGGAATGCCCTCCCTCTGCCCATCCGCCAAGCTAGCTCTCTTCCTCCCTTCAAGGCCCTGCTGAGAGCTCACCTCCTCCAGGAGGCCTTCCCAGATTGAGCCCCTTCTTTCCTCTCCCCCTCGTCCCCCTCTCCATCCCCCCGCCTTACCGCCTTCCCCTCCCCACAGCACCTGTATATATGTATATATGGTTGTACATATTTATTACTCTGTTTATTTATTTATTTATTTATTTTACTTGTACATTTCTATCCTACTTATTTTATTTTGTTGGTATGTTTGGTTCTGTTCTCTGTCTCCCCCTTTTAGACTGTGAGCCCACTATCGGGTAGGGACTGTCTCTATGTGATGCCAATTTGTACTTCCCAAGCGCTTAGTACAGTGCTCTGCACATAGTAAGCGCTCAATAAATACGATTGATTGATTGATTGATTGATTGATTTTGTCTCACCTAGATTTGTCCATCAGGGTCCGTGTTTCCATGGGTTATGTAAAGGACAATGTATGGTGCCTTTACATATGAATATCAAGATGAAATCTGTGGCTGTCATATCCCAGACAGACATCCTAAAACAGGAGGCAAAAGGTTGAAGTTCACCTTTAAGGCCATCACAAGACATTTGGTTGACAACCATCTAGAGTTGGAAACAGCTTCCTATTGAGTGAATCTGCATGAAGCCAACAAAACATCCACTTCTTAAAACGGTCCTGAAGCCACAAGCCACTTGAAGGCACAGAACATTACAGCCTCACCCTCAATTCACTAAAGGGAAACTTACAATCACAGATTTTGACAGCTTTAAATGTTGATCACCTGAACATCTTTGCATTGAGTGTGGACAGAACAAACTGTTCCCTAATCTGCCTCAGGGATTACTTTGTACAGGACTCCTGATGGCCCTCCATCATCTATACCACTGCAATTTTTATATGATCCCAGTTGTTATCTGCTTATTGAAATCCAATCATTTCTCACCAAGTTAAATGAAGAGACTGCATTCATTCCATAGGGAAGGGTGCAAGTTTTTCAAAATTGTACTAGGCTTTGTATTTTTCATTTCAGATCTTCTCAGAAGGTCAGCCTCAGTGGAGTAAGAGAACAGGGCTTGGAAGTAGGTGGAGAAGTCTGAAATGAAGTCCATCAGGCAGGTGAGTGCTTGACACAGAGTAAGTGCTCAACAAATGCCACAATAATCATTATTATTATTATTATTAGGTGAGCTGACATCAGGATTCCCTAGATAGGCTCAGGGATGTTTTGGGTTCTACCACAAGCCTTCCTCTTGCCTACAGATGATAAACATACTATGAGTGGTGGTCAGTATTTGAGTTTATTACCTCAGGAAGTTATGTAAACCAACAACATCTATAGCTTCTTGTACAGTTTACATGAATTTGTGTACAATAGATTGAGTTTGTAAAGGGGAAAATTTGGATTTTGTAAACAATATTTGCTTCAGAAAACTTAAGATGGGTGTGGACAGAATCACTAATATTAGGCTCATGATGATTTAATACAGGGAAATACTAGGGCTATTAGAAAGTATCTCACTAATCCTGGGGATACACAGAAAGTGGACCAACCAACATACTTCTCCTCTGACAGTCTTTTGGTGCCACTGCTGGAATCCTGCTGTTGGTTCACTGAAAAAACACTGCTCTGGGAATCAGGAGACCTGGGTTCTCACTCTGGTTCTGCCTGTAGCTAGCTAACGGGAATGAAGCTCACATTCAGTGTGCTATATGTCTGCCAGTCTCAGGGCTGTGGTTCATTCTTTGTTCCTTTTGGAAGATTCCATCATCATTTCAACATCACTATACAGAAAACAAAACACTGGAGTGGCGAGACCACTGGTTTAGGAATGGTATTTCTTAGCTATGGTTAGTGCTGTGAGAAGCAGTGTGGCTTAGTGGATAGAGCAGTCTTGGGAGTCAGAAAGACCTGGATTTTAACCCTGGCTCTATCATTTGTCTGCTGTGTGACCTTGGATAAGTCACTTCACTTCTCTGCGCTTCAGTTTCCTCATCTGTAAAATGGGGATTAAGACTGTGAGCCCTATGTGGGACAGGGACTACGTCCAGCCTGACTGCCCAGTGGTTAGAATAGTGCCTAACACATAGTAAGCACTTAATGAATACCATCATTGGGAAGTAGCTTGGCCTAGTGGCAAGAACATGGGCTTGGAAGTCAGAGGATGTGGGTTCTAGTCCCCGCTCCACGACTTGTTTGCTGTGTGACCCTGGAAAGTCACTTAACTTCTCTGTACCTCAGTTACCCCATCTGTAAAATAGGGATTAAGAGTGTGAGCCTCATGTGGGGCAGGGACAGTGTCCAGCCTGATTACCTTGTATCTACCCCAGCTCTTAGAACAGTGCTTGACACATAGTAAGAACTTAACAAATACCATAATTACTATTTTTATTATACTGGTTCTGCAGAATGGGATCGAAGTAGCTATTTTTGCTGGGGGTTTCTCCTCTAAAGTACTTGCTCTGTTGAGGAATAACCATCCCTTGATGTCTAAGTGTGTTTCCCAGTCGTTAGTACTAGACTTACTAGTACTACCAGTACTAGTACTTAGAGAAGCAGCATGGCTCAGTGGAAAGACCCTGGGCTTGGGAGTCAGAGGATGTGAGTTTTAATCCCGGCTTCGCCACTTGTCTGCTATGTGACCTTTGGCAAGCCATTTCACTTCTCTGTGCCTCAGTTACCTCATCTGGGAAATGGAGATTAATAATACTGTGAGCCCCACATTGGACAACCTGAAGACTTTGTATTTACCCCAGTGCTTAGAACAGTTCTTGGCACATAGTAAGCACTTAACAAATACCATTATTATTATTATTAGACATGAAACTGCAACCTCTTCTAGCACACATCCTCCTCATCACTACAGAGATAAATCTTTGCCCACCCAGAGGCAAGGGCCAGGGGTGGGAACAATCCTTAACAAAGTTTTGGAATGTTAAGGCAAATCCATACAACTCTATGATTGGGGACCCTGGGATTGGAAATGTGTAAACAATGCTTCCATGAGAGACCCTGTCAACCCTCATTTCTTGTTTTAATTACTGATTGCTCTATTTGGGGCTCTACAGTTTCCTTCCACAAGATTGCAGGGCTAATCCATTTGGTATTTTGTGAGAGTTGGTCAACTGACATTAATGACGCAGAAGCCAGGAACCTTCTCAAGTCACACGGTAATCTTAAAGCCAGGTGTTTAGTTTCAGTACAAAGAGAAAGGAAAAGGAAGAGACAAGTGAAATCCAAATGGTTAGACAGCCACTGTGCAGGCTTCAATAAACACACATGCTGTTTTGGAGTCTGAGAACTTGTACTTGGCCTGAACTTACAGTTAATCATGTGGAGGAAGCTGATATACCAAATTTAGAAAGGAGTGAAGGAACGGAGGCGCCCACCTTTCCTGAATTTAAAGACTCTACCTGGCTCACTGACTGGCTGAGTTACTTCTGTATTACTATTTTACCTATCTAATCCCATAAAGTTTCAATCTCCTGGAAGAATCTGGGAAATGTAGTCCTCAGAATCTTGGGAAATAGAGTTTTTTGGATGGGGAATACGAGAAGTAATAGTAGTCATTGAGAGCTTAGCTAAGTGCTTAGTACAGTGCTCTGCATACAGTAAGTGCTCAATGAATACGATTGAATGAATGTGCACTTTACTAAGCACATGAAAAGTACAACAGGAACATGAAAATTATTACTTGCCCACAAGGAGCTTACCTTCTCAGGAATAAACGTCCTATTTCTTCTTCAGTCCCTTACAATGGCATGTCTGCTTCTAGCAGGTACATAACTATTTCCATAACCTGAATCTGCCATAGCCGCTGCTTAGCATTTATGTCCATTCGCATCATTTATTGATTTATATTAATATCTGTTTCCTCCTATAAAGTGTAAACTCACTGTGGTCAGGGAATGTGTCTACCAACTCTGTTAGATTGTACTCTCCCAAGTGCTGAGTAAAGTGCTCTGCACATAGTAAGTGCTCAATATGAGCTCAGATGGAGAGCCTAGTGGATAGAGCACAGGCTTAGTAGTCAGAAGGACCTGATTTCTAATCCTGGCTCGGTCACTTGCTTGCTGTGTGACCAAGGTCAAATGACTGAACTTCTCTGTGCCTCAGTTACCTCATCTGTAAAATGGGGCCTAGGACCACGAACTCCTCGTGGAACAGGGACTGTGTCCAACCCAGTTTCCTTGTTTCCACCCCAGTGTTTAATACAGTGCCTGGCACATAGTGCTAACTAGCACTCAACAAATAATAATAATAATGATGGTATTTGGTAAGCACTTACTATGTGACAAGCACTGTTCTAAGCGCTGGGGAGGACAAAAGGTAATCAGGTTGTCCCACATGGGGCTCACAGTCTTAATCCCCATTTTACAGATGGCTAACTGAGGCACAGAGAAGTTAAGTGACTTGCCCAAAGTCACACCACTGAGAAGTGGTGGAGCTGGAATTAGAACCCATTACCTCTGACTCCCAAGCCTGGGGTCTTTCCATTGAGCCACACTGCTTCTCTAATATCATAATTATTATTATTATCAATAAATGATTAATGAAAATATCAAATGTCACCTTTTATATTTTTTATAACAACCATCATCCATTACAGCTTTCCTTTTAGCATATTCTTGAACGTTAAACTACTTCAAGACAATAATGCAAATTTTACTGTGGCTTAAGTACTTCCCTTCCTACTCCTTTTAAAGTATTTTAACTTAATTGAATCAAGTGATTAAAATTTATTTCAATGTAGTATGAGATAATGACATCAATTTAGTATAGATAACGGCAGATCTTTAGTCTTTCTGCACTAGGTCTCCAGTCTATTTTGCTGAAGAGGATGTGAAAGACAACTCTCTGAAAGGGTTTGACAACCCTTATAAGTACTGTACATACTATCCAAAAGAACATAATCCAAAATTCTTCAGTACATCGCTCTTGTATTACATGAATATATTTCTTGTCATGGAAAGTGTATGTAGATCAAGTGTTTATCATGTGCCAAGCTCTATATTAAAGCTCTTACAGTCCTCTAAGTAATAAACTCTTGGTGGGAGGGGAATATGCCTACTGACTCTGTTATACGGTACTTTTCCAAGCACTTAATACAGTACTCTGCATCCAGTAAGCATTCAATATATAAGACTGATTGACTGATTGATAGTAAGGGCTGAGAAATAGGAGCATGGATGAGATACAGACATGGTCCAGGGCCCTCAAAGAGTTCACAACCTCAGGCACATATGAAAAGATGAAACAAAAATATAAAAGACTAAATCGATGATAACTACAACAGGAACAGCGGGGCTTGGGACTCTCTGCTAAATGTTGTGAAGATATGCTGCTGCTGTTCGAGTCTTTCCCAGGTTGAAGCAGGACTGATGGGAGTTCCAGTGGGCCCTAATGGTTGGGGTTAAGGGAAGCAGGGTAAGTCTCATACTGCTACCACTTTCTGAAACTCTATTTGGGTTTTGTAGCACTGTTTTTGACATATTTATACCGTCAGGTCAATTTTTTGGACCTTGGAAACACTTTAATGCACTTTACATGAAGTCCTATGGGAAACTATACTTCATTTTGCTCTCTTCTGTCTAACACTTTGTTTTCATGGGACCAATTGAGAGAGTCAACCAGAGTTGAGCACTATTTGTTTTCGCCCTCTGGCCTTATGCAACTCTACTCCTTTCTCCCACCATTCTTCCTGCTGCTTCCTTTTAACAATTCACATTCTCACAGTATTCTTATAATGTCTTGCGGTCTCGTACTTGAATGGGTGAACTGACAGACCTTCCTTTCAAATAAAAAGGCCGCAAGAAACAAACCAGTCTGTGTGTTCAGTTGGAGTTCTTTTCTCAAACCTTCACTTTCACTCCTCCTCCCCTCATAGAGATCATTTCCCAGGACCCAGATGAAGAGTTCTTCATGGTCTTACGAGCATGAAGGATGAGAGAGCTGGGCCCAAAGAGCTGTGGAAATGCAGGCAGCTAGCTCTCTTATAACCACTGCAGAACAGGTAGGGGAACTGAAGCCAGGGCACCTATGGCAAATGGGTCCTGGATTAGTATGGGAGTTCACAGTGAAAGTTATTCCTTATGAAACAGGGAGAAAGCAGAATCTAGTGGAAGCATTTGAGAGCTATCAGGAGAACCAAAACCTAACCCAAATCCGAATTTTTTTGGTCATAGTGCCTATGAGCCACTGTGATCAGCACGAGGACTAAAATATTAGTCAAAAGGCTTACCAAAATGAATTTAGTGGAAGATAGGAGGAAAGGCCACTAAAACCCCAAGTAGAGTGTTCTTGGCCCTACCGGGCCTCATTATGTTACACTGATCTGCACATAGTAGGTGCTTAATAAATGCCGTTGATTGACTGATCGATTGATCAGTCCTTCCCTTCAAGGCCCTGCTGAGAGCTCACCTCCTCCAGGAGGCCTTCCCAGACTGAGCCCCTTCCTTCCTCTCCCCCTCATCCCCCTCTCCATCCCCCCCATCTTACCTCCTTCCCTTCCCCACAGCACCTGTATATATGTATATATGTTTGTACATATTTTTTTACTCTATTTATTTATTTATTTATTTTATTTGCACATAACTATTCTATTTATTTTATTTTGTTAGTATGTTTGGTTTTGTTCTCTGTCTCCCCCTTTTAGACTGTGAGCCCACTGTTGGGTAGGGACTGTCTCTATATGTTGCCAATTTGTACTTCCCAAGCGCTTAGTACAGTGCTCTGCACATAGTAAGCGCTCAATAAATACGATTGATGATGATGATGATGACGATGATCTGGAGTCAAATCAAACAGAACAGCCGCCACACTTTCTAGGTGCTCAGCTGTGCAAGGGGCAAGGAGCTACAGAGGACTTGTTGTCTCCTCGCCTGTCTACCCACCCGCCCGCCCATCCCTTAGCTGCGTGTCCCCGGCTGCCTCATGTCCTCAGACTGGATGTGATGCTCCCGCCATGGCCGGCATCAAAAGTACGGGGTCCGCAGGGACAGCGGGAGCGGGGAGAAGCTCTATCATTGTCCCCCTGTCCCGCAGCTTCAGCTGCCTTGGGGTCTAGGGCCACCTAGTTCCAGGGCAGGGGTGGCCGCCTGGACCTCTTGGTGGGGAGGAGGGGATTGTGTGCATGTGTGTGTGTGTGTGTGTGTGTGTGTGTGTGTGTCTTTGGGGAGGGTCCTTTCTGAGCTCCTTGTCGGTGAGGAGCCTGTCTGCCAACTCTATATGCACCCTCCCAAGTGCGTAGAATGGTGTTCTGCGACACAGTGAGCGCTCAATAAATACCCTTGATTGATCGATTGTGAGGCAAGATCTCTCAGTCTGGTGGGGGGAGAGATATCTTTGTCCCCGAGGTGGGTTTCTAGCTGAAAGATGTCTATGCCTGTTGTTGGGTAGGGATGGTCTCTATCTATTGCCGAATTGTACTTTCCAAGCGCCTATTATAGTAGAGAAGCAGTGTGGCTCAGTGGAAAGAGCGCGGGCTTGGGAGCCAGAGGTCACGGGTTCTAATACCGGCTCTGCCACTTGTCAGCTGTGTGACTCTGGGCAAGTCACTTAACTTCTCTCTGCCTCAGTTACCTCATCTGTAAAATGGGGATTAAGACTGTGAGCCCCATGTGGGAGAATCTGATCACCTTGTATCCCCCTCAACGCTTAGAACAGTGTTTTGCACATAGTAAGCACTTAACAAATGCCATTATTATTTATTATGATTTACAGTGCTCTGCACACAGTAATCGCTCAATAAATACGATTAAATGAATGAATGAATGACTGGCCAAGCTGCAAATCATTCTGTTAGAAGCCTAGTGAAGAGGAGAAGCCTCCGGGCTCCCCAGGGTTCAAAGTATCATTATGGAGATTTGCTGTCCATGGATCTAGTGTGCGCACTGTTGGCTGCCCAAGGAAAATGTGCCAACCTGCTTTCTGATTGACATCTGTCGACAAGAACTCTCACATCTCCTTGCCATCTCCACCACGACTGCATTTATAAAGGAAGGGTTATTGTTTTAAAATTGGTCATTTAAATACTACTTTCACTCTGGACCTTCCCTTTCCCTCAGGGAAATAACCGATAAGGATTTCTAAAGGGAAATGACCTGGAATTTTTACCTATTTGGAATTTTTCACCCAGATTTCTGGTGAACTCTGTTAATGCTGGGTAACAATTTCATGAATTAAAACCTCACAGGAGAATGGATTAGTTCAATGTGGAATTTGACTATAATTTTTTTTTTTAAAGAAAAACACCCTACACGACTGAGCTTAATTAAGTGTGCTTGAGTATATCTGGTTGACTGAAATATTTCCTCAAGGAAGTATTCATTCAGCTAATGTCCTGAAGGGTTAAGAAAACAGAAACCCATAGTTTTACTGAGCTGTTGTTATGGATGTTGCCATGGAAACCATAGCTGGAATGTTTAAACGTGTTGTTTCTTCCCAAACCCACAGAAGGGTAGCTTGAATGTCTTGGGGTGCTCTAATCCTTGCAATTAGCTGCTATGCGGTGGGGCTTAGGAGGAACCGATCAGATTAGATGGCTGCCAGGAGAGCTGAGTAACACACTCCCACCATGCTGGAGAGATTTAGTTTTGCATCACAAGCATTACATATGTTCTGTATAATCCCAAATAAAAGAAAGCGCAGATTAAAAACCTCTCCTTTCCAGCCTTTTCTCGTTGCCTAAAATAGGCTTGCCTTTCTCAACACAGAAATTAATAGGCTGTTGGGAGGTTTCATCTAAGGTAGATTAAAAGTGTCTTTGTATCGAGGAGGCCATTAGTGTCGGAACACATTTGATATAGAAGATCATGCTGTTTTAGGAGGTGGCTGAAGGACCTATTTAAACGGAAGGCAGTGAAATGGGAATTTTAGGCCTGTGTGGATTTCTTTGTTTTTGAAGGCTAACGGAAGGCCATGAAAACTAACTTGTTGTTTTTGGCAATTTAATTTCCTCTGATTTTTAGTGGCCTTATAAAATTATGTAATAATAGCAATAATTTCACTGAAACCCGATCAACTTAGCCTGGACCTTCAAAGTGTTTACAAGTTTTCCTGGGACTTCAGTGGTCCAAGGATCTGACTTCAAAGGGAATTGGAGTGGGAAGAGAGAGACATTAGAATCTGAGATTTATTTTCAACCATAATCAATGTCTATCACTGCATATATTCAGAGGCAATTTTAAACACACACACATAAGCACACACACAAATGTTCCTATTCATTAGTGGCATAAAGTATCTCCTAAATCTGATTTGCACTGGTGTGTAAATGGGGTTTTGCCTAGTAAATGTCTGATGTTTAAATTCTACAGGACTCTGTAATATCATGGGGCAGAGGGCTGGAGAAAGATACTTGTGATAGGTACGCTATGTTTATTTTGGGATAGGGAAAATATTCTCTACTATGGTCACTAGTTTCCTTATGTATACATGTCAATGTGCTGTTCACCAAGCTGATGGGAGATTGCTGCCAGACGTTAGGAGAAGTTATTTCAGAATCAAATTAGTTCGCCTAAGATAACTGAACCTGGGCTCTAATTTCAGATCCACCAATCCCTTGCTATGTGTGACCTTGGGCAAGTCACTTAACTTCTCTATGTCTCAGTTTCCTCAACTGTAAAATAGGGATTAAATACCTGATCTCCATCCTACTTAGACTATGATCCTTATGAGGGACAGGGTTTGGGTCCAAACTGATTAACTTTTAACTACCCCAATGATTTGAACAAAGCTTGACACATAGTAAGCACTTAAAGATACTGTAAAAAAAAAACCCAAAAGAACAAAAACCTAGAGTACTGGGAAATGTCTCTAAATTGGAGTCTTCATGAACAAACAAACAAAAATGCTGTGTGTAGACCAATAAGGTCTTGAAAGAGTGAATCCTAAGCAAGGAACACGTTCTCTGCCCTCGAGGAGATTAGTAAATGCAGTAGTTTAGAGCCATTTCTACCCTGATTCCTCCTTAAAGGGAAAAATATAAAAACTCTATAACACTGTGGGGACTTCTATTCTTCCGGACATTTTATTTTCCAGCAATTTCTGCTATGAACAAAGTTCAGTATAAAATAGCTTGAAAATTGCTGTGTAAGATGTTTCAGTAGTACCGATTGAATGTCTACTGTGTGCAGACCACGGGAGAGAACAGTAAAATCAGAAGTCTTGACCCCTGCCCTCAAGAAACTTACAATCTAGATGGGGAGAGCAAAGAATATAAAGAACATAAATGCCAAAGAGGCGGGTATGAGCCAAGACATGCCGAAGTATCAGTTAAGGGATATAGAACGGGGAGATGAGAATTTACCTGGGGCAGGCCTTCTGGAGGAGATGTGATTTCAGAGGGTATTTCTTAATAATTATAATTACGGTATTTGTTAAGCTCTTACTATGAACCAGACACCGTACTAAGAACTGGGGTAAATACAAGCAAATCAGGTTGAACAGTCTCAATCCCAATTTTACAGATGAGATAACTGAGGCACAGAGAAGTGAGGTGATTTGCCCAAGGTCACACAGCAGATAAGTGGCAGAGAGGGGATTAGAACACCTGTCTCTCCCCGCTTCAGTCTATACTTCACTCTGCTGCCCGGATTATCTTTTTAATGAAGCACTCTGGGCATGTCATCCCCCTTCTCAAAAATCTCCAGTGGTTGCCTAGCAACTTTTGCATGAAGCAAAAACTCCTCACTATTGGCTTCAAAGTTCTCCATCACCTTGCCCCCTCATACCTCACCTCCCTTCTCTCCTTCTACAGCCCAGCCTGCACAGTCCGCTCCTCTGCCGCTAACCCTTCACTGGGCCTCATTCTTGCCTGTCCTGCCATTGACCTCTGGCCCACATCCTACCTCTGGCCTGGAATGCCCTCCCTCCTCACATCTGCCAAACTAGCTCTCTTCCCCACTTCAAAGCCCTACTGGGAGCTCACCTCCTCCAGGAGGCCTTCCCAGACTAAGCCCCCCTTTTCCTCTGCTCCTCCTTCCTTCCCCATCGCCCCTACCCCCTCCCTCTGCTCTACCCACTTCCCCACCCCACAGCACTTGAGCATATTTGTACATATTCATTATTCTATTTACTTTACTAATGATTTGTATATATCTATAATTTCATTTATCTATTTTGATGGTATTGATGCCTGTCTACTTGTTTTGTTTTCCATCTCCCCCTTCTAGACTGTGAGCCCATTGTTGGGTAGGGATTGTCTCTATCTGTTGATGAATTGTATTTTCCAAGTGCTTAGTACAGTGCTCTGTACAGAGTAGACACTCAATAAATACGATTGAATGAATGAACCCATGACCTTCTGACCTCCAGGCCGGTGCTCTATCCACTATTCCAGGGTGGTGAAGATGGCAAGAGCAGAGGTATGCTACATGTGAATAGGGAAGAATAGAGTTTCAGGCAGGAGGGAGGACATGAGCAGGAGGTCCGAAGTGGGAAAGAAGATTATGAGACAGAGTGAGTAGGGTAGCTTGAAAGTAACAAAGTGTGTAAACCAGGGTGGAGTGGTTGAAGAGAGTGGTTAAGTAAACAGTAGGGAGCTGAATGAGTGCCTTAATGCCGATGATTTCGAATTTCTGTTTAATGCAGAGGGGAACAGGTAACTATTGGAGATTTTTGAAAAGTGGGCAGATGTGAACAATTTAGAAAAATGATTCAGGCAGAAGAGTGAATTATGAACTGGAGAGGGAAGAAACAGGAGGCAGGGAGTTCTATGAGAAAGCTGATGCTATAATCCAAGTTGGAATATGACAGGTGTCTGGACTAGAAAGGTGGCAGGTTGAATGAAGAGTAAGGGATGGATTCTGGAAATGTTGAAGATGAAGAACTGGTAGGATTTGGTGACAGAGTGAATATGGGAGGTGAAAGAGAGAGAGAGGAATCTAGGATAATACCAAAGAAATGGGGAGGATGGAGAAGGTGTAAAGAGAAAGGTAGGTAGAGGAGAGGATTTGGGATGAAAGATGAGAAATTTAATTTGAATATATTAAGCTTGAGCTGCCAGTGGGGTATCCATTTAGTGATGTTCTGGAGACAGGAGGAAACGTGAAATTGCAGAGATGGCAGGGCTAGTGAAGTAGATTTGGGAATCATCCACATTTTAACCATTTTCCATTCACATATGGGAACCCCAGAGAACCATTTTTACTCTGCTCTGGGAGGGTTAGTCCAGCATATAGGACTCTGAAGCCTGCACCCTCTGGAAGGGTGTTTGGCTAGCATCAACCCTGACCCAGAGGGAAGAATCAACCATCATACAGAGACTTCCAAAAGATAAAAAATATGAGAATGCTTGAAATCAAAATCTTCATATCTTATCTTTTGGTAATTTTCTCAAGCCAGAGGGCACTGTAACTGGACATTCAGCCAACTATATTGCCTTAAGGCAGTACCACCTGGAATTATTCCAGATATGTGAGGAGCTAAAATGCCACAGCCCCCTTTGCTCAGGCCAACCTTTCCTATCATTTGGGACCCATTTCTTCATATCTAGCTAGTTGGGAAACATGACAGAAAAGCAGCCAATCACCTTCAGCAGCACAGACCTTGCCAAGCTCTCTCTAGCTGAGGACACGGGAGTGGAGTGGAAAGACGAGGAAAGGGCATGAGGTGGTTTCATTCACCTCTTCGTAGTTGAGAATCTGAATTGGTGACTGGAGGAGATCAGACAAGATCTTGGGGCAATGAGTCCAGCCAGGACGACTTTCATGGCTATGCTACCAATGACGGAGGCAGCTGGCCTTCTCTTCTTACTTACTCCTGCTCCTTTGCTCCTGGCGGGTCTCCCACCACAGGCCGGGAGCCCAGCAAGTAGTGGAGCGGCAGCCAAAGCACGTGAAAACGGAAGCCTGTTCTCGCCACAGCTTCTGGTGCCAGCTCTTCCAAGTTCAGCAACCCACTCCGGGCCCGGGAAGATGTGGGACAGTCACAGCAGGAAGAAGGAAAAAAAGGAAACCAGTACCTGTCACCACCATCTTACCTGCTGAGACTCAAGCTTAGGCAGTAGTAGGGAGAGCAGTAAGGGCAGGCGGTTCCTAGTTTTGGATCCTGATGTGGTAACTCGGCTTCTTCCTGGGGATTGGTGGGCGATTGAGTTTTGTTCCTGGTCCAGCTGCTAGCATGGCTCAGTGGATACAGCACGTGCCTGAGACTCAGAGGGATCTGGGTTCTAATCCCTGCTCTGCCACTTGTCTGCTGTATGACCTTGGGCAAGTCACTTCACTTCTCTGGGCCTCAGTTACCTCATCTGGTAAATGGGGATTGAGACTGTGAGCTCCATGTGGGACAGAAACTGATCAACCCCATTTGCTTGTAGCCACCCCAGTGCTTAGTACAGTGCCTGGCACATAGTAAGCGCTTAACAAATACCACAGTCATTATTATTATTATTGCTACTGCTGTTGCTGATATTTCACTTCAGCTTGATTACATATTTATTACACCTCTACCATTTGTGGTGATCACTGTTCCAAGCATGTGGGAGAAAAATAATAGAGGCTGAAGACATAATCACTGTGCAGGAGGAGCTTACAACACAGTAGCAGGGACAGAGACCCAAAATTAGGCACAGATGCAGGGTGACCTAGGGGATAGAGCATGGGCCTGGGGTTAGAGTATCTGGGCTTTAATCCCAACTCCATCACTTTTCTGCAGTATGACTTTGGGTAAATCACTTCAATTCTCTGTGCCTCAATTACCTCATCTTTAAAATGGGGATTAAGACTGTGAGCCACATGTTGGGCAGGGACTGTGTCCAATCTGATTTGCTTGTATCCACCCCGGGCACTTAGTAGAGCACTTCACAAATACCACAATTAGTATTATTACTATTAAGATAGAAAGAAAAGGAAAGACAAATCTTTAGAACAAGAAAAATGGATAAGTAAATAAGCATGCAAAGAGCAGAGCACATAAATCAATATGTACATAAGTGTTATGGGGGCTGCTAGTACCTAAGTAGTGAGCTGTTCTTGGAAGGGTATGATCCATGGAGAAGAAAGTTGATTAAAGAATACTTCCTGGAGGAAGTGGGATTTCAACCTTGGCTTCACAGACTCCGTCCTCTCCTTGTTCTCCTCTTATCTCTCCGGTCGTTCATTCTCAGTCTCTTTTGCAGGCTCCTCCTCCCCCTCCCATCCCCTTACTGTAGGGGTTCCTCAAGGTTCAGTTCTTGGTCCCTTTCTGTTCTCGATCTACACTCACTCCCTCATTCGCTCCCACGGCTTCAACTATCATCTCTACGCTGATGACACCCAAATCTACATCTCTGCCCCTGCTCTCTCCCCCTCCCTTCAGGCTCTCATCTCCTCCTGCCTTCAGGACACCTCCATCTGGATGTCTGACAGCCACCTAAAACTCAACATGTCCAAGACAGAACTCCTTGTCTTCCCTCCCAAACCCTGCTTTCTCCCTGACTTTCCAATCACTGTTGACGGCACTACCATCCTTCCCGTCTCACAAGCCTGCAACCTTGGTGTCATCCTCGACTCCGGTCTCTCGTTCACCCCTCACATCCAAGCCGTCACCAAAACCTCCCGGTCTCACCTCCGCAACATTGCCAAGATCCGCCCTTTCCTCTCCATCCAAACTGCTACCCTGCTCATTCAAGCTCTCATCCTATCCCATCTGGACTACTGTATCAGCCTCCTCTCCGATCTCCCATCCTCTTGTCTCTCCCCACTTCAATCCATACTTCACGCCGCTGCCCAGATTGTCTTTGTCCAGAAACGCTCTGAGCATGTTACTCCCCTCCTCAAAAATCTCCAGTGGCTACCAATTAACCTACGCATCAGTCAGAAACTCCTCACCCTTGGCTTCAATGCTCTCTATCACCTCGCCCCCTCCTACCTCACCTCCCTTCTCTCCTTCTCCAGCCCAGCCCACACCCTCCACTCCTCTGCCACTAATCTCCTCATCGTGCCTTGTTCTCCCCTGTCCCGCCACCGACCCCTGGCCCACATCATCCCCCTGGACTGGAATGCCCTCCCTCCGCACATCCACCAAGCTAGCTCTCTTTCTCCCTTCAAGGGCCTACTGAGAGCTCACCTCCTCCAGGAGGCCTTCCCAGACTGAGCCCCCTCCTTCACCTCCCCCTCCTCCCCCTCTCCATCCCCCCTCCTCCCCCTCTCCATCCCCCACCTTACCTCCTTCCCTTCCCCACAGCACCTGTATATATGTATATATGTTTGTACATATTTATTACTCTATTTATTTATTTCTTTTACCCGTACATATCTATTCTATTCATTTTATTTTGTTAATATGTTTTGTTTTGTTCTCTGTCTCCCCCTTCTAGACTGTGAGCCCACTGTTGGGTAGGGACCATCTCTATATGTTGCCAACTTGTACTTCCCAACCTCTTAGTACAGTGCTCAGTGCGCAGAAAGCACTCAATAAATATGATTGATTAACTGATTGATTGATTCAGGAGGATTATGAAGGTGGGGAGAGCAGTTGTTTGTGGTATCCAAAGGAGAGGGAGTTCCAGATAGGAGGGAGGAAACAAGCAGGACACAGAAGCGGAGAAGTGAAAGCTCAAATGAATAATTTTTTGTGGGTGTACATGAGTAGCTGAGAAAGAGAGTGTTCATGAGTCACTGAGAATGATTATGCATATATTATTAAGAGTGTGTGTGTGAGGAAGGGCTTTGAGAGTATGCAAAAGAGTATGTGTGGTGCCGTATATATTTCTCTGGAAGCATGGGGCAGAGTTTCTGGGAGTGTGTGGGAAGTGTGTCATTGGAGTATGTGGGAGTATGTAACACTTTAGTGTGGGTACGTTGTTGCTGTACTGTGCTTGTTCAGAGGTGTTGTAAACAGTATATGTCATAAGTCACTGAGAGCACTTCAATCAATCAATAGTATTTATTGGGTGCTTATTCTGTACAAAACTATGTATTAAGCACTTGGGAGAGTTTACAATCCAATGGGGGAGAAACTAAAATAAATTGCAAATAGAGAGAAGCAACAGAGGGAAATAAGTCTACCAATTCTGTCATATTGTTATATTGTACTCTCCCAAGCAGTTGCCATCACGCTCTGCACACAGTGAGTGCTCATTAAATTTGAGAGATTGCCTGAAAACGATAAATGTACACAGTAGCTACAGGAGGAGGAGGAGTAAGTATCCGTTCCTCATGTGATGCTGAAGTGGAATTGTGGGGGGAAATGGGGTGGGGAGATGAGAGATTGATGGGGAAATGGCTTCTGGAGGGGATGCATATGTGTGTGTTGTTGAAAGTGAATGTGCTGCTGAGAGAGATTGATTGTCACTGAAAGTGAGAAGGAACATGGCCTAGTGTGAAGAGCACTGGCCTGGGAGTCCAAGGACCTGGGTTCTAATCCCAGCTCTGCCACTAGTCTGCTGTGTGACCTTGGGCAAGTCACTGAACTTCCTTGTGCCTCAGTGACTTCATCCGCATAATGGGGACTAAGACCGTGAGACTCATGTAGAACACTGATTGTGTCCAACCAAAATATCTTTTATCTACCTCAGTACCTAGTACAGCGCTGGACACATAGTAAGGGCCTAACAAACGCCATTAAGAAAAGGGAGTGTGGATTATTCACATGCTCCTTCCAGAGATTGGATAGACAGTGGGAATCAATCAGGTTGAGTGGGTGTGTGCAGTTATGTGCTCATGTTGTTCATAGTGTTTGATGGTGTCTGTTGGCAGTAATAATGTCCCTGTTTCCTTAGCCTTAGGTGAAACCAAGTAAATCTAACGGTAGTCATAGACTTCTATTTTGATATTATTGACCCAAATTCCCTAACCTCAGATTCTTCCAGTCTTGTCTTATGCCGTCAAGTCATTTCCGACCGATAGCGACATTATGGACACATCTTGTCTCCCCCTACTAGACTGTGAGCCCACTGTTGGGTAGGGACTGTCTCTATATGTTACCAACTTATACTTCCCAAGTGCTTAGTACAGTGCTCTGCACACAGTAAGCGGTCAATAAATACAATTGATTGATTGATTGATCTCTCCCAGAACACCCTGCTCTCCATCTACAATCATTCTGGTAGTGTATCTATAGGTTTTCTTGGTAAAATACAGAAGTGGCTTACCATTGCTGCCTTCTGTGCAGTAAACTCAAGTCTCTGCCCTCGACTCTCTCCCATGCTGCTGCTGCCCAGCATGGGTGAGTCTTGATTTGTAGCAGATTGCCTTCCACTCGCTAACCACTGCCCAAGCTAGGAATGGAATGGGTAGGCTTCTGCTTGACTCTATCTCCCCTAGCCGAGACTGGTAGAGTACTGGAAACTTCACCCAGTTTGAATTAGTGGGACCTCTTATTTTTTCAAGGAAAAGAATCTTACTCACTTAAATCCCTCATGCTGCAGTTCAGGCACATTTCCACTTGTTCTGATCGTGACAGAGATGACGACCATTTGTTCATCCTTCTCTAATAACCTTTTTCCTCTGCAGCGTAATTGATTCCAATTCTTTTAATTGTCCTCAGCAATCTCAGCCTAGAATTATTCAGTCATATTTTGGCTCTGTTCTGACACTCTCCAGTATTAGGCCTAGTTCTCTGGCTCTGATCAGTGATTATATGATCTATAATTCTATTTATTTATTTTGATGCTATTGATGCCTGTCTACTTGTTTTGCTTTGTTGTTTGTCTCCCTCCTTCTAAACTGTGAGCCCATTGTTGGGTAGGGATTGCCTCTATCTGTTGCCAAATTGTACTTTCCAAGTGCTTAGTATAGTGCTCTGCACACAGTAAGTGCTCAATAAATATGACTGAATGATTGAATGAATTAATTAATACATACTTTAAATGGAAAGAGTCATTTGGCAGTTCCTACATGCCATCCAGTTTATTGCTTGCTTGCTTTCCAGCATTAGTTTGCTCAAGTCTTAGATCTTTGTCACCCTTCTGTCAGAGACAAAAAAAATGGATCAGAAGGCAATGCTGAGACCTCTACACTATGTTCACTGACCTTACAGAAACACTGACGTTATCAAGAGGCCAGGACTCTGGAAATTGCCAGATGAAGCCGGGCTGTCTTGAGAAATTCACCCAGATGTTCAGATTACCGCACGATGGAATGGTTGGTGGAGTGTCAGAGTTGAAGTTGCCCTGTCCGACCCTTCACCCATCTATGTCAGGGTGGAATGTGCTTTGTGGGAGGTCCAGACCTGTTCAACCTGGTCTACATTGCCAGTGCTTGAAGAGGTAACTGGGGAAGGCAAAACACTCCACTGGGAAACACTTCTAGCCCAACAGGCTATGAGCATTTTCAAAAGTCTTTCGAGACAGCTGTTCTACTTGATGCAGATGATGGCAATTTAAAGACACAAGTACACACAAAAAGCATCAATCAACAAATCAATGGTATTTATTGGGACCTTACTATGTGCAGAGAAATCTACTAAGCACTTGGGAGAGTGTAATTCAACAGATTTGGTAGATATATTCCCTGCCCACAGTGGGCTTACCATGTACATGCAACTAATTATGAATTGCTTTGCAGCTTCATCACAGCCCTATGGACTGACAATGTCAGAAATAAATGGGAGCTATACATTGGCCAACAATAGAGAAACCTGCACACAATCAAAGGTTTTCATCGACAAAACAGAACTTAAAGTTCCCATCAAACCTCAAGACAGGCAATATGCTAACCAACAATGCATGGATTAAGCAATAGAGCAGTGTGGCTTAGTGGATAGAGCACAGGCTTGGGAGTCAGAAGGACCTGGGTTCTAACCCTGGGTCTGCCACTTGTTCGCTGGGTGACCTTGGATAGGTCATTTTGCTTCTCTATGCTTCAGTTATGTCATCTGTAATATGGGTATTGAGACTGTGAGCCCCATGTGGAACTGGACTGTGTCCAATCTTGTATCTTGTACCTACCCCAGTGCTTGGTACAATGCCTGACACAGAGTAAGCGCTTAACAAATACCATAAAAAAAGAAGAACAATGACCAAAGGCCAACATGGATTTTGTTAAACTGTAAAGGAGAGTGTAGCAACAACAAGGTATAAACTTCATTCCAAGGTGGAGGTCTATACGGTTGTTGGATGACCCACTTCCTGAATGGCTGTGAGATCCAGACCTATTACAGAAAACACACCCAGCTTCTCCAGCACCTCCCCTACCAGAGATCATACTCAAAACCAAAAGAACAAGAATAACTGTGTCCTGGATTGCATTCGTTCATGCATTCAATAATATTTATTAAGCACTTACCATGTGCAAACCACTGCACTACGCACTTGAGAGAGTACAATATAACAATAAATGGAAACATTCCCAGCCCACAGTGAGCTTACAGTCTAGAGGGGGAGACAGACATTAATATGAATAAATGAATAACAGCCAACTCATCCACAGTGAAGCAATAATCTTAGTAACACAACTCCAGTGCAATTGGCATGTGGAAGAAGGGATGATATCAATCAATCAAATTTGGTTATGGGCAGCGAATGTGTCTACCAACTCTGTTATATTGTACTCGCCCGAGGGCTTAGTATGGTGCTCTGCACATAGTAAGCACTCAATAAATAAGGATTGATTGACTGATTGAGTGCTTACTGCACTAAGTACTTGGGAGAATACAATATAACAGAGATGGTAGACACGTTCCCTGCCAATGGATACCTAAGCAGGTGTTGAATAAGAAAATAGGAACAGGCAAGGCAGGAGGGCAGAAAATATAGTATTCCCTCTCCCTTCTGGATCACCTATGCACTTAGACATGTTCCCTTTAAGCACCTGAGGGTCATCCCACCCTCAGCCCCATGGCATTTATGTAGATATCTGTAATTTATTTATTTATAGTAAAGCTTGCCTCCCTCTCTAGACTGTAAGCTCCCTGTGAGCAGGTATGTATCTACAAACTCTGTTGTACTGTACTCTCTCAAGCGTTAAGTGAAGTGCTATGCATACACTATGCACTGAATAAATACCACTAATTGACTGACTGATTGCAATGGATAAACTGCAGTGGCTTAGCAGCAACTAGAAGAGGGTTTGCTTTCCTTGAGCAAAGGCTTCGCCAAAATTGGAATACCAAGGGGCAGATTTGCAAAAAAATAAAGACTCTGCGTGGGACATACTCAATAGTGCTATAAGAATATCTTTACGAGCACACAATGTAGCAGGATTTTGCCAGTCAATCATAGGTCAAAATGGACAACAATATACACGCTGGCACATCTTTGTGTGATTAATTCATTTTCCAAAGATGTGTTGCTTTGAAGATGTTTCTATTGATCTTCATTTGTTTCTGACCATTTAGTCAATTTACTAAGGTCATTTTGAATTTCACTCCATTCTTTCACAGTGTTGATCAATTATTCTAGCTCGGTGTCACCAGTTGGAATGAGAATATTTTCTACTCCATTTTCATTCTCACTGATGAAAATTTCATATAATCAGAACTACACCTTTCAGAATGCTGTTTCTTGAATTTTCTCTCAGACTAACTTTGAATAATGATATTAACTTTTCAGGAAGGACCCCTAGCCAGTTATGAATCACATTTGCCCTAATTAGTTCACCAAGGAAAGAGAACACACATACAAAATAAATAAGCAATTTTCTGAGATTCAGTAAACTCAAATCCTATTTCTAGAATATATTTTCTATTTAACTATGGGCAATCCCTTTACCCACTCTGGATCTCAGTATTTCCTTAAGTGAAATGGGAATAATAATACTGATTCTCTTCAGTTTTGCTTTAAAGAAATGCTGAGAAATTGTAACATTCAGATTAAATAAATACTGGTCAGGGAACATGTCTACCAATTCTGTTATTCTGTAATAATGATAACAATAATAATAATTGTGGTATTTGTTAAGTGCTTTCTATGTGCCAGGTACTGTACTTAGCGCTGGGGTGGATATAAGCAAATAGGGTTGGACACAGTCCCTGTCCCACGTGCAACTCTGTCTCAATCCCCATTTTACAGATGAGGTAACTGAGGACCAGTGAAGTGACTTGCCCAAGGTCACACAGCAGACAAGTAGCAGACCATGGGAGTAGAACCCACAACCTTCTGACTCCCAGGACCGTGATCTATCCACTATGCCAAGCTACTGTACTCTACCAAGTGCTTATCACAGTGCTTTGCACACAGTAAGAGCTCAATAAATATGACTGATTGATTGACCAATCGATTTACTATTTTGAGGCATTTTTTTCCCCAACACTCATCCTGATCCCTTGAAATCAGTCACATCTTACAGATTTTGCTCTCCCAGCATAGCCAACTCTCAGGTGATCCATTCATTTATTCATTCAATCCTATTTATTGAGTGCTTATTGTGTGCAAAGCACTGTACTAAGCATTTGGGAGAGTACAGCCACAAACACATTCCCTGCCCACAATGAGACAGGTCTTCCAAAAATTAAAAAACAAAACCCAAAAAGCTAGTTAGCTGTTGTGTTAATTCAAAGTACTTTTGTATAATACAATGGTGACTTTGTATTTCTTTAAAAAAAAATTACAAGAAGCTGCAAATATCAAAGAAGAGGAGTTAGAAGCAGCGTGGCTTAGTGGAAAGAGCATGGGCTTGGGGGTCAGAGGTCGTGGGCTCAAATCCCGGCTCTTTAACTTGTCAGCTGTGTGACTTTGGGCAAGTCACTTAACTTCTCTGTGCCTCAGTTACCTCATCTGTAAAATGGGGACTGAGACTATGAGCCCCATGTGGGACATCATGATAGCCTTGTATCTACCCCAGGGCTTTAGAACAGTGCTTGGTACATAGTAAGCACTTAACAAATACCATTATTATTATTATTATCATTATTAAAGGGGGAGACAGATATTAATATATATAACTGAATAAATTAGGGAAGCAGCATGGCTCAGTGGAAAAGAACACGGGCTTTGGAGTCAGAGGTCATGGGTTCAAATCCCGGCTCCGCCAATTGTCAGCTGTGTGACTTTGGGCAAGTCGCTTAACTTCTTTGGGCCTCAGTTACCTCATCTGTAAAATAGGGTTTAAGACTGTGAGACCCCCATGGGACAACCTGATCACCTTGTAACCTTCCCAGCACTTAGAACAGTGCTATGCACATAGCAAGCACTTAATAAATGCCATTATTATTATTATTATATGTGTTGTGAGGATGGGAGGGAGGATGAATTAAGGAAGCAAGTCAGGGCAACACAGAAGGGAGTGGGAGAAGAGGTGGGCTTAGTCAGGGAAGGCTTCTTGGAGGAGATGTGCCTTCAATAAGGCTTTGAAGTGGGGGAGAGCAATTAACTCTCTGCTATGAGGAGGGAGGGAGTTCCAGGTCAGAGGTAGGATGTGGGCAAGAGGTTGGTGGCGAGATAGACGAGATCAAGGTACAATGGGAAGGTTGGCATTAGCAAATGGCTGGATATCATTTCCAGCTCAGGTCAAAATAACATTTCCTAAGGCAGGGAAACCACTCCACAGATTTTGTGCTATGGCACCTTAATCAGGTGAAATTCTTGAAGATAATCCCATAAACAGTGGTTTCCTGATTGGTTGTCTTAATAGTTGAAATTATGAAGCCATCTGATCTTTTGACCAGGAGGTGATACTACAGAAGAGGGAGACAGGATTTTCCACAAAGCTCTGGAGGAGGGGATCCAGCCTGATCACAGGGACATGGATTGTACATAGGAGACATGCACGTGTGGCTTCCTCTGCTGGATTAGAGGCCCATGCACACTGAAGCAGCTCTGTCTGGGTTTCTTGGGAGAGATCACGCTCACTCGGGACATTTCCCTCTGTACCCGCCCCACCAGCCCCCGGGGCTGGAAAGCTGGAGTAGATCCAGGCTAATTATGTTGGACACAGTCCATGTCCTACATGGGGCTCATAGCTGTAATCCCCATTTCACAGATGAAGTAACTGAGGCACAGAAAAGTTGAGGTACTTACCCTACTACATTACTTGTATTCCAATGGCAATGCTTCCTCCTTGAAGAGAGATCAGGCTTCAAGTACAATCTGCAATGTTGGGTGGCACATTTATTTTTTGCGGGTGGGGTGGGTATTTGTTGAGCGCTTACTATTTGTGACACATTTTCTATGCACTGGTTAGATACTAGTTAAGCAGGACAGTTACTGGCACTTGAAAGCAGGATAATCCTTGAAGTTTATAGAATCATTTCATTGGAAGGATGCTTTAAGATCCCCTAATCCACCATGAGCCACCCAGGAGAGATGTATGGCTAGCCTTTTGTTAAATAGCCTCAGGGGTGGCAACTCTGCAGCCTCCCAAGTAGCCCATTCTAGTATGGAATTTCACTTAGAATTAAGAAATTCTTCCTTGCCTCCCACTGAAATCCCTTCTGTTTTAAATTAAGTATAATTTCTCTGGTTCTGTCCTGAAATGACAGGAGAACAATGGATCAGTTTATCTCCATAAAAACCCGTCAAATACCTGAAAACGAAAATGTGTTTACCTTTTAATTTCCTCCTCTCTAGGCAAAGTAATAATAACAATAATACATGTTGGGCATTTACTATGTGCCAAGCACTAGGATAGATACAAGTTAATCAGGTTGGACACAGTCCCTGTCCTACTTGGGGCTCATAATCTAAGTAGGAGAGAGTAGGATTTAATCCCCATTTTACAGATGAGGTAACTGAGGCACAGAGAAGTTATGTGACTTGCCCAAGGTTACACAGCAGACATGTATCAGAGGCAGGATTAGAACCCAGGTCTTCTGACTCCCAGGCTTGTGCTTAATAACCCAGATTCCTTTGACCTGTCCTCTTTGGACCAATTTTCAATCCTATAGGTCTGATACGATTGATGATGATGATGATTTCTCTGTAAACTCTCCAGTTTACTTACATCCTTTTGAAACTCTAGTATTCTGTGAAGAGCCAGATCAGTGCACATTATATAAAAGGGATTATTTCCCAATTTGAGTGTTATTATCTTGAGACTGCAGTCCAGGACTACATTGGAGTTGTTACTAATGCCTTTACTTACTCAGAGATCTTTTAAGTCACTCTCACTCATGTGCATTGGGTCTCCTTGTCAAAAGTAACATCTTTGAATATGAATAGTCACTTATGTGGATTCATCAATAAACATTATTGGTTTTGGCCCTCTCAAACCCTCAGAAACAAATAGAACAGGGCTTTAAAGATTTACACTGTAAACTCCTGGGGAGGTTGGGGGGGAGGAGAGAAGGGGGGAAACATGTCTACACTGTTCTAAGTGCTTGGGACAATAGAATACAATAGGGTTTGCAGACTATTCTCCCAAGCACCCAATACAGTGTTCTGCTTGTAGTATGCTCTCAATAAGTGTCACTGATTGATTGATTGATAGAAAACAAACCAAAAAATGGTGATCACAACTATGGTCATTAATGCAAACCTCATGATACGGCTCAGGAAAAATAACACTTAAAAAGTATTTCACGTGCATCCTTCACCTGAATTGTGAATAATCATTTCGCACTCCTTTAAAATTGAGCCCCATATTGAGGTCTTTATCCATTCATGTATTTACTGAGCACTTACTGTGTGCAGAGCACTGTACTGAGCGCTAGGAAGAGTACAATACAACAATAAACACAGAAAACAGGCTCATCACCAACCAAATACATAATAGTAATATGTTCAACAAGGAGTAGCAGAGTACATCCCACCCTTTAGCAAATTCAACGACTGGTAAATGTATATATTCATTCATTCATTCATTCAATCGTATTTATTGAGCGTTTACTGTGTGCAGAGCACTGTATTAAGCGCTTGGGAAGTACAAGTTGGCAACATCCCCTCCTCCAGGAGGCCTTCCCAGACTGAGCCCCTTCCTTCCTCTCCCCCTCGTCCCCCTCCCCATCCCCGCGTCTTACCTCCTTCCATTCCCCACAGCACCTGTATATATGTATATATGTTTGTACATATTTATTACTCTATTTATTTATTTTACTTGTACATATCTATTTATTTTATTTTGTTAATATGTTTGGTTTTGTTCACCGTCTCCCCCTTCTAGACTGTGAGCCCACTGTTGGGTAGGGACTGCCTCTATATGTTGCCACCTTGTACTTCCCAAGCGCTTAGTACAATGCTCTGCACACAGTAAGCGCTCAATAAATACGATTGATTGATTGATTGATTGATATAGAGATGGTCCCTACCCAACAATGGGCTCACCCGTGGCTCAGCGGAAAGAGCACGGGCTTGGGAGTCAGAGGTCATAGGTTCAAATCCCTGCTTTGCCACTTGTCAGCTGTGTGACCTTGGGCAAGTCACTTAACTTCTCTCTGCCTTAGTTACTTCATCTGTAAAATGGGGATTAAGACCGTGAGCCCCATGTGGGACAACCTGATCACCTTGTACTATGTGTTTTGCACATAGTAAGCGCTTAACAAATACCAACATTCTATATATATATAATATATATTATATTATATAATTATATATATATATAATATAAATATATATTTATATGTTTGCCAGGCAGAAGCTTTGTGGAACAACAAAACCTTGGCCTTTGATTAGCCCCCGCATTTTTACACCCAGATTTGTTTAGCTGACATAAAATGGTAATTCTGGCATTCAGAGTCAACACTATAGGGGGCCCTTTAGGGGCAAGCAATGACATGTGGCCTGCCCTCGCCCCCTTAACTAGCTTCCCACAATGTAGTTGAAACTATCTTTTAGAAGAAACCCCCACCAACTTTTTACACAGGCCACCCCTTAGCTCACAAAACCTGGAGCCTCCCACTCAGGCACGCAGGGTCCTTTGAAATGGAAAACGCAGGCTAACTGAAATAGCTGGGCCTCTAATAAACAATGAGTGTCATCATCCCGTCGGTATTCTGAGTGCAATTTAAACATGAACCTCATGCTAGGAAGTTCATTTGGGCACAAAACATCCTCCATTCAGACATACTTTTGTAAACACTCACGCTGTACAGTTTATTGTGTTCAAAATACACTCCTTTTTTCCCCTCCCTCATAAGATATGAAATTAGGGGTGCTGAGCCTGGTGGCTAACTACAAAGCCAGTTTGTTGTTTAGGCACAAGCACTACAAGAATGTGGTATGTTGGCTGAAACTATTTGTTTGCTTAAGTTCTCAGAGTTCAATGAGGTCATTTTCTCATCTTCCCTGTGTTTTCTGCATTTTCCACAGAGCCGCCAGCTTCAAACAACACCCTCTTTCTTCACATTAGAAATGGAAACACGTCCTCTGCAGGAATTTTCCAGTTAATAGCTCCTGCTTTCCTACCGGGGGCCTCAGTCCACCACCACTGCAATGCTGTATTTCTTTCCACTGCAGTTTGACATTTTGCAGCCAACACAAGGAGCCGTATTCACTAATTCTATCCCTTCGTTTTCTTTCTCTCTCTCTCCCCTTGCCTCTCCCCCCCCCCCCCCCTTCCCTTTTTCCTTTTCTCTCTCTTTCAAGCAATTTCTGGAAAAAAAGCAAAGTCCTTTAAGCAACATTTTAATGGGTTCTTCTGTCACTGTCTAATAACAAATAGTCTTCAGAGGGCTTTCCCTTCCCACAAATTCCCCAGCCATCCTCCCGCCCCCTTCCTGGTAAACATCAAGAGCAAACCCCCTGTTCTGTATAGTTGCTTGTAATTGTTTGCCTTTTTGAATTATTTCCTTTGCATAATATTTACAAACTATACATCACTGCCTGACATTACGATAAGAGGGGACACAGATTGCTTATAATCTCAGCAGTAAACAAGAAGCTGGAACATCAGCTTTAAAATGTGTTAAATGACCTGTCTGGAAGCAGTAACATTTGCAAATGTTTATGGCTGAAATACTGCAGCGCCGCACTCCCCATCGCCCAAACAGGACAGTCAGAGACCACAATGAAAACCCAGAGATTCTGTAAAGGGGGGAGGGAGGAAGAAAACCCCCAAAAAACAAACCATTCTTTGGGGAGGGGAGGAATTTAGGGCCAGGAGAGGAGACATTAAAAAAAAAATCTAACATCATAGCCTCCAGGAAATAAACTGCTAGGTATTCAAAGACTTATTCTACCCGCCTCCCAAAAATGCAGGGTTAAAAAGTGTGTGTTGTGGCTTGTTGCTGAAATCCAATTTTCCCCTGTCTGCGGAGAGTGGTAGAGTCTCAGACAGTGGTAGGTCAGACTGGCACATTGAATTGTGTATCAAACGGAACTGGGATTTTGGAGGAAGGGGTGGATGATAGGAAAAGGGACATTTCTTCTGGTGGGGAAGATGGGATAACCCTCCTCCCGCCCCCAACCACGACCAAGAAAAAAAAAAGATTGATGATTTGCAGGACACCTAGGGTATTTCTTTCAGGGGGTATTACTTCCACTTTTAGCCAGGAACAAGAGCAGGGGGGGAAAAAAGCGAGGGGGGTTGACAGCTTTGTGCTGATCAAAGGCACATAACGTTGAATGCCTTGCATTGCTAGCTATTTATTAGAAAGAGAGAAGGGCTCCTTTGCCACTATGGTAGGGAGAGAAGGGATTAAAGATCAAATAAAACGGACCAGTTTGACTCCTTTGTTCAGTGAGAAAAAAATTTAAAGATGCTGTTCAGTAAAAGACACCCCCCAAAACAAAAATCTCCCTTCCCTTCCCTCAATGTTGTCACCTCTTTTTTCTCAGTGCTTTAAATTTCAGATGATGAACTCTTCCAAAACAGATTTTTGTCTTCCCTGTTGAGGAGTTCCCCTATGAGAAACTTAGTTAGCTGTCTTTTAGCATGATTAACCTGGGAAATAAAGTTTAAATGCACTGTTGGGATTCTATTAGGATCATCAGTTCACAAGGATAACAGGGAAAGGTGTTAAAATGCATTTCACTGGTGCTAGTGATCTCATATTGTAAAAATGATTATCCCAGGCAGTACAGGGAAAGATTAAAAGGCCATTGTCTATCATCTGGGAAATACCGTAAGTGTTTTAGTAGCATTAATACTTGCATTGACCCCCCAACAAGCATATCAAGATGGTAGCACTTGAAAACATATAAAGTACACTCTCTGAAATTAGGGAAACACAATCTTCATTCCTAAGTTTCATTCAAGCTGTTAAGCAGCTTGAATGAAATGGGCAAAAAACTGTTGGTATGATAACTTCATCAGGCATGCTTTTGCCCCCAGTAAGATTGCATCATTGTATACACTCCCAGGAGCCACTTCTTTGAATGATAAACTCAGGAAATTGTGTTAGTAATTTTTAAAACTCCAGAACTCAAGAGAAAACAAACATCAACAAAGGGCTCTTCCCTTCCTTCCCTTTATCAAACCCACCCCCTCCTATAAAATGCATAGAACGGTTGCATTTTAAAGTGTTTGCTGGAAGAGTGAATAGAAGAGGGTAAAAGATAAGCATGGTTATGGAAAGCTGTCATTTTTGTGACTGCCAATGATGGGAGACCCAGAATGGATTTCCTTCTTACTAGCCGGCTACTTCCAACAACCATAAAAGTTCTTCAGTGCTACTTACTACTACTTGGATGGAAACATATTTGTGTATTGAAAATTACATATGCCAACTAAAAGGCCATGGAAAGTCCTAAATTACCAGTTTCTGTCCTTTTCAGCCCACGCAATACCAAAAAAATTCCCGTAAAAAGAGCACCCAAATGAGCAATCAGTTAGCAAACATCAGTGTTTGTCATGATGCATAACCGTACTGATGCAGCAAGCCTCTGTCCCTTCTGCTTTGGTGGCAACGAAGAGCATCAGTTTAAAAACATTTCTAAAAGGGCCGTTGTAGAGCCATGTGTTTTGCAAGCCTGGTCCAATTGATGACCAGAGCATTGAACCCAGCCACAAATGTATTTTAAATGGCTTGGAGAATGAAGGAAAGAAAAATATGAAATTAGAGAATTTTGAAAAGAGCTACCATTGCCATTTAGTTATGTATGACCTTATGAATAATTCATTTCATAACTCTGGATCGGTTTCAAATTCTGTTAAGGTAAAATCAAAATGAATTGACAATACTTTCATTCAAAAAATAGGTAAAAGTCTAGTTAAAATGTCAAAAAGTCATATCTACATCTTGGGAAGTCATAATTACAAAACACATGGACCACTGCCAAAATGTAAATTTTGAGTCTGACCCTTTGAGGAAAAATGTTTGGCAAGCCTTGTAGAAAGCCACTGGAAATATTAGGATTTAGCCAGAAAAAAAAAAAAGGCCAAGCTGATGTTTTTGCAGGGGCAAAATCTAAAATTTATTAAACCTAATTCCTGGTTCTAACTCCTGGGTACAAAAACACATGGCAAGGAGGCTTATGGAAAAATGGCAAAATAACCACTTAGACAAAATCTGCCTGTAAGGACTTCATCTACATTTTTAAGCTGTTAGGATGCCACTGAGGATGACACAGAACCCAAACTGAGAAACAGACAGAAGGAAAATCTTAGTTGATCTCTGTGGAGGTCTATAGGTAGAGTGGCATTTCTAAGATAACTGGGACTTCAAACTCGTGAAAGGTTTACAGATAAAAACAAACATCTTGACCTGACCTCTGAATCAAGTGGGTAGCTGGAGCACATTACAAAACACAGACATTTGGAGATAATGCCTTTTAGAAAATAAACTGCTGTAATAGCTTCAGTTTTCCAACGTTAGTCATGGGATTAAAACCAATTACCATGATTATTACAATATATGCCATACATCTTAACAGAAACAGCCTTTTTAAAAAGCCAGGACACTAATACAGGAAGTTGTTCAGGTTTACTTTTTTTTTTTTTTGGTCACTCAGCACTTCCAAAGCATCTTATTCAAAATTGAGCATCATTCATTCAATCATATTTATTGAGTGCTTACTGCATGCACAGCACTGTACTGTTTGTGAAAGTACAATACAACAATAAACAGACACATTCCCTGCCCACAGCAAGCTCACAGTCTACAGTGGGAGGAGATAGACATCAATATAAATAAATTACAGATATGTACATAAGTGCTTACATCGTTGAACACATTAAAATGTTCTCATCTCTATAAGGGCACTTCTAAGACCATTCTTATACCTTACCTAGGTTCTAGTTTCAGCTTTGCCATTGGCCTGCTGTGTGACCTTGGTCAGATCACTTAACCTCTCTGAGCCTCAGTTTCCCTATCTGGAAAATGGGGATAAGACAGCTGGTCAGCCTATAGGGTCAGTTTGCCTTGTTGATGTCTGCTGTGTGGCCTTAGGTAAGCCGCTTAACTTCTCTGTGCCTCAGTTACCTCATCTGTAAAATGGGGATTAAGACTATGAGCCCCATGTGGGACAACCTGATGCCTTGTATCTATCCCTTATTTTATTAATGATGTATATATATCTATAATTCTATTTTATATATATATGCTATTGATGCCTGTCTACTTGTTTTTTTTTGTTTTGTTGTCTGTCTCCCCCTTCTAGACTGTGAGCCCATTGTTGGGTAGGGATTGTGTCTATTTGTTGCCTAATTGTACTTTCCAAGCGCTTAGTACAGTGCTCTGCACACAGTAAGCACTCAATAAATACACTTGAATGAATGAATGAATACCTTGTTACTGTGCCTTGCACAGGCACTCAATAATTCCCGTTATTGCTACTACTTTTACATAGGAAATGCATTATTTTTGGTTAGTATTAAAGATGTGGTCTAAACTGTGCAGATGGAGGATGGGTTTGTGAGTGGCTATGTGTGTGGATTTTGTTTTGAGGGGGTGGAAACTGCAGGCTGACCTTTGTTTCAGAGGCACAAATGTTAAGAAATAACACTGGACCACAGTGCAGTTATCCCTTCCACAGTTAAAATCTGGGAAACTGAGCCCTCCCAGAGCCAAGATGGGAAAGAGTTCCCGGAGCCATAAGACGCAGGAGCTCTTGGCTCTGGTTATTTCCTGGCCTCCTGTTGGAAGGCAGAGAGGACGTCCCATCAAGCCCCAGCTCCCAGGAGAAACATCCATAATGTTGCACTGGATAAAGACAATGAGATGGGAATGTGGGGTGTTTGAAGAGCGCTCAAACATCCAGCAGGGATCCTCCCTGAATAAAAGGCGCCCTGCTTGGGACATTAAGCATGACAAAGAGCAGACGGGGTAAAAATCTAGTATGTGTGACTGTGAGACAGAGGAGTCTGGAGGGCTATTTGGGAGGTCACTGTGCTGGTGGAGCCTGCAGATTCCTAACTTGAAGTCCCAGTTGGCAAAATAAACCTTAAATATAACCCCATTTGGGACTACTGCCTTCAGAAGTAGAGAAGCAGCGTAGCCTAGTGGATAGAGCATGGGCCTGGGAAACAGGGAGACTTGGGTTCTAGTCCCGGCTATGCCACTTGTCTGCAATAACTTGTGCAAGCCATTTCATTTCTCTAGGCCTCAGTTACCTCATCTGTAAACTGAGGACTGTGTCGAACATGATTACCTTGTATCTACCCCGGAGCTTAGAACACTGCCTGGCACAGAGTAAGCGTTTCACAAATATCATTGAAAAAAAAAAATTGGAGGGTTGGGGACGATTGCTGGTTAGGGAGTACTTCAGTGGGAAAATATGAATTGTTTTCGCAGTGAATTTTACTCGTAATTATTACAGAACAATAATTATCAATCAATCAATCGTATTTATTGAGTGCTTACTGTGTGCAGAGCACTGTACTAAGCACTTGGGACGTACAAGTTGGCAGCATATAGAGACAGTCCCTACCCGACAGTGGGCTCACAGTCTTTATCATTGCATTATTAGAGAAGCAGCGTGGCTCAGTGGAAAGAGCATGGGCTTGGGAGTCACTGGTCATGGGTTCGAATTGTGGCTCCACCACTTGTCAGCTGTATGACCTTGGGCAAGTCACTTAACTTCTCTGTGCCTCAGTTACCTCTTCTGTAAAATGGGGATTAAGACTGTGAGCCCCACATGGGATAACCTGATCACTTTGTATCCCCCCCCAGTGCTTAGAACAGTGCTTTGCACATAGTAAGTGCTTAAAAAAACCATTATTATTATTATTATATTATAGGGAAATGTGGGCAGTGGCATGTGATCTGCACCTATTATAATTCATGTATGCTTTTACATAGGGGTAAATTATACACATACAGATAAATAAAACAGTTTATCAGAGGAAATCAAAAGAAGCAACATGCCTAGTGGAAAAAAACAGAGGCCCAGGATTCAGAGGACCTGGGTTCTAATCCAGCTCCACCACATACCTGCTATGTGTCCTTGGGCAAGTCATTTAACTTCTCTGTACCTCAGTGCCTTCATCTGTAAAATGGGGATTCAGTACCTGCTCTCCCTCCCACTTGGTCTATGAGCCCTACATGGGACAGAGACTTTATAGTATAGTGATTAGCACAAAGTCGGTGCTCAACAAACACCATTACATTATTATTATTAGTATTATTATTATTAAAAGCAGTTAAAGATATTGGAAGTGAGAGAAGAAGGGAAAGTTTCAGGAGAGAGGAGAGATTTTGGGTGGTGGGAAGGAGTTTCAGGGACGGGGGAGAGATTCTAAAAGGGAGGAAAGAAGGACTTATTGTGGGAAAGTAAACAAGGACTGAGGGAGTTTTCATAGGAGGAGAATCAATCAATCAATCAATCAAGGTAATTACTGAGCTCTTACTATGTGCAGAGCACTGTACTAACTACTTGGAAGAGTGTAATCATCATCATCAATCGTATTTATTGAGCGCTTACTATGTGCAGAGCACTGTACTAAGCGCTTGGGAAGTACAAATTGGCAACATATAGAGACAGTCCCTACCCAACAGTGGGCTCAATCCCTGCCCACAAGGAACTTACACTTGAAGATCTCAGCAGGTGTGCCATCAGATCCATATGTTTAGCAGGAGCCTGAGAGTAGGGGGAACTTTGCGGGTGAGAATTAAAGCTGCATCAGTACAAATTGACAAGGGACTGTTCTTCATAGAGCCTCTGGGACCAATGACATGATGTGAAAGAGAAGCTGCCTTTCCAACTCCATCTCTCCTAAGCCATCAGGACTCAGGTCACCCCTCTGCTGCATCTGGGATGGACTCCAACACCCACAGTGTGAGGCCGTCAATTTTGGGAATTCTGGGAAGTCCACACCCACCACTATGGCTCTGTGAGTGGAACAGAACTGTGAGAGCCAGCAACTCTGTTCCCCTATGCACAATGTCCTACTGCTCTTGTATTTACCACCATCCTTGACTTTGGTATCTTTGGTTTTACTCCTTTCCTATGTGCCTATCACCAATACCTTCACCGCTTACTCTTTATCTGAGAGCCCCTTGGAGGCTAGAGACAGTGTCCAGCTCTCATTTAACTCCCTTTTTTTCTCAGAGGTAGGAGGTATGTTAAGGAAATTGTTGGAGGGTTGTTGGTTTATTTAATGGTATTTGTTCATTGCTTACTATGTGCCAGGCACTGTACTAAGTACTGGCTTTTGGGGAACTTGTTTAGCAATCAACCATACTGAGAAGCAGCATGGCATAGTGGATAGACCATGGGCCTGGGATTTAGAATGTAATGGATTCGAATCCTAGCTCTGCTACTTGTCTGCTGTGTGATCTTGGGCAATTTAGTTAACTTCTCTGGGCCTCAGTTACCTCATCTGGAAAATGGGGATTGAGACTGTGAGCCCCACATGGGACAGGGACTGTGTCCAACCCAATTTGCTTGTATCCACCCCAGTGTCTAATACAGTGCCTGGAACATAGTAAGTGCTTAATGATGATGATGATGATGATGATGGCATTTATTAAGCACTTACTATGTGAAAAGCACTATTCTAAGTACTTAACAAACACCATAATACTTATTGTTATTATTAACCAATCAATTGCATTTATTGAGTGCTTACTGTGTGCAAAGCAATGTACTAAGCACTTTGAAGGGAGTACACTATAACAGAGTTGACACATTCGCCGTAAAAAATTATTTTCACTAGCTTCTGAAGAGGGTTGATGTTGGTCCAGTGGTTTGGGAATCAAAAACCTGGGCCTAATCCCATCTCTGACATTTAACAAATACCACAACTATGAAAGATATCATCTTAAAGAGACACCTAATCAATAATCATTCTGATAAAAGTAGTTTGCGGGGTTTTTTTTTTTTGTCCTAATAGGACTTCTTTGTTACTTTAGCAAAGTTTCTCGCGCTTGTTTTCATGGTCCAGGAGTTTGACATTCAGCAGTTGGGTTGGTAAGAATGCCACTTGGTGATACTTTTTTCGTTAGTGTGAAGGGGAGGAGTTGATCAGTCCAGCCATATAAATAGCATCCTTCAGGCCTCACAGTATGACATTGACATTCCCCATAGGACAACACTGCTGAGAGTTGTTTGGTGCATCCAAGATGTCTTTCTTATTTGAGATGGCGATTACAAGTCGATGTGTGGCATCCTCTCTGGGCAGAAGTGTTTGGCTTATCAATCCTATGTCACCCAGTGATTTTTCTCCATATTTCAGCATCACTGCTCATGTGTGTACTGAAATCTCCCGTGAGGCTCGGCTTTCCAGACGCTGATAAATCCGTCTAGATCATTATACAATCTTTCTTCAGCCTCATTGGTGTCATTCAAGGAAGGGGACATAGGCAGTCCTTTGTTTTCCAAGATGATGCCATTGACAGTAAGGTCCTTATTGTGGCAACTTGAAAGATCAATGTTTGTTCAACAGACTATGCTACCCTGCGTGCATGTAAAGATAGCTCTTTGTTGTGCTGAGGCTTTTGCTCCACACAGGGCCTCTCTCTGTTTTAAACATCACCTCTTGGTCTTCCAACCTTCCTGTGCCTCTAGAAAAGCGGAATCCACCTCACAGGACAGGGTCTTCCAACAAGCCATGACTAAAATCCCATTGTTTGCCACTGTACCTCACTACAGAAGCAGTGTGGCCCAGTGGAAAGAGCACGGGCCCAGGAGTCAGAAGGACCCGGTTCCTAATCCCAGCTCTGCCACTTGTCTGCTGTGTGACTTTGGGCAAGTGACTTTGCTTCTCTGTGCCTCAGTTATCTCATCTGTAAAATGGGGGTGAAGACTGTGAGCCCCACCTGAGACAGGAACTGTTTCCAACCTGATTAGCTGTATCTATCCCAGCGCTTAGAACAGTGTTTAACAAATACTAAGTGCTTAACAAATATTATTATTATTACAACAGTGGCAAATCATTTACTTTACCCTCACTGCTTGACTGTGCCCCTATTCACCATACCTTCCCCTGCAACGCAACCCTCATACTTCACTCCTCCAATGCCAACCTGCTCACCTTGACCTTGATCTTGTTTTTCTCACTGTTGACCAATGCTTGCATCCTCCCTTTGGCCTTCAACTCCCTCCCTTTCATTTTTGTCATACTACCCCTTCCCCCACTTCACAGCCCTACTAAAATATCTCCTCCGAGAAGACTTCCTTAACTAACTCCACATTTCCCTACCTTATTCACCCAACTTTTGTGTCATCTATATGCACCTGGTCTGATCATAGTTTTGTACTCTGCTGAACGACTGTCTCCCTCAGTAGACTGAAAGCGCCTTGAGGACAGAGATCGTGTCTAGCTACTCTGTTGTATCGTACTCACCCAACTTATCACACGATAAGTGCTTAATAAATTCCACTGAATGACTGATTGATTTCACCCTATTTTCCTGCCTTGGGAAGCTATGTTTCTATCATTGCCTCAGTGCTGCTGAGCTGATTGTATCCCACTATTTTACTGTTGAAAATTTCCCCCTCTAAATGGTATGTTCCTTGAGGTGTGAGGGGGTGGAGGAGGGTGCTGTGCCTTCTAATTTTATTGTTATTCCCAAGTGCCTAGCTCAAAGCTCCACACCCAATATGCACATGATGTACACAGAGAGTTGAAAGAGTGCCTTAAAGCCAATGGTCAGGAGTTTCTGCTTGATGCAGTTTCAACAAATTGATCCTGATTTTTAAGTGGAGGAATAAAAATAAGTATCTTTAGCCAACAGGAAATAAATTCTATACAGGCTAAAGAAGAGTTCTCCTCATTGCATTTCCCAACTTTCCCTACACCCTCTATCTGAGACCAGAAAACATGGGAGTATTAGAGGTAAGAAGGGCATGGAACAGGTGTACTAAGACCCAAATATATTTAGTTGTCATTTGTAGTTAAAAAGATGATAATGATGGTGAAATGTGTGTGTGTGTGTGTGTGTGTGTGTGTGTGTGTGTGTGTGTGTGTGTGTGTGCATTTGTGGGGGAGGGGAGGAGTGGCAGGGCATGGGCTGAAGAAGCCATTGGCGGAATCAGAGTACCATCATCATCATCATCATCATCAATCTTATTTATTGAGCGCTTACTATGTGCAGAGCACTGTACTAAGCGCTTGGGAAGTACAAATTGGCAACATATAGAGACAGTCCCTACCCAACAGTGGGCTCACAGTCTAAAAGGGGGAGACAGAGAACAAAACCAAACATACTAACAAAATAAAATAAATAGAATAGATACGTACAAGTAGAATAAATAAATAGAGTAATAAATATCTACAAACATATATACATATACAGGTACCAAACAACAGGCCACACAAACTCTTACCCAGTGAACCCAATGCAAAATTCCAAGCCTCCCAGTCCCATGGCCAAACTGCACAAAGTGTCTGAGGATGGGAATTTGCCACCACCTGCCATTCATTGTCGTATTTATTGAGCATTTACTGTGTGCAGAGCAATCTCCCTCTATTTTTTTTAATGGTGTTAAGCACTTACTATAATAATAATAATGTTGGCATTTGTTAAGTGCTTACTATGTGCAAAGCACTGTTCTAAGCGCTGGGGGGGAATACAAAGTGATCAGGTTGTCCCATGTGGGGTTCACAGTCTTAATCCCCATTTTACAGATGAGGTAACTGAGGCTCAGAGAAGTTAAGTGACTTGCCCAAGGTCACACAGCAGACATGTGGCGGAGTCAGGATTCGAACCCATGACCTCTGACTCCAAAGCCCGTGCTCTTTCCACTGAGCCACGCTGCTTCTCTATGTGCCAGGCACTGTTCTAAACACGGGTAGACACGAGGTAATCCAGTTGGACACAGTCCCTGTCCCACACGGGGTTCACAGTCTTAACCCCCATTTTACAGATGAGAGAACCGAGGCACAGGGAAGTGAAGTGACTTGCCCAAGGTCACACGGCAGACAAGTTGCCAAGCTGGGATTAGAACCCAGGTCCTTCCAACTCTCAGGCTTATGCCTGCTTCTAGACCACGCTGCTTCTCGTGTGTTGAAGCTCTACCCATTTGGCAAATTTATGAAAATTATGCTCAGGTTTCCACAAGGTTTATCAGCTCATTACAGGACTAAGAAAAACCAAATTACTGGAGCTCCTTCCAACCATTCTGGACTATCTTCTGAGTACTTTCATCCCTTTGGAGAACTATTTTATGATAGGTTTGCAAGTGTCACTGTTTATTGAAACCACGTAGTGATAACTTCTTCACCTTTTGATGACACTATAATTTTCCTGGTGGAAAAATAAATGAACTATGATAGTCTTGTAAATGGCATAATTGGGAATAATATGCCCACTTGTCATTCCTAGGTGTATACAATTTCTGAATTAACAGAAGTTTTGCATGGAGCATTTAGGGATCACAGTGGATATGCTGGTTAATTACTAGAGTGAGAGTCCTATTTCATTCCATTTAACCCAGCGTAATTGAAATTGGGGTAATCACTTCTGCAGTATACAATAGCTTAACCCCTTTTCAAGGTTATTTTAGCAATTAGGTTCTTGGCTGATAACGTTAGTAACTGCTGCTGCTGCTATTTACTGCACGATGTGGCTTTCCTGGAACTTGGGTACAGGGCTGTGTCTCTCTTCTAGACGCGTTCATTTAAAAATTACAATTAATTGGTATTGTTCCTTAGACGTGTGCCAAAATCATTCAGAATGTCAGGGTTAAATGGATGTTGGCAAATAACTCCAGAAAATTAGGAAAGAGATGGAGACGATGATAATTTCACCAACACTTTACTGAGAGTGAACAGAAAATGAGGTGTACTGAGTTGAAGATAAAAAGTGGAAAATTATAAAGAATGACTTCTTGAGAGCCTTCCAGATGTCATATTCTATGGAAACTCGTATAAGGCAACCACTGGTGGGACAATAAACTTTGAGATTGGATGGTTGATCTGAAAATTAAGAGTAGCAATGCCTTATATTTTAACAAGTGAAAAATGCTGCTATTGCCACTAACTGATGACATAAATGTGGAAAAAAATGGCTTGCAAAAGGAATGGAGCACCTTCTGCTGTGACCTTCTGGAGATGCAGGTCATTATTATTGTTATTATTTTATTTTTAGTGATATCTGTTTAGCATTTACTACTTGTCACAGGCACTGTACTAGGTTCTGGGGTAGATACAAGATAATCAGGTGGGTTACAGTCCCTGTCACACATGGGGCTCACAGTCTTAATCCCCATTTTACCGATAAGGTAACTGAGGCACAGAGAAGTGAAGTGACTTGCACAAGGTCACACAGCAGACAAGTGGCGGAATGGATATTAGAACCTAGTTCCTCTGACTCGCAGGCCTGTGCTCTATCCACTAGACAACACTGCATCTCTTCTTCCTGGTATTCATGTTCCTGGTATTATTAATAGTCCTGCTATGATTGTTATGCCCAATGCCGGGTACATTATGAAAAAACTGGATATAGTTATCTTGATTCAGCTAATTAATTTCAGGATGGTATTTCATTTAGTCCCTGTGACTTCATTAAATTAACCAAAGCATCTGCTTTCCCTTCATTTGGCTCACCATGCTCAATTTCCTTCTTTTTTTTAACCCTAACATCTCTTTTTATCAGCTTAAAGTCACTCTGGGAGGTATAAAGTTCAAACATAAAGATGTTGCAATCAAGAGACAAACTGGGCACCGGAGACTGACTATATTGCTTTCAAACCTATCACCACATGGATTAGATTGTCAGTAACGATTTTACATACTGTACCTACCGTGAGCAGAGCACTGTAATAGGCACTTGGAAGAATAGTAATAATGCCCTGAATTTGTATAATATTTTTCCTTTCTCTATTGTGCTTTTACATTGTTCATCTCTAGACTGTGAGCCCGCCTTCTAGACTGTGAGCCCGCTGTTGGGTAGGGACCGTCTCTATATGTTGCCAACTTGTACTTCCCAAGCGCTTAGTACAATGCTCTGCACACAGTCAACGCTCAATAAATACGATTGAATGAATGAATCTCATTTTGTTCTCACAATATCCTTGTGAGGTGCGGAGATGCAAGTACTTTCATCCCCATTTTAAGGATGAGGAACCTCAGTTCACAGAGGGGTTATGTGACCTGCTCAATGTCACACTAGCAGAGGTGGGACAAGAATCTACAGTTTCTTTCCCTCAGGAACATTGTGGCCTCAGTTGCCACACACATATGTCAGTCATCATCAATCGTATTTATTGAGCGCTTACTGTGTGCAGAGCACTGTACTAAGAGCTTGGGAAGTACAAATTGGCAACATATAGAGACAGTCCCTACCCAACAGTGGGCTCACAGTCTAAAAGAGTGGGCTCACAGTCTAAAAGAGTGGGCTCACAGTCTAAAAGGCTCACAGTCACATATTAGTCCTTTCATTCAGACAATCAATGGTATTTATTGAGCACCTAATTATGTGCAGAGCACTGTACTAAGCACTTGGGAGAATACAATATAACAATAAACAGACAACTTCCCCACCTTCAATGTGCTTACAGTCTTTATTCACACCCAGACGCATGATTAAGATCTCACTGTGTCTCACTGTCCAGTCTCAACTTTAAAACCAAGGGCTGCCTGTATTGACAAGTGAAGGTATCAGTTTTAATGTTCTGTGTGACGTGTTGAAAGATAAATTCACATGTTTCTCCAGACTGTAAGCTTGTTGTGGACAGGGAATGTGACTACCAACTCTGTTACACACTGTACTCTTCCAAGTGCTCACGTGTTTTGCACACAGTAAGCGCTCAATAAATACAATTGATTGGTTTCAGTTTACAGCTCCTAAATCTGGTGTGTGTGTGTGTTTGTGTATGTGTGCGTGTGCATGCATATGTGTTTGTGTTTTATTTTTCTCTGGTGTTTCCTAAATGCGCTATTGGAAAAGGATATGAAAAACATCATAAAATAATTCCACGTCTTTACAATTCTAAGAATTCACAAAGATGGTTTACCCAATATGTTGACGGTTGAGTATTCATTGGAATGTTTTGGGAGTTGGAACTCCAAATAGAATAATAAATCATTTCTACAACCCTTTCTAGCTGAATTGTGTAAAATTCTTCCTTTTTTTGGTTCACGCTGAAATCTGGATCATTGCTTTGCAGTTCTGAGAAAGTTGAGTGCTTTCTCCTGGATTAATGTGTTTCTACTGAATGACTAAATTTGATTGCACAATAAAAGGAATATTCTTCCAAGGGGGTGACTAAAATTGGAGGTAACAGTAAAGGCAGATCAGCGTGCTGTCATGCGATCAGAAATGGGTGGCCTGTCATTGAGCAGAGCCTTAGTGAAGATTGTGGGCCCAAGAGGGAGAAAGGAGAACAGAGCCAAGAACTTTGGGTAACAAAACAACAGCCAACGCGGCAGAGGGAGGATTCAGCAGCAGAAAAACCCAGATTGCTATTTTCAATATGGAAACCCAAAGCCCTATCCCCTCCATCCAGCTCCCTGCAGCCTCTATTTCAGAACCGTGGAAGGAGGATAAATGTTGGAAAGCCTAGGGCTGAGTGAGGCTACATTCATCATCATCATCATCAATCGTATTTATTGAGCGCTTACTATGTGCAGAGCACTGTACTAAGCGCTTGGGAAGTACAAATCGGCAACACATAGAGACAGTCCCTACCCAACAGTGGGCTCACAGTCTAAAAGGGGGAGACAGAGAACAAAACCAAACATACTAACAAAATAAAATAAATAGAACAGATATGTACAAATAAATTAAATAGAGTAAAAAAATATGTACAAACATATATACATATATACAGGTGCTGTGGGGAAGGGAGGGAGGTAAGATGGGGGGATGGAGAGGGGGACGAGGGGGAGAGGAAGGAAGGGGCTCAGTCTGGAAAGGCCTCCTGGAGGAGGTGAGCTCTCAGCAGGGCCTTGAAGGGAGGAAGAGAGCTAGCTTGGCGGATGGGCAGAGGGAGGCCATTCCAGGCCCGGGGGATGACGTGGGCCGGGGGTCGATGGCGGGACAGGCGAGAGTGAGGTACATTTTCTCCCAGGGCTGCAGGATACAATAATAATAATAGCATTTTTTTTTAATGGCATTTATTAAGCGCTTACTATGTGCAAAGCACTGTTCTAAGCGCTGGGAAGTTACAAGGTGATCAGGTTGTCCCGCATGTGGCTCACAGTCTTAATCCCCATTTTACAGATGAGGTAACTGAGGCCCCGAGAAGTCAAGTGACTTGCCCAAAGTCACACAGCTGACAAGTGGCGGGGCGGGGATTTGAACCCATGACCTCTGACTCCAAAGCCCGTGCTCTTTCCACTGAGCCACGCTGCTTCTCACAATTTGTTAAATGCTTACTATGTGCCAAGCACTGTTCTAATCACTGGGGTAGACACAAGGTAATCAGGTTGGACAAAGACCTTGTCCTACATGGGCTCACAGTCTTAATTCCCATTTTACAGATGAGGTAACTGAGGCATGGAGAAGTGAAGTGATTTGCCCAAGGTCACACAGCAGACAAGTGGCGGGGCCGGGATTAGAACCCACGACCTCTGACTTCCAAGTCCGTGCACTGGCCACTGGGCCATGGTGCTTCTACATTCACTGAGGAAGCCTCAGAGCCACAAGCTGTTCATGCTGCTTCTTCTCTGGACTTTGCTTAAGGCCAGCAACCCCTATACACCCAGACTTTTTTTTAAAATGGTATTTATTAAGCACTTACTTTGTGCCATGCGCTTTTCTAAGACCTGGGGAAAGTACAAGGTAATCAGGTTGGACACAATCCACGTCCCACTTGGGGCTCACAGTCGTAATCCCCAACGGAGGCACAGAGGAGTTAAGTGACTTGCCCAAGGTCACACAGCAGACAAGTGGTGGAGCCAGGGCTAGAACCCAGGTCCTTCTGATCTGCTTAGTACAGTGCTCTGCACACAGTAAGCGCTCAATAAATACGATCGGTTGATTGATTGATTAATTCCGGCTCCACCACTTTTCTGCTATGTGACCTTGGGCAAGTCACTTCACTTCTCTGGGCCTCAGTTCCCCCATCTGTAAAATGAGGGTTACGACTGTGAGAGGGACAGTGTTCAACCCGATTTGCTTATATCCACCCCAGTGTTTAGTACAGTGCCCGGCATATAGGAAGGGCTTATCAAATACCATAATTATTATACGGGTGGGATGGATTGGTCCCCTGTGTTATCCCAAATTCTTGGTAGTCCAGGCTACTCCCAAATGGCCTAAGCACTCAGTAAGACCCAAGGCTCACAGTCGTAATCCCCAACGGAGGCACAGAGGAGTTAAGTGACTTGCCCAAGGTCACACAGCAGACAAGTGGTGGAGCCGGGGCTAGAACCCAGGTCCTTCTGATTCCCAGGCCCGTGCTCTTATCCACTAAGCCCCTCTACTTCTCTGCTGCAGTTCTCTCCCTACAGCCCTCTACTGTATAGCATAGTTTTTTTTTTCTTTTTCAAATTACATTTCACTAGGCTTTGACAACATCGGTTCTAGAGAGGCAGCATGGCTCAGTGGAAAGAGCACAGGCTTGGCAGTCAGTGGTCATGGGTTCTAATCCCGACTCCCCCATTTGTCAGCAGTGCGACCTTGAGCAAGTCATTTAACTTCTCTTGGCCTCGGTGACCTCATCTGTAAAATGGGGATGAAGACTGTGAGCCCCCTGTGGGACAACCTGATTACCTTGTATCTACCCCCTTGCTTAGAACAGTGCTTGGCGCATAGTAAGCGCTTAACAAATACCTACATTATTATTATTATTATTATTATTATTACCCTCCCTTCTTGCATAGACCCCACCTTCAGTTCGCCATTCAGGATCTTTTCAAGAATCTTGCTGGCATCCATTTTCCCCAGGTCCCCATTATAGATTCAGAAAGGGGTTTGTAACAGCTCGCTGTGGGCAGCGAATGTGTCTGTTTATTGTTATATTGCACTCTCCCTAAGCATTTAGTGCAATCAATCAATCAATCAATCGTATTTATTGAGTGCTTACTATGTGCAGAGCACTGTACTAAGCGCTTGAGAAGTACAAATTGGCAACACATAGAGACAGTCCCTACCCAACAGTGGGCTCACAGTCTAAAAGGGGGAGACAGAGAACAAAACCAAACATACCAACAAAATAAAATAAATAGGATAGAAATGTACAAGTGCAGTGCTCTGCACAGAGTAAGCAGTCAGTAAATAACGTTCTCAGAGTTTCTTGTTAGCCTGGGACACCTGAAAATTGTCCTAGCTCTAGTGGGTGGCCAAAGTAGGAAATGGGCCACATGGCAAAGTGGATAGAGCATTGGTCTAGGAGTCATAAGGACCTGGGGTTCTAATTCCCCAGCGCTTAGTACAGTGTTCTGCACACAGTAAGTGCTCAATAAATACGATTGATTGATTGATTGATTGATTCCGGCTCCACCACTTTTCTGCTATGTGACCTTGGGCAAGTCACTTAATAATAATAATAATAATAATGGCATTTATTAAGCACTTACTATGTGCAAAGCACTGTTCTAAGCGCTGGGGAGGTTACAAAGTGATCGGGTTGTCCCACGGGGGGCTCACAGTCTTCATCCCCATTTTACAGGTGAGGTAACTGAGTCCCAGAGAAGTGAAGTGACTTGCCCAAAGTCACACAGCTGACAATTGGCAGAGCTGGGATTTGAACCCGTGACCTCTGACTCCAAAGCCCGGGCTCTTTCCACTGAGCCACGCTGCTTCTCCACTTCACTTCTCTGGGCCTCAGTTCCCTCATCTGTAAAATGAGGATTACGACTGTGAGAGGGACTGTGTTCAACCCGATTTGCTTATATCCACCCCAGTGTTTAGTACAGTGCCCGGCATATAGGAAGTGCTTATCAAATACCATAATTATTATACGGGTGGGATGGATTGGTCCCCTGTGTTATCCCAAATTCTTGGTAGTCCAGGCTACTCCCAAATGGCCTAAGCACTCAGTAAGACACAAGGATCTGCAAAGTCAGCATGGGGCTAGGTGAGATTGCAGTTTGGCTGGAAACACTACGGGGTGATGGACACTGGAAAATTCTAAGCCATTACCATTCCCGTAGTTTGTTCAAGGACCTTGTCCACTGAGCACATGTGAAAATCAATCAATCACTCAATCAGTGACATTTACAGAATGCTTCTGTGTGCAGAGTGCTGTACTAAGAGCTTGGAAGTGTACAATGCAATCATAATGATGGATTTATTAAGCACTTACTATGTGCAAAGCACTGTTCTAAGCGCTGGGGAGGTTACAAGGTGATCAGGTTGTCCCACGGAAGACTCACAGTCTTCATCCCCATTTTACAGATGAGGTAACTGAGGCACAGAGACGTGAAGTGACTTACCCAAAGTCACACAGCTGACGAGTGGCGGAGCCGGGATTTGAACCCATGACCTCTGACTCCAGAGTCCGTTCCCTTTCCACTGAGCCACGCTGCTTCTCCTAATACAACAGAGGGGGTAGACATGATCCCTGCCATCAAGGAGCTTAAGCAACTGAGTATCAATTGTGAAGCCCACTGTTGGGTAGGGACTGTCTCTATATGTTACCAGCTTGTACTTCCCAAGTGCTTAGTACAGTGCTCTGCACACAGTAAGCACTCAATAAATACGATTGATTGATTGATTGATTTAAGAGATCATCTGCTGAAAAATCTGAAAAATCAGAAAAGAAGTGAGTCCGTATGAATGTTACCAGGAAAATGGGCAGGTCACCTAACATCCACTCTCCTCTACTGACCCCCGAGACTCTAATGCTCATTATGAGCAGGGAATATGTCTGTTCACTGTTATAGTGTATGCTCCCAAGCGCTTAGTACAGCACTCTGCACACAGTAAGTGCTCAATTCATTCATTCATTCAATCGTATTTATTGAGCGCTTACTGTGTGCAGAGCAGTGTACGAAGCGCTTGGGAAGTGCAAGTTGGCAACGTATAGAGATGGTCCCTACCCAACAGTGGGCTCACAGTCTAGAAGGGGGAGACAGAACAAAACAAAAAATATTAACAAAATAAAATAAATAGAATAAATATGTACAAATAAAATAGAGTAATAAATCCGTAAGAACATATATACATATATACAGGTGCTGTGGGGAGGGGAAGGAGGTAAGGCGGTGGGGATGGGGAGGAGGGGGAGAGGAATAAATACTACTGACTACCTGACTGACCCCTGTAGCTTCAATCGGCCTGTCTGGTTGTGAATGTCTTACGCTACAGATCCTGAAAGATTTGTCATTTTGATGCTTGAACAAAACATAAGATGACTAAAGGGTTCCAGATTTCCAGGGCTTGTGTATTTGATAGCATGCGAGAATACTTGCAGGAGAGAGGCCCAATTTCTCAATGGAAAGTCTCTGTCACTAGATTTCAATCCCGGGCCTCACTCGGCAAAGGCAAGTCTGGCAAACCTTCTGCCCGATTGTGCAATGTGTGTCAATATCTTCCCAGCAACTAATTTGCATCAAAGCTGAGAGAGCCATTCATTCCATAACACCTTCTTCAGTGAAGTTTCCTGAGTACAGAAATAGATGCCATTATTTCAAACAGGGACCCTTGACCAACTTCATTAGTAATCGCTCACTGCTGAGGTTACTTGAGATATTTTTGCAAGTAAAACAATACTGATCTTTGTAACTCTATTTTCTCTTTCTGAAAAAGGAAATGGTATACTCTGGATTTACTTCAGTCTACATTGGTGGAATTCTTTTAGAGGTGTTTAATTCTTCCAGTTTCAAAATCTCACCATTTTTTTTTTAAACCCAGACCAATAACCATGACTGGGGTATTTGCATTTTTGCATTTCTCTGTTTTGGCTTTTTTACCCCAGCAAATGAACACCGTGGGCTGAAATGGGCACATTTTTCTGTTCCCTTGACAGGTTTGATTTCAGAGATACTGTACAAACAGGTTTTCAGGAGTGCTCAGATTACACTGAGTTCCAAACCAAGAGGCCAGATTGACAGTTTCTAGCAGAATAAGATTTACAGTCCAGACAGAAATGACTCTTTCTCTCTTTCCCCCTCCCTCTCTCTCTCTGTCTCTCTCTCTCTCATTTGAATCCTCTTCACTCATTTGCATGCATTTGTATATTACGAGAACAATGGGAAAGGAACTGCCCTCTAACAGAGGGCACATTTTGCAATTCTTTCAAACCCTCATTATGCTGAAGTCTTACACGTGCCATATCCTAGGAAGTTCTAGCTCCAGATAGGTCTTGCATAGTCATACAGCAGGCAGTGGCAGTCCTGGAGTGGCTTGGGCATGTGCCCTTTCCTAGCCAAGAGAGCCCGGGAATTGTTAGGCCAAGAGGATTACGGAGTTGTGAGTAGGAGGCTACTGTAGTGGCCCAAGCATAATGGGCACAGTCCTAGTTTTTTATGTGAAAGCTAATCACCAGGTAAATTATGGGGATATGTGAGTGTGTTTATGAAAACAACCCAGAGATCTGAGAGCTAGTCTGAGCAAAGCTAAAATTATCGTCGTCTTGCCCTGCCTCATGATCTTGACCAAAGGAATGTCTATTCAAGTTTTACCTGCTAATTGAGGGAGCAAACGAAATAAGATGCTAAGGTTGACATCCAAGACTATACCATCTGTCAAGACTGCGGATTTCTATATGTAGTAATAGTAGTAGTAGTTGCAGTAGTAATAGTATTTATTGAGTTGCTTACTGGGTGCAAAGCACTGCTACATGGCCTAGTGGAAGAGGATGGCTTAATGAATAGTATTATTACAATTATTATTATTATTATTACTAAGCACTTGGAAAGCACAAAACAAGAGACATATTCCCTGCCAACAAGGAGCTTACACTCTAACAAGGAAGACAAGTACATAGAAGTATTTACAAAGTGATGAAATAAATAATTGATTGTACCAGTGAACAAATGTATATACAAAGTGCCGGTAATGGGCATAAATGAGTACAGGAATGTTGAAGATGGCTATAAATCCTTGAATAGACTATACAGACTCACATATACTACTATTGGACCATGAAAAGTACAGAAGGCTCCCAACTCATAGAAACAAGAAGGGAATCCTGCAGAAATGGCAGGAAAACTTTAACATCCCCCCTAGAAAGCCTTTGATGAGAAGAGAATTTGACAACATGCGAGCACATGTCCATCATCCTCAATCTTCAGGAAATCACCACCACAGTTAGCCCCATTAAAAAACACACAACTGATACTGGACCTGCTGAGATCTACAAAAGGGGCACTGTGTTGCGCAGATTTCTTCTTTGGTTCTCAACAGAAAGGCACTGAAGAAATATCACAGGATTTCAAAGATAACATAACTGTCACCATCTCGAAGGAGCAAGGTGAAGACTCTAGTTCAATCACCTCAGTCCCTTCCATCACTGAGCCTCATCAGAGTTTTTCTGGGCTGAATCATCCAACTGTGGATGGTGATTCCCAGTCACAGTGGATTCTGGTTGCAGGGGACCACAACGTCATTGTGTCAGCTGCAGAAGGGCCAGGACAATGATCAGCCCTGTTAAACCTCAACAAAGCCTACCTATGAATATAGTCTGTCTGCTATTAACCAAGTGTGACTTCCATGAAAATTTTATTAAGATCGTAAGGCTATCCCAAAGTGATATGGCTGTTCATAACAGAACTGAAGGTGTCTCATCTGATTCATCAAGGGATAAAGTAAGATTAATAATGATAATTTAATCATTGTGGTGCTTGTTTAGTCCTATGTGCCAAGGCCTGAACTAAGTCCTGGGGTAGAGAAGCAGCGTGGCTCAGTGTAAAGAGTAAAGAGCATGGGCTTGGAAGTCAGAGGTCATGAGTTCTGATCCCGGCTCTGCCACTTGTCAGCTGTGTGACTTTGGGCAAGTCACTTAACTTCTCTGTGCCTGAGTTACTTCATCTGTAAAATGGGGGTTAAGACTGTGAGGTCCACGTGGGACAACCTGATTACCTTGTATTTCCCCTCCAGCACTTAGAACAGTGCTTGGCACATAGTAAGTACTTAACAAATAACATTATAATTATTATTATAAGACAAGATAATCAGTTTGGACACAATCCCTGTTTTCCTGGGGCTCACAATTCAAGGGAGAGAGAGAACAGGTATTTACTACCTATTTTACAGTTCTGGAAACTGAGGCACAAAGAAGTTAAGTGACTTGCCCAAAGTTACCCAGCGGATCACCCAGGTCGCCCTTTACCAAGGCCTATGAGCTAGGAGAGGGCCATGCCATTTCTCACTATTCATCTTCATATTCCAGTTATTCCCTGCAGCCACGCTGAATATGTGGTAAGCTACGTGAAAGTCAGGGTTAGCCTATCATTTTGAGCCTCTGAAAACTCTTCTATCTCAACACTGAAAAATCAAACAATCAATTGGTCATATTTATTGAGGGCTAAGTGCACACCACTGTACTAAGCACTTGGGAAACTACAATACGATAGAGCTGGTAGACAATCCCTGCCCACAGTGCAAAAGTCTTCCGATCAACCATTCAAGTACTGGCATGTGGGAATGACTGCGCTAGAAGCACACATTAAAGAAAGCATGAAAATGATTATTAAGCACAGCCCAGGTCTGCTATTACACATGCTTTCTTTCCACAATTTAGCTTTAACACAATGAAAGCATTAGGGAATGTTTTGCCTAAAACACAAGTCTGTTGTGGTAAGTGCAAGTAGACTGGACATACAAAAAATGCTGTGCATGTGAACATGATGGAAGTCAAAATGCAATTTGTAGCCTCAGTGCCCTGTTTTTTTTTTAATTTCACTATTCGAAGTTATGAAATGGCAATTAGAGGAAAGGTGTGGTGGACATCGTCAATGATATTTATTGAGTATATACCTTGTGCAGAGCACTGTACCTAGCACTTGGGAGAGTACAATACAACACGAGAATAATGTAGAAATTGGTAAACTCTAGATTGGAAGCACCTTGTGGGCAGGGAACCTATCTATCATCTCTGTTACATTTTACTCTCTCAAGCACTTAGTACAGCACTCTGAACATGGTAAGTGCTCAATAAATATGATTAATCAAACTGGCATAGAAAAGTGTCATGGTGGCATCTTTGAATCATCTACCCCTTCAACTTATGAATTCTTATTGAACCAATTATTTCTAAAATGCATCTTTCCAAAACACAAGGTTCTATAAGATCACAATTACCTCAATATAGTACAAATGACTGTAGTCTGCAAAACCAGCCAATCTCAATGATATAACAGTAATCAGCTGGCACCAGAACAATGCAAAACACAATCAAAAATTGTCATCATCAACAGAGAGCTGATTTCTGTTACTGAGCTTCTGCTACCTCATCACCTCATGATTCAGAATCCTGGCAGCATATTTGTTGGAAGGCAGGGTGGTGTCAACGTATCATGAAGCTTCAGAGTAAACTGAGGGTCAGCCCTAGGCCACAAGGAGCAAAAAGCAAGGGGCCAGGAATCAGAGGACCTTTATTCTAACCTTGGCTTCTCTATTTGATTTCTGTGGGACTTTGAGCAAATCACTTCACTTCTCTGTGCCTCAGTTACCCCATCTGTAAAAAGAAGAAGAATACTGTGAGGCCTATTTGGGACCGGAACTGTGTCTGACCCTATTATCTTGAATCTACCCCAGCTGTTAGTGCAGTGCCCGGCACATAGCAAGCGCTTAAATACCACAATTATTAATGATTAACAGGGAAGGTTTACATCCAGAATAATAATAATAATGATGGCATTTGTTAAGCGCTTACTATGTGCAAAGCACTGTTCTAAGCGCTGGGGAAGTTACAGGGCAATCAGGTTGTCCCTCAGGGGACTCACAGTCTTAATCCCCATTTTCCAGATGAGGTAACTGAGGCATAGAGAAGTGAAGTGACTTGCCCAAAGTCACACAGCTGACAATTGGAAGAGCCGGAATTTGAACCCATGACCTCTGACTCCAAAGCCCGGGCTCTTTCCACTGAGCTACGCAGCTTCTCTTCTCTTCAGAAGACCTGGAGAAACCAGAAACATTGCATCTAATTCTTAAACTATTTCATCAGTGTTCTTGAAATGCCATAAATCTAGTAGCAACTTCCTGTTTTGTTTCCCTCACCTTGACACCAAGCAATGGCAGGTCTACAAACTGCCCACTGTTGGGTAGGGACTGTCTCTATATGTTGCCAACTTGTACTTCCCAAGCACTTAGTACAGTGCTCTGCACACAGTAAGTGTTCAATAAATACGATTGATTGATTGATTGATTGATTCTAGGGTCAAAGTCCCCTTATCCTGCCCAAGCCTCCTTTTTGCAGGAACTGATTCCCACCATCCTAGAAATGGAGAGGGGTAGGTCCCTCTGCTTTTGGGTCTCATGGGTACATGGCCTGGTCAGGCTGTAGGAAATGTTGGGAGGGGAGAAGGAACTGGGGAGAAGGAACTGCAGACTCTAAACTGTAAATTTGTGTCTGGTAATTCTGTTGAACAGAACTCTTCCAAGCGCTTAGTATAGAACTCTGCACATAGTAAGTGCTCAATAAATGCCATTGATTGACTGATGGCAGGCATTAGAAGAACCCACCAGAGGACATCCCACAGGAAGCGTCAAAAGCCAAAAGAGAAGCAGCGTGGCTCAGTGGAAAGAGCACGGGCTTTGGAGTCAGAGGTCATGGGTTCAAATCCCGGCTCTGCCAATTGTCAGCTGTGTGACTTTGGGCAAGTCACTTAACTTCTCTGTGCCTCACTTACCTCATCTGGAAAATGGGGATTAAGACTGTGAGCCCCATGTGGGACAACCTCATCACCTTGTAACCTCTCCAGCACTTAGAACAGTGCTTTGCACATAGTAAGCGCCTAATAAATGCTATTAAAAAAAAGCAAGGGGGCTTTGGCAGGAGCTGAATTGCTAGCATCTCTGCAGATCCCCTGTGGCTCCCGGGGGACCTCTAAATGTCAGTCAGTCAATAGTATTTATTGAGAGCTTATGCTATACAGAGCACTGTACTGAGCACTTGGGAGAGTACAATAGAACAGAATAATAAATACAGAAAATGGTAAGATCAGCGATACAAGAGATTAAAAGCCAAAGTAGTGTAAATAAAAAATGAGCTCGCTTAGGTCAGGGAACATGTCTACCAACTCAGTAATAATAATAAGGATAATGGTATTTGCTAAGTGCTTACTATGTGTCAACACTGTTCTAAGCGCTGGGGTGAATAAAGGATAATCAGGTTGTCCCATGTGGGGCTCACACTTTTAATCCCCATTTCACAGATGAGGTAACTGAGGCACAGAGATGTTAAGTGACTTGCCCAAGGTCACACAGCAGACAAGTGGCAGAGCCGGGATTAGAACCCACGCTCTCTGACTCCCAAGCCTGTGCTCTTTCTCTGCACAGGGTAAGCACTCTGTAACCATTGACATATAAAATATCAACAGTCAAGTGTTGAGGATTTATTAAAGAATTCTTGTTAGGGGAAATGACTTTTTGGATGAGTTTTGAAGGAAGAGAGGGGCATCATTTGCAGAATTGAGGGAAGAGGGAATTCCATGAAGGGGGGAAAGGCATGAGCTGAGTGAGGGAAGGGAGACTAGTAAACCACTTTCAGGTAGAGGGTGAGTTTAGGAGTAGTGAAGAGTGTGAATTGGGGTAGAGTTGAGGAAATGAGTTGTTCGATTGTGAAAACTTTCCTCATGGGAAATCCAGACCTGATGCTGTTCGTAAAAGGTGTAGGGAGAGTTCCCCTTTATCACTCAAATAAAAAGTTTAAGAATGAGGAAATATTAAACAGTTATGGCAAAGCACTGGGTAAATGTTAAAAGACAGATCCTCAAAATTCCTAGTTGAGGTTTCAGCTAATTGAGAAAACCAGGTCTAAACTGGCTTTTGGAGGTAAGTACAGTGATGCATGACGATATCTATTTTCTGCTTTTAACTCAATTCTCTTCCTAGTAGTCCCTCTAGTGCCACATAGTCAGTACTGCATTACTATTTTGCCTATTCCCTGCTTTTAAGGAAAAACAAATATGTGCTTTTTATATGAAAATTCCTTCCCAACTAGCACATACATTCCCCCAGATTCCTCTCTCTCCCAGCTCCCTTTCTCTCTTTCTCCTCTCCCTCTTTCCTCTTCTCCCCTCTTCCCAGCACTTCCACTTGCTGAGACAAATCTGAAGCCAGGAGTGTAACTGAGAGCTCTGATTCCTAATTCAACAATTTAAACCCAAATGGAACATTCCTAACAGATCTTTCAGTAAAACACATCTTCGGAACCACAAAGCAGATATAAGTGTGAGGGCAATAATTAATAATTTTCTTACCTCTATTTCTGGCAATGCAGCGCAAGTACTAACCAGAAAACAACCCTGGCATTCAGCAGTGGTAATTTTATGACACTATAGGCAACATTTCTTCAGACATGATTCCACCTAGAATTTTAAAGCATTGCACTGCATGTAGAGGAATCTTTATGAAAGCATCTTGTGGTTGAACAGTAAGCACAAAGAATGACAGGGTGACTGACCTATTATTTAGCTGATCACTAAACGTGATATGTTCAAGAGACTTTATTCATTTTTTAGCTTTCAGTATATCAATAGAGCAAATTTGGAAACAGCAACCGGGAAAAAGAAACCTAGAAGACCTATATATGCATTTAGAAAATTTCTGTAAGAACGCATTAGCTCAGGGAAAAAGGATCAATCATAATGTCCTTTATAACATTTCAAACATAGCATTAAAGATCAGGAGTTATTAAGAGAAAAAAATAAAAGCAACTAAACTGGAACTCTTCCCTGACAGAGATAGAATACTTTCATTTTGCTCTTAGAAAAAGTCAAGAGAGCCACTGAGGTTTGAGTTTTACAGCTCATTTTTTATAGTTGGCTCTGGTAAAAACCGAGCACCAATTCGTATACCTAAGGATCACCCAAATTTATTTGTGGTTTCTTACTGTAGTCTGAAAGAAATGCCTTCATTAGAATTAACCCTGCAGTGAACATACATTTATTTATTCTCATAATTGCCCCACTTTTTTCCATTTTTTAACTCCAAAACAGGAGAGGCGATGATTTGTGGAGAATTTAGCAATAAAGAGAGTAGAGGGAAAAATAAAAAAGGGGGAGGAAGAGGTGAGAAAGAACAAAAAGGTAAGAGGACACAGAGTGTTTTCTCTTGCTGTTTCTGCGCTCTCCTAAATGCTGCATACAATAAACTCTCAATGAATTACAGAAACATCCCTCCTCACTTATCCCCTTCCTATCACTGCACAAGCAGCTACTTAAAAAAAAAAAATGATTTCCTTCACAAAAATGGGGGCAGGGGGGAGATGAGGTGAAAGCAATTATGCAAACAAATGTAGTATTTCATCACAGAAAAGCTCGCACCCCTTTGCTACTACAGTGAGCTTCATCCAAAAATTTGCCACATTTTTCTAACAGCAAAATTAACATTTTAGATTTAATTTTTAAACACATTCAGTCCTCCTAGTTTCAAACTAAAAGTACAATCCTCGTTATTCAGTCTGAACCCAGTTTCTAATGCACTCTTCTTGTGCTGCTGCTAGCTTAAACTGGAATTAGAAAGAGTGGAAAATTGTGGGAGAAAACTGTTTTCTCCAGATTTCAGGCTATTTTTGAACCCAGTGCTTTTGGGTTGAAAATGGGCTCCTAAAGTGTCAAATGTGCTTTATGGTTGTGCAGATTTGGGGCATTTCTCTTGGTGGGAAGGGCATTCCTCTAGTGCTAGGGAAGAGACTTGTATGTGAAATACGCAGGCCAAATGACTTAGCCCTCTCTATGGCCCCAATTTTCCAGTGGAAAAACTAGTGCTAACGGAACCTTCCCTTCAGTGATGTTTCTTTCCCTATTTCTTCTGCCTTTTCTACAATTTCATTTTCCTTTGCCCCCATCTTCTAGCTCTTGACAGAGCCCATCAATCACCTTCACTGAGGTATTGTCTTAGTCCTGAGTTGATATTGGAGCTAGACAATAGGCTTAAAATCAGGAGAAAATGGTTGTTCCCTTGACTTTGTGGTATTTTCTCATTTTTCAGTCTCAGTAAAGGTATCATTAGAAGAGGACAACAGAAATTGTGTACATCTAATAAGCTTACCTACAGTCATCCTTGATTTCATTGCATTACGTATGTGATAGAGGTTGGCAAACCAGTCCAACCTGGGGACACTGCTCAGGAACCACTGTCCGTGCCACTGCTTCCAGGCAACGTCATGCCACTTCTCAGCCTTGGTTTAGTGCCTGTGCCACCCTCCTATGATCCCTCATGTCCGTTCTCTCAGAGTGCCTCTATGCTGGTAATTTAGTAGTCTCAGTGGTAAGACTCATGGCGGGGAGGGAATGTGTCTGTTATTGTTATAGTGTACTCTCCCAAGCATTTAGTACAGTGCTCTGCACACAGTAAGTGATCTATAAATATGATTGAATGAATGAATGGGGCCTAAAACAGAGCCCGGTGTTCAATGATCACTTGAAACTCTGACACTATAATAACAATTATAATAATAATGGCATTTGTTAAGAGCTTACTATGTGCAGAGCACTGTTCTAAGCACTGGGGGGATACAAGGTGATCAAGTTGTCCCGCGTGGGGCTCACAGTCCCCATTTTACAGATGAGGTAACTGCGGCTCAGAGAAGTTAAGTGACTTGCCCAAGGTCACACAGCAGACATGTGGCGGAGTCGGAATTTGAACACGTGACCTCTGACTCCAAAGCCCGTGCTCTTTCCACTGAGCCAAGCTGCTTCTCTATGCCAGCAGTGCAGCCACCCATTCAGTCATGGCTATTGCTCCAAGCCTACCAAATTTGCATGGTATATTTCCTCCATTCTCTCCTCTGCCCCCCTCAAATCAATAAAGCCATGAAAGACCACAACTAATGCCTACACCATGTAGCACTGTAGTGAAGTCTCCCAAGAGTCTCTTAGAAACATAGTCTTTATTTGCTCTGTGATGTTTCTGGAAGCCAAGACTTCAGTATGGATTAGAACCAAAAATTATCTTCTCTGAGAATCTGCACCTAGGTTCTCAACATGAATTTCTGATCCAGAAATTCAAGACCAGAGCACTGAGACCATTTACATTTAAAGTCACAGTTTGTAGGCTACCATCTCAGAAAGAATCAGCACTTTTTCATACAGGGGGCTTTAAATATGTGGAATTTGTTATTTCAAAAAGGCGGGAAGTTCAAAAATGTCAGGGGTTTCAAGAGGGCCTGGAACAATTCATGGTTGAGTGGGTCATAATGGAGTTCTAGAGGGCAAAGTGAGGGATGTTAAGATGACACATCGATAACCATTAGGATGGATGTCAAGAAGGGAACCACCACAATTTCTCCAAGCATCCTATTGCTCCAGTTGAAGATAGAACACTGGGTTACATGGACAATTGATCTGACATAAGAGCATAAAAAATGCCTCAACTGGGACTCTAACATCACCCTCAATAAAGACTGAACTAAAGAATTTATTGAGTCTATCAGACATTTCTTTTTCTTCCCCGACTCCAGTGGCCCGGAGATTCCCCAGCCAGCTTCTGGCTTTTGACATGCTTGAAGAATCTTGTGTTATTAGCTTTGGCATCTCTTGCAAATGCTCTTCAAACTCCAATTTGGCTTCCCTCATTTCCCGTTTGCACCTGCCATTCCTTGTGGATTTTACTGTTCTAAGGTGGTAAGCTTTCCATTTTGTAAAGAATGACTTTGGCTTTCTGGTGCCCTCCTTCACTTTATCAGTTAATCCCTCAGGGTTTCTGTTTGGTCAATGATTTTTTGTTGTTTCAGGGCACACCTTTTACTTGGGCCTCTAAGATTTTTTTTTCCTGAGGCATTCTTCAGGTTTCCTAACATTTCTTCTTTCTTTAACTATACCCTTTCAGCTCCTTTCCAAGGTCCATATTCTTATGCTTTTTCTTTCTAAAATTGACTATCTTTGTGGGGTTTTGGGGGGCTTTCCCCACCTAGCAAATTATATTTTATCAATTTTTTGGAATTTTTGTACAGTAGCTATATCTCCCACATATACTTTCAGGAGCAGATCCTATCCATTAACCTGGCTTTTCTTCTGTTGTACTCTCCCAAGTGTTTATTTCAGTACAACAATCAGAAGTGGTAATTATTGAATGTTTGCTAGATGCTGAGCCCTGTACTAAGCACATGGGAGAGTACTATTGATCACACTCAGTATGCCCTCAATAAAGTGCCTCCTAACCCTCCTCCTCCACTTTCTCCATTTCCCGTCCTCTTTTCCTCTTAATTAAACCCAGTAATATTCTCTCTTTTCACTCTACAGTTTGTTCCAGAATACAATCATTTATCTTATTCAAGAACCTTCTACCCACTACTCTTCCCGATGAGTTATTCTGACCTATTCTCCCTCTATGGTGGGGGGGGCGGGGGGGATGATCAAAGTAGTGGATAGAGCACAGGCTTGGGAGTCAAAAAGTCATGGGTTCTAATCCTGGCTCTGCCCCTTATTTGCTGTGTGACCTTGGTCAAGTCATTTCACTTCTCTGGGCCTCAGTTACCTCATCTGTAAAATGAGGATTGAGACTGTGAGCCCCACATGGGACAGGGACTGTGTCCAACCCAATTTGCCTGTAACAACCCAGGGCTTAGTACAGTGCCTGGCACATAGTTAAGCACTTAACAAATATCATTACTATTATTGTTATTTAATCACTTCTCTATGCCTCAGTCACCTCATCTGTAAAATGAGATTTGTGACTGTGAGCACCAAATGAGTCAGCAACTGTGTCCAACCCTATTTGCTTGCACCCCTGTGCTTAGTACAGTGCCTGACACATAGTAAGTGCTTATTCCAATTTTTTTTTAAATGATGCCATTTGTTAAGCGCTTACTATGTGCCAAACACTGTTCTAAGTGCTGGGGAGGTTTCAAGGTGATCAGGTCTATCTGTGAGCCCATGGGGAGCTCACAGTCTTCATCCCCATTTTACAGATGAGGTAACTGAGGCACAGAGGAGTGAAGTGACTTGCCCAAAATCACACAGCTGACAAGTGGTGAAGGGAGTCAGGATTTGAACCCATGACCTCTGACTCCAAAGCCTGTGCTCTTTCCACTGAGCCACACGAAGCAGTATGGTGTAGTGGATAAAGCACTGGCTTGGAGTCAGAAGGTTGTGGGTTCTAATCCCGGCCCCGCCATTTGTCTGCTGTGTAACCTTGGGCAAGTCATTTCCCTTCTCTGTGCCTCAGTTTTCTCATCTGTAGTGTGGGGATGCGTCCCAACATGATTTGCTTGTATCTACCCCGTGCTTAATACAGTGCCTGGTGCACAGTAAATGTTTAACAAATACCAGAATTATTATTATTACTCCCTTATCACTACCTGCTCTGCTCTCATGAAGTCTCCATTGTTCATCCTGATCAGATGGTCTTATAGACAGACCCTATCTTATGTATACTTGGAATTTCTATCCATGGGATTGCAGGGTTCTTTTTTTCTTTAATCCAGAAAAAAATTTATTATTGCTCACATTTCTGTTAATGTTGTTCCCCCCTCTGGACCATAAGCTCACTGTGGGCAGGATATGTGTCTACCAACACCCTGAAAAGCTTGTTATTCATTCATTTATTCAATCATATTTATTGAGCATTTATTGTGAGCAGAGTACTGTACTAAGTGCTTGGGAGAGTATACTATAACAATAAATGGACACATTCCCTGCCCACAGTGAGCTTAGTGTTCAGAGGAACTGAGCTCTGCACACAGTAAGTGCTCAATGAATACCATTAATGGCGATGATTGTCCTTTACAATCAGTGCTTCTTCCCTAACTGTGCACTCATCCCAGTCCTTCTTAACAGAGTTTAGTACAGTGCTTTGCATACAGTAGGTGTTCAATAAATTCTATTGTTTGATTGATATTCTGACACCACTCTGTTCTTTTTTTCATCAATCGAAGAATAGTAGTAGTGGTGGTAGTGGTAGTAATAATGATGGATAGTTATTTGCTCAGTACAATGCTCTGCCCACAGTGAGCCCTTAAAAAATATGATTGAATGAATATTTATTGAACAAACGCTGGATGTAATGCCGTGTATTAAGCATTTGGAAAAGGGAAACAGAAGCATAGGATTCATTCCATGCCTATAATTCACGGTGGCACCTTCAATGCATATTGTACCACCGATCTCACTAATAATAAGAATAAGAATGGCATTTGTGCCAAGCACTGTTCTAAGCACTAACAGGCCATTCAATTCCCACATTTCACTTTTCAGCCTCCTGGAATTAAGGTAGAAGCTTTGGGGATTTTAGCTTTGTACTTTTGCCTGTAGCAGCATTTCTTACATTCTCATTTATTTAGTAATTACTGAACGTGAGGTAGGGACTGTCACTATATGTTGCCAACTCGTACTTCCCAAGCGCTTAGTACAGTGCTCTGCACACAGTAAGTACTCAATAAATACGATTGATTGATTGATTGATAAGAATACACTGCACTATGTTTTTGCATTTTAAGGTGGCATACTGTATATACCTTTATCTCTAGATTATAGATACATACCCTGATTCACAGGTTTTGCTTCAACTATGCACACACACCCATATCACCACGCCTAGTGATTTTTAAATTGTCAAGGCAGCTTCAGTACTTTTTGTACTAAGTGCAATTTTCTCTCTAGTTTCGATTTTCCTTTTTCCCTTTTAAATTTTAATGGATGGATTTGATGTGGCCATCAAGGGAAGAAAACAAGGTTTGGAGAGGAGTTGGCTGGTGTGTCCAGAAAGGGGTCATGACCCTGCAGGAGAGCTGTTTTGTTCTATCCATAGTGACATAATTGGCAGGTCCTAAATGACTGGAGTCTAGAAGATCCAGGGCACTAAAGGCCAAGGAATTAAATGAGTGCTGTGGTGATATTGCATGTTTAGAAAAGTTAGGGAGAGGAAATCCTGTCTGCTGACCATGCTTTGTCTACTTGAAGAAAAGAACAGCCCAGAGCTGTTTCAGAGAAAAGCAGCGGGGGAAGAAAAGCAGGTAGAGCAAGGGAAGGAAGGAGTCAGAAGGTCATGGGTTCTAAGTCCGCTCTGCTGCTTGTCTGCTGTGTGACCTTGACTTCTCTTTGCCTCAGTTACCTCATCTGTAAAATGGGGATTGAGACTGTGAGCCCCACGTGGGACAGGGACTGTGTCCAACCTGATTTGCTTGTATCTACCCCAGCGCTTAGTACAGTAATTGGTACACAGTAAACACTTAACATATACCACCTTTGTGATTATTAGGCGGGATTGCTGTCAACTATTTGCAGGTATTTTACACCACACCTACCTCTGTTTTCAAGCTTCCATTCTAACTTTGTGCTAAACAGGGGAGGGTGTAGTTCACTCTAAGAAATCCGTAAAAAACACCACCCCAAAGTTAAATGGCCTTGTTCATCCTCCTCCTGGCTGTTCATCCTCAACACTCTCATTGAACCTCTGATTAAGTACATACATTTCTAATAAAAATCAATCTTCTCCCACTGTCTCCCCAGCTGCAGATTCCTAATTTCCCAATATGAATCATGACTGTTACATATGCTTAAAATAAAAACCATTTCCTCCTGTCATTCCCAACTTTGCTGGAAATTCCCATTACTAGCCCTGTCTTCAAGGGGATTTCTTCTGGACTGACCCCATCTCCTCCAGGGCAGGGAGTTCATTCATTCATTCATTCATTCAATCATATTTATTGAGTGCTTACTGTGTGCAGAGCACTGTACTAAGTGCTTGGGAAGTACAAGTCAGCAACATATAGAGATGGTCTCTACCCAACAACAGGCTCACTCTTTTTTATTATTTTAAGTAGCTTCATTTGTGTGGCCGAAGTGACCGTGACACATTTCTAGGAGGGTTTTGTAAATCTGACATGGAAAGTCAAGGTTAATTAGGAGCCACTTAATAGGAGAAAATAGAGAAAAAGAGGCTTAACTTCACCAAGCCCTAAGTAATGAGTTCTAAACCATATCTGTCGAACCAAATGCTGAATGTGAGAATGGATTTTATATCTGTGGTGCACAGTTGACTGAACCAAGAGCCATTCTAAAGATGTCTAATGACTCCTGGACCAGCAGTCGACTGAACCAACTCAATAAAGAATAAGAAGAGAGAAAGGATTTAGAACTGTTGAATGTGGAATAACAGAGTCTTCCAATAGGGAGAATCCACCAAGTCACAGTAAATCAAGTTACTCACTCAATCATATTTATTGAGCATTTACCTTCTGCCAAGCACTGAACTAAGCACTTAAAATACAATACAACGGAGTTGATAGACGTGAACCCAGCTCACAAGGAGCTTACGGTCTACAAGGGGAGAAACAGGTATGAAAATTGATTGATTGATAGTGATGCAAGTGGGCAAGAAATGTGTCTGTTGGTATACTGTACTCTCCCAAGGACTTAGTACAGTAAATGCTCAATAGATTGATTAATAGATTAAGGATAGGAGAAGCAGAGTAAAATAATATTTACATAAGTATTAGGAGGTGAATTTCAAAGTACTTGAGTACACAGCCAATGCACAGTCAATACAATGGGGAGAGCTCATAGAGGAAATAAAGGGCTTATTCATTTATTTATTCATTCATTCAATCATATTTATTGAGCACTTACTGTGTGCAGAGCACTGTGCTTGGAAAGTACAGTTCAGCAATAGAGACAAATCCCTGTCCACAATGGGCTTATAGTCTGGTGTATGCCTTGCTACTCTGCTTCTCTGCTACTTTTCTGCTCTGGTCCTTAGTTTTTGGAAGCGATGTGCTGATGGATCAGGCTTCCCGAGCAGTGTAAGGCATGTTGTCTATGACCTCGAGAACAATGTCTTCGGCTTTTATTAAATGCTCCCAAAATGCCCAGTACTGTGCTTTGTACACATTAGGTGAGCCATAAATAATCGTGATGATGATTGATGATGTAGTATCAGAAACTCTTTAGAGGTCTGATAGAGGCACATTTCAGGAAAATGAACACAGAGAGACTTGGAGATTTGAGGATGTGTCTAATGTAAATTATTTCTTATAGAACTGCTTCAGTCAGGGTTTCCACATTCATGATTATTAGGCAGGATTGCTGTCAACCATTTGCAGGTATTTTACACCACACCTACCTCTGTTTTCAAGCTTCCATTCTAACTTTGTGCTAAACAGGAGAGGGTGTAGTAAGCACTTAACAAATACCACAATTATTAGTAGTAGTATTATCCACTCTGGACAGCCTCTCTGATGACCTGCTAATCGCAGTTTAGGACTTATGGATTCCCAGCTAGAAGCCAGTGAGTCTCCACCTATGAGAGTAACCTGCCACAGGCCAGTGGGCTTTACAGATTAACTGCTGCAGCTCTGGACTTTCTTTCTTTTCCATCAGACCTCTCATGGGCTCTCAGTTCCCTCCCTCTGATCCCCGCACCCCTGCCCCCCACCAACTCTCCATCACTCCATCCCTGATGTCCCGTCCCAGAGCTTCCTCTCATTCCCCCGTCCACCATGCCGGTGCCTGCCAACTCACTCCCATTCAACCCCTTCCTACCCTCCACGCAGTCCCAGCCTCCCATCCCCGACAACACCTTCAACCAAATGCAGTTTGTGGAATCCCAACTCCATCATGGGAAAGCTTCCTTTCATACTTGACGGTTCCTGACACAGTCACTGCTCTTCCCCACCAACATTGAAACCTAGCTATTCCCAGATGACCTGGTCTCCTATGCTACTCTCTCTCTCTCGAGGAGCTCCTCTTCTCCCACTCCCTTAGACTGACTGGGGAAGGGGGAGGAGTCAGCTTCCTTCTCTTTCCCCATTGCCACCTTTTCACCATCACATCTCCTCCAACTCTCTTTTTCCCTTCCTTTGAAGACCACATCATCTCTCTCTATTGCCTACCTACTTACTGTATCTCAATCTCATCTATCTTGCCACTGACCTCTCGCCCAAGTCATGTCTCTGGCCTGGAACGCCCTCCCTTTTCATATCCAATGGACAATCACACTCCTCACCTTCAAAGCCTTACTGAAGGCACATCTCCTCCAAGAGGCCTTCCCTGATTAAGCCCTCAATTCCTCTTTTCCAACACCCTTCTGCATCACCCTGACTCGATCCCTTTGCTCACCCCCACCCCCACAGCACTTATGTCCATATCCATTATTAATTTATTCATTTATTAATGTCTATCTCCCTGTCTGGACTGGAAGCTTGTTATGGACAAGGAATGTGTCTGTTATATTATTGTGTAATACACTCCCAAGCACTTAGTACAGTGCTCTGCATACAGTAAGTACTCAATAAATAAGATTTATTGGCTTTTTTATGGTACTTGTTAAGTGCTTACTATGTGCCAGACACTGTATTAAGCACCGGGTAGATACAAGCTTATTAGTTTGGACACAGTCCCTATCCCACATAGAGCTCTTAATCCCCATTTTAGAGATGAGGGAACTGAGGCACAGAGAAGTTAAGTGATTTGCCAAAGGTCACACAGCCGACACGTGGCTGAGCTGGGATTAGAACCCAAGTCCTTCTGACTCCCAGCCCTGACTGTTCTCTTCACTTCTCATGTAAGAGGCATATGTGAAGATCATGTCTGCTGGGTTCCCTTGTGTTCTGAAATCACATAATGATTCAGAGAATTAATTAAACAATATTTTTGGTAGGCAATCCAGAAGGATTCTGGGTCATTCCTTCCCAGCAAGAGAGAGCAATAAGAAATCACAAAAGGTATGGAAGTCAGCTCTCTCCATTCAATTGTATTTATTGATCGCTTACCTCTACCTCTATTTTTGGCAGCAAAAAATTTTGAAACTATAATTGTATTTTCATCAGCATACACAGCCTGCCCCTTTCTCTCTCTCCATATGCGTATTATAGTGTGGAGAGAGGGCAGGCAAGCGAGGGTGAGAGAGAAAAAAAATCTCTCTCCCTCACCACACCCACACATATGTATATACTCCAGGTTTAATTCTGAGTAGTACACATTCTAAATTGTAAATAATCAAATTGAATTTTTCTCCTTGAATTAAATCAGAATCCTTTTTTGTGGCGACTTCCATTTGTAATTAAAAATGTCTGGTGAGAACATGAATATTTCCATGGCTTCATTAGTAATGGTCAAACTATTTTCCCAAAATGTCACATGGATCACAGCAAGCACACTGTGGCTTGGAACCTATTATATGAGCCTTGGCAAAGCACAAAATCTATTAGGGAACTTTTAGAAACTTTCTGTACAAGGCATCTACTTGTCTGAAAGTCTCATGCATGAAATTTTTCATTACAAATTTATCTTGAAATGAATATCATTTGTTTACAAAGAATAATTACTAATTCTTACACCAAACACATTTTTTCCTGTTTATAAAGGCAGCATAATGGAAAAAAACTAATTCAAAAGTATATAATGAGCTTAGGTAGCTCAGTAATCTAATGTCAGTCCATTGGTTTCTTCAGATTGTTTGGGAAACTGTATTTTTTGCTAGTTCACATTTCTGGGAATATGGTTATTCACCCTAATCACTGTATACTTTATTGATAGCCCTGATTGAATTGAAATTCCTTAAAAGTTATGTCAGTGCAATGAGGGAATAGGAGGCAGAAAAGCTTAGTAAAAAAAAAAAGAAGTATATTACAGGATTCATTCATTCAATCATATTTATTGAGCACTCACTGTGTGCAGAGAACTGTACTAAGCACTTGGGAAGTACAAGTTGGCAACATATAGAGACGGTTCCTACCCAACAGCGGGCTCACAGTCTAGAAGAACGGCCAATTTTCAGCTGTGTGACCTTGGGCAAGTCACTTAACTTCTCTGTGCCTCAGTTCCCTCATCTGTAAAATGGGGGTTAAGACTGTGAGCCCCCCCATGGGACAACCTGATCACCTTGTAACCTCCCCAGCACTTAGAACAGTGCTTTGCACATAGTAAGCGCTTAATAAATGCCATTAAAAAAATTCTTGTCTAAACCATTTCATTGGTATGTGGAATCCTTGAAAAAATGGACACAGGTTATGGGAACTAAGTTCAATAGGGGTAAGTTCTAGGTTGCTAGCACTATTAGGGAAGAAAATCAAAAGTTACCTATGGAAAATGTGGACTGATTAGTTAGTTGAAGAATAAAGGGTCTCATCTCTCCCAATCACTTAGTACAGTGCTCATCACAAAGTAAGCACTCAATAGATATGATTGAGATAATAGGAAAAAGAAGCACCATATCTCAGTGGAAAGAGCGCAGGCTTGGGAGTCAGAGGTCATGGGTTTAAATCCGGGCTCCACCACTTGTCAGCTGTGTGACCTTGGGCAAGTCACTTAATTTCTCTGTGCCTCAGTTCCCTCATCTGTAAAATGGGGATGAAGACTGTGAGCCCCACGCGGGACAACCTGATCCCCTTTTATCCCCGCCAGCATTTAGAACAGTGCTCTGCACATAGTAAGTGCTTAACAAATGCCATGATTATTATATTCATTCATTCAATCATATTTATTGAGCGCTTACTGTGTGCAGAGCACTGTACTAAGCGCTTGAGAAGTACAATTGATCTCCAGATCCACCCAGGTCCTGGCTGTCTGCATTCCATGATCTTGCCCCTGATGCTTTTTGTCTCTTTTAAGCAGCATCCATTCCTTCATTTAATCGTACTTACTGAGTGCTTACCGTGTGCCGAGCACTGTACTAAGTGCTTGGAAAGTACAATTCAGCAATAGACACAACCCTTGCCCACAATGGGCTTACAGTCTAGACCTGGAACAGTGGATAAAGCATGGCCCTGGGAGTCAGAAGATCATGGGTTCTAATCCTGCTCTTCCACTTGCCTGCTGTGTGGCCTTGGGCAAGTCACTTCACCTTTCTGTGCTTCAGTTCCTCATCTGTAAAATGGGGATTAAGACTGTAAACCCCATGTGGGACAGGGACCGTTTCCAAACCAATTTGCTTGTATCCACCCCAGTGCTTAGTACAATACCTGGCACATAGTATGTGCTTAACAAATACCACTATTATTATTACCTTTGCTCCTCCACTCTTTCCTGTTTGACTATCACTGGGTAGAATGTGTACAAGAGAAGGGCAGGAATGAGAAGCTCCTTGAATGCAGAGTTTGGGTCAACCAACTCTATTGTATTGGACTCTCCCAATACAGAGTAAGCACTCAATGAACACCACTGATTGACTGGATTGTGGAAGAGAGGGACAAGGAGGATTGAAGAGAGATTGAAGGCACATCTCCCGCAAGAGGCCTTCCCAGAATAAGCCCTACTTTCCCTCCTCTTCCACTCCCTTCTGTGTCAACCTGATTTGCTACCTTTGCTCTGCCCCCATCCCAGTCCCACAGCACTTATATACATATCCGTAATTTTATTTATTTGTATTGATACCTATCTCCTCCCCTTTAGACTGTAAGCTCATTGTGGGCAGGGATCATCACTGTTTATTGTTGCAGCGTACTTTCCCAAGCACTTAGTACAGTGCTCTGCACACAGTAAGTGCTCAATAAATACAATTGAATGAATGAGAAACAGGGGAGGGGGAGCCCTGGGATGCTGGAGGGTCTGAAGGTATCCCTTTGTGTTGGCTGCAGGAGAATTGGTGGTGGAGGGTGGGGAGAGGGGGAAACAGGTCAGGGAAGAACGACGACAGCCCTGCACTTTATCCTCCAACTTGATGACGTGATCTGTCAGCTGGACACTCTTTCTCCAGAACTTCTGGAGTGTCCCCTCATCGCTAAGCCCCTCTCCTTGACCTTCTCTGCATGCATCTCAAAGACGATGCATCTTTCCTCCTGTTTTGCTACTAGCTCTGCATGTGCATCCAGCACTTAGAACAGTGCCAGCTCTTAGAACAGTGCTTCACACGTAATAATAATAATGATAATGATGGCATTTGTTAAGCACTTACTATGTGCAAAGCACTGTTCTAAGCGCTGGGGGGATACAAGGTCATCAGGTTGTCCCACGTGGGGCTCACAGTCTTAATCCCCATTTTACAGATGAGGGAACTGAGGCACAAAGAAGTTAAGTGACTTGCCCAAAGACAGAGAGCTGACAATTGGCAGAGCCAGGATTTGAACCCATGACCTCTGACTCCAAAGCCCATGCCCTTTCCACTGAGCCACGCTGCTTCCTAGAAAGCACTTAAATGCCATCATTATCATTATTATTATCATCACACAAGGCTTCCACTGCTTTCAGATGGGACCAGAGATGGGCTTCCTCATCTGAAAGCACGCTCACCCCAAGGCGTAGCTCCTCTAGGGTACAAGCCTTCTGCTTCTCCCACTTGAATTTACTTTTTAGGATTTCACCTACTCCTGCTTGCTTCTAAACCCTAACAATGCCCCACAGTTGGTAAGAAAAAACCCATTTCTAGTAATCCACTTGGAAAGGAAGGAGAAAAGGTCAGGGTGAGAAAGCTCACCAGATGGCAACGTGCCCCCCCTGGCCATTGTTCCCCTGGACGTCAAAAGTGAGACCTACCTAGCCAGGTTATGGCACCAATAATGAAGGACTCCCTCCCCTCAGTGGTGATTACTCCAACACTTGGACTTGGTTAGTCAAAGATGACCAAATTACCCAGTAAGTTTAATTTCCCAGCTAACGGAACTTATGTTGAGTGAAGCAGGCTTACCAAATGGACTGCCTCCTTGGGTGGACGGTTGCCAGGAGAGAGCTAGCAGGACCCTCAAGCCAGGAGGAAGAGAGCTGGCCAGGACCAACAAGAGAGAATAAGAGCAAGAGCAGTGTTGCCTAATGAATAGAACATGGGCCTGGGTTCTAATTCTGGCTCCACCACTTGTCTGTTGTGGGACCTGGGGCAAATCACTTCACTTCTCTGTGCCTGTTACCTAATCTGTAAAATGGGGATTAAGACTGTGAGCCCCATGTGGAACATGGACTATGTCTAATCTGATTAGCTTGTATCTACCCCAGTACTTAGTACAGTGCCTGGCACATAGTAAGTGCTTGACAAATTCCTTTAAAAAAATGAAGAAAAAGAGCAAGAACCCCCAGGTAGAGAGAGAGAGTACCAACAACACTGAGGGAGATAGCAAGAGCACCAAATAAGAGAACCGAGAGAGAGTTAAGGGAGATAGGCTCCCACCTTTGATAACAAACACACTTCACATTCACACCTTCTTCCTCTGCCCATCTGAGGTCTCAGATCTTCCTTCTGCTACGATCTCAGTGTGTTCAGGCTCCCAGCCCACCTTGGCTTTCGTATCCTGTACCTGCATTCTTGGAGATGAATAGTCTTGGGTCTGCTCATCGGTCAGAGTTTGTTGGTTCATTCGTTACGATATTTGTTAAAGGATAACAAGTTCTAAGCACGAAGTTCTAAGGCTCCTGTGCCTCCAGAGGATAGGACTAAGTCACAAGCATTGGCCTGTGAGGTCTTCCCTAGCTACTCAAGGGGATTTTTCTGGGTGATTGTCTTTGGTTTTGGGGTCTTCACTGAGTGCATCTTCAGTCCGTCTTCCTGTTCCCTGGTGAGGTCCTAGGTGGTACACATATGTGTACTCACTTACACAACAGTCCTTCATGGGGGCCGTCTACAGGGAATGTGGGCAGAGGAAATATAGTGGGAAGGCTACCCAGATTGATGATGTGAGATTAATGGAAGTCGTCGTGGTGGGAGAAAAATCGTTGCTGCAGGGAAGTAATTCATGAGGAGACAAGGTGCCAAACCACTTTCATTCATTCAGTTGCATTTATTTAGTGCTTACTGAGTGCAGAGCACTTTACTAAGCACTTGGGAGAGTACACTATAAAAATGAACACATTCCCTTAAGCACTTCGTATTCTCCCTACCTCCTGTTCCACAGCACTTATGAACATCAGTCAATCATTGTATTTATTGAGCACTTATTATGTGCAGAGCACTGTACTAAGTGCTTGGGAGAGTACAATATAATAATGTAAAAGACACATTCCCTGCCCACAACAAGCTTTCAGTCTATAGCCTTATTCTCTCCTAATCTCCCCATCAATAACATTGTAATATCTCCCTCTATAGACTATGAGCTCCTTATGAAGCGTGCCCTAGTGGATAGACCGCAGGCCTGGGAGTCAGGTGGTCATGAGGTCTAATTCCAGCTCCTCTACTTGTCTGCTGTGTGACCTTGAGGAAGTCATTTCACTTTTCTGGGCCTTAGTTGCCTGATCTGTAAAATGGGGATAGAGACTGTGAGCCCCACACGGGACAGAGACACTGTCCAGCCCGATTTGCTTGTGTTCACCCCAGCACTTAGTACAGTGCCTGGCACACAGTAAGTGCTTAATAAATTCCAGGATTGTTATTATTATTATAATGGGCAGGAATCACATCTATCAACTCTACTGGACTGCCCTCTCCCAAGTACCTAGCATATTGCTCGTCCTACAGTAGGTGCTCAATAAATACCATTGATTAGTTAAGAGGATGTGATCTGTGATAGCTTTAATTTACTTTATAGAGAGTTTAGATGCCAGTTTTTTTTTTCAGTGATGTCCACATTTCTCTGCAAAACACCATAAAGTTCTTCCTAAACATGAAGCAGTGTGGTCTAGTGGAAAGAGCACAGGGCTGGGAATAAGGAGACCTGCATTCTACTCCTGCTTGCACCACATACCAGCTGTGCCATCGTGGCCAAGTAACAACTTTCCTGGGCCTTTGTTTCCTCACCTGTAAAATAAGGATAAAGTACTCATTCTCCCTTTTAGACCGTGAATCCAGTAGTTAGCATAGTGCTTGACAAAGTAAGGGCTTAATAAATACTAATATTACTATTATCATTTGTCAGCCCATAGCACTTTTCTCTTAGACACAATTGTCTGCTGTGTTGTGTCAGTGAGATTCAAATAAAACCCTCAAATCTGACTACTAACTACCTGCTTCAGGGCAACGTTTATGGCACCTGTTACTGACTTGCTGCTTTGGGCTCATGACATTCACCAACAGAAAGGTCACAAGCAAGAGAATGGTAAATAGAAAGGCAGAGTCAGTCCAAAATATAGTACCCATGTGCTAAGATGAATGTCAAGCCTTCAGTTTATGATGAGTGAATGCCAAGATCGCCACTCAGGACAAAATAACAAGCCATGTCACTAATTTCCTGGCATTAGGTTAGAGGCCTGGGTATTTGTGTATTTACATTTGTGGAAGCAATTGTGACTGGTATGAACTGAAGTTATACATAATACTCAGCAGTTGGAATGTGAGGGCAAGAATACTTGAGGGCGACACCTGCTAGGAAATTTCAAATCAGAAGTGACTGGTTCTTCTGGTTTCATTTAACTCCCAGAGCTTTGAGAAAAAACCCAAACTCTCAGCTGCCAAAGTATAACATCAAGCCCTGTGGACGTGAAATTCTAAGCAGTAAAATTGAAAATTTATCGACCGATATCAATTGTGGGCATGGATTTGAATAGACTCTTTTCTTAACAGTCATGATCTCTGCCTTCAGCCAACATCATTTTATTGGAATAGTTAACATATTTACTGAAGGGGCAACAATCTGGGATAATACTTCTGCCAATGTGATCAATTAGACAATTTTTCTTTGATAAAATAACAGAAAAGATGTAAGTTCCACAAATAAATGAGATTTCACTGCACATAGAAATAAATGGATTAAAAAATCTAATGAAATCAAACTGTATAATCAATATGAGAGAAGCATCAGAAAGAAGAAAAACTCTGTATCAGTGGTTTTTTTAGATCCTGATCACCTTTCATGTTAAAGTCCATGTGTTACGAGAGAAGAAGGGAACAGGAAACCTATAGAAGAGCGGAAAATTAGAGGAACTAATTGGTTCGCAAGAGGTAGAAATCTTGGATTTGGCTTGTGGAGGAAATTTTGGTCCAATTCTTTAACTTCCATCTTCCTCTCTCTATCTGTAATAATAATTGTGATATTTGTCAAGAGTTTACTAGGTGCCACGCACATAGTACAGCATAGCAAGTGCTGGGGAGATACAAGCTCTTCAGGTCAGAAACTGTCCCTTTCCCACATGGGGCTCACAGTCTAAGAGGGAAAAAAAGATATTGGATCCTGTATTACAGGTGAGGAAACTGAGGCACATAGAAGTGAAGTGACTTGTTCAAGATCTAGGCCATTTTGCTTCACTGGTCATGGCTTTGTGAGACAGGGGTATTAACTGCAGATATTTTATCACAGGACAGTCCTTCTTTTGATCCAAATCTGTAAAGATAATGGTGTGCAAGAACCCCTAACGTTTTGAGAACCACTTAATAATAATGGTAATAATAATAATGACATTTGTTAAGCACTCACTATGTGTCAAGCACTGTTCTCAGCACTAGGCATATACGAGCTAACCAGGCTGGAAGCAGTCCCTGTCCCACTTGGAGCTCACAGTTTTAATCCCCATTTTCCAGACGAAGTAACTGAGGCGCAGAAATGTGAAGTGACTTGCCAAGATCACACAGCAGAAAGTGGCGGAGCCAGGATTAGAACACAGGTCTACAACTAGTCTAGACTGTGAGCTTCTTTGGGCAGGGACTTTGTCTACCAACTCTTTCTTTTGTACTCTCGCAACTGCTTAGTACAGTGCTTTGCACGTAGTAAGCACTCACTAAATACAGTGATCAGCTGATAGTCCTGCTTCTAAGGAGTCCTCAGGAATTCTTACATGGACATATCTGCCTATGTCCTAGCGGGAGACCATTTCAGAATTGCTCCCTCCAAGCTCAGTCCACCCACCGCATTGTACTCTTCTAAGCACTTAGTGCAGTGCTTTGCACACAGTAAGCACTTAATAAATATGATCGAATGAATGGGTGAATGTCCCTACCTCTCGGGAGACTCTGAACAGCTCCCAGAGTTCAAAAGAGACTGAACGCCAGGGGAGGCAGGCAGATCCGCCATCCTCCCCAGCCAGGAGGAGCACTCATCTGGGTAGACTCCAGAGCCAACCAGGAAGCCAAAACCTGGAAAAGAAGCATGCTGCCTCAAATTTGTTGAATGCTTTAATTTTTCCCAAGTACTGTCACATGACACCTCATGTGGTCCTCCCATTGCCTCTCTGAGCTATTCACTGTATGACCTGGGGCACTTCATTTTACTTTCATGCATCGGTTACCTCATCTGTAAGGTAAGAGAAGCAGCGTGGCTCAGTGGAAAGAGCCCGGGCTTTGGAGTCAGAGGCCATGGGTTCAAATCCTGACTCCGCCACTTGTCAGCTGTGTGACTTTGGGCAAGTCACTTCACTTCTCTGGGCCTCAGTTCCGTGATCTGTAAAATGGGGGTGAAGACTGTGAGCCCCTCGTGGGACAACCTGATCATCTTGTATCCCCCCAGCGCTTAGAACAGTGCTTTGTACATAATAAGCACTTAACAAATACCACCATCATTATTATTATTATTATCTATAAAATGGGGAATGAGAGTGTGAGTCCCACATAGGACAGGGACTGTGTTCAGTCTAATTTGCTCGTAGTCACCCCAGCATGTAGTACAGTGCTTGGCACATAGTAAGCACTTAAAAATACCATTAAAAAAGTGCCAAAGCTTCCAGTATCTCAGAGCGGCAGCTGCCAATCAAACCAACCCCTGGGCTAGGCAGGAGGCATCTGAAAAGATGCAAACATACAGCAAGACGATTCTATATACTAGGCCTGCACCGCTTCAGTGACTTCCCCTCCAACCTCCCTTGCTCAGTGCCAGTTTCTCCAGACTGGCTGTTAATGTGCTGCTAAACTAAAATAATTTTAAACACCCTTATGATAATAATAACAATAATATTTGTTAAGTATTTACTATGAGCCAAGGTGGGGTAGATACAAGATAATCAAATCTCATATGGGACTTGCCTAAGGAAGGGGGAACACAGGTTTTGAATTCCCATTTTGCAGACGAGGGAACTGAGGCCCAGAGAAGTTAAGGGACTTGCCCAAGGTCACACAGCAGGTAAGTGGTGGTGGAAGAATTAGAACCCAGTCCTCTGACTCCAAGGCCAAGGCTCTTTCCACTAAGCCATGCTGCTTCTCACGCTGCATCCTCCCTCACTCATTAAATAAAGCAGACCCTGCTTCAACTTTCATTTCTAGCCCAACCGCTCAGAGTGGTAAAGCAAAAATGTAGTAAGTTAGAGAAGGCAGAATCAGGATTAGAATTCGGGTCCTCTAACTCCCACGTCCATGCTCTTTCCACGGGGCCATGCTGCTCCAGTCTCTCCCCTCTTCGGTCCAGACTTCACTCTGATGCCTGTATCCTTTTTTTTACTGACAAGCAGTTCTCACTCTATAAAACCCTCCAATGGTTGCCCAACCAACTCCACATAAAACCTAAACTCCTTTCTATAAGCTTTAAGACACTCAAAAATCAATCAATCAATCAATCATATTTATTGAGCGCTTACTATGTGCAGAGCACTGTACTAAGCGCTTGGGAAGTACAAATTGGCAACACACAGAGACAGTCCCTACCCAACAGTGGGCTCACAGTCTAAAAGGGGGAGACAGAGAACAGAACCAAACATACCAACAAAATAAAATAAATAGGATAGAAATGTACAAGTAAAATAAATGAATAAATAGAGTAATAAATATGTACAACCATATATACATATATACAGGTGAGCGCCGGGGAGGTTACAAGGTTATCAGGTTGTCCCACGGGGGGCTCACAGTCTTCATCCCCATTTTACAGATGAGGGAACTGAGGCCCAGAGAAGTGAAGTGACTTGCCCAAAGTCACACAGCAGACCAAGTGGTGGAGCCGGGATTTGAACCCGTGACCTCCAACTCCAAAGCCTGTGCTCTTTCCACTGAACCACACTGCTTCTCTAAAAATCTCTCTCTCCTACCTGACCACAGGGATCTCCTACTGCTACTCAACCCACACCCATCCATCTTACCTCCTTCCCTTCCCCACAGCACCTGTATATATGTATATATGTTTGTACATATTTATTACTTTATTTATTTATTTATATTACTTGTACATATCTATTCTATTTATTTTATTTTGTTAGTACGTTTGGTTTTGTTCTCTGTCTCCCCCTTTTAGACTGTGAGCCCGCTGTTGGGTAGGGACTGTCTCTATATGTTGCCAACTTGTACTTCCCAAGTGCTTAGTACAATGCTCTGCACACAGTAAGCGCTCAGTAAATACGATTGATGATGATGATGAACCCACACACTCCACTCCTCTATATTTTGGTCTTGTCTATCTCACCACCAGCTCTTTGCCCTCATCCTTCCTCACCCTTCAGGCCCTTGGGCCAGAGACTCCTCACCCTTCATACCCGACCGTTCATGACACTACTCCCAAACTCTCCTAAAATCACATCTCCTCCAAGAGCCCTTCCTAGACTAAGCCCTTTATATCCTCTATCTTCCTTACCCCCTGCCTTGACTTGGCTATATAACCCTTAAACACCTTGACATTCACCCTAGTCCCACAGGCAGCATGGTGTAGTCGGGAGAGCACAGGCCTGGGAATCAGAAGGTCATGGGTTTTAACCCAGCTCTGCCACTTGTGTGCTGCTGTGTGACCTTGGGCAAGTCACATTACTTCTCTATGCCTCAGTTACCTCATCTGTAAAATGAGGGTTGAGATTGTAAACCCATGTGGGACAGGAACTGTGTCCAACCTGATTTGCTTGTCCACCCCAGCACTTAGTACAGTGCTTGGCACACTGTAAGGGCTTATCAAATACCATAATTATTATTATTATATAGATAGATATTCTTATTCGCTAATCCCCCGTCCATAATTTATTTAGATGGCTTTCTCCTCTTATAGGCTGTAAGCTCCTTTTGGGCAGGGATATGTCAACCAACTCTATTATATTGTCCTACCCCAAGCACTTAGTATGATGCTCCGCACACAGTAAACACTCAAATACAACTGATTGATTCATTCATTCATTCAATCGTATTTATTGAGTGCTTACTGTGTGCAGATTACTTTTCAGATTGCTTGTAGGGTGTGAACTGTAACTGAGAATGTACACCCCAGGACCTTCCGTCATTCATTCAAAATATTTTATCAGTTAATTCCCCTTGAATTGTCATGGTCCCAAAATGTGAGCATCTAGGTGGGGCCTGAAGAGCCTACTGGGAAATTCACTTTGCATATGAGTGTGGATTCAGATATGTAGGTGTGCAAGCCCAGAGGTGTCTGAGTTCAGCTGGGTTTTGGTCCAGTGGAAAGAAGCTCCCCTCTGGGAATTAGGAATCCTGGATTTTAGTCATGGCTTGGCCTGCTGGGGCCAAGCCACCAGGGGTGGAGGGTTTTTTTGTCCAAAGAACCACTTAAGACAACCTGTAAGGTGGACCACGGAAGCTAAGACAAACACCTGTCCAGTCAAGGCATTAGAGCAAGGCATTGGCCCAGAGGAACAGCATGGCCTAGTGGAAAGAACATACACTTGGAAGTCAGAGGACCTGGGCTCTAATCCCAGCTCTGATAGCTGCCTGCGGTGTGACCTTGGTTAAATCACTTCACTGGGCCTCAGTTTCCTCACCTACAAAAAGAGGATTCAATACCTGTTCTCCCTCCTACTTATACTGTGAGCCTCAGTATCTGACCTGATTAACTTGTAACTACCCAGTAATTTGGACAGAGTTTGAACCACAAGTAGTATTTACCAAATGCAATACGAACATAATAATAATAACAACCAGAAATACTTTGGGGTCACTTTGTCTGTAAATGAAGCCTGCATATACATGGCCTTCACAGCCACTTAGCAATATGCTGGGCGCATGACTTTTGCTCAAACCACTCAAAAATATACATGTGTAAAGATTACCCTTTACAGTGCTGACTGGTTCACCATTTACAGAAACTATAGCTACCTGATGAGAAGCAGTGTGGCTCAGCGGAAAGAGCCCGGGCTTGGGAGTCAGAGGCCATGGGTTCTAATCCCGGCTCCCCCACATGTCTGCTGTGTGACCTTGGACAAGTCACTTCTCTGAGCCTCAGTTACCTCATCTGTAAAATGGGGATTAAGACTGTGAGCCCCACGTGGGACAACCTGATCACCTTGTATCCCTCCAGAGCTTAGAACAGTGCTTTGCACTTAGTAAGCGCTTAATAAATGCCATAATTATTATTATTTCAAAAGTCTGTTGGTTTCACAACAATCCAGTTGTGCCTCTGCTTCTGGACAAGTTTTTTTTTTTCTAATTGACACATGCCAGGCTAATCTATTGTAGTTATTTCCTAATTGTCTGCTGCCATCCTACATAGTCTGAGCTTGTGTTGCCCTATGGCTTCAAAGTAATGATTCTGCCCTCCCTGAGTTTGCGTGCCCCTATGCAGATGTACACTGCATTTACCCAAACCTACAAAGTTTTTAGAGAAACAAGAAATGAACATGCTCTTTAAAGAATTTCCGAGAAGTTTTGAATAATTCAAATAGAATGCAAAACATTATTCAAGTGTATCTGAAACAAGTACTTAGAATTTTGAAAACTTTAGGGATTCCAAATATACAGACTTCCTCTACTGCTTCTCAGGCCTCTGTACTTTCTTGGCTGGTGTCCATAAACAGTGGTGGTGACAGAAGCAAGTGTGGACATGGCAGGGCGGGAGTGAGAAGACACTGGGGATCTTGGAGGGTGGCCAAGTCAGGGCCATAAATAGCTCAACCATGATGATAATATTTAAATGATACAGATATATCTGGAACATGTGAACATTTCCTTACTGGATTCTGCATGTATTTTTGGATTTAATTACAAATCACTGAACGATGAAAAACATGATAATAATAATAATAATAACGGCATTTTTAAGCACTTACTATAATGATGGCTTTTGTTAGGCACTTGCTATGTGCAAAGCACTGTTCTAAGCACTGCAAGGTGATCAGGTTGTCCCACATGGGGCTCACAGTCTTTATCCCCATTTTACATATGAGGGAACTGAGGCCCAGAGAAGTGAAGTGACTTGCCCAAAGTCACACAGCTGACAAAAGGTGGAGACAGGATTAGAATCCGTGGCCTCTGACTCCCAAGCCCGGGCTCTTTCCACTGAGCTACATTATCATGTGCCAGTAACTGTACTAAACACTGGCGTAGATACAAGCAAATCCGGTTGGACTCAGTCCCTGCCCCACATGCTGATCACAGTCTCAATCCCATTTTATAGAAGAGGTAACTGAAGCCCAGCAAAGTGAAGCGACTTGCTCAAAGTCACACAGCTGGCAGATGGCAGAGCTGGGATTAGAGCCCAGGTCCTCTGACTTCCAGGTATGTGTTATTACCTAAGAAGCAGCGTGACTCAGTGGAAAGAGTCCAGGCTTTGGAGTCCGAGATCATGGGTTCAGATCCTGCCTCAGCCACTTGTCAGCTGTGTGACTTTGGGCAAGTCGCTTAACTTCTCTGGGCCTCAGTTACCTCATCTGGAAAATGGGGATGAAGACTGTGAGCCCCTCATGGGACAACCTGATCACCTTGTAACCTCTCCAGCACTTGGAAGAGTGCTTTTAGACTGTGAGCCCACTGCTGGATAGGGACTGTCTCTATATGCTGCCAACTTGTACTTCCCAAGCGCTTAGTACAGTGCTCTGCACACAGTAAGCGCTCAATAAATACGATTGATGATGATGATGATGATGATAGTAAGCGTTTAATAAATGCCATTATTATTATTATTACCTACCCCAGCACTTAGTACTCTGCCTGCTCTAAAAAATCAAACAAATGAAAAAATGGTGAACCAAACCAATCAGGGAGAAGCACTGCGGAACAAGTATAGGGACCGGGTTTAGGAGAGAAGGAGATCTCAGCTATTTTGAGGTGAGGGAAGTGAGCTGTATGCCTGGGAGTGTAGGGCACGGGGAGAGCTTGTGCTGTGGATCCTGGATGGGCACAGGGCACAGAGAAGGATAAAAGAGTGTCCTGGGAGGTTCAGAATCCAGCGTCTAGGGCTCTGGATGAGTGAGACTCTCGGGATGCCAACTGAGAAAAACAGAGGGTCATGGACAGGGAAATTAGTAGAACCAGGGAAAACCAGTTTGAACCCGATTTATTTTTGTTTGTTACCTGATTAAGAATGTATTAAATATTTTTGAGATAGCCAATCTTGGGGTCTACCTTCAGTGGGGACTGGTGGAAAAGATCTGGGTGTCAGGGATACACAGGGACTGGGTAGCCATGGGCATGGAAAGGAGTGCTTTGGCCAGTGTTTAGTATTAACAGTGTGAGCCCAATGTGGAACAGGGATTGTGCCCAAACTGGTTAACGTGTATCTACCCCCAGTGCTTAGAACAATGCTTGCCACATAGTAAGTGCTTAACAACTACCACAATTATTATTATTACAGTGCCTAATGCTTAGCACAGGGCCCAGTGCTTAGTAGTGTCCCAGCACTTAGTACAGTCTCTAGCACATAGTAATCAATCAATCATATTTATTGAGCGCTTACTGTGTGCAGAGCACTGTACTAAGTCTTGGGAAGTACAAGTTGGCAACATATAGAGACAGTCCCTACCCAACAGTGGGCTCACAGTCTAAAAGGGGACTGTAAGTACTTATATATAGTATATATAGTATAGTAAGCACTTATATGTACCATAATAATAACAATAATAGCCTTTGGGCTTCTTGCAGCCTGCCCCAGTAGGGCAGTGCTAGCCTGGTCCCTGATGATCTTTACAACATCAGGGAGATGCTTGGGATTCAGCTGTAGAATGGTGACAGTGATAGGGTGCAGGGACATAGGGAGGAGCGAGTAGGACTTCCCCAAATCCTGCAGAAGATGAACAAAAGAAACGGAGGGCTTTAGGATCCAAAGAAGGCTACCCGGGCTCCAAGTACTACTGAAGTGACTTTGGGAAATCTTTCAGCCTGGATTTAGGGCTCAAAACACCTGGTAACCTCACAGTAGCAGATTGGAGAAGGAAAAGACAAAAGGCAGTGAGATAATCAGCAAAGAGGCTGGTGCAGTAATAAAGCGGAACATGATGTGTTTGTATCTGCATGACAGCACTTAGGAGAGGAAAGGGTAGATTCTAGAGATAATAATAATAATAGTAATAATGATGGTATTTGTTAAGCTCTTACTATGTGCAAGGCACTGTTCTAAGCACTGGGTAGGTTACAAGGTGATCAGGTTGTCCCAATGGGGGCTCACAGTTTTAATCCCCATTTTCCAGATGAGGTAACTGAGGTCCAGAGAAGTTAAGTGACTTCCCCAAAGTCACACAGATGACACTTGGTGGAGCCGGGATTCAAATCCATGACCTCTGACTCCAAAGCCTGTGCTCTTTCCAATGAGCCACGCTCTGTATGTTCTCTGAGAGAGAAGAGAAGACATCCAGAGATGTAACGAAGGTAGAATTTCATGACTCACTGAATTTGTGGATTGAATGAGAGAAATAAATCAGGGCTAATTTCAAGATTGTGATACAGGGAGGATGTTGCTATTGTCAACGATGATGAAAAAGACACGGGGAGGACAGGGTTTGGGTGGGAAGATGAGAAGTTCCGATTTGGACATGCTACGTTTGAAGTATAGGGGTAAGGTAGGAGATAATGTATGACGGCAAGAAAAAGCTGGAGAGGTAGACTTGGGAATCATTCACATAGTGATGATAGTTGAAGTTGTGGGAGAGGACAAGTTCTCCAAGGGAATGGGTGTAGCGAAAATGGAAGACACTCAGAACTGAACCTTGAGCAACTCTCACAGTTAGGGGGTGGGGGGTAGAGGAGGCTCCCAGGAAAGAAATTTAAATGGAGTGGTCAGAGACATAGAAAGGGAAACAGGAGAGGTCAGTTTCAGTGAAACCAAGGCTAGACAATGTTTCTGGGAGAAAGAGGTAGTCCACAGTGTCGAATAAGATGTTCAGGAAGATTAGGATGGCATAGAGGTCATTGGAGTTGGAAAATAAGAAGTCACTGGTGACCTTAAAAAAGGAAATTTCTGTGGAGCAGAAGGAGTGGAAGCCAGATTGCAGGGTGTCAAAGAGAGAATTGGAAGAGGGGAAAGCCATGCTCAGTTTAAGAAGTGGGATCCCCATTACTGAAATTCATAAAGATCATTTGATTATATGCTACGTTCCTAGAGCAACCAGTAACTCTGCAGTTCACTTAGTTTGGTTAGTTAACTTTGCAGAGTTGCATATTGCAGAAAACAAGTATTAAATGTTCACTGAAATGAATATCATTAGTATTTTTGGTTTAGCTATTGTGACCATGTAGATAATCTGGCTTGATTAACTTAATCGGTAATTTTTGGGAAAAACTCATTAATCTAGTGCATATTATTCAGAACAGTTGCACTCAAACTTTTGCAATAAAATTTTGTATTCTAAGAAATTTTCCAGTTTCATTATATTTTGGTTTCTATAATTCTCTTTCTGCAATGTTCTCAGGGGTTTAAAAAGATTCTCGTCTCAAATAGGCATTTCCTCCCCCCACCTTACAATATATAAAGGACGAATCACTGCTGTGTCTTGCAAAACAAATAAAATGTGACTACTCCAAGTCACATGAACTTTAAGACAACTCACAGTAAGGTTAAATATATACAATTGTCACCCTAATCTTTCTAATCACTCCTTGCCAAAATTGGCAATGCAACAGTTACAACTAGCGTCTGGGTCCAAAGTTGTTTTTTCCTTAACGCTGAATTAGAGAATGCAGTAAACATGTAATTTTATACAATAATAGATTTGAAATGGGAGCCAAGTGACAGAGTTCAGCAGTTGGCCTTAAATAAATACTCAACCTCCCAAACATTAGGCAATACAACTACTCAAACGTTTAGCACCTCTAAAAAGTATGGAGTTTCAGACTAAAACTGTAGGTGTGACAGAAGGTTGAAAGCATAATTAGGTATCTATAAAATAAGAAGTTACATCCAAGTAGGCTTCTGAGTGGATTGGCTTTCCTCTCACCTGCCTCTTAGTTTTAATAACATTCTCAGTTTGTGACCTGGCTTGACTTCTACCCTTCAAGACTCTTATTTGTACAATCTGTAATTCTTCAATCATAATGTTGGGTGAAATTATTTAGTCTATGCTTTTGTCTATAGGAAAGCTTATCACCTAAGCTCCAATAGTAGATGGGTGTGTAGCCTATTCTTATACGTATTCAAAAAAGGAGATTCCACTTCTTCAATCAGTAACCCATTTCAGTGCCTGAAAACTACCATGACAGGAATTGATATTTTCCCAAATGAACATTTTAGGAGAAGTTTCCATTTTATTCCCAATTACACATAGGAAAAACCTAACACCTGGGCTTAGTGCATATTATGGGGAATTCATTCAATCATATTTATTTAAGCACCTACTTTGTGCAGAGCACTGTACAAAGGGCTTGGGAAAGACCAATAAAATGATAAACAGTGACAATCGCTGACCACGACAAGCTCATAGTCTAGAGGGTGGGGGGGAGACAGACATTAATACAAATAAACAAACATCAATACAAATAAAATTACAGATTTATAAAAAAAATCCTGCAGGGGTGGTTGCCCGGGAAGAGCAAAGGGAGCAAATCAGGGTGACACAGAAGGGAGTGGGAGATGAGGAAAAGTGGGGCTTAGTCTGGGAAGGCCTCTTGGAGGAAATGTGCCTTCAATAAGGACTTGAAGGGCGGGAAAGTAATTGTCTGGCGGATTTGTGGAGACAGGGTATTCCAGGCCAGAGACAGGACATGGGCCAGGGATTGGCGGCAAAACAGACGAGATTGAGACACAGTGAGAAGGTTAGCACCAGAATAGCTGGGCTGGGCTGTAGAAGGAAAGAAGCGAGGTGAGGTAGGAGGGGGCAGGTGATGGAGTGCTTTAAAGCCAATGGTGAGGAGTTTGTGTTTGATATGGAGGTGGATGGGCAACCATGGAGATTCTTGAGGAGGGGGGTGATATGTCCTGAACGTTTCTGTAGAAAGATGATCTGGGCAGCAGTGTGAAGTATGGACTGGAGTGGGGAGAAACAGGAGGTTGGGAGATCAGCAAGGAGGCTGATGCAGTAATTTAGGTGGGATAGGATGAGTGATTGTATTAATGTGGTAGAAGTTTGGATGGAGAGGAAAGGGTGGATTTAAGTGATGTCATGAAGGTGAGACTGACAGGATTTGGTGATGGATTGAATATGTGGGGTGAATGAGAGAGAGGAGTCAAGGATAACACCAAGGTCACAGGCTTGTGAGATGGGAAGGATGGTGGTGTCATCTACAGTGACGGGAAAGTCAGGGAGAGGACAGGGCTTGGGTGGGAAGATGAGGAGCTCTGGTTTGGACATGTTAAGTTTGAGGTTATGGGAGGACATCCAAGTAGAAATGTCTTGAAGGCAGGAGGAGAGGTGAGCCTGGAAAGAGGGAGAGAGATCAAGGGAGGAGAATTTAGATTTGGGTATCATCCGCATAGAAATGGTAGATGAAACCGTGGGAGCGAAAGAGTTCTCCAAGAGAATGAGTTTAGATGGAGAAAGGGAACTGAGAACTGAACCTTGAGGGACCCCCAGAGGTAGGGGGTGAAAGTCAGAGGAGGAGACTGGTATATATGTTTGTACACCTGTATATATGTTTGTACAGATTTATTACTCTATTTTACTTGTACATATTTACTACTCTATTTTGTTAATGATGTGCATTTAGCTTGAATTCTATTTGTTCTGATTACTTGACACCTGTCCACATGTTTTGTTGTCTGTCTCCCCCTTCTAGACTGTGAGCTCGTTGTTGGGTAGGGACCATCTCTATATGTTGCCATCTTGTACTTCCCAAGTGCTTAGTACAGTGCTCTGCACACACTAAGCACTCAATAAATACGATTGAATGAATGAATGAATGAATGAATAAATGCAAAGGAGACAGAGAATGAGCTAAGTAGAACCATTAATCCATTATGGAAGCATACTCAAAACTTCCGTGCCAATGCCATAATCTCTGGGATTGGCACATCAATCTGATTGACAGACTGCATTTTTCCATCTTGTTTTACTTTCCTATCCCTGGGGCTAGCCCCTATGTCCTCAAAACAATCTCTGGGCCGGTGACAGGTGGAAACATTTGGCTGGAAGGAAAGACAACTTCCAATTCCCTGGGAACTCAGATTTTAAATGGTTTTACTGTATTTCCATATCAATCCCATAATAATAATACTAGTGATAATAACTGTGGCATTTGTTAAGAACTTACAATGAGGCAAGCACGTACTAAGCGCTGGGGTAGGTCCCATATGGGGCTACCAGTCAAAGCAGGAGGGAGAACAAGTATTGAATTTCAATTCTCCAGATGAGGGATCGGAGGCACAAAGAAGTTAAGTGACTTGTCCAGCAGAGAAGTCGCAGAGCTAGGATTAGAATCCAGGTCCACTGACTTCCAGCCCTGGCACTTTCCACTAGGCCACACTGTTTCTGTACAAGGAAGCTATACTACACATCTGCTATCTTTTCTTTTTGAGCCCCACGGGCAATTCTGACAGCAAATCGTGCTGCATTGTGTCATAACTACTAGTCACCAATCCCTTTTCACTGGCTAGAAAGAGAGACTGGCATTAATTCATTCATTCCACCATATTCATTAAATGCTTACTGACTGCAGAGCACTGTACTAGGCGCTTACTAACACGGCCATCAGGCAGCAGGTGAAATCATCCCAGATTTATTTATATTTATGGGAAATGACACGGCAGTTATGATGAGCATGATATTATTGCCACTGTAGAGATGGATAACAGAAGGTCACTATCTTTAATATCCTTGAAGAGTGATATGGCAACCCCCTGCGCCAGGATCATTGTGAAAATGAGTCATCTAGTCTCAACAGGCAAAACACCTTGCCTCTATGATCTCACCCAAATGAAATTTAGCCCAGTCTTGCCCAAGATCTCTCAGCAGGCAAGGATGCAAGCTGGGATTATTACCCAGGTCCTATGCTCTTTCGACTGAGCCATGATGCTTCCCTGTTTTTCATTTTGTTTATTCGTCTGCTTTCGTTATTTCCACTGTATATATCGTCAACATGCACCACTTTTTCTAATAGGGTGAGAGCTCTTAGAGGTCTGGCATTATTTATTCATTTACTTCCTATCTTTCCTAAGTGCCTAGGAATTTGCTTTGCCTCAAATAGGTACTCTGTAAATACGCTGATACTGAATGATACACAGAGGTGCAATCTCAAGGCAAACCGCCCCCCCCCAAAAAAACCCTAATCCACTTGACCCTAATGTATCACTTTTCAATCCTTCCATGATGAATTGTGAAACAACATATTGGCAGCAAATCTCTCTATTGTTAACTGACTAAAGAGGGAGATACCATTAGCACAATTAAGATAAATGTGGATTCTATGAAATGTTTTCAGCCTATTAGATTTGCCCTGTGAGATCACAGCCAGAGGGAAAGAGAGGGAATTGGTGCTGACAAATTTCACAACGGATGCCTCAGCTGAGGTGGGTGCAAGTTTGTCTTTCTACTAGGTGTTCAAGATCTCAGTTTTTCTTCAAGGAGTAAACTACAGGTTTCGCTGGCAAAAGCCATGAAACTTGGAATGTGGCATCTTATTTTTCCATGAGCAACTGTTCCTATTACTTCAAATATCCTAGAGCTTAACTTTTGACCACAAGAAGGCCACCACTCTTATTAAATGAAATAACGTGCTTTTCATTTTTAATTCAGTCCTGCAAAACATCAGAGTGATATCAGAAATAAGCTGCTTTTTGTAGCCTGCATTCATCCCCAATTCATCCATATGGCTGGAGCCAAAATGTGGCTTGCAAATGGGGAACCCTGGACTGCTACACAGACAGAAGATTTTATTACCTGTACTTTCCAGTTCCTCAGTCTTGTCTACAATGGCCTTGTAAATAAGAAGCTTGAGAAATATAACATTTGCAAACAGAACTGCAATTCCTTCTTCCTTCACTACACCTACTGTAACTTATTTAGCTGTCCCTAACTCTTTGCTTTAATGCCTATTCAATTATCAAAACCGTATAGAAATAATGGTCTTTTAATTATTCTTTTTTAAAAAAATAGTCTTCAGCAACTGTTTTGAAACAAATTCCTCCAGTATTTGAGTTACTTCCTGGCAGTAAATTTGGTTATTTTTGCAAGGTTTACAAACCACTGAAATATTTGGGTCTCAAAAATGGGTATAACAATAAATTGTTGATTCAATAATCGACAATACTATTGATGCCTGTCTAATTGTTTGGATTTCTGTCTCCACCTTTCTAGACTGTGAGCCTGTTGTTGCGTAGGGATTGTCTCTGTTGCTGAATTGTACTTTCTAAGCACTTAGTACAGTGCTCTGCACACAGTATGCACTCAATAAATATGATTGAATGAATTAATTAATCAATGGTATTGACTGAGTGCTTACTGTGTGAAGAGAACGATATAACAAGGTTGGTCGACACGTTCCCTGCCCACAAGGATTTTAGAGTCTAGAAAGTGGAGACTGACATTAAAGAAAAACAAATAAATATAGGGGTGGCCAGATGCTTTTCTAACTAGGCATTCTCTGGTTAATGTGGCTTATTCTATTGACATAATTAATTCCCCCATTAAGATGGTTGGGTGAGTGGTGTGAATGCTTGTGTGGACAGTTGGAGGTTCTGAGCATGGGTCTGGGACTCAAAAGGACCTGAGTTCCAATCCTGGCTCCACCACTTGTCTACTCTATGACCCTGGACAAGTCACTTCACTTCTCTGTGCCTCAGTTACCTCATCTGTAAAATGGGGATTGAGACTATGAGCCCCATGGGACAGGGACTGTGTCCAGTCTAATTTGTTTATATCCACCCAAGTGCTTAGTACAGTGCCTGGCACATAGTAAGCACTTAACAAATGCCATCATTTTTTTTTTAAATCCCAGCACCATCAATTGTCAGCTGTGTGACTCTGGGCAAGTCATTTAACTTGTTTGTGCCTCAGTGACCTCATCTGTAAAATGGCGATTAATGTTGGGACCTCTATGTGAGCCATGGACTGTATCCAAACTGATTAGCTTGTGTCTCCCCCAGAGCTTAGAACAGTGTTTGACACATAGTAAGTGCTTAACCAATACCATTCCCTCTGGATGGTAAGCTCATTGTGGGCAGGGAATGCATCTGCTTGTCATAGTTTACTCTCCCAAGTGCTTAGTACAGTGCTCTACTCACAGCAAGTGCTCAATAAATGTGATTGATTGAACAAATGAATGAATGACTCCTCTAGCTTCCATCCCTGCCCTGCTGGAATCCTCAAATGACCATCTTACCCTGATTTAGCACTAATGAACATTGTCCTTAACTTTATGCTTAGCCCTAATGTTTGAGGGCACACTATTATTGACTTCCATCTTTTTCAGTTTTCTGTGTTTTGTAAGCTCCTCCACTAGACTGAAAGCTTCAAGAGGGCAGGGATCACGTCTAACAGCTTTACTGTATTGTACTGTATTGTGTATACTATGCAATAATAATGATGGTATTTGTTAAGCACTTACTATGTGCCAAACACTGCTCTAAGTGCTGGGGTAGATACAAGGTAATCAGGTAGTCCCACGTAGGACTCAAAGCCTTAACCCCCATTTTACAGGTGAGGTAACAGGCATAGAAAAGTTACGTGGCTTGACCAAGGTCACACAGCAGACAAGTGGCAGAGCTAGGATTAGAACCCATGACCTCTGACTCCCAAGCCTGTGCTCTTTCCACTGAGCCACACTGCTTCTGAGAAGCAGCATAGCATAGTGAATAGAGCACTGGCCTGGAAGTCCAAAGGTTGTGGGTTCTAATCCCAGCTCTGCCACATTTCTGCTGTGTGACCCTGGACAAGTCACTTCACTTCTTTGGGCCTCAGTTACCTTACATATAAAATGGGGATTGAAACTGTGAGCCCCAGCTAGGACAAGGATTGTGTCCATCTTGATTTGCTTGTTTCTTCTCCAGTGCTTAGTACAGTGCCTGGCACATAGTAAGCACTTAAATACCATCATTATTAATACTATCATCATTACTCTTCCAAGAACTTAGTACAGTGCTCTGCACACAGTAAGCACGCAATGAATATCATTGATTGATTGTAGCTACTGGTCAGAGCTGGAAGGTCAAATATTGAAATGTCTACAATCCAGGAGTCCTCCTAATGGTCACAGAGCTGAATCTCTTTGTATACATTTGATAGTGGAGCTAAGAGAGCCTGCTGCTTCATAATTTTGGAATAATTCAATTACCTGAGCAGCTGGCCATCTACTCTAGCCTCTGTACATTCTCAGTAATTGAGCATTTAATAGGCAACAACAACTTGGCCACTGTAATGTTTAAACCCTGAAAATGTCATTTAGTAAAGGAATGCTTCAGTGCACTAAATGATAACCCTATAACCTGAAATAATTAATGCAGCTTCCAAAAGTGCCTAATTTACTCACATGGGCTTCAATATTCCTTAACTCTATCATTTTAAATAAGTGGTAGCGAGCCTGAAAAAAATAATCCATAGCTATGAAAAGCATTCATTCATTCAGTCATATTTATTGAGCGCTTACTGTGTGCAGAGCGCTGTAATAAGCATGAGATGATAATGTACCAGTTGAAACATAGTTGGGGAAAAGGAATACCCAACAGTAGAGTTGGTGAACTTTTCTGAAGCCAGGGAGGTGCTGTGTTATTAACAAGAAAAAGGGTCAGGCCTCTGACCTTTCCCAAGACCTTAATGCAAATTCCTACTTGAAATGGCCAACAGAAAGCAAATATTAAGGGGACTGTCCTTTCCATACCCATTTCAAAGCAAGACAAACTAAAAATCCATACATTCAGCTGATTATTTTGGATGTGAAAGAGTAAGTCAATGGTATTAATATTCAGTGAGGAATGGGCACAAGTCCTGTGACTAAAACCTGGACTGAGTGATTGGAATTTATCCCCTTCAGAAAGAAGTTTATTCCAATAATTTCTTCTTGTCTGCAGGGATACTGCCTAGCTTGGACTGCAAAACTCAGACTCCTTCTTGAACTCTTATATTTTGAAATAATGGGAATCCATGGAGCTTGACCAATTCAAGTCCTGGAAAGAAAGCTTTATTCATTCATATCACATTTATTCAGCTCTTACTGTGTACAGAGCACTATACTTAGTGCTTGGGAAAGTATGATACAACAATAAGCAGTCACATTCCCTTCCCACAACAAACTTATAGTGTAGATGTGGAGAAACTGACATTAATATAAATAAATAACAGATACGTTCATAAATTCTGTAGGGCTGGGCGGGCGGAGTACCAAGGGAGCAAATCAGGGTGTGAGAGAAAAGGAAAGGGGAGGCTTAGTGAGGGAGTGAGAGAAAAGGAAAGGGGAGGCTTAGTGAGGGAAGGCCTCCTGTATGAGATATGCCTTCAATAAGGCTTTGAAGGCAGGGAGAGTAGTTGGCTGTTGGATTTGGGGAGGGAGGGCATTCCAGGCCAGAGGCAGGATGCCGGCGAGGGGTCAGGAGTGAGATAGGGGACACTAGAGATGTCTCAACTTCTCTCTGGCCCTTTGGCTTTCTCCTTTCCACCTTACAGCAACAAATCCCTAGCCCACATCACATGATCTAGCTGAGCAATATACTGAAACATTAGTAATTAATAGGCTTAGAATCACTGCTAGATAGCTCTACCTTAAAAAAGTAGGTTATGTGATTTTTTTCTTTGGTTTGCTTAGTGTACGGAGGAGATAAGATTCTCTAGAGTCAAGGCTAGGCTTAGTCTGAATACTTCACCAAGAAATCCTTAAATTTCCTGGCATTAAGATTTGGGATCTTGAGTGGGAGGGTGACAGTAATGTAAGCTAGATGGTAAGGTTGTTATGGGTAAGGAACAATTCTGCTAATTCTATTGAACTGTACTCTCCCAGGTTTTTAGTACAGTGCTCTGCACATAGTAAGCACTCAATAAATACCATTGATTGACTGATTTGGAGGAGTATAAGATCTACTTGCTAAGTCCATGCAAAAACCAATGGATCCAGACAGCTCTACTACTTCTGATAGTTTGTCTGCCTTGGGCTAACCTTCCAAAGCTGCCAATATAGCTCGGATCATTCCATTTGGGCACTAGACCTCTCGGGATTTTCCCGGTCTCTAGTTCAGTCCTGCTTGCGGTTCCAGCTCTGGGTTTTAGTAAACTGTGCATCCGGTATATGAAATAGAATTCTTCCCCCATAAAACCCATCCCCTATATTGCCTCTGGTAAGTATATTTTATGGGGAACCAGAGGATGAGATGGTTATTAAAGGAAATGCCTAACAAGCCACTTGCACCAATAAAAGCTGACTAGCTCTATTTGGCTTATGGCTAGACTGACCATGCGTCTGAATGGAGTGGCCTGGTTTTTTCTGAGTTTACTTCTGGGATGTTAGAAAAATACACAACTACCCTGGTTAAACCAATTAACCTATGTACTGATGACCCCATGAATGGTCTTGTGCACTGTAAATACTTGCAATTTTGCACTGGATCAAAACAGCTGTGCCTTCCAGAATTTGTAGAACCAATGTCCAAGAATTCTCAAGAACCATCACCGCTCCCAAACCCGTTCTCTTAGTGGCTGAGGGAGAAGGAGAAGGAATAACAGACACTATATCTGACCCATAGCAACATCATGGATACATCTCTCTCAGAACACCCCACCTCCACCTGTAAGCATTCTGGTAGTGTACTCATAGAGTTTTCTTGGTAAAAAATACAGAAGTGGTTTACCAGTGCCTCCTTCCATGCAGTAAATTTGAGTCTCTGCCCTCAAATCTCTCCCAGGCAGCTGCTGCCCAGCACAGGTGAGTTTTGACTTGTAGCAGATTGCCTTCCACTCACTACCCACTATCCAGGCTAGGAATGGAATGGATAAGCCTCTGCTTGACTCCCCCTCCATAGTTGAGACTGGCAGAGTCTCTCCAGGTGTGGGAGATTGCCTTCTTTTGCATTTAGTTTGGAAATTAAACTATTTCATTTTAACGACAGTCAGTACTGCAAATGGCTTCACTGTATTTTGACCAATTCCCTTATCCTCTAAGTATCACATCTGGTAAAGAATTAAATAAATTCCAGACTTGATAACACCTCATAATGGCATTCTGGTTTGTGTCTTCTATCATGTAAAGAAGAATTTCTTTTTAATTGTGCAGCCATATCAAATAGCCTAAAAGTTAAATTATTTCATTTTGCATCATTTGGAAATCTGCATTCTAGTATAAAATTTGTAGTTAGTGATCACTTGATAATGTCATGTAGTTTCACCATTAAGTGCAATATTTGAATAAATGTATCAGTGACTCTGGTCAGTTTGAAGTGCCCTCCACCCTGAGTCATGAAGCCCAGAGAAGCATAACTACTGCTTTCTTTCATTACCCTCCCTCTTTCCTCCAAGAAAAAAAAAGTTAATATGATTTTATGCCATGAATTTGGATTTGAAAAGAAGAACCACACTGCTGATGTTTGTATCTTTAAATGTATATGCTTCTAGAGAGCAGGAACTCACTCTTGCTTTAATTTGATTTATCTGTTGTATAGAATTAACATAGGTTATTGCTTAATGAACTTTATTCTGAATCCTTCATGTCAGGTAGCAGTAACTTTTGTATTTCACTTAAACAACACATAGATACCATGTAGCTACCACGGTGCAGCCACCGAGATCTTTTCCTCTGAACTAAGCGTGCTCTGTAAACATTTTCAATCATCCAAGCTATAAAAAAAGTAAAGCCTTATAGTAACAAAATACTTATTTGTCTCCTTAAGTGCTTGTGTGTAATTCAGTTTAATGATGTTGCACTTTCGTGTGGTCTTTCACTGCCTAGAGGGTAGTTTGTATTGATTTAGTCATTCTGTTACTCTCTCTAACAAACAACCACATAAAACACAGGCTGGAAGAGGAGAAACTTTCTTCAAGTGGAAAAAACACATTTATCAGTGTAATGAAACTTTTGATCCTGAGTGGCATTTAGGAAAATGGGCTCACACTTAAATACAAATCATTAGGAACACACTAATGCAATATAAATAGACTTTTATAGCTTTTGCTCTAGCCATGGTCATTTTGGTTCAAAGCTGCCTAGATTGATAATTAAGTGCTCAGCCTTTTATAGGCTCAATAATCTAGTTTTTAAAACAGGCCATAATCTGTCATTTCAGTACCCCAGACTGGACAAACCACAAGAAATGGGGAAAGCCAGTCAAGGCAGGCAAAATGGGAAGTGAGGCACAGATTTGAAAGAGATGCTTAGATTAGTGGCTTGATACATGGAGCATTCCAGCCCTGGCCCTTCCGATATCCTGATGCATTAAACCATTATGTGTCTTCCTCAATTCCAGTATTTTGTTCTCTTCTACATACAGCAGACTTTGATTCATAAACCCTCATGAATGTGTGCCAAATCTAGCTGAAATTTTAAAATCAGGGCACTTCTTTTATCATAGGATCACATCACTTTCAACTGATTACCCTGACAGGGATGCAAGTTCAGGATAGAATTAAAGCGGCTGGTTAGATACAGGGATACAGAAGTTCAATCCAACCTTCAATTACACATAATCCCCATATGACTATTTTGCTTTAAAACAGGATGATGTCATGCAATTTAATTGCCTCAAGATTTCTGGTAGGTTAGAAAAATAACTCACAGAGAAATATATGCATCCTATGTTTTCATTCATTTAATACCAGTGTTCACTTAAGTTCCTATTTTCAAATGTCATTTTGAGGTTCTTTAAGAAGTTTACTCTCCTTACACTTGTTTTTTTTTCCCCCCCACTGTTGGGGCATATGCCATCCAACATTCTTAGTAATGGAGTTGGAGCAAATACCTCCATTTTCTTACCTCTTATACCAAAGTACTTCCTCAAACTCTTCTTTCTTATTACTGACCTACATAGTTATATTGTTAATTACTGTACATCGAGGGAAACGAAGACAAATAAGTATGAGATACATATGTATGAGAAGCAGCCTGGACTAGTGGAAAGAGCATGGGCCTTGGAATCAGAAGACTTGCATTTTATTGCCCATTCTGCCACCTGTCTGCTGGATGACCTTGGGTAAGTAACTTCTGTGCCTCAGTTACCTCATCTATAAAGTGGGGATTAAGACTGTGAACACTATGTAAAACAAGATCTACATCCAACTCAATTATCTTGCATCTACCCCAACATTTAGTACCCCAGTTCCAAGGGCATAATAATTCCTTAACACATACCATTAAAAAAAAATCTGTGACTCACCCAGATATGGCTGGGTCTCCCCCAGCTTGGTACGTTGACTGTCATGTCACTCTGAGCAGTTGTCCATTTCTACAAAACCCACGTCCTTTCTGTAAGAACCACCCATGTTGCTCTAACTTCCTTTTGATAAGAGTATGAGATGTTGCATACAGTTGATGGGGAAATAGGGTTATAGAGATATGAGTCTCTTCCTATGGTTCCTGGCTATTTTCCACACATCTTCCTCCATTTCTGGAGAGGACCATTATGTTGGCTACAATTTCATTAATTTTTAAAGTTCTGCGGTGAATTAAACTGGGCAAAGACGATAGATTATATTGGGCACTCAGGTAGACAGGGGTTCAGTCCCACAACTCCTTCCTCGTGGTGATCCCCACCCTTTAAAAATCTTCCAACAAACAAATGCGATCTACCCAATTGTGTATAGACCTGACTTTATCCAATGCCTCACACAAGCACACAGTCCTTCTTCTAAAGCCACCCTGAACTGTACCCAAAGAGGCTCATGTTGTTGAAAGAATGATCCCTAATTAAACCATCATGTTATAGCCCAAGCATGTTGAGAAAACAAGTTATGGTAGAATTTCAACTTACTAAATAGAACTTAAAGCAAGAACCTCATTCTGAGTGAAAAGAATGGCAAAATTTATCAATAAAACTGCATTTAGGAATAACTCTAATGCCATCACCCTTTCTGTTGGGAAAAGCCAGAACCACTGCCTTCAGGGATCATTGAGAAATGTAGGATGTTGAGAGTTATTTGGTCAAGCTTATTTGCAAGCTTGAGCTGTACAGTCAATTATGTGGTTGTGCAACCACATTTTTTTAAATAATACAAAGGAATAAGTTTTTACAGTTCTCTGTTACATACCTATAATGGCCTCCAGTTAGCCTCAAGACTTTAACCAAGAAGAGTACCTCTGAGTTCTCGCTAGCTGTCAAGGTGCTAGTTGCTGACTTTCATTGAATCCGTAGCCCTTCTTAAATTAGAGCAGTTCTGAGTGGGGTCAATGGTTTCTTTTGTGACTATAAGTGATGCTGGTTCTGGCTATACAGGTGTGTCAGTTTTTCTCCAAATTGAACATCCTAGATCTGGAAGCCAATCCTCTGGTGATCAAGTCTGTCATTCATTTATGGGATAGGACTTATGCCATAGTTACCCTCTGCCAGACCTGAATGTCTTATCCTTTCAGGAGCCTATGGTAGTATCAATGGTATTCTCAGCCAATCTCACTGGCTGCTACATTTCAGGTGAGTTTCTCCTAACAATCACTAGTTTACTTTGGGATACCTTCCTTTTTTCTTCATCTAAATCCCTTTTGCCAGGGCAAACATTTGGGACAGGTGGTTTACATCTATCTCATTTGTTCATTCTGAAGGATCCAGGTGAATCTATTTTTTTTTTTTTAACCCAGAGAGCCTGGTAATGGGGAAGGATTATGCAAGATAGTGATTCTGCTGTTGGCTCATTTTGGCCACATGAAGCAGCAAATCTCGTAGCAAAAGCTCCTGCTAATAAAGGAGGAAAACTCTGGTTAAACTGAGAACTGTTTTTATTACAAACTCACAGTTTTGAGAAAAAGATACTTTGCCTACAGGTCTCTTTCTCTTACTTGCCAGATTTCTGGCAATTTCCTCTTTCACTGTTACCCAGTCTGAGTTCACCTAAAAGTAATTTCCTCTCTTCCACCCTCCAAACAGCAATTTCTTCTCTCCTGTTATCCATGATTTAGTTGACTTTCCCTGAATGATTTCAGGCTACACTGAAGGTAAGTATGTATGTTCACGTGTGTGGATGGACATAGTGAAACTTGGTTATAGTTACAAAATATGTGAATGAAACAGTAATAAGGCTGGTGCTAGTCATCACGTATTTAAAGACTGCATATAGATTATTCCTTAAAGAGTGGACTGGTGATGACAATCAAGGGAATTTATAGAGCATTTTTGCATTCATAGCATGGCAATATGTTCTTGGAAAAGTACAATATGATAGAGTAGGTAGACATGATCTTGGCCCACGCGGAGCTTACAGATTAGAAGGGAACAGATATTAAAATAAATTATAGTTGGATCTGTAAATACGTATGTACATAAGTGGGGTAAAAATCAAAGTGCTAAAGGGTACATACCCAAGTGCATAATACTGACAATAATAAGTGATTTAGTATTTGTTACTATGTGCCAGGCATTGTACTAAGTACAGAGGTAATAATAATTATGGTACTTATTAAGCATTTACTATGTGCCAAGCACAGTCCTAAGTATTGGATAGATACAAGTTAAGCACATTGGACTCACCCTAAATAGTCCATCTCTAAATAAGGTCTTATTTGGTCACCAATAAAGGGTTTTTTTGTTGGTTTTTTTACTCTAACCCCGTGGCTCAGTGGAAAGAGCACGAGCTTTGGAGTCAGAGGTCATGGGTTCAAATCCCAGCTCTGTCAATTGTCAGCTGTGTGACTTTGGGCAAGTCAGTTAACTTCTCTGTGCCTCAGTTACCTCATCTGTAAAATGGGGATTAGGACTGTAAGCCCCATGTGGGACAACCTGATCACCTTGTAACCTCCCCAGCGCTTAGAACAGTGCTTTGCACATAGTAAGCGCTTAATAAATGCCATCGTTATTACACTGGAGGATGGGTTTGAGGTCTCAGTCCAACTTGCAATACAGAGAGGACTCAGTTTAGTAAATAGGTAGCAGCAAAAACCTCTCTTGCAATTCCACCTGTTACCAACAAAAAAATTTGTTGGAATTTAGCCTGGGTTCATTAAAGTAGGCTATTACAACAGGGTCAGTCACCTTCATGCTCTTTCCTTCTACTCCCTCTTTCTCTAATCTTATAACACTTCCCTGGAAGATTGTATTACAGTTACTACTGCTGAGCCTATGTCACCCATCGGGAGAAAAACGGAACTTTTGGGAGCTGGGATGAGAAAAGGAATCTCCCCCACAGCCCTCACAATTTTCTGTTTGCACCTTATTTGACCCTATGTCAATCAATTCATTACCTTGCCCTTAGCTAAGCAGGGTTTCTTGTCAGTTGACCAGTTGTCTTTTTTTCCAGACTGATTTGGCATTCTTTATCATTAACTATATTGATCTAATTGAGATGATTGAATATGATTTATTGTAAATATCTATTATTTAAAAGGCTCTCTTCTCCAGGATCCACCTGGCCTCTCCCCTCCATGCTTCTATTGCTATTCTCTCCATAATCTCTCTGGCTTCTCTCCGAGGCAGGAGCCAAACTTCCTACCTACAACATCTTGAAAAATTTCCACAAAGAATCACGATGTGTATCTGGACCTTTCAAGGAATGGAATTTCCATTTTCTTGACCTCTCTAGGGGTGGGGCCCCTTGCCTACTCTGAAAGACTAAAACTTGAAAGTGCAGAGATAATGTGCAGATTTTGGTATCAGTCCTCATTTAAGTGTTACTTGGCCTAATTCCTGTTTCTTCAGGAAAAATATAAATCTGAAAATGTGCTTCGCTCTTCACTCACTACATCCCAGTTGTGACTGCCTCATTCTTACCTCCCTCTCTGACTAGCTCTTGTTCATTCCTTCCCTTCGGCCTGGAACTTCTTCCCCCATCACATCTTATCAGACCGATGCTTTCCCCATCTTCAAAGCCCTCCTGGAATTATATCTCCTCCAGGAGGCCTTACCTCATTCATCTCTCATCTTCCTATATATCTTCTAACTGCTGCTTTGGCCTTCCTTGTCTCCCAAGCACTATGGAAGGAACATCATTCTCATAGAATCTACATACACATCTTTGGACTCCATTACTTCTTCCTCCCTGGAATTGATTTTAAGGTCTGTCTCCTTCATTAATCTCTGCTTCTTAAGAGATCATATCTACTAACTCTGTTGTACCCTCCCAAGTGCTTAGATTAATTAGTCTAAGGGGTCTAGTATGCCTGACCCTTTGTGTCCATTCTCCCTGTACCTCAGTTTTTGTGTCCCTATGTCTACCTCTGCCTGTTTCTTCCTGGCCCAGACAAAAGATGGGTCTTTAGTATTTATATACAGACCTAAATTTATATATACATGGATATATAGATAGAAATCTATATATAAACATGGAGATAAAGTATAACTCTCTACCTTGTATATAGATCTAAATAGATAGTAATCTATTAGTAGTAATAGATCTAGTAATTAATCTAGTAATAGATTAATCTCTGCTTCTTAAGAGATCATATCTACTAACTCTGTTGTACCCTCCCAAGTGCTTAGTACTTAGAGTAGGCTATTCAATAAATACTATTGATCGATCAGTCTCAATCTATTCACATGGAATGGGACTTTATTGTACATATATTTGGCACCAATTAATATGCAAGGGCATAGTTAAGGGTAGGCATCTATTTATCTCTCCACTTCCTTTCATTTAAATTCAATTTAGCCTGTAATCGAATTTTCCACCATCCTAATATAGTAATTGTATTCATTCCATTTTTAATAACCTCTCCATTTTTTGTAGCACCTTACTCATCTAAGATCTCAATTCTCAAAAGTTCATGTGGTTTCACCTAGTTTTAGCATACGTTTATCACCGCTAATTCTTAATTATAGATATTTTAAATGGAAGAGAAATTTACATCATAATGGACTAACTCCCTCACAGCTGAGAATGCTGTTAAGCCCTTGAGAAGCTGCATGGCTATATGCAGTCACCTATAGTTTCCTTCTGCTGCAGAACATAGTATGCCTCCTAAAACAGAACTCTGCTTGTATAGGAGAAGTTATGGCCCAATATGGAAAAGTAACGATGCCATGACACAGCCTACGTTAACAATTTTCCTCCTATACAATCTCTAACGACATTGTCATAACCTCGGGTTCACCCACAGAACACTCCTGAGCCCCATACCCCACCAGGAATACAACTAGCAGGGGATAGAATATTTCACTGTTGCAGCATAAACCCCTTCATTACCCTGGCACCCAATAATGGCATTTTGAGATTTCATTACTTGACACTATGGGCATTGCCTTTGGGGAAGGTGGGCATGGAATTGCTTGAATAGTATGCCTAAGCCCTTGTGTCCATTCTCCCTGTACCTCAGTTTTTGTGTCCCTATGTCTACCTCTGCCTATTTTTTCCTGGCCCAGACAAAAGAAGGGTCTTTAGTATTTATATACAGACTAAATTTATATATACATGGATGTATAGATAGATAGACATCTATATATAAACATGGAGATAAAGTATAACTCTTGTATATAGATCTAAATAGATAGTAAATACTTAATTTCTGAATATGATCTATTCACAAATCTTATTTTGAGAGGGGGAAAATAACTCACTGTACCAAGGAATATAATAAGCAAGTGCACTCTTTGATACCTCAGTTTAGTCCATTCTGCCATAATATGTGTTTTGGCAAGGACACTAGTGGGAAATTTGGGAGCATTTTTCATACAATGTGCATCTGTCTGACTATACAACACTCAGTGCAATGTCAGAAGGAATGGTTTTGTCCATGCATGTGGTGTTGTACTGCCCTGAATGTTGTAATACAAGTTTCAACCAATGAATCATGCGTAGTTAGTGAGCGCTTATTATGTGAAGAGCATTGTACTAAGTGCTTGGGAGAGTAGAATACAACAGAATACACATGCACATTTCCTGTCCACAATGAGGTTACAGTCTAGAAGTTTTCTTAAAGGTGAATTTTTTCAAGATCACAACCGTCACATTACAGGAGAACAGACTGTAGATCAATACCAGGAGACTGAACTCCATTTGTGTCTACTAACTATATTGTATCAGAGTCTCCTAAAAGCTTAGTACAGTGCTTTGCACATAGCGAGCACTCAATAAATACCATTGATTGAGAGTCAGTTTCCTCCACTTCTGGACCTTAGCGCCTTGCTTCAGTCCTGTGAATCCCCTCCCAAACCTGTCACACTTTGCTTCCCACCATGGCTGGTTGCCCTGCCACTGCCACTTTCTTTGTGCCGTGAAGGAACATGGCGTAGTGGATAGAGCCAGGGCCTGGAATTCAGAAGGTCATAGGTACTAATCCCGGCTCCATCACTTAATAAATGTAGTATTTGCTAAGTGCTTACTATGTGCCCAGCACTGTACTAAGTGCTGGGGTGGATACAAGCAAATTGGGTTGGACACAGTCCCTGTCCCAAGTGGGGGGCTCACAGTCTCAATCCCCATTTTACAGATGAAGGAACTGAGCCCCAGAGAAGTGAAGATCGCCTGTCCCGCCATCGACCCCCAGCCCACGTCATCCCCCGGGCCTGGAATGCCCTCCCTCTGCCCCTCCGCCAAGCTAGCTCTCTTCCTCCCTTCAAGGCCCTGCTGAGAGCTCACCTCCTCCAGGAGGCCTTCCCAGACTGAGCCCCTTCCTTCCTCTCCCCCTCGTCCCCCTCTCCATCCCCCCATCTTACCTCCTTCCCTTCCCCACAGCACCTGTATATATGTATATATGGTTGCACATATTTATTACTCTATTTATTTATTTATTTATTTATTTTACTTGTACATTTCTATCCTATTTATTTTATTTTGTTGGTATGTTTGGTTTTGTTCTCTGTCTCCCCCTTTTAGACTGTGAGCCCACTGTTGGGTAGGGACTGTCTCTATGTGTTGCCAATTTGTACTTCCCAAGTGCTTAGTACAGTGCTCTGCACATAGTAAGCGCTCAATAAATACAATTGATTGATTGATTGATTGATTGAAGTGACTTGCCCAAGGCAACACAGCAGAGAAGTGGCAGAGCCGGGATTGGAACCCAGGACCTTCTGGCTCCAGGCCCGAGCTCTATCCACTAATCCATGCTGCTTCTCTTGTCTGCACCATGTACGCTTGTCTGCTGTGTGACTTTGGGAAAGTAATTTCACTGCTCTTTGCCTCAGTTACCTTATCTATAAAATGGAGATTGAGATTTTGAGCCCCACGTGAGACAGGGACTGTGTCCAACTCAATTTGCTTGTATCCACCTCAGCACTTAGTTCAGTGCTTGATTCACTGGAGAGGTATAGGCTTTCTCTGAATCTACCTGAGCAGAGGAGGCACAAATTATAAAAACAGGAATCTTTTATGGTAATTAATACTAAGTGATCTGAGATTCTAAAGATATCCTAAAGAGATGCACAGCCACCTAAATGAAATCTATTATCTGCAAATACCCAGTGCATACTTCCTTGTATTTAACAACTTAAAAACAAGGGTGAACACAACATCACTGAGCAAGAGTCCAACACTGAGGCAAATAGGAGACCAAAAATGTTACTGCCAAATACGCCATATATGAATTGCGCCCTAAATTGATCTTTCAATTAATCACCTCAGCTTCAGTTAGAATTATTTTTTAAAAAACATAATTGTCTGAGGTAGCTCTAACCTAGAAATTTGACTTTTCTTTAAGCCACATTCTACGAGTGGTGAATATTATTTTGATGCTCTTAAATCAGGCCCCCAAACTGCCTCAAAAAGAAAAAAAAAGAACATTCTTAAGAAACAGGTTGAGATCCTACCTCACTTCATTCATTCATTCATTCAGTTGTATCTGTTGAGTGCTTACTGTGTGCAGAGCACTGCACTAAGCTCTTGGGAAGTACAAGTTGGCAACATATAGAGATGGTCCCTACCCAACAGAGGGATCACAGTCTAGAAGGAGGAGACAGACAACAAAACAAAACATGTGGACAGATGTCAAGTCACCTCACCACTCTCCGACTACAGCCCAGCCTGGTCAGTACACTCTGATCCTCTGGTGCCAGATTACTCACTGTGCCCCATCTCATCTACCTTGCTGTCGACCCCTATCCCACATCCTTCCCCAGGAGTGGAACTCGCTCTTCCTCCATCTAAACCAGACAACCTCTCTCCGCCTTCAGAGCACAATGAAGCTCACATCTTCTGCATGACACCTTCCCTGATTAAGCTCCAGCTTGCTCTCCCTTCTGCCTCATCTATGCACTTGGATCTTTGGAAATTTGATACTCCCTGCAACCCCAACCCCACAGTACTTATGTACATATCTTTAAATTATTTATTATAAATAATTTATTCATATTGATGTCTCTCTTCCTTTAGACTGTAAGCTCATTATGGGAGGGGAATTTCTGCTGATTCTGGTATACTCTTACAAGCACTTAGAACAGTGCTCTGCACACAGTAAGCACTCAATGAATACCACTGATGGATTGACTTGACTCCAAGAACAAACAGGAGTGAGCCGGAATGGCAAAAGAAATTAGCTAGGCCCTGGACCTTTGAACGAAATCTAACAACATTGTAGCAATGGATTAATGAATTAAACTTGGGACACTACCACAATTTAACTGCAGCAATATAATTATTTTGTAAGTATGGACGTGCAATTTTTTTTATAATTCCAAGGCAGAAAAAAATGATGTTTCTACTTTAGCATAGAAACCAATTGAGGCCTCAAGTCTGCCCTGCCTTGAACCACACTTATTTATTATGGACAATTTTAACAACAACAAAAAAAGCCATGCATGAGCTGCTGTTAGAAAGACAAACACAAGACAGAGAGACATGGAAGGGAAGGAATGGGAGAGACAGAGAGGCATTCTCGGATCCCAGAGTATATTAAAAAGGGGCAGGAAAGGTGATGGAATTCAGTCAGTTTGCAAGAATTGGACAATATGAGACCAAAGGAAAGGTGAAAAGTCATGGATAAAAATACAGATTTTGGGAATAATCTGCATTGGGATGGGAAATTAAATATCAGTCATGAAGATATGCCTACCAACTGAGATCATGGGCTTGCTCCCTGAATTTGTAATGAGTCTGAAAGTTTGTGCTTCAAATCTCTTAATTGACTAACAAAATTAAATGTAGTTGAACATGCATGGACAGATTGGGAGGACTGAATTTATCCTGTCATCAATTAGGATTATTATTATTATTGTTGAAGTCAAGGATAAAAATGCAGATTTTGGAATAATCTGTGTTGGGATGGGAAATGAAACAGTCATGACAACAAGCCTATCAACTGAGATCATGGGTTTGCTCGCTAACTTGTGACGTGTCTGAAAACTTGTGTCTCGGGTCTCTAAATTGGCCAACAAAATATAGTGTAGTTGAACATGCATGGACAAATTAGAAGGACTGAACATATCCCCTCATTCATAGGATCATTATTATTATTATTATTATTATTATTATTATTATTATTATTATTGTTGTTGTATTTGCTAAACACTTACTAATGTGTCAAGCACTGTTCTAAGGACTGGGGTAGGTACAAGTAAATCGTTCATTCATTCATTCAGTTGTATTTAGTGAACGCTTACTGTGTGCAGAGCACTGTACTAAGTGCTTGGGAAGTACAAGTTGGCAACTTGTAGAGACGGTCCCTACCCAACAGTGGGCTCACAGTCTAGAGGAGGGAGACAGACAACAAAACAAAACATATTAACAAAATAAAATAAATAGAATAAATATGTACAAATAAAATGAATAGAGTAATAAATATGTACAAACATATGTACATAGATACAGGTGGTGTGGTGAAGGGAAGGAGCTAAGGTGGAGGGATGGGGGGGGAGGAGGGGGAGAGGAAGGAGGGGGCTCAGTCTGGGAAGGCATCCTGGAGGAGGTGAGTTCTCAGTAGGGCTTTGAAGGGAGGAAGAGGGCTTTGAAGTCCCTTGTTTCACATGGGACTTACAGTCTGAAGTAGGAGGGAGAACTGGTCTTGAATCCCTATTTTGCAGTTGAGGAAGCTGAGGCAGAGTAGTTAAGTGACTTGCCCAAGGTCACACAGCAGAGGTAATTGACAGAGTTGGGGTTAGAACACAGATCCTCTGACTCCCAGCCCTGTGCTCTTTCCACTAGGGCAGGTGGCTTCTGAAATTATAATAAATTATGATCATGATAAATCCACTGTGTTTTATACAGCTTCATCTTTCTACAATCAAGGAGCTCTGAGATGATAGAGGAGTGTCGTCTTCCCCTCTAGACTGTAAACTCCTTGTAAGAAGGGAATCTGTCTACCAGCTCTGTTATATAGTATTCCTTCAAGCTCAGAATACAGTGGTCTATGCACAGTAAATGTTCAATAAATACCATTGATTGGATCATTGATTACCTTAGAAGAGATCCTAAAAATGAGTGGATTGTGCTGCTTTAGTCTATTAAGTGTACAAATTCATCATCATCATCATCATCATCATCATCAATCATATTTATTGAGCGCTTACTATGTGCAGAGCACTGTACTAAGCACTTGGGAAGTACAAGTTGGCAACATATAGAGACAGTCCCTACCCAACAGTGGGCCCACAGTCTAAAAGGGGGAGACAGAGAACAAAACCAAACATAGTAACAAAATAAAATAAATAGAATACATATGTACAAGTAAAATAAATAAATAAATAAATAAATAAATAGAGTAATAAATATGTACAAACATATATACATATATACAGGTGCTGTGGGGAAGGGAAGGAGGTAAGATGGGGGGATAGAGAGGGGGACGAGGGGGAGAGGAAGGAAGGGGCTCAGTCTGGGAAGGCCTCCTGGAGGAGGTGAGCTCTCAGCAGGGCCTTGAAAGGAGGAAGAGAGCTAGCTTGGCGGATGGGCAGAGGGAGGGCATTCCAGGCCCAGGGGATGACATGGGCCGGGGGTCGATGGCGGGACAGGCGAGAGCGAGGTACGGTGAGGAGATCAGCGGTGGAGGAGCGGAGGGTGCGGGCTGGGCTGGAGAAGGAGAGAAGGGAGGTGAGGTAGGAGGGGGCGAGGTGATGGACAGCCTTGAAGCCCAGGGTGAGGAGTTTCTGCCTGATGCGCAGATTAATTGGTAGCCACTGGAGTTGATCAAGTAAATGAATACAATTCTTGGTCAGAATGATGATTATGGTATTTTTATTAAGCACTTACTATGTGTCAAGCACTGTCCTTTGCACAGGGGTAGATACAAGTCAATCAGGTCAGACACAGCCCTTGACCCACAAGTGGCTCACAATGTTACTGTTTTTTTTAAATATGGTAGTTAATGTTCTTTAGATAGGTACTCAGATTTCAGACCAATTTAAACATCATTTGTTAAGATATGATAATATTGGTAATAATAATGATATTTGTTAATACTGATGGCATTTGTTAAGTGCTTACTATGTGCAAAGCACTGTTCTAAGTGCCTGGGGAAACAAGGTGATCAGGTTGTCCCATGTGGGGCTCACAGTCTTAATCCCCAATTTATAGATGAGGTAACTGAGGCTCAGAAAAGTTAAGTGTCTTGCCCAAAGTCACACAGCTGACAAGTGGTGGAGGCAGGATTAGAACCCATGACCTCTGACTGCCAAGCCCATACTCTTTCCACTGAGCCACGCTGCTTCTCTTATTAAGCACTTACTATGTACCAGGCATTGCACTAAGCACAATAATAGAAGATAATTGGGTTGAACACAGTCCCTGTCCCACATGGGACTCACAGTTCTAATCTGAGTCACACAGCAGACAAGTGGCAAAGCCAGGATTAGAACCCAGGTCCTTCTGAGTCCCAGGTCCGTGCTCTAACCAATAGGCCATGCTTACCTGTGGGTACAGCTTTATGAATAAGAAGACAAGAGAGCAGTATGCCATTTATATTTAGAGCTGGAGTTTACCGCTTGTTCAAGTCAGGATTTATGGATCAATCAGTTAATCAATTTATATGGAGGTGGGGTGATTTGGCTCTACTGATTTCTTCCTCCTCTCCCCATTGTGCGTTGGATGCCTGTAGGGCTGGAGAGAGCCCAAAATGCCACCACAGCACCTGTATATATGTTTGTACAGATTTGTTATTCTATTTATTTTACTTGCACATATTTACTATTCTATTTATTTTGTTAATGATGTGCATCTAGCTTTACTTCTATTTATTCTGATGTCTTGACACCTGTCCACGTTTTGTTTTGTCGTCTTTCTCCCCCTTCTAGACTGTGAGCCCTATGTTAGGTAGGGACCGTCTCCAGATGTTGCTAATTTGTACTTCCCAAGCGCTTAGTACAGTGCTCTGCACACAGTAAACGCTCAATAAATACGATTGAATGAATTTGGAGATGCGGCAAGTAGGGGAGAAGTAGCCAAGTGAGTCTGCTGCCTGCTCTGTTCCTCCTGATGAAGAATTTCCTCAAATCACAGAGGCACTTCAGTCACGAGCTCCGTCGATGGCAGCTGCCCCTGGAGAATGATTCTCAATTGACACAGACGCATGCTTGCTTCAGAATTATAATAAAGTAGACGGTAGAAGGGAAGTCACTTTCCCCTTCACCGCTCCCAGGGTGGTTTGCTTTTTTTTTTATTTCAGGAGCTCTGGACAGAAGAGTCAAAGCCTATAATTTTGTGACACTCCAAAGTCACAAAACAATGATTACTAGTGGTGTACATCCACTTGCTTAGGTCTGTGCTTTATGTTTAATATATTTCTGTGATTCATTTCACTAGCTGCTCCATCCAAAGGCTCCCAAACTCATATGTACATGATTCTGTAGTAAACACTTGGAATGAATCAATTTAAAAATGCAGACCTGAAGAAAAAGCTACCTTTGTAAGACTTCCAGATTTTATGAATGTAAATGCTGCCATTCGAGCAGGAACACCAGCAATAAATATAATATTTGTGTAAAAATTACATAGAACATTAAATTATTTGAAGCACTTTTACCACAGTAATAGTTTTTAGTGCAGATAAACAGCACTGCAGGCAACTTTTGGCAATTTATAATAAACCACAGTGTTTGAAAAGACTTACGGGAATCTCTTGTAAAGTATTATTTTTCTAGTCTTTTTCAGCTACTCTGTAAGTTTTCTGAGAAGAGACTTTCAGGCCTTGACATTTTACCACAGTTTAAAGTGGTATTTCTTTAAACAGCCTAAAGACTCCACAGTCTAATGGTATATTTCAGTGCATATTCGTGGAAAACAAAATTCAGTTTAGGCAAAATCCAGTCTACTCAAGAGAATTGCTAGAAGTCATTGTGTCTTACATTCTGGTTTTAATTTAGTTGACTACGTGTCCTTATGAGCATAGTTCTTCCTGGTGCCATCTTTTGCCACCTGACCTGTCCAGGTGTTTGAAGAGTGTCTCTGTATTTAAGCCAAGGTGAAAGGGAGGTCTCAAAACAAATAGGTCTCCCCAAGGAAGTTAAAACTCTTGTTCAAATCACAAACATTCAACACTTTAGAGCAATCTGCTTTATCTCTAGAGAGTTTATTTACTGCAATCAAGATGCATGGCAGAAAATACTATTTACCTCATATTTTAAAGAATTGGGAGTAATTAAGCATCTCCTTTGTCGACTGCTGACAACACATAACTTTTCTAAAATAAACAGCTCACTCTCTTCCACTAGCCCGGACTAACCCAATTCACTATACCTCACCCTATACTCTCCTTTCTTTGTCGCCTTGCTTATTCTAGTCTGCCTGGAAATTAACTCCAACACACAACAGCTCTTCCCCATATTCAAAATCCCCTTAAAAATCTCATTTCCCGTAAAAGCCTTAGCAAATTCACTTCCAACACCCCAAACTGCACAGATCCACCAACCGTCTCTAAGACGGACCTTTTAATTCATAGCCAGCAGTTGTGTATATATTTTTATTCAGTAGTACATTCAAATTATTCTGATTAGTCTATTTGCAAATATTTTCCTATGTGTCTCCCCTTGTGGGCAGGGAATGTATCATTTCACTCTTTTTGAACTTTCCCAAGCATTCACTATGGCACATTGCATCCCCTGGACACTCAATAAATGCCATCACTACTACATAAACAATAATTTCAGCTCTATATAGAACAAGAAAAAGGGAACAATTGATATAGCATAGTAATAATCATGGCAGTGCTGTTAATTAGGAGTCTTGTCGGCATCTCTACTTAGAACCATTATTTTTTTCATGAAAGGGTGAAGTTAGAACTGATTTAGGGTTTTTCAGTACTCAATTTTCCTTGTATATCTGGTGATTTTAAAAAAGAAAAAAAGCTCCCTCTAGGCAGAAATTTGGCATGAAGATTTCAACCTTACTGGAATATTTTAAAATGTTATTTAAATTGGCTTGGCAATGTATTGCTGTGCCAAAAAGCTCCAAATATGTTGTCTTTTCAGAATTTATAATTCAAGGCTTATTTTTGACTTAGACATTAAATTTTATAGGTAAAACAATAATTTATACCCCTGCAATTTAGAAATTTGGAATTGTGAGTGTGATGTGGAGGGAAGAATGATATGAAAATTACCTACTAAAGAGTTCAGTAGATTTACTTGTCTGTATAATTACTGCAGATCATAAAGTGAATTATCCAGTATTTGGGGCTCATTCTGGGATATCATAATTTTGGAAGCCTTCCTGGGGTACTGGCCGAGCGATTGTTAAGTGGCAACTTTTATGAATAACACATGGTTTTGAAAATTATTTTCAAACATTTCTACTTGGTAAAACTACGTTCTGAAAATCCATAGTGATCAGGAGCTAAAAGGTTGGCGTTGCATGGATTCCAAGGAATTCTTACTGGAGTTAATTTAGATAAACACATTTTGCAAATTACCTCTAACCTTTTTGCTTTGGGACTGGAGTTCTCCAACTGGATTGGACAGAAAAGCCGTATTTGAAAACAAACTTTCAATTTAGTTAAAATTAAGGTGACAACCTTGGGCAAAAAAAGTATTTCCATGAGGAGAAAATGAAGTAGGAGTCCACCAAGAGTAGACATTTTCATACTGCATGGAAAGGAAACACAGAGAAATAGCATTAAAATGATCCTTGCCCTAGCCAGGCCCTGGAATATGACAACACTATTGTGAGGCTGCAGAGTTCCATGAAGAACTGTGTCTCTGTTTTCACTGGCCTCTTACTTCAGAACAAGAGCATATTTCCTCGTTTGTTTTTTAAACATTTGATTCTTCTCAAATCTGCTTATTGCTTTGTTTCCTTCATACACTGTCCACACTCAACTGAAGACTCAGAGTATTAAAATGTTGTTCCTGAAGTAGGTTTACTTCAGAAGTGGCAGTTTAAAAAGTTATGATACAAACGTCTGCGGATGCCTACTCAGGGACAATGCTTATTTGTAAAATTGGTTAATTTGGGGGCGTCTTGCAATCCCTGTGTGGTCCCTTCAAGTGAACAGCTGGGCCACAATTTCTAAATTATCAGTGGCTACCACTAAGGGACAATTATCCACACATACATCTCTTTACTGCTAATCAAAGTATTTCTATGCAGAAAAATATACTTGTAAAAGCCAATGGAGATACAGTCTTTTAGATTACCTCATAGAAAGTAGGAAGGAGCCAGAATTTTGATGATGAGAGGAGCCCCTTCCTCAGGCTTCTAGGATTCTTTACTCTACCCTGTAATATCATCCTCTAGACTGTAAACTCTTTGTAGGAAGGGAATGGGCAGACTCATTCTTATATTGTACTCTCCCAAGAGTTGAGGACAGTGCTGTGCACACAATAAGCCTTCAATAAACAAGATTGAAGATTAAATATTAGAAAGCATTGGCTTTGTGAGCAGGGTTTGTTTACCTCATAGCATCCCCCCTTTGCCAGAGGTATTAATAATATTGATGACAGCCAGCTGACCTCTTGTCTTCATTTAAACCAAAATTGATGCCGCAGACTGAGGTCTTACACTGGTCCCTCTACCTGGCAAGGGTTTACTTTCTTTGCCTGCTTGTTTTTTTTAACTGTATTTGTTAAGCATTTACTATGTGCCACACGCTCTAGTAAGAAAGGTACTTTTCCACCCTTCCTTGTTGAACTCCAGTAACAATCCAGCCCGCACACTCCGCTCTTCTGCCGCTAACCTCCTCACTGTGCCTCATTCACTCCTGTCCCACTGTCGACCCCTGGCCCACGTCCCACCACTGGCCTGGAATGCCCTCCCTCCTCACATCTGTCAAACTAGCTCTCTTCCCCACTTCAGAGCCCTTCTGAAAGCTCACCTCCTCCAGGAGGCCTTCCCAGGCTGAGCCCCCCCCCACCTTTCCTCTGTTCCTCCTTCCTTCCCCATCACCCCTTCTCCCTCTCTCTGCTCTACCCCATTCCCTGCCCCACAGCACTTGTGCATATTTGTACATATTATTCTATTTTATTAATGATGTGTATATATCTATAATTCTATTTATCAATTTTGATGCTATTGATGCCTGTCTACTTGTTTTGTTTCATTATCTATCTCCCCCTTCTAGACTGTGAGCCTGTTGGTGGGTAAGGATTGAGCTCACCTCCTCCAGGAGGCCTTCCCAGATTGAGTCCCCTTTTTCCTCTCCTCCTCCCCACCCCCCCGCCCTAACTCCTTCCCCTCCCCACAGCACCTGTATATACATTTGTACAGATTTATTACTCTATTTATTTTACTTGTACATATGTACTATTTATTTTCTTAATGATGTGCATATAGCTTTAATTCTATTTGTTCTGACGATTTTGACACCTGTCTACATGTTTCGTTTTGTTGTCTGTCTCCCCAGTCTAGACTGTGAGCCCGTTATTGGGTAAGGACCGTCTCTATATGCTGCTGACTTGTACTTCGCAAGTGCTTAGTACAGTGCTCTGCACACAGTAAGCGCTCAATAAATATGACTGAATGAATGAATGATTGTCTCTGTTGCTGAATTTCCAAGCGCTTAGTACAGTGCTTTGCACACAGTAAGTGATCAATATGATTGAATGAGTTAATGAATGTAACAAATTGACCTGTCATAAAATGAATTAGCCATTCACGCGCTATGAATTAACAGATGGATTCTATATATTTCGTTCAATCTGGTGTAATGTTATAGGAGCAAAAGTAGCTTCCTTTCGGCTAGTGTCCCAAAGGCTAACATGGCTCCATGATATGGCTTTCTGCATTATTACCAATTTGATATGTTTAAGGTCATTTAATTTGTTGATAATGCTCAGTTCTGTATTTGAGATCTGTGAATAGCTATTTCCCTAGAAACCCCAACTCCTTTTCTTAGAAATGCCCGAGTCTGTGACAGTGGCTACAAAAAACATTCTAGACACGTCACCCCACACCTCAAAACACTCCAGTGGTTGCCCATCCGCTTCTGTATCAAACAAAAACTCCTCTCCTTTAGCTTTAAAGAAGTTCATCACCTTGCCCCCTCTTACCTAACCTCGCTTCTCTCCTTCTGCAATCCAGAACTCAAGTCACAGTCCCTATACTGCCTGAGAGTACCTCAAAAAAAGTGTCAGTGTATTCTGCTTGAATCTGGAATCATATCTGCTTTATTGAGTTATACAGATTGAGAAACAATGTGGCTTAGTGGAAAGAGCATGGTCCTGAGTTGCAATTTTGGCTCTGCCACTTGTCTCCTCTCTGACCGTGGGCAAGTCACTAACTCCTTGTGCCTCTGTTTCCTCATTTATGTTTTCCCCCTCCTGTGAGGGAGAGGGCCTGTGTCTGATTTGGTTATCATGCTTCCACCCAAGGCTTTAGTACAGTGCCAGGCACTTAGGAAGTGCATAACAAATATTATAATTACTATTACTGTCTAAACCTATTTTAGCATTCCAAAATACATAGCTCCTACCTAGCAGCCAATGTAAAAATACGTTATCAGCAACCTGAAAAGCATCATGGCCTAATGGAAAGAGCATCCAGTTCAACCCCAGCTCTACCATTTGTCTGAGGTGTGATCTTGGGTAAGTCACTTAACTTCCCTGTGCCTCGGTTACCTCAACTGATCCCCACTTGGGTCACTGGCTGTGTCCAACCTGATTATTTGGTATCTACCCCAGCTCCTTCCGCTTCCCAGGTCCATGTTCTAACCAATAGGCCATGCTGGTTCTGTGTGACTTTGAGCAAGTCACTTAACTCCTCTGTGCCTCAGTACCCTCATCTGTAAAGATGGGGATAAGATACCTGTCATGAATGTCTGATAAACAACCATTCTCTCTCCCCTTAGACTGCGGGTCCCATTTGGTTTTGGACTGTGTCCAATCTACTTATGTTGTATCTACCCCATTGCTTGGCCCAGAGTAAGCACTTAACAAATACTACAATCATAAATGTTTTTTCCCCACTAAGTTCAACCTTCTTAGTCCAACCTGATTGGCCTGGGAGTTTGTTGGATTGCTCTGTAATCCAGGGGAACCAGCACTCTTGCACTCCTCCCCTCAGCCCTCTGCCAGTCTGTCAGAATCCTACAGATGTCCTTTAGGCCTTAATCCTCAAAGAGAATGGAGAAGGCTCCTATAAAGATTACTAGAAGGGGTTAGGGTTCTTAAATTGGGAAGAAGCAGACAGAGGGGGCATGATTGAAGTTACAAAATCATTTTCTACCTAATCATTCTACAAATCATTTTTTCCACAAAAAACATTCTGGACACGTCACCCCGCACCTCAAAACACTCCAGTGGTTGCCCATCCGCCTCTGTATCAAATAAAAATTCCTCTCCTTTAGCTTTAAAGAAGTTCATCACCTTGCCCCCCTTACCTCACCTCGCTTCTCTCCTTCTGCAAGCCAGCCTGCACACATCACACCTCAGTGCTAATCTTTTCACTGTAGTCCTGCCTTCGATCCCTAGCCCACATCCTGCCTCTGGCCTGGAACGCCCTCCCTCCTCTAATCTGACATGCTATCACGCTCCCCTGATTCAAAGCCTTATCGAAGACACATCTCCTCCAAAAGGCCTTCCCAGACAAAACCCAAACTTTTCCTCATCTCTCACTACCTTCTGCGTTGCCCTGTCTTGTTCCCTTTGCTCTTTCCCCCTCCCAGCCCCAAAGCACTTATGCACACATCTGTAGTTTTATTTGTCCCTTTGCTCTTCCCCACTCCCAGCTCCAAAGCACTTATGTACATATTTATAACGTCATTTACTTATAATGATGTCTGCTTGTGGTGGGCAGGGAATGTCACTTTATTGTTGTATTCTACTTTCCCAAGCAATTACTACAGTGCTTTGCACACAGTAAACACTCAATGAATATGATTGAATGAATGAATGAATGAAAATCATGAAAGGTATGGGCACAGCAAACATGAAATAATAGTTCACAATCCCACAGAAGCAGGATGAGGGGGGTCATCCAATAAAGTTTGGTGGTGGTAGGTTCAAAGCAAAGTTTGACGTCACCTAGTAGTAAGTTGACAGTGGATTAGGAAGCCGTGTGGGCAGAAAATATCAGCGGGTCTGATGGGTGCTTGGATAGATAGATTCATGGATGAGAATGCCTTAAGAGTTACTGGGGGGAATGTTAGTGATCTAGAGGAAAAATGTTGGATGAAACATCCCTGAGAGTTAGAATGTATGCCAAGGAAGACAACTGTTCCATGATTCCTCCAAACATCCAGGTTCTAATGGGATAGACAGAATGCATTTCTTTTAATGACATTTGTTGAGCATTGTGTGCCAGGCTGCTAAATGCTGGGGTCGATACAAGCTAATCAGGTTGGACATGCTTTATGTTCCACTTAGGGTTCACAGTCTTAATCCCCATCTTATATATGAGGTAACTGAGGCATAGAGGAGCTAAGCGACTTGCCCAAGTCACACAGCAGACAAGTGGTGGAGCCAAAGTGAGAATCTAGATCCTTTGACTCATAGGCCCATGCTCTTTCCACTAGGCCAACCTGATCCTCACGGCATTCACGCCTGGATGGACCGGAGTTCTGACCAAATAACAACATTTCCATGTTCTTTTGTCTTTGCACACATCAGCAGAAGCTTGGGTGATCGTAATGTTATGTACATGCATGTAAAGGAACTCCATTTCTTCCCCCACCAATAATTTATTTAGGTTTATGTCTCCCCTACTAGATTGCAAACTCTTCAAAGAAAAGTGTTGTATTCTCTCAAGTGCTTAGTACAGTGTTCTGCACAGAAGAAACAATAAATGAAATTGACAGTGTACTAAATTGTCTGTCACCCTGTCATATATGACAGACTTGGAGATGCCAACACTATGGTAGGCTGAATTTGCATCAACTTGTGTAGGGAGAGTCCTCTTGTTTTGTACCTCCCCCTCTTCCCAGGGAATCGAGCTCAACCACTGTAATTAGAGTGAAATTATTGTCAGCTAGAACGTAAGAACTCTTGCCATGTAATTAGATCGCTCCGGGCTCCATCAGCATTGTAAGTAACCCTTTATTGTTTTTCAAGGGGGGAGGGTGAGAGTGGGAAGCAATGTATTACAGAAGTGTGCCAAATTTTTTTTCTCTCATAGAAAAGAGATGTGCTTTCACAACAAAATTCACTTCTGCTACAGAAGCATCTCATATTTTCTGAGGCTGACAGTGGCTGTGATCTGCTCCAACCATAACAAATATGACACTTACTAAAGACGACATTAAGAGAATCCTTTAGCCCACACTGGACTCCATTTGTGTTATGATTGCACATGACTCTGTCTACAATTCAATAATAACTAACATTTACCAATGAATCAACGGTTGCATATTTTACGTAGTCTAAAAGCCACAAAAGCAACTTTTACTGTATGAATTTGGTATATTTTGTGCCTTAAGCAAATGATTTTAGAAGGGACAATTCCCCCTGGTTTTAATGATCTGCGTTGAACATAATTGTTTTATTCCAGTATTTTTCTTCATTTTAAAATTAACTAGTTATTGGAAACAAGGCCAAGAGAACATTGCATATTAACTGAAGGAGTTGCTGAAGTGGGAAACATCTGGACTTGCAGCTGCCCCTCCATTTCTTCTCCTTTTTCTATGAGACTATACCCTAAAGTCCATTTTTGACTTCAGTGGAAAAAGTATTCTTTCAGTTGCTGTCAGGAAGAAATTCAGCCAATTCCTTGGGAGAAACTAAAATCGATCAATCAATCAATGATATTTATGGAGGGCTTACTAATAATGATAATAATAATGATGGTATTTGTTAAGTGCTTACTACGTGCTAAGCACTGTTCTAAGCACTGGGGAGGTTACAAGTTAATCAGGTTGTCCCACGGGGGGCTCACAGTTTTAATCCCCATTTTACAGATGAGGTAACTGAGGCACAGAGAAGTTAAGTGGCTTGCCCAAAGTCACACAGCTGGCGGAGCCGGAATTTAAGCCCATGACCTATGACTTCAAACCCGTGCTCTTTCCACTGAGCCATGCTACTACATGCAGAGCACTGCATTAAGCACGTGGGAGAGCACAATACAACAGAATTAGCAGATATGTTTCCTGCTCATAATGAGCTTAAATCCTATCTTTTGTCTTACTGATTGGCTGAACATCCATATACATTTAAAATGGAATAAAAGTGAATCTGAGAATTAGAGTTCTCGCTTCCACAGCCCCCCTTACTAATTCCAACTGATCCTGCTATTTTTAATTCATTTCCAAAGCAAAGGCACTATTTGCAATCCAATTAAGATCTCATTCACCTCTAGATGGACTTAACTTTGGGTAAGAATCTAGCACACGGAGCTACATTCCTCTGTCAGGAGCTCCACAGACCTTCCCTGATCAATCACGTACCACCAAGCTACTGATCCAAACCTGGCCATAATAATGATGGTATTTGTTAAGCACTTACTATGTGCAAAGCACTGTTCTAAGCCCTGGGGGGGTGAGGGGGATACAAGGTGATCAGGTTGTCCCACGTGGAGCTCTCAGTCTTCATCCCCATTTTACAGATAAGGTAACTGAGGCACAGAGAAGTGAAATGACTTGTCCAAAGTCACACAGCTGACAAGTGGCAGAGCCAGGATTGGAACACATGACCTCTGCTTCCCAAGCCTGGGCTCTTTCCACTGAGCCATGCTATTTCTCCCAACAAAAGTACATATACATAATTTGTAATTCCTCTTTTCTCACTCCCTTCTGCGTCAACCTTGCATTTGGATTTGCAGCCTTTATTCACCCCACAGCATTTATGTACATATCTGTAATTCATTTATTTATATTAATGTCTCCTCTAGATAGTGTGTTCCTTTTGGGCAGGGGATGTGTCTACCAACTGTTAGATCATACTCTCCCAAGCCTCTAGTAGAGTGCTCTGCAAACAGTAAGCACTCAGTAAATAAGACTGATTGATGGATTGATTAGAAAACTGCGAGATCAAGACTGGGACAATGTAAGGAGAGTTAAAGTTAATGTTCATATTATGGTTGAAATTAAAGATGGGGTGCAGATTAGGATGAGGATTGAGCCACTAACCAGTCAGTCAATCATATTTATTGAGTGCTTACTGTGTGCAGAGCACTCTACTAAGCGCTTGGGCAAGTACGGTGTAACAATAAATAGACACATTCCCTGCCCATACCAAGTTTACAGCATATACTACACTTACACTAACTCTTAGAATAATAATAATAATAATGACATTTATTAAGTGCTTACTATGTGCAAAACACTGTTCTAAGCGCTGGGGAGGTTACATCTGTAAAATGGGGATTAAGACTGTGAGCCCCCCGTGGGACAACCTGATCACCTTGTAACCTCCCCAGCGCTTAGAACAGTGCTTTGCACATAGTAAGCGCTTAATAAATATTATTATTATTATTATTATTATTATTATTATTATTATTACAAGATGATCAGGTTGTCCAACGGGGGATTCACAGTCTTAATCCCCATTTTACAGATGAGGTAACTGTACAAGTATTTTACTTGTACATATCTATTCTATTTATTTTATTTTGTTAGTATGTTTGGTTTTGTTCTCTGTCTCCCCCTTTTGGATTGTGAGCCCACTGTTGGGTAGGGACTGTCTCTATATGTTGCCAATTTGTACTTCCCAAGCGCTTAGTACAGTGCTCTGCACATAGTAAGTGCTCAATAAATACGATTGATTAATTGATTGATTGAGGCACAGAGAAGTTAAGTGACTTGCCCAAACTCACACATCTGACAATTGGCAGAGTCAGAATTTGAACCCATGACCTCTGACTCCAAAGCCCAGGTTCTTTCCACTGAGTCACGCTGCTTCTCTTATGTAGACTGTCTGTTTCTCTAACATATAGACACCGAGGTATGGCTAGGTCTAGGTTGAGGGTTGAGGTTGGGTTAGAGTTAAAATGACATTTCAATACTTGGCGTCTGGGTCAGTTCACATTTAAGGATCTCGGATGACTCTGAGCACAGGACATTCCACATGTGACCATGCTATCCCTGCCAATTACTTCTGTTATCTCTCCTTTAGAAAATGTTGACTTTATCTCCCATCCCTACGTCTGAGGATTTTGGGGAAAAGTATAGAGACACCTGGGCTCCCCCTGACCAGTCTTGGGCTATTAAAACTTTTCAGGAATGTCGGGGTGATCAGTATCAGCCATTCGTCCCAGTCTATGAAAGCATGATCCTGTTTTGCTGTTGCAACAGATACATCCCATTATACTGGATGAGGTTATTGAGGGAGGGAGTCATTCCAACAAAATTTCTTCAAAGCTCTGGTTGACTACCCTTAACAACAATACACTTTAAAAATAAATCATAAAATACAGTTTAACCAAATATTTAACTGAGTTTCACAGTCATTATACTGTCCTGAATTCAAATGTAAAATGAGTACTGGTGAGGCCGGATCATTTATTGAACACTTACTGTGTGCAGAGCGCTGTACTGAGAGCCAAGGAGGATACAACACAACAGAGTTGGTAGATGCATTCCCTGCCCACAACTAGATTACAGTCTAGAAGACTGTTCTTATTTTTAGTTTTTATAATATTTGTTAAGCACTTACTATGTACCAGGCACTGTACTAAGTGCTGGAGTAGATACAAACTAATCAGGTTGGAAACAGCCGATGTCCCACATGAGTCTCACAGTCTTATTCCCCATCCTACAGGTGAGGTAAGAGACACATGGAAGTGAAGTGACTTGCTCAAGGTCACACGGGAGACAAGTGGCAGAGTCTAGATTAGAACTCAACCCCTTTGAATTGCAGTGCCCTTATCCCCTCTCCTCAATCAATCAATCAATCAATCGTATTTATTGAGCGCTTACTGCGTGGAGAGCACTGTACTAAGTGCTTGGGAAGTACAAGTTGGCAACATATAGAGATAGTCCCTACCCAACAGTGGGCTCACAGTCTAGAAAGAGACTGGATCCCCGGTTCCAGCTCCCCTTCACACTCCCATCTCCCCTGCCCATGCTTTCTGGAGTCGATGGGTGGATGGAGCTCAGCCAACCCTCCCCAACCCTTCCTGCTTCCCAGTTCTAAGCCCCATGGTGGCGGCGGGAACCCGGCCTCCCTATCCTTGCACTCTGGAATCTAGTGGAGGGTGGATCCCACCACCTCACCTCCACCCAGAACAAGCCGTGAACCCCAGCTGCAGGGTGGCTGTGAATCCAAGATGGTGGGACCTGGTGGAAACCATTTCTTTTTTTTAAAAATGGTATTAGTTAAGTGTCAAATACTGTTCTAAGCACTGGGGTAGGTTCAAGTTCAGCTCTTAGAAAAGTGCTTGGCACATAGTAAGTGCTCAACTAATACCATTATTGTTATTATTATTATTATTAATTAGGTAGGACACAGACCCTGTCCTTCATGGGGCTCACAGTCTAAGTCAGAGGGAGAACTATTTATTCCCCATTTTACAGTTGAGAAAACTGAGGCTTAGTACAGTGCTTAGTACAGTGCTCTGCACACAGTAAGCGCTCAATAAATACGATTGATGATGAGGCCCAGAGAAGTGAAGTGACTTGCACCAGGTCACATAGCAAGAAATTGGCAGAGGCAGAATTAGAACCCAGGTCCTCTGACTCCCAGGCTTGTGCTTTTTCCACTAGGCCGTGCAATTTCTTGGCCACTCACTGGCTGTGGGGGGCAGATTGACAGCCCAGCAAAAAAAGAAAAGTCACAAAGAGTCTGCAATGGTGTGACTGTCTAGGGGAGGGAAGTGTGTAATTAGGCAGAGCTATAAAAGGCCAGATTTAAAGGGAAATCCAGCTCAGCACCTGGACCAGAAGACATGGACTGGGACCTCCCAGGAGAGACTAGGAATTAAAGATTCTGGAACTGGAATGAGATGCTATTTGGGTGCTTTCTATGGTACATCTCTCCAGGGTGTGGAATGGAAGCACTTAGCTCTTCACATACAATTGAATGAATGACTGTTCAAAGCTCTCCTAAAATCACCTCTCCCCCTATGAATTCCCACTCTCAAGTCATAACTGCCCAGCAGCACTTCTGATTCTTATGTATTTACTTTTGCCCTTCTGCTCTTATGTATATAAGTTTAATCAATGGTACAGCCAATAACTTATTCTGATGACTTTTTGTGGTATTTGTTAAGCACTTAGTCTATGTCAAGCACAGTCCTAACCTCTGGGGTAGACACAAATTAATCAGGTCAGAAACAGTACCTTTCCCTTATGGAGGGAGAACAGGTATGGAATCCCCATTTTACAATTGAGGAAACTGAGGCACAGAAAAGTTAAGTGACTTGCCCAAAATCACACAGCAGGCAATGGCGAAGGCAGAATTAGAACTCAGGGTCCTTGCTTTATCTACTAGACCACGCTGATTCCTTAGTGGTCTATTTGTGAATGTATTCATGCCCATAACCTCTATTAAAAGCTTAAGTTCATTATAAGCAAGGAACACCTGCCATCTTTCTGTTTTAATCTCCCAAGCACTTAGTATAGTGCATTGCAACTGATGACTGCTCAATAAATACTGTTACTACAACTATTACTATCCAAATAGAAATGGCTGCCAGCTGGGTAATCCTTGGATACGAGCAATAGGAAAATGTAACACAAGTTTTGGAAAAAAAAAATCAAAGGAAACCGTTTCAAGTAGCAGGTGGACAGATGTTACCAAAGGAAATTATACGAGCAGAACATGTCAGTAGTCTCAAAAAGGATTTAAATAAAGTGATCTACAGTGGTTAATTGCAGGTGTTAGGGGTAAAAGGTAGCAATATTCAAAGTTTACCAAGGGTTAGCTAGAGCAGTTGGCATCTGGCCTATGAAGGGTTACAAGGAAAAGCTTGGAAGGAGACGATCACTGCCAAGGAGAACAACTGTAATGTTGATTCTCCAAGCATATTTTGTTGTCACGGTTGAATAATAACATTAATGGTAATAATAATGACATTTATTAATGCTTACTATATGCTCAGTGCTCCCTCTCAGGGTCGCACCTGGAGAGTTTCCAGCCAGTACTCTACCAGTCTTGACTATGGGAGGGAGAGTCAAGCAGAGGTCTACCCATTGCTAACTTGGGCAATGGCTAGCGAGTGGAAGGCAATCTGCTACAAGTCAAAACTCACCTGTGCTGGGCAGCAGCAGCATGGGAGAGAGTCGATGGTGGAGACTCAAGTTTACTGCGTGGAAGGAGGCAATGGTAAACCACTTCCATACTTTTACCAAGAAAACTCTATGGATACCCTACCAGATCGATTGCAGGTGGACGTGGGGTGTTCAGGGAGAGATGGTGTCGCTATGGGTCACAGACGACTCGACGGCATAAGACAAGACAATATTCTAAGTGCAAGGGTTGATAGACACAAGGTTATCAGATGGAGCATTGTTCCTGTCCCACAGTGTATCCTATTTCCATTTCACAGTTGAGGAAACAAAGGCCCAAAGTGACTTGCTCAAGGTTACAGAGCAAGCCCGTAGCAGAAATGAAATTAGATCCTGGGTCTCCTGACTCCCAGTCCCATCCTCTCCCCATGATCTCTAGAACTTGAGTGACTCATGAAGAAGCCCAGCTTCTTCCCCTTACTTAGGACCATACTTCCCATTTTGACTATTTTTATCCCTAATGAAAAGAATACAAATTTACAGAGATTTCCATTCCAGTTTTGTTTTCCAATCCATCCAAAAGCTGCATTCCTATGGTACCAACCCTCAGGCTGCTAAATCCATTCCAAACACAGTCATACTGCTGGACCAGTGGGGTTGTGATGGAAGAAATCAGGAGAGCCTGTGTTTACTGGACTGGATGTTATAATGAATTTCATTTGGAATAATGGCAGCGGCACCTAGCCAACAATGATATTTATGTAGTTTTTAATGAAGAACAATCCATTTGTTCCTGTGTCATGGGCCCATGTTCCCTCTGGCCAGGGAACAGTGTGGATGTGGCCCTGTAGATCCCCAAAGGGTCATGGAGAGTGACGGAGTCAGTCATGGGTTTCCAAGTCAGAGTTGCCACCGATCCCTTGTTGCACCCCCTTTTCCCTGCTAAAGTGATCACATTTTCTGAAGACACAATGGGATAGGGGTCAGGGCTCCTAGGGAAAGGGTTTCTGTGGAAGTGGGACCAGCTGTCCAAAGAAGGAGGGAAAAAAATACTGAAAAGGGAGAGAGAGGGAATTGCCGACTGAGGTGGAGAAAGAGGTAGACATCTCGCTGTAACCGTCTCGCTGTCCTCCTCCACGTAAAAAATAACAAATTATAATTATTATTCATTCATTCATTCAATTGCATTTATTGAGAGCTTACTGAGCACAGAGCACTATACTAAGCACTTATTTTTATTGTATTTAGTAAGTGGTCTCTGCAAAATTATTGTGCTATGCTCTGGGGTGGATAAAAAACAATCAGGTCAGACACGATGCCTGGCTCACTAAGGTCCCAGCCTGAGTGGTAAGGAGAGGCGGGAGTCTTAGTCCCCATTTTATAGATGAAGACACTGAGGCTTAGAGGTTAAATGATTTGCTCAGAGTCACAAAGCAGAGTATTAACAGAGTAAGGATTAGTACCCAAGTCCTCCCACTGGTATAAACTCACTTCTCTCTCTCTGTCTCTACTGTCAAAAGGGGATTTTGCTTGGAACAGCTGAGCAAGATCCTAAGAGCCAATCTTTCCCCATTGCTGTTTCCCTGCTGCCCCCTTCTGCTATCTGTTCTTGCCACAGAAGTAACATTAGGACCCATGGCAGTAACCAACAGCTGCCAGAGTCTGTTCCAGCTCTTTCCATAGTGGAGAAGAAGAAGAAGAAAAAGAAAAAAAGAAAAAGAAAAAAAGAAGAAGAAGAAGAAGAAGAAGAAAAAGAAGAAGAAGAAGAAAAAGAAGAAAAGTATTTGCTAAGTGCTTACTAAGTGCTAGGCACTGTACTAAGCGCAGGGGTGGATACAAGCAAACTGAGACTGGGGCTTTCAGTCTCAATCCCCATTTTACAGAGGAGGGAACTGAGGCACAGAGAAGTGACTTGCCCAAGGTCACAAAGCAGACAAGTGGTGGAGCTGGGATTAGAACCCATGACCTTCTGACTCCCAAGCCCGTGCTCTATCCGCTATGCCATGCTGCTTCAGATGTGACTCTGAGCTCCCCGGGCAGCAGCATCGGCTACACAGTGGGGTAGCCCCTCAAGAGAGAAGTAGGCTTGTTGCCTTGCTCCATACTTTTTCACTTCCACAACCATTTGGGTTATGGCAGTGGCAGCAGGAGCAGAAAAGCAATCGCCCCCACTTATCCCCTCCACTCACCACATTCCCCTAGTTGCCCTAAGATTGCTGATGTTATTGTCTCTTTTTTTAATGGTATTTGCGAAGCACTTACTATGTGCCAGGCACTGTACTAAACACAGGAGTAGATACAAGCTAATTAGGTTGGACACAATCCACGTCCCACAAGGAGCTCAGTCTTAACCCCCTTTTTACAGATGAGGTAACTGAGGCACAGAGAAGTTAAGTGAATGGCCCAACATCACACAAGCAGAAAAGTGGTGGAGCTGGGATTCAAACCAGGTCCTTCTGACTCCTGGGCTCATGCGCTATCTTCTAGGTGATGCTGCTTCTTAGGGGTTCCCTGACTAGGAAGTGAATGAGGACTGTAAGCTCAACCTCTAGACTGTAAGTTTATTGTGGGCAGGGAATGTGACCATTTATTGTTATATTGTACTCTCCCAAGCGCTTAGTATGGTGCTTTACATACAGTAAGCATTCAATAAATACAATTGACTGACTGAATGAAGGTCAGCAACAGGAAGCACAGCAGCAGCAGGTCAGGAAAGCCTGTATCCTGAAAGACTTTCTCCGCTGTCTCCTCGGACTACTGGCCACTGAGGGGGCAAGATTCCCTGCCACAAGAAAGGCATGACTCCCCCAAGGCACTAAAGTAGCCAACTACTTTGGCTGATCTCTTCGGGTGCTGGATGGATATTGGAAAAGTTATTCTAAGATTAAAAAATGAAGAAGAAGGAGTAGTAGAAAGTAGTAAGAGAGGAGGAAGTCAAGGGGTCTGCAAAATCCACCCTCAGCATGGTCAAAGTCTGAATAACTCGAGAGTTGTTTGTTCTGTGGAAATCTTGTCCTGTACCAGGAAAAAGTTAATAAAGTAATTATAGAAGTCCAAGCTTGTTTCCTTAGCTACATAACATTTGGATTGCAATTTGTGGCAGTGGTTTCAGAGTGCCTTTTTTCATGCAGAGGATGAGCTGATAGCATTTCAAGTCTTTCATGAGTGTCACAATTAAAAGCATAATGCCCTGGGAAGTGATATGTTCAGTCAGTTGATCCCACTCATTAAATAACTTTCATCCATCCCTCACATTATTTCTCCCTTAGGAGCTGGTCAGAAAGATCCATCTCCCCCAGCAACAGTTAACTCCCAGAGGGTCTAAAAACCCACACAAACCAGAAGAGCACAAAGTGCTTTAGAACTCCTGTTATCTTCACAGAAAAGGTTGCACCTCTCACCTCTTCACTGCAGTGACCTACTTAAAGGAAGTAACCTAGAGACCAGGGGTTTTTCTCCATTTTGAAATAGCTCCAAATCTCCTAAAATCTAAAATTGGAAAGGCTGTGTTTGAGGGATCTTTAGCAGAGGTAATCAAAGCATGAAAGAAAGGCAGAAAAAAACTGAGGGAAGACTGCGCAGTCAGAAAGGGTGAGGTAATGCATTTTTGGATGACTCGTTATCTCCCTTTTTATTACTGGCTGCATCGTCCACTATTTATTTTGGGTTATTATATCGTTTGGGTGTCAGGGAATGTTTGTGCTTGTGAACCCCGTGGAAACCAAAGTTTTATCTATGGACACAAGACATAGTATCCTACAAAGCAGGCGGCTAAAATACTGCTCAGCTGTTACCCTTGCCCTTGACCTAAAGGTAACCTTTTCTCTCCCCTCCATAGCTTCACAGTGCAGCTTCTGTTTCCATGCCAATGTAGCACTCGGCCTTTCCCGAGAAGGGATTGCTAATTGTGCTGAACTCTGCCACGCTGTGCCAAACTATTTGACAAATGTCTACTATCTGACATGCGGGCCTGTGAGGCATTACTTCACCAAATCTACTTCCTAGGAGAGCAGACAGTTTGATCTGAAGTTAGAAAAGCGGGTCTCTGAGGTTCAAACAACCATCGTTTACACAAAGAGATGCCTTTCCTGTGTTCTGGAAATTTTTAGGTTTAGGGCAGAAGCTTGTGCTGAGGAGGCAGGCGGTGCTCAAATTTACTGCTATGGCTGCTCTAGAAGTGACCTTCCCCAAGAAACTGTGGGTTTTAGGCCTTGTTCTCCCACAACACGGGGAGGAAGCCTGCGAGGGAATTCCAGCCTTCCCCTTCAGCTGCCAATTCTAGTCTCTAGGCACAATAAAGCATATTATTTACTAATTGCTATATCCTGCCCTCCATACATTCCAGCACCCTCCCTTTCCTCCTCCTCCACAACCTCACTTGGCCTGAGTTGCCAACTCTTGGGTCATTTGAATCAAACTTTGTGTCCTTTTTGTTTGCTTGTTTTTTTCAGAAACAGATGGTTCACTGAGAAAGATTTACCAGGGTGGACCTGGCCTCGTGATGTAAATATGTTCTAGTTTGGTGAACTGTATCGTGTAGTATTTAAACAATTTGCAGGAAAAGCATGAAATGAATGCTTGCTTTGCTCATCGACAGCGTGAATTCAGGGCACGCCTAAAGAGGTAATGCAGAGGAGCAGATAAAGGTGATCAGGCAGATAATTCGGGACCAGTCCCCCGCATCTGTGGCTAAAACAATTATTTTGACCAGAATTTTTCATTCTGGCTGTCCAGAGCCAGGATAATCGCTTGGCTTGGAATTTCACTTTGCCTCTGTAGTCACAGACTCTCTCTCATACCACCCCTGAATGATATTACTGTTGTTAGGACAGACTCTCTCTTAGATACCATATTTACCTCATGGATCTTTCATTCATTCATTCATTCAATCGTATTTATTGAGCGCTTACTGTGTGCAGAGCACTGGACTAAGCGCTTGGGAAGTACAAGTTGGCAACGTATAGAGATGGTCCCTATCCAACAGCGGGCTCACAGTCTAGAAGATCTTGGTTAGGTATCCTATACCAGGAAGCCACTGAGCCTGACTCGCCCAACCAGGGCAGTCACCCATCCAACAAGAGCATTCAGGAGCTGCAGAAGAGAAGTCAGTTGCTTCTGCCCTCATCCTTAGCCCCTGTTTGGAGTGTCTCAGGGAGGAGCTAATGGACTACACTGATGTTCCCCCTGTACTTCATTGCCCTGATTGCAAGCGCAGGGAGATGATGTCACAGGATGGTGAGGAAATGATAGTGACTTTAATGCCAGGATTTGAAGGATCACAAACCCAGTGCTCCATTCTTGGCTGGGCTCTGGACAGACCTCCAAATGGTCCTTTGTACTCTCCGTTGTAAGACCCATAAAAGGACACCACAGCCTGTGCCTTGTTCTGGAAGTAGAGGCAGGACACAGCATTCTTACATAAACTTAAAATCTGCCCATTCTCCCCCAAAGCAAAGGCAGAATCAATTCAACCCCTTCTACTTTACTGATTTCCTGCTACAACCCAGTCCTCACTCTTCCAATACAACTTACTCACTGGTCCTCGATTTCATTTATCATGCCACCGACGCCTTGCCCAAGTCCTCCCTCTGGCCTGGGACTCCTTCCCCCTTCATATATGAGAGACCACCACTCCCCACCGTCAAACCTTCATTAAAATCAAATCTCCTCCAAGAGGCTTTCCCTGATTAAGCCCTCTTTTCCCCATTCCCTCTCACTTTTGCACTCCCTATTCTCTTGGACCTGTGCATTTTAAGCATTTGATTTTCACCCCACCCACAATCCCTCAACACTTCATTCATTCAGTCATATTTATTGAGCGCTTACTGTGTGCAGAGCACTGTACTAAGCACTTGAGTACATATCCACAATTTATTTATCTTAATGTTTGTCTTCCCCTCTAAACAGTAAGTTCCTTGTGGGTGGAGAACATCTCCACCAACTCTGTTGTATTGCACTCTCCCAAGCGCTTAGTAGAGTGCTCTGCACAAATAGTCACTCAACATTATTATTAATAATGATAATGATATTTTTTAAGTGGTAGGGACCATCTCTATATATTGCCAACTTGTACTTCCCAAGCATTTAGTACAGTGTTCTGCACACAGTAAGCGCTCAGTAAATGTGATTGAATGAATGAAAGAATATACCCAATAGGTCAACAGGACTATATGATTATAACAGAGTTATAATTTTTATAACTATTATTATTATTATAATCACATAACAGAGCTCAGACTGTAAGCAGTGTTACCCGTTCTCTCAGCCCTCTAGCCTGGGAGTACGTCAGGGACTATCTGACTGTTTTTTAATAGTATTCGCTAAATGCTTATGATATGCCAGGCGCTGTACTAAGTGCAGGGGTAGATACAAGCTAATCAAGTTGGATACAGTCCATGTCCCACATGGGGCTCACAGTCGAAATCCCCATTTTTCAGATGAAGAAGCAGGGACAGATTATTGGCTTCATCTCAAACCAGACATCCTGGGCCTTTCTCCTGAGGGCTGGGTCTTAATGGCAGCACCTCCCAGGGAATAGCTGGGCCATCAGCTCACAGATGGCTCCCACATTTACTAATCTCCCCTTCCCAAGGGTCCAGGCATTTTTTCCCCTCTCCTACCTTTAGATATGCTCAGTTTTTCAGGGAGTAGCTAGGCTGGGAGCATTGTGTTGAGGTGAAACCTTTTGACATTCATGGCTTTGGACAAAGAGCTCTTTCCAAACATATATACCTGCAGCCTTTCAACCTCCACCCTCTCCCTCTCCTTCAGGAGTTAGTCTGCAACTGGGTCATACTAATCAAATCAATCGTATTTACTGAGTGCTTACTGTGTGCAGAATACTGTACTAAGCACTTGGGAAGTACAAGTCGGGAACATATAGAGACGGTCCCTACCCAACAACGGTCTCACAGTCTATCTAGATTCCACTGATAACAGTCTTAATCCCCTGCACAGAGCACTAAAGTGATTTGCCCAAGGTCACCCAGCATTCAAGTGGTAGAGCCAGGACTAGGACCTATATCCTTCTGACTTTCAATCTCAGCATTTAAATAAATGTACACATTCAGTTGTACACTCAATTATTTATTCAATTATTCCATCCTGACTTAGTCCACATCCTCCCGCTGGCCTGGAATGCCCTCCCTCCACACATCTGCCAAGCTAGATCTCTTCCTCCCTTCAAAGCCCTACTGAGAGCTCACCTCCTCCAAGAGGCCTTCCTTTTTCCCTCTCCTCCTCCCTATCCCCCCCGCCCTACCTCCTTCCCCTCCCCACAGCACCTGTGTATGTTTGTACAGATTTATTACTCTATTTATTTTACTTGTACATATTTACTATTCTATTTATTTTGTTAATGATGTGCATTTAGTTTTAATTCTATTTGTTCTGACGACTTGACACCTGTCCACATGTTTTGTTTTGTTATCTGTCTCCCCCTCCTAGACTGTGAGCCCGTTGTTGGGTAGGGACCATCTCTATTTGTTGCCAACTTGTACTTCCCAAGTGCTTAGTACAGTGCACTGCACACAGTAAGTGCTCAATAAATATGATTGAATAAATGAATGAATATGTGCCAAGCACTGTTTCTAAGGGCTGGGGGTAGATACAAGCTAATCCGGTTGTCCCACGTGGGGCTCACAGTCTTAATCCCCATTTTACAGATGAGGCAACTGAGGCCCAGAAAAGTTAAGCAATTTGCCAACAGCTGACAAATGGTGGAGGCAGGATTAGAACCCACGACCTCTGACTCCCAAGCCCGTGTTTTTTCCACTAAGCCACACTGCTTCCTCTATTAAATGACCATTAGATAGTCTATTCAGAAATGCAAAAATTTGATTAAATCTGACCACTGCTAGAATTATAAAACTTTAGGCAATTTTTATTATATTGGAATATAATGCTATGGTTAAAAGTTTGGATAAAATGCTAGAAGCTTTCCTTGCCTCCACAAACTGACGAGTAATTTTCTTCAACATTTTCAACCCTGGAAAAGTCAGAAGCTACCTAGATTAAGTAGGTTTTAATGGCTGTATTCTCTTCTAGTGTTTTGTACAGTTCTCTGCACAGAGTAAGTGCTTAAGAAATACTATTAATACCATTACATTTTTTACACATTAATGATAAAGGGAAGCTGCATGGTCCAGTGGAAAGAGCACATGCCTTGGAATCAGAGGACTTAGGCTCTAATTCCAGCTTTACCACGTACCTACTGAGTAAATTTAGGCAAGTTACTTAACTTCTCTGTGCCTCAGTTTCCTCAACTTTAAGATGGGGATTCAATACCTTTTCTCCCTCCTACTTAGACTGTGAGCCCCATGTGGGACCTGATTATCTTGTATCTATCCCAGTACTCAGTACAGTGCTTGGCATATAGTAAGCACCTTACGATTACCAGAATTATCATTATTGCTGTAATGTTTTTTTCAAAATGGACATTGGTTATTTTGATTCAATTTCTAACTGCCTTTACAGGACACCCTGCCTTCCCCCCCAGCTCCCCAGGAGAGATGGGCCATTGGTGGGATCACGAGGGCACCAGGAAGGGCAGCTAAATTCCAGGCATCGCAAGAGTGGTCCCATCTGTTTGGGACAAAGTGTCAGTGGCTGTGGAATTAGCCCCAACCTAAGGGTGCAGACTGGAGATATTCTGCCATCTAGAAGAGAGTCCCTGGAACCATGACTGATCAGGGCATGCGAATGGTCAGGACATTTCAATTCCCATCTTCCTTAAAATGGTAGTTGCCCCCTAAGGAGAAGGAATATTTTCTTGAAAACTGTGTCTCATCCATCTTCCTCTGCCCCAAGCCGAAGGATAGTTAAAAAGGTTGACAGTGGTTGAGCCTTTACGGAGCACAACAAGAATTTCCAGCCTCATTCTCTGCGCAGTGAATGGGGAATTTCCTTTAGCGGTCTATTTTTCATTTATGAATTCCATCTGGCTGATATTCTAACTCTCCAGTGCTTCGTTTTGTTTAGTCTTTTCTGTGAGAGTGCATCGTCAGATGTGGCTCCCGAATGACCCAAGAGTATGACTGAGTGACACCTGTTCTGGGGAGTGATGATGTTATCTCAAAGGCTCCTTAATGGAAAATGACTGTTTGACATCAGAAAAATGATCTATAGGCCATCCTCTAATCTAAGATCATTGGTTCCTGAAAACTGAGTCTTAAATTGGAATGAGTCAAATTGGGAAGCAGAGTGGCCTAGTGGAAAGAGCATGGGAGCCAGAGGATCTGGATTTTAATCCTGGCTCTGATGCTTGCCTACTTTGTGACTTTCAACAAGTCATTTATCTTCTCTGTGTCTCAGTTTCCTCATCTATAAAATGGGGATTCGGTACCCGTTGTCCCTCCAACTTGAGAGTGTAAATCCCATGAGGGATGGGGACTGTGTCAAATCTAAATATATTGCATCTACCCCAGGGCTTAGTAAAGTGCATGGTACATTATATGTGCTTTATAAACACTACACTTATTACTGCAAGTCAGAACTAATTGTTCTCTTGGGAAAAACCAATTAAGTGGATGATTTGTTTCTGAACAAAGATCGGGATTTTTACCAAGATTCCCAGAATTGTGCTGTCACTCAATTACCGATAATGTAGCAGCATCAGTGTATTTATATTGACAGAGATGCTAACTTGTATGTAGGACAGCCAACTTTTATAAGATGAAAAACGGGCACTTCAAACCTCTGGAGTGACTCTGCTTAATGATCAGGTAATTTCCTGGTCTTTGGGCTCTGACACCCTCCCACCATCCTTAAATTTTCCTCTCCCCAGTGCTCCCCTTAAAATGGTTTCCCCACTGCCCCTTGGCTGGCTTGCAGTGCCCTCTGTTCACGCTCCTGGAGCGAGTGCTGTAAAAAAGTCTAGTGTTGTAAAGTTGAAGTAAAACATCCTGGAGAACAAAAACTTGAGAATCTATTAGAAGGGCTGAAAAGACTCAAAATAGGTCTTTTGACCCCATTAGAGGGTGTCTCCTTTCCCTTCATTCTGTATTCTGAGACCCAGTGGAAATCAAAGACCAGAAAGAATGATTTCACCCACAGCTGGAAACACTAAGTTGAGCATCATCTCTATCTTCATCATGGAGGTGCTACTTGTACTTTCAACTGATATTTTTAGAAAATAAGGCAGTAGTGCTATTTCTTTCTCTGTTCCGTCATCCTAACTCTTGCAAGGTAAACACATTCTTAATTCTCATATTACAGATTAAGCAACTGAGGCAAAGAGAAGTTAAGTGACTTGACCACAGATAAGTAGTGGAGCCGGGGTACGAACCCAGATCCTGACTCCTAGGCCTGTGTTTTATCCACTAGGCCAAGCTGCTTCCCTAAAAGTGCAGAATCCCCAACTAGCACTAATTTTTCCCATGGTCAAAATAAATCTTAGTCTTTCTAGAGGAGGACAAAATGAAATTATTTTTACTAGCAATTTCATATTTCGGGGGGGAGAAAGAGGGAGTTTTTTTAGGCTAAAATATTTTATCGTCTAACAATCCATGCATCCCATTGCCTATTTCTCTCCTGAGTTACCAGAGCTCCCCTTGTTCCCACAAACCATCGTGGGAAAGAAACCACACTCCTTCACTAGTGGACAGCAGGCAGAAGTTATTGGAAAAGTTATAGAAAAATTCCAACTGTCCAGAGGGACCAAGGGACTGCAGGAACTCCCAGGGCCTAAACACACTTGCTCGTTTTGCTTTTCTCAATTTTGACAGCTGTTTTTTCTTTTTAAATCAAACTACTGCAGTTTTGAACCTGTCCTGATTGATTTACGTCTCTCTAATTTTAGACTGACGGCTCCTTGAGGGGCAGGAACCAAATTTTTTTGACTGTCTCTTTAATTCCCTTAATGCCCATATAGTATCTATGGCAAAACAAACAGTCACTAGGCCCTGGGACAGTAACAAGGTTTGGACATGGCACTGTGTTATTATTAATTAATTAATAATAATAATAATTGTGGTATTTGTTAAGCACTTACTATATGTCAGGCACTGTTCTAAGCACTGGGGTAGATACAAAATAATTAAGTTCGACACAGTCCCTGTCCCACATAGGGCTCACAGTCCCATTTTACAGATAAGGGAACTGAGGCTCAGGGAAGTTAAGTGACTTGCCCAAGGTCACACAGCAGACAAATGGCAAAGCCAGGATTAGAGCCCACATCCTTCTGACTCCCAAGCCAGTGCTCCTTCCACTAGGTCACGCTGCTTCACTTCTATTACTGTGTTTGGAGCAGTAGCATAGCCCAGGTGCTCATGGAAAACACAATCTAGACCACGCATACTGCTCACATTCTCATTGATCATGCTCTTGGCCCTGGCCAGAAACCCAGGAATTCTTGGAGCTGCTCCATACTCATAGCTGATCTGAAAATATCTATTTTCAGATCCTCCCATGGACCCCAAGAAGTGCCATCCTGTGCAATGCTCCATAAATGCTTCTGATGAGGATGACGACGGCATTGTGGAAATAAATGTAAATACATCAAGTCCGAGGCCCGGTCTGTTAGAAAAAACATCATTTGTTATTTATGAGGTGAAAGAACTGTAGAGATGGGTGGAAGACCATTGTCTTTGTATTACTGTACAAGCAAGGATGACATCTGGAAACTATTCATCACAGCAAAAATGACTGTGCCTCCCTGAGATATCCTGGCTGATGCAGCTTAGCAAAGTGAGTAATAGAAAGTTTCTTTACTCATAAATCTGCCTGTTCTTCCTCCATCTGTTATTTGTGTTTCCACAAAAACATAAAACAAAACTGGGGGAAGGTTGCTATCCAAGTCTAACAGGTTTCCATAGTTCACTCTTTTAGGGCTAGAGATGGCATTTAGCATTGTGGAAGCTTCAAATCTGAACCATATTCTGTATCTCTACCCCGATGAGACATCCCCCAGTGACTGCTATTGGTCACAGGGGGCCGGGGCAAGAGATAGTTGGTGGTTCTGAGCCACCCATCATCGCAAAGGAACAACAATTTGAGCATGTGTCTTACCTCTAAAGCAAAATTCTATGCAAGTAGGCAGCTCAGGATATTGGCCGTGCAATCCCGGATGAGGTGATGGAGGAATTCCGTGACACCCTGAGAGTCAGAGCAGCCCTATTTAGGGACACGATGCTTACCCTGAATGGATGGGCCTGGAAAAGCTGCTCTGGATCCTGCCCACCTTACCAAATTCAAACCTGGCTCACTAGACGATTCTGGCAGACAGAGCTGTATCTCACAGTGTACTGTCAAGGAGGAAAAAAAATCCAATAAATGACTATTGTTACGGGCATACAATATGGTAGGGTGTTGACAATCCATCATGTCTTGTCAGTTGCATTCACACATGTGGATAGGATCCAATCGTCCTCTCTGAAAACAACATAGATCTGTGTACTCTCCCTGGGATGCTTGGAATGACTCTGAATGACAGGAATTACTCCCTTCAACTGGAAATTGGCCAGGGCATGGAAGGGTGTCTGCTATGCAGGGAGCAGACCAGCCTTGCTGGGATCACCCCCATCTCCAGGAAGTTTAAGGAGGTGAAGGTTGGTCGGCCCCTGGGTTCTCGTCCCCACTCGTCCCTCTACCTCAATCCTTAATAGACGTAAACCTCCCACTGGTCCCCTTTACCTCCTATCGAATGTTGGATTCTGAGCTTTGTCTTTTATGGGGTTTGGGGATTTCTTTTTTTTTTAATGGTATTTGTTAAGCTCTTACTATATGCCAGTAAGTATGTACTAAGTGCTGGGGTAGATACAACTTACTCAGGCTGGATGTAGTCCATGCCCACATGGGGTTAACAGCCTTAGTCCTTATTTTATAGATGAGGTAACTGAGGCCAAGAGAAGTTAAGTGACTTGCCCAGTGCCACACAGCAGACAAGTGGCAGAGCTAGATTTAGAACCCAGGCCCTTCTAATTCCCAGTTGGTCTATCCACTAGGCCACACTGTGTCACGTGTGTGTCTGCTGTTCAACCCTTTCCCTACAATTCTAGGTTGTGAGCCCCTGGTGGGACATGGGCTGTACCATTCTCTTCTGTGTATTTTCCCCCAATACCTACTGCAGAGCTTTGTACTCTGCACACATTTATTTCTTCTTACTATTCTTACTACTAATTCCAGATAGGAACAAGTCCCTTTGCTCTCAAAATGGATGTGACGGCATAGACCTCAGAACTGTCATCTTGAAGATCAGGGCTCCTTCTCACCAAAATAAACTCGGGAACAGCCTCAACCCATTAACAATTTACAGTTCAGACTTTTCCCCCTTCCTGACCAAAATAACAGCAGCAGCAAGAGCTTGACCTTGGAGATCTTTGGCTCCCCTGCTTCTCCTAGCCCCCACCAAAAATAACTTTGCCATTTCCAGAACTCTCTAAACCTTTCCCTCTTTCCCACCTCAGATGGAGAATTTCACTAGGCAAAAGAAAAGAGGACTTGGAAGAAAAAAAATTAAATCCTAGACCTTGGGTTTCTTATCAAGGAAAGATTTTCAACCTCATTTGCAATGCAACATCTAGAGGATTTGCTGTGTTGGTTTCTAACTCCAAACAGATCAGCAGCAAAATGTCTGGGTGAAACCAATCCAATTATATAAGAATGCTTCTTCCTGTGGGCCACCTGATTGGCCTATCAGCTCCCGCCATTTTAAATGGCTACACGCAATTTAACCAATCGGCCTGTCAGTCAGTCAATTATATTTATTGAGCACTTACTATGTGCAGACTACTGTGCTAAGTGCTTGGGAGAGTACTATGCAACAACAGACAGGTATATTTCCTGCCCACAATGATTCTCTGCCAAAACACATTCCACAGTGGGAATTCCAGCTTAGACATCTAGAGGAAAGAAGGGAGAATGTCTCTAGTGTAAACTAGCAATGTGGGCACAAGCAATTTAACCTCAAAGCAATACTGCTAAACCTTCCTGCCATCCAGTGTGCCAGTTTCTGAGTTACTGCCATCTGTTAAATTCATAACACTATTAAACATTTAATTTCCTGGATTCTTAGCCTATGAGTTCAACAGCTCCCCCAGCATTTCAACAATTTGTCTAGGTGGATTGGATTATTTTCTTTTTGGCATCATCAAAGGGAATGTCAAAGCTCTGCTGCTCCTAACACACCTTTATTGGGTGGGATATGAGCATGCAGTGGATGGCAGCGGGGTGTCCAAACAGCTGCTGTATGGTAAGCTATAGCTGGGAGCCATAAGCAAGGAGGTAAGAAGAAACCTTTTAAAGGCATTGTGATACCCAACCTAAAGCAATGTAGCCTAGCTAATGGACAGCTGGGAGACAACAGCAGCCAACAAGGCAGCCTAGTGGGCAGCTCTCAGGAATGGCGTGGCTATTTTAGAACAGAGACTCCAGGAAGAATGTGTTACCAAGAGGCGGGATTGAAAACAGTGCAGGCAAGGCAACGAAGACAACCTCTCCAAACGAACAGTGGTATGGGACTGTCAATCATCCACCCGTCTTTCCAGATATACGCCCGTACAGTGATGAAATCTCACCATCAGCAACGTCCTCCTTTTACCCAAAGGTCAGTTTTTTTCTCACTATGGGATGGTTGGTAAGCCCCAAACCAGACTAATATGCTTAATATCAAGACAAGCAGCATGGCCTAGGGATTAAAGCACAGGCCTGGGAGTGAGGAGGACCTGGCTTCTATTCCTGACTCCATCACTTATCTGCTTGGTGTCCTTGGGCAAGTCACTTAATTTCCCTGTGCCTCAGTTACCTCATCTGTAGAATGGGGATTAAGAGTGTGAGCCGCAGGTGGGACAAAGTGTTACATATTCTGTTTTTAAAAAAAGGGTTCCACAGTGGCACTGTTGAGGGGCCAGTGGAATATCACTCCAAAAACATTTGCCTGGTTTGCAAGTATAATTGAACTGGTTTACCCTATGTAATTTCAGGGCAAAAAACAAACTTCCTCCCAGAAAATTCATTCTCGAAAATACGCCTGACCCTTCTACATGCTGGCCATTTCTTTCTTTGACCCATGGCCATTGTCAAATTGATCAAGCATTCCGATAGATAGTTGATGGAAATTGTATATTACTCTAATTTACCATTTCTGGTGATGTTTAGAATGCTGATTTGGGGAATTAGTGAGTAATGCATCTTGTACTAACAGTAATAATAATAATAATAATGATGGCATTTATTAAGCGCTTACTATGTGCAAAGCACTGTTCTAAGCACTGGGGAGGTTACAAGGTAATCAGGTTGTCCCACGGGGGGCTCACAGTCTTCATCCCCATTTTACAGATGAGGTAACTGAGGCCCAGAGAAGTTAAGTGACTTGCCCCCAGTCACACAGCTGACAATTGGCAGAGCCGGGATTTGAACCCATGACCTCTGACTCCAAAGCCCGGGCTCTTTCCCATTGAGCCACGCTGCTTCTCTAAGTAATAAGGCACTTTGTTCAATTATCTGCATACAATAAGAAATCAAACGACAGTATTCACTGTGCACTTGGTGGAGAGCACTGTACTAAGCATTTGGGAGATTGCAGCATAAGTTGGCAGACACGTTCCCTTCCCACAGGGCATTTGTAGTCTAGAGGGGAAGACAGACATTCCTATAAATAAATTATGAATATGTACGTAAGTGCTGTGGGGTTGAGAATGGCGTGAATATCAAGTGCTGAATAGGTACGGATCCAAGTGCATAGCCAACACAGAAGGGATAGGGAGTAAGGGAAAAGAGGAGTCAGTCATGGAAGGCTTCTTGGAGGATATGTGTCTTTAATAAGGCTCTGAAGGTAGGGAGAGTGGTAGTCTGTTGCATATGGAGGGGGAGGGAGTTCCTGGTCAGAGGGCAGAAATGGGCTGGGGATCAGTGGCGAGATAGATGGAAATGAGGCAGAGTGCATAAACTGGTATTAGAGGGACAAACCATGTGTATTGAGTTGTAATAGGAAATCAGTGAGATAAGGTAGGAGGTGGTGAGCTCATTGAATGGTTTGCAGGTGATGGTGAGGAGTTTCTTTTTGAAGCAGAGGTGGTTGGGCAACCACTGGCGGGTACTGAGGAGTGGAGAGACATGGACTAACTTTCTTTTAGAAAAATGTTCTGGGCAGCAGAATGAAGTATGTACTGGACTGGGGAGAGACACTCCAGGGAGGCCGGGAGATCAGCAATGAGCCTGATGCCTTACTCAAGGCAGGGCAGGGTATGTTCTTGGATCAATATAATATCAGTTTGGACAGAGAGAAGATGGTGGATTTTAGTGATGTAGTGAAGGTAGAACCAACAGGATTTGATGTTACATTGAATATATGCATTGAATGAGAGAGATGAACCATGGATAATGCCAAGATTACAAGCTCGTGAGACAGGGAGGATAGTGGTGGTGTCTACAGTGCTGGGGAAATCATGGCGAGAACAGGGTTTGCATGGGGAAATGAGGGATTCTGTTTTGGCCATGTCAAGTTTTAGGTGACAGTGTGACATCCAAATAGAGATATCCTGAAAACAAGAGGAAATGTGAGATGGCAGAGAAGGAGAGAAGTCAGGCTGTAAGAGGTAGATTGGAGAATCAATGTAGAAATGGTTGCTGAGGCCATGGGAGCAAATGAATTGATCAAGGGAATGGCTTTAGATGGAGGATAGAAGGGGACCCAGGACTGAGCCTTGAGGGACTCCTGCAGTTAAGGGGTGAAAGGCAGAGGAGGATCCTAGGAAAAAGATAGAGAAGGAGAGGCCAGTGAAACAGGAAGAGAACCAGAAGCTATTTCCACCTATAAGGATGCAAAAGATTGGTAGAAACAGAGTAAATTGACTTTGTCCTCATACTATGATACTGTCTTGCAGATTCCCCTCCAATGTTTGGAAATACCATCTTCTGAACATGGTAGGGGTGTTTATGATGTCAAAAGACAACATTTTAAAAAGCAGGCTTCAGGAGGTCATAGAAAGGATTCGGTTCAAACAAACTTTTGGCAGTCTAGAAACTGTTTCTGACACTCAGAAGTAAGCATTAGATCCAGATTTTACATTACAGCTGGAAATTATAGTATGGTCTCTTCACAATGCTTGCAAAACCAGCTAGAGGTTTCAAAACATTTTCCCAAATTCTATGTTTCTGTTTTGCACTAAAAAACAGTAAGTGAGAAAGGCACAGCATGATTAACTAAACTGAAATAAATTGCCAGGGCTGTAAGATATTCATCTAGGAGTTCTTAAGATATTAAGCAACAAAATAGCTGAGCTACTAAAAGACTAAGTAGCAAGTCAACATTTTTTGGTGTGCAAAGTACCTTAGCCAAATCATTTCTTTCGTATATATCCAGATGTTGCTTTTATGACTCGCAGCATCCGATTTTACTCATGGAGACTCCAAATGTAGACCACTATTTCACATCCAGTGGGGTAGAGACAAAAGCTAACCTGGGCGATTAGGCGAGAGGGTTGCTCTTTATTGATTGCTGAAAATTGAAGGTCTCTAATTTTAATAATACTAATAATGATGATGGTATTTGTTAAGTGCTTACTATGTGCAAAGCAGTGTTCTAAGTGCTAAGTTACAAGGCAATCAGGTTGTCCCACGGGGGGCTCACAGTTTTAATCCCCATTTTACAGATGAGGTAACGGAGGCACAGAGAAGTGACTTTCCCAAAGTCACACAGCTGACAGTTGGAGGAGTGGGGATTTGAACCCATGACCTCTGATTCCACAGCGCATGCTCTTTCCATTGAGCCACGCTGTTTCCTTTTCTTCATGGTTTAGTTGCTTGAGGTCAAATTCTGCCAGGGGTCATATACAGTTGTGGAAAAAAAATCTGGCTCATGGGTTTGTCACCAGCAATTCATTAGCTCCTCCTTAACCAGGTGCATAACTAATGCAGTGGGGTTTCACAGAGCCCCCTTTTTTATGGGAGGAAACGGTCTTTATGCCTTTGAGCTGGTAAGAGGAGGAGATAGATCCTCAGATCACCTATATCAATTCATCAGGATTATAGGATTTTCCCTATTGAGCCATTAGGAGATCATACGGAGGCCACATAACTTAATGATGTTGGTCTGGGAAATGTATGGGGAATTAGACACATGCTACTTACTGCCGCACTGCAGTACAATAAGGGAAAAACAATCCTCGGGAGGTGAGAGAATGTTACAAGTGGGAAATCTGAATGTCTATGCATTAGGCTGCATTTTCTAGACCATAATCTATAAAAAATCATTAGAAGTGGGTTTCACTCTATTTATGAATATTTATAGGATCACAGTTCTTTCAAGATGTCACATTTCAATGAAATGGAAGATTGCCTTTCCCAAGGCCTGAAAAGCAATCAAATGCAAGTTATGCCCCTGGGTACTAAGCGGAAAAACCATCCAAGATTTTTCAGTGATTGATTGGGGTTTATGGTAGAGGGGAGGAGTGATCAGCATGGCTGGGACATTCCTGATAAATAATCATTGCATTTGTTATTCAACCCAGGTTTGCAGACGGCAGGAGCCTTTGCTGAGCCTCTCCAGCTGTTTTGGGTCCAATAGCCAAGTAAAAGGGGAAACTTTTTATTTCCCTTTTCAAATAACATTGCTCTATTCAAGTCCCTCAACAGGATGGTTACGGGTACCAAAACTCAGCAAGAGATATGTGAGCGAGATTTATAGCACTTACAGCTGTAAATTAGCCCAGACCACAAACCAAGTGGGAACGTACTATGGCTTGTACAAATGAAAGTAAACTGAAATGATGATGATGGGTTCCAATATTTCAAAGGGACAAACTGCCATTCTAATGGAATCTGATAGGAATGATTTCTCCCATTAAACTGGACAATCCACAGAGTACGTCCATACAATGATGCAATTTTTCAAGAAACATCAGATATTAATTTTCACCAGAGAAGCAGCATTGTCTAGTGGCTAGAAAATGGGCCTGAGAGACAGAAGGACCTGGCTCCTAAACCTGGCTCCACCACCTGTCTGCTCTGTGACCTTGGGCAAATCTCTTAACTCCTCTGGGCCTCAGTTACCTCATCTGTAAAATGGGGATTAAGACTGTGAGTCTCCAGTGGGACATGGATTGTGTCCAACCTGTTTAGCCTTCCAAAGATTTTAGAGAAGGCCTGAGAGTTTCACTGTGGGCAGGGAACGTGTCTACCAATGCTGTTATGTTGAGAAGTAGCATGGCTCAGTGGAAAGTGCACAGGCTTGGGAGTCAGGGGTCATGGGTTCTACACCTGCCTCTGCCATTTGTCAGCTGTGTGACTTTTGGCAAGTCACTTAACTTCTCTGTGCTTCAGTTTCCTCATCTGTAAAATGGTGATTAAGACTGTGAGCCCCACGTGGGACAACTTGATCACTTTGTATCCCTCCAGCGCTTAGAACAGTGTTTTGCACATAGTGAGAGGCCTTCCCAAACTGAGTCCCCTTTTTCCTCTCCTCCTCCCCATCCCCTCCCCACAGCACCTGTATATATGTTTGTACAGGTTTATTACTCTATTTTACTTGTACATATTTACTATTCTATTTATTTTGTTAATGATGTGCATCTAGCTTTATTTCTATTTATTCTGATGACTTGACACCTGTCCACATATTTTGTTTTGTTGTCTGTCTCCCCCTTCTAGACTGTGAGCCCATTGTTGGGTAGGGACCGTCTCTAAATGTTGCCAACTTGTACTTCCCAAGCACTTAGTACAGTGCTCTGCACACAGTAAGTACTCAATAAATATGATTGAATGAATGAATGAATTAGCTTGGAACTACCCCAGCATTTAGTGCAGTGCCAGGCACACAATAAGCACTTAAATGTCATTAAAAAAAATAATAAAGCACGGAGTTAAGACACCACCACTTTTACAAAGTCATGCTGAAATTAGTATGAAAAACACTGATTTTAATTCTCTTCTACTTCAGAAGGCACAAAAATGGACTTTTGCCTCGTTGGAGGATGAGGCTCTTTTCATGATTCATTTATTCATATTTATTGAGTGCTTACTATGTGTAGAGCATACCTGTTTCCCGTGGCCAACCAGGTGGCTGTGACAGAAGCAGCCTGGCTTAGTGGAAAGAGCAAGGGCTTGGGAGTCAGAGGTTGTGGGTTCAAATTCCGATTCTGCTACTCATCAGCTATGTGACTGGGCAAGTCACAACATCTCTGTGCCTCAGTTACCTCATCTGTAAAATGGGGATTAAGATTAAGACTGTGAGCCCCATGTGGGACAATCTGATTACCTAATATCTACCCCAGTGCTTAGAATAGTGCTTTGCACATAGTAAGCGCTTAACTAATACCATCATTAGTATCTCCCCCAGAGAATGGATCAGATGCTTCTGTGGCTTCTCTGGTTTCTTTTGGCTTGCTGAAATATAGAATACCATCCAGGGAGTCAGAAGGTCATGGGTTCTAATTCCTGCTCTACCTCTTGTCTGCTGTGTGACCTTGGGCAGCTCACTTCACTTCTGTGTGCCTCAGTTACCTCATGCATAAAATGGGAATTGAGACTGTGATCCCCAAGTGGGACAGGGACTGTGTCCAACGCAATTTGCTTGTGTCTACCCCAGCACTCATTATGGTGCCTGGAGAATAGTAAGCACATAACAAATACCACAATTATTGTTATGAAAAAAGCCAGCTCTGGGAGGGGGAAAGCCAGGGGAATTCATAGCTGAGAACTGGGATAGAATGCTTTTTCTGCAATGCACTCCCACCTAAGCCCTCCCTACCATTAGCCTAAGCAAAGCTCCCAAGGGGTTTGTGTGGCCAATTTTCTGCTCAAGCACAGCATCAGCTTTGAATGGCACTTAACATAAGTGTTGAGGGGGAGGATAACCTGCTACCCCACTCTACAAATTCACCAGAAGTTTCCCTTCGTGGGTTTCCAGCAGCTCATTCTGTCCTTCATGCAGGGGAGAGTTGCTCTCCTGCTGTTTCAGATCATTATTTAGTAATTGCTCTCCCTTGCAATTGCATTCAATAAAACTGGTTTGCACTTTTTCTTAACCTGAGATGACAATGAGAAAGTTCCCTATAATACTGGCCTTCAAGAAATGCCATAGTAATAATAATGATGGTATTTCTTAAGCGCTTACTATGTGCAAAGCGCTGTTCTAAGCACTGGTGTTTTTTAACCTTAGCCTCGGAGCCCCTTAAGGGCCAAGGACCTGTCTGATTCTCACATTAGTATTCTTTGCTAACACTTAGGATGGTGCTTTGCATGGAGTAAGCCCTTAACAAATACTCTTCCTACAATTCCTACTGTTCCTAGCCTGATAGATTTTTAACCACTTTAGATATTCTCTCAGTTCAATACCTGGCCTAAGAACTGTGACTTAGAGAATTGATGTCCGTATGACTGTACCTCTTCCAGTGTTTCAGTACTCTCAACACAAACATGCTTAACAAGCAGGCCTGCAAAAAGGATTCTTACAAAGAAAACACAAGGATTTTAGCATCTAAGACCCCGACGAAGGAGCAGGGAGGAAGGAGACCTAAGAGACTGAAAAACTGCAAAGGTGATCGAAGGGTGAAACAGATCAAAATCTCTGAATACCTTGTCACCTTTGACATCTGTTCAAGGTTTTCCTTCACCTACTACCATGGGGAAGCAGCATGGCATAGTGGATGGAGCACGAGCCTGGAAATCAGAAGGTTGTGGGTTCTAATCCTGGCTCTGCCACTTGTCTGCTGTGTGACCTTGGCAATTCACTTCACTTCTCTGTCCTTCAGTTTCCTCACCTGTAAAATGGGGATTAAGACTGTAAACCCCAAGTGGGATAGGGACTCTGTCCAACCCGATTTGTTTTATCCACCCCAGCTCTTAGTACAGTGCCTGGCATGCAGTAAGTGTTTAACAAATACCACAATTATTATTATTAGCTGTTTTACAGCATCTAAGTCTCCAAAAAAAACTCACAGTTTTCTTTACCTGCCAAATACGGCACTCTAGAACCCAAGTGACTTCACTCATGTTATCCCACCTCAGAGAGTGATGTAATAATGTAACATAGCAGCCACTTTGTGAAAGTCAGTTTGATTTAGCCTTGAGAGTTATTTTTCTCTCAAATGATCAATTTTTTAATTTTCCCATCAAAATAAATGCAATACAACTGGTTCAATAGGGAGGCATTTCATGGTAAAAAAATCTTTTAGTTAACATAAAATTAGCAAAGTATTTCTGGTTTCTGAAATGACCTGTCATGTTTGCTTTGATCCATGGGTGCCCAAATTCCACATCCAAATTCCACCACTGGTTTTAAGGTAGCCAATTCGTTCATTCAATCGTATTTATTGAGCGCTTACTGTGTGCAGAGCACTGTACTAAGCGCTTGGGAAGTACAAGTTGGCAACATATAGAGACGATTCCTACCCAACAGTGGGCTCACAGTCTAGAAGGGGGAGACAGACAACAATACAAAACATATTAACAAAATAAAATAAATAGAATATGTCCAAGTAAAATAGAGTATTAAATACATAAAAACATATATACATATATGCATGTGCTGTGGGGAAGCGATAATGCAATTATAATGCGATTATTGTGTGTCTTGCCCAGGGTCACTCAGCAGAGCAGTGGCAGGGCCTGGATTAGGATTAGATCAGATCCAATCTAATCTGGATTAGAGCCAATCACCTCTCTCCCTTCTATAGTCCACTCTCCTTCCACTACAACTCAGCTTGCAGTCTTCATTCCTCTTAAATTTGCCTACTCATTGGGCCTCATTCTCTTCTCTCTCGCTCATAGGCTTTAGCTAAGGCCCTCTCTACTCCTGGAACTCTCTCCCTTTCATAGACCACAGACCTCCTCTCTCATCGAAGCCCTTCTGAAATCACATCTTCACTGACAGATTAATTTCTAATTTTCCCAGTTTGTATTCTCCACGATGGCTGCTTTCGCATATCCTGATCACGTAAGACTTAGGCAATCTGAAATTTCTGCAGCACTTTTGCATATATTCTACATCGGAGAAGCAGCATGGCTTAGTGGAAAGATCACGGGTTTGGGAGTCAGAGGTCATAGGTTCTAATCCCGGCTCTGCCACTTACCAGTTGTGTGATTTGGGCAAGTCACTTAACTTCTCTGGGCCTCAGTTACCTCATCTGTAAAATGGGAATTAAGACAGTGAGCCCCATGTGAGACAACCTCATTAAATTGCATCTACCCCAGCGCTTAGAACAGTGCTTGACACATAGTAGTGCTTAATACCATAATTATTACTTCCTAAGCACTGATCTCACGGACATCGCTTTTTCCTTCCTCTCTGTAATTTAATTTAGTATTTGCTCTGTAATATTGTAAACTTCTGGAAAGCAAGGATCTTACCAACTATATTGTACTCTCTCAAACACCTGTAGCAGTACAACAACATAAGTGGGGAAGGCCAAATTGTGGAAACGTGGCTTTAATAAGACTTTGAATGGTGGTCTGTCATATACGGAAGGGGCAGGAGATCTTGACCTGATGGAGGAGGTGGGTAAGGGGTTGGCAGTAAGACAGTGGCCCAGTAAGCAAGTCTCAGACAAAGTATTTTGGCTATAAATATTGTCTCAATACTATCTCGATATAAACTGAAACTTAGGCCATAAAGTCTCAGTGAGCATGGACTGTAAAGAAAAGACAATTGTGAGTCACCTCAGAAATAGATGGGTATTAATCCGTGAAGACTTATTTTTCTTGAAAGCTATAAGTGTTTTGGTAGATATTTTTTGGCTAAAACTTTAGTTTATTCCTTTGCATCTATTCTAGAAGGCATTCGTTTGAGGATATCAGTTGAAGAAATAAAAATAAGGGGTTGGGATGGCAAATACCTCAAAACCCATTCCAGATCAGAGACCACAGACTCTTCAGCCATTACAGGAGAGTAACACAAAACAGGCAAAAAAATTCTAAGTAGCCTGCATAAACATCACAACACTGAAAATGTCTTCTTGAGGTGTCAGGTTATCAGACTTAAGTAGCAGAGAAGTGGCACTGGTTCATGATTTCACAATGTGAAATTTATGTCAAAGTCCCTAACACTTAGAATAAAACTATATGTGAAATGCCTGCAAATGGTCTCCTTATGCTTCCTATCATGAAGGCTCATGCTAATGAAGCACAGTTTCAGGAGCAAGAGATTAATTCTAAACTAAAGTATTTCTATTATGTGAACTTATAAATTACTGGGCAGAACTTTCAGAACAGAGGAACACCAAAATAGAGGTCTTAGTGTTTAGCTGGGCCTGGGAATGCAACCAAAGTCCTCCCATAGTAATGAAATTTTGTTTAGACCCCAGGGCTTCACTGCCCCTTTAACTCAGGTCAGTTATATTTCAGGCTCTGGTCCTGCCAAGAAAATCTAACTATTTATAATTGACCTCCCTCATCCTCACCCACCCCAACTCCATCTCCTCCCTTCAGGTGGTTCACTCTTGTCATTTTTTCAACATCAGAGATGACACACCTGTCAGCACCATCACTGCTAGACCAGGAGAGAAGGCCCTGAACTTTAGAGACTCCTGCTGTAATCTTACCAGACAGGGCAAAATGCAAATTAGAAAGGACATTTTAATGTTCTCTGGGTTTGGTTTGGAACTCTCTGTCCAAAATGTTGCTTGCATTAAAGTGGGGGGATGTTTATCTCTCTTACTTTGACAATATATGGCAGTAGTGCCAGTGCAGAATTTTCACTTGGAACGAATTGTTCTTAGCAGAACTTCTCTACTTTTTTGGTAACAAAGTCTTCAGGCTTAAAAGAGACTCAGTTTTATCATCTCCCTTTATTAATAGTAGAACTTCTTGGAAATTGGCATGAACAGAAATAGAACAAACTGAAGAAGATGCTCAGATTTCATACATCTGACCTGTAAAAATAAGCAATGGATGTGAGAGTATCAGACCAATGATTTCAAAATGAAAAAGATGTCAACAAGTGCCTTCACTTGAGAAGAAGCGTGGCTCAGTGGAAAGAGCACGGGCTCTGGAGTCAGAGGTCATAGGTTCAAATCACGGCTCCGCCACTTGTCAGCTGTATGACTTTGGGCAAGTCACTTCACTTCTCTGTGCCTCAGTTACCTCATCTGTAAAATGGGGATTAAGACTGTGAGCCCCCGTGGGACAACCTGATCACCTTGTAATCTCCCCAGTGCTTAGAACAGTGCTTTGCACAGAGTAAGCGCTTAAAAATACCATCGTTATTATTATTATTATTCACATTTTTCCAAAAGACGTACAAAATTTTCTTCAGCCTGAAGACAGCAAAACACTGTTTTACTTAGCCACAGAACAAATCCCGACTGACTTTGATGCCTATGTTTTATAGAAACAAAACCTACAACATTCTTAATTTTAAGAGCATCTTTTTAAATTCACATGAGGGGCTTCGTCACAGTAGTAACTGTGGTATTTGTTAAATACTAACCATGTGCCAAGCACAGTACAAAGTGCTGAGGTAGATAAAAAGTAATCAGGTCGCACATGGGGCTCACAATTTAAGTAGGAGGGAGAACAGGTACTGAATCCCCATTTGGCAGATGAGGAAATTGAGGCCTGGAGAAATGAAGTGACTTGCCCAAGGTCACATAGAAAGATTTGAATTTAACTTTTTGGACTATTCTTCAGAGTCTGACGTATAAATAGCTGTCAGATTCCAGGGGCAGGCTTTTTCATCAGGATGTATCCTGTTTTTGATTATTAACTTGTCACAGTCTGTCACTTCTGGGGCATTTTGCCCTAGAAATGCCAAGATGATTTGATAAGGTAGCCAATTTATTTTGCAGAGTGTGCGGGGTTGAGGGAGAGTATGTTTGTGTGACTCTAAGGCATTGCATCCTTTCCTAACAGTCCACCACCATGTGGGAAGCCAATTAAATGCTGACATCCACAACTGTCAGATAATTTAATACTTAATGTTTAAGAACTAAAGAAACCCAAAATGAATGAAAAAACAAAACTGGAAATGGAAAACTCATCAAGATTGAACTTACTAACATTTTTTTAAAATACCAAATCATTAGATTGTCCTCAGTAATTTAATCAATCTTATTTACTGAACTCTGAGTATGGAGTTAGATTGTTATCCCTATGTGTCCAAACTGATTAGCTTGTATCAACCCAACTCCTAGTACAGCATTTGACAAATAGAAAGCACTTTACAAACGCCACAATTATTACTATTTTTATATTCATTCATTCATTCATTCAATCGTATTTATTGAGCTCTTACTGTGTGCAGAGCACTGTACTAAGTGCTTGGGAAGTATAAGTTGGCAACATACAGAGACGGTCCCTACACAACAGCAGGCTCACAGTCTAGAAGGGGTACCAAACATATGGAAGAGTACAATAGAATTAGTGGACACGATCTCTGCCCTTAAGGATTTTATAATCTAGCAAAAGAGACGGACTATGAGACTAATATTAAATGCTTACTATGCACTAAGCACTTGGGGAAAATGCAATGTAATCATATCAATCAGTCAATATACAGACATAGACCCTGCCCCACGAAGGGCTCACAATCTAAGAGGGAGGACAGACATTTCATCCCCATTTTACAGGTAACGAAACTGACATAGAATAGTTAAGTGATTTGCTCAAGGTCAGATAGCAAGCAAGTGGCAGACCCAGGAATAGAACTCGTGTCTTCCGACTCCGAGGTCCATTGCTCTTTTCATTAGGACATGCTGAAGGTTGGTGGCACCTAATAACATCCCAGATCATTGCAGTGGTATTTACAAGCCCAGCTTGACATAAGGAAACATAAATTGAAGTGGGACAGAAAGAGAGGCAAGAACAGAATTAGGGAACATCTTTACAGATACCGACTTCTTGCCCATAAGGGCAACCTACGGCAGCTTTGTCAGGAATGATCAATTATGTGCTCCAGCTAAAAAGCCGAACATCCTTTATTCACCTCCCCTTCAGCCCCACAGCACTTATGTACCTATCCATCATTTATTTATTTATATTAATGTCTGCCTCCCCCTCTAGACTGTGAACTCATTTAGGGCAGGAAATGTGGCTACAAAGTCTTTTATACTGAACTCTACCAAGTGCTTAGTTCAATACTCTGCACACTGTAAGTACTTAATAAATACAATTGGTTGACGTGGGACAGAGTCAATGTCTGACCCAATTATCTTGTATCTACCTCGGGGTTCAATACAGTGCCTTGCACATAGTAAGAACTTGAAAGTACTATTTAAAAAATTGTCATTAGGTCTGCTCTACTTAAAGGGTAGCTTTTCTCCTTCTCTTTTCTCCTTCTACCTTTTCTGCTTCTCCTCCAAAGTGCCCAACTACCAGGGAGACACAGAAACTCTTGCTCCCAGCCGCCTCTTGTTCCACGGACCATCATCTGATGCCTGGAAGTAAGGGCTTCAGACACAAGAGGAAATTTTTCCCACGTACGTAATAGTGCTAAAGCACTGAAGTCAAAACAACACTTTGAGAATTCTAGCAGATTCCTTCAGAGAGCTAAAACAGTGTTTGGAATATACAATGGGACCATGGATGAAATATTACTGAAAGTAGATAAGCTGGATATAAGCAAAACCATTAAAGAGTCAAGTATCTGAAATTACATTCATCATTGATGAGAAGCAATGAATGGTCAAGTGTCTATGGCAGAAAATAACTAGAATTTGGGGGAGGTGAACCAGATAAAACATGACCATAAAGTAGTAGTAAGCATTATTAGGAGAAAATAGTCATAGCTTCATAAATTCAAAACATAGTTTGTCATAGAGAGAAAGTTATGTTATAGACTGCAGAGAAGCAGTGTGGCTTAGTGGAAAGAGCACGGGCTTGGGAGTCAGAGGACATGGGTTCTAATCCTACGTCCGCTACTTGTCTGCTGTGTGACCTTAGGCGAGTCACTTTACTTCTCTGTGCCTGTTACCTCACCTGTAAAATGGGGATTAAAAGTGTGAGCCCCACATGGGACAATCTTATTATCCTGTATCTACCCCAGAGCTTAGAGCAGTGTTTGGCACATAGCAAGTGCATAAATACCATAATAATAATTATTATTAGATATACTATCCACAGAAAAGGAGGAAAGATATTCTTAAAACCTGAATTAGATATGATACATAGAAAAGACTAAAAAAGTTATAGTACCAACAAATGTGGATTATGTGATATACCTTAAAGGGCTAAGACATATTTCCAGAAACGAAGAGGAAAGCAGTGTAGCTGAGGGGGGATGTCAGCAGTACAAGCAGTATGAGATTCCATGTAATAGTGGAGATCTTATAAATGAATATTTAACAAGTCATGTTGTAACTAGTTTGCTTCCCTGATATTGTCACCCTCCTGACCACCCTCCATACACAAAGGTAAAGTTCTGTTGTTCTTGCTGGGAGGATGCTTCTTTAATCACTGTCCAGTAGTTTTTTTAATTTTTTTTAATTGTTAATCTTGTTTTTTTGGATATACTTTGTGGCATGAATCATTTCAATCTTCCCTTCTGTATCCATTGCCAGTCCACCATTCCCATTTTTTCGTAGGTCTGAGCCCCTTGCGGACCAGTAACCCCATCTATATCCTCGTACCTTTTTACAGTGCTTAGTGTGTTATCCTGTCTTTGGCCCAAATACTTTGTGAGATGGGGCCAACTTGCTAAAGTACCAGGAAGAGAAGCAAAAGGAGTCCTTCCCCAGTCCAGTCATTCAAAAGGAATAAAGATGTAGAATCTGGCCAGAATCTGCAAGGGAACTCTGCCTACCAAAGTCCTTTGAAGGCTTATGAAACTCTAATTACATACATTGACCAGCAAGTAATATTGCAATCACTCAACTGAAAATAACGTAAGAAAGTATATTCAAATTGAGATTTAAAATCACACACTAAGAATTAAAGAAGAAATCCTTAAAACATGTAACCACCCCACTTCCTTGGCCTACCTTTCCATCTTTTTAACTAGGGGATAGAAGCTATATACCTGGTGAAATTTGATAAGGAGAGCTGAAGAAAGGCATCCCTCACTTCTACAGCAGCCACAGAAGAAGAAAAAAATTTGTCACCACCCCCACAAAAGACCTCTGGGTACAAAGCTTTATCCAAAACTTTCCCCATACTGTTGCAAAATGTGGCAAGACACCCACTTTGCTCTCTGGGAAATGGAGTTACCCCTGCCTTCTCTGCGATTTCTTTACCGCTTTATAACAGAACTACGGAAACACACAACTCTCACCCAGGACTGATTGTAATTCTGCACCCTGCACCTAGTAGTTACTACATAAATACTATCGAACAAACAAACGAATGAATTAATAGCTGTCTTTGTGTCCCATAACTCAGCCCTTGGCCTTCAGGCTGTTCCAGGAAGTTTTCTGGCCATCCAGGGTAGGACAGTTAAAGGGCAGAGGTAATGAATGTGGTGATGGTTGTTTAAGCCTTTGATGAAGAGGAAGAAGAGGTAGAAAAAGCAGAGACCGTCACAGAAGCAGTAAAATTCCTTCCTTCTAGCCCCACCAGGGCATTTGGGAAGTTAAAGTCACACCTAAAAGCATGACCTCCCATTCTTTGAACCCCACCCTTGCTGCCAAAGCTCACCTGGGCATTTTTGTATTTCTTCAGTAGCCAAGCAGGATGAAATGCAGCGTCCTCACCTAAGGGAGATGGTCAGCCTATTCAAGCTCAGCTTTCCTACATCTTAGGGAAGTCAAAGAAGAAACGTTGAAGACATGAGCCGATGTGCATAAATGAGCACCAAATTTACTTCTGAAACACAATCCCTATGTTTTTTCAGAAAGGAAAACACGCAGATTGGAGAATTCATAGCATGATCACATTTATTCAAGTGTGGTTCTTATATTGATTGTTTCCTTCCAATGATAACTATTGCCAGATGTATTTCCAGTGAAATAACAAAACTGCAGAGCTAAATAGAACAGACACATTCACTTTCTAATCATCACTTTTTTTTGCTCTTTTGATTAAGTGCATTGATTGAAGAAAATGTCTGCCAAGGGATTTCAAAAAGCAGCTTTCTTGGAAAGGAAAAGGTGTTTTTAAATAAGTTAAAATACATACTGAAAAATGTCTGCTTTACTGTAAATCTTTCTTTTTCTTCAAAGGTCCAACATACTTATGAACTATTCTATTTTGCAGAATATTCCCTTTATTTTCCAAGAAGCCTTTTTTACTGTGAGAGCTAGGGTTAAAGATTGTTTGCCTCAGTAAGTGCCATAGACATTAACATGTTTAAATGAAGTAATCAGATGCATATAAAAACCCACTTAGTACATGAATTACTAGTGCTTCGCTATTTCTGGAGTGTTCACACCATTTTTTCAAACAAGCTTAATTTTGAACACATTTTGCAAAGATAGGTTTTGAATTACTCTTGCTTCCTGTTGGCCTTGCTTGCAAAAACATAACTAAAACACATCCAGTTGAGCAAAGGGATATTAAAAGGTGTGCTAACCACTGGAAAAAAACATGTATCATATGTTCTATGGAATAAAGTATATGAAATTGTGCAGGAGAATGAATAATTTATTTTTAATGGGACCCTTAATACTCTTGAAATTTCCATCTATTGTTAGCTATTTGGGAGTGGGGAACAAATGAATTCCTAGATAGCTGACAATAACAACCTAATGATTCCAAAAACCAGTCTTTAAGGTCATTTTAGTTTGGCCAAAACTATAATGAAAAACTGTCCTATTGAAGTTGTGCTACACTGCATAGTTCTCCACTCATTCTTCCCAACCCAGTCATCAATTTCTGTAAACATCTTTTTTTGGATGAAATTTCTCTATTCAAATCTATTTTTTTTCTCAGTAGATACTGTAAATCACCCTGAAATCACCATGAGCTCTATTCCTGCTCTGATTTTCATTAAAATGAATGCATTTTAAATTCATGAAAATAATTTGGTTGCAATAGAAAATCAATGAGTAAAATCTCCAACTGAATTTCCTGTCTGTGATTCTGACACGTTATTGAAGTGGGTTACTGTTCAAAATTTCCTCTAAAGTCAATGCAAATGTTTCAGTGCCCTTCATTGGTAATGATATATTCTCCCAGTTACACAAAAGTAAACAGTACTTTACAAACTATCTGGACATTTTGGAATCTACAATCTTTTCATAAACTGAGGTTTCAAGTGGCAATCCTCTTGCTTTTTCTTGACGGCTTTTCCAAATGGTCTGACAACTTAAACTGTGGAAAATGGAAGAAAGGATAAATCTTAAATAGTAATATATGGGTCATTAATTTACTACTAATCTGACTACTACACTAAGTTCTCATCTATACAGAGTTGAATTCTCTAAGGAGATGAAAGGGCTTTCCTGACATGATCTCATTAATCTTCACAATATTTCTGTGAGGCAAAAGAGGAGCAGGTTTTCACCCCCGCTGAGAGGATTTCGTAGTTGAATAAAAGCTACGGTGGAAGTCAAAAAAATGTTGATTTGATGGAAATCCCTAGAAATGTTAGCAGCCACAAGGGACACTTGTCAGCATTTATCAAATATGTGTGGCTTTGCCCATTAAGGTCTATCACGGTAATAGGAAAAAACAACATCAAACCAAAATACACATCACAGGCACCACAGCATTGTTAATGCTGTTATTTTGGTGTTCTAATAGGAAAAAACAAAATCAAATCTCAATACACATCACAGGCACCACAGCATTGGTAATGCAGTTATTTTGGTGTTCTACCAGCGCTTATTTATACCACTGCCGTCAGACAGTTAAGAAATTACGAGGGAGGTTCACCAGGGTGGTTTACGACAAACATCTTTAACGGCAAAGCAAAGTGGTCTCCGGCTCCAGTAAAGAGATCTTTACCAGCTGCAAGCACAAACCCTTAAACATCTGATGCATTCACCAAAAGGAAGGATAACCTTTAAAAGAGAAAGACTTGGAAGATTTTACAGCTGTAGCGAGATGCAATGTGATCAAGATTCCCCAACAGTGAAGTAAAAATATTTTAATGGAAGTACAATAATTGATCAAAGAGACACGCAGTACTCCTGGGTACTGAGTGAGGATATTCAGAGTCCTTAAATCTGTCAAAAAGCACTAATGGGCACCCAAGGGCACACTACTGCCAATTTACTTTAGTTTAAGTGAACTCTAGAACCTTAAATTAGAGACAACCACATTTCTTGCTATATTTGCCTTCTTTTTCCCCTCCCTATTGGCTCATGAATTGAATTCAAATTTTTCATTGTTACTAATTTCATAGTCAGCAACAAAGGACTTAAGGATTTGTCACTGAGTAACTCCACATCTGATAAAAGTTGTATCGCGGAAGTGTAATGCATTAGCAGGTCTCCCCTTATTTATAATCCCTGTCCTAAGTCCTTCAAAAATTCTCTTTGGCCCACTAAGTAAGCTGGATGGCTTTGTACTTCATTTAGATGTGTGCTTCTCCTATTCTATGACATCTCTCAATAGGAATGGAGCAATGCCGTACAGTTTTAATCAGGCATCGCAAAACGCATGCCAGCACGCTGGCATCTGGACAGGATTTGGCTGAGTATGTGAAATGCAGGCAAAGTTAACCCCCTTCTTTGATGGCTGAAAGCAGATAGCATACAGGATCAGGTTGGTTTCCTAGCCTAGTGTGGGAAAGCTGCCATGAGCCAGTCTGAATCAGCTAAAAGTCATTGTATTCCTGACAAAAATTCCCTGAAAATGCCTGCCTTATAACTTTGTTGCTGCTATTGCTCTCTTCTCAGGAGCAGGACAAGGGCTAGACCAGGATAACCTCTTCCAAATGTTAGAAGGCTAAACTGGGGAAGTCTCCTCATCATCTCTAGACTCCCCCCCTTTATGATTTCAAAAGCCATTTTTCTAATTAAAGTCTAAGTCATCTCAAGCTTGGAATACTACATTGTGATTCTCATGCACCTTCCACCTTCAAATCCACTTCTATATCTTTAAAATGCAAAATTTTATTATATTCAGTTTTTCTTCTCATAATCTATCAGTTGCTCCCTATTATCATTTGTTTCAAATTAAAGTCCTAATAATTTCATAGATATCCATTACATCAATTTAATAATAATGATAATAATGGTATTTGTTCAGCGTATACTAAGTGTGAAGTGCTGGAGTAGATTCAATACAATCAGATCATAAACAGTCCCTGTCCCATCTGGGATTCCCATTTCAAAAAGGAGGGAGAATAGGAATATTATCCCCATTATACGAGGAAGCTGAAGTAGAGAATTAATCAATCAATTGTATTTATTGAACATGTCATTCATTCACTCATATTTATTGAGTGCTTCCTGTGTGCAGAGCACTGTACTAAGCGCTTGGGAGAGTACGATACAACAGATTTGGTAGTCACATTCCCTGCCCACTACAAGCTTAAAGTCTAGATGGGGAGGCAGACATTAATATAAATCAATCAATTATGAGTGTGTACATAAGTCAATAAATTGTGTTTATTGCATGTTTACTGTGTGCAGAGCATTGTATTAAGTGCTTGGGAGAGTAAAATATAACAGAGTTGGTGAACACCTTCTCTCCAACAGGGAGCTTATAGTATAGAGAGGGAACAGACATTAATGTAAATACCGAAGTACTGTTGGGCTGAGGAAGGGGTGATTAAAGGGTGCAAATCCACATGCAAGGGTGACGTAGAAGGGAGTGGGAGAAGAGGAAATGACAGCTTTGTCAGGGAAGACTTCCTGGAGGAGATGTGCCTTCAATAGGTTTTGAAGGTGGGCAGAGTAATCATCTGTTGGACATGAAGAGGGTGGGCATTCCAGCCCATAGGCAGGATGTGGGCAAGGGGTTGTTGACATTATAATAAGATTGAGGTACAGTGAATATGTTGACAGAGGAGCGAAGTATGCAGGCTGGTTTTGTAGTAGGAAATCAGGGATATAAGGTAGGAGGGGACATTAAGTGCTTTAAAGCAAATTTTTTTGATGCAGAGGTGGATGGGCAACCACTGCAGTTTCTTGAGGAGTAGGGAAACATGGACTGAATGGTTCTGTAGGAAAATGATCTGGCTAGCAAAGTGAAGTGTGGATTCGAGTGGGGAGAGACTGGAGGCAGAGAAGTCAACAAGGAGGTTGATGCAATAATGAAGGCGGCATAATAAAAGGGCTTGGATTAACAGGCTAGTAGTTTGAATGGAGAGGAAAGGGCAGATTTTAGCAATGTTGGGAAGGTTGAACAGGATTTGGTGACAGTGAATGTGTGGGTTGAATAAAAAAGATGAGTTGAGGGTAATACAAAATTTATGGGCTTTTGAAATAGGGAGGATGGCGCTACCGGGTTGGGGTGGGAAGATGAGGAATTCTGTTTTGGACATGTTACATTTGAGATATCGGCAGGACTTCCAAGTAGAGATGTCCTGAAGGCATGGTCAAATATGAGACTGCAGAAAAGGAGAGAGATTAGGGCTGAAGATATAAATTTGTGAATCACTGGTGTAGGGATGGTAGTTGAAGCCGTGGGAGAAAACGACTTCTCCAAGGGAGTGAGTGTAGATGGAAAATAGAAGGGGACCCGGAACTGAGCCTTGAGGGATCCCCACTAACTGAGGCAAAGCCTGCGAAAGAGACTGAGAAGGAGCAGCCAAAGTAATAGTAGAACAACCAGGAAAGGACAGTGTCAGTGAAACCAAGGTTGAATAATGTTCCTAGGGGAAGCAGGTCGTCTACAATGTCGAAGACAGCAGAGAGATTGAGGAGGATGGAGTAGAGTCATTGGATTTGGCAAAAAGGAGCTCATTGGTGGCGGTTTTGGTAGAGTAACGGGGGCAGAAACAATGCCAGATGGTGTGAAGGAGAGAATTGGAGGAGAGGAAGTGGAAGCAGTGGTTATAGACAACTCACTCATGGAGTTTGAAGAGGACTGGTAGTAGGGAGATAGGGTCATAACTGGAGGGAGTTGTGTGGTCAAGGTTTTTTTTTCATGTTTCAGGGGCACATCAACGTGTTTTAAAGCAGTGGGGTGGAAGCCACTGGAAAGTAAACAGTTGACTATGGCAGTGAGGGAGGGAAGAGGACAAGCACTTTGATAAGGTGTGGAGGGATGGGGTTGGAGGCACAGAAGGAGGAGGTGGATTTTGAGAGGAGGTGGGATATTTCCTCTTGAGATGACCTATTTTATTTATTCTCTTTGGGGGTGTTTCAAATCTCTAGCATCTATGGGAATATACCTGGGGCAAAGGCATATACTTACTCTGGGTGTCCTATAATCATGTTCCTTCCAGGGTGTGATATCCCTGCTCTCATCCTCCTACTGCCTCTTTAGGGTAGCTCCAGTTGGGACAAGACTAAAAAAATAAAAATTAAATAAGTAGTGGTACTTGCTAAGCACTTGCTGTATTATAATTTCCCATGCACTTAGTACATTGCTCTGCACACAGTAAGGGCTCAATAAATATGATTGAATGAATGAGTGAGCCAAGCAAGGTTAAGTTAATCAGGATAGACAGTTTCTGTCCCATATGGGACTCACAGTCTTAATACTCATTTTACAGATGAGGTAACTGAGGCCCAGATAAGTTAAGTGACTTGCCCAAGGTCATACAGCAGGCAAGTGGCAGAGCCAGAATTAGAACCCAGGTCACTCTGACTCCCAAGCCTGGGCTCTAGTCACTAAGCCATGCTGCTTCTCTATGATGCAGGTCATCCCCAAGCACAAACATAATTTTTTAAACCTATCCTTTGTACTTATGAATACATGTTCATTCAACTGAATATTCAGTATTAGTTCTCATTCCGCTAGTTGTAAATATTTTTATAACTAACTTGTGGGAAAGCAAGGTGGCTCATGCTTTTATTACACTTTCCATGGCACTCAGTACAGTGCTTTACACACAAATGGTGCCCAAATAATGTCATTACTACTACTAATGCTAAAGGGCAGCAGTGTTCACTTATGAAAAACACTTGCTGTGTTCAGGGGTCTTTTGAAAGGAGGGCAAAGTTCACGCCACATAGAAATGTCACAAGCTACAAAATGATAAAAATTGGAGAAATAAGTCTTATGTTCCTGATTTGTTTCTTGTGACAAAAGTGTTTTGAAAATTTTGCAGCTCAGCATGAATTTCCTGATGGAATCATTTGCTTGCAGGCCTGAAAGGCTGTCCCTATTCCAGTTGACTGGGGAAAAGTTGGCTGGGGACAATTTCCACCTTCTCCACTAAACAATCTATGAGTTCACAATATCATCAGTTCCTGAAAGTGTTAGTCTCATTGCAATCTGCCTAACCTCAGAGGCAGAGGAAGTTTGATCGTGGTGAAACCTGCCCTTCATAGAGAAATTAGTTGACCCAAGGAGCAATTTGGTGGTAATATTCCATCTGATGGTATTTTTACTGAGGTAGGCCATGAATTGTTGGTAGGCCAACAATGCACCAAATCTACATCTCTGCCTCTGCTCTCTCTCCCTCCCTCCAGGCTCGCATCTCCTCCTGCCTTCAGGAAATCTCCATCTGGATGTCTGCTCGCCATCTAAAACTCAACACGTCCAAGACTGAACTCCTTCCCTATCTTCCCTCCCAAACCCTGCCCTCTCCCTGACTTTCCCATCACTGTTGATGGCACTACCATCCTTCCCATCTCACAAGCCCGCAAACTTGGTGTCATCCTCGACTCCGCTCTCTCATTCACCCCTCACATCCAATCCGTCACCAAAACCTGCTGGTCTCACCTCCACAACATTGCCAAGATCCGCCCATTCCTCTCCATCCAAACCGCTACCCTGCTCGTTCAAGCTCTCATCCTATCCCGACTGGATTACTGCATCAGCCTCCTCTCTGATCTCCCATCCTCCTGTCTCTCCCCACTTCTATCCATACTTCACGCCACTGCCCAGATCGCCTTTGTGCAGAAACGCTCTGGGCATGTTACTGCCCTCCTCAAAAATCTCCAGTGGCTACCAATCAACCTACGCATCAGGCAAAAACTCCTCACCCTCAGCTTCAAGGCTCTCCATCCCCTCGCCCCCTCTTACCTCACCTCCCTTCTCTCCTTCTCCAGCCCAGCCTGCACCCTCCACTCCTCTGCTGCTAATCTCCTCACTGTGCCTCGTTCTCACCTGCCCCGCCATCGACCCCCAGCCCACGTCCTCCCCCCGGCCTGGAATGCCCTCCCTCCTCATATCCGCCAAGCTAGCTCTCTTCCTCCCTTCAAAGCCCTACTGAGAGCTCACCTCCTCCAGGAGGCCTTCCCAGACTGAGCCCCCTCCTTCCTCTCCCCCTGTCCCCCTCCCCATCCCCCCGCCTTACCTCCTTCCCCTCCCCACAGCACCTGTATATATGTATATATGTATATATGTTTGTATGTATTTATTACTCTATTTTATTTGTACATATTTATTCTATTTATTTCATTTTGTTTATATGTTTTGTTTTTTTGTCTGTCTCCCCCTTCTAGACTGTGAGCCTGCTGTTGGGTAGGGACCGTCGCTATGGGTTGCCGACTTGTACTTCCCAAGCACTTAGTACAGTGCTCTGCACACAGTAAGCGCTCAATAAATACGACTGAATGAATGAATGAATCTGGGAAGTGTTAAAACAAGCAGACTCAAAACCTTGGTCTCCATGTGATACAATTCAGGCACCCAGGGCATCTCCCTGCACTTCAGCACTGGATCAGAAATGGAATTTAGGTCCCATTCTTCCACTAGCCCCTCCCAGGGCTCTGAACCATACTCCAAAATTGGGTCAGAAAGGAGAACCAGACATTCCCTGTGTTATTGATAAAGTGGGATTTGGTGCAGAAGGTGGGTTAAAGATAGCCTGCTGCCTCACTCCAAGTTCTACAGCCCACAGTGAGACTTTCCTGATATTTTTCAGCAATTTGTCAGGGAAACTGGGAAGTCTCAAAAATTAACTTTCCCACTCAAATTGTGACTTATGGCCTTTTGCCAGCATAACCCTCAAACACTGAGAAAACTGATGTCACTGTGGTATTTTTGCAGCTCCCTAAATTGTGATGGATTTCACAGTTCAAGAGGAAGAGCACTCAATTCTTTGTGTAAATTGAAGCTTGGATAGGGTTAACAGTTTTGCAAATTGGGAAAAAAAAGGAGATACATTGCCATTGAAGAAGGAAGTTCAGTACACCGTGTAAAAATTTTTTCTTATATGTTATGTCTGGTCACCTTGGTTTCCTTATCGTTGAAAGGACTCAGGCGAAGGGAATGCTTGGAGAAATGGTAGAAGTGAGTTAAAACTGGATATAGAGAAGCTAGAAGATTTTTCGTAATAGGTTAAAGCAGGGAGGAATATATTTTGATTCTAGTCATTGCAGTCTAGGTTTGCCTCCCTCTTTGGCATTCTTCCCTGATTCTGTAGGTCATCATTTCCTGACAGATCCTGGGGAAAAATTCTCTCAGTCTTAGTTCACACAGATCAGTACTATTGGATATTTCCTAGTCCTGTTGGAAATTTCCTATTTCTGTCTCTATAGTTAGAAGAAGGGAACAAATTGTTTATCCTCAAAAAACTTCTTGGGACACTGAGAAACTAAAACCTGCTGTACAAGATCTAGGAAGTGAAACTGACAGGAGAAAAACAAAACTGACTTGTTTAGCTCTGTTTTTCTCCATATAAGGGAAATTCAAATGGGAACCGAGGGCAACAAAAGAAGAAAAGTAAATTTAACTTTTAGGATCTCATAAAGGAGAATTTTAATTTTTCTATAAAGGGCTTCTATTAACTCAAGGAATTTGTAACATGATTTATTGCTTCTTGTGTGGCCATTTTTTTAAAAGTGTTTTATTTTTGGGTATTTTTGTTTGTTCTTTTAATGGTATTTGTTAAGTGCTTACTATGTGCCAGGCACTCTACTAAGTGCTGGGGTATATGTAAGTTAATCAGGTTGGAAGTAGCCCTTGTCCCGCAAGGTGCACACAATATTAACCCTCATTTTACAAATGAGGTAACTGAGGCACAGATAAGTTAAGTACCTTGTCCAAGGTCACACACAGCAGATAAGTGTTAGATCTAGGATTAGAACCCAGGTCCTTCTGATTTCCAGGTCCATCCTCTAGCCACTATGTAACATGGCTTCTCATTCTATTGGTTCTATAGTAGCAGCATGGCCTAGTGGAAAGAGCATGGGCTTTTGAGCCAGAGAACTTTGGTTCTAATCCCAGCTCTACCACTTGTCCTCTGGGTGACCTTGGACAAATCATTTCTCTCTACTTTGGTTTCCTCATTTGTAAAATGGAGTTTATGACTGCCAGCCAATGTGGTACAGAGACTGTCCAACCTGATTATCTTGTATCTTTCTATACCGTATGTATCTATCGTAATGCTTAGTACAGTGCCTGGCACATAGTAAGCATTTAAATACCACAATTATTATTATTGTTCTATAGATATTTAGCAAGTTAAATACCTCAAAATTAGTTTTAAAATACTACAGTCTGTGTGCAAGTGAATTTTATGGGACTAACATGAATCAGGGCACTCTTTAGTTGTATTCTTTGCTGTCCTATCATTGCCATTTTTCATTTTGCCTTTTGGTATATTACTTTCTTCCCCAAGTCACTTCTCTGAGACAGCCCCTTGCTTCACTTTCACTCGCTACCATCAATTTTCAACCCTCTCCTCTCCTTTTTACCTTCTCTAGTTCACTCTTCATTCCATTTTCCCCTGGGAAAAACAGCCCACAGAAAGGAAATATCCACACTGTAACTGCTGGGGTATCTTACTACCATTCATCTCATTCCCAAAGCACTGGGTACTGATTTTTTGAAAAGAATTAAGGATTGAGGGAAGTACGTCATCTGATCACGTGACTAGTGTCAAATCTTTGCAATAATGGACAGGTATAAACTACAAAGAGGGACAGAAATGGGTTAAGGGTCTGAAGGTACAAAGTAGAGTCTTTGAGAATGAAATGGAGAGGAAAAATGAGACAGTCCAGAAACGCCCCCAGCCCAAAAAAAACCCTCAAAGATGAGACTCTTTGGAAACTGGAACAATAAAGGAGTACTGTAGCCTAGTGAGGAGCAATGTTGCCTGGTGGAAAACGCTCGGGCCTGAGAGTCAGACAACCTGGGTTCTAATACAGGCTTTGTCACTTTCATTCATTCATTCATTCAATCGTATTTTTTGAGCGCTTACTATGTGCAGAGCACTGTACTAAGCGCTTGGGAAGTACAGGTTGGCAACATATAGAGACGGTCCCTACCCAACAGTGGTCTCACAGTCTTGAAGGGGGAGACAGAGAGCAAAACAAAACATATTAACAAAATAAAATAAATAGAATATGTACAAGTAAAATAGAGTAATAAATACATACAAACATATATACATATATACAGGTGCTGTGGGGAAGAGAAGGAGATAAGGTGGGGGGGATAGAGGTGGGAGGAGGGGGAGAGGAAGGAGGGGGCTCAGTCTGGGAAGGTCTCCTGGAGGAGGTGAGCTCTCAGTAGGGCCTTGAAGGGAGGAAAAGGGCTAGCTTGGTGGATGTGCAGAATGAGGGCATTCCAGGCCAGGGGGATGACGTGGGCCGGGGGTCGATGGCGGGACAGGCGACAACGAGGCACGGTGAGGAGATTAGCGGCAGAGGAACGGAGGGTGTGGGCTGGGCTGGAGAAGGAGAGAAGGGTGGTGAGGTAGGAGGGGACGAGGTGATGGACAGCCTTGAAGCCCAGGGTGAGGAGTTTCTGCCTACGCGTCAGTCAGTCAGTTTCTGCCTGATGTGTAGGTTGATTGGTAGCCACTGGAGTTTTTGAGGAGGGGAGTAACATGCCCAGAGCGTTTCTGGACAAAGACAATCCGGGCAGCGGCCTGAAGTATGGATTGGAGTGGGGAGAGACAAGAGGATGGGAGATCGGAGAGGAGGCTGATACAGTAGTCCAGATGGATTAGGATGAGAGCTTGAAAGAGCAGGGTAGTGGTTTGAATGGAGAGGAAAGGGCAGATCTTGGCAATGTTGCGGAGCTGAGACCAGCCGGTTTTGCTGACGGCTTGGATGTGAGGGGTGAACGAGAGAGCGGAGTCGAGGATGACACCAAGCTTGAGGGCTTGTGAGACGGGAAGGATGGTAGTGCCGTCAACAGTGATGGGAAAGTCAGGGAGAGGGCAGGGTTTGGGAGGGAAGACAAGGAGTTCAGTCTTGGACATGTTGAGTTTTAGGTGGCTGGCAGACATCCAGATGGAGATGTCCTGAAGGTAGGAGGAGATGCGAGCCTGGAGGGAGGGAGAGAGAGCAGGGGCAGAGATGTAAATTTGGGTGTCATCGGCGTAGAGATGATAGTTGAAGCCGTGGGAGCGAATGAATGTCACCAAGGGAGTGAGTGTAGATCGAGAACAGAAGGGGACCAAGAACTGAACCTTGAGGAACCCCTACAGTAAGGGGGTCGGAGGGGCAGGAGGAGCCTGCAAAAGAGACTGAGAATGAACGACCGGAGAGATACGAGGAGAACCAGGAGAGGACGGAGTCTGTGAAGCCAAGGTTGGCCTACAGCACTTGCCTGCTGTAGGATCGTGGGCAAGTCCCTTATTTTCTCTGGGCCTCAGGCCCAACTGGCAAGTGGCGCGGCTGGGATTTGAACCCATGACCTTTGACTCCCAAGCCCGTGCTCTTTCCACTGAGCCACACTGCTTCTCCATTGTAAGGTGATGTTAGTTATACGTAGTGAAAGGTGAGGTAGCTTCTAAACCAAGAAAGAAAAAAAAGCAATCATAAATGCAAACAGTATAAAATGTAATAGATCAAAAGGCTATGTATTTACTGAGTGACCACGGGGTTCCACCGAACCATGAGAGCTTCAGTCTAGACTGTATTCAAGTTTGGAATGTCTGAGAATACAAAGACTTTGCAAGGTAGGCTGAAATGTGATCTCAAAATAAAGATGACATATTTTTGCTCTTTCTATCCTAAGGAACCACTGAAAAGTAAGATTAGAGAAAAAGAGGAAGAGGATTTAACAAGGCCCAGGAAGAATGAATGACGTGTTCAGAGCCATTGCATGATGCGTCAAAAAACTCAAGATATTTTTCCCTTGCCCAAACCCCTTCTTGGGTGACCATTTGTACAACTTTATACTAGACAATCCAATTTTCTGTCATTTTCAGTTAGTTTCTTCCCTGTATGGTAAAAAAAAATTCCCCACGGAATAGATTGCCTTTTTGTCCAGCATTTTTATTTTAAATGCTTAGTCTTCCTCCACCTGGGGTCCTAGAGCTGAGTTCTATGACTTGGAAGTGTTGCCCCTCTTTATTAGGACTGGAGAGAAGACAACAAAAGCTCTGGAACCAGTAGCGGGGGTTCCGAGGTCTCCACCAGAGAAGTACCCCTTGATAGTCACCCCACACCAGCAGTGTGGTGCATAACCATAATTTTAAAATTGATATTAATGTCTGCCTCCCCTTCTAGACTGTGAGATCCCTGTGGGCTGGGAATGTGTCCAGCTACTCTTTTTAGCATACTCCCAAAGGGCATAGTACAAAGTGCTGCATGCAGTAAATATTCAATAAGTACCTTGATTGATTGGGTACTGAGTAATAGGGTATCTGATGTCACCATGTCAATGCATATGATGACACATGCGAATCCTTATCTGATGCTTCAGGGGGCTGTCAGTTGCCACCAATCCTGAGGAGCTGAATGATAAACCTAGAAGTCCCATCATTGGAAGGACATATTTGGTTAAAAAAAAATAGCCTTTGTATAAGATTGCCAAGTAAAACTGCTGGGTGGGCTAGATTGCGGAAGAGAAGATAGGTATCAGCTAGATTTGTACACAGCTGTTGGGTGGGAGCGTGGTTGTTATAGTCACAACCCTAGCTGCTGGCAGAATAAGACTTCTATTCCAGTGAGTGAGAAGAAATGATGGGTAGAACACGTTTGAGGTGGTGAGCCTGAGCAACAAATTCCATTATTTGATTTAGTGTGATGACTTGTTCTCTTTTGCTGTCCATCTCCCCCTTCTCGACTGTGAGCCCATTGTTGGGTTGGGACTGTCTCTATAAGTTGCCGAATTGTCCTTTCCAAGCACTTAGTACAGTGCTCTGCACACAGTAAGTGCTCAATAAATACAATTGAATGAACGAATGAAAGTGTTTTGTGCTTCATATTTTCTAGAGAGAAGAGAACTGGATAGGTGATAGATGAAGAGTAATGATGATCATTTCTTTAGAGAGATTTTTATTTTATTTATGTTTTTTAGCCAAATGGGTGTCAGGAGTTTGAACTCTGATAAACAAAAATCTGCAGGCTTGCCCAAGAAAACTGAGACGGGTCTGGGCCTGATTTGACAGGCTCGAGTCACGTTTATAGCTTCTGGTGTAACAGAAATCAAAAAGGGATCCGATGAGAAGAAAACATTGTTTCATTTTTCCAGTTTCAGGTTTTAATAGGATTCTTTTCAAGTAATTGAATGTGTTATAAGATGGGTAGGAGAGTATAGTTCTTCACCTAAAATCCATGCCCTTTAATCCAGCTGCTTGAATGGTAAATTGGAGTTTGTGGGGTCGGGAGGAGACTATTTGCCCAGAGGTAGAAGAGCAGTGATAAATCCCCAAAGGAATCTTTCTGAGTCAGAATACACAATAGGATTTGAGAATTTGAAAGGTGCCTCCAAAAGGAAAATGCCTAACCATGCAAATCCTTGGAAGGATTTGTCCAGAGTTCTTGAGAGATTAAAGGAAAGATGCTTGTCCTGAGTAGAAGATTGTACGGCCTGAAAATCTTAGACTCTTCCCAACCTGTGCAGGCCTCATCCAAGCTAATCTGACCCTCAGAGTCCTTTCTGATGTGGTATTTGTTAAGTTCTTACTATGTGTCAAACACTGCTGGGGTATATACAAGTTTAGCACATTGTACACAGTCCCTGTCCCACATGGAGCTCGCAGTCTCAGTAGGATTTAATCCCCATTTTGCAGTTGAGGAAACTGAGGCACAAAGAAGTGACTTGTCCAAGGTGACGCACTAATCAATAGGCAGAGCCAGGGTTAGAACTCAGGTCGATTCCCGGGTCCAAAATCTTTCCATTGGACCATGCTGCTGAGTCCAATTGGGCCTGGTTTTGTAGACCTCCGTTCTGGCCCCTGGTCACTGTACTTTACAAAATTCCTTCTGGGAACAGCTAAGACTATTTTAAGAGAGGGCACAACCCCTTAGGATAAACCTCCTAAATTTAGACTGCTTTCCAGAGGCTCCACTCTCCTGATGGGAAAGGAGAAGGAGTAACATTCCAGTTGTAACACATTCACTAAGTGAAATCCTCCCTAGGGTTAACCCGGAGAGGGAGGCAAAAGGGGAAAGTACTGAGAGAAAGGAGTATGAATATGTTTAATGCTGGTGGAAGAACTCAAAGAGGCAAAATAATAATAATTATGGCATTTCTTAAGCACTTATGTGCCAAGCACTGTTCTAAGCACTGGGGGAGATAAAAGGTAATCAGCTAGTCCCATGTGTGAGCCCACTGTTGGGTAGGGACTGTCTCTATATGTTGCCAATTTGTACTTCCCAAGCGCTTAGTACAGTGCTCTGCACATAGTAAGCGCTCAATAAATACGATTGATGATGATGATGTGAGGCTCACAGTCTTAATCCCCATTTTACAGATGAGGGAACTGAGGCCCAGAGAAGTTAAGTAGCTTGCCCAAAGACACACAGCAGACAAGTGGCGGAGCCGGCATTAGAACCCACATCCTCTGACTCCCAAGCCCGTGCTCTTTCCATTAGGCCACACTGCTTCTCTGCATAAGTGTGTGTGTTGGTGGGGGTTGTGGAGTAAAGAACATAATGTGCAAAGTAGAGAAAAAATAAAATTGAACAATGAAGAAAAAGTTGGGATGAAGAGCTGGAAACATTGTTGCAGAAAAAAAAACCCAGCACAATAACTAGTAGAGACACTTAAAAGAAGTGAGGGAAAAATAAGATAAAGGGGAGAGACAGAACTATGAATATTCTATCAGAGGAAAAAATTATTTTTTAATGGGAAAAAATACCCCCAAATAGCAAGTGATAAGCATGAAATTAAGATTTAAAATATCCAATAAGACCTCCTGATTTATAGAGAAGAAACAGAATTTAAGAGAGATTGATATTAGGTTTATGTTATCCCCCAGAGATTTAAATCCCAAACTAATGTTAAAACATAATCAGACAACCATAAACATATGTATGCAAGTCAATATGCAAAATTGAAGTAAGCATCCTTTCTCAATCAATGGAATTTACTGAGCGCCTACTTTGCTCGTATGCTGCGTTATCCCAGGAGACAGATAACCCTAAAATGATATTGTGTCTTAATTTTAGGTCTGCCTAACAGCAAAAAATTTAAAAGTTTCTCAGTGTGATATGCATAAGCAAATTTAATTTCATGTGTGGGTATAATTGTCATTCCTTTTGTCTTTGCACATGGCATTCACAGAAAATATAGTGAATAGTTGTGGAGAATTTTTTTCATTAACACAAATGTAATCAGTTATAAAGTATGACATGCATGTAATTTAATGTCTAAAGTCATTAGAGCTTTGGAACGTATTTTCTATTTGTAGTTACGATAGGGACAAGATTACGGTTTAATTCAGTTTTCATCTATCTGAAAAGTGTCAGCCTTAGACATGCCTCTCTCGTTTCTATCATCATCTTTGGAAACAAATCTGGTAAGAAGTTCTTGGTTTCTGAAATCTGATCTACCATCTGACTGCTTGGGACAAAGTTGCATTTTGGCGAAAGAGCACCAGGTAGGAGGATACTTGTGCAGTGGTTTGGGGGGTTGCAGTCGAGGGGAAGACGTTGACCTTAATCTAGGGAGAGAAGAGGGGTCACGAAGTAACTCTGACTTTAATTTATTATGGGGTTTGAACATTAGCCAGCTGCTAACCTTTCGGGTCACTCCATTCCTGACTGTCCCCTGGACCTGAACTGAGCCCAGGAGCTCCCCAGGCCCCGTACCAGAAATGATGTTCGCCAACTAAAAACCTTAGAAAATAGAGACCCCTGGGCACCCGCCAGTTTAACCACCCCAGAAAAAGACATTTCTGTTTATGGGGAGCCCAGGGGTGGGTCAGAACTCAAATGCATTTTTACCCAAATCCAATGTTTAGGAAGGTGAACTGATAGACATGGGCCATCTCTAGCAGAGAAGCAGCGTGGCTTAGTGGTAAGAACACAGGCTTGGGAGTCAGAGGTCATGGGTTCTAATCCCAGCTCTGCCATTTGTCAGCTGTGTGACTTTGGGCAAGTCACTTCTCTACTCATATATATACTCATTCACATGTATATATGTTTGTACATATTTATTACTCTATTTATTTTACTTGTACCTATCTATTCTATTTATTTTATTTTGTTAGTATGGTTTTGTTCTCTGTCTCCCCCCTTTTAGACTGTGAGCCCACTGTTGGGTAGGGACTGTCTCTATATGTTGCCAATTTGTAATTCCCAAGCGCTTAGTACAGTGCTCTGCACACAGTAAGCGCTCAATAAATACAATTGATTGGTTGATTCTTTAGGCCTCAGTTCCCTCATTGGAAAATGGGCTTAAGACTGTGAGCCCCACCTGGGACAACTTGATAACTCTCCCAGTGCTTAGAACAGTGCTTGGCACACAGTAAGCACTTTAATACCATCATCATCATCCTGCCAAAATACCTACAGTGCGAAGCAATTTGGCCTAGTACAAAGAGCCCGAGCTTGGAAGTCAGAGGACCTGGGTTCTAATCCTACCTCTGCCACTTGTTTCCTGTGTGCCTCTGAGCAAGTCACTTCACTTCTCTGTGCCTCAGTTACCTCATCTCTAGAATGGAGATTGAGACCGTGAGCCCCACGTGGGACAAGGTACTGCATCCAACCCAGTTTGCTTGTACCCACTGAGGTGGCTGGCACATAGTAGGATTTAACAAATACCAAAATGATTACTATTGCTATTATTACTTGTATTTTGAGAGCTTAGTGCAGTGCCTTTCCCTGAAGCACTGAATCTATAAATCCTACTCACCGAGCACTTACTATATGCAGAGCACTGCACTAAATGCTTATGAATATCATTAACAGATAATTGGATTATCGAGGACTCGGAACTACTGATACCTGATGCTTAGTTGGTCATTTGATTACTTTTTATTAAAATCAATGATATTTATTGAGGTCTTAGTGTGTGCAGAGCACTGTTCCAAGAGCTTGGGAGAATACAATGCAGTTAGTAGACACATTGCCTGCCCACAGATGAGCTTACAGTTTCGAGGGGGAGACATATTAATATAAATAAAAAATTATAGATATGTACAAAGGGCTGTGGGACTGAGGGAGGGGTGAATAAAGCGTACAAATCCAAGTGCAATGGTGACCCAGAGGGAGTGGGGGGAAGAGGCAATGAAGGCTTCATCGGGGAAGACCTCTTGGTGTGCTTTTAATAAGGTTTTGAAGGTGGAAAGGGTGATCTTCTGTAAGATATGAAGAGGAAGGTTATATTCAGATAGAAGCAGCATGTGGGCGAGTGGTTGGCAGCAAGGAAGACGAGACTGAGGTACAGTGAGTAGGTTGACCCCTTTCAGGATGGCACCTAGAGAGCTTTCAATACTCTACCAGTCTCGGCAATAGGAGGCAGAGTCAAGAGTCTCCCAGGAGCTTAATACAGTGCTTTGCACATAGTAAGTGTTCAATAAATACCATTGAATAATGGAAACTCATGAGTTATAACCAATTAGTCTCCAGATTGGTGGGATGAAGACATCAGTCAGTGATATTTATTGGACAATTGCTATGTACAGAACACTGTACTAAGAGTTTGGGAGAGTACAATAAAACAGAGTTGGTAGACATGCTCCCTGCCCTCAAGAAGCTTAAGGATTAGAGGACACAGACAGTACTTTGTATAAATTATGTACATGTACATAAGTGTTGTGGGACTACGAATCTTCAAATTATGAGCTGGGAAGGATGTTGAGGAAAACCCCGGTCACTGTCATTGACCATCCAAACCTGGGACATTTCCTAGAGTCCAGTATGGGACAGTTCTGATTTATATTCATTTTTTATTCTAACCAGAACCCCATCTTTTTGTGATTCATCCCCCCTCCCTCTACCCTACCTCCTTCCCCTCCCCTTAGCACTTGTGTATATTTGTACATACTTATTACTCTATTTTATTAATGTGTGTATAGCTATAATTCTATTTATTCTGATGGTATTGACACCCGTCTACTTGTTTTGTTTTTTTGTCTGTCTCCCCCTGCTAGACTGTGAGCCCGTTGTTGGATAGGGACCATCTGTATATCGTGCCGGTTTGTACTTCCCAAGCGCTTAGTACAGTGCTCTGCACAAAGTAAGTGCTCAATAAATACGATTGAATGAATGAATGATTCCGAGCATTAATAACAAGAAATATTTTATTAGCAGTTTCCAAGTAAGACTACTTCTCAAAATTCTTAACACAGATTTGTCTCATGCTAAGATGTTTCAAGCTGTCAGCCTCACATGTGTTCTTTATTTTTTCCAATTGGTATTTGTTAAGCACATACTATGTGCCAGGCATTGTACTAAGGGCAGGGGTACATACAAGTTAATCAGGTTGGACACAGTCCCTATCCCACAAAGGGCTCACAGACCTAATCCCCACTTTACAGATGAGGTAACTGAGGCACAGAGAAGTCAAATGACTTACCCAAGGTCACATAGCAGACAGGTGACAGAGCCAGAATTAGAATCCAGGTCCTCTGACTTTCAGACGCATGTTCTTTCACTAGGCTATGCTTCTTCAGTAGTGCTATGGGTGCATTTCATAAGGAAAAATTTTGTGCTAAGTCTTTCCTAACTCTGATAATTCAGCCTTAGTGGGCAGGGAATGTATCTGCTTATTTTTGTATTTCACTCTCCCAAGCGCTTAGTATTGTGCTCTGTGCACAGTAAGCACTCAGTAATAAATATGTGAAGCAGCGTGGCTCAGTGGAAAGAGCCAGGGCTTTGAAGTCAGAGTTCATGGGTTTAAATCCCGGCTCCGCCACTTGTCAGCTGTGTGACTTTGGGCAAGTCACTTAACTTCTCTGTGCCTCAGTTACCTCATCTGTAAAATGGGGATTAAGTCTGTGAGCCCCATGTGGGACAACTTGATTACTTTGTATCTACCCCAGTGCTTAGAACAGTGCTTGCACACAGTAAGGACTTAATAAATGCTGTTATTATTATTATTAATATGATTGACTGAATGAATGACTGAACCTTCTTCTGTCATCCCTTTCTTTTTCCCCAAATTTGACTGTTAACAAACTCAGTCTGGGAAAGCTATCAAAATGGTTGTTTCCTCTTTTAGAATTATTGACCCTGCTGGAAGCAGATGCCATTGAACACCTGTCATTTGCCACCAGCTGAGCTTACTCATAGGTATTCATCCTCAAACACGTTCAAGATACGCCTGAGGCAGAGTGAAGCTAGGCAGCTGCCTGGGGGGAGAATGAGCATAAACTTGAACAGGTGCCCGGAGGCCTGAATGCTCCACATATTTAAGATGGGAGGCCTTTTCACAAGTTTAACGTTTAGTTCTTCCTTCAACTTCATTTCACCAAAGCGCTTTAATTTCACTCAATCCTCTCAGAATATTTTGTAGAAATATCTCCAATCTTTTGTCCAAGATATCGCATCAAGTTCACATCACATCACTGCTTCTCCAAGGAGGATACCAATGAGCACAGTTCTCTAGCTCCCAATTAAGCCTAGCATGCTCTTTTCTTAGCTTTGACTAGTTTGCTTTAAAAGAGATGGAAAGGTTAAACAAACACAAACTTTTGTCTTCCACTTGTATTTTCAGCTGGCTCTAAATCCAAGTGGGAAAAACAAAACCAAAAGTAAAATAGGGGGGTTATTTGTTCACACATGCCCGAAACTTGCAGGGCGGTAGCCCTGGCAACCCTTCTGCCTCGCTCCTGTTGCCACTTTCCTGTGAGCAACACTGGAGGACACGCCACTATCCTTCATGGAGGGGAAGGGACAGCAAGCAGGGCAGCAGCACGAAGCAGTGGTCCTGGGGATTTTAGGCCCATGCCATGGCTGTGGAGTGAAGACCCCAAAGAACCCTATCAGACTTTCTGGGTGGCTGGGCAGGGAGAGAGGCATGCAGGCATCAGGTAACAGAGCTGTGAAGAAGAGGAAGCTTTCATTCAGGGTTCTGATGTCCTATCGGGACAAAAAAAGTGGTGGCAGAATTCTCCTCCTCTCTCTTTCTCTTGGCAGTGGGCAATAAGTGAGGCCTACAGTATGGCTTAATGGAAAGAGCATGGATCTAGGACTCAGAAGATCCGAGTTCTAATCGGCTCTGCCAATTCCCTGCTGTGTGACCTTGGACAAGTCATTTAACTTTGCTGTGGCTCACTTTCCTCATCTGTCAAATGGGGATTTAATTCCTGTTCTCCCTCCTAGTTAGATTGTGAGCCCTGGTTGAGACAGGGCCTGTGGCTCACCTGATTATCTTGAATTTACCCCAGTGCTTAGTACATTGCTTGGCTCATTCATTCATTCAATCATATTTATTGAGCACTTACTGTTTGCAAAGCACTGTACTAAGCACTTAGGGAAGTACAATGTAACAGACAAATTCCTGCCCGTAATGAGTTCACAATCTAGAAGGGGAGACAGATATTAATATAAATGAATAAAGAAGTAAATTGCAGATATATACATAAGTGCTTACAAATGCCACACATAATTATTTTTTATGGAATTTGTTAAGCACTTACTATATGCTAGGCACTGGGGTAAATACAGGCTAATCAGGTTGGACAGTTCCTGTCTTATGTGCGAGCTCAGTCTCAATTCCTATTATACTGATGAGGTAACTGAAAAATGGAGAAGTTAAGAGACTTACCCAAGGTCACACAGAAAACAAATGGAAGAACTGGAATTGGGACCCAGGTCCTTCTGACTCCGAGGCCTGTGCTCTACTCACTAGGCAACACTGCTTCTCATTATTCTTATTAGCTCCCTGTACTGTTTTCTCCATATAGTTTTACTGTATGCATGTAATGACATCAAGTTCCAGACCTGAAACACTTCACCAGGGGTAGCCCTACTCCACCCTGCATTGTTCCAGACTCATTTTCGTGCACCTCCAAATTCCTGTTAAGCTATTAGTGCAATCAATTGTATTTATTGAGTATTTTCTGGGTGTAGAGCACTTTAATAACCACTGGAAGAGTACAATATAACACTATGACAGAGTTGGCAGACACATTCCCTGCCCACTGTGAGCACTTATGCTCCAGAGGGCAGGATAGGAGAGAGGATACAGTGTAAAGTGCTATACTAAATGCTTGGGAGACAACAGAAGCAGGATGCAGTAGAAGCCCATAAAGAGCTTACAAGCTAATGGCTGGCACAGACAACGATGGTTTACAAACAGTGAGAACAGAAAGAAGACCAAGGATAGAACAGAAAGTAACAACAATATATCAGGTTGAAAGAGCTGAATGTTTAAATAAACTTCTGTGCTGAGGTGCTGAGGCCAGAAATACATTATGTAACTGCTAGAGTTGCCGCTAGATTGGGGAAGGATTCCTGGAGGAGGTAGGATTTTAGGAGGGGAAAAGGCGAGAGCTGGGGTCTGATGGATTTAGGCGAAGAAGGATGAGAAAGAAACAAGGTCAAAGATGAGGACAGCACAGAAGGGAAAGACAAAAGAAGGAGGGAGATGGATGACAAAACAGTGGGGAATTGGCGGGGAGACAGATAGACATATATCTAGGTATACATAAATCCACCATCACAGTAGCACTTGCCAAGCTACTGCCAAATTTTTTCACATCTGTTACCGCTGTTCATTCATTCATTCATTCAATCATATTTATTGAACGCTTACTGTGTGCAGAGCACTGTATTAAGCGCTTGGGAAGTACAAGCTGGCAACATATAGAGACGGTCCCTACCCACCAACGGGCTCACAGTCTAGAAGGGGGAGTCAGACAACAAAACAAAACATGTGGACAGGTGTCAAGTCATCAGAATAAATAGAGATAAAGCTAGATGCACATCATTAACAAAATAAATAGAATAGTAAATATGTACAAGTAAAATAGAGTATTGTTGTTACTGTTGTAGATTACTGTTGTTGTTACCCAGAGTGCAGTAGCGAGACTAAAGCCATCAGCGACTGATCCTAAAAAAAATCATTATGAATGACTGGGGAGGCAGTGTGCTCAGGCCTAGAAGTCACAGGACCTGAGTTCTAATTCAGGTTCCACACCTGCCTGCTTTGTGACCTTGAGCAAGTCATTTAACTTCTCCATGCCTCAATTTTTTCCACTGTAAAATGTGGATTCAACACCTGCTTTCACCATGAGCTCCGTGTGTGAAAGAGAATGGGTCCTACCTCTTTATCTTGTATCCATCCCAGAGTGTAGTACAGAGCTTGCTACATACTAAGTGCTTAACAAGTACCATCTTATTATACTTATTAGAATGGCAATCAGGGACTGGAGTTCTAATCCCAACTTTGTCACTGGTCTGCTTTTTGATTTTGGAAATTCCTCAACTGGGAATAAGACATTTTGTCTACACACTTCACAGTTTGTGAGCTCCATCCATCCCTGCACAGCGTTTGGAACAAAATAAACACTTAATATATCATATTATATTAATGGCATTTTTATTAAGCATTTACTATGTGCAAAGCACTGTTCAAAGTGCTGGGGAGGTAACAAGGTGATCAGGTCGTCCCACATGGGGCTCACTGTCTTAATCCCCATTTTGCAGATGAGGTAACTGAATCACAGAGAAGTGAAGTGACTTGCCCAAAGTCACACAGCATACAAGTGGCAGAGTCAGGAATTGAACCCATGACCTCTGACTCCAAAGCCCAGGCTCTTTCCCCTGAGTCACGCTGCTTCCCTAATATGCACCATATGCATCATAATATGCACCATAAAAAAGAATAATCCTCATCCTCTCATTTCTTCAATTTGTTACTCCTATAATAAACATCAAGGAATTATCCCTTTAAATGATAATAGTCAATTCTCTACTCCAACAGTTTAACTTTCCCTAGAAGCTCCCTCTAGACTGTAAGTTTGTGGTGGGCGGGAAAAATGTCTACCAAATGCCATTGTATTTTACTCTCCCGAATGCTTAGTACAGTGCTCTCCACACAGCATGTGCTCAACTAATACCATCGATGATAATGATGATGAAATTAAATTAATTAAGCACTTAGTACAGTGCTCTGCACACAGTAAGCGCTCAATAAATATGATTGATGATGAAATTAAAGAAATAAAGGGAAAAATTGAACTGATCCCAGTTCCCAATCTTTGGAACTGTTTATAGCTTTAACAACTGGAGCTAGCATACTTCATCTAAAGTTATGGCTCTATTGTCAGGTCCCCATGTCCAATTACTTCCTATTACAGATTAACACAATTATAATTGGTTTCTAATTCATCTGCAAATTGTATTGAAAAATACCAGCTGGTCAACTCTGAGAGGAGAACTTTATAACAAGCCCAGATTTGTATTAGCTGATCTTCTACAGATATGATTTGTGTTAGTTCTTTAATGGAATTTTCAAACCAACTCTGGGAATTAGAAATCCTACACAATGAAGACCCTTTAATTCATTATGCCTTGTATTTCACCTATTAGGGAACACCATATGCTCTGCTGATTATTGGCCCGCAAACACCAGCATGTTTTGCTACAAGGTATTGATCTTCAAATGCAGAGTAAAGTCACAAAAGAGAATGATATTCACTGGGGCATTTTGCTCTGTTTTTTCTAATTATGTAGAAAACTTTCAAACATCTCAAAGTTCTTGTGCTTCAAAGGAAAAAAATAAATCCAAAGACAAATAGCCGACTAAGAGCTAGGGAGAGGAGTACTCTCAGAGGTTTCTGTGGGATGAACAACTCTCTTTTATGGAACTCTACCTCAGAAAGTCTCACAAACAACCTCGGATCAGAGAGGAACGCATTACTAATAGAAGTAGGGGTTAAACAGCAGACCATGTCTAATTCATTCAGTCATATTTATTGAGCACAGTACTAAGCGCTTGGGAGAGTACAACACGGCAATAAACAGACACATTCCCTGCCCATGAGCTGTATATTCTTTCCTAGTGCTAGTAAAATGTCCTGCACACAATGTGTTCAAGAACTACTATTACTACTACTAGAACTAAATGAAATCCAAGACAGTTTCATCTACAAATATGCAAAGGGAGTCGTAGAAAAACAGCCTGGAAGAATCACTCAAATTCTATAGGAATTCTGCAGTGGGTTTACGGAACATTCACAGCAGGATTTCCTAGTGGAGAGAGAATGAGCCTGGGAGTTAGAAGACCTGGGTTCTAATCCCAGCACTGCCGATTAGTTACTGTGCTGTCTTGGGTGAGTCACTTAACTTCTCTGTGTCAGTTTCAACTGTAAAATGAGATTCATTAACTGTTTCCCCTCCTACTTAGACTGTGAGGCCCACATAGGTCAGGGACTGTGTCCAACCTGATTAATGTATATCTGCCCCAGTGCTTAGCACAGTGCTTGACACATAGTAAGTACTTATATAATAATAACAATAATAATTCAGATGATCAACTGTCCTATTTCTAGGTTAATTTTACAGACAGTAACAAAGTTATGTAATTGTTTGGTAAATTGCACAATGTACACTAGCCTTGTTAAGGCCCAATTTAATTTTTTTTATGGTATTTGTTAAGCATATACTATGTTTCAGCACTGTTTTAAGCACTGGGGTAGACACATATCCATCAGGTTGGTCAGTCAGTCAATAAAACACATTTATTGAGTGCTTACTGTATGTAGAACACCATTAAGCACTTGAGTATAACAATAAATGGACACATTCCATGGCCACAACGAGCTTAAGTCTTTGGAACAAAATTGCTCCTCAGTGTCCAGGGAGAAGGCAGTTATCCTTCACGTAATGAAAATTCCTCCTTCTCTCCTCTCAAACGGGACCTACAATAGAAATTCCCTCCTGGTGGTTTCCACCCTCACCCATGGCATGCTGGGGGGGGGAAACTTCAGGACTCCCCAAAGCATATAAGTGCTCTTAAGCATATAAGTACAGTGCTCTGCACACAGTAAGCGCTCAATAAATACGATTGATTGATTGATATAAGGAATTAGGAGAGGGTGCGGGAATCTCTGGTCTCCTTAATTCTGACAGAGCAGAGAGTGAGTGGTAGAAGCCCAGAGGAAACATCCCCAAGAGCTCCACATCTCTGGGGTTTGGGGAGCTATAGAGAGCCTCCCGTGCCCGGAGCCCCTTTATCCTTCCTATCAAACAATCGTATTGAGTGCTTACTGTGTGCAGAGCACTGTACTAAGCGCTTGGGAAGTACAAGTTGGCAACATATAGATACAGTCCCTACCCAACAGTGAGCTCACAGTCTAGAAGGGGGAGACAGAGAACAAAACAAAACATATTAACAAAATAAAATAAATAGAATAGATATGTACAAGTAAAATGCATATATAGAGTAATAAATATGTGCAAACATATATACGTATCTACAGGTGCTGTGGGGAAGGGAAGGAGGTAAGGTGGTGGGGGGAGGTAAGGTGCTCCTACTGAGCACCTCGGGAGCCAGGTCTGCTTCCCAACTTTCTGGATTTGGGGAAGTTTGCAGCAGTTTGCAACCAGTGACTATTTTATGGCATAGTTATAATAATACTACTAATAGCATTGGTTAAGTGCTTACTATGTGCCAGGCACTGTGCTAAGCACTGAAGTGGATACAACAAGTAAAAGTCTCTCCTATTCTAGGCTGTGAGCCCATTTTTGGGTAGGAATTGTCTCTGTTGCCAAACTATACTTTCCAAGCGTTTAATACAATGCTCTGCACAAAATAAGCGCTCAATATGATTGAATGAATTACGTAAATTGGGTTGGACACAGTCCCTGCTCCACGTGGGGCTCACAATCTCAATCCCCATTTTACAGATGAGGAAATTGAGGCCTAGAGAAGTGAAGTGATTTTCCCAAGGTCACTCATCAGACAAGTGGCGGAGCTGGGGTTAAAACTCATGACCTTCTGATCGATCCACTATGCCATGGATTCATTCATTCAATCGTGTTTATTGAGCACTTACTGTGTGCAGAGCACTGTCCTAAGTGCTTGGGAAGTACAAGTCGGCAAAATATAGAGTCGGTCCCTACCCAACAACGGGCTCACAGAATGATAAGTCCCCTCCAAGTACCACTAACCCCATCAGTGTTTAACACAGAACTTTCAATATGAATTAATTGTGCATGCAAAATGTTCTTTTATTCTGTGTCTGCCCTCGCTTACTTAGATTGGTCTTCTACTGTGGGCCAAAGATAGTGTCTGAGTTGATTTCTACAGATTTCTACTCAATGGTACTGTGACTCTGCACGTAATAACCACCACCACAACATAAAGTGGAGAGAATAATAATGATTATATTTGTTAAGCTCTTTCTATGTGTCAAGCACTGTTCTAAGCACTGGGATAGATAAAAGGTAATCAGGTTGTCCCACATGGGGCTCAGTCTTAATCCCCATTTTACAGATGAGGTAACTGAGACAGAGAAGTGAAACGACTTGTCCAAGGTCACACAGCGGACAAGTGGCAGAGCCGGGATTAGAACCCATGTCCTCTGAGTCCCAAACCCATGCTCTGCACACAGTAAGCGCTCAATAAATATGATTGAATGGATGAATGATGCTAGGCAGTGAGATGCAAAGTGGGAGAGGGGGAAAACTGGGTGACCTTGGGCAATTCACCTCACTTCTCTGAGTCTCGAATTTCTCCTCTGCAGAATGGGTACTGTGAGCCCCATATGAGACATGGACTGTGTCGAACCTGATTAGCTTATATCTACCCCAGCACTTAGGACAGTGCCTGGCACATAGTAAGTGCTTAATAAATGCCATGTTAACAAAAAAACCCAAACCTACAGTTTGATAATGGAAAAGGAAATTCTCACTGGTTCAGCAGAGGGTAAGAGCAAGGACAGAGGGGCTTATATATCTGAAATCAGGGTTACTGGTACCTGAACAGTAGGGCTTCTTCAAAGATCTGAAACCAATTTGTCATGGTATTGCCACTGCCTAGTAATTAGTCATTTTCACAGAAGAGGCAAATTACTCATTTTATTTCATTTCAGTAAAGTAGTAGAAATTAGTTTTGCATTCCCGATTCTCCCTTTCATTCATTCATATTTATTGAGCGCTTACTGTGTGCAGAGCACTGTACTAAGCACTTGTACAAATTGGTTACATATAGAGATGGTCCCTACCCAACAACGGGCTCACAGTCTAGAAGTGGGAGTCAGAAAACAAAAGAAGTAAACAAGTAAACAGGTGTCAATACCATCAGAATAAATTGAATTATAGCTATGTACACACCATTAATAAAGAGAGTAATAAATATGTACAAATATACACAAGTGCTGTGGGGAGGTGAGCTCTCAGTCCCTAGATGCCACTGCTCCATAGACTAAGGTTGGCACGTGGGAAGCTAAACTTTTATAAGTTTGTACTTGCAAGAGCAGGGAGGCATTATTTACTGATAACTTGAGTTTTCAGAAGGGCTTAACTGCCTCAGTGCTTCAGCTGTTCTCTGGGACCATGGGGCTCAGGATTTTTTGAATAAAAGAACTATTTCAATATTCCCACTGACATCCAAAGGAAAAAAGAAATTCAATATTTACCTAACCAAACAAAATGAAATGAATTTAAAAATGGAAATAATTTTTCCAGGGATCAGATTTGTTGTTCAGAAACAAACTCCAGAAGTGAAAGAAGGAGTGTGATTAATTTGTCAGAATAAGAAGATTATGTGTATATTTTGTATTTGAAGCTATGCTTTATGCATGTCCTATACAATAAACCAAGCATGAGCACGGTGTCATTTTTTAATGGAAGTGTTGGATAGATTTTCTTTTTAATCCATAAAAACTCTTAAAATGATGACATCCCTATTTATAGAATCTTGTATCTCTGAAAACTTAGAATAAAAAGAAAATGCAAACAACTGAATGTTTCAAATAATCAATTTACAATTACCTGATAACATATCAAACTTCTGTTGCATACTACATAACTTTCTAAAGTCTAAAAATACTGAATGGAGATATTTCTCAGTGCATCAATCACTAGATTAATTGTACATGTATGAAAAGAGAAACATTCCTTGCCTTTATTTAGCAAGAAAACCAGTTTGTGGTCATAAATGGGCCTCTGGCTAAGTTCATTTTTCTTTTCAGGAAAGCTGTAAATAACCAACAGAAACAGAGTTCCTTCTTTTAATATCTGCTTTGTTTAGATTGAAAAATACATCATGTCTTTCTTTCATCTCATCTCCTTATAAAAATGATGGATCCTTAATTTACCTTCTAAATCTACGTTTTCACATCCTTCAGAGATGTTCTCTCCAACGATCAAATGACCTTGAATCATTCCATTTTAATTATGCATTGCCCTTGATTTCAGGATTTAAAGCTGGGCATTTTAGCTGATTTGTGGGTGAGCTTTTGGCTTGCTTGGTTTCTTTCTTGAGCTGAAATCATCTCCATGGCCAGATTTTCATTTTGCATATATTAACTGCCATTAAGGCAACAAATCCGATTGTCAACATAAATATTTGTGCCACCCTAACCCTGATCCTGGGAGACCCTGTATTCCACAGTGGATTAACCCAGATAATCAGAAAACCTAACTTTAATCTTGGCACTCTACCTGACTTGTGATTTGTCCACGGGAGAAAACATTTAACTACCTTGTTTCTCCATTTTCTTGTGTTCCTCTTCCTTACTTTGCTTCAGAGGGATATTATGTAAATAAATGAATTATTGTGAAACAGTTTGTAAGTGTAAATGCTATTATGGTCTGTAAATAAAGAACATTCAATTTTCTTCAGTCAATTATCTTTGGCATTATTCCTCTCTATAGGGACAGACAGTATGTTGAAATTGTTATTACTACTTCCATATCATGAAAATTGAACATTTATAAGGAGCAGGCAGCAAACAATAGAAGTGATAGAACAATACTGAGAGTCCAAAGAACAGGGTTGGAGTCCCAGCTCAGCTACTAGCCTGCTAAGTGGCTACGACAAGTCACAACCTCTCCAGACCTCAGTTTCCTCATCGATAAAATAATAATAACAATGGCATTTGTTAAGCACTTACTATGCATGAAGCACTGTTCTAAGCGCTGGGGGGGGGATACAAGGTGATCAGGTTGTCCCATGTGGGGCTCACAGTCTTAATCCCCATTTTACAGATGAAGTGACTGAGGCTCAGAGAAGTTAAGTGACTTGCCCAAAGTCACACAGCTGACAAGTGGCGGAGCCAGGTTTAGAACCCATGACCTCTGACTCCCAAGCCTGTGCTCTTTCCACTTGTATGGGATCACCTGTGCAAAAATAGGCAAGAAAAATCATTATCAATAATATTGGAGTGCGTTCGGTGTGGTGAGAACTGTATTAAGCTCTTGGGAAGGTACAGTTCAACGGAGTTGGTAGACATATTCCTGCATCACAACAATTACAGGGTCAATTTTAAGTCCTGCTTGGTTTGTCATAAAGAAACAACAGGTAAGTTGTAGCACGAAATCAGTCATTCTATACAATACATGAAAAATGTACTAAGGAAAGAATAATTTTAAAATAAAAACAAGATCAATCACATGGCCTAGTGAATAGAGAGTCAGCAGAGATGTGTTCTAATCCTGCATGAGCTTAGGTAAATCACTTAATTTCTCTGTACCTTAGTTTCCTCATCTGTAAAATGGGGATTAAATAGCCATTCCCCTTCCCTATTACACTGTGCGCTCTGCGTGGGACAAGGACAGTGTCTGACCTGATTATCCAATATCTACCCCACTGCTTAGCACAGTGTTTGGCACACAAATAGTTTTAAATATAATACTACTACTACTGGTAATCATTATTATTATCATCATTATTATTATTATTATTATTATTATTATATTCTTTGAAGGTTTACTCATGCAAGGAGAAATATCAACTGCTTTGCATTGAATCGTAATCCTTATTGTTTCAAAAGTTTTAAAGGTTTTTATTGGGATCCAGTGACAATTTCTTTACTCTCTAAGCTTTATTATAGAGGCAGTGCGACCTCCACTATTTCGGCAATAACATCTGAGGGGGACACTGTGGACCTAACTGACACAAATAAAACATTTTAATTGTATCTAATAAGACACAGATTTTGTTTTGAGTTCCAATGTCAGATCTGGCATACTGCATTGAGGGTTCTGCACAAAGAGCACAATAGCTTCCTCAATTATTCATTCAGGCTGCTTTGTTCATGTCAGTTTGACCTTGTAAAGAACACATTGTCCTTTTAGATTTTAAAATCACATACTAGGCAAACACTAAACTGCAAAAGACTATAACTTTACCTTGTGTAAGGAATTGGAAGTTTACAGAGGAGTCAAACCATCTAAATTGTTTATTGGAGCCTAGAAGAGGGTGCGTGTCAGGGATTTGGGGACTTTTGAAAAATCACAATAATCAAATGTGTAGGTTCAGCATTTTTTTCTCCATACAAAATAAACAGTTATGTGCCCTTAAACAGCACAATTAATTCTAGGGAAAAACATAATCTAATTGAATAAAGTAGGAAACTGCATGTAAAGTTTAATTTCCACTTTCAATTGTGCCATTGATAATAATAATAATGATAATGATGGCATTTGTTAAACGCTTACTATGTGCAAAGCACTGTTCTAAGCGCTGGGGAGGTTACAAGGTGATCAGGTTGTCCCACAGGGGGCTCACAGTCTTAATTCCCATTCTACAGATGAGGTAACTGAGGCACAGAGAGTTAAGTGACTTGTCCAAAGTCACACAGCTGACAATTGGAGAAGCTGGGATTTGAACCCATGACCTCTGACTCCAAAGCCCGTGCTCTTTCCGCTGATATATTGCTATCTAATTTCAAGAAAGTTGTTTAATGTATCTTTGCCTTATTCCCTGCATCTACAAAGTGGGAAAACCAAATAGGAAGCTCTCCATCTCTGTCACATAAAACTTTTTTAAATTTAATTTAATTACCTGGAACAGTATGAAAACTGACACTTTGCTTAAACAGTCACTTCACAATTCACTGGAATTAAACCACAAGGAATTTAGGCAATGGAAGGCCCTGGAATGCCACATGAATGCCTTTCTCAGAAATTTTGGCTTGTTAATTTTGTTGCTGTCGTGTTCATGAAAAGACGAAACTGCTGTTTTCTTAAATATCCAACACATGTCATAAATCTCAGGAACCAAACACCACCGTGATTGATGTTCACACCCATATCCCCTTACTGTTAGGCGTCAATCATTTTGTCTAGCTGTCAGTCAAATACAAATTTGGAACAAACCGGTTAGGAAAAAGAAAATGCTGTGTGCAATGTCTGAATGTGTTTGAATTGAACTAGGACCTGGTTCAGTTGAACTGGAATTAAAGACCCACTCCCCAATATTGTCACATCCAAGAAAATTTATGTAAAAAAAAAAACCCACCAATCCTTGTAGCCCATGCCTAAAAGAAATCTATACTGGATTAAGAATAGGCAGCAATTATAGAGATAATAATAATGATGGTGTTCATTAAGCGCTTACTATGCATCAAGCACTAAGTGATGGGGTAGAGTCAAGGTAATCAGGTTGCCCCACGTGAGGCTCACAGTCTTAATCCCCATTTTGCAGATGAGATAAGTGAGGCACAGAGAAGTGAAGTGACTTGCCCAAAGTCACGCAGCTGACAAGAGGCGGAGCCAGGATTAGAACTCACAACCACTGACTCCCAAGCCCGTGCTCTTTCCACTAAGCCAAGCATAAGCTGTCTTTCTTTTCAACACTCTCTTTGTTGAATTTTCATGAGAATCTGTGTTTGTCCTGAAATACAAGTGTATTTTTTGTGAGAAGGTGTTTGTGTTTGAGTGGGAATCAGTGGATAACAAAGTAAGGAAGGGGATGGTTTTGGTAAAAATAGGTAGAGCCCAAAAGGTAATGGTATAGTTTATGGCTGTGAAACCCCTTGCCACCTGGCTCATAGTAGTTGTTAGCTCATGGTTTAACCTAGGGCCTGGGTCTGACCCAAATCAATCAAATATTTCTGCTACTTTAGGAAACTCTACTATTGCTTGTCTCAGTAAACCTTAAGGAGATATGTTTGGCTAAAGCCAGAGAGCCTCTGTGCTCCAACTGAGAAACTAGACTACCAATAAGGGGGACTTCTTAAGCATCCAAGTTATGAAGCACACTGTGCTAAGCACTTGGTACGGTACAACAGAAACAAAAGACACATTATCTGAATATTTGCATCAGTTAAATTTCTTTCACGTAGCTCTTTTCTTGAAACTATTACAATGGCTCATTAGAGTGGTGGAGCTTTCGAAAAACAGTAGTTCTGTCCCAAAATAGTGATAATAATGATAGTAATGATAATAATAATAATAGTATTTATTAAGCATTTACCATGTGTCAAGTAGTCTTCTAAGTGTTGGGGTAGATACAAGTTAATCATGTCTGATTCATTCATTCAATCATATTTATTGAGCACTTACTGTGTGCAGAGCACTGTACTAAGCACTTGGGAAGTACAAGTCGGCAACATAATACAATCCCTCTCCCACATGGGGCTCACAATTTAAATAGAGAGAACAGGCATTGGATGCCCCTTTAACAAATAAGGAAACTGAGGTACAGAGAAGTTAAATGACTTCCCCAATGTCAGAACCTTTAGCACAGAGTTCTGGCACCTAGTAAGATAATGAGAAAATAAAAAACATGAAAGGATAAATTGCATGTATAATAGTTGGAAATCATCTTATTCTGGAGGCATTTGGGGTCATTTGCCTCATCCTACATCATTTTATTTAAAAAATAAGGCATGGGATGACAGACCATTTTAAAGTATTTGTTAAGCACATACTATGTGCTAGGCACTGTACCAGGTGCTGGGGAAGATACAAAATAATCAGGTTGGACATAGTCCCTGTTTCACAGAGGGCTAACAGTCTTCATCCCAATTTAACAGATGAGGTACTAAAGCATATAAAAGTTAAGTAACTTGTTCAAGGTCACAAAGCAGAGAAGGGCAGAACCAGGATTAGAGTCCGAGTCCCCTTACTCCCAGTCCCTTGCTTTCTCCAATTAATCACAATCATTTATTGAGCACCTACTGTATGCAGATCATCCTACCAAGCGTTTGGGACAGTACAGTATAAGAGAATTTGTAGATACATTCCCTGCCCACAATGAACTTACGGTCTAGAGGGAAAGACAGGCATTAAAATACATAATATAAATAAATTAATAAGTGCTGGGAGCTTCTGTAGGAGTGAATAAAGGGTGCAAAATCCAAGAATAAGGGCAAAGCAGAAGGGAGTGGGAAAAAAAGAAATGAGGGCTTAGGGAAGGCCTGTTGGAGGACATGTGCTTTTAATAGGCTAAAAAGGTTGGGAGAGTGCTTTTCTGTTGGATATGAAGAGGGAAGACATTCCAGGTGAGGGACAGGATGTGGGTGAAGGGTTGTTGGTAAGATAGAAGAGATCAAGGTACAGTAAGTAGGTTTCCACTAGGCCAGAGTGCTTCTGTCATCAAATATCACTGATAAAGTTCATATGTTTTTAATAAAACAGAAAATTATAACAGAGCAGGGATAATTTTATGATTTTTAAAATACATGAAATGTATTTCTGTGTACCACTTCAGCTGGGCAAAGATTTCCTAACAAGGTTGTTGGGTGTATTCACCATATCTATGAATCTGCCACTAAGATCACCTTTAGCGTATTCTATTATTGGGTCTGTGTTCATTAGCCAGGAGATATTTCTCTTCTCTTAAGACAGAGGCACCATGTGATTTAGATTTCTAAGTACTTTGATGAAGCAGTTCATCTGCATGAGTTAATTATCCACACTAATAATTGGTGCCATGTAAGATGTGATGGTATTATGGGCAAAGGAAGCTATGACTCAGGTCCTGGAGTTCATGGAGAAATTTCTCCACACCTATTCTTCAAGACACAATACAGCAAATCCACTGAAAGTTTGGATCTTTCATTAGTCACTGACCACAGTGTGAAGTTCCCTAAGGGCAAGCACCCATTTTTCTGTATTACTTTTAACTCACTAAGTTGCTTGGTATGAAGCTATGCCCAGGCAATCCCAGTGCTTATTAACTGACAGTTCTCACAAATGACTCAGGGGTGAAAAGTCTACCTTCAGAGAAATGTCTGCAGCATCACTAGGACATGTTGCACTCCTGGGCTTAGACAGGAGTAAGGTTTAGAGAGACCTGCATCTTGACAAACAAATCGAGTGAAGGAATATGTGCAAAATTTGGTGAAATGCCTGAGTGGAAGGAACACAGGGTTATGCATACTGCCACCACACCAAGAACTTCTACACGTCACTAAAAACGTTACATGCCCCTGTAGCCGTGAACAGTGATGATGGCTCCAGTCTCACCACAATAACAGAATCCCGAAGAGCTGACAAGATCACTGCAGTGCTTGCTGCAACTGAAAGTGAGACCTCTGAAACATACACAATGTGGAAACTTGCAAAGATGAGAGACTTCAGTCAATCAGTTGTGTTTATTGAGTCCTTACATGTGCAGAGCACTGTACTAAGTACTAAGGGAAGTACAGTACAACAGAGTTGGTAGATGTGATCCCTGCCCTCAAGGACCTAACAGTCTTCAGAGAGAGACAAATTAGATAAGAGATAGGGGGAATAGTAGAATGTGAGAATATTTACATAAGTGTTGTGGAGCTGGGGTGAGTATCAAAGAGCTTAAGAAGTAAACAACCAAGTCCATAGTGGATGAGGAAAAGGAGAGGGTGAATAAAAGAAATGAAGGGCCTAGTCTGGGAAGGTATCTTGGAAATGCGACTTTAGGAGGTTTCTGATGGTGAGGAGAGTGGTGGATTGTCAAATAATAATAATGATAATAATGATAACGATGGTATTTGTTAAGGACTTACTATGTGCCAAGCACAGTTCTAAGCACTGGGGTAGATACAAGGTAATGAGGTTATCCCATGTGGGGCTCACGGGCCTCATCCCCATTTTACAGATGAGGTAACAGACACAGAGAAGTTAAGTGACTTGCCCAAAGTCACACAGCTGACAAGTAACAGAGGCAGGTTTAGAACCCATGACCTCTGTCTCCCAAGCCCGTGCTCTTTCCATTAAGCTACGGAGGTGGGAATTCCAGGTCCAAGGGAGAATGAGGGCAAAGGGCCAGTGGTAGACCAGATGGAATGAGGCGCAAAGAGTAGGTTCATGGTAGAGGAATGAAGTACATTGGTTGAGTTGCATAGGACATCAGAATGGTTAGGAAGGAGGTTTTGTGCCTTAGAGCCCAAGGTGAGGAGTTTTTATTTGATGTGGATGTTGACTGGTAACAATTGGAATATAGTGAGAAGTGGGGAAATATGTATTGAATGTTTGTTTTTTATGTATTTTTCTCTTCAGAAAAATGATCCTTATGGCAGAGCGAAGTATGGTCTGGAATGGAGACAAAGAAAGATACAGGGAGGTCAGCGAGGAGGTTGATGCGAGAGTCAAGGTGAGAAATGATGAGTGCTTGAATCCGTGTGGTAGCATTTTGGATGGAGATGAAAGGATGTATTTTAGAAATGTCAGACAGATTCATGACAGATTGAATGGGTGGCTTGAATGAGAGGGATGAGTTGAGGGTAATGCCAAGGTTACAAGGATATGTGACAGGGAGGTGGGTGGTGCTATCTACTTTAATAGGAAAGTCTCGGGGAGGACAGTTTGTGTGGGAAGATGAGGTGTTCTGTTTTGGACATGTTAAGTTTGAGGGGTTGGTGGGCTATCCAAGTAGAGATATCCTGAAGGAAGGTGGAAATGCGAGATTGTAGAGAAAGAGAGAGGTCAGGGCTGGAGATATAGATTTGGGAATCATCTGCATAAGAGATGGGAGTTGAAGTCCTGGGATGGAATGAGCTCTCCAAGAGAGTATTCGTAGGTAAAGAATAGAAGGACTGTTTTCTCAACTAGTGGCAAAATCAACTCAACAGTCAGAGCCCTCGAGAAGGGACAAGAACCTGGACCTGAAGGTATGCTCACTAAGATTTACAAGCACAAAGGGAACATTCTATATAAACATTTATACAAACTCCTCAGCAGCCTATGGAACAATGAGGAGAGGCCATCCTCACTAACTCCAAGAAGAAAGGCAAAAAAAAAATGTGATTGTGGAAATCAAATCATCTCTTTACCCTCCATCACTGGTAAGATCTTACCCAGAGTAATCTTGGATCAGCTACTAAAAGGATGTCTACCAGATGCTTCTAGACTCTCTGCATGGAAATGATCTTTGAAACAATCCAAGTAAAGGGAATGTGAAGGAAACAGCACCAAAACCTTTTATGACTTTCAAAGACCTTATGAAAAAGCATTTGATATCTTCAGTAAATGAGGATTCTGGAAATTCGGTGAAGCATTGTGGCCTAGTGGATAGAACATGGGCCTCGGAGTCAGAAGGACCTGGGTTCTAAACCCAGCTCCACCACGTGTCTGCTGTGTGACTTTGGGCAAGTAACTTCACTTCTCTGTGCCTTGGTTACCTCATCTGTAAAATGGGGATTAAGATTGTGAGCCCTATGTGGGGCATGGACTGCATCCATCCTTATTAGCTTGCATCTACCCCAGTGTTTAGTGCAGTGCCTGGCACCTAGTAAACCTATAACAAATACCATAAAAATTACTTAGCAAATGTGCAGCTGACTGTAATAGGGGCTAGCTAGCCTTATTATGGGTTAACTTCCTGCCTAAAACCTCTCATGTTTGCCCAAGAATAGAACCATTTAGAAGTGAAAGCAACTTCAATAACATAGCAGATATTGTTATTATGACAAAATGTCATCAAGTTATTTCTGATTCGCAGCAGATAGGACAGGAGAATCACTGCATCTAGAGAGCAACCAAATCAGCAATCTCCCTTCTGGGTCTTGAATCAAGGAATCAAGGAATCAAGGGTGATTTCCTCCCTACTGTGCACTTTGGTCAGTGTGGCCACTGACAGCACTCAAAAATGTCGGGTATGGAGACCACTGTGATGTCACATGACAATGGACATGAAGTGTAACGTGGAAATGCCATCCACACCATTTTGTAAAAGTGTGCTGTCTTCTTGCATCTAGAAGTTCCCCTAATTACTTCAGAGCGTTAGTGTTATCCTCCCAAACTATTTAATAAAGTAGCAGGACCTAAGATATAGGAAGGCTAGACACTGAAAATAACAATTAAGGTCATGAAAGGATATCTGAATCTTCACGGGACAGGTGACAGCCCTGCTGGAAACTAGACTGTGAAGAATTAGATTAGATTGGTCTGAAACAAGGCAAGTTTCAGACTTGCCTGACATTCAAATTGTGAGTTTCTTTCAAAAGGTTTGGAGCACAAATACAGCCAAAATAAGTCATTAAATCATGGAAAACAGAAGGTAGCAGTGGTACAAGCAATGGCATAAACTACCATCATGAAGCCTTGAAGCATGCTTAAAAATATAACCTATAATCAGATGTTCTGGAGGGGCTGCATGTTCCTTGTGCCTGAAATTAAGTAGCTGAGATTGCCAGGTTAGGGAATGCAGAAAGTTCCATAGAGAAAGGTCCTAATCAGAAAGTCTCCTGCCTAAGACAGACACTGGAAAATTGCTAGTGGGAATCCACCAATAGATCTGTAGATTATTGTCATTATTATTAATTATAACTATGATTACAATAATAATCATCAGGTCCCACATGGAGTTCACAGTCTACATAGAAGGAAGAACAGATATTGAATCACTATTTTGCAGATAAGAGAACTGAGGCACAGAAAAGGTAAATCACTTGCCCAAGGTCCCACAGCAGACATGTGGCGAAGTTGGGATTAAAACCCAGATTCCCAGGCCTGTGTTCTTCCCAAAAGGCCATGCTGCTTCTTCAAGAGTGCATAGTTTGACAGTGACTCTGACAGGAAAACTAGGTCAAATCACATAGGACTTTAAAGACTAAAACTTTTACATCTTGAAGAGGAAGTTGAGCAACAGCCAGAGAAGATTTCAGAGGATGGTATAAAAGTATACTTTTTGATTTATATCTGCCAACAGTTTCATTGCTGGTTTTGCAAGACTTGAAGCTTCCAATATACTCCCGTGGTAGCCAAATGTCTAATATAAAACCCAGAGGGAGGTCATTGAGAAAGAATGGAATGAAGTGAACCTGGGAGGATCCGGATGGAAAAAAGGCAGCCCTAGATAGAGCTGTTACTCTAGGTGCAGAACAACCCCAAACTTGTATCCCTAGAGAGCAGTGAATGAAGCTATTTCTTCAAACTGAGGAAGAGAAGCAACATTTTCTGACATCACACTAGTCATCTTCAATGGTCTCATCATTTTGTCCACTTATTTCAATCCATCAATCATCAGTATTTACAGTATTCCCTGTCAAAATGAGTTTATGGTATACGGGGGACACAGATATTAAAATAAATTACCGAGAGGGGAAACAGTAGAGTATAAGTTCTGTGAGACTGGAGTGTGCATTGAAGAGCTTAAAAGACACAGAGCCAAATGCCTAGGCAATGCAGAGGGGAAATGAGGGCTTAAGTCAGGGAAGGCCCCTTGGAGGAGATGTGTTTTTTCTGAAAGTTGTGAAGGTGGGGAGATTGGTGAACTGTCAAATATGAAGGTGGTTGAGGGTGGGAAGAGGGCAATTCCAAGATCAGAACCAAACCATGTGAGGAGAAACAGTTATGTAGAGACTCATATAAACATGACGTTCAGACCAGGGAGTTCTGCAACAGCACAATCCTAGTGTTATAGGAGAACCAATTGTACTGCCTTTGATAAGTCTGAAAAACACTGAGAATTTGCTTGTCAGCCCTGTGTATGTGGGAATTCTGCACTAAAGATTGTGTGGGGTAAGAAGGCTCCCTGCAGACGGAACTGCCTGTTAGTGTTTGAAACCTCCAGAGAATATTTGAATCACAGAGAGTAACACAAAGGAAGAGTTCACTCGGAATAAATCTGCCCATCACTTGGCTTGCTAGTGGAGATGTCGCCTCATATTCCTATATCCTTTGCACACCATTAACAACCCTTGAACTGACACTTCGATCCCCTCGTCCTCGTTCTAGTCGGAGCAGGTGGAATTCAAAATTGAATGACTAAAGTATGTTTAAACACAATGACTTTTGCTGCTTTGCAGTAGCATCGCTTCGAAGAATGTTAAGGAGGGCCAGTGTGTTACTTTCTGACACCCTTTCAGTGGACTCGCGGTGGTGCTCCACGCCTCTTTTGCAAGGCTAACCCAAGTGGTTGAGTGGTAATGATGCCTATGTGTGCCAGCTCATTCCACAGGACTACCCACCAGAGAAAAAAGAGGCGGTGCCTAGGGGTAAGCACTTTGAAGTGAGCACAAAAAGTCAGGGAGTCATGATTAAAGAGAACATTTTCACAAAGTAAACTATAGGATTACAGAAAAACATCCGTTGCTATGTTTTTAGATCTTTGATTCAAAGACACCAAGCCTGCTTTGCTCCCATGGGGTGAAACTGAACTAGACCACAATAGAGAGATTCTCACAGATGAGGTTACCGATGGCATGCCAGGGAAGATTAGTGGGAGAACCTTTAAAGGGCAGGTGGAGGATAGGATGAAAAAGAAATACATTGACCCTTTAGCAGCAACTCTCCTACTGACCTTATGTCATTTTTAACAGTGTTAAATTAAAGAGCACCATTTTTAACCAAAACGTTGCAGCAAGATCTACTAAAATTATACTGTCACAAAAAAAATGATGGGATGATAAGATGGAAGAATTTCTAACCACTTGTGTTTACTCTGAACTATGATTTTAAGGCTTTTCCTTGCTCATGCTAGTTTTTTTCTTTCTAAAATTGCAGTTACATTGTTCCAAGTGGTTAAAAGCTACTACCACTGAGTCACTAAAAATTCATTCCAAGTGACTAGACTTTTCCAGGGCCTCCATTCAGTACCCCTTGAAGAAATTCAGAATATATTATAAAGGTGAGTCTTCTGTTATTCATAAATAGAGCAGTACTTTCCTAGCTTCGAACCAAGAGCGAGATGACAAATTCTGTGTCTGTTCAGTTTCTTCATTAATTTTTTTTTAAGAAAACCTGGAACAATCCTCATTGTTCCGGTTACCCCTCCCTCCCCGGCATAGTAGACAGGGGAAGCAGCGTGGCTCAGTGGAAAGAGCCACGCTGGGAGTCAGAGGTCATGGGTTCAAATCCCAGCTCCACCAATTGTCAGCTGTGTGACCTTGGGCAAGTCACTTAGCTTCTCTGTGCCTCAGTTACCACGTCTGTAAAATGGGGATGAAGACTGTGAGTCCCACATGGGACAACCTGATTACCTTATATCCTCCCCAGAGCTTAGAACAGTGCTTTACACATAGTAAGTGCTTAACAAATGCCATTATTATTATTATTATTGTCTACGGTTCTGCTTTACTCCACAGATGATTGGAAAGATTAGTGAGATAAAGTCTGTCATTTAAAAAAAAAAACTATTCCAAGGCAAGTGGAATAATGCAGACAAAAATCTTTCAGTTCCTAAAAAATGCATCCCGTTCAAAAGTGGTGCCACTGAGAGTGAGATTCATGTGTAGGGATATGGATGTGGCTTAAAAGACCAGTAAGCAAAAGTATGTTTCTTCTACATAATTTCAATCCACATTCCAGGATCTTTGGGGAGTTTACAATTTGTAAGCCCTTGAGGGCAGGGATCAAGTGCATAGTACCGTGTTCTCACAATTAACAAGAAATGCTATTGAGTGACTGATGTGAAATGCGATTGTATTGTTATTATTATTATTAAAGGGTCTAGACGGTGAGCTCAGTGTGGGAAGGGATCTGTTTATTGTTATATTGTACTCTCCCAAGCTCTTAGTACAGTGCTCTGCACACTGTAAGTGCTCAAATACAACTGACTGACAGTTGTGGATTTCACAATAGGCCCTCAAGCCCCCCAGTTTTGAGCAGAATATAATTTATGATTCTGAAAAGTGATTTATAATAATTTGCATGGCTTCTTGTCCGTGAGTAGATTAAAAGCACAGTCATCAGAGTACAAAAAATTCAGCATGACTGATGCTTTTAATGATGTTTTTGGGCTGCTGAAGTTTCCAGGAGGATTTGAAGCCTATTCTAACATTAATAATAATAATAATAATGGTATTTATTACTCTCTTACTATGTGCAAAACACTGTTCTAAGCACTGGGGAGGTTACAAGTTTATTCAGGTTGTCCCACAGGGGGCTCACAGTCTTAATCCCCATTATACAGATGAGGTAACTGAGGCACAGAGAAGTTAGGTGACTTGCCCGAAGTCACACAGCTGGCAATTGGCAGAGCTGGGAGTTGAACCCATGACCTCTGACTTCAAAGCCCATGCTCTTTCCACTGAGCAATGCTGCTTCCCCATTAGCTTCCATGTCTTTGCCACAACCTCAAGAATGAATGAATTTGGCCCTATTTCTCCTTACTTCCTCTACCCCTGCCTAACTCATTCCATCAGTTGGGGTAGGATGGAGAGGAAGAGGGAGTCAAAAAAGCACATAAAATTCTGATATAATCAACCATCTCATCATGGAACAGCATTGGGATCTTGATATGTTGTTGAATGTAACCCAACCTTTTTGGAATTCATGTGCTCATTGGGAAGTTTTCCATTTCTCCAAAGTCTCAACCTCAGTGGTGAAAGGTGGGTTAAAAAAGATTGTTGAATTGTTGTTGCCATCACAACAGCTCCTCCTTCTTGATTGCGATAACAGTGGAACCCACCAAACATCAAGCATAGTTTCTAGCCTGAAGAAATTTCCTTGTGGCGTCCTTGAACCTAGCACTTAGTCCACTTCCTACCCAATTTTTTTTTTTAAAGTGGTATTTGCTAAGTGTTTATTATGTGCAAGGAACTGTTCTAAGCACAGTGTAGATGCAGGGTCATCGGGTTGGGCACAGTCCATGTTCCACATGGGCTGACAGTCTTAATCACCATTTCACAGATGAGGTAACTGAGGTACCAAGAAGTTAAGTAACTTGCCCAGGGTCACAGAGCAGACAAAGAGGCAGAGCCAGGATTAGAATCCAGATTCTTCTGACTCCCAAGCTCATGCTCCATCCACTAGGCCAGGACTCACCAAGGAGTCTCCAAAGCATCCCAAGGTTTGAGCAGTTTAAATGGCATTGTCCTTAGCTAGCCAAGCAAGTGGCAGGTGGTGGCTCCCTTGAATGGTCCACTGAACCATTCCAGGAATCAGAAAATTGATTCACCTCTACAAAATACCCCTACTTGATAGCTCAAACTTTTCTCATACTTCGGAACTTATACTTTCCTTAGTATTCTTGTACAAAAGTCTGCTCAATTTTTTTTGCCAGTGGTCTATTTTTGTTTGTCTTCCCCCATCGTAGGGTAACTTTTGGTGCACAGGGAACATACCACTTCGTTATTCTGTACTTCTCAAGAGCCAGTTACAATATACTGCACCAAGCAGGTGTGCAATAAATTCTAGTACTACTTTTCAATTTCTACTATCAACCAGTAGCATTTATTGCATACAAAACACTGTACTAAATACTTAGGGGAGTACAATAACCTTGGTAGGCATGATGCCTGACTTCAGTGAGCTTACAAACTAATGGGGTTATTATTTAACAGTTAATAAGTTTCCAGTGTTTCAGGCCCTGGAACAGAGCATGGCAAAGATGCTTTCCGCAAGGAGAAATTACTTATCAGTTTTATGGGGAAGCTTATCTGATACTTTCAGTCTATAGAGATATCTAAGAGAGTCTTGCAATGGTAGATTTATTGATGTCTATTAAAAATAATCTCCTTCTCAACTCTATACACTGAAAATATTCACTATCCATCTATTGCTTACTGAATTTTCTAATATGATATCATTGTCCATTCATTCACTCATTCAATCGTATTTATTGAGCGCTTACTGTGTGCAGAGCACTGTACGAAACGCTTGGGAAGTACAAGTTGGCAACATATAGAGACGGTCCCTACCCAACAACGGCTCACAGTCTAGAAGGGGGAGACAGACAACGAAACAAAACTTATTAGCAAAATAAAATAAATAGAATAAATATGTACAAATAAAATAGAGTAATAAATACGTACAAACATATATACAGGTGCTGTGGGGAGGGGAAGGAGGTAAGGCGGGGGGGATGGGAAGGGGGAGGGGGAGAGGAGGGCATGGGCTCAGTCTTGGAAGGCCTCCTGGAGCAGGTGAGCTCTCAGTAGGGCTTTGAAGGGCTTCGCAGAGCACTGTGCTAAGCGCTCGGGTTAGCAGGAAGCAAGAGTGTTGGAAGAGGGGTGTCCCTGGCCTGCAGGAGGGTGGGGGTCGCTGCTCACGGTGTGCTCCATGAGCTCCTGCAACGCTTTACAATGGTATCAAGGTTTAGGGAGAAAAGGAAGAGCAACTAATTAACCATTCTGTTTCCATTTGTGATCTTCATGGTCAAGTTCCCATACCTTTCTTTCAAATGAAATGTTAGAATGGAAAAAATATAAGCCATTGGCTCAATTTTTCTACAAGATGTTTTAAAACTGAAAAAAAAGTAGGCTCTTTGGCCTGAGAGAATTTCTTTCAAATTGAGGTATTTGGCTTCTACTGCTGTCACTGTGGGCCAGAGATGTTTCTCCAGAGCATAATTTAATCCTTTAGAGGAGTACATTTGGGTTGGAACAGCCTTGAGGAAGGGGATTGTGCCTTTGGGTTCTGGAGTGTCATAAGCACTCAGCACAATGCTCTGCACACAGTAGGCATTCATTCATTCAATCATATTTATTGAGCACTTACTGTGTGCAGCACATAGGCACTCACTAAATACCACTGATGATTTTCAGCATTTGAAGTAATTATCTACTGGTATTGGAACCATGCCAGTAGGGTACAGTTTTTTCCATTGGTGTTTTTTATAAAATAAGGGTTTTTGTGTTTTGTTTTGAGTGGTACTTGAGCATCTACTACATGTACCACTGTACCAAGAGCTGGGATAGATGAAAGATAATGAAGTTGGATATGGAGATCCCAATCTAGGTAGGAGGAAGGAGGATTTAATCCTCATTTTGCAGATAAGGTAACTGAGGCACTGATAAGTTAAGTGACTTGCCCAATGTCCCACACAAATTGGTGAGCTGGGATTAGAACCCAGGTCCTCAGACTCCTAGACCTGTGCTCTTTCCACTAGGTCACACGGCTTCTCTTGTTCATCCAAGTCTGAGAGGTAGCTGGCAATCAAAATCTTGAGTTCTATACTCTGGCTAACCATCTGTGCTTTCAAGTTCAAATTAAACAACTACAGAGAATGATGCTCAGCTCCACTTGAACACTGACCAATATCCAGCAGAAGAGATTCTTGCCTTGGAAAACTGAATTTTTAAATAATATTTGTGCTAAGAAACATCTATTCTTTTGTAACAAGAGCCAAACAATAAGTTGGGATTGGAGTTTTCCCTGTGAAATTTAGGTCCAAAAATGTAATTTTACTAAGGAAATATTTGTTCCAAATGTAACTTTCCAATGCTGACCCAGCCAGTAAGAACCACCCACACAGTTCTGTTCCTTTTTTTTGTCTAAATTAAGTCTCATAATTCATCTGTTTTTAGAAATCAATAGCATTTATGGAGCACTTACTGGGTACCAAGCACTATAGTATACCTTTGAATATATAATGGAAGAATAGACAACCCCTGTCCACAAGAAGCTCCCCAATATAGCACAGGAGACCTAATTAAAAAATAGGAAGAAGGGCTGAAGTAGTTGGATATATAGAATAGCAGATACAAGGATGTCAAGTGAAGTAATGAGTGCCAAAGTGCTAAGGTAATGCAAAAATGCCAAGGTGGTTGTTATTAGGTGTTTGATTTGGAGAGAAGAAAAATCAAAGAAGTGGTTTACAGAGGGTTTGGGGGAAGGGAAGAGCTAGTGGATTTAAAGGGAGGAGCTCCTGGCAAGAGGATAGTCATGATACAACCAAGTAGGAGAACTGAGAAGAAGGTGCAGTGAGAAGGAACAGAAAGTACAATCTCAGGTATAGTATTCATTCTTTCATAGTAGGAAGAGAGTAGGTAGGAGCAAAATAACTGTATATGAATCTTGAGTCCATTGGACAGGAGTTTGACTGAAGATAAATGGATAGCTGCTGGAGGATTTTTAGAAAAGGAGAGATGTGTGCAGAAAATATTTTAGAAAGATGATCTGAGTGGCACAGGGAGGAATAGATTGAAGAGGCTTGAGTCAGGGAGACCAGGAAGGAAATCGATCCAGTAGTCAAGCAAAGCTATTACTTCTTGGTCCAGAGTGGTAGCTTTTTAGATAGAGGGTAATGTGCGGACCAGGGAAATATTATAGAAGAAAAACTGGCAGGCTTTAAAAACTGACTGGTTGTAAATGTTGAAAGAGGATGAGGAGTCGACAGTGTCAAGACCACAGACTCGGAAACAAGGAGGATAGTGGTGTTCACTGGGATGGGGAGTTTGGGGGAAGAGACGATTAAGGAGAGGCTCTGGTTTTGATATATTGAGCTTCAGGAGCCAGTGAGACATCGATTTGGAAAAATCTTTCCAGAAATAAAAAATACAAGATTAAAGATGGACAGAGGGCTAGTTAGATTTGGAAATCATTCATATAGGAGAGAGCGCTGAAGCTGTGGGAGTGGATGAGCTCCCCAAGGGAGTATCATAAAGTAAGATTAGGAAAATCAAAAACACAGCCTAACACACTTAATAAATTTTAATCTACTAGGCCATTATATTTATTTTTAAAATGCAGTACATAGGGATTACATGGATTATAAGCTATTTTGTACCCTTTAATAATAATAAAAATAATAATAATAGTAATGATAATGGTATTTGTTGAAGTGCTTACTATGTGCCAAACACTCTTCTAAGCACTGGGATAGATACAAGGCAGTTAGGTTGTCCATCGTGGGGCTCACAGTCTTAATCCCCATTTTACAGATGAGGTAACAGGCACAGAGACGTTAAGTGATTTGCCCAAAGTCAAACAGCGGACAAGTGGCAGAGCTGGGACTAGAACCCACAAACTCTGACTCCCAAGCCCATGCTCTTTCCATTGATAATAATAATGATGGCATTTATTAAAGGCTTGCTATGTGCAAAGCACTGTTCTAAGCACTGGGGAGGTTACAAGGTGATCAGGTTGTCCCACAGGGGGCTCACAGTCTTAATCCCCATTTTACAGATGAGGTAAGTGAGGCACAGAGAAGTTAAGTGACTTGCCCAAAGTCACACAGTGGACAACTATAATCTCCATGGTGACGACACTCAAATCTACATCTCTGCCCCTGTTCTCTCTCCCTCCCTTCAGGCTTGGGTCTCCTCCTGCCTTCAGGACATCTCCATTTGGATGTCTGCCTGCCATCTAAAACTCAGTATGTCCAAGACTGAACTCCTTATCTTCCCTCCCAAATCCTGCCCTACCCCTGACTTTCCCATCACTATAAACGGCACTACCATCCTTCCCGTCTCACAAGCCAGCAACCTTGGTGTCATCCTCGACTCTGCTCTCTCGTTCACCCCTCACATCCAATCTGTCACCAAAACCTGCCAGTCTCAGCTCCAAAACATTGCCAAGATCTGCCCTTTCCTCTCCATCCAAACTGCTACCCTGCTCGTTCAAGCTCTTATCCTTTTCCCATCTGGATTACTGTATCAGCCTCCTCTCCAATCTCCCATCCTCCTGTCTCTCCCCACTTCAATCCATACTTCACACCGCTGCCTGGATTGTCTTTGTCCAGAAATGCTCTGGGCATGTTACTCCCCTCCTCAAAAATCTCCAGTGGCTACCAATCAACCTGCGCATCAGACAGAAACTCCTCACCCTATGCTTCAAGGCTGTCCATCACCTCGCCCCCTCCTACCTTACCTCCCTTCTCTCCTTCTTCAGCCCAGCCCGCACCCTCCGCTCCTCTGCCACTAATCTCCTCATCGTGCCTCGTTCTCACCTGTCCCACTGTCGACCCCCAGCCCACGTCCTCCCCCTGGCCCGGAATGCCCTCCCTCCCCACATCCGCCAAGCTAGCTCTCTTCCTCCCTTCAAGGCCCTACTGAGAGCTCACCTCCATTCAGGAGGCCTTCCCAGACTGAGCCCCCTCCTTCCTCTCCCCCTCCTCCCTCTCTCCATCCCCCCTGCCTTACCTCCTTCCCTTCCCCACAGCACCTGTATATATGTATATATGTTTGTACGTATTTATTACTCTATTTATTTATTTTACTTGTACATTTTTTTTTATTTTATTTTGTTAATATGTTTTGTTTTGTTCTCTGTCTCCCCCTTTTAGACTGTGAGCCCACTGTTGGGTAGGGACCGTCTCTATATGTTGCCAACTTGTACTTCCCAAGCACTTAGTACAGTGCTCTGCACACAGTAAGCACTCAAAAAATACAATTGAATGAATGAATGAATGAATGGTCCAATCTCTCATCCTATCACGACTGTATTACTGTATCAGCCTCCTCTGATCTCCCATCCTCCTCTCTCGTCCCACTTCAGTCTATACTTCACGCTGCTGCCCGGATCATCTTTGTGCAGAAATGCTCTGAGCATGTTACTCCCCACCTCAAATATCTCCAGTGGCTACCAGTCAACCTACGCATCAAGCAAAAACTCCTCGCTCTCGGCTTCAAGGCTGTCCATCACCTTGGCCCCTGCTACCTCACCTCCCTTCTGTCCTTCTACAGCCCAGCCCGCACCCTCCGCTCCTCTGCTGCTAACCTCCTCACTGTACCTTTTTCTTGCCTGTCCCACTGTCGACCCCCAGCCCATGTCCTCCCCCTGGCCTGGATTGCCCTCCCTCCACACATCTGCCAAGCTAGCTCTCTTCCTCCCTTCAAAGCCCTACTGAGAGCTCACATCCTCCAGGAGGCCTTCCCAGACTGAGTCCCCTTTTTCCTCTCCTCCTCCCCATCCCCCCTGCCCTACCTCCTTCCCCTCCCCAGTGCACCTGTATATATGTTTGTAGATTTATTACTCTATTTTACTTGTACATATTTACTATTCTATTTATTTTGTTAATGATGTGCATCTAGCTTTACTTCTATTTATTCTGATGACTTGACACCTGTCCACATGTTTCGTTTTGTTGTCTGTCTCCCCCTTCTAGACTGTGAGCCCGTTGTTGGGTAGGGACTGTCTATAGATGTTGCCAACTTGTACTTCCCAAGCGCTTAGTACAGTGCTCTGCACACAGTAAGCACTCAAATATGATTGAATGAATGACAACTGGCAGAGCCAAGATTTGAACCCATGACCTCTGACTCCAAAGCCCATGCTCTTTCCGCTGAGCCATGCTGCTTCCCCACTAAGCCACACTGCTTCGCTTTAAGGAGAAAATTAGTAGAGTTCCAGTAGATAGTAAATCTTTCAGTGCAGGGATCCATATCTACTATCCCTTTTGTAGTCTCCCAGGCATTTAGTACCGTGCTTGGCACAAAATTAGTGTACAACAAACCCTTACAACCAGTGATTGATGGATTGTATCCACAGGCTGTCTGCTTCTCACCCCAACTCTAAAGTCAAAGCCATCCATTGAGGTTGGTCTTGAGAGCAACATGATTGCTATGCCACCAGCCTGCCTGGAATTTATCTGTCATTCTGTAGATAACTCTGATCTGGACTGAAGATTTTTAGCCCTGTTCCCCAGCTTCCAGCCCCTCCTAGATGGGATGTTGGTCCAGGATGGAGAATTCTGCCAGGCGAAGGCAGTTCAGACCTGAGGTAGCACCAGTTCTTTCATTCATTCATTCAATTGTATTTATTGAGCGCTTACTGTGTGCAGAGCACTGTACTAAGCTCTTGGGAAGTACAAGTTGGCAACATATAGAGATGGTCTGTACCCAACAACGGGCTCACAGTCTAGAAGGGGTGGGGGGAGTCTAGAAGTGGAGTTCTGGTGGGGAAGACACCAAGTTACCCTGGCTTCTTTGGCCAGTGGGGTCCTGGGGTGTTTTTTATTTTTTGTAATGGTACTTGTTAAGCACTTTCAATGTGCCAAGCATTGTTCTAAGTGTTGGGGTAGATACAAGTTAATCAAGTTGGACACAGTTCCTATCCCACATTGAGCTCACAGTCTTAATCCCCATTTTACAGATAAGGTAACTTTGGCCCACAGAAGTGAAGTAAGTTGCCCAAGGTTACACAGCAGACAAGTGGTGGAGCCGGAATTAGAACCCAGGTCCTTCAGACTCCCAGCCCCGTGCTCTATCCACTAAGCCACGCTGCTTCTCCCCACTTTCTCTAGCTGATCTATGGGAGTTATCTTCAAAACTGGAAAAGTCAATTTTATGCTCCTTTGATATATCAATTCATTTAGAATTTTATGAGTGTACAAATTAGACATCTATTATTAAAGATGTATGTTCGATATGGGTTTACACTCTGGTTTTAATATCTTTATCTGTCAATACTGCGTTATTATAGAAGTAAAAAAATCTTACTTTTGGAATGGAATGAAACATACAAAATGTCGATTTATCCTGGACCTTTGAGATTCTATTGCATACATTATGAATAATACTATTCTGTCTCTCTCTCAGTTGTGAGCTAGTGCAGGCATTGAGTTTCTGGTTCTTGTACTTTTTTCCTTTGGCTTTCCTTTCATTTTTAAATAATGGAATATTTCACTGGCAGGTTTCAAGCATACGTATGCCAAACCCAGAAAGGTTTCACTAGAAGATGGTTTCAAATAATATATCTTTTTGACACAGCTATTGCCCATCCAAAACTTTGTTAGCAGCTCCTAAAATATCCCCTGATAAACAGATGCTTAACACCCCGGGGTAGAGTCTGCATGTTACAGAGATTGAGGAGAGGGAAAGAGCAAATACATCACTTTGAAATATTCTAATCATGTAGGTCAAAGTTCACAAGCTATAGGGCAGGATACATGAGAAACAAAGTTGTGCATAATCCCTCATCCCAAGCCTTATGATGTTCATGGCATTACTGAACGCTTACTACGCATATTTTGTCTGGCTCCAACTGGTACTGAATACTGCAAGAATGCATTTCCAACACTCCAAACATCTGTTGGTCTGTTATGTGACAAAATGGCTCGTTTGAACTCAAGTTTGTAAAAACAACTCTTCATCCTTCTCCCAATAACCAGTCTTCTCCTGTAATTTTCCCAACTCAGTCATCAATGCCAGCATCCTTCCTGTCCCAGAAATCTGCATCTTTGGTAGCATCCTTGTCTCTTTGCAGTCGTTCAACTCTCATGCTCAGTTCACTGCCAAGCCCTGTTGGTTCTTTCTGCCCAGCATCTCCTGGATACACTCCTTCTTTTCAACACAAACTGCTACTATGCCGGAATAGGTTCTGGTCTTGTCACATCTCTACTACTGCTGCAGCTTCCTCACTGGTCCCTCAGCCTCCAGCCTCTCCCCTCTCCAATCTGTGGTCCACATTTCCTAACAGATCATCTTCCTGAACCATCACTTGGCACACTTCTGTACGCTCATCAAAAATCTTCCACTGGCTCCCCGAGTCTCTCCATTTCAAACAAAAAGTCCTCATAATCAATGTTATGGCTCTCTATCATCTAGCTCCACCTTACCTATCTTCTCTCTTCACCTGCTATTCCTCAGTTTGCTTTGTTCCTGCCAAGATACACCTCACTCTTCACACTCCAATCTCCATCTCTTTACTCATGCTATTCTCTTGGTTTGGAACTCCCTCCTCATATCAGAGACACACCAGAGCTTTCCCCATATTTGAGGCCCCCAAAAATCTAACCTCTTCCAACAAGCCTCCTCAGATGAATTTCCAAGCACCCCCGCCACATAATCTCATTAGCCAACTTTGGCATTTATGAACTCATTTGTACCCTCCTCAATGTTCTTTTGTGTATATGTGCTCTATTTTATTGTGACCACTTAGGTTAATATTTTTGTGTTTGTCTACCCTGTTAGAGTATAAGCTTCTTGTGTGATTGCATAACTTCTTTACTTTGTATTTCCAAATCATAGGCATTTATTGAGCACTTGTTGGCAGAGCATTGTACTAGGCCCTTGAGGGAGAACAATTCAGTGAGTGGATAGATGCTACCCTTGCCCATACTGCTCTTAAAGACTGGAGGAGACAGACATTGAAAACACTAACAGAAGCAATATGGCTTTGGGAAAAGAGGATGGGTCAGAGTCAGAAGACCTGGGTTCTAATCCCTTCACTGACACGTGCATGCTGTGTAATCTTGGGCAAATCACTTAACTTCTCTGTGCCTCAGTTTCCTCTTTTGTAAAAGTGAAGATTGAATCCTATTCCCTCCTAATTAGTCTGTGAGTCCCTTGTCAGACAGAGAATGGGTCTGGTCTGACCAGATTATCTCATGTCTATTCTGTTTAGTGCAGTGATTGACACATAATAAGGACTTAATACTATTATTATTTACATAAGTGCTATAGGAAGTGGGGTGTAAGTGCTTACTTTGTGCCAAGCACTAAGCACTAGGGTGGATACAACTATTAGGTCAGACACATTCTCTGCCCTACATTGGGCTCACAATCTAAGAAGCACAGACTCAAGTGTGTAAGTGAAGCAGAAGGAAGGGTAAGTAGGTGAAGTGAGGTCTTAGTGAAGTCCTTTTGAAGGAGATGTGATTTTAGAAGAGTTCTGAAGATAGGGAGAGTGGTGGTTTGTGGGATGTCAAGCTAATGTGGTCAATAGAGAAGCAGTGTGGCTCAATGGAAAGAGCACAGGCTTTGGAGTCAGAAGTCATGGGTTCGAATCCCAGCTCCATCACATGTCTGCTGTGTGACCTTGGGCATGTCACTTAACTTCTCTGAGCCTCAGTTACCTCATCTGTAAAATGGGGATTAAAACTGTGAGCCCCAGGTGGGACAAACTGATCACCTTGTATCCCCCCCAGTGCTTAGAACAGTGCTTTGCACATAGTAAGTGCTTAACAAATGCCATTATTATTATTAAAGAAGCAGTGTGGTCCAGTGGATAGAACATGTGCCTGGGAGTCAGAAAGACCTGGGTTCTAGTCCCAGCTCCGCCACTTGTCTGTTGTGTGACCTTGAGCTAGTCATTTCACTTCTATGTGCCTCACTTACCTCATCTGTAAAATGAGGATTAAGACTGTGAGCCCTATGTGGGACAGGGAATCTATTCAACCTGATCAACTACTATCTACCCCAGCACTTCGCACAGTGCCTGGTACATAGTAAGTACTTAAATACCACTCTAAAAAATGTGAAGGGGGAGGGAGTTCCAGGCCAGAGGGCAGATGTGGACAAGGGGTCAGTGGCAAGAAAGGAGAGATTGAGGTAGTGATAGAGCACACAACATCGTGCAGGCATTCAATAAATGGTACTATTTGTACCAGTGGTTAATAAATATGATTGAATTAATCTATTACTCTACATATTGCTAACTTATTTAAATGTCTGGGTGCAATGGTAAACCACTTCCATATTTTTACCAAAAAAACTCTATTGGATACACTACCAGAATGATTTGCAGATGAAGATGGGGCGTTCTGGGAGAGATGCGTACACAAGTATTGTACACTTGTACAATAAATGGTAATATAAAAGTGATCTCACAAGTTTCAATGTTGGGGTTTGGTTTAGATGACTTCCACTTCTACCCACACTTCCCTCTTCTTGGGCATCTGGTGAATTTGGCTGAAAAATCTCATGAGAGCAGAAATCCTCATGATATTTGGCATGTGTGCTTACATTTCTATTTCCAGGGGAGAATCTTGAGGAAATAGTCTTAGTTCAAAAATGTGTGCTTGGATCCTTGTCGAAATACAGGAGCAAAAAGTAAATTTAGAGAAGTTGAGAAGTTCTATCTAGGTGTATAAAAATCAATCAACAGCATTTATTATCTACTTTTTGCAAAGCACTGTACTAAGCCCTTGGTAGAGTACCTCAGTAGATATTACCCCTGCCTCCAAGGAGCTTGCAGTACAGAAGAAGGGAGACTTGCCATCTCCAACCCATAGCGACACCGTGGACGCATCTCTCCCAGAACGCCCCACCTTCATCTGCAAATCATTCTGGTAGTGTATCCAATAGAGTTTTTTTGGTAAAAATATGGAAGTGGTTTACCATTGCCCCCAGACATTTAAATAGGTTAGCAATATGCAGAGTAATAGATTAATTCAATCATATTTATTAAGCACAACACTATTTGGGAAGAAACAATACAAAAATAAACAGTGACACATATGGAAGTGCTTTGAGGGTGGTGGTAAGTGCCAAGGTATCATGGAAGGGTTGAAGCTGCCACTGGGAGATGTTCCAGAGGTTAAAAAAGTCTTTGGAGATGTAACTCCATATCATTGCCTACATTGTAAACAGAAGTTGAATGGCATAATAATGGCCACATTAGCTTGACATCTTAAATTCTATTTCTACTGGACTTGTTTTTCAAACCTTCCCAACCTAAAACAACTGAGGCCTCCTGAAACCCTCTTTCACACCATTCCCTCTCCTCCTCCAAAAGAACCTCGTAGGCTCCTTCCCTCTGACTCCCAGCAGATAATAAGGGGGAAAGAGATGAGAAGTCTATCAGTCAAGTAGGTTGGAGTTAGAGGATCAGGAAAGGTTGAGGAAGGGTTCTAGGAATTCTAGGAAGGAATAGTGAAGTTGGATAGGAGAGAGAAAGCTGCTTGTGTGTGCTTTTAAAGCCAATGGTAATGCTCATTTGATTGCAGAGGCTGATGAGCAGCCATTCGAAGTTTGTGAAGATGGGGAAGATCTACAGTTGCCAACATATAAGCTCAACAGTCACTGTCTATGACCCACTTGGAATTACTCCATGCGCCCTATGGGGTAACTATGTTCACTTTGAGACATGCTGTTCAAGGCATTCTAGGAAAGTTAGACCACAGACTGCCTGACACAATCTTATGGATATATTGTGTAAGAAGATAGACGTCCAATTTAGAAATGAATCTCTTACTTTTGAATAGAGAAACCTATTTTAATCAACCTCCCATCTGTGAATTGCACACAGATCTCTGCAGGTCAGGGACGAGGGCTCACTCATGCACTAAGGGGGACTGTCCAAATCATGAATTTCTCTGGAGCGGCCAGGGGTTAAAGAGTTTCTTAAACCAGAGATTAAACTATTTCTGCAAACATTCAGGAATAATAATAAGCAAGCACAGATTTTGGGGGAGTTTAATTTCTTCAATCAACTGAGATGAATGCAGGTATATCCCTTGGAACCTGTTAAATAGAAAAGGTTCTTGAGGGTCAATTCCAAAAAACCCAGTTCCACCTCCAATTTTCTATTAAGCACATGACCTCAACCAAGTCACTTCACTCTATTCTACAGATTTTCCAACTGCAAAATAGGGGTAATAATGCCCCCGACTTCATATCTACTCTACTGAACTTTGAAGGTGGCGAGAGTAGTGGTCAGTCGTATATGAAGGGGGAGAGATTTCCAGGCCAGAAGGAAGATATGGGCAAGTCCATGGCAGCAAGTTAGGTGAAATCAAAGTCAGTGAGTAGGTTAGCATTAGAGGAGAGAAGTGTGAGGGCTGTGTTGTACTAAGAAATAAACAAGATAAGGTAGGAGGGGAAGAGCTGATTGAGTGCTTTAAGGCCAATGATATGGACATCCAGTGGTTCTTGAGGAGAGGAGATATGTGAACAGAATTTTTTTAGAAAAATTATCCAGGCAGCAGAGTAAAGTATTTCATTCAGTCATATTTATTGTATGCTTACTGAGTTCAGAGCACTGTAGTAAGTGTTTGGGAGAGTACAATACAACAGACACATTCCTTCCCCACAAGGAGCTCATGGCCTAGAGGGGGAGAAAGACATTAACATAAATAAGTTACAGTTATGTACATAAGTAATGTGGGGCTGGGAGGGGTGATGAATAAAGGGAGTAAGTGAAGGGTGAAGTAGGAGTGAGTTGAAGGGAAAGAGGGCTTTGTCAGTGAAGACCTCTTGGAGATGTGCCTTCAGTAAAGCTTTGAAGGTGGGGAGAATTATAATCTGTGAGATATGAGGAAGGAGGGCATTTCAGGCCGGAGATAGAATGTGGTGAGAGGTCAGCGATGAGATAGATGAGATGAAGGCATAGTGAGAAGGTTAGCATTAGAGGAGCCAAGTGTGCAGGCTGGGTGGTAACAGGAGAGTAGGAGGTGAGGTAGGAGGGGGCAAGATGAATAATAGAGGAGGGGGAGGATTATGTTAAGATTAGGAGCTTGGGAAACAGGAAGATTAGTGGTGCTGTCTTCATTGATGGAAAAGACAAGGAGAGGACAGTATTTGGGTGGGAAGAGGCAGAGTTATATTTTGGCTAATTATCAAACTCTGAAGAACAAAGAAGGTATTCTGAAGGTATTCTGAAATATCATCTCAGCATACTTAATGGATGAAAGAGCCCCAGTAAAGGAGACAAGGTAAACAACCAAGACACTGGGGATTAGGCAAGACATCACCAAACCATGTTTGTTGAAAATGACTCAGATGAGAAATGCAACTTGCAGCTCCTCATGATTATAACAAAAAAATAGAGTTGCTCAAAATCTTAAAACAGGATGCTCCAGTCGAACTAAGTACCAGAGTTGTGACCCCAAAGTTGAAGAGACCAAGGAATTTGAATTTCTCTGGTGGTGCTGACACACAAACAATAATAGACTTTTGCTAAAAAAGATCCTAGTACCCTATATATACTATTGCTTGAGTACTACTGAAAGTTGAAGTGTTCATTGCACCCACAGTCAACCTTGTGCAGGTGTCTACAATGCTGCAGTGATCTTCTAAGCATGACTTCCAATACTGATTGGAAATCTTTCAAAACATAAAAACAGCTGAAATGAGAAGCCTGGGCCTCAGGTCCAACTGTTGAAGACCTTACCATCACTGTCAAAGCTCAGAGAAGCAGTGTGGCCTACTGGAGAGAACAGAGAAGCAGCGTGGCTCAGTGGAAAGAGTCCAGGCTTTGGAGTCAGAGGTAATGGTTCAAATCCCGGCTCCACCACTTGTCAGCTGTGTGACTTTGGGCAAGTCACTTCACTTCTCTGGGCCTCAGTTCCTTCATCTGGAAAATGGGGATTAAGTCTGTGAGCCCCACGTGGGACAACTTGATTACCTTGTATCTACCCCAGCACTTAGAACAGTGCTTTGCACATAGTAAGCACTTAATAAATGCCATCATTATTATTATTATTACTATGGGCCTGAAGAGTCAGCGGGACCTGGGATTTAATCCTATCTCTGCCACATATCTGCTGTGTGACCTTGGGCAACTCTTTTAATTTATCTGTGCCTCAGTTACCTAATCTGTAAAATGAGGATTAAGATTGAGAGCCCCACTTGGGATTAGCTTGCATCTACCCCAGCATTTAGTACAATGCCTGGTATGCAGTAAGCACTTAACAAGTATCATTAGTGAAAAAAAAAGAACCATGAAGAATGACACATACCTGGAGCTGGTGGCCTTTGAACAAAGATTTATGATCAAGGAGGATAATTTAATAATGATAGTAATAATGATAAGTGATATTTGTTAAGCACTTAAAAAAGAACCATGAAGAATGACACATACCTGGAGCTGGTGGCCTTTGACCAAAGATTTATGATCAAGGAGGATAATTTAATAATGATAGTAATAATGATAAGTGATATTTGTTAAGCACTAACTATATACCAAACACTATACTAAGTGCTGGATTAAATCCATAATAATATTAATAATCATTAGGGTCTTTATGTGCTTATTATATGCCAATCTCTGTACAATACAATCAGATTAGACAATCCTTGTCGTAAATGGAAATTATAGTCTAAGGGAGGGAGAACAGATATTAAATCCCCATTTTACAGAGGAGGAAACTGAAGTGGAGAGAGATTATGTGACTGGCCCAAGAGCTGCTGCAGGAGCCAGGATTAGCACCTGGGTCTCCTGGCTTCCAGGCCTGTGCTCTTTCTCCTGGGCCACGCTCATGAATCAGACAACTGCCCAAGCTCTTCTTCAATGTATGGAACACTCAAGAAATCCCATTGTTGGGTAGGGATTGTCTCTATCTTTTACCTAATTGTACTTTCCAAGCGCTTAGTACAGTGCTCTGCACAAAGTGCTCAATAAATATGATTGACTGAATGAATGAAATCACAAGGACCTCAAAGATGCCACCCCAATCAATACATTCCAAAAGAAGGACGAGAAATCGGACTGTGTTAACTACCAACTGATTTTAGCCAGAGTCTTCCTAGAAAGGCTTTGGAAGAAGAGAATCAGCTATTCAATATAGCTTCAGGACAATACACAGCACAGCAAATGCAGACTCAATTACTGTGCAGCTCTCATAAATCCTTCAAAAGCAATTGATACTGCCAGACCAGGACTCTGGCACCTACTAAGCAAGTTAATGTGTTCCAAGGAATTCATCACCACTTTTAGGCTACTCTATTAATGGATAGTATAGTGCATTGAGGTAGAGTTGAAAATGACCAGACTGACCTTTTCCTCAATCCTAGAGTGGACCAAGTCATCATCAAAAGACTTTGAGCCAATCATCTTACAACTACTTAAGGTTTTGATTGTGTTCCTAAGTCACATGCACGTGAACACATGGAGATAACTATAAATTACTGCAGAGAGGAATTTATATAAAAAAGTCAAAAGTGCTATGGATTGATAATAAACCCAAAATTATATACCAGCCTTCATCAGGAAAGCTCTAAGCACAGTAATGAAACCACAAATTTTCTGCAGCCCCACAGAGATTAATATTCTCATTGAATTATGCTATACAATCCAACAGTGAATGGATAGCAAAAGAAATAAAAAACAAACAAAACCAAGAAGCCTAGCACAACTTTTTTGAAATTGAGAGAGTTTTGTGATATTGTCACTTCAAGCTACATGTCAAATTCAAAGTCCATCAAGCTACCCTGGTATCTAAACTTGGATCTGCTATAGAAAAATCATCTGGAGTTTGCAATTTCACCATCACCACTGACAAGTCACACTCATAATCAAATGGCAGGAGAAATTTTCCAACCAGATTTCTTGGAATACAGTTAACCACCATCACTGAGGCAATGGTCACAGCAAAAAATATCATTGGATGGCACATGAGGATAGCATTGGTATGGACCTAAGCAACTGCTTTAAGGTGAACTGACAGATACACAACTGTTTTAAAGCCAGAGAATCCCAGTCTCAAAAAATAGGATATGGTGGTTGAGAAAAAACACTCTAATTGCACGTTTTATTGCTTTTATTTCTTGTTTGAAGACACCATTTGTCTAAGATAATAATAATGTATTTGTTAAACAATTACTGTGTGCCATCCACTATTCTAAGCACTGAGATACAAATGATGGGTACCCCAAGTAGATTAGTTGAGAATGATTCCTAAAATATTAATATAAATCAAATGAGTATGGAGTCCTTTCATTTGAATGGAACAAAAAAGGAGAGAAAGATTTGGACCATGACCCCAAGAAGTTTAAATTCTGTTAAATTACTCCACTATATAGAGGCAAATTTTCATAATTTCAGAAATGAAAATTAGTGGGTGGATAAAGACCTTAGTAGAGATTGTATATTTCCAGTGAAGTTTTTTTCTGAGAAAATCTTCATCTTATCAAATACTATGTATTTGTTCTTTTAAAATTATCATTCTTTTTATTTTGCTCTTGTTTCCCGAAACCTGGTAGCCAAAGTCATATTTTTCATATAATTAATTGTAGAAACTGTGTTCAGGTTCATCTATTTAGTTGAACAATTCCTTAGAATTTCCATCGTCTATTCTCTCACTTTAACAACCTCCACACATCTCACTTTGGGTCATGTGACAATTTTCTGCAAGTCATGGACCCTGCAAAGTAAAAACAAGAAAGTAGATATGCATTTCTTTGGACAAAGTATGTTAAAGGGTGCTGTAAAATCCTAGAGGGTGAAGACTCTTCCCTTAGCTTCAGTGTTCCAAGGGCTTTAACAATAATGCAGATTTTACTTTATCCCCTTAAGGATCTCCATCAGTCTAGGAGTTCTTGATTCCAAGCCCCTGGAGGGAATTTTGCTTTTCAACTATCTCCACTGTAGTAAAAATTAATTCAAGGAATTGACTGCTGACCCCTCAAGAATTGAGTAATAAACTCTCTCGTATCCATTAAGACTCTTTGAGAGTGAGAGTTTCCCAAAGCACCAAGAGTACAATTAGTGTAAATCTGTCTTGAAGAAGCTTTCAGGAAAAAGTTAATTTTTAAAACTTTGAGAGCCAAAAAATGGCCTTTCTGCAGGTGTAGTCTCCACACCTTGCTCTCACATAAGGTATACCAAGAACCCTGACACAACCTGTAAAACCTTTTCAAATTGTGAAAAGACCTCCAAATGTCCTTCCAGGAAAAACAGAGGCAGAAGTAAACAATGAATTTATCAGTAGAACAATTCTGTTTGAAATGTTTTATGAAATACTGGGGAGGGGGTGGGTTCAGGGTGAATAGGGGTTTGTCAGGGGTGACGGGACCAGGTGGCAACCTTAGCCTAAACCTGATTACCGTGGAGAAATAGGATTAAAAAATACTAAATCTTTAACATTGTATAGTGCCTACACTCTATGCATTTCAATTTTCAGGCCACGTTGAAACTCGGTGTGGTTCAAATTTTGTTCATTTAGCAAAGCATAATTTCTTATTCTGAAGGATGATAATGTGAGTTTCAAGTGGCAAGGTGAACATCAGAACAAAATGTTGATTGCTGTCATTTCAGAAAATAAGCTAAGCATGTAAATCAAGGGAATATGCAGTCTCCCTGGAAATATTCGTGGGTTTTAAAAGTTAAGGGCAAAAATTTTTGCAGAAAAATAGAATCTTGAGTTCTCAAGCCCTGGGCAGTAGGAAAGTTGAAACAATTTGCCAAACTGAAAGTTCTGCTTTCCCATCTTCAGCATTCTTACAGCCTAATAATTCTCCCACACACTGCATAGTAGCTTAAACTATTTTCAAGAAGACCATGATTATGTGATGGCAAAATCCTGGTAGGTGAAGTAACATGGGTAGCAGTGGCCTCATGCTCGAACCAGTCCTTATCAAAATATTTCATGAAGATATTTCACTCAAACTAGCATATTCTGCAATATTGAGGGGAGGGTTCCTTCTGAAAAAAAATGTATTGCCATTTAGACAGACAAATGACAGCTTTCCCAGCAGTTATTAATCTTGGCATGTGGCAGTGGCTGAGTAATTTTCAGGAAATGGCTGAGTTGAAGCTCAGGGCTGAAGCTGGGCAGGAGCATGATCATGTGGAGGATTTGGGATGGGAGCAGCTTGGGGCATTTTAACCCCTTCTCCTTCAGGAGCACATGTTAGTTTTGACAACTGAAATGGCCAGAAACCAGGATGCCTAATAATAATGGCATTTATTAAGTGCTTACTATGTGCAAAGCACTGTTCTAAGCGCTGGGGAGGTTACAAGGTGATCAGGTTGTCCCACGGAGGGTTCACAGTCTTAATCCCCATTTTACAGATGAGGTAACTGAGGCCCAGAGAAGTTAAGTGACTTGGCCAAAGTCACGCCGCTGACAATTGGCAGAGCCGGGATTTGAACCCTTGACCTCTGACTCCAAAGCCCGTGCTCTTTCCACTGAGCCATGCTGCCTTATGCAGGACACAGTCGGGGCCTGAAAGCTAGGAAAAAAGGGATCTGGCCAAAAGTTGAGAAGAAGATTTGTAAGGGGAAGGAAGAAAAAATGAGCAGGAAAAATGGTGGAAAAATGACAAACAGGAAAGGAAAAAGACAAAATGACCAGAGAAGAGGGGAAAAGAAAAGGTGAGGAAGACAAGTGGAAGGAAAGGGAGAAGGGCAAAGAAACAAGAGAGAAAGAAGGGAAAATGGCAGTGAAGAGAAGCACTCACCAGCTTCATTCCCCACTCTTGCCTATATTGTTTCTACCCACTGTCCTCACAGACACACAGTTAAGGATAGGTTGGTTCCATTTTGAGACTGTGAGCCCCACATGGGACAGGTACTGTGTCAACCCGATTTGCTTATACCTACCCAGTGCTTAGTGCAGTGCTTGGCACACAGTAAGCACTTAAATGCCACAATTATTATCTCTTGTGCCCAGATAGTGGTAGCAGTAATTCTGGCTCTCGTTCACCCTGGGCTAGAAGGTTGGTTCTGGTAGTTATGATTGCTTGATAAACTCTGGGGCCTCATACCTGTGTCTGTGGGCTGGGGGAGGAGAGAAAGAAACCTGCCAGTTCTCATGGTTTCCTTCCCTTTCTTTCCATATGGGAGAAAGTGGTGGAGAGGGATACATGTGTTTCAACAGGGCCACATATCTTTAACTATGTGAACTCTCCCACAGTAGTGGTTTAATATTTGGCACGAGGCTGAGCAAGAAAACTTGGCCTATTCCACCTTAAAGCTCAGAAGGCTGGGAAAGTCAGGAAAAACCAAAGACATAAAAACTTGAGGCAGTAAGATTACAAGACTGGAGGTCAGATTCTATTGGCAAGCTGTGTTCATATACAAGAATCACAAAAGGAAACTCTTTAGGACTGAGGTAGAAGCTATAGATAACATATAGTTAAAACAACAAATCCTACCATTGCTGGCCAAAGACCATTTCCAGGCATGTGCATATGTATGTCTTCCCTGGTTCAGGCTATCACATAGTTTTCCTTTAGATTTATCATCACTCTGTAATGCCTAGGGCTGGTGCTCTAAAGCAATTTGAAATCATTTGCATACCTTCTTGTATATGTTTCTCTAGAGGGCTATTACCTTCATACAGCAGTTCTTGAATAACTATCTCTAGGACTTTGGATGATGCTCAAAGTCTGTTCAATCACTCAGTGGTATGAGTGCTTACTGTGTGCACAGCCCTGAACTAAAAACACTTGGGACAGTACAATAGAATTGGAAGCCACAATCCCTAGCCACAAGGAGGTGGCAGCCTCAAGGAGGAGGCAGATATTAAAATAAATTACAGTTAGGGATGGCAGAGTTTAAGCATATGTACGTTAGTGCTGTAGGACTGTGAAGATTCTTGACGTGCTTGATGGTACACAGCCAATTAATGATATTTACCAAATGCTTACTGTGTGCAGAACACTGTACTAAACACTTGGGAGAGTACAATACAACAGAGCTGGTAGACATGTTCCTTACCCACAGCAAATTTATAGTCTACGTAGGGAGACATACATTAACATAATTTAATAAATTATGGCTATGTATGTAAGTGCTGTGGTGCTGAAGGAAGGGTGAATAAAGAGTGCAAACACAAGTGCAAGGGTGACTCAGAAGGGAGTGGGATAAGATGGAAAAAGAGGGCCCAGTTAGAGAAGGCCTCTTAAAGGAGAGGTGCCTTCAATAAGGCTTTGAAGGTGGGGAGAGTAGTAGTCTGTCCGATATGAAGAGGAAGAGTGTTCCAGGCCAGAGGCAGGATGTGGACAAGAGGTCGGTGGTGAGATAGACAAGACTGAGGTACAGTGAGTAGTTTAGCACTAGAGAAGTGTCATGTGTGGGCTGGGTTGTATTAGAAAAGCAGCAAGGTAATGGAGGAGGTGGCAAGGTGACCAAGTGCTTTAAAGTTGATGGTAAGTAGTACACAGACCATTCAGAGGGGAGGGGAAAATAAGGTTGGAAAAAGAGGGTTTAGTCAAGGCAGGCCTCTTGGCGGAGATACAATATTAATAAGTCTTTGAAGTTGGGCAGAGTGGCGATTTGTTGGGGAAAAGAATGGGTAAAGTGTCGGTGACAAGAAAGATGAGATCGAGGTATGTTGAGTTGTTTGGCGTTAGAAGAGCAAAATGTGCAGGTTGGTTACAGTACAACATTAATAAGATGAGGTGGGAGGGGAAGAGCTGTTTAACTGTTTTAAGAACTGATGGAAAGAAGTTTCTGTTTCACGTGAAGATGGATGGCCAGCCATTGGCAGTTCGAGGAATGAGTCTCGATATCTAAACTAACAATTCATTTAGAAAATTGATCCAGGCAGCAGAATGTCAAATGCACTAGAGAGGGGATAGAGAGGAGGCAAGGGGGTCAGCAAGAAGGTTGATTCAGTAATCGGGTTGGGAAATGAATGCTTGGAACAGCATGGAAGCAGTGTAGATTCATTCATTCAATCGTATTTATTGAGTGCTTACTGTGTGCAAAGCACTGTACTAAGTGAATTCTAGATCCATTGTGAAGGTAGACCCACAGGATTTGGTAACAGACTGAATATGTGGGTTGAGCAAAATAGATGAGTCAAGACTATGATTAGGGGGTAGTAAGATAAGGGGAGATGTCTGCAGTGATGTGAAAATGTGGGTTTGGGTGAGAAGAAATGGATTTCTGTTTTGGGCGTGTTAAGTTTGAGATGTCACTTTGACAATGAAGAAGAGATGACCTGAAGGCCAGGGAAAATGTGGGACTGTAGAGAAGGAAGAGGTCTAGTTTGGAGAGGTAAATTTGGGAATCGTCCACAGGGAGGTGCAAGTTAAAGCTGCAAGACCAAATGAGTAAATTGGGTGTGGAGCTCAAATGGGGCATTATGACTTCGGAAAATCGGAAGGGTTTGGGAGATCAGGGATCTCTGTGGGGGAATAGGACAGTTTTGCAGGCAGAGAAGGCAGGTTTAATGGTTGCTGTTGCAGAGTGGAATTTCAGAATTGGCAAGGTAAGAGCTTGTACAGTGCCTAGAGGTGGTGAGATTGTGCATATGTCCCTCCAGCACTTATATATATAAGTGATGTGTGCTATATTGTGATGTGTGATGCAAATATAAGTGATGTGTGTTATATTGTTGTATTGTACTCTTCCAAGCACTTAGTACAGTGCTCTGCAAAGAGTAATTACTAAATAAACATGGTAGTTTGACAGATATGTCCAAGTTGTTGGGTGGGGCTCAGGAATGAGAGGAAGCAGGTAATAAGCAGGTCATCAGGAAAAACCACATGGATATTGAAATCGAGAGAGAGAGAGAGAGAGAGAGAGAGAGAGAGAGAGAGAGAGAGAGAGAGAGAGAATATGAGTGCGAGAAAGGATTCAAGAAAAGTTGGAGGTGGGTCATGATGGTGACCATTAATGGTAGTGGATGATGGAGGCAGATGTTATGGGCTTCAAAGATAGAGAAAGAGAGGGTTGTCAGGGGTGGGATAGTATAAAAGCAGCATTCTAAGGCAAGAAGGAAGGCAACTTCTCCTAATTTCTCAGTGAGGTTTGGAGAGTGGTCAAAGATGAAGCCCTCTCGGGAGAACACGGTGGAGGAGACAGAGTTATCTGGAGAGTCAGTTGATGGTGAGGGAGAGGAGGGATTGGGTTGGTATCAGGTCAAGGATGAAGAAAAACTCTCCCATGGTGGAGCAGGAGTTCCAGAGGCCACAGTTCCTTTGGGGGGACTGTGGGGCAGGGGAAGGGTGGGATGAGAGTGAGCTGACAGGGGCTCACATGGCAGTGGGGGTAGTAGTGAGGCTAGAGGGGTTTAAGGATTTTGAAGAATAACAGTAGCAGCTTAACCTGTTTTTTTCTAGTGATTAATTGTAGTACTAAGTACATACCCTTTCAGGTGCCTGAGAAGGAACCCGTCCAGTTAGAGGGATACTTGGATCCTCTAGAGTAAAAAGACTAATGTTGAGATGCAAACAAGCAGCTGTGAAGATGTGAAAGGCCAGGGTTTCTTACCTGCTGTTTCAGACAGCTTCACCTGACCTGTATTCTCTGCTGTTGAGTCAGAAATTTTCCCAAAGGTCCAAGACAATGAAGAGGAATGTCAAGACTTGAGTAAAAACAGAGTGGAGTTGGCTTTGAGACTTCGGGAAGAATGTGAAGTCAAAAGGAAGTATTGAAATTGACAGTAGGTACTTCAGGGGACAAATAGAATAGTACAGCAAAAGTTGACTGTGTCTAATATGGAAGGGACTAAATCTTCACTGTTCAAAATGTCATTTTAGAACCCAAAGATTGGCTATAAATGGGCAGAGATACACTTGTATCTTACACAAATATGCACTATTAAAAGTGATCTTTAGTTATGGGAGTACAAGATAAATTAGATATAAATAAATTGATAGAGGCAAGTTTCAGAGCATTATGAACATAGTAAACAAATGAAGAATGTGACAAGATTCTATGAAAATTAAGGTTGGAATAGTGAGTAAAGTCTGCCCTTCACTTCTTCAATTTCCTCCGATCCTGTCACACACACACACACACACCCATCCTTAGCATCCGGGATTAGAATTTAGATTTACTTCTCTTCCCACTAGCCACTAGGTGAAAGAAACTGAGATGAAACTGTACCTCGGGCTCTTTTACCTGCTCTACTAAAACAAAAAAAATCCCCTGCCTGCTTTCAAAATTTACAACTTCTACCTGTACCTCTAACCTCATTCCTCCTCATCTTCCAAAACACTTGTGCCCAAAATTCTTCCTTCAAATTCTTGGCATAAAGTTTTCTGAAGTCTTATCAATAAGGGAAAGGAAACAATCAGATTAAGAGAGAAGCATGATTCAGTACAATCCTACTTAATAGGACTCTAATTGAGTTATAAAGAGGGGTCTTCTTTCCTGGGATGTCTTATCCTTCTTATATCCTTAATCATATCTGCTGCATCGGAGTTCTGACAGCTCTGTCTCCTCTCTTCAGTCCACCAGTCCAGTAGAATCGTGGGGCCTCTCCTGAGGTCTCTCAGAATTAAAGAATAGTGTGGAGACAAGGGTTAGGTAGAAAAGCCCCAAAATGCTCCCTGCCAATCGATCGGTCAAACATTCTGAAGGTAGGATTTCTGATGAGAACCGGACATCTGAGGTGGTGGGACATAATCCCCAAAATGTCTATCTTTTCAATGTGATGTAATTGCAGCTTCTATTACGTTAGTGTTTAACATTAGTGCTGCCCCAGGAAATCTCAGGACCAAACCAGAACTTTCTAAGGGAAAATGATCCCCTCAAAAATGCCTTCTTCATGCAAATTTGGCCACAGTGAATTGGTTGAGCCAGCATCCTTTCTGTACTAGTCTGGTAGGAATTTGGGGAAATTGCTAATAGGCTGGTCTAGTTGGCATTTTGGGTGGTCTGGATAGGGGGCCAGACTCTGCAGCTGCCACTCTGGAATAGAATTGCTTGACTGTGTATTAAAAATATGCCAGTTCCAACTTAAAGAGTTCTTTCTCCTTTACAAACCAGCCTCTCAATGTACCTCACTTTTAACTGTCCTACCTCCACCCTCTATGCTCATAATATGCCAATGGCACGAAACTTCATCCCGCCAATCTGACAGACTACACTTCTCCACAACTACAAAGTCCTCCTAAAATTCCACCTTTCCAAAAAGCCTTCCTCAATTAACTCCCATCACTCAAGTTGTCTCAATTTCCCTGGGAGATTGTATCCTTCTCACATCCCTCATCACATCTGCTGCAGAGTGCTGATAGTGCTGTCTTCTTCCTTCAGTCCTCCACGAGTTCAGTAGAATTGAGGAAACTTCCCTGAGATATATGCACATATATATGTATATAATAACGATGGCATTTGTTAAGCACTTACTATGTGCAAAGCACTGTTCTAAGTGCTGGGGGGGATACAAGGTGATCAGGTTGTCCCACGTGGGCCTCGCATTCTTAATCCCTATTTTACAGATGAGGGAACTGAGGCTCAGAGAAGTTAAGTGACTTGCCCAAGGTCACACAGGAGACATGTGGCAGAGTCGGCATTAGAACCCATGACCTCTGACTCCGAAGCCCGGGCTCTTTCCACTGAGCCATGCTGCTTCTCATATATATAGATATATATATAATGTATACACACATAGACATACATAAATCTATTATGCAGGCATTTCATTCTTATTGAACTATTTGTGAATACTTGTGTATATCACCACTAGAATGCAAATTCCTTCTGGACAGAAAACATGCCTGCTGCTTCTGTGGTGCATTACCTGCTAGATTTTAAGCCTCTTGAAGGCAGGGGTTATATTTACTATCTGTAGTAGAAATAGGATTTATTAACCACTTACACTGTGCGGAGCACTCTTCTAAGCACAGGGAAATAGTGTACAAGTGATAGGCTCGACATCATTGCCAGTCTCACAAGCACTCAGTACAGTACTCAGCACACAATAGGTGCTTGATAAATGCCACTGGTTGATTATTTCAGTACATTGTACCCAGTGGGCTCTAGGTAAATGTCTTCACTACCACCGCTACCTAGATTCCTGTTAAGAGTGACTGTAAAGAGTGGGAAGGTTGAATGTCCTTTGCTTTTGGAAGGGCTTTCAGAAGCTACAAAACTGCTCAATAGTCCATTTTATAATAGGAAACACCTCTACCTGAAACCCTACCACTTGAAAGTCTCACTTAGTGGCCTCATGTCCTGAAATTTTGCCATCATGCTCTAAGCAGGTAATTTGACCCTTCTGGGCCGTAGTGATTTATGGAGTGAGTGAAATTTGGGAAAGTCCAAGAGTGTTATAGAAGTATAGTAAGCAAGGGATCTTTTACATAAAACAATAAAAGTAAATTGGAGTACTCCAAACAAAGCAGAGACTATTTATTCCCCAGATTGCTAGAGTTTTAACATTAAAAATCTTTAATACAAAATTAAAACATAAGCCCCTCAGAGAGCTTTGCAGTAGGATAGAGGTGAGTGCCCTGAATGGTAAGATTGTAAACTCACTTTTTTCAGAACCTACTTGCTCTCTGATGAATAATCAAAACCATCCGTAGGACTAAGAACTCTTTTCTCCTGCTCTTAATCATTCCAGCTGAATTTTCATTATTAAGGTTATATGATTCAAATTGCATCATACCTATACCTGTAGGAATCAAGATCCCTTAAATGCTAATGTATTTTCTCAACATTTAACATATAATTCTAATCAATTATCATATTTATTGAGCACTTACTCTGTATAGGACACTGCTCTAAATGCTTGGGAGAGTACCACATAATATATCAGACACGTTCCCTGCCCACAGTCAGCTTACAGTATGGGGGAGTGGGGAGACAGACATTGATATAAATAAATGAATTACAGATATATGAACATAAATACTGTGGGGCTGGGGATGGGTCTGGTGAATAAAGGGAGCAAGACAGGGTGATGCAAAAGGGAGTTGGAAAAGAGGAAATGAGGGCTTAGTCTGAGAAGTCCTCTTGGAGGAGATGTGCCTTTATAACAATTTTGAAGGTGGGGAGAGTAATGGTCTGTCAGATACAAAAAGGGAGAGCATTCCATACTAGAGGCAGGTTGTGAGAGAGAGGTCAATGGTGAGATAGATGAGATTAAGGTAAAGTGAATAGGCTGGCATCAGAGGAACAAAGTGTGTAAGATGGGTTGTATTAAGTGAGGAGAGGGGAGAGGTAGGCGAGGTGATTGAGTTCTTTAAAGCTGATGGTAAGGAGTTTCTGTCTGACGTGACAGTAGATTCATTCATTCAGTCAGTTGTATATATTGAGCACTTACTGTACGCAGAGCACTGTATTAAGCGTTTGGAAAGTACAAGTTGGCAACATATAGAGACGGTCTCTACCCAACAACGGGCTCACAGTCTAGAATGGGGAGACAGACAACAAAACAAAACATGGAGACAGGTGTCAAAGTCATCAGAACAAATAGAATTAAAGCTAGATGCACATCATTAACAAAATAAATAGAATTGTAAATTTGTACAAGTAAAATAGAGTAATAAATCTCTACAAATATATATATACACAAGTGTCGTGGGGAGGGGAAGGAGGTAGGGCGGGGGGGTGGGGAAGAAGAGAGGAAAAAGGGGGCTCAGCCTGCGAAGGCCTCTTGAACGAGGTGAGCTCGCAGTAGGGCTTTGAAGGGAGGAAGAGAGCTATCTTGGCAGATGTGTGGAGGGAGGGCATTCCAGGCCAGGGGGAGGACGTGGGCCGGGGTTCGAAGGCGGGACAGGTGAGAATGCGGCACAGTAAGGAGGTTAGCGGCAGAGGAGTGGAGGGTACAGGCTGGGCTGGAGAAGGAGAGATAGGAGGTGAGGTAGGAGGGGATGAGGTGATGGACAGCCTTGCAGCTGGGAGTGAGGAGGTTTTGCTTGATGCATAGGTTGACAGGCAGCCACTGGAGATTTTTGAGGAGGGGAGTAACACGCCCAGAGCATTTCTGCACAAAGATGATCCGGGCAGCAGAATGAAGTATAGACTGAAGGAGGAGAGACAGGAGGATGGGAGATCAGAGCGGAGGCTGATGCAGTAATCCAGTTGGGATAGGATGAGAAATTGAAATTGATAGGATGAGATGAAGAGGTAGATGGGCAACAACGGTAGGTTCTAGGGAAAACTGGCCTAAACATTTCTGTAGAAAAATGATCCAGGGAGCAGAGCAAAGTATGGACAGGAGAGGGGAGAGAGGAGGCAGGGAGGTCAGCAAGGAGGCTGATACAGTAATTAAAGCAGGATAGGATAAATACTTGGATTAACATGGTAGCATTTTGGATGGAGAGGAAAGGACAGACTTTAGTCACGTTGTGAAGGTTGAACCTACAGATCTGGTGATAGATCATCATCATCATCAATCGTATTTATTGAGCGCTTACTGTGTGCAGAGCACTGTACTAAGCGCTTGGGAAGTACAAGTTGGCAACATATGGAGACAGTCCCTACCCAACAGTGGGCTCACAGTCTAAAACTGGGAGACAGAGAACAAAACCAAACCTACTAAAAAAAATAAAATAAATAGAATAGATATGTACAAGTAAAATAAATAGATAGATTAATAAATATGTACAAACATATATACATATATACAGATGCTGTGGGGAAGGGAAGGAGGTAAGATGGGGGGGATGGAGAGGGGGACGAGGGGGAGAGGAAGGAAGGGGCTCAGTCAGGGAAGGCCTCCTGGAGGAGGTGAGCTCTCAGTAGGGCCTTGAAGGGAGGAAGAGAGCTAGCTTGGCGGATGGGCAGAGGGAGGGCATTCCAGGCCCGGGGGATGACGTGGGCCGGGGGTCGATGGCGGGACCCTCGAGAACGAGGTAAGGTGAGGAGATTAGCAGCAGAGGAGCGGAGGGTGCGGGGTGGGCTGGAGAAGGAGAGAAGGGAGGTGAGGTAGGAGGGGGCGAGGTGATGGAGAGCCTTGAAGCCCAGGGTGAGGAGTGTCTGCCTGATGCACAGATCGATTGGCAGCCACTGGAGATTTTTGAGAAGGGGAGTAATATACCCAGAGCGTTTCTGGACAGAGGCAATCCGGGCAGCAGCATGAAGTATGGATTGAAGTGGGGAGAGACACGAGGATGGGAGATCAGAGAGAAGGCTGATGCAGTAGTCCAGACGGGATAGGATGAGAGCTTGAATGAGCAGGGTAGCGGTATGGATGGAGAGGAAAGGGCGGATAATGGCAACGTTGTGGAGCAGAGACCGGCAGGTTTTGGTGACGGCTTGGATGTGAGGGGTGAATGAGAGAGCGGAGTCGAGCATGACACCAAGGTTGCGGGCTTGTGAGACGGGAAGGATGGTACTGCCATCAACAGAGATGGGAAAGTCAGGGAGAGGGCAAGGTTTGGGAGGGAAGACAAGGAGTTCAGTCTTGGACATGTTGAGTTTTAGGTGGCGGGCAGACATCCAGATGGAGATGTCTTGAAGGCAGGAGGAGATGCGAGCCTGGAGAGAGGGGGAGAGAGCAGGGGCAGAGATGTAGATCTGGGTGTGATCAGCGTAGAGATAATAGTTGAAGCCGTGGGAGCGAATGAGGTCACCAAAGGAGTGCGTGTAGATCGAGAACAGAAGGGGACCAAGCACTGTACCTTGGGGAACCCCCACGGTAAGGGGGTGGGTGGTGGAGGAGGAGCCTGCAAAAAAGACTGAGAATGAACGACCGGAGAGATAAGAGGAGAACCAGGAGAGGACGGAGTCTGTGAAGCCAAGGTCAGATAGCGTGTTGAGGAGAAGGAGGTGGTCCACAGTGCCGAAGGCAGCTGAGAGGTCCAGGAGGATTAGGACAGAGTAGGAGCCGTTGGATTTGGCAAGCAGGAGGTCATTGGTGACCTTTGAGAGGGCAGTTTCCGTGGAATGTAGGGGACGGAAGCCAGACAGGAGGCGGTCTAGGAGAGAGTTCTTGTTGAGGAATTCTAGGCATCGCGTGTAGACACCTCGTTCAAGGAGTTTGGAAAGGAATGGTAGGAGGGATATGGGGCGATAACTAGAAGGTGAGGTGGGGTCAAGAGAGGGTTTTTCTAGGATGGGAGAGACATGGGCATGTTTGAAGGCAGAGGGGAAGGAACGAGTGGAGAGTGAGCGGTTGAAGATGGAAGTTAAGGAGGGGAGAAGGGATGGAGTGAGAGGTTTCATGAGATGAGAGGGAATGTGGTCAGAAGCACAGGTGGCCGGAGTAGCACTTGAGAGGAGGGAGGAGAGCACCTCTGAGGATACTGCTGGGAAGGATGGGAGAGTAGCAGAGAGTGTTGAGAGCCGGGGATTGGAGAAGGGGGGGAAGTGACTTTGGGGAGGTCAGACCTGATGGATTTAATTTTGTCAGATCGTTGGGGGTGAGGGAAGGAGGAGGGGGAGGAACCGGGTGCCTGAGAAGGGAGTTGAATGTACGGAAGAGCTGATGGGGATGATGGGCATGGGTGTCAATAATGGAGGAGAAATAGTTTGAATATGTGGGTTGAGTCAGAGATAGGAGTCAAGGATAATGCCAATTTGATGAGCTTGTGAGACAGGAAAGATAGTGGTACTGTCTACAATAATGAGAAAGTCAGAGGGAGGACAGGGTTTGTGGGAGGGTTCTGTTTTGGACATGTTAAATTTGAGATGATGGCAGGACATTTAAGTTGAGATGTCTTGTGACTGCAGGTGGGGAGAGAGATCAGGGCTGGAGTTGTAATAGTAATAAATACAGTAATACTACTGGTTTAGCACCTGTAATGTGCCAAGTATTCTAAGTGCTGAGGTAGATATAAGTTTATCAGGTTGGACACAATCCCTGTTTCACATGGGGCTCACACTTTTAATCCCCACTTTACAGAGGAGGAAACTGAGGCACAGAGAAGTGAAATGACTTATCCAAGGTCACACAGCAGACATGTGGCAGAGACAGGATTAAAATTCAGGTACTTCTGACTCCCAAGCCCATGCTTTGTCCACTAGGTCATGCTGCTTCTCATGTAGATGTAGATTTGGGAATCATCTGCATAGAGGTGATAGTTTAAGACATGAGAAAGAATGAGTTCTCCAAGAGAGTGGGTGTAATTGGAGAATAGAAGGTGACACAGAACTGAAACGAACCTTGAGGAAAAGGAGGAACTCATGAGAGAGACTGAAAATGAGTGACTAGAGATAGAAGAACCAGAAGAGGACAATGTCAGTGAAGCTGAGTTTGGATGATGTTTCCAGGGGAAGAGGGTGGTGGTCAACAGTGTTGAAGGCAGCTGAGAAATCAAAGAGGATTAGAATGAAGTAAATTAGGATGGATCTGGCAAGAAGGAGATCATTTGTGAATCTGATCATGCACTTTCTGTAGAGTGAAACGGAAAGAAGCCAATTTGGAGGGGGTAAAGGAGAGAAACTTGAGAGACAGTTCATTCTAGGAGGTGTGGAGAGGAATGGTAGAAGGCAGATGGGGAGCTAACTGTGGGGAGCTGTGGGATCAAGGAAGGTTTTTTTTTTTTTAGGGTAGAGAAGGTAAGAGCAACTTTGAAAGCAGTGGGGAAGAAGCCATTGCAGAGCAAACAGTCTTTGAACCCTCTGATTTTATCTTTCCATTGTGATATTCAGTGTTTTATAAAGAATTAAAGTCAGTTATCTATAGGACCTAATTTGAGCTATTAAAAGTGAATAATAATAATAATAATAATAATAATGGTATTTAAGCTCTTACTATGTGCCAAGCACTGTTAGAAGTGCTAAGGTAGATACAAGGAAATCAGGTTGTCCCACTTGGGGCTCACAGTTTTAATCCACATTTTACAGATGAGGTAACAGGCACAGAGAAGTTAAGTGACTTGCCCAAAGTCACACAGCTACATGGCGGAGCCAGGATTAGAACCGACGACCCCCAAGCCTGTGCTCTTTCATACCTGTCCAAGATGGCGAATTTTTGATATTTTGAATTAACATTGGGGTGTCTGTTTATTATATTCTCCCAAGTGTTTGGTACAGTGCTCTGCACACATAAAGCACTCAATACTATGGACTGACTGAATGAGTCCACTAAATGCAGATAATTGGCTTTCTATAGAGGGTCCTGATGGTAGAGTCCTAGAATATTATATGCATAAGTGGTCAGCCTTAAATAGTGACACTGTTACTGAATTTGCCCTCTAATCTTTTAAAATTCAGGTATCAAAGCCTTCACTGCTTTGTTTCTGTTCCAGTTCTGGGGTGGCAGCAGGCAATGGGTTACAACTCAACACTCCACTAGACAAAGATAAACTAATATCTTTCTTTGCCTCAACTAAACGAGTAGTCATCAAATAGTTTGGGGAACCAAGGTTTGTTTTTTTTTAAGCGATAGCCCTGGAACCATTGGAAAGGAAGAAAGTTTTCTATCTAGTTATCAGAATCATCATATTACATGACCACTATAATTTTTTTTCCTTTTTATTATTTCAAGTGAACATTTTCTATTCTATAAGTAGATATGAAATGCATCTGGGACAAAAATCAATTACTTTTGACCTATAACTCTTTCTATGCAAAGCTGTAGTCTCAGGAAAATAAATCCATTTTAAAAATTTGAAAATAACATTGAAGATTGAGTAAATATTTTTATATATAGTACAAAGCAACAAAAGTCCTCAGACATGCCAGTCTTTGCATTTTTCTTCCACTAAGCAACTACTTTGAAAAAATCAATCTGTATTGACAAATCTACAAAAGCTGATTTATTTTGACTAAATTTGATTGGGTAATACAAAAGGAGAACTGCTGGTTTTGGTATTAGATCCTGAAAAATCTGTCGCAAGAAATGGAAGTCATTGTTAGGCTTTTGGAAAGCAAGGTCCTTCACCTTCTAGAATTCCAAAGAATAACAAATATAAGCCAGTTCAATAAAACAGTGATGACGAAGTCAATTATTGCTTAAAACAAAGCATAGGCCTAAAAGGGCGATGGAATGCTATAATTTTACTAGAGTTGCAGTCTGGTTTTATATTAGTAGAATCTGAATAAATGTACATTGAAGATTAGTTTAGGAGAAGAGGCTATATTTCAGCTGCATTGTTACAGTTTATGCCTTAGAGCCCAGTTAAGTTGTTCCACCACAAGGCTGACTTTAAGGGTCTTCTTCAGACCTCCTGTTTTTCCAAAGCTAAAGCAAACTCCTCACCTGCTATGCTCTACTAGGCTGTGATTTAATAATATCACTGCTCATGGGAGAGCCAGTTGCTGGTGATTACACTTGACCAATCTACTCTCATTCAGAAAACCTAGCACACTCTTGTTTCTTTTCACAATGCAGATGGTTAGGACTCTGTCAGAAGATTTTTTTTAAAGTTTCTTCGAACATTCTAGCAGGGACTGTTTAGGAAAAGTTTAGGTGTTCACTTGGTCTACTTCTATTGTCCAGTTTTAAATGAAAAGTGAAAAAAGCCCTTCCACACATGAACCCTAAGTAATGCAAGGGTCCTGTTCTTGATGAACTTCATGTTAAAGAAAACTCATATTAGACTGTACACACTTTGACAGAGTCTAATGCCACACACACACACAACCATTTCCTCTCAGCTTGCAGTTGTGTTTTTTCCAGATAGATGTATGTTGTCAGAACAAGTTTCCATTAATCCCTAAGAACATTCTAGGCAAAATGCCTCCCGTAGAAATTGAGGGTTCAGTGAGTGCCACACTCAAAAACAGCTATGAACTGGGCAAAGCAACCAGGGCACTGCTGACAAAGTTTCACAGAGATTGCATTCCATACCGACAGACTACAGCCCCGACCCCACCACCCATTATCTTACAATGCACGTGGCTGACTACAGGGAGGCAGGTGAAGAGGATGTGAATTATTTAGTGGAACAATCATCACTATGGCAAAATTCACTAAAATACCCACATCCTGTTGGCAGCAGGTTACTTTTACCTCTCTCCCAAGTTCTAACTTTAAAGTTTTATAAAAATGCTCACCTGAAGCACATTGGTGTCTGAGAGACTCGACAGAGGAGTAATAATGCTCACTCAATGGAGTAAAGAACTGGAAAGTACACCCTGCTATACAGTCGTTCAACAACACTTGAACTTATGGGTAGAGCCCCACACTTGAAAGCACCATCTTTAACTCAAAGGTAAGCTATAAGACTGCTGATTGTGAAGGGGCCACGGAAAGATTCATAACCACCCCTACCATCTTCAAATAATTTAGTGGGCACAGAGTGAATTTAATCCACTACAGAGAGAGAATAAAAGAAACCACATTTATAATAATCTTTCTTACCTTTAAATCAGTCATGAAGAGACAGAACAGTACTCTTCAGAGAGTTGGGGGAGAAGTGAAGGAGTCTCTTCTCTTGGATCCGGATCTAAATCACTAATTGACTGAGCTCCTCCCAGGCTCCTATTGGCCAGATCTACTTCAGTCAGAAAGGAATTGATTGACAAAGGAGTAATACAAGGATTTACTGAAAAAGGCTCCCTACTCATTCAATCCCATTTGACCACCTTTCCACTTCCCAAATGACCTGATTAACACAATAGTAATAATAATAATGATGGTATTTGTTAAGCACTTACTATGTGCAAAGCACTGTTCTAAGCGCTGGGGAGGTTACAAGGTGATCACGTTGTCCCAGGGGGGCTCACAGTTTTAACCCCCATTTTACAGATGAGGTAACTGAGGCCCAGAGAAGTTAAGTGGCTTGCCCAAAGTCACACAGCTGACAGTTGGCAGAGCCGGGATTTGAACCCATGACCTCTGACTCCAAAGCCCATGCTTTTTCCACAACTGAGGGTTCTCTTGGCTCTTCTTTGGTATGCTTCTGGATTGTATGCTTCTTGACTGATGTGAAAATGTGCGTGGTAGACAGCTGATGGACCTTAATAGGCTGTTACTGCCAGAGAATCTCACTGATTAACTATAACCCATAGAACTAAGGTGGTACTGCATATCTTGGGGGTGCATTATCATGCAGCATGAGAAGTATGCTAAGTGCTTGAGAAAGTATTCCTGAGGCAGAATCACTCATTTGGGGATGGTGAAGGACAACATGACTGTCAGAAATCTGTTGGATGTTAGGATTGGAGCTGGGATTGCAATGCCTCATCTTTGCCTTCCTAGATTTAGAGGATATTGCTGAGGCTGCTTATTCCTTCAAGAAGGGTAGACAAACTTGGATGTGAAATGGAAATCCAAATGAAATGCTTTCTTTCAAAGTTTTCCATTTTACATCTAAGCTCTCCTATAAGGAAATGCTTTCTTTTGGTCAGGTTGATTTGCTAATATTGACGATAAGGAGCAAGATTTAAGGAAGTATCATGGCCCAGTGGAAAGAGTGCAGGCCTCAGAGCTCAAGGACCTCTGCTCTGATCCTGCAGTTGCCACATGCCTGCTGTGTGACTTTGGGCAAGACACTTCACATTTCTATGTCTCGGTTTTCAAATCCGCAAAATGGGGTTAAGACATGAATTCTCCCTCCCACTTACACTGGAAGATCCATGTGGGACAGAGACTGTGTCTGACCAGATTATCATATATCTACCACAGTGCTTGCCACACTGTATGTACATAAGAAATTCCGTGATTATTGTTACTAAGTCTTTGGGTGGAAATAGTGACGTGTGCCTCTTTGAACAATTGGGAAAGACAGCCCACCCACTGACTATGGTGGTTTGCCCTGTTTGGATTTGTTCTGTTTGGATTTGTGGTGTAACATCATATGTCAGCAAAAACTTTTCTGCTGATGAACATGACTCAAATGCAAATGCAGTGCAAATGGATAATGCTCTTTTGTGGTACTATTAATCTCCCTAGACCTCAATTTCTCACCTGAAAAATGGGGAAATTTTTCTAAAATATGAAAGACTAAATAGATTACCCCTTGGGGAATAGAGGCTATAAGACACAGGAATGTGGACATTTTGAAAAAGGATCAAATTCTCCTCTTTTCAGGAATAGATTATAATTAGCTAATTATTTTCTAATAATTGTGCTAAATTGGGTATGATTGATATTTTGGCCTTCAGGTTTTTTTTTTGTGGGGGTGGGGGTGGTTAATGATATTTGTTAAATATCATTCCTGGCATTGTTTTGAGTGATGGGGTAAATACAAGCTAATCAGGTTGGACACAATTCCTGTCCCACAGAGGGCTGAAAATCTTGATCCCTATTTTACAGATGAGGTGACTGAGGCACAGAGAAGTAAAGTGACTTGCTCAAAGTCACACAGCAGACAAATGGGAGAGCTGGGATTAGAAACCAGCTCTGCTGACTTCCAGGCACATTCTCTTTCCATTAGGCTAAGCTACGAGGTGTTCATCCTCTCTGACATTAAGAACTGGACTACACACATGAACCACATTCAACTCGTTCTGCATTTCTGCCAGTGTCATTTAGGGCTAGACTCTCAAAGTCAAATGGCTTTCCAGGAATGTGAAGAATGTATTTCTGAGATGAATTCAGTCTCTTAGCATGGAAGACAGGCAAGGAGGGTGGAGGAAACACTTTGAGGATACAGTAAAACAATGCTTCAGGCAATGCTGCATCTCCTCTGAGAACTGTGGTTAGGTTACCATAGAAAGACAAGCATGGCTTACTACAGTCAAGAGAGGAGTGGCTCTTTTGGAACAGAAACTTCCTAAGAATCTAGAGACAAGGGGACTAAAGTGAAAACAGTGCCAGGCATTACAAGGATGAAACATGACAGCACAACAAGGGACAGTCTTTTTGTGTCTTCAATGTTGGCTGGGACTGTGGGATCTCTCACTGACCTTTGCAGTTACAAATACTCATGTACATGAATTTAGTCATCAGCAGCATAATCTTCAATTATGGAGGACAGCTACATATCTATAATATATGTAACAGGAATAGGAAGGCATAGAATTGAGGTGAAGTTGGTTAAAGTAATAATAATAATATTAATAATAACAATATTTGTTAAGCATTTACTATGTTCCAAGCACTGTCTTAAGGACTGGGGTAGATAGAAGGCAATCAGATTGTCTCATGTGGGGCTCACAGTCTTAATCCCCATTTTACAGATGAGGGAACTGAGGCACAGAAAAGTTAACTGACTAGCCTGAAGTCACACAGGCTAGTCCTGGCAGAGCCAGGATTAGAACCCATTACCACTGACTCCTATGTCTGTGTTCTTTCCACTAAACCATGCTGCTTCTCCGATTTGTTATGTACTTACTATGTGCCAAGCACTATTCTAAGCACTAACTGATGACAGCTTCCATGAAATTTGGCAAATTAAAAAGAACTAGAAAAATGCATTTTATTGAAAATTGACTTTTCATCCTTTCAATGCTGAGGTTTAGCTATTTTAGGGGAAATCTCACTCAAATCTGCTCCACTAGGATATCAGGAAAAAAAAAGCTCAAGGACTTTTGACTATTAACCCTAACTAGTCCCCTTGAAAAATGTCATGAATTTTCAAACCTCATGTATTAGAGGAAACAAAGTAAATGACTTCCCTAAATATAAAGACAAAAAGTCTTAGTTACTAGAATATCCAAAACACAAATATCAATAGAAGCAGAATAAAAAAATAGTGGTGAAAGAAAAGTGCCTATGAGTTCAATCCAATTGTTCATATTTCATGCAATTCACAAAATCTAGTCCATACAAGTCTAATGATGTCTCATGCTGTTCTTATTCATTATTCCTAACCTGGGGTTCTATAAAAGTAGGTTATATACTCACCTGCCTAAAGACAGGAAATGGTGTTGATGGTGTTGCAAAGCTCCCCAGCTTTGAAAAACCTTGAGATTTTTTTTCCCCTTGGTAAAATGCTCATGACCTAAATGATGCATGTCAGACTCTAAAGGACCTGCTGTATGAAAAAGCTTTGAACTCAATAAACCATTACTAAACTGATTATATAGAAAGGCAATAAGCTGAGCTTATTATCCTAAGTGTTTTGCATGCTTGCATATTGGCATGTTTCAGACAATGGTGAAGCATAGTCTTCTCCTATGATTTGATAAGCACAGCAATTCTTATTAGAGTAAGAAAAATGAATTGCATATGTACACATTCATTAAAAATTCTCTCAATCCTAAATGAGCATCGTGATTTCTTCTTTGAAGGGATCATTTTCATTATTGCATTTTGTTTATGGTTATGTGTGTGCCAATGGCATTTTCAATGTGCAATGTGATAATGGACAAGTCATCAACGACTTTTATCAAAATGCTGCCAAATGTCCTTTTCATAGAGTTGTGTTGGTGGAGAAAATGTTAGGTTGTCTTTTGGCCAAAGGTTATTCACTCTGCATGTGTGTGAGTGGACTTCTAATGTAATTTGAGGCACCAATACATTTTAAGTAAAACATTAAAAGCCAACCCCCCTCACCCAAAAAAATTACCAGATCTAACTCCAAGAGATGATGGATGGAAGGGAGAAGCAAGAGGGGAGAGATCCAAGAACTAAACTCAGACTGATGAATGGGCAGCACAACTGTCAGCCAGTAAGGTCTGAGAAAACAATCAGGCTCCCGGTTTTAACAACCAGACTAGAACATAAAAAAATCAGTTTTCTTTCCCACTGTTTTGGCATTTTAGGTATTTTAGTTCCCTGTCTGCAAATGCTCAGGATTGTTCCTAGAATCATAGTGGGGAAAAGACAATAGAGATTCCTTCCATGCTTTGACTGTGGAGAGGTATCAACACTGTTTGGGGACAAGGGTTCTCAGATTGCTCCTAATGTCTGGGTAGATTTGATCATTCTGTGAATTCACATTTTCCAATTTTACTTTTAAAGACTCAACCTGCAGCTAAAATCCCTCCATCTTGTATCTATGTGCCCCAACTTCAGGCAGTCTTCCGGTTTTTGACTCAACTGGTTTCTAAAAACTGCATCAAGTCAAAAACATTGGAAAGTCAAAACCAACTATGGTGGAATGAGGGGACTGATTCATTTCTAAACCGTCACCTACCTTGTTTAAAAAAAAAAAAAAAAGAACCCAGGATTGTGTTCTCATTCAATGCAGGTGAGTAACAGAGCTACATTAATGTATTTATTTTGCCAGAGATGATGTTTTTCTAGGAGAGCTTAACTGGAATAAAATGGACCTGGCAACCTTCCTTGGTGACTCTGTATGGAAACCTCTCATCTCATCCGTTACCTATTTCCCCACTCCTTCTCTTTCCCTCTAATCTAATTTTTTTAAATATTATAATTCTAACCATCTTTTACTGTACTAAACAAAATTTTATAGAATTTTATCCCATCGCTATCTATGTTAAGACTTGGAACCTTCCCAGATATCAGTGTCTCAGGAAGGCAATGATAATTTGGCATTGGTTTAGTGCTTACTATGTGCCAAGCACTGCTCTAAGCAATAGGAAAGATAATCAGTTTGGACATACTTCTTGTTCCTCAAGGAACTCACAATCTAAGGGGGAGGAAAAACAGGCATTGATTCCCCATTTTATAGATGAGGAAACAGACACAGAGAAGTTAAGTTACATGCCCAAGGTCATATAGCGAGCTAGTGGCAGACCCAGGATTAGAACCCAGGCCCCCTGATGCCCAGGCACATGCTCTTTCCTCTAGGCCATGATGCTTTACTAAAGATGCCTTTAGATAAGGGGGAAAGGTACTCTCACAGCATGTCTCAGATTTGTTTCCCTTTTATGGTGAGGTCTTTACTTTCAGCATGAGAAGGAAGATGAGTGATTGGACTTCACTGGTTAAAAAATAGAGTAACCAAATGCTGCCAATTAATCTTAAAAGGTGTGGAATAAAAATCTCAAATATTATTTGAAGCCTGAAATGGCAAAATATTGAAATTCCTGGGTTTTCAGTGTGAGATTATGATCATCAAGAACATGTCAATCCCAAATACTTCAAATATTACCAGTACAATTTTCAGTGCTCAGAGAGATATCGAAGAGCAGTAGCAGAAAATTGGCACAAAGTCAGTCTCCTTGTCCCTTTTCTTTCCCAGCTCCATAAACCCTCTGTTTACTTCACTCATTCCCAGAAGAGGATCAAGCTCTTTTAACTTAAAAAAAAGCCAAAACAAAAAAAACCCTCTCTATATTCTTGCTCCCCATTTCTAAACTGATCTTTTAATCTCTGGATGCCAAGGTCAGTTCTTTGTTCTCCAGCAGTGCGTCTCTTCCTAAATCCGTTTGGAGTCCCCAGGGTCCTCAGAAATCTTTGTTGTGTGGGTCTCCCACAGTACTTAGTTAAATGATTTAACCAATACAGCTGAGTTCTATCTAGTCTCAGCAATTTTAAAGAAGGTTGTGAAGTTGTGATGCATACCTTCCATGGGTAAGAGGACAAATGACCTCATTTATTTTTATGTCTGAATGTAGGGGATGTTTCTGTTGGACCCTTCAATTACTATTCTTAATAATACTAATGGCATTTATTAAGTGCTTACTATGTGCAAAGTGCTGTTCTAAGTGCTGGGGAGGTCACAAGGTGATCAGGTTATCCCACGGGGGCTCACAGTCTTCATCCCCATTTTACAGATGAGGTAACTGAGGCACAGAGAAGTTGCCCAAAGTCACACAGCTGACAACTGGCAGAGCTGGAATTTGAACCCACGACCTCTGATTCCAAAGCCTGTGCTCTTTTCCAATGAGCCACGCTGCTTCTCTAAGAAAGCTCCCTGTGTGTATTTTCATTTATTCATTCAATTGTATTTATTGAGCACTTACTGTGTGCAGAGCACTGTACTAAGCACTTAGGAAGTACAAGCCGGCAACCTATGGAGACGGTCCCTACCCAACAACGGGCTCACAGTCTAGAAGGGAGAGATAGACAACAAAATAAAACATGTAGACAGGTGTCAAAACCATCAGAATAAATAGAATTATAGCTATAAATGGTAAGCTACCATAGGGCAGGGAATCTAACAACACCTCTCAAGGAAGGTGCCCAAAGGCTATGCCTACCAACTCTATTATACTGTAGTCTCTCAAGTGCTTAGTACAGTGTGTAGAGACACACAGTAAGCACTCAATAGATATGATTGAAAAAATTTTTCTTTAAAGGAATGGGAAACATATAGCATAATTGTCGTATCTAAGTAACACTCTTCAAGAATGAAATGGCTCTGTATTCAAGATTTGTTTAAGACCATGATTAATACACTGGTGCATTGAAATGCCTTTACATTTTCCATGAAGTCATATTTGGGCCTTATATCTGGATAGCTTTAACAAGACTTTTAACAGCTTTCTCACTCAGTGTTTTTTTTATTGTTTTCCATTTGAATGAAAAGGGAATCAACTGGGATTGTGAAATGGTTTCATTCTCCTAAATGCCCCCTCCACTTGTATTTTCACATCTTTAGTGTCGATTACCAGGACTGTAGGATTTATGACCTATATCATTATGCTACTGAAAAGTGCCTAAACATTTTAGGAATGACAGTCAGAAAATCATCGTTAACCCTGAATTTCTCAGTGCTTCTGGCCCTAACCATTGGAACATTGTCAGATCACCTAACGGTGTTAGCTTTCTTTCATTATTTGGTCAGGCTGAACTTGGATCTTTGCACTTTTCCTTCAAGACCTATTTACTGGGCTAAGTCAATTAACTTGAATTAGTCTAGATGGAGTTGATTATGGATTGAACTATGTATACACAGTCAGCTCAGTTCTCTCCTCATGAAGTGAGAGAATGACCATCTTATTTATGGACTCCCAAGGGAATTTATGAGGGGTATCCTTCTCATTTTATTTTCTTCTCTCCCTGTTCTAGCCACCCTGGACCAAGACACAATGCCAACTCACTCTGGGATGCTTTTGGGGGGACATGTAGAGTCCTGGACACAACTTGTGTTCTGCTAATTCTTTTGTACTCTCCCAAGTGCTTAGTACAATGCTCTGCACATTGTAAGCACTCAATAATTACCTCTGATTGATTGATTAATTGCTAAAACCCTGGGATCAGGACTGGTCCACATACAGCCAACCCGGGCAGGATGGGGCAGTTTTAGATAGTTTTTCCCCAATTCTTCTCTCCCTTGTCCCTCCTCCACTTTTCCCCCTCCCTCTCAACTTCCATTTTGTCAGCAAAGGAGCAGGGAGGGATTTGCCCAGATGGAAGTGAGCCAGATCAGATAGGAAGAGGCTTAGAACTCACTTTGGAGAGGTTCTGTGGTAGGTGGCATTTTCCTTATTGGTTCTAGATGGAAGTAGAACAGTTGAGATTCCCTGGGAAAAAAATGATCAGACTTAAGAGAGCTTCCAAAGGCCCAAGCATGTCAGAGAAGTAACTTAGGCAAAAAAAAAAAAAAAAAGTCTACCATACTTGGCTTTAGTTATAGTAGTATTTTCAGACACCATGGAGACTTGGGCTGGGCAAAAGGAATGGGGAGCAAATATGACTATACCACTGTTGTCCACACAAACTACTCAGGGCTTTGCTGAAGTTCCCTGCCTGGAGGCAACAAAAAGGTCTGTGCCTCTGTAGCCCCCACAGACCCCTCCAAACTATCCTCAATTTCCATCCTGTTTGCCAATCTCTCCCAGAAGCATTGCCTACTGAAAAGAACCCCAGGCTAACACAAATGGCCACAACATGGAACCAGGCTTATGTCTCTCTTCAGGGCACATGACAGGTAGTTGTATTCACTCAATCATTCAACCACTGGTATATATTGAGCAGTTATTCAGTCAATCACTTATATTTATTGAGCACTTATGTGCAGAGCAAAGTAATAATAATAATGGCATTTGTTAAGCACTTACTATGTGCAAAGCACTGTTCTAAGCACAGGGGAGGATACAAGGTGATCAGGTTGTCCCACCTGGGGCTCACAGTCTTGATCCCCATTTTACAGATGAGGTAACTGAGGCACAGAGAAGTTAAGTGACTTGCCCAAGGTCACACAGCTGACAATTGGCAGAGCCGGGATTTGAACCCCTGACCTCTGACTTCAAAGCCTGTGCTCTTTCCATTGAGCCAGAGAGTATGTGTATATATAGATAAATAGATAGATATAGATATAGTGGTATTTGTTAAGTGTTTACTATGTGCCAGGCACTGTACTAAGCACTGGGGTGGATACAAGCATATCAGGTTGGACACAGTCCCTGTCCCAAGTGGGACTCAAAGTCTCAATCCCCATTTTACAGATCAGGCAACTGAGGCACGGAGAAGTGAAGTGACTTGCTCAAGGTCACACAGCAAACAAGTGGCAGAGCTGGGATTCGAACTCATGACCTTCTGACTCCCAGGCCTGTGCTCTAACCACTCTCCACGCTGCTTCTCAATGCAGTAAAATTCAACAGAAATAGAAGAAACATTCCCTCCCTGCAGTGAACTTACAGTATTCCTGTAAAAGCCTGCCATTACAAAAAATGTGTAATGTCATACTCACCATATCCAACTTCCATGAAGGTAGAGGAATTTCTGGAGTGCAAGGATTCCCTGTCTTTACAAAGAAATATTAGTGCTTCATTTTTCTGACTGCCTGCATCACTCATCAAAACAATATTCATGGAGCAGACAATGATTCCTGGAGAAAGCAGTATTTATTGAGTATTTATTTATTATGGGACAACCTAATTACCTTATATCTATCCCAGCACTTAGAACAGTTCTTGGCACATAGTAAGTGCTTAACAAATACCATTATTATTATTATATATTTATATTAATGTGTGTCTCCCCCTCCAGATTGTAAACTCACTTTGAGCAGGAAAGGTGTCTACAAACTCCGTGTTATTGTACTCTCCCAAGTGCTTAGCACTTTTTTTGCAGAGAGTATGCACTCAATAAATGTGATTGATTGATTTATGCACCTTTTTCAAAGTTCTGAGCCATACGCTGAGTATTGGTTATGGGGCCCGAGTTCCCATTAGCATGTCCGATTTCTGGATTAGCAGGTTGAGCTAGTAATCATTGGGGCTACCTGCTATGCCATGTTTGTCAGCCACACCACTACTTTAATCCAGGCTTTGGATCTTCCAGGTGCCAATATAAAGAGAAAGACTTCTCAGGTTTCCAACAAGTCTGCCACTAGTCCAGTCATCATAATATTACTGATGTTGCAACTATTGGTTACCTTCTTAGGAACTGTATCGGTTCTCTTCTGCTTCACTGAGTAACCTCCATTTGGGCCTGTCCACCTCTCCTGATGTGTCTGGAACTTCTTCCCCCTTCTCATCCAGCATATCATGACACACCTCATCTTCCCTCTGTCCTTTTTTATTTTCAGACTGTAAGCCCCCTGAGGAACGGAGACTATGTCTAATTGTCTCTATTTTCTCCCAGCATGTGGTACAGTGCTCTGCAAACATTAAGCACTAAATAAATCCTGTTGCTGTATATCTATGCGTATGTGCCCAAAACCATTTCTTCAGATACTGCTTTGCCCTGAAATCCAAACAGACTCAGAATGTTTTAAGAGTGGTCTGCAATTCCCTGATAGTGGTTTAGTTGAAATGCAAAGTGAAAACACACGTTATTACAGAATTGAGTGTATTTCTGTTTCCACAGTGGTGAATTTTTGTTTTGATCCACTTGTCCTCCACTTACTCAACTACTATCAGGTAAAATTAATGTCTTTCTCATGAATTCATTGGGGAAAGGACTTCTTCCTGTGGATTAATTTTAGCACTTCATTGTTCATTTTCAACCTTTTGTTGAATATTTAAATCTAGGTGTTTACAATATGGTTTTTTCCCCTCTGCAATTTGACTTTTCCCAAGAAGGTTTAGAAGCAGCTGATGGTATGAATGTAAAAAAAAAAAATTACTTCAGTATTCCTGGGATTGTGCATCACATATTGGACTCTGTCAACTGAAAATGTGTAATGAAAAGTCAACTACAGGATGCACTTTGTTATAGATGTGGGAAAATAGAAAAAAATCAAATATGCTTTTGAAGTTTAAAAGATTCTGTTGAGTCAGTGGTGAAAAAAATCAAATGACAAATGCTCAGCAGAATAAGGACTGTCTCATAGATACACAGAGGTATTACTTGTATAATCTTGGACTGGAAATCATGCTCTCTCTTCTCCCCAAACCCAGCTCACATGCTTTGTTCCTATTACGCTAACCTGCTCACTGTCTTGTTCTTATCGTTCTCATTGTGACCACTACCTTACATCCTTCCTCCTCCCTGGAACTTCCTCTGCTTCTCATCCAGCATATCATGGCACATCACATCTTCAAAGCCTTTCGGAAACCACATCTTCTCTAGGAAGCCTTCCTGATTAATTTCTAATCTTTCCCATCTTATTATATACCCCATACTTTTTGGCATTTCTGTGTCACTTAAACCGAGAATCACATTCCCCAAGAATTTATGTATTCCTCTTACCTATCATTTGTTTCAGTGGCAGCCTCCCCTGTTAGATTGTAAGGTCAATAATGATAATAACAATGATAATAATAGTGATATTTGTTGAGCATTTAAAATGTACCAAGCACTGCACTAAGACCCGGGATAAATATGATTTAATCAGTTCCCTGTATATATGTTTGTACATATTTATTACTCTATTTATTTATTTTACTTTTACATATCTATTCTATTTATTTTATTTTGTTAATATGTTTGGTTTTGTTCTCTGTCTCCCCCTTCTAGACTGTGAGCCCACTGTTGCGTAGGGACTGTCTCTATATGTTGCCAACTTGTACTTCCCAAGCGCTTAGTACAGTGCTCTACACACAGTAAGTGCTCAATAAATACAATTGATTGATTGATTGATTCCCACATAGGGCTCATAGTCTAAATAGGAGAGAGAACAGATAATGAAGCAACATGGCCTAGTGGAAAGAGCACAAGCCTGAGAGTTAGAGGATTTGGTGCTAATCCTGGCTCTGCCAATTGCTTGCTGTGTGACCTTGGGCAAGTTGCTCATCATTTCTGTGCCTCAGGGCTCCTGTTCCCCCTCATATTTAGATTGCTCCATGTGGGACACAGACTGTGTCCAACCTAATTGAGTGGTATCTATCCCAGCGTTTTGACAGTGTTTGACACACAGTAAGTGCTTAACAAATTCTATTTTTTAAAAAAAGGATCCCTATTTTGGAGAAAAGGGAACTGAGTTGCAGAGAAACTAAGTGATTTGCCCAAGGACACACCTCAGGTACGTAAAGGAGCCGGGATTAGAAACTGGGTTATTTTAACTCCCAAACCCATACTCTTTCCATTCAGCCACGCTGCTCCTAAAGGGCAGGGATCATGTATGCTAATTATATTGTATTCTCTCATGAACTTGCATGGTGCTCTATATACAGTAGGTACTCAATAAAAAACTTTCGATCAATTCTTTGTTCAGAGAAGTAATGCTCATTTATTTAATGCAAGATTCTTAGCAGTATGTCATAATTTCCAATCATAGCATGTGTAACAATGAAAGTAGAGGTATGGCAAGAATGGGGTTAGGCCCTAAAAATTAGGCTTTCCTTCTTAAAGGAAATGAGAAGAGTCTGGAATAGTTGGGGCTGCTCTTCTTCTCATCACCATCTCAACCCCTCCCATGGTCATCTGAAAAAACTGGAAGTTATTGAGAAGCAATATTGCCCAGTGGAAAGGGAATCAGAGGACCTGGGATCTAATCCCAGATCTGCCACTTGTCTGTTGTGTGACCATGGGCAAGTCACTTGACTTGTCTCGTCTCAATTCCCTCATCTATAAAATGGGGATTCAATACCTAATCTCCCTCCTACTTAGACTATGAGTCTCATATGGGATCTGTTCATATCTATTCTATTTATTTTATTTTGTTAATATGTTTTGTTTTGTTCTCTGTCTCCCCCTTCTAGACTGTGAGCCCACTGTTGGGTAGGGATCATCTCTATATGTTGCCAACTTGTACTTACCAAGCGCTTAGTACAGTGCTCTGCACACAGTAAGCACTCGATAAATATGATTGATTGATTGGATAATTGATTGTATCTACCCCAATATTTAATAGAGTGCTTGACACATTGTAAGCACTTAATAGAATTATTAATACGAGTGAGAGTGTCAGAACACTACAACACAGTTAAGAGGTCTTTTTTATTTAAAGACCAATATGCCCTTAATGGTTATTAAATAGTGAGGAGGAAGTAATGAAATATGTTCTAGGATCACCACAGGTGCTGTTCTATAGACCTCAGTACAAAATTAATATAATAATAATAATGGTATTTGGTATTTGGAAAGCACTTACTATTTGTTCTAAATTCTGGAGTAGCTACAAGCTAATCTGGTTGGACACAATCCCTATCCCACATGGGGCTTACAGTCTTAATCCCATTTTTTACAGATGAGGTAACAGGCACAGAGAAGTTAAGTGCCTTACCCAAGGTCACACAGCAGTCACATGATGGAGCTGGAATTAATACTCAGGTCCTTCAGACCCTCAGTTCCATTCTCAATCCTCTAGGCCATGTTGCTTCTCTGAACTCAGAAGAAGTTACCATCAACTAAAAGAACTGTCTCTAACACCTCTTAGGATCCAGACCCTTATGGGACAGGGACTGTGTATGATCTGGTTACATTATAACTACCCCAGCAATTAAGGGCACAAGGTGAATCCTCAAGAAATGCAATTCTTCTTATTATTAAGTTAAATGTGTGTGTGTAAGCCAATTTTAAATGGAGGCCAAAAGCAAGCAAGTAGAGACATTCACTAGCCTTTTCTACAACAGTAGACTCTGACTAATACAGCACATTTCAGAATGACTAAGCATTTGGACTTCTCAGTAATGAAATTCAACTGAGAGAAAGACTAGGCAGAAGTCAATTCCTAATTGGAAACACTCAGCTTTGGTATTTTTTTCCATTGTCTAACTTTGGGCATTCAGAATAGGAAAGGAGAGGGAGTGAGAGAGAAAGAGAGTTGGGGGTGGGGGGAATGTGTGTGTATGTGTATCACTTTAGTTTACTGGCTGGAATGTTACGGTCACTTATTCTGGAAACACTTATCAGCATATTACTGGTCACATTTGATAACTAGAAAACTGAAGCTGATGGTTATAGCTAGCAAAAACTTGGAAGTCTTTACATACTATGGATGAGCAGAGAAATATAAGCACAGTGTACTTGATTTTCTGTGATTATGGGGGACAATAACAATTGACATCCAAAGATGGATAATGAAATCAGAAGATACTAAAGGAAATACCTAAGGAGAGTTAACTGTTTCAACTTCATCCAAAACCAAATAAATATATTACCAGAACTTCCAGCATGTTCTTAAGACTTTGCCCACTCTCTCCTACCTGGTATATCAATTTTTTCTGAGATGTATTTAATGAAGTGTGAAATAATAAAATAAAGCAAAAGAAGGAAAAACAAGGGGACTGCTCATTCCCCAATTCAGGAACCAGCTCTTGAATAATTGAGTATGGAATATAGTAAATGTAATAAAGCAAGTATGAGAGATTTCTATGAATGTAGCAAAAACGTTGAGACTTTAGTATTTCCTGGGTCATATCCTATTAATCCTGCTTTCTCACAGAGTAGTCAAAAGATTCCACCTGATATATTGGAGTGTTGTTTAAATGGAAATCAAATATTTCTTCAAATATTCATCAAGAGTAAAATGATTGGGAATTAAATTGCCCAGGAGTCAAAATACTGGTGTTAAAAGACCAGGAATCAAAATAAAACTTTACACCTCAGGATTGACACCATTTTAATAACCAATAAAAGAATGTTTCGAATCAGGTCAATGGGTGCCACAGTCTATCCTTATTTAACACCGAATTTCTGGACAGTCTCAGATCAAGCCTAATTGTACAAATTAGTCTTGCTCAAGAGAGGAAAAAAGTGTGGTTTCTAAAGAAGTGTCTCATATCTGCGGCAGATTGAGATACTGTAGTCCAATAGAAGTTCCAGAATTCCTCTCACTAAAACTAAGTTGGTAATAGACTGAGCAGAAACAACTGACAGGGATGAGAGCATACAGAGCACTGTAAAAGCTCTTGGGAGAGTACAATACGACAGTTGTAGACACAATCACTTGCCCACAAGGAGCTTACCTCCATTTCCTCCAACACCAAACTGGGAATAAATCTGGAAAGTAATGATTCATTTTATACTTTTATAATCCTTTTTCTAAACTCCCATTAAATATATTCTCTTGGTAATCATCAATATACCACCTGAGTTTATATCTTTATATTTAGTGGTCTTGTAAGTATTTATTTTTATAGCTATAGAGCTTAATCAATCAATGGAATACTTCCCAAGTGCTTAGTAATAATAATAATAATAATAATGGCATTTATTAAGCGCTTACTATGTGCAAAGCATTGTTCTAAGCACTGGAGAGGTTATAAGATGATCAAGTTGTCCCACAGGGGGCTCACAGTTTTCATCTCCCTTTTACAGATGAGGAAATTGAGGCCCAGAGAAGTGGAGTGACTTGTCCAAAGTCACACAGCTGACAGTTGGCGGAGCCAGGATTTGAACCCATGACCCCCTGACTCCAAAGCCTGAGCTCTTTCCACTGAGCCACACTGCTTGTGCTCGGCACAAAGTAAGTGCTCAATAAATACTCTTGAATGATTGAATGAATGAATTTGCCCTTACTGCATGCAGAGCAAAGTACTAAGCACTTGGAAGAGCATGCTAGAGGCAAAAGACAATCTCCACCCAGAGTGGGTTTGCAGACCAATGAGGAGAGGTTCAGACAAATTATTTTCCAAGTATTTGAATAGAAAACAATAATAATAAAAAAAGTTAGCTCGGTTCCAGAATAAGAAAGGAGTTGATATACATTTATATACAGCACATAATAATAATAATTGTGGTATTTGTTAAGCGCTTACTATGTGCTAGGCACTGTACTAAGCACTGGGGTGAATACAAGCAAACCGAGTTGGACGCAGTTCCCATCCCATGTGGGGCTCACAGTCTCAATCTCCATTTTACAGATGAGGGAACTGAGGTACAGAGAAGTGAAGTGACTTGCCCAGGGTCACACAGCAGATAAGTGGTGGAGGCAGGATTAGAACCCATGCCTTCTAAATCCCAGGCCCATTCTCTATCCACTATACCATGCTGCTTCTCTACATATGAATATTTACTCATAATTGGCCCACATTTTTGCATAGTTTTTTCAACCCCAAAATAGTGGTGGGGGAAATACACGGGGTCATATAAGAATTAAGTCTAGCAATAAAGAGGGCAGGAGATAAGAGAGGAGGAGGAGGAGGAGAAAAAAATGGAGGAGGAAAGAGGGGAGAAGGAAGAGGAAGTTAAGAAAAGGGCTCTTAAGATTGCCTTTCTTACTGCTACTGTTCTCCCCAATCTGCTGCATACAAGAATACTTAATGAATTACCCCCTAACCCCTCCTTTTTCCTTCTGACTACCCAGTGTGGCTCAGTGGAAAAGAGCACGGGCTTTGGAGTCAGAGGTCATGGGTTCAAATACCCGCTCCACCAGTTGTCAGCTGTGTGACTTTGGCCAAGTCACTTAACTTCTCTGGGCCTCAGTTACCTCATCTGTAAAATGGGGATTAAGACTGTGAGCCCCCCCATGGGACAACCTGATCACCTTGTAACGGCCCCAGCACTTAGAACAGTGCTTTGCACATAGTCAGTGCTTAATAAATGCCATTATTATTATTATTACCCTCTCAATGTCAGCCTGTATCTGTTCATGTGTTCTGACCCTATTCATCTTTGCGTATTGGAAAGCGTCACTATCACTACTTACTAGGCCAGAGAAGCTGCATGGCAAGGCGGGTAGAAGACAGGCTTGAGGGTCAGGGGACCTGAGTTCTAATCCTACCTCTACCATGTACCTGGTGTGTGACCTTGGAAAAGTCACTCACTTCTCTGTGTGTCAGTTCCCTCATCTTCAAAATGTGAACTCAATACCTGTTCTCCCTCCCCATTCATTCATTCAGTTGTATTTATTGAGCACTTACTGTGTACAGAGCACTGTCCTGAGTGCTTGGGGACCTGATTACCTTGTACCTACTCTAGAGCTTAGTACATGGCTTGGCACAGTGTGAGCACTTAAACAGCAGAATTATCATAATCATTAAGAAAATAATCTTTTATGTCCTCCCCAAAAAACAGCTTTGTTCCCCAACAGATCAATGGGTGTGAATGTAATCTCTTTATGGTGGGACCTAGTCTGCTATAGGACCTAGTCTGCTGTAGGAAACATTTTGCCAAAATGTTTCCTTCAAACCACTGTATTCTCTGAAACTGATGGAAGTATTCAATCCTGAGGCTGGATCTGGCACCAATTTAATGTACTGGAAGTCCTCCGGTCTGGTATGTTGTGGGCAGGGAATGTGTCTACCAACTCTACTGTATTGTACTCCCTCAAATACCTAGTACAGTGATGGCATTTTGTTAAGCACTTACTGTGTGTCCAGCACTGTTCTAAGCACTGGGGTAGAAACGAGTTAATCAGGTCCCTGTCCCTGTCCCACATGGGACTCACAGTCTTATTCCCTATTTTACAGATGAGGCAAAGAGAAGTTAAATGACTCACCCCAGGCCACAAAGTTGACACGTGGTGAAGCCAGGATTAGAACTCAGGTCCTTCTAAGTCCCAGGTCCATTCTTCATCCACTAGGAAATGCTGCTTCTCAGTGCTGTGCACACAGTAAACACTCAATAAATACCACTGATTGGTAGTGAATCAGATTGAGGCCAGTCTTCTTGGAAAAATTCTGAGGAAGTAGGGTTGTATAAAGGCCTTAAACCTAGACACATCTTAATGCATTCAGACCTTTATCGGTTCATGTCAGTTCATCTCCCTGTAAATATGCCTCTCCTGGTCCCTTCCTCATCCCTATCCATTTACACAAAGGAGCAGTAGATTCATTCATTCATTCAATCGTATTTATTGAGCGCTTACTGTGTGCAGAGCACTGTACTAAGCACTTGGGAAGTACAAATTCCAGTGGTCTCCCAATCTGGGGAAATGTGCACTTCTGGACATTTCCCTGGAATGCCACTGTGCTTCCCATTCCTGGTGAGAATGAACGGTATGGAATGGCAGTTCTGCTAAAAGCTTGAGCCTGAGCAGCTAAAAATAGATGGACTGTTTCAGCTCTGAGCATCAGATGGGGATCACAACAACATGATGGGGAAACATCTGGAAATGCCTGTTTTTCCAGAATGGAGCAAGAGGTGTAGAGTGAACCCCTGGCTCTAGAAACTCATCCACCCACTGCCCAACTGGTCAGTAGTGATCCTGGGCCCATATTTGGGCTTGAGGGGCACCAGGAAAATTTATTATTTAGAGGCCCAAGTTGAAATTAAATTGGAGAAAATGTGTTCTAGTGACACTGACCTACAACTAAAATCTCAATTTAAGTAATCCATATTTCACCCATGTTCACACTGAGCTCAATCTTTTTCTTCTCCTCACATGAGAATGACAATATTGTTAAAGTCTGTTTTCAATGGCATGTTGTTGATCCCTTTGATCTCAAAATATATTTTGGAATCAAGAATCAATTTCCCTGGCAGCCACCTTCTCTAAAACAGTGAAATAAAATTCAGAGTTAATTATTTAAGGGAGTTGAATTAAACATAAAATTTAGGAATGTTTTGCCTTGTTTGTTGGAGATAGCTACGAGGGTGGCCCCAGTTGTGAGATTCTTGTTCTGGCGAAGATCCCATCAGTTTTGTCTGACTAAAGTTTGGGCTTATGTTTTAATGACTCATATTCTCCTTCTGCTTTGTCCCAAGAAATATTGCCAAGATTTCTGCTGAACTAGCACTTATTTCTTGTCTGTAGGGAAAACTAGTTTGCACATATATGTACTCCAAAGTGGGGAGATGAAATCTCTTGATTTGTTTGGTATTTTTTTCAAAAATGAGATGATGTAATTATTCTTTTGTTTTTATTCAAAACCTTAATTCAGGTGTGTTAAGAAAATCTATTTCAAAATGTCAGTGTTAGAATTTCTTAAAATGGTATGGTATCACAACATACCCTGAGAGTGAATTTTGTAAAAAGAGTACCAGGAAGTTTCCTGCAGTTTTAGCCTATAATCATTGTCACCATATGTGAAGCAGCATGGCTCAGTGGAAAGAGCATGGGCTTTGGAGCCAGAGGTCATGGGTTTGAATCCTGGCTCCACCACTTGGCAGCTGTGTGACTTTAGGCAAGTCACTTCACTTCTCTGTACCTCAGTTCCCTCATTTGTAAAATGGGGATTAAGACTGTGAGCCCCACGTGGGACAACCTGATCACCTTGTATCTCCCCCAGTGCTTAGAACAGTGCTTTGCACATAGTAAACACTTAACAAATGCTATTATCATTATTATTCATTCATTTAATCATATTTATTGAGCACTTACTGTGTGCAGAGCACTGTACTAAGAGCTTGGGAAGTACAAGTTGGCAACATATAGAGACGGTCCCTACCCAACAGCGGGCTCACAGTCTAGAAATTATTATTATTATTCTATGTTGAAGTGAGTTCCATTTCCCGGGAACACTATTTCCCCTATATGTCACCAGCAGCTCCAGTGCAGTGGAGGAGATAGAGATGAGGATTTCAGGATCAAATAGTTTCCAGCCCAACCTCATTTCTTCAGTCCCCTTCTATCCAGTTCTATATTTTATCCAGAATTTCACGGGTAATTTCTTCCCAGGCACCCTCATTAGAGAAGCAGTGGGGTCTAGTGGAAAGAGCCTGGGAGTCGGAGGTCCTGGGTTCTAAACCCGACTCTGCCACTTGTCTGCGGCATTGCCTTGGGCAAATCACTCCCTCTAAACCCTGAACTAAGCCTTCCTCTCCTCTTCTCCCATTCCCTCTGCGCCACTCTTACTTGCTTCTTCATTCATCCTCCCTCCCATCCCCACAGCACACATGTATATATCTGTAACATCTATTAATTTATTCATTTATATTAATGTCTGCTTTCCCTTTTAGACTGTGAGCCCACTGTTGGGTAGGGACTGTCTCTATATGTTGCCAACTTGTACTTCCCAAGCGCTTAGTACAGTGCTCTGCACACAGTAAGCGCTCAATAAGTATGATTGATTGATTGATTCCTCTCTAGACTGCGAGCACATTGTGAGCAGCAATGTGGCTGTTATATTGTACTCTCCCAAGTGCTTAGTCCAGTGCTTTGCCCGCAGTTAGTGCTGAATAAATACGATTGAATCTACTCCACTTCTCTGTGCCTCAGTTACCTAATCTGTAAAATGGGGATTCAATCCTACTCCTTTCTACTTGGACTGGGAGCCCCATGTGGGACAGGGACTGTGTCCAACCTGATTAATTTGTATCTACCCCAATACTTAGAACAGCGCTTGGCACATTGTAAAGGCTTAACAAGTACCATTATTATTAGTAGCACAGGGAATGTGTCTGTTGATTGCCATGGTATACTCTCCCAAATGCTTAGCAAGCACTTAGTGCAGTGCTCGGCACACGGTAAGTGCTCAATAAATACGATGGAAGGAATACTTTGCACACAGTAAGTGCTCAATACGCTTGAATAAATGAATGACTGAATGAATAAACCTCTTCCCATGTCACTTTCACTTTCTTCCTCCCAGGACCCCCTAACTATGGGGCTACCTCTCTCTTCCAGCTCCACTTCTCTGTCTCCATCCTCCTAGTTCTTCCCTCATGTCTCTACCTCCTAGTAACTTGCTGTTTTAGGATTTGGTGCCTTCTACAGTCCCCATACTTCACCACCTTCCTCTTACCTCTGATGGGCCCCTGTCTCCCATGCCCTATATCTACCTATCTCCTGTAGGCCATAGCTTTTCATCATCACTTCCTCCTGCGGGCTACAGAGCCCTTCTCATGGGCCACACTGCCTCCCATTAGCCACTATAGGGTCAAACCAGTTTTTAGATAGCCAGCCTCCCTCCCCTCAGCCTCCCTTGGCATGCTTGGTCTAATCCCTCACCCCTCCGCTGCATCCAGTCTGCTTCTATACAGTGTGCCGCTGGTCCTAACTGAACCAGATATACAAGGCGGTTCTATGTTAGATATTTAAAAATCAGGGACATATGGTGAATTTGAGTCGGTTGTTATAATATTTAATGGCTGATAATTTCAATGAATGCTGTAAGTTCTTTTCAAAAGCTCAGTTGGTTTTATGGGTAGAATGTGTACCCTTTTCTTCTGAAATATTGTCTATTGCATTGCATTTCCTATTAAAATGTTATGCTTCTGTTGAGTTCTTTCTTCTTTCATTCAAGAGCAGTCAGAACATTATGGAATTATTTGGTATTGCGTACTTTCATGTAATTTAATGATATGTATATAGCTATAATTCTATTCATTCTGATGGTATTGACACCTATCTACTTGATTTGTGTTTTTTTTTTTTTGTCTGTCCTTCCCCCCTTCTAAACTGCGAACCCATTGTTGGGTAGGGACCATCTCTATATGATGCCGATTTGTACTTCCCAAGCACTTAGTACAGTGCTCTGCATAAAGTGCTCAATAAATACGATTGAACGAATGAACATAATTAAACAGAAACACAAAAGACTCTTAGGTTTTAAACTCTAGGTAGTGGATTGCCCTGAAATTAGTATTATTTTTACTCAGCCACCCACTAGGATCCTCTCAAAAATTTTAGCATCACTACCTGAAGATTGCTCCAACCAGGTTGGAGGAGGATGGAAGTGATTCCTTAATAATAATAATAATGATTGTGGTTTTTGTTAAGCACTTACTGTGTTCCAGGCACTGTACAAAGCACTGGGGTGGATAGAACAGATTGGGTTGAACACATTTCCTGTCCCACATGAGGCTCCCAGTCTCAATCCCTATTTTATGGATGAGATAAATGAGGCACAGAGAAATGAAGTGACTTGCCCAAGGTCACACAGCAGGTAAGAGGAGGAGCCAGAATTAGAACCCACCATCTTCTGGCTCCCAGGCCTGTGCTCTATCTACCACTCCATGCTGCTTCTCCATGCTTTTTCTCATTAGCTGGGGGAGGGAGGTAAATTGGTCAGTCAGGGCCAAGTTACTGGGGTTGCTTCTGTTGAGGGGCAAATTTCGGTATGGTGCAGGCAATGGAAGTGAGAAAGTGGCCATCACATTGAAGGTAGGATTTGAATGGAGGAATCATATTTACTATAATTCCTGGGAAGCACTGTGTGCTAGTGGAAAGAGCACAGGCTAGACGATCTGGGTTCTAATCCCATCTAGGTGACTTGAGCAAGTCACTTGAGCTTCTATGGCTCACTTTCTTCATCTGTAAAATGGGGATTCAACATCTGTTCTTCCTCCTACTAAGACTGTAAACCCCATGGAGAAAAAGGGACTGTGTCTCACTTGAATATCTTTTATCTACCCCAATGCTTAGGACATAGTAAGTGCTTAACAAGTACCATAATTACCAACTCTACTTTGATGATATTGACACCTGTCTACTTGTTTTGTTGTCTTTCTACTCCTTCTAGATTGCGAGCCCATTGTTGGGTAGGGATCTGTTGCCAAATTGTACTTTCCAAGAGCTTAGTACTGTGCTCTGCACACAGTAAGCGCTCAATAAATACGATTAAATGAACTCTGTTGTATTGTACTCTCCCAGGTACTTAGTACAAGGTTCTGAGCACAATACTACCACTGAGCGAGTGATAAAAAATAGGAAGTGGCCACTCTAGATTGTAAATTCACAGTGGCCAGGGAACATGTCTACCAATTCTCTTGTACTGTACTCTTCCAAGGGCTTAGTACAGTCCTCTGCACACAGCAAGTTCTCAATAAATCCCATTAATGATGATGATGGTTGATAGGTCTGAAGCCAGTCCTGGCAGTCCTGAGACTCTAGAGCTATTTCGGTGACTGTCCTTAACTTAAATAAATTAATGAGATAATAGATGTTTCTCCTGTTAAATTACAATTCAGTTTCCCTCTAATGAAGGATTATTTCATGGAGTTCAATGGTTCCTCAGAATCTTCAATTTCAGATTTAGTTTACCATATAATTCAGTGACTGATCTCAGATTTTAACCTTCATTTGAATATTCAATCTGAGAAAACATGTGATAATGAGAATTTAATGCCTTCCCCCCCCCCCCCCCCCCCCCCATGGAAATCACCTAGAAACCAAGACTTATAAAAATCACAGATATGGCTGTAGAATTTTGGATCTTTATCCCAGTATCAATTTGACAGAGTTGCTAGAAACACCTTGTGCAACACACGGTTGTATAATGGCAGTGTTATCTAAGATTTAAACACACGAAGGGGATTGCAGCAGTTTGCTGAAAATCCGTGAGCTCCAGAGTTACTGTGATTCTCCTCAGATATCTGCCAAAGCATGTCTGAAACTGGATTATTGCCACACCTACCTCACCTGGTTTCTGGGGTGTGGTTCAAATTAAATACCATTAAAAGTGTCAAGTATGACTGACAATAAATAAAGATGATGGAGATGAGCCCAAGAGGGTCCTAGGCAATGTCAGTAGGCTGCAAAACCATGTAAAAGATATTTAGAGGAGGAATTAACTATCCAATTTCCATTAACAATGCTAGATCTTAATGTTTAGTTAAATTAAAAATGATCCCGTAAAGCCTCATGTGAATTAATCCTAATAATGACATCTTACTGCTAATAATAACCTACTCCCTCCAGGCAATTTCCAACATTTAAAAGTATCATCAGATGGCATATATAGTACTTATACAGTAGAACCTTGGACTAATGGTTATTGATATTTGCCATAGAAAATATTTGGAATGGTTTGTCAGATTCACAGGGGGCTTTCTAGGCATATCAAATTACTTCCACTAAAATGTAATAGTAATAATAATAATAATAATTAGACTGTGAGCCCACTGTTGGGTAGGGACTGTCTATATGTTGCCAACTTGTACTTCCCAAGCGCTTAGTACAGTGCTCTGCAAACAGTAAGCGCTCAATACGATTGATTAATAATAATAATAATAATAATGGCATTTGTTAAGCACTTGCTATGTGCCAAGCACTGTTCTAAGCACTGGAGTAGATAAAAGGTAATGAGGATTGTCCCTCGTGAGACACACATTCTTAATCCCCATTTTACAGATGAGGTAACAGGCACAGAGAAGTTAAGTGACTTGTCTAAAGTCACACATCTGATAAGTTGCGGAGTGAGGATTAGAACTCATGACCTCTGACTTCCAAGCCCGTGCTTTTTCCATTAAGCCACACTGCAACTGTTTGAGGGCAGGACCCTGGCCTACCAATTCTGTTGAACTCTCCCAAGCAGTTAGTTCAGTGCTCTGCTCACAATAAACTCACAATAAAAACCTTTTCTCAGGATTGGCTGCTTGGGTGGTTCACATATTTATAAAGCTGAAGTTTATAAATACGATTGATCTTAGTAAAATTAGTGAATACATTTTTATGTTTGTCTCTTCTCTTTGGATGTAAGATCCCTGTGGGCAGAGAATGTGCCATTTCATTATTTTGTTTTTCCCAGGAACCTAGTACAGTGCACCACATCAACTGGGCACCCTCTAAACACTATTATTGTTGTATTTGTTGAGTTTTTGCTATGTGTTAAGTATTGCACCAAGCACTGGGGTAGATATAAGTTAGTCGGGTTGGATGCAGTCCCCGTGTCGCATCGGGCTCACAATTTGGGGAGAGGGAGAACTAAATTTCCAATTAAGTACTACTGTTTACAACATTTTTAGCCACTATTAGCAAATAAAATAAGGAGAAATGCCATTCATTAATAACATTATCTTTCTTGTTTTCTTACATACACAAATATCAGTAGGCAATAATCCAGAGTTTGGGGGACATCACTTCAAGATGAGAAGGTAGAAGATGCAGGGAAAGAGACAATGAAGAGGGGAGAAAAACAGATCCAGACAACCAGAGAAAGTCAGACAGGAGAGACAGAAGTGAAGGTGATACAGAGAGAGATATAAGACTGAATGAGGTGCAGAATGAAATACAAAATGAGCTAAAGGTGTCACAGATGAGTCACACAAAGACAAAAACAAAATTAGATGTCCACCCTTAGTCTCCCATGAGACCTTGGGCAAGTCACTTAACTTCTCTGTGCCTCAATTACCTCATCCATCAAAGGAGGATTAAGACTGGGAGTCCCGTGTGGAACATGAACTGTGTCCAACGCGATTATCGTTCATAATTATCGTAAAGTGCCTAGCAAGTAGTAAGTACTTAAAACAACACCAAGAACAAAACAACAAAAAACAAAGATTGGAAGAAAGTTCCAGAGCTAGACAGAGTCATCAAGGCAGGCAAAACCAAAACAGATTGGCAGAAGCACAGAAAGGTAAATAGAAACGGAGAGTGGTAAGAGAGTCAGAAAATATATAGAGGCGATCAGGCAAATCAGAAATATACAAAAAAAGAGAGACACCAAGACATACAGACTACAGGGATAGAGATTCCCTCTTTCACACATTCACTTACATGCTCATTCAGATGGGCGACAGCAGTGGCAAAAAAAAAATACAACAGGTTCAGTCCCTCTCACCTGAGCCAAACAGTTCCATTTGTAGATTGAGATTGGCAGATTGGTGGTGCCATTGCTGTGCAAGCTTCTGGAGGGGATGGGGTCTGTCCAGGGACCCTGACCCCATAGTTAGCAGCAGAGGAATAGCAGCCTCTCCTCTCAGGCAAAACTAAAAAGCAAGTAAATGCCAGAGAGAGGGAGGAAGGGCATTCCTCTATCTTTACTCTAGCTTTCTCATCCCATTTTCCCAGTGCAGTTAGCTCTTTTGTGAGCTGCAACCCCGTAGGCCACAGTGAGTTTGACATACTCACTCTACCATGAAATGTAGAGAATTTCTGCATTTGGATTTATAATATCAGTCACTTCCTTTTTTTTCTTCTTACCCTTTATTAAGCAATATACAATACAGTCGCCCTTTTTTTGCAGAGGTGATAACACTGACTGCAAGATTTCATCCAAGTGGACAGGAGTGGATAAAGAGACCTTGTAAACATCCCATCATCTACACTACAATGAGAGCACTTAGAGACAGTTCCTTGTACATTGATATATTTGCTGCATTTGGCTCCTGGGGCTATTATTTTGAGTTTACCTTGTAGCGATTTGATCTTCCTGAAGCTTCTGGTCAAAGGGAACAATTCCTCTCCTGATTGCTTCTTGTGAGGCTGGTCTTTGTTGTCTCCAGTATAATACTAAGTTGTTTGATTATGCACTTCTCCATGGTTGTTTTGCCTTCCTTCCTTTCTCATTTATGCATGCTCAGATAGCCTGTTATCAGTCATTCTCCTCACAAAGCTGGGCTATGATGAGCATTAACTCAATGCAGGTGAGCTGGTTGTAGTCTAGCCTCTCCCAGGTGGTTTGGCTTGGGCTGATAAGCCAAAAGAAGAAACTGCTTGAGAAGCAAAGTACCCACTGAGAAGCAGCGTGGTTCAGTGGAAAGAGCACGGGCTTTGGAGTCAGAGGTCATGGGTTCAAATCCCGACTCAGCCAACTGTCAGCTGTGTGACTTTGGGCAAGTCACTTAACTTCTCTGGGCCTCAGTTACCTCATCTGAAAAATGGGGATTAAGACTGGGAGCCCCCCGGTGGGACAACCTGATCACCTTGTAATCTCCCCAGCGCTTAGAGCAGTGCATTGCACATAGTAAGTGCTTAATAAATGCCATAAAAAAATTGAGGGGGAGTTTTCACAGCAATATAGAAGTCTAGACAGTAGCATGACTTTATTCACCCTGAATTTGATACAAAGCTTTATGTTCTCCTGAGAAGCAGCATAGCCTACTTGAAATAGCATGAGTCTGGGAATCAGAGGACCTGAGTTCATTCATTCAGTTATATTTGTTGAGCACTTACTGTGTGCAGAACATCATCATCAATCGTATTTGTTGAGCACTTACTGTGTGCAGAGCACTGTACTAAGCACTTGGGAAGTACAAGTTGGCAACATATAGAGACAGTCCCTACCCAACAGTGGGCTCACAGTCTAAAAGGGGGACAGAGAACAAAACGAAACATACTAACAAAATAAAATAAATAGAATAGATATGTACAAGTGAAATAAATAAATAAATAGAGTAACAAATATGTACAAACACAGTATTAAGCACTTGGAAAGTACAATTCAATAATAAAGAGAGACAATCCTGCCCTCAACTGGCTTACAGCCTAGAAGGGGGGAGACAGACATCAATAACAACAATATGAATAAATAGAATTATAGATATAAACACATCAAAACAAGTAAACTGGCATTAATATAAATTCATAGAATTGTAGAGAAGTACATATATACACAAGTGCTGTGGGGTGGAGAGGGGTAGAGCAAAGGGAGTGAGTCGGGGCCATGGGCAGGGGAGGGGGAGCTGAGGAAAATAATAATGATGGTATTTGTTAAGTGCTTACTGTGTGCCAGCACTGTTATAAGCGCAGGGTAATCAGGTTGTCCCATGTGGGGCTCACAGTCTCCATCCCCATTTTACAGATGAGGTAACTGAGGCACAGAGAAGTTGAGTGACTTGCCCAAGGTCACACAGCAGACAAGCGGCAGGGCCAGGACTTAGTCTAGGAAGGCCTCTTGGAGGAGGTGAGCCTTCAGTAGAGCTCTGAAAGCGGGAAATGTGCCTGTTTGGTGGATTTGAGGAGGGAGGGCATTCCAGGCCAGGGGTAGGACGTGAGCCAGGGGTTCCAATCCTGACTGCTCCATTGCCTTCTGTGTGAACTCTGTCAAATCATTTAAGTTCTCTGTGCCTCAGTTTCCTCATCTGTAAAATGGGAATAAAAATCATGTTCTTCCTCCTACTTAAACTATGAACCTTCTGTGGGCTAGGGACTGTGACCAACCTGATCATCTTGTATCTACTACAGTGCTTGGCGCACAGTGAACACTTCACAAATTCCATTATTATTCATGGCTAGCTGTCAATCTCCTAGGGTTTATGGAGTCCTTAATTCTCTTTTCAACATTTTGTTTATCCATACATCATATCCTGCCTTAGGAACTGGCAGCAGGAGGTTTGGATCTGCTCACTGTGGGCAGGGAATATGTCTAATGTTATTATATACTCTCCCAATTGTATAGTACGGTGCTCTGTACATGGTAAGCCCTCAATAACTAGGATTAACTGAATGAATGAAGCTGTGCCAGTTAGGCACTTGATATTCCCCCCACCTTTAGCTGGACATCACTTATGTACAGATCCCTGATTTATTTATTTATATTAATATCTGTCTCCCCCTCTAGACAATGAGCTCCTCGTGGGCAGGGAACATGTCTACAACCTCTGTTGCATTTTACCCTCCCAAGCAGCAGCACGGCCTTGTGGGTAGATCACAGGCCCTGGAGTCAGAAGGACTTGGGTTCTAATTCCAGCTGTGCCACTTGTCTGCTGTGTGACCTTGGGGTAATCAGTTCACTTCTCTGGGCTTCGGTTTCCTCATCTGTAAAGTGGGCATTAAGTATGTGAGCCCCAGGTGGGACAGGGACCTGTTTCCAACCTGATTAGCTTGTATTTACCTCCAATACAGTGCTTGGCATATAGTAAGTGCTTAACAAACAACATATAACAAAAATGACAAAAAAACAGTTCAGTGGTCTACATGCAGTAAGAGTTCAGTTTGATTGACTGCTTTTGTGTGAATGGAGTCTGACCCACAACCTTGCCTCTTTTCAGACTATGAAGTCTGTGATGACTATATGAAGCATTTTATAATAATCCTTTTGTGTGTGTGTGCTTGCGCATGTGTGCCTCAAGAGCCCAGTTATTAACATTCTGAATTTACTGACTGACTAAATCAAAGACTTCTGATGATGCTCACAGCCTGTTGAGTTGAAAAAACATCCACTTTTGTAGATTAGAAAAGTGATTCTCAAGTTCTTGCTTAGAGACTTCCAGGAGTCTATGAGTACTTCTGAACCCAGCAGGGGAGAGAAAAAGGCAAAAATAGCTAAAGATAAAACTACTTCCTTTAGTACCCTGTCACAAAATTCTAACTCCCCACCCCTCCCCACTCCCAGCTTTTGCAGATTTCCTGTTCTTATTTTCAAGGACTTGTGCAATGATCCTCCAATCTACATCTCTGATTGCTTGAGTTTCCCAACTCTATATTTACCTTTTTCTCCATCCACTCTTGTAACCCAATAACATTTTTATGTGTTCTTCTTTCCCCAAAACATCCAGGAACTGTGGCTTCTTTGTCTGAGGCCAGCTATTGACTTTTGGGTCCAGTGGGGATAGATAACCTTTCTCAATAATATGGGCCTTGGAAACTAGAGAGCAAAGTAGATGCTTGTAGAAATACTGGCTCTTAGAAAATCCTCCTTCTTCCCTCAATTTACCCAGTCTAGGTGTTGTTCCTGTTGATTTGTCAGTTGACTTTTATTATGCACCTTTATCATGCTTTTAAGATTTACACATCCTCCATTAGCTAGATTTCCCCAGTTGAGATTTAATGCATAAGGTGCCTTAAAAAGGAATGTGCCAAAGCCACCAGAAACCATTTCCCAAGCCCAATAGACTGGTTGGGTTTTGGCCCGCATATTTTGTCTCTAACATTGAAGGACCTCAAAGTCACAAGGTCAATTCAGGGAATAATCCAGAATCACGGATCTCCTCGAGTGTGGGTTCAAAGTGAGGACAGGCTGTGGGAGGAATAGGGAATAAATGACTCCAACCCTGTTCACACGACAAATATCTTTTGCTGTCAGATGCCTGGGGGAGGATTTGTTGGGGAAATGAATTGTCAGGTAGAATTTCTCCAGGCCAGTTCCAGAAACCACGGTCATCGCTTGAAAACGGGGGACAGGGGAGGTGTCATTTGGGATTCTGGCTAGCAATTTCCTCTAAACCATTCATCTGCTTCAAACACTCTGGTGTGAATCCACTCAATCATCTTCAGAATAGGCGTTTTGCCTAATTATATGTTGTTTAATACCTTTCATTTTTCATTTAGATGCTCAAGTTGCAGCAGGAACAATTTAGGCTAGATTTACAAAATGACTTCCTGTATGTCAGGGTTTGGTAAAACAGTGCCAAGGAGATTAACAGATACCCCTCCATGGAGATCTTCTAATCTTCCTTCCACTTGGTAATGATGATTGGAATTCGCAAACCACTCATTTGCCACTTTATCACTAGGCTGTGAACATGGTGTAGTAGTGAAGCAGGATGGTATAATATGGAAGCAGGCTGGTGTAATAATAATAATAATGGCATTTATTAAGTGCTTACTATGTGCAAAGCACTGTTCTAAGTGCTGGGGAGGTTACAAGGTGATCAGGTTGTCCCACAGGGGGCTCACAGTCTTAATCCCCATTTTACAGATGAGGTAACTGAGGCCCAGAGAAGTTAAGTGACTTGCCCAGAATCACACAGCTGACAGTTGGCAGAGCGGGGATTCGAACCCTTGACCTCTGACTCCCAAGCCCATGGTCTTTCCACTGACCCATGCTGCTTCATGTAGTGGATACAGCACAAGCCTCGGAGTCAGAAGGTCATGGGTTCTAATCCCACTCTTCCACTTGTCTGCTATGCAACCTTGGACAAATCACTTCACTTCTCTGTGCCTCAGTTCCCTCATCTGTAAAATGGGGACTAAGACAGTGAGCCCCACATGGGACAGGGACTGTGTCCAACCTGACACAGGATGTATCCACCCCACCACTTATTACAGTGCCTGACGCACAGTAAGTGCCTAACAAATATTATAATTACTATCATATCTAAGGCTGTGTCATTGCCACAACTCCTTTACTTCCACAGCATTACTTTTAATCAGTTGAAAAGAAATCATTTGATGCCAGAATGGCGCAATGAGTACTATAATATGTGCTGTGTCATTATAGCCTTTTCAAACAAAGATGGGGCCTCAACCGCGCTATTGCTTTAGAATAAACTTCAAGTCTTTTGTTGCTTTGCAGACCCTCTGTGAAAGCACTGTACAAGAGAAAAAATCCATGACACATATATAGGTAGCAGAAGCAACAAAATAAAATTCAGATTCCTGTAGCTTATATATGCCTCTCTGCTTTCCTATCATGCTCTGCATTGGTCGTGGCCCCCTTGCTGAGATCATAGGAGTCAGGGGGCAGAAAATGGAATTAGTAGCACTGCAATCAAAGCTGGCACACCTGGCTGAACACAGTCAGGAGTGCTTCCATACTAGGCAAATCTAACCTCTTTCCCATCAGGGGAAAGGGCAGTGGGAGGTGAAAGGGAGCAGAGACTAGGACAATTTCTGTGCATTTGACATCGAATGAATGAGATGCAAATTATATGTAAATTAGCATCTATTATTGTCTAGTGAATATCTTGGACGATTTCTTTAATAGGACTGTTTGCGGTACAATTTAATTCACTTACTTGAAAGGTCAGTGTAGCCTGCTGTGCCATATGGTTCCATGTATATTTCTAGCATCTTATCTCTTTTGGGGAGGATGAAGTCAACGTCTCGTCTCAAAGTCATCGCAAATGTGACAACATGCATTAGACAGCACGCGGTACCCTAGAGACCCAACTTACCATTGCTGGCACTGTTGATAGCCGGGTACTTCAACTGGAGTCGTCTTTATGGCCATTCTAATACCAGATGTCCAATTAGTCTAAAATTTATTTTGAAATAGATCATTTTGCACTTCAAATAAGATGAAGTTACTGGTAACTCCAGTGTCATGAGAGGTGGTATTGATCCACTATCGATTCTTCACAATTAGAATACGTGCTGTTTCAAATTGATGATCAGTCTATTTCTCCTTCAAAATAGTTGTCTGTAAACATTTTTATGGTAGTGAATTAGGCCCCCAAACATGTGCTGTACAGGCCCACTAAATCTCCACTCAGACTGGATCTGGACCTTACCTATCAGACCAGGCCGCACTCAAAGATGAACTCATGTGAATTCATGAGGCACAGCATGGCGTAGTGGATAGAGCATGGGTCTGGGATTCAGAAGGTAATGAGTTTGAATGCCAGTGCCACCACTTGCCTACTGGATGACCTTGGTCAAGTCACTTCACTTCTCTGTGCCTCAGTTCCCCCATCTGAAAATGGGGATTGAGACCGTGAGCCCCACCTGGCACAGGGACTGTGCCCAAACCAATTTGTTTGTATCCACCCCAGCGCTTCGTATAGTGCCTGGTACATAGTAAGCACATAAAATTCCATAATTATACTTATTATTTTTATGCATGTGGACAAGCTGCCTTTTTATGGCATTTATTAAGCGCTTACTATGTGCAAGGCACTGTTCTAAGCTCTGGGGAGGTTACAAGGTGATCAGGTTGTCCCACGGGGGGCTCACAGTCTTCATCCCCATTTTACAGATGAGGGAACTGAGGCCCAGATAAGTGAAGTGACTTGCCCAAAGTCACACAGCTGACAATTGGCGGAGCCGGTATTTGAACCCATGACCTCTGACTCCAAAGCCCGGGCTCTTTCCACTGAGCCACGCTGCTTCTCCTGCCTGATTCTTCTGCCTGATTTGACACTGGTTGATCCTAGGGCTGCTCTCCTTCCTCTGGTTGCAGATAATAATAACAATAATAATAAAAATAATGGCTTTTATTAAGTGCTTACTATGTGCAAAGCACTATTCTAAGCACTGGGGAAGTTACAGGGTGATCAGGTTGTCCCATGGGGGACTCCCAATCTTAATCCCCATTTTCCAGATGAGGCACAGAGCAGTGAAGTGACTTGCCCAAAGTCACAGCTGACAATTTGCAGAGCCAGGATTTGAACCCATGACCTCTGACTCCAAAGCCAGTGCTCTTTCCACTGAGCCACGCAGAGCTCTCAGAAGACGGCACCTGCTAACAAGGCATGCTGCTTCCCAGACCTCATTGCAGTTTCACGCAGATCCCCATCCAACCCCTGTCAAAGGCAATGGGCAGCAACTCACCCATCAGCTGATCATCTCTTCCTCCAGGTCTGAACTTCAAGGATAGACACATGTCCCTCTGATCTGAATTTGGTTGCCCCTCTCTCTTGTGCTGACTGAGAATTACCTAAAGCACCTAGGTGTTGGGATATGTGGAGGGTGCAAATCCAGGCACCAAAGTACACACCAGTGATCAGACTTGTTACGAAGTGGTCAGAGTCCTCTGGAGAGTAGAGACTGAAACAACCTTGTTCCTGAAGAACAACAAGTCTTTTGAACCAACTTGGGAAAGTTGTAAAATGTAGATAAGCCATAGATTGCTGTTGCTGTTGTGTGACCAAGGTCACCCAATTTAACTACTTTGTGTCTTACTGAGCAGCGTTGCTCAGTGGAAAGAGCACAGGCTTGGGAGTCAGAGGTCATGGGTTCTAATCCCTGCTCTGCCGCTTGTCAGCTGTGTGACTTTGGGCAAGTCACTTAACTTCTCTGTGCCTCAGTTACTTCATCTGTAAAATGGGGATTAAGATTATAAACCCCACATGGGACAACCTGATAACCTTGTATTCTCTCCAGCACTTAGAACAGTGCTTTGCACATAGTAATAATAATAACAATAATGGCATTTATTAAGTGCTTACTACGTGCAAGGCACTGTTCTAAGCACTGGGGGTATACAAGGTGATCAGGTTGTCCCACAGGGGGCTCACAGTCTTCATCCCCATTTTACAGATGAGGTAACTGAGGCCCAGAGAAGTTAAGTGACTTGCCCAAAGTCACACAGCTGACAAGTGGCAGAGCCAGGATTCGAACCCATGACCTCTGACTCCAAAGTCTGTGCTCTTTCCACTGAGCCACACTGCTTCTCGTAAGTGCTTAACAAATACCAAAATCATTATTATTATTATTAAAGGGGAATAAAGTACCTGGTGTTTTTCCCACTTAGTGTCTATTGTATATTCCCTATGAGTATCCATTTGGCACATAATAAACACTAATATAGAACATTATTAGCGTGGCTCAGTGGAAAGAGCAGGGGCTTTGGAATCAGAGTTCATGGGTTCAAACCCCAGCTCCGCCAGTTGTCAGCTGGGTGACTCTGGGCAAATCACTTAAGTTCTCTGTGCCTCAGTTACCTCATCTGTAAAATGGGGATTGAAACTGTGAGCCCCCTGTGGGACAACCTGATCACCCTGCAACCTCCCCTCCACTTAGAACAGTGCTTTGCACGTAGTATGCACTTAATAAATACCATTATTATTATTATTACTGTTATTATTATGTATTCTCTCCTTCCCCTTCTTTTTTCCAATGTTTCTTCTTTATTGAACCACACAGAACCATTTAAAAAACAAATACAATCTGTGGCCAAATGTGATCTAATTTTATTTTATTATTAAATCTTCAAAATATGCCAATTCTAATTAATAATTAGGGTACTTGTTAAGCACCCATTATGCATTATGCACTATTCTAAGTGCTAGGATAGATACAAAGTTATCAGTTTGGACACAGATCTGGACAAGATACCATTGCCCAAATCATGACTTCATCAAAGATGTGGCCTTGACAAAACTCAATTGCTATTTTTCAGCAGTTTCAGAACTCAAGGAATTAAACTCACCTCTGCCAGCATAGTAGTAACAGACACAAGTGATGCTCCATTCTTACACGGGTTATTCAACAAAACATCCTGATGACCTATGGATATTTTTGAGGAAATCCACAAAATCCAGAATGCTTCCTTAATAACAATAATGGCATTTATTCAGCACTTACTATGTGCAAAGCACTGTTTTAAGCACTGGGGAGATTACAAGGTAATCAGGTTACCCCACGGGGGCTTACAGTCTTCATCCCCATTTCCCCAAGTCACTGCACTTCCCTCCCAGATTCCTATAAATATGAGAACTCCTTCCAAACCTTAGGAGAGCTCACCTCCTCCAGGAGGCCTCCCCAGACTGAGCCCCTTCCTTCCGCTCCCCCTCGTCCCCCTCTCCATCCCCTCATCTTACCTCCTTCCCTTCCCCACAGCACCTGTATAAATGTATATATGTTTGTACTTATTTATTACTCTATTTATTTATTCATTTATTTTACCTGTACATATTTATTCTATTTATTTTATTTTGTTAGCATGTTTGGTTTTGTTCTCTGTCTCCCCCTTTTAGACTGTGAGCCCACTGTTGGGTAGGGACTGTCTCTATATGTTGCCAACTTGTACTTCCCAAGCACTTAGTACAGTGCTCTGCACACAGTAGGTGCTCAATAAATATGATTGATTAATTGCTTGATTGATTGGACAAGGCGCTTGGCCTCTTTGTGCCTCAGTTACCCCGTCTGCAAAATGGGGATAATAATACCTGCCTTTCCCTACCTCACAGCAATGTCGTGAGGAGAAAATTGATTTTATGTGAAAATACTTTGGGAAAAAGGGCACTGTATAAAATCTAGGTTTTATTTCTAACGAAAAATAGAAATGTTTATTTTAAATGTTTACGATGTTGATCCTGTACCAGTCAGGGGACAGATCAGAGGGAAATCAGACGGCCCATAATCGAAGCTATGCAAATACCACCCTCATGAGTCCCTCAGCTAGCTAGTATTTTTGAAAAAAGTCTGCTACCCCGTGTAACTAACTGTGAATGCTAATTAGTAATTTCATTGCATGCAGTTCTCTTTGAATATCTGAATATTGATTTGCATATACCAGATCAGTGCAAAAATGATTTTTACCTTCTTTGAGAGGGGATGGATTACAAACTATTTGAGGACAAGGATCTTATCAATTCCTCTAGCCTTTCAGCTCTCTGTGGATAGGGAATGTGTCTATTATTGTATTGTACCTTCCCAAGCTCTTAGTACAGTGTTCTGTACACAATAAGCACTCAATAAATATGACTGACTGACTTCTAATTTTATTATACTCTTCCAAGTTCTTACTGCACACATTACATCAATCAATCAGCGGTATTTATTGAGCATTTGCTCTATGCAGAGTACTTCACTAAGCACCTGGGAGGGTGCAATACAACACATTTGTTAGATGCTAAATAAATACAATTAAGTGGTTGATTAGTAGTGGGGAAGAGGGACTGTTTCTTTTAAAGACTGTGCCTTGTTTCTCAAGGATCAATAGAGCTTCTTAAACCCATAGAGACCATGCCTTGTAACATAACCACTTTTATTAGTGGAGGGAAATCATTCTCTTCCCCTGTCTGAACCATGTATACAGACCTGCAATGTTACCTGAAAATGGAATACAATGCCACTGAAGGACAGAACCTGGGTAACATGGCAGGTGTCTATTGGTCACCTGAATGTCTCTCTTATAGTTATCTTTTTAGGTGTTTTAAGAGCCTTTAATAATAATGATAAGAATATTAATAATAGTAATAACTGTGGTATTGTTCAGCACTTACTATGACCCAGGCACTGTACTAAGCACTGGAGTGGATACAAGCAAATCGAGCTGGGTACAGTCCCTATCCTACATGGGGCTCATTGTCTCAATCCCCATTTTACTGATGAGGTAACTGAAGCCAAGAGAAGTGAAATAATAATAATAATGATGGCATTTGTTAAGCACTTACTATGTGCAAAGCACTGTTCTAAGTGCTGGAGGGGGATACAAGGTGATCAGGTTGTCCCATGGGGGGCTCACAGTCTTAATCCCCACTTTACAGATGAGGTTACTGAGGCACAGAGAAGCTAAGTGACTTGCCCAAAGCCACACAGCTGACAATTGGTGGAATGGGGATTTGAACTCATAACCTCTGACTCCCAAGCCCGTGATCTTTCCATTGAGCCATGCTGCTGATTTGCCCAAGGTCACTTTGCAGGCAATTGGCAGAGCCAGAATTAGAATCCATGACCTTCTGATTCCTAGGCCCATGCTATATCCATTATGCCATGATGCTTCTCTTCTTTACAGATGTGCCCCATAACATGCACAAAGTCCAAAGTCTTTCATACCCCTGACAGCACATCTTCCAGGTTCACCTGATTCAAGCAGCTTCCCTGGAATCTCCAGGTCATATCATGAGAGTAGGAGACCAGCTTTGTGAGGGCTCACACCTCGGTGGGCAGTTGATGCACGGTGTGGCCTAGTGGATAGAACCCGGGCCTAGGAGTTGGAAGGAACCGAGCTCTAAGCCCAGATCCTCCACTTGTCTACTGTGAGACCTTGGAGAAGTCACTTCACATCTCTATACCTCAGTTACCTTATCTGTAAAATGGGGATTAAGACCATGGGCCCTGTGTGGGACAGAGATTGGGTCCAACCTGATTCACTGTATAATAATAATAATAATAATAATAATGGTATTCGTTAAGTGCTTTCTATATGCAAAGTGCTGGGGAGGTTACAAGGTGATCAGTTTGTCCCATGGGGGACTCACAGTTTTAATCCCCACTTTACAAATGAGGTAACTGAGGCACAGAGAAGTTAAGTGACTTGCCCAAAGTCACACAGCTGACAGTTGGCGGAGCTGGGATTCAAATCCTTGACCTCTGACTCCAAAGCCTGTGCTCTTTCCACTAAGCTACACTGCTTCTCACTGTATCTACCCCAGTGCTTAGTACAGTGCCTGGAACATATTAAGTGCTTAACAAATACTATAAAAATGACCCCAAGATGGACCACGTAGCTCATTCAAGCTCTCATCCTATCCCGTCTGGACTACTGCATCAGCCTTCTCTCTGATCTCCCATCCTCGTGTCTCTCTCCACTTCAATCCATACTTCATGCTGCTGCCCGGATTATCTTTGTCCAGAAACGCTCTGGGCATATTACTCCCCTCCTCAAAAATCTCCAGTGGCTACCAATCAATCTGCGCATCAGGCAGAAACTCCTCACCCTGAGCTTCAAGGCTGTCCATCACCTCGCCCCCTCCTACCTCACCTCCCTTCTCTCCTTCTACAGCCCAGCCCGCAACCTCCGCTCCTCCGCCGCTAATCTCTTCACCGTACCTCGTTCTCGCCTGTCCCGCCATTGACCCCCGGCCCACGTCATCCCCCGGGCCTGGAATGCCCTCCCACTGCCCATCCGCCAAGCTAGCTCTCTTCCTCCCTTCAAGGCCTAGCTGAGAGCTCACCTCCTCCAAGAGGCCTTCCCAGACTGAGCCTCTTCCTTCCTCTCCCCCTCGTCCCCCTCTCCATCCCCCCCATCTTACCTCCTTCCCTTCCCCACAGCACCTGTATATATGTATATATGTTTGTACATATTTATTACTCTGTTTATTTATTTATTTATTTTACTTGTACATATCTATTCTATTTATTTTGTTAGTATGTTTGGTTTTGTACTCTGTCTCCCCCTTTTAGACTGTGAGCCCACTGTTGGGTAGGGACTGTCTCTATATGTTTCCAATTTGTACTTCCCAAGCGCTTAGTACAGTGCTCTACACATAGTAAGCGCTCAATAAATATGATTGATTGATTGATTGATTGATTGACCAGAGTGTCTTCCTTGCATTCAGGCCAATGCTGGTTCCCGAAGCACAGTCAGTCACCACATATCTCTGTTGGGCTGTGGATACTCTGGCCCCTCCAACCACCCCATGGCCCCAACCATGAAGCAGGCATTATTTTAGCCTGCTTGATCCAAGTCTGCTTCAAGCCCGAATCAGAGAGAGGGTAGCAGTGTTTCCAGTTTTCAACTGACCTGTCCCCTCTCCAGCAGTGATACAGTGGGCAGCCTCCATCTTGTTCCGCTCCTGCCTTTGATTCCAGACACTTGGAATGGGCGCCTGTATTACACGGCCCTGGAAAAGGAATGTGATTCCTCTGGAGCAAGGATGGGGGTCAGAGGCATCCTTGTGACACACTCTAGTTCTGCAGATTTCCACAATAAACCTTTTTGTGTGTCTTGATGACACTATTACATCATACTTATGTAACAAAAGTTACAAAGTATTAACAAGTTTTGTAACATGAAATTGTTGCCCCGTCAGAGATCTAACCAGTGGGCTGTAAGCTTCTGAGAGCAGGGATCACATCTACTGTTATACTGTACTTTCCCAAGTGCTTAATACAGTGCTCTCTGAAAAGAAAGAACTCAATAGCACTGGTTGATTGATTGATCTGATATTCAGGAGTGCCATCAATGGGAAGCAGCATGATTTAGTGGATAGAATATGGGCCTGGGAGTCTGAAGGTTGTGGGTTCTAATCCCAGCTCCGCCACTTATCTGCTGTGTGATCTTGGGCAAGTAAATTCACTTCTCTGTGCCCCAATTTCCTCATCTGTAAAATGGGAATTGACACTGTGAGCCCCATGTGGGACAGGGACCCCAGCACTTAGTATAGTGTCTGGCCCACAGTAAGCACCTGGAACACAGTAAGTGCTTAAATACCAGAATCATTAGCATTATTATCCAATTCCCACAATTAGTTCATGACCTAGCCCTGCCATTTTTTCCCACCTGCCAACTCCTTGACCTATCTCTTCCTCTCCACCCAAACAGCTGCCACCTTGATCCAAGCTGTAGTCAAATAACAACTAAATTTATTGAGTCAGCCTTCTTGCTGGCCTCCCTGCATCCTTCTCGCTTCTCCTCCTCCAACAAATATTGCACATCACTTCATAGATCATCTTCTTTAGTGTGGTTCAGCACACATCTCTTTACTCCTCAAAACCCTTCACTAGCTCCCCTCATCCCTTGGCATCAAATGAAGATTCCTCAGATTTGGCTTCAGGGCACCCAATCAACTTGTCCCATCTTACATATCAACAGTCTCTATCTGCTAGTCTCCAGATTAGTCTTTTCACACCTATCAAGCTTACTTTCTATCACGCTCTTGCCCCTGTGTGCCTTCACCCACACTGCTTCTCCATGCCCACCCTTCTTTCCCAAATCCAACAGAACACAGAACTTCTCACATTCAATGTCCCCTTAAAAATCCCACCTCCTCCAATATGCTTTCCCCAATTGTTCTCAAACATCTCAAATCATAGATTCTCACCAAAAATTTCCAACACTTTCGCACTTTTTTATATCCAATTCTGAGCAATTTTGTATGTTATTCAAACAACATACAATTATTTCTATTGCTTTCTGCAATTATTGTTTTTTCTATTTCCATCAATGCAGCATAAACTCCTTGTGGGGAGGAAACAACAGAGTTATTTCTCTGTTTTTGTACTTCCCAATTATTTAGTCCAGGGAGTCACATCCAGTGAGTGCTCACCAAATACTACTGCCATTACCAGAGGGGCCATCACTAAGCTGCACTATTTTAATTTGTGCTTAACTCATCATCACTAAGGAGTTAAGGAAGCACATCCATAAAACGCCAAAAGATTTCATGGTTTGGTCTGAATGTTTTCTTGGATTGCCAGCCATGTCCAATTTCTTCAGGAGTGTAATTGTAGGGGTCTTGCTATCTCCATTAGAACTGGATAAAAGTTTGCCCAGATCACAATTAAATTATATTGCTATGACTTATGATGAAGAAACACATAGGAAAAAATCAATATTGTTTTAAGTGCTTAAGCTTTAAAGAACAAGCAAAGTTGAAGAAGAAAGCCAATTGCTTTCAGTGAGCATTTAATCTTTGATAACAAGACAGCATGTAGACTAAGATAAACTGATATAAAAGATTATTTAAAGCATCTATTAGATTCACTAGTGCTTAATGCCACCCTTAGGAGTTTTAAAAAAGATTCTTGTAGTTTAAATTTTCACAATTCATTGAAGAATCACATTAATCACGAAATGAAATTCATGATTAATGGGACTCAAGACTCACTAATTTCTCCTTAAAAGATTAAGAATATAATTTGAGGAAACATTTCAGCTCATAAATTCTGGGGAATAGATTGTTTCTTTGCGCTCAGAAAGCATCCCTCAAAAACGGGCACTTTCAGAAGAAAAGGTGATATTATTACGGATGACCCGTTTACTAGTTGGAGGAAGTTCAGAAAATGTACCTCCTTCAGGGTTTCAAAATATGAAAAAGAATCCATTGATGAGAATATCCTCAATCCCTGAACACTAGGAGGAACACTGTGACATATATCAGACATACACACCATTTAAGGACAGGCTAGAGGCACTCTCTCAACCATATGCCTAATTAATTTAATAGAATATGTCACTCTGATGTCCTTAAATTGGCTCCTTTGTGTCTCTTGGGTAAAAGAGGGGCATGGCCACTTTTGTCATGCCATTCCATCAGCCATCTTTTTCCTCCCATTTAGACTGTGAGCCCCCGTGAGACAAGGAACTGTCTGACCTGATTGTCTTGTATCCACCCCAGTATTTAGCCCAATTAAAAAGCCACAATTGCCACTATTATTATCACTTATGTGTATATTGGTTTGTTCATTACAGATATATTTATTTTTTGCTTACTTTGTTAGCCATTCTATTCATAGTTTTACCCTTGATTCTATTGTATGTACGCAATTTTTTTCTATCTCTCTTCCCTATTGGTTTGTAAACTTCTTAAGCGCAGGAAACCTGTCTTCTACTTTCAATGCATGCTCTCAAGTGCCTAGTAAAGTGTTCTATTGTAGTTGCTCATTAAATAATCAAATCAAAATGACTTGCAGAGAGTATCTCCACCAACTGCAGAAAGTCGGATCTCAAGTATCTATTTTGAGCTCATATTCAAGTCCCGTTAGACTACTCCTGGGGAAGTTGAGTGAATATTCTTGCTTCCCTCTATTTCCTTCCTTCTCCCTCTCTTCCACCACTCCCCCTTTTAGAAACTCTTTCTGCAGTCAGAAGAGGCTAGTAGAGCTCATTTTAACCAGAAGGAAAACATCATTCAAGGTTCCATATTTGCAAAATATTCTAAGAGAGCAGAAAGGAATGAGACCTTTGGTTCTCAATGCTTTTGTAACCCAGAGGGAAGAATATTTCCTAGGCAGAATCATACATATTACCTTGTCTTACTTTGATAATTTGAAGTTATACAAATCATACCCATATGGGGATAAATGAAAACATTTGGAAATGTTCTATCTATGCCTCAAATCCAGAGAGGGTGTTTCTAAAGGCTTAGGCTTGCAATAAATGTCCCATTAATTAATTCTTGCACTATTTGAGGTGAAGGACAGAACAAAAAGCTAATGTCAGCATGCTGTCTGATATTTTTAGCACATCATGACATACTGTAAGACTTCAGCAAAACATAAAACCCAGGTACACTTACATTTTTTAAAAAATAATGGGATCTAGTGTAACTAAAAACCATTTCAATTTTTACGTAAAAATGTGCTCCATTCATTTATTATTTTTATCTTCACAGGAATCTGCTCTCTATGGGGATGACTCCACAGCAGATAAAAATCAATTGCAGTGTAAGATTATAAATGAAAATTGAAAAAAAAAACACAAAACAAATTTGAAGTGGCCCCCTGAATACAATTTAAGAAGAATCAACTGTGCCTGTGGGAGAATAGATGCATAGAGACAACTGGGGAAGTAGAACTGAGCCACTAATAGGAGACAGAGATCGTGAACCCTTCAAGGGACAGAAGTCCACTTGTAATTTCCACCTGGGTACTTTTTTTGCAGTGCTTAGTACACTGCCGTGCACATAGTAACTGCTTTTTTTTTTCCTTTTGGTATTTATTAAGCACTGGGGTAAATATGAGCTAATTGGGTTGGACACAGTCTCTATATCACAGTCTTAGTCCCCACTTTACAGATGAGGTAGATGAGGCACAGAGAGTTTAAGTGACTTGCCCAAGGTCACACAGCAGGCAAGTGGCAGAGGCAACTAGTTGTGTAGACAAGATAGGGTCACAGATTTTATTTCTCAGAGTAAAAAACATTCAAATAGATACAGGTACCAGGTACCTGTATCAAATAGAAACAGATATACAGGTACAGATATTTGGTTCTCAATGATTTTGTAACCCAGAGGAAAGAAGAATATTTAATAGGCAGAATCATACATATTACCTTGACTTACTTTGATCATTTGAAGTTATACAAGTCTCCTTGTATATACAAATCTCACAGGTACCATGAAACACAATGTTGACACCAAAGTATTTTAAACTATTGCTTTTATTATAATTACACGGGAGCACAAATAAATAACACGAAAATATTTCAAAATATTGTCAATGCACTAAAGAAAGCAAAATTGTTTTTTAAACATCTTATTACTCCAGAAGTATCAAAGTACATTTAATTACATCTTACCTAAAAAAAAGTACAAAAATGAAAAGAAATGAAGTATTCGTGTATATATTGAATACATAGGAATGTCTAACAATACATGGGTACAGCAATCCTCTTATCTACTCCTTACTCTTACATATTTTCAGGCAGATACCTGACATTTCTAAGGAAATCTGAAAAAAGGAACATGACATTCAATTTTTAAGATATTGGTAAACAAGTTTACACTGGAATGAACTTAGAATGCTTGCCTCATTTAAAAACCCTGTCTTAAAAATGTAGTGCCATTGTCCACTAAAAAACATACTATTTTATATCATCTGCTTGGTAGCTATTCATTAAATTTTTCAAAAAGAGCAATAAAGTAAACATACATTGCTAAATACGTAAACACATTTTTAGTGCAAGATTAACAAGACCTGTGACTTTACTGTGCTTTTTCGTAATCACAGTGCACTTTACACAAATTGCTAACTATAAATTTTAACTGCAAGAGTTTCAACATAAGAAGGGCATACTAAATATTTTCATATATACACAGTTTATAGTCTGTATGTGGGTGTATACATGTGTAACGCATTACAGATGGATAAAACTAGGAAAATTTGGGATCATCAAACACTTCAATTTTTTTTTTGTTTTTTTGGTTAAAAAAACCACCAGCTTTATTTCTCCAAGCAGGATTTCCCCCTTGAACTGAAAAATGGGGGATATTTTGAGGAAAATTAAATCAGCCTGTTTTTCCTTCCATTATGCTACTATTGCCAAGAATACAGAGACTCAAAGTACAAAAGGTTAATTTATGTTAACGCTAAGCCACAAAATTCAAATGTAGTTTTCATCTTGGCAAAAACCTATTACCCTGTTACTTATATAGAAATACATATGATGTGTACAGGGAGATGCCTACACACAAACATAGTTTACAAATTTAAACACCAACTTGGACATAGTTTCTCATTCATTTTGGCTACCTACTGGATATAGAAAGTGCTCACAGATATAAACACAGACATATGAAATGCCATTAACTTGTATCAAAGTTGTCATTTTGTTTTTATTACCTTAATCATGTAAGTATTTCAGCCCTCAATAAAAGTATCTGTCCACTCGCACAGTCTCAATTCAAAATTGAATTGGGACAGTAGTGAAGACTATGAATACCCTCATATCTTCTGCAGGGAGAATATGTTGATATGAAGCACACAGTGCAGTTAATTTTTGCACTGACTTCAACTGGCTTCACATCAGATTAATTGCAATCTTCAGGTCATTGAAATTTTCTGCTTCCCAAAAGCGTGATATTTTGTCAACTAAGTATTCAAATGCTCCATTGGACCCAGAGCGACCTGAGAGCACTATCTACTCTGTTTTCCCACTTACTAAGCTGCTCCACATGAGATTAAGTCAAACAGAAATAAGACAAAAGGTTCCAACAACTGTAGGAGAACAATGTCGGAAAATTATTATTTTTATGCAAGCACCAGTGCTATGAATGACATCAGTGAGTTTTAAAGAAATGATCAAAGTTCTTTCTTTCAAGTTTGCTTCAGTGACATGGTCAAGCGCTTAGTACAGTGCTCATGTGCTTAGTACAGTGCTCTGCACACAGTAAGTGCTCAATAAATACGATTAAATGAATGGTAATCAGCAAAGGGGACCTTTCTCTGGTTCTGCCCTACTACTTTCTTACTATGCCCCTATTCCCAAACTTGAGTTGAGAGTATGCATGAACAGACTGAGCTGGCTAATGGATAATTCATTCATTTATTCAATTGCATTTATTGAGCACTTACAGTGTGCAGAGCACCGTACTAAGGGCTTGGGAGAGTGCAGTACAACAATAAACAGTCACATTCCCTGCCCGCAATGATCTTACAATCTACAGGGATAATGACATTGCACTTGCATGTTTGGGAGGGAGAAAGTATTTTTGTCACCCTCATACTGTCTGAAGGTTTTCTTATCCCAGTCCTGCCCCTACTAAGCACTTAAATGGTTTCCTTTGGAAATCATGCTGATACAACCTTCTCAGATCTTCCTGTTGTGTTCCACTTGGGATGACATTTAAAGGGGTAAATTAAAAATGTTTACCCAAGGGCAGATTTTAATTGTCCTACTTGTGGAAAAACCAGTTTCTCCTTGAGGGTGACTACCAATATATGTTAAAATTAATTTGCTGAGGCAAAAAAAAGTTTCTCGATACGTATTAGCTGAAATTCCTGTGTATAGCTATTTAGACTAATGGAAAAATAATACAGGTCATCAACACTTCATATTTTCTTTTCAAATCCTACCACATTTCCGTCTCTTTTTAACCTTGTGAGGCAATGACTATTGCTTTTGAAATGTAAACTCAACAGGGAAAGATAGAGGCCAAATTTAGAACAATTTAAGTATTCCCGATAGTGTTCGGTTTGTGTGGCTCTTCATTCCATCACCTTAGCCTTGGAAGCAACTCTCGACTCTTCCATCTACTTCATGAACCTCTTTCTGCTATTACACACCCAATCACACCCACATGTATACAAAACCATGTTCACCTTCTTTTTCTTTTAGAGAAGAATCATGTTTAAACATCAAAATATATAGTAGCTATTGTTATTAAAAAATTATCTTCATACTATTTCGGAGGCTGAAAAGGAACTATGCCTAATAAAGCATTACTCAAAATGTAGCAATATAGATTACAAAACACTACTAAATTCTGTTATATTTGGTTTCATTGATCAGCACTAGCACTGCTGTCAATATCGTTGAAAAGGAAAGCCAATATGACAATAAATTTAAACAACACCCCTTTTCTTCTTGGACAATATATTAACTGATTGTTAAAGAAGAATGCTCATGCTGTCAAATTTCAGAAGCATAAATAGTAATTTGAATATACAAAATATATATTTTAATTTACCTTTTATTTTTCCTCGGCAATACTCATCTCTCTTGCTAACAAGTTACTTTTAGAAGATATATATATATGTATATATATATATTTTTAAACACAAATCTCACCATCACATACACTTTATCCCATCTCTTTCCCCTGTTAAAAAAGAACAACCAAACCGGAGGTCATAATTCTTTGGTCATGACATACTAATCACGGGAGAATTGTAAAAAGACAGGGGACTATGACCTGAATACATGATGGTAAAGAGTGAGAAACACTCTTTTGAAACATATCTAATTGCAGAAAGATTTAGGTTTAACAAACTAAAAGCAGATGCAAATACATAATGTTGAAATGTCATCCATTTGTTATTTTCCAGTTAAGTTGCAAATAATCTGTCAGTACTGATGTTTTGACAGAAATTGTGGTTATTAAAAGAGCCGGTTAGAAGACAGCTTAACTCTCGTCATCTGGTGTCCTGTTCATAGTCACAGTGAACCCTGGTCTCCTCTAATCATAATCAACAATGGAAGGGAATGTGTCCGTAACAGGCATTTCCAATGCTAAATTATTCTGCTAGATTATTCAAGTATATCATGATTATTGTCTCTGGGGAATTGACTAATAAAAACAAGAAGGGTTTAAGATACACTCCTTAAAAAAAACTAGTGCAACAAAAATATTGGTTTAATTTAATGGGGACATTATTTGTTTTAAATTAATATGGATATCCAAATTAAATATTTCATCTATATTAATTTCCTGTCCAACTCTTAATAGAAAATATAAAGTTCATAATGAATAGAATGAATTCAACTTCCACAGCCCTAGCACCAGATTTATTTATATATTGAACTGTTAAATGATTGATTTACAGTCACATGCTTTTATACAGAGGCCACACATATGCAATAAAACATTAAAAAGAGCCAAAATGAAGCATTAAGGATCACATAGAAAATAGATAATAAAACCAATTAGAGGAATTGCATCATATAATAAAATTTGATTTTTTTAAATATGTATATTAAACAGCATATTTATTTTAGGTGTTTTCTATAGACTGGCAAAATATTTACATTTGAGCATCTTTTGGATTCAAAAAAATCCTTAATAGATCCGTGTGCCTTAATTCAATGGGGAAGTCATATTTGTCTTGAATTTGCTATTGGGAGGCACATCTATACATATATTTTTTTCCAAGGTTACCGGGACATATTTTGACCAATAGAAAAGCTAGGTGTCATAGCCAATTTCCTGGCAAACAGGCCTATGTGTTTCTCTCCTGGATCTGTGGAATGGTACATTGTTACGGAGGCTGCATCGTATTGAACCTTGTCATATTGCAGTATCCCAGAATACAGTCTGTTGTTTGGAGTAGGGTGGAGGGCTGCACTTCTTTGTTCCCGCATTCTTCTTCCAACTCGGTAGAATCGGCATGCTGTCTTGTTTGCAAAGTCCCTTCTCTGTTTTCTGTCTAGCCTTGATTTCTTTGCATAAGCAACGCTTTTTCTCAATCATCTCAAGCATTGTATGGTCTCCATGCAACCACTGCATGCACGTCACCTAGTAAAAGAAAAAGTGAGCATAATATAAAGAAGTGTTTGATGTGATAGTAGAATTTCTCCTTCTGATGGTATTTTTTTTCCAACGCGTTGTCGTTTGCAACCTGACATCGCTTTCAAGATAAAGCTTGGAATCCTTTGCAAGGGGCCCAAGTTGGTGGAGATGAATCACCGATCCACCACCCCACTCTTCATTGCCACTGCGACATCCCTAAGAATCTCTCCTCTAGTGCTTTCCTAAGACCCACTCCTGATGCCAGGAATTCCCCATGTTATTTGACAATGGTCATTATGTCAGAGGAAAATAAATAAGACTGGGGAGTTGTGAAAACTTTGACCTCAGTTTCTGCCTCGGGACTTTGGTTCCAGTATGGACTTGTCCAGTTCTTGGGATTTGGAGCAATATGAGCTACATATGGGGGTTCCCAGGAAGAAAGTTGGCTTGAGGATCCTAACCTATCCAGGATAAATGTTGATGCATCTTTTTTCTTTTAAAAGACATCTCCTGCAATAATGATATCACAGCCTTCTGATTCTGTGGCTAATCAGTTTTATAATCTCATAGAGACAGGTGAATAGAAGGAGTTTTGTGGTACACCTATGTACTTTATGAGTTGAAACTAAAGAATTCAAAATGAGTCTTCTGTTCAATCTAATGAATTAGAATATATAACTAATTTCTAATTCAACCCGCCAATCGAAGACATCAGAACTGGATGATACTAGCCAAAAGATGCTCCAATGAAACCTCCACAACCTATGGATTTTAAGAGGCACACCACTTCTTAAAATTACATTCAGCTGTATTTATTTCTTTGAAATTATGTCTGCAAAAAGATTTGGCTATTCTCAATTTCTCTTTTTCACAGAAGTTTTATTTTGGTAAGTTCGACAGAATATCATTTACTTTCTTTAATAAGTTTTATTATAGCATGTTTATTTTCAGGACATCAATGATTTCATTATCAAAGCTCTAAATTGAGAATACTATCATACACAAATAGGTCTCTGTGTTCTGGACATAGCAGGTACTCAGTAAATACTACTGAATGATCGACTGATTTCTTACTCAATGCTAAAGCAAACCAAGCCCTTTTTTAAATGAGGTTCACTCAACAATGGGATCAAACCATGGAGCCATGGAAAATTAAACAGAATTTGACCTATTATATCTATATCTACTTTCAAATTATTTTAAACAATACGTATTTAGTTTTCAACCACCCCATTGGTTTATAAATTCCCCAGGGGCAGAGAACCTATCTTTGATTTCTTCTCTGAGCCTATGCTTTAGTGGTTCACAGTAGATATTCAGTATATGGTTGATGATGATAATGCTGCTGCTACTGATAATAATAATAATTTTGGCATTTTTAAGTGCTTACTGTATGCCAAGCGCTATTCTAGGTGCTGGGGTAGGTACGGGCTTTGGAGTCAGAGGTCATGGGTTCAAATCCTGGGTCCGCCACTTATCAGCTGTGTGACTTTGGGCAAGCCATTTAACTTCTCTGTGCCTCAGTTACCTCATCTGGAAAATGGGGATTAAGACTGTGAGCCTCAGGTGGGACAACCTGATCACCTTGTAACCTCCCCAGCACTTAGAACAGTGTTTTGCACATAGTAAGTGCTAAATAAATGCCATTATTATTATTATTATTACAAGGTAATCAGATTATTCACAGTCCCTTTCCCACATGGAGCTCACAGCCTTAATCCTCATTTTACAAATGAGGTAACTGAGGCCCAGAGAAGTTAGGTGACTTATCCAAGGTCACGCAGCAGGTAACTGGCAGAGCCAGGATTAGAACCCATGACCTCTGACCCATGACCTCTGGCTCCCAAGCTCGTGCTCCTGCCACTGGGTTATGCTGCTTCAAGATAACTGCTACTAGATGATGACTTCTAGACTGTAAACCTGTTGTGGGCAGGGATTGTCTCTATTGCTGAATTGTACTTTCCAAGTCTTTACTACGGTGCTCTGCACACAGCAAGTACTCAATCCAATTGAATGAAAGACTATTTGTGTTTTGTTCATCCCCATGCACGGTGAGGTGCATCCTAAATCTAATGTCAGCATATCCCTCTTATATGCTTTTTTTTTACTTGAATTGCATAGAATTGATATAGTCTAATGATTTGACATTTCCTTCCATCCTCAGATATTAGATGTCACTTCTTATGCTTGAGAAATCCACCTAAGAGGGGAGGAATGAAGGCCTTAAACCACCAAAAAGAAGCAGGCCATTTTTAGCTAACCAAAGATGAAAATAAAATTGAGTAGGCCTTTCTGTATGTCAGCTGCTGCTTCATCATTCAGAAAGATGCAAGGGAAGAATAAGATTATGGACATCCTAAATGCAAACAAATGGAAAATGAGGAGCTCCTTTTATTAGCAGTAGATAGAGAGGCAGCATGGCTCAGTGGAAAGAACATGGGCTTGGGAGCCAGAGGTCATGGGTTCGAGTCTTGGCTCTTCTACTTAGCTGTGTGACCTTGGGCAAGCCACTTAACTTCTCTGTGCCTCAGTTACCTCATCTGTAAAATAGGGATTAAGACTGTGAGCCCCACGTGGGACAACCTGATCACCTTGTATACTCCCAGCACTTAGAACAGTGCTTTGCACATAGTAAGTGCTTAACAAATACTGTCATTATTATTATTATTTTGTGTGACTGTTATGTGCCTATCATTTCTGACAGTCATTGACAGCCTTCCTTGGAAAAACCTATGATAAAATCCTGATATCATCATCATCATCATCATCATCATCATCATCATCATCAGTGTTTATTGAGTGCTTAAACTAAATGTTGTTAAAATCTTGCTTGTCTCACCATAAAATTTTCAGTATAATTTCATATGCACAATGGTGCTTCCATTAATAAAGTATGGTTCCTTGCATCATCCCTATAAGTTTGTACCTCCATATACACTCATTCAGGCAGAAAAAGCTGAATCTGAATCCTTCGATCCTTGCTCCCTGAAGTCTCACTACTTCTCCGACTTCCTCTCTGCCAAGTCAAATGTTGGATCAGTGGCTTGTGTGACCTCAGATTGAATGGTCAGCTAGGCTCACTTTGTTTTGGGGTCTGTAGTGGGGTTGTGGTCCTGGCAATCATGGTGCACCCAAAGGTGTGCACAATTGGCAAAAGGGCAGGATGCTCTTTAGCCTGGGAAAGTGCAATTACAGTTGTCCTATCATGGTACTCCCTCTAGATGTCTATATTTTCATACAATGAACATTTTGTGGGGATTTTTCTCTGCCATTAGGAGTGCAGCTATGGCAGGGATCAACAGGTTCTTTAAGGACGATTTTATCATTTTTGATGGAGAAAAGGAGGGTTTTATTTCTTGGTGACACCACACTGAAAAGGAAGAGCAAATGTGAAGAGGCTCAAATGGACACAAACAGTGAGAGACAACCACTCTCCCAGCATTAACTTAGGAGAGGGAGAAAAAGGGGAAATGGAGATGGGTTGAAGGGTAGCTGGGGAAATCTGGGTAGAAGAGGCTCTTCTCTCTATGCAGGAAAAAAACCCATATTGCAAATTAAGTGTAATACAATTATAGTATTAATAATATATGAATGATTAATAATAAAAGTAATACGTTACATGTTATATATTTGGGGATTTAACCAAAAATTCAGGAATTACTTTTTGTTTACAAAATAACCTTCATGACAAACAACCCCACTGACCAAGTTAAAAAAAAATGTGGCCAGAGAATGAATTCAACTCTGTTATATTGCATTCTCCTAATCAATCAATCAATCAATCGTATTTATTGAGCGCTTACTATGTGCAGAGCACTGTACTAAGCGCTTGGGAAGTACAAATTGGCATCACATAGAGACAGTCCCTACCCGATAGTGGGCTCACAGTCTAAAAGGGGGAGACAGAGAACAGAACCAAACATACCAACAAAATAAAATAAGTAGGATAGAAATGTACAAGTAAAATAAATAAATAAATAAATAAACAGAGTAATAAATATGTACAACCATATATACATATATACAGGTGCTGTGGGGAGGGGAAGGCGGTAAGGCGGGGGGATGGAGGGGGGAGAGGGAGAGGAAGGAGGGGCTCAGTCTGGGAAAGCCTCCTGGAGGAGGTGAGCTCTCAGCAGGGCCTTGAAGGGAGGAAGAGAGCTAGCTTGGCGGATGGGCAGAGGGAGGGCATTCCAGGCCTGGGGGATGACGTGGGCCGGGGGTCGATGGCGGGACAGGCGAGAGCGAGGTACAGTGAGGAGATTAGTGGTGGAGGAGCGGAGGGTGCGGGCTGGGCTGGAGAAGGAGAGAAGGGAGGTGAGGTAGGAGGGGGCGAGGTGATGGACAGCCTTGAAGCCCAGGGTGAGGAGTTTCTGCCTGATGCGCAGATTGATCGGTAGCCATTGGAGGTTTTTGAGGAGGGGAGTGATATGTCCAGAGCGTTTCTGGACAAAGATAATCCGGGCAGCAGCATGAAGTATGGATTGAAGTGGAGAGAGACACGAGGATGGGAGATCAGAGAGAAGGCTAGTGCAGTAGTCCAGACGGGATAGGATGAGAGCTTGAATTAGCAGGGTAGCGGTTTGGATGGAGAGGAAAGGGCGGATCTTGGCAATGTTGCGGAGCTGAGACCGGCAGGTTTTGGTGACGGCTTGGATGTGAGGGGTGAATGAGAGAGCGGAGTCGAGGATGACACCAAGGTTGCGGGCTTGTGAGACGGGAAGGATGGTAGTGCCGTCAACAGAGATGGGAAAGTCAGGGAGAGGACAAGGTTTGGGAGGGAAGACAAGGAGCTCAGTCTTCGACATGTTGAGCTTTAGGTGGCGGGCGGACATCCAGATGGAGATGTCCTGAAGGCAGGAGGAGATGCGAGCCTGGAGGGAGGGGGAGAGAGCAGGGGCAGAGATGTAGATCTGGGTGTCATCAGCGTACATTCCTAAGAATGTAATACAGCGCTTTGCACACGGTAAGTACTCAATAAATACGATTGATTGATTGACTGAAAAAGGGTAACCACATGGAACTATAGCACTCACTCGACAAGCCAGAAAAATTGGCAAAGGAAAAACCTGCCCACCATATTTAGGATGGATGTCTGTTTTGAATACTGGGATGCTCTGAATTATTAATGAAAGGAAGCAGCCACAATAAAGTGTATCTGGCATAATGTTCCAACTGCTGAGCAGGGCAGGCTGGTATTGAATCATTTTAACAGATCTCTTTTAAAGGAGATAAGCTGATCAATATAAACAGATCATTTTAGGGCCAATGGCACATAGAGCTAAGGAGTTGTAGATGAGGGGACAGAATTCCATGGGAACTTTTTAGGAGTCATAAACTCTAAAACTGGAAAATTTGGCAAAGGGGACTCTCTTTTCAGACTTCCAAATTCTGCTACAAGGAGTTTAAGTCACAAGGAACCACATTCTAATGGTAACTATATGTTTCTGCTTTTGAATGAGAATAAATGAGAATTATATTAAAATTCTCAGTAAAAATGTTTATGTCTGCACAGAGTGATATGTCAGTGGAAAGACAATTCTGCTTCTCAGAAGGATTAGATGCCATTCCACTTCCTTCCAGGAATGAGGTGCTGGCTGAAATATTTTGTTTTTTATAATGTTATTACATTTTGACTAAAGTCTTGGCTTTAGCTCTCATGTTAGAACTGTGGTCATTAAAACAAACTAATGCTGAAAGGATTTTCTCTCCATTTTTTACATTCCATTAAATTACCGAACTTCCATTCAGTAAAAAAGGCACAGGTGAAATAGCCTGAGAGGTAAACTTCAGTGACTTTTGTTATGTTTCTAATAAACCTTATTGCTTAGTTTCTTTTCTTCGTTTGGGGGGAAATGTCTTTTCGTTCTGGGATAAAATTAGCAAGGGAGACTCTTTTTTTCATAAACATGTAGGGAAACGTTAGTCCTGTAGATTCTTTCTTAATGACTTCGGAAAAACTCCTCGGAGAGCTACTGTCTTGTCAACAGCCTTTATTCTTATGATTTTGAAAGGTGAATGAAGAGCATAATGAAGAAGAGAAGACTCAAAAACTTACAGACAGGAAAATCAAACTCATTGCCTAGTTGAAAGGTAATTTTGAGGCTTGTATCAGACCACTGACATCACTCTGATATGATTGCAGCTCAGGCAAACCGATGATTAGCTCAGAGGGAAGCAGAAAAAAATGCTTAAAGATGTGGTTCTTTCACCAAAGTAAAGATTATGTATAATGTGTTGAGAATTTAAAAGGCTAGAGAAGGAATTTTGCCTACATTTCTATCTTATAATGTTCTCAGGAAAAAAGAATGGTGGGGGGAAAATAAACCCTAAACACTAACTTCTTCTTCCCCAAAGAAATAATCAAGACTAGACTTAAAAGTTCTGATTTTCTGAAAGCACCTAGATCTAAGGAAGAAAATACAGATATGATATAACTGAATTTTTAGCACTGCAAACCTTTGGGGCACAACTGTATTTCCAAACAACAGTTTTCAGGTGATTTTTCTCTCAAAGACCCCACCATAACAGAGTCCCACAGTTGTTGGCGAAATCTTCCAACAATTGGACAACTCTGCTACTTCAGGGCATTTCTTTAATAAATCACCAAATTCTAGCTTTATAAGCTCTTGAATTTTAGCTCCACTCTGATGAATGCAAAAAACACAGAAATAAACAGTTAACTTTCTACATCATGAATTCAAAGCAGACAATTTGGTTATTTTGCATGAGGAGATAGGACCTCTTTTGTAAAGAGGGAATTAGAAACTGGCCTTCATGTTCAACCTAATCAATCAATGGTATTTACTGAGCACTTACTGTATGAAGAGAGCTATACTAAGTGCTTGGGAGAGTGCAATACAGTTGGTAATCATTCATTCATTCAATTGTATTTACTGAGTGCTTACTGTGTGCAGAGCCCTGTACTAAGCACTTGGGAAGTTCAAGTTGGCAACATATAGAGATGGTCCCTACCCAACAGTGGGCTCACAGTCTAGAAGGGGGAGACAGAGAACAAAACAAAACATATTAACAAAATAAAATAAATATGTACAAATAAAATAGAGTAATAAATATGCTCGAACATATACATATATACAGGTGCTGTGGGGAGGGGAAGGAGGTAAGGCGGGGGGGATGGGGAGAGGGAGGAGGGGGAGAGGAAGGAGGGGGCTCAGTTTGGGAAGGCCTCCTGGAGGAGGAGAGCTCTCAGTAGGGCCTTGAAGGGAGGAAGAGAGCTAGCTTGGCGGATGGGCAGAGGGAGGGCATTCCAGGCCAGGGGGATGACGTGGGCCAGGGGTCGACGGCGGGACGGGCGAGAATGAGGCATGGTGAGGAGATTAGTGGCAGAGGAGCAGAGGGTGTGGGCTGGGCTGTAGAAGGACAGAAGGGAGGAGAGGTAGGAGGGGGCGAGGTGATGGAGAGCCTTGAAGCCGAGGGTGAGGAGTTTCTGCCTGATGCATAGGTTGATTGGTAGCCACTGGAGATTTTTGAGGAGGGGAGTAACATGCCCAGAGCATTTCTGGACAAAGACAATCCAGGCAGTGGCGTGAAGTATGGATTGAAGTGGGAAAAAACAAGAGGATGGGAGATGGGAGTCAAAAAAGTCACAGCTCTTTTGGTACATGGAAAAAGTCTATATGCCAGTGGACTGGAGCCAATCACCTAATTAATAATTATGGTACTTATTAAGTGCTTACTTTGTGCCAAGCACTGTTCCAAACACTGAGATAGATACAAGTTAATCAGGTTGGAAATAGTCCCTGTCCCACATTACTGTTTTATAGTTGAGGCAACTGAGGCTTAGAGAAGTTAAGTGACTTGCCCAAGGTCACACAACAGTCAAGTGGTAGAGCTGGAATTAGAACCCAGGTCCTCCTGACTCCCAGTGAGATACTGCTTACTATCCAGATATCCAGGATATACTGCTCTATCCACTAAGGTATGCTGTCTCATAGTCCTTGGAATCAATCAATTGTTCAATGTCCTGTGTTGTAGTCTCCCAAGTGCTTATTACAGTGCCCTGCACATAGTAAAACCTCAATAAATGCCATTGAATGATTGATTGATTATTGAGTTTGCTGTGAGTAGAGTACCTTACTAAGCACTTGAGAGAGTACAATGCAACAGTGATGGTAGAAACATTTCCTGCCCACATGGAGCTTTCTATAGTGGCATGGCACCCTCTGGTTCTGACAAAATACAACACCTCAGCATGTAGTAAGGTGAGACATTCTTCCCCCAAGGAAGAATGAACTGACTTTCCTCCCAAGAGAAGTAATATGCCTTAAGGGAAAGAGCACAAGCCTGATAGTGAAAGTACCTGAGTTCTAATCCCAGCTCTGCCATTTGCCGGCTCTGTGCCTCATTTTCCTCATTTGTAAAATGGGGAATAAATACCTGCTTGGTCTCCCCCTTAGACCGTGAGACCCATGTGAGACAGGGATTGTGTCTGATACGATTGAATTTTATTTTTCCCAATGCTTAGCATTATTATTGTTAATAGTAATCATAATAATCCAACACAACCATTTACCTGTTGGGTCGTCTTGGGCAAGTTACTTAATGAGTAGATATCTCAAACAATCAATCATATTTATTCATTCATTCAATCATATTGATTGAGCACTTACTTTATACAGAGCACTGTTCTAAGCACCTGCCCTCAAGGAAATCCAACTTAGAATGTGAACCCCATATGGGACAGGGATTGTGTCCGAACTGATTAGCTTGCAACTACCCCAATACTTAAAGCAGTGCTTGGCACATAGTAAGCACTTATCAAGTACCATTTGATAAAGAGAGAACTTATAGCCTACTGGGTGGACACATATTACAATAAATTACAGTTGGGGAAGCCACAGAGTATTAGGATATAAACATTTGTGCTGTCAGGCTGAGGACGGGGAGATTTATCATAGTGCTTAAGGGGTTCAGTCCTAACTTCATAGGCAATGCAGAGGAGAAGGTCAATTGTGTGGAGAAATGAGGCATTAGTCAGGGATGGTCTATTGGAGGAGGTGTGATTTTAGTTGGGCTTTGAAGATGGGGAGAGTAGTAGTCTCACAGATATATAATAATAGTAATACTAATAATTGTGGTATTTGCTAAGCTTTTACAATGTGCCAAGCACTGTTCTAAGTACTGGGGTAGATACAAGGTAATCAGGTCGTTTGACATCGGGCTCAAAGTCTTAATCCCCATTTTACAAATGAGACACAGAGAAGTGAAGTGACTTGCCTAAGGTCAAACAACAGACAACTGATGGAGCTGGAATTAGAACCAATGTCCTCTGAGTCCCAAGCCCGTGTTCTTTCCACTAAGCCACGCTGCTTCTCTAGGAATGATTGATTGATTTGATTATCTTGTACCTACCTCAGGGTTTAGCCAACCTAGCAAATCCTTATTAATATCACAATCCTACTCTGCCTCGCCCTTGCACTTGGATTTCCACCCTTTATTCACCCCTGACTTATTCCTCAGCACTTATGTACATACTCACAATTTATCTATTCGTATTAATGTCTGCCTTCCCATCTATGCTGTAAGCTCTTTGTGGTACAGTTCTCTGTACCCATTAAGTTCTCAGTAAATAATAGTAATAATAATGGTATTTGTTAATTGCTTACTATGTGCCAAGCACTGTTCTAAGCACTAGGGTAGATACAAGGTAATCAGGTTGTCCCACGTGGGGCTTACAGTCTTAATTCCCATTTTCCAGATGAGGTAACTGAGGCCCAGAGAAGTGAAGTAATTGCCTAAAGTCACACAGCTGACAAGTGGTGGAGCTGGAATTAGAACCTTTGACCTCTGACTCCCAACCCTGTGCTCTTTCCACTAAGCCACGCTGCTTCTCTAGGAAGGATTGATTGATCTGACTATCTTGTACCTACCTCAGGGTTTAGCCAACCTAGCAAATCCTTATTAAGATCACAATCACTGTTATTGACAATAATAATAACTAAATAATACTATTGAAAGTAAAGAAGAAGAGATGAGCCTACCTCAAGTGGAGAATAAAGGGAATTGAGGGAGTTTGTTTTCTCACTGGACCCTTGGGAACTTGGGATGGAGCTGTTGGTTTTAATTTTCTTATTCTCCTAACTCTAGTCTATAAGACATTTTCTGAGTGCTAACTTCAGTGTGCATAAGGAGGAATATGCTGGGGGTACGGGAGGAGAGCTGATACTGTTATTCTTTTAAGATAGTAACAATTTCACTAAAAATCTTTAACAAGGGAAGAAAAATTTACATTGAAGCTTAGAGCATTATCTCTTTTTAACATGAAGGTAAGTCTGATTTCCCCAGCTTCCTCAAGCATATCGGACCCCTCCTTCAAAGCCCTCTGTTCAAATGTCACCTCTTCCCAAGAGTCATTCTTTGTTTAGTCACTTGACCTACCTGCTCATGTCATCCCATCAACCACTTAGGTTCTCATGTTATTTTTCTTTTTGTTATCTATTCACAACCATTTTCTCCCCGATAACTGCAGTACAGTCATCAGTTTATTTCTACGGTCTCCCCCTTTAGGTTATAAACTCCTCAAGGACACAGATAACATTTTTCATTTCTTTTGCATGTTCCCTAAGCATCCAGTACAGTTCTCTGCAGCAAATAGGTATTCAATACAGGTTGTAGATACCAATACTACATAACTTCTTATGCAAAACCCTACCACCATATAAGAACCCATTTACAGTATTTCTTCCAGCCAGAGAGTAAACACAGGTGAAAATAAGGAGCGGTCCTAGTAGTTTGAATAAAGTGTATTTAAATGACAAATTCTAATTTTCTAATTTACTTAACACATAACAATAGGTTTTAACCTTTTGTAAATCCCTATTCTCAAATTAAATGAGTGTATTGTTACCTGCCAGTTTATCGGCTCAGCATCTTCCAGTGAAATGATCTGTATTTTCCTGCTTCAGTTGAACTTGATTCTCTCCAAATTAGGGTCTTCCATTTGTAATACGGGGAAGCCTCCAGCTTCCCATCCTATTCCCCTGGGGAAGCTGCTACTGACTGATGCCAAAGCCAGGCCTAGATGGGAATGCTGCAGCAGCAGAGAAGCAGCATGGCCTAGTGGCAAGAGCAACATTTTGGGAGTCAGAGGATGGAGGTTCTAATCCCGGCTCTGCCTCTTGTCTGCTGCATGACCTTGGGCAAGCCACTTAACTTCTCTGTGCCTCAGTTACCTCATCTGAAAAATGGGTATTAAGGCTGTGAGCCCCTTGTGGGACAGGGACTATGTCCAACCTGATTACATATTTATTACTCTATTTATTTTACTTGTACGTATCTATTCTATTTATTTTATTTCTATTTCTATTTATTTTATTTTGTTAATATGTTTGGTTTTGTTCTCTGTCTCCCCCTCCTAGACTGTGAGCCCACTGTTGGGTAGGGACTGTCTCTATGTGTTGCCAACTTGTACTTCCCAAGCACTTAGTACAGTGCTCTGCACACAGTAAGCGCTCAATAAATACGATTGATTGATTGATTACCTTGTATCTACCCCAGTGCTTGACACTTAAATACCATAATTATTATCATTACAATGTATGAGTAGATAAAAGCCTAATGAGAGGCCAATTTTTCTAGTGAGGATCAGGTTTAGGAGAATAAATAGCTTTCGCTTTCCTTTGCACCAGCACTTCTGTGCTGTTATTTGACCAGGGATTTCCCAGGAGATGTGTCCAGACATGGTTAAGAGGGGGAACACAGTAATATTTTACCCCACCACATCCTCTCCAAGAATCTACCACTATTCCAAATCCACCACTATTACTTTTCTCTTCTTATACCCTCACATTCACCCTATTTAACGACCCACCAGGGAACTCAGCTCAAATTTTGTTATACCAACCTGCCTGATTCTTTCCACCCTAGCTCAACATCAGAACGTGATCAATTAAAAGCTGTCACCCACTGAGAAGCAGCGTGCCTTAGTGGAAAAAGCACAGGTTTGGGAGTCAGAGGTCATGGGTTTTAATCCCAACTCCACTACTTGTCAGCTGTGTGATTGTGGGCAAGTCACTTAACTTCTCTGTGCCTCAGTTACCTCATCTGTAAAATGGGGATGAAGACTGTGAGCCTCACGTGGGACAACCTGACTACCTTGTATCTACCCCAGTGCTTAGAACAGTGCTTGGCACAGAGTAAGCACATAACAAATACTATCATCATCATCATTTCATGAATTCCCAAACTAGCTGAATTATAGTCTTATGTGAAATTGACCACTTTCTCAAATACATCATTTTTCTCAATCCCTCAATAAATCAAATCCAAAATTGTGAACAATAGTGCATTGTGTTAATAAAATAGTTTAATTGTGTTACTTTGATATAGACATCTGACCAACAATAAGAACAGTCCAGAAGTACCTTCTTTCAAAGTTGATCTTGTATGTGAAACAGAAACTCCTCTAGACTGTTTGCTCCTTGTGGGCAGGGAATATGTCTACCAATTCTGTTGTACTGCATTCTCCAAGCACTCAATACAGTGCTCTGTACATAGTAAGTGCACAATAAATACCATTAATTGATTGAACAAACAGCTGCGTTAAGACTTTCTGTAACCCGCTACTATTTGGTACCCTTTTGTGAGACCTATCTTGACCCGTCAGACTAGTTTTCATTATCATTAGTACTCCGCCCCCTTACCAGAATCCAAAAGGATAATACTGAGCATAATGTGCACATTTCAACTTCTACTGAAGTAGATTATTTTCCAAAGGAAAGGCAGGATAAAGAAGCAGATCTGATAAGATAATAAAAAGTGAGAAAGTAATGATTCATCATTCACTTTGCACCAAAATAGAACCTTTTAGCATAACATCCTTTGGAATTCTAAGCAGTTTCGTTTGGGTTCAGCCTACATTGAATTATTTGGAATCAGAAGATCCACCTGAATTTCCTTTTCTATGAAGAACACATTCTAGCAGCCCTCTCATAGTTTATGAATGGTTGGGGCCATTTCAGGAGGGTATTTCTGTAAACTAAAACAAAGAGAAAAGGAGTGAATGACCCATATATTTAAAATAAAAATCAAACAGAAATCTTCCCCAAACATATCAAAGAGTTGATGTGACAGAGCCCATTTCGAAGAGAAGTAAAAGGAAATATCCTTCAACGAGAGCATATATTTATGGAGATTTTTCTTTTTTAATTTTCATCTCAAGTGAAATCTCAATATGATCAGAGTTTCTACATCTAGTTTTAGTGGCAGGACGAATCTCATAGTTGCTGGGAGAGGTTTAGCGGCAATTGGGGTGAGGAAGAGAAAGGGGGGAAGAGTAGTCATGAGGCTAGTGGTGAGGTGTGGCAGGGTCAGTGGGAGAATGGCACAGAGAGAGGAAATAGTGAAGAGACAGCTGTATGGGTGAAACACATATCCTGAGGAAATCAAACAGACCTCTGTTGTTCTCCTCACACTATGCTCTCTCTCTCTCTCTCACTCTGACCTCCCTGCTGCCCCTCCCCACAGTTTCCTTGGGACTAGCAATTCCTTTGGCCCTAAGTGTCAAGTGGCAGAAATTTGCCTAGAATTATTAGACAGAAATTTCTGAAATTCAACAAATGTATCTGAAGTTCATATTTTTAAATAATCCCTCCACCAACCCGAGAAGAGAAGCAGTATTGACTATTGAAAAGAACGCAGGACTGGGAGTCGGTGTACCTGAGTTCTAATTATGGCTCTGCCATTTATCTGCTGTGTGACCTTGGATAAGTCACTTAACTTCCCCGTGCCTCAGTTACCTCATTTGTAAAATGGGGTTTGAATCTTCCTCCCTCTGACTTAGACTTTGAGCTGTGAGACAGGTACTGTACCCCACCTGATTATCTTGTATCTACCCCAGCACTTAGAACAGTGCTTGACAAATAGTAAGAATTTAATAAATACCATTATTTACAGTCAAGAGGATCCAGGTTCTGATCCAGGCTCTGCTACTTGCGTACGGTGTGACCTTGGGTAAGTCACTTAAATTCTCTGTTCCTCAGAGATTCCATAACTGTTCTTCTTCCTACTTAGACTGTGAGCTCCATATGGGCCAGGGACTGTGTCTGACCTGACTGATGATCTGATATCTATCTGTGCTTAGAAAATGCTTAGAATAATAATAATAATAATGGTATTTGTTAAGTGCTTACTTTGTGCCAGGTGCTGGAGTGGATACACGGTAATCAGGTTGTCCTACTTGGGGATCACACTTCTAATCCCCATTTTACAGATGAGGGAACTGAGGCAAAGAGAAATGAAGTGACTTGCCCGAGGTCACACAGCAGACAAGTGGCAGAGCCTGGATTAGAACCCATGAACTCTGATTCCCAAGCCCATGCTCTTGCCACTAAGCCACGCTGCTTCTCTAATAAAATTTAATTGAAAATCCTCATCATAATGATATAATAGCCAAAAATAAATATACAGTCAGGTAAATCAACAGTACTTTGGTTTCATCTCAATGTAATAAATGTAAAATAATCCATCCTTAGTGAATTAAGATTTCACCCTACTTTGGCATTCTAGAAGTAATACCTTCATGTACTTATTAATTGGTACATTACATCCAACAGCTACTTCAGGAAAAGAATTAACTGGTGCTTATGAGCATAGTCATTATTTTCTTAAAGTCAGAACCAGTTTCTGGTTATGAATGGTTGGAGCCACTTCAAGAGGATATTTATGTATACTAAAACAGAGAGAAAAAGAGTGAATGACCCGTGTATTTAAAATAAAAAGCAACCAAAAATCTTCCCCAAACCTCAAAGCATTGATGAGACAACCATTGATGTGATGTGATAGGCATTCATCTTAATGTTTCATTGAAATATTTGTTTCAAACTAGTGTGTTCTGAGATTAGCCAACTAAGACTCAGGTACGAAAGTGGATTGGTTGATAACAACCTGTAACCACAATGGGGAAAAAGATGATTTTGCACTTACTGCTGTTCGAGGGATATTCTTTCATTTCCTCTTTGCCACTCCTAAGCTGGAGTCTGTAGCTAAGCAGCCCCATAGAATTCTCTGTGGCTGTAGAGGAAATCAATCAATCGTATTTATTGAGCGCTTACTATGTGCAGAGCACTGTACTAAGCGCTTAGTACAGTAGGAAACACTACCACTGGCCACAAGCCATCCTTCAGGTCTGAGCAGCCCTCTCTAAGAATGTGCTGCTTACTCTAATTGGGCAGCCAGTTAAAATGAGTCAATCAATGGTTTTTATTGAACACTTACTACCTGCAGAGCACTGTACTAAGCACTTGGGAGAGTACAGCAGAATTAGGAGATGCATTCCCCGATCATAATAAGCTTCAACCTAGAGGGAGCTTACAGTCTAGAGGGACCCGCATATCTTTCAGGGTGAGCAATTCATTCAATCATAATTATTGAGCGCTTACTGTGTGCAGAGCACTGTACTAAGCGCTTGATCAATGCGGTAGGGGTAGTCCTCTCATCCTGACACTGTGACATGCATCCCTGAAATCTCCTATCAGTAATGCTGTTTTCAGGTACAAAGGACAGCTGTATACATTCTGATGTTCTAGGAGGCAGTTGCCAGGATTTCCAGATAAAATCATTTGTAATATAACGAACTTCTGGTCAGGTTTCCCAGGCCTTGTGGATCAACATGTTCTGCTGATGCAGGTAGTCAAGCAGTATGGAGGTTGGATGGAGGGTGTGGGGAGACTGCCAACCAAACTGAGTTTTGGTCACAAATTCCCTAGAATTGGCCTCAAGAGGTGGCCTTAAGAAATTTTTTCTATGTAGCACTCTCTTCTGAGCAATGCTGTTAGAAGCAACATGGCTCAATGGAAAGAGCACTGGAGACAGAGGTCATGGGTTCAAATCCCAACTTGGCCACTTACCAGCTGTGTGACTTTGGGCAAGTCACTTAACTTCTCTGAGCCTCAGTTACCTCATCTGCAAAATGGGGCTCAAGACTGTGAGCCCCACGTGGGACAACCTGATGACCTTGTAACCTCCCCAGCACTTCGAACAGTGCTTTGCACATAGTAAGCACTTAATGAATGTCATTATTATTGTTATTATAAAATATTGTTATAATGTTCTAATTTGCATTTTCTCAAATTCAAGTTATGGTTTGATTAGAAAAAACAGATTTACAGAGTAGTTTGAATTCTATTCCCCAGTGAATAGGATGTTTGAGCAGGGGAGTTAAGATTAAGAACAGAATCCTAAAATCCCACCCCCAATTTTTTTTCGTAAAAGAGGCATCATTATCAATTACCTGTTTTAATTGAGTAATCACATGACAAAAATCATGTTATCATTTGATAGAGACTGTCCACATGGTTTCTTTTTAAAGTGTAATTAAATAGTTCCTTTATAACTCGTACTAGGATATATGGAAGCCTTGAATTTCCAAATATGGGACTACTGACCTGAGACTATAGTAGGATACAGAAGGAGAAATGTGTGCTTTCAAGGAGACTTAAAATTATATACTCTTACTTATGGAAAAGACTCCATGAGGTCTTCTAGTCCAGCTCTCACTTTCAGGTAGGTAGAGGACAGGTTGCGGGGGTAGAGGGGTATTATTGAAAAACCACGCCTTCAGAAAATAAGAGTCTACAGGGGCTCCTTCATATTTATTACAATTGTGCACCCAAATCAGGCAGTGCAAATATGACTTTAAGGTGATACATTTCTTAAGTGCTATGTGCCAAGCCCTGTGCTATGGGCTGAAATAGATACAAGTTAATCAGGTTGGTGACAGCCCCTATCACCCTTAGGGCTCACAGTCTAAGTCGGATGGAGAACAGGTGTTGAGTCCTCATTTAACCGAAGAGGAAACTGAGGCCCAGAGAAGGTAAGTGACTTGCTCTAGGTCACAAAGCAGGGGAGCTGGTATTAAAATCCCCATCTTCTCTCAAGCCCATGCTCTGATATGTTATGCTGCTTTCCCATTTTTTAGACAGTGTTTGTTAGGAACCCCAATCTTGACTTCCCTGAACTGTTATAGGACAAAAAGTATATTTCTTATTGAAAAGTTATTTGTAAAAACACACTTTCCTTTGATTTTTCTCCCTGTAGATTATGAGCTCCTCGCAGGCCGGGAACACGTCTTAAGTTGCTTCAGCTGTACTCACCAAGCACTTGCTTATCACTCGTAAGTACTCAATAAATACTATTACTTGCTCAAAGCACTTAGTACAGTGCTAAGTGCTTAGTACAAGGCTCTGTACACGATAAGTGCTCAATAAATAACATTGATTGCTTGATGGAAGGATTATAGTCACATCCACTATTGGCAGTTGGTGAACATGTCATTAAAACCTGAATCTAGTACGTTAAATGCTATAGGAAGTTTTATATTTCTATTGTGTGGGAAAAATTAACTGAAATTTACCTGTCTATGATGATAAAATTCCCACTTTACAAAAGGAACAAGGTCTGGATAACAAAAATATAGACGCTATCCTCATCATATAGTAAAATACCAATATATGCATGTTATGGCTTGTTTATTTTCTCTATGTCCCTTAAACAGATATTAATGAAATGTTTATGGGAAATATAATTTTCTAGATGTTTTGACTTGTTGCAATGATTTGTGTTCCACTAAATTTAAAATAATAATATTCAATTAATGTGCCTGAAAGAATCATAGTGTCTAATGAAATGATAAGTCATTCTGAAGACTGAGGGGCTGTCATCTTTCTTCTCTGTATACAGGTGGTGGTGAAGAAATCTTTTTTTACAGGTTTCCTTAATTACCAAGTTTCTTTTTTTTAAAAGAGACTAATGATCAGAATTGAAACCAATGAATAGTCCATAGTACAAGGTATTCAAAACAGAAACATTGAGCAAAATCAATAAAATCTGTGTTGTATCCTGCAACTCTGATTACTTGACTTCATATTTTATGGAATAAAACATTTCTTGACAGTCCCAGAGGGGCTTTTAATTCAGTGTTTTGATTTATAATAATTTTTGAGCATGCTGCTAGATTAGAAGTGAGGGATTTTCACCCCTACAGTCAGGTCACTGCTATTCGATTCAGGTTTAAGGGCCTTTGCCTAACATTTCTACAATGCTGGCCAATAAGCACAGATTCCAAGAAGAGACTTCATGTTATTTCCATATACAGTCTTTCTGTACTGTTCATCTGAACATATTAGATAAAAAGAAATAACACCTTGATCTTGAGGTGGGTCTCTCAACTTTCCAATCTTACAAATGTTATCCTGCAACGTTGGAGAGCTTTGTTACTGTCACTCCACAATATGAAAGACACAAACCCACCGATGGTAAATCGTAGTCCAACATTCATTTTCTGTACAAGTACTAGCATTTTCAAATCATTAATATGCTGATTAGCACATAATTTAATCAATCAATCCTTGGTATTTATTGAGTTCTTATTGTGTGCTAAGCTCTTGGAAGAGTGCTATGTAACAGAGTTGGTCGACATGTTTCCAGCTCATAAGGAGCTTACAGTTTTGAGGGTAACAGAGACATTAAAGCAGTTGTAGTAGTGGTGAATAGGTGTTTGATAAGCATTGTTAGAATTACCCTTTGCCACCCTTAGGCCTTAAGTTTACTGTCTCCCATTGGACTCAGTATATTGCCGCCTCCTGATTTCTAAAGGAAGAAAAATGATAATGTCACAACCGTGGCTGTGTCTTTCCCAGTGCTAGATCAGTTCCAAGCCACCTCAGTTACACAGGAATCTTACTACATTGGTTACAGTACCGAAATCTACTCATTGAGTTTGAAGGATACACACGCCATACTTGCCGCAGTGACATAAACATTTTTATTTACTTATTTTCCCCCAAAAAGTTTCCATTCTCTCCAAAATGTTCCACTTGGCTATGTTCTATAGGGCTCAGTGGGGAATCCACCACTTCCATTAAATATGATTGATAGTACTGAGGCAGCCTTCGAGCATTCAATTTACCAATGGACCCCAGTAGCCTGAGTGAATCAACAGGCTTCCCAAAGTTAATTGTTAATTCTTTCCCTAATGTTAGGACTAGGAAGAGAGAATGAGTATGGTAAGAGCATGGGCCTGAGAGTTAGAACTGGATTTTAACTCTGGTTCTGCCACTTTCCTGTCATATGGCTGTTGGCACATTCCTTCACTTCTCTGTACCACAATTTCTTCCTCTGTACAATGGAGATTCGACAGCTGTTTTCTCCCTCTCTCAGACTGTAAGCCTCATGTAGTACAGGAACTGTGCCCAAACTAATTATGTTGTATTTAACCCAAAGCTTAGTTCAGTGCCTGACACAAATATGACACGCTATAATTATTATTAGGTTTATCTTACCTACCAATTTCCTTCTTTCCCTCCACCCCTTGATATTGCTTACCTAATCATTTCAGCTGCCTTAGAAGGTTGCCGATTCACTGAACTATCACTAGAAAAGCATCACGACAAATGTTTCACAGGAGAAAGGGAGATGATTATCAAACAAAATGTAGCTGTCGGTGAACACTGAGGAAGATGCATCTGCTAAGCAAGACATTTTCATTCTCAGTCCTACAAATTCTAGCTTCAGGGAACAACATACTTTCAAGGAGTAGAAAAGTAAAAGTGTTTAAACGTTTAAAATACATTTTATTTTCATATTTCAAGAAGACAACCGAGTGCAAAAGTCGGTTACCGACATAGGGTGTTGAGATTCAAACCAAAACAAAGTGCTTATACACATCAATGTATATGATTAGCCACATAGTTTTCTAGTGAGAGACTATGATCAAGCACACATACAATAACATTTATACATACACGTGCTATACATACATACAGAAATGGGTGAAAATACATATACATGTACATAGAGAGAGTATACATACAAATACAGTAAGTGCAATATACTGGGTAAGGCTATATTAATCAAATGATTCCCATGAAATCATGGTAACAATGAATGTAAAACTCGGATGGTTTATGAGGTAATTCTCAAATGTCTGAAAAATCTTCTTCAGAGTATTCCCTTATTATATAACCTGTATTCTACAGATCGTACATACAGCTTTAAAACAAAATTATACAGAACAATACATCCATATACCAAAATGCAAGATGAGGAATTTAAGAAAATTGGCATGTAAAATTAACAAGAAAAGGGTATTTTGTCTCTCCCCATATACAAATCCAAATTTACGTGGATTTCAACTTCATCCTAGGCTTTGTTTTTTTAAATGTGAAAGATTTATAAAAAAAAAAAAGTTTTGCCCTAAGTAAACCATAAATAAATGCGGAGAGAAAATAGGAAAATCACATGATTAAAAACAAAAAAAATTGGAAGGCACAACATATTTTAATAACAGTGATAACATCAGAAAAAGTAAATTCAACAACACATACTGGTGCAATTTTTGGCATTAATGTGACTAAAAGAATCGTTTGCATTAATAATCTCAGAATTGGTTTCAAAGTTAATTTAAGGTTTTTAATGAGTTATTTATACTATAACCAGAAGACTATAAAGAGATAGTCCCTGAAGCAGCAAGGAGTGTTACAAGACAAAATGAAATTAGAGTAAGCTTACTGGTATTTAGGCTTAACCATCTGTTTAACTAGTTTGAATGACCATAAATTTCCAATTTTATTTCTTTATAAAAAATTTTAATCAAGTACACTGATCTATATGCAGCAAAAATGGAGAACTAGAGGTCACACAAAATATTTGTTCTTGCTTTGTTGGCAAACATAGGATTTGTATGAATTCAGAATAATATAAGCCCAGGAATTTTTATTCAACCTATTAACCCAATACAAATCCAAATTTGACAAACCTTAGGATGACAATATGAAAGTCTTTTCCTCACTAATATACACCTACTTACATATTATTAAATAGATGGAGATGTAAAACACCATAAGCATGGCTTATAGAATAAGGCAGTTATTATTTCTAAGGCAATGTCACTTTGAACACCCTCAATCAGAATCCCATTAAAACTCCAGCCTCATCTCCACTAAAATCCTCCAAACATCATTTCTCCATGATACTGTCTTCCAGGGAGCCACCAAGACACTAAGGATGCCCAGGAAAATAAAAAAATCAAACAAAGACTGTTCGAGGCAAGAGAAAACAGAAACTGCCTGGATCAAAACAATTACTACACCAACAGTTCCTTGCAAAAGATCATGGCTTAAAACCAAAGTGAGGCTTACAGAAAACTGTATCTAGATATGCAAATCAAGTTGAGAAAAATGTCAGGCAGTGGGTTGCCAAAGCAGAAGGTATCTTAGGCTAAGCAGACTACCACCAAACTAGGAACTGCTACCCATCTTTTTAAAACGCTGTTCATGTTATCACGACACCTCCGAAAAGTGAAAATGGCTCTAGCCTCATCAAATTTCCAAGATTCTCCTCAACGCTATTTTTACTACTGAAACTGGCACCCTTCAAAACATAGAAAACCCTCCAAAATGCAAAGAGAAGGCATTAACCTATTGAGGAAGTTCCTACAGTAGTCTGATCCATGAAAAATGGTAAAGTACAGAGTCTTGATGGCAAACTAGTTGAGAGCTGTAATGTGGGGAGAAATCTCAGCTTAAAGACTTAAACGGGCTCTTCCTCAACACTTGGAACACTGAATTCCACCTGATCTCAAATATGTCACCACCACTATCATCCTCCTCTTCTGAAAGCAAGGTGGAAGATCAATTGCCTGAGCATAGGGGGTCTCATTATTTTTCATTGCCAGTATGATCCTTACTAGAGAACACCTGATTCAACTAATGAAGAATGATCCAGAATCACAATATGGCTACTGATCACAGCTGGCCCAGACAACAACACATCAGAAGGAAAAAAAAAAATGCAGCAATCAGTTCCAATGCCCCATTACAATTTTCATAGACCTTGTGAAAAGATATGACACCATATGTAGATTTGGACCCTGGAAACTGCTTAGAAAACATGTCTTCCTTGTGAAGTTCATTAAGATTTTGAAACTAATTCATGATGGCAGGGCTGGTCTTGCTAGGGTTGCCCTGTCTGATGTTTCCCACTGCCAGTCGAGTCAAGCAGGGAGGCAAAGTGGGCCTGATCACATATAATTAAATCTACATTCCATACACTTTACTCAAGGCATGTTGGAGGATGCAACCAGACCTAGATGCAGATTTTCAAGATTGCTTCAAAACATCATGATTCCTCTGCCAATTCAAGAGACTTCAAGCATCACCCAAAATCCTAGGGACAGGCATTCAAAAATTGTGATGTGCAAATGACTGTGTGTAAATCTCCCCCAGCCTCTTGCAACCAAGAAAGAATGTGAATAGTTGTAAAATACTTTGCTAAATCACATGTGGGAGGGACAGGTAGGTAGTCTTCTAGCCTGAGAATGAAGATAGCAGGATATCCAAAGGACTGCTGTACTGAGATCTGAAAGCCAGGAGGACAGAGGAAAACTTTTAAGGACACAGTAAAGCAAACAGCATTGCATCCCAACTGAAAATGGAGAGCCACTAGCAGAGGGGAGAGCAGGATGGAGAAATGATCTTAAGAAAGGAGTGGTTCTTTTTGAACAAAGGAATGAGAGAAATAGGCAGTAGAAAAAGATGCCAGGTCTTGTGATTGGCAAGCTTGATAAGTACCAAGAGATAGCCTTTTTGTGTCCACAATGTGGCTGGGGCTCTAGGCCTTGTATTGTCCTTTTCTTTCTTTCCTTTCTTTCTCTCTCTCTCTCACACATATGTAAAACCAGCTCACTAGCTGGTATCTTTTCTAAATTGAACCATTTCCCTGTGAAGTGCATAGGATCAAAGTTTCAAGGCAAATCAAGCCATGAGGAGGTTGAATTTGTTTACACCCCATTAAATTTCAATTTCCTGATTTTTAGGAAAGAGCAAGATTTCCATTGTATTAAAGAGTTCCAGTCAACATAAGATCTATGATTAGTGACCCGTAAATAAAATCATAAGATTTCCACTTCAGGAACTTGGCATCATCCTCCCATCATTTCCCTCTACCAGCTATAGAAAAATAAACAAGCAATCTGCTGGGCTGATGCTCAGTTTACTGCTAGTCTCTCAGAGAAAATTGTTCATCCATAATGTGCCTCAAAAATGATAACCATCTTTAAAGGTGTCAGACACAAGCTAATATTCATATATGCATGATATATTCCAACTTAAGGAAGAAATAGCTTATTTCCAAAATGTGAGCAGGAACTCTGCTTTCTTTCTTCTTTTAAAATCCCACAATAACAAAATGAAAGAGTCTGGGGTTTATAAATGAGCACAATAGTAAATTCAGTTTACCTAGATGTCAGGCAAACTGTAGTATAAAATTCTCAAGGATTTAATAGAGAACAACAAAATTTGCCAAAAAAACTGGATGTTTTAATTTCATCTTGAGAGTGAAGAGAGAACTGCCAAAAGACAATATAATGTACTTCGCAAACCACACTTTTTAATTTCCCCACACACTAATGGTAAATAAAGTACTCTTGCCAAGTATTAGAATGCAAAAATTAAAAAAAAGTTTGCAAATTAAAAATAGAGAAACCCTAAAGTACAGAGTGATGATATTTTCTCAGGTTCAAAGTATATAGGGAATGAGAACAAGCATGGTCAGGAAGGAGAGGAAGGAGGGAGAAACAGACAGGAGAGAGAGAGAGAGAGAGAGAGAGAGAGAGATTCACCTAGATAGGGATGACAGATCCACACAGAAACAGGAGAGACAGACCTATACTGTAATGAGGATAATGTAAGGTTACATTTGTTTCCATTGCCATCTGTGCAGCAAGTCCACCCTGGACTGGCATGGGAATTCTGATCTGAGTTAGGAGCAGCCAGCAATATTAGGAGGAGACAGAGATGGCACAGGAAGGAAAGAGGGTACTTGTTCTCTGCTGCCCTTTGAATTCCTCCTCCTCGTCTCTTTCCCTCTCTTCTACCTCTATTTTCTCTCTCACAGTCTGCTCTCCACTCTCCTCCTCTCCTTTACTCTTATGCCCTTGCTGATTTCCTCATTCCTCTTTTCCTGTTCCCTCTCCTAATTTGCGCCCCCTCTTTGCTCCCATTCAATTTGGGTCCATCACAATCCAGTTTCCTTTGCCCTGCTCTCAACATTTTACCCCCAATTGGCCTTAGCACCCAAAATGAAAAGCAAGCACAGTGATTTTTGTGAAGGGACCAACCAGGAAGCAGATGAAGGAAAAGACTGGAGACCCCTGAAAGAGGGAGAACGTGCAGCCAAGCCAGAGAAATGGCAAGAGCACCAGGATGATTGTTCACAAGCAGGCAAACTTACAGCTGCTGGATGATTACCACCTGAGGAGATTTCCAGCCACTATAAACTCAAATCCACAGCCACCCATGAGAGGGCTACTAGCATGGCAGAGACTGGCAATTAGTCCAGTATCTGTGTCACCTTGCAGAAGTGCTACTGCTCTTTTGGAGATCAGGAACCAGTGTTTCCAGACAGCAGTGGTTGATGCCAGATGAAAGTGAACATATAATTAGAGTGGCCACTGATGGCCTTCCAATCCACAGGCTAAGAAGATGCACAGAAGGGTTTGTGCTTTACCGGTTATGTGAAACATAAGGTGGTGAAGCCATGGATGGGCACCTCTTTCCAGAAATATGACAATTTTAAACAGTCCTTGAGGATTTCTCATTTGCAGGTAATCCTGACCTCCTCACTGCTCCAGAGTTTCTGCATTTTCCTCCCAGTTCAGTGTTAAGTCTGCACAGGGTCTGAGCTGTGGAATTTAGTGGCAGGAACTGCAGCAGGATTTTATCCTGAAAATCTAAAAAAGGACTTAAAAGTATCTATATTGGAACTTAACAGGGGAGAGGTAGCAGAAAACCTGTCTATCCAGTAGCAAACTGGATGACTGGCTTTTCTTTCTTTCACATGATGCCATATGATCTACTCAAATCCTTGCAGTGTCTGTAGCCTCTGCTAAACATCTAATCAATCAATCAGTGGCATTTATTGAACACTTACTATGAGCAGGGCACTGTACTAAGCACTAGGGAGAGTACAACACAACAGAATTAGTGGACACGTTCCCTGCCCGATGTTAATAATTGCTTAGTAGACAAAACAATATTATTTGAAATGAGAATCTATATTGCATATTACCATAATTATTAAAAAAAGATTACTTACAAAATTTAGTGGGAGACTTCCATTTAATATTTGCGCTGGAAAATGACCTGTTTATGGTTGGTGCTTTATCAAGTGGTCATATTTATCTTTTGAGGGCATTTTACAATTTGCTTTGATTTTAAAGTTCTTCTTAGACAAGAAACCAAGCTTTCAAGCTAAAACTAAGACTAATACAATGTCATTCATTCTTTCAGAATTAAGTGTTTCCTGTTGAATTCTTCCAAAAGATTACAGCATTTTTAGAGCTTGCTGACAATAGTGTTTCTTGCATGTGTAAAGCATATTTAAAATAGATCAATGGCACCACTCTGTGGCAAACTGTGGCTATAATAATGAACAAGGAACTTCCTTGACTATAGAATGGATTCTACTTCCTGCCCTCCTCTAAGCCTGAGCTTTTTGGCCTTGTTTCCAATCCAAAGACTTGGGAATTACTAACTAGAGATATTTATTAGAATTTAACCTGCTTTGTCTCTAAACAACTCATGGAGAAAGGCAGGAGATCCAAGGATTACCCTTCCTAGGTAGTCATATAGAAATGTTCATTCAATTATTTATTATGACCACAGGGGCTGTAAATATTTCTATATTTGTCTCTCCCATTAGAGTGTAAGATTCTTGAAGACATAGAATGCATAGAATGCATCACTTGTTTGTTTTATGATACTTGTTAAGCATGTACTATATGTCAAGTATAGGTACAAGTTAATTAGGTCAGACACAGTCCCTATCAATCAATCGTATTTATTGAGCGCTTACTGTGTGCAGAGCACTGTACTAAACACTTGGGAAGTACAAGTTGGCAACATATAGAGACGGTCCCTACCCAACAGTGGGCTCACAGTCTAGAAGGGGGAGACAGAGAACAAAACAAAACATATTAACAAAATAAAATAGAATAGATATGTACAAGTAAAATAAATAAATAGAGTAATAAATACGTACAAACATATATACATATATACAGGTGCTGTGGGGAAAGGAAGGAGGTAAGGTGAGGGGGAGGAGGGGGAGAGGAAGGAGGGGGCTCAGTCTGGGAGGGCCTCCTGCACGGGGCTCAAGTCGTAAGTGGGAGGGAGAACATATTGAATCCCCATTTTACAGTTGAGGAAACTGAGGCACAGAGAAGTTAAGTGACTTGCCCAAGGTCACACAGCTAGCATTTGGCAGAGCAGGGCTTAAAATCCAGGTCCTCTGACACTCAGACCCGTGCTCTTTCCACTAGGCCACAATGCTTCCCTTTATCTTATACTTTCCAAGTGCCTTATAGTCCTCTGCACCAAGTGAGTGCTCAGACAGTACATTCTACTACTGTTACTGCATGATCCAAGTCTAGACAGGGAATTACTGTCCTGTCTGCATCAAAAATTCAGGGATTTGACCCAACCCCCTCATCTTTTGTGAGATCCAAAAGGTCCTTTCCTGTTTTCCAGGGAGGAGATATCTGGGACTCACAGAGACACAGTGGTTCATTCAGGCACTCTTATTAGCCTAGTGGTTGACAGGATCAATCAATCAATCAATCGTATTTATTGAGTGCTTACTGTGTGCAGAGCACTGTACTAAGCTCTTGGGAAGTACAAGTTGGCAACATATAGAGACAGTCCCTACCCAACAGTGGGCTTACAGTCTAAAAGACTAAAAGGATCAGGTAAGAAGTGCAGGCCCCGTGTTTTGTGGACTCCTGAACATCCTCAATATTGCTTGTGAGAGGTTTGTCTTCTCTACAGCGACTTAGCAGAGTTGCCTAGTGGTTAGAGCAGGGCTCTGAGGCAGAAGGATCTGGGTTCTAATCCCAGCTCTTCCACTTGTCTGCTGTTAGCTTTGGGCAAATCACTTAACTTCTCTGTGCCTCTGTTACCTCATCTGTAAAATGGGGATTAAGACTGGGAGCCCCATGTGGGACAAGGACAGTGTCCCACCTGATTATCTTGGGTCCTACCTGTAGTTTATTTATATTTATGTTTGTCTACCTCTCTAGACTGTAAGCTCATTGTGGGCAGGGAATGTCTTTGTTTACTGTTATATTGTACTCTCCCAAGCATTTAGTACAGTGCTTTTCATGCAGTTAAGCATTCCATACAGATAACTGAATGAATGAATAAAAGTCTACCCCAGTACTTAGTAAAGTACCTGCCATACTTAATACCATTTCAAAACATTTGAAGCTCTTGGATTTTTTAAAATTACATTGCTGATACTCATTAATCTTTAATCAACACTAAATAATCCCAGTTTCTCTCATCCATCCCCATTAGACCTCTTACTTTAGCTTAGGTAAAAAAGACTAATCACCTTAAGCATGTTGTGGACAGGGAATGCATCTGTTATATTATTACATGGTACTCTCCAAAGCGCTTAGTCCAGTGCTCTACACAAAGTGCTCAATAAATATGGTTGATTAATTAAAGATTGTTATTACTCACCCACAGCCATTATTACCTGCAGTTATCAGACTCCTACTCTCACTCCCCATGGCTCTTCCTCTACTGATTGGTTTATTGCCTCTCATCTTTAGCAGCTGCACCATCCCCGGCAACAAAATGAACTCCTAGAAACATAGTGTACATGGGAAACCACTTCTTCACCTACTTTCCTAACACAGTTAGGCAACCCTACCATCTTACCCATCCCTGAAGCCCATAAACCTGGTATTATCTTTGACTTACACCTCTTTCAATTCCTATATTCAGTCTAAATCAAACATACTCCTTACCTTCAGCTTTAAAGCAGTCAATCACGTTGCCCCCACCTTCCTCATCTCAACAATCCTCTACTGCAGCCCAGCCTGCACAGTTGGCTTCTCTAATGCCAACCTACTGGCTGTACCTCGACCTCTTCTGTCTCACTGGCCACCTCTCACCCACGTCCCACCTCTGTCCTGGGACACCCTCCCTTTTCACATCTGACAGTCAATCACTCTTCCCCCCATTCAAAACCTTATTGAGGGCATCTCCAAGAGGCCTTCCCTTTTTCTTTTCTTCCACTCACTTCTGTGTCACCCTGAGTTGCTCCCTTTATTCATCCCCCTCCAAGCCCCACAGCACTGATATACCAATCTGTAATTTATTTATATTAATATCTGTCTCCCCCTATATTCTGTAATCTCATTGTGGACTGGGAATGTTTCTGATATATTTTTATATTGAACTCTCCCAAGCACTTAGTAAGGTACCCTGCACACAATATGCACTCAATAAATATGATTGATTGATAAATCATGTCAAATTTTCCTCCACCACACTGGTTCAGGCCCTGGTCTTATTCTGGCTGGAATATGGTAACAGCCTTCTCAGTGGTCTCCCTGCCTCCAGTTTCTCCCATCTCCAGTCCATATATCACTCTGTTTTCTGGAACATCTCACCACACTGGCTTTCAGGTCATGTTTCCCCACTCCTCAAAAACCTTAACAGCCTTTCTTTCTCACTACACCCCAGCTGACCATTTTTGTTCCTCTCAAGTTAACCTACTCACTGTGCCTTGCTCCAATCTCTCTCTTGAACAGAATCTCCTTCCCCTTCATATTTACCAGACTATTGCCCAAAGCAGGAACGCTTTCCCAATTAATTTCTATCTCCAGGTTACATCTATCCAACAAACTCCTTCACAGTCTTTACCAACTATTCACTTACATACTCATGACCACCTTTAGCTCTTCTCTAAAAACAGACCTATGCACCCTCATTTACATATATACTTTTCCTTCTTCCTTCTATCTGTAAATAATTTTAATACCTGTCTCGCACACTCTATTGTAATTTCCACCTCAGTCTTATGCCTTCTACTTCTATTGTACTATCTCAAGCATTTAGTGCAGTGCTCTGCACATAGGTTTTCAATAAATATTATCAAGAATGGTTTCTGGTACTCAAAATGAAACCTTACTTCAAAGTCATTTATCATTGAACCTGCAAATTCCTTTGTAATAACTTCACTTCAGGTATTTAGGTGTAAATTTTTCCTCAGTGTTTCTTACTGTCTTCATCTCTACTTCCCCCATTATACTGTGAGCAAGGGTCAATATCTCCCAGTTCTTGTGTATTGTATTCTACCAAGCACTTAGCGAAGTACTCTTTGCACAGTAAGCACTCAATGAATGCCACTGGTAATGTGTCCATTATATTGTTGTGTTGTACTCTGCCAAGGGCTTAGTACATTACTCTGCACACAGTAAGCACTCAATAAGCGTGATTGATTGATTTCCCAAATACAGGTTTTCCCTGTCTCTAGGAATTAAGTTCTTTGAGAGAATCTGCAGTTGGCAAACCTTCAATTGGTTAAAATCAAAAGCTTATGGAATAGAGAGACTTAGGTATGCTAAATGTGTGGAAAACAAACTAAAAACATTTAAGCCTGTTTCTGACTTGCCTCACTGTGACGTTTCTCCGGCATTGGTATTACCTTCAGTGTCTCTGATACTGTATCAGTCATTCATTAGTATTACAGCACAGTACAATCCCATACTCAGGTAGCATAAAAAGACAGTGTTATCCATTGCCAAGGTATCCACCTCCAGGGAAAACTACACATCATGGTAACCAAAGTGGTTTCCATAAAATTGAACATGGATACGCAAATCTGAGGTTTGGAAAAAGGCTTACTGAACTAATAAAAGAAATAATGGAAAGGCATGAATCAACCTAAAAAATATATCGATATTGTATGTTTTCTATCCTTCATGCTTGCACGTAAATTATTTCTATGTGAAATAGAGATCATTTAGATATAACAGCAATTCACACTACCATGATAAAATGAAATTGCATCTTATTAGTATTTCTCCTTAACTTACACTTACAAAATGGCTATAGCTGATGTCCAAAGCAACAAACTAGAAGAAAAGTAAGAGAAAAATCATATGACTTCTCTATACACATTTTAAAACTTACTATAGCTTTGAATTTGTTAAAAAGTATTTGCGTTTTAAATCCTGTATCGCCCTCTACTGGTGAAGAACATTTTTTCTCAATGGCTATCGAATGTACTGCAAAACACAACTGAATTTTCAAATGAAACTTTAAATCAATCAATCAGTGGTATTCATTGTGCACTTACTATGTGCAGAGCACTGCACCAAGCTCTTGGAATACTTCAATACAAGAAAATTATTAATTAGCAGACATATTCCCTGCCCATAATGAGCTTAAAGTCTAAAGAGTAGTATTATTGGAAAACCATATTATTTTAAAAATATATTTTTGCATTATGAATATGAAGATTTGCCCTCTTCTGATTCCTTTCAGCAATAGATTCTCCAGTTTCCACAGACTAGATAGCTGAACTCCTCACCTTCCCACCCAAACACTATTCTTCCTCTGACTTTCTCTTTACTTAGTACAGTGCTCTGCACACAGTAAGCGCTCAATAAATACAATTGAATGAATTACTGTAGATGACATCACTATCCTCTCTGACTCAAAAACCTGCTAACTTGGCATTTTCTCCACTCATGTCTCATTCGATCCATATACGCAATCCTCCACCAAACCTGTTGGTTCTACCTTCATGATATCACTAAAATCTGCCTTTTCCTTTTCATCCAAACTGCTACCATACTGATTCAAGTGTTTACCACATCCTGCCTTGACTACTAATGATAATAATTCTGGTATTTGTTAAGCACCTTCTAAGAGCCAGGCACTGTACTAAGCACGGGAGGTAGATACAAGGTAATCAGGTTGGGCACAGTCACTGTCCCACATGGGGCTCACAATCTTAATCCCCATTCTACAGATGAGTTAACTAGGCACAGAGAAGTGACGTGACTTGCTCAAAGTCACTCCGTAGACAAGTGGTGCAGCCAGCATTAGAACCCAGGTCCTTTTGACTCCCAAGCCCATGCTGTATCCACTAGGCCTCGCTGCTTCCCCAGGCCATGCTTCTTATTTCTCCTTGCCTCTTGACTGAGATCTCTCGCCTCCTCTCTGAATCTACCTCTTGCACCTGTGCTTCTGAGCCCATCCCTTCATACCTTTTAAAAACATACCCCCAACCCTCTTCTTCCCTCCTTGATTGCCATCTTCAGCAGATAACTTTCCAATGGCTGTTTTCAAATAAACTTAGGTATCCCCTATCCTAAAAGAAGCCCCCTTCCTTGACCCGATGTCTCCCTCCAGTTATTGCCCCATTTCCCTCCTACCTTTTCTCTCCAAACTTGTGAGAGACTAGTTTACACCCACTAATTCCACTTCCTCTACTCCAATTCTCTCCTACATCCCCTCCAATCTGGCTTTCACCCCCTTCACTCCACAGAATCAGCCCTCTCTAAGGAAATTAATGACCTTCTCGCCAACTCTAGTGACCTCTACTCTATCCTATCCCCTCTAAGGGTTGCACCTGGAGAGTTTCCAGTACTCTACCAGTCTCGGCTATGGGAGGAAGAGTCAAGCAGAGGCGTACCCATTCCATTCCAAGCTTGGATAGTGGCTAGCAAGTGTAAGGCAATCTGCTACAAGTTAGAACTCACCTGTGCTGGGCAGCAGCAGCATGGGAGAGACTCGAGGGCAGAGACTCAAATTGACTGCGTGGAAGGAGGCTATGGTAAACCACTTCCATATTTTTACCAAGAAAACTCTATGGATACACTGACAGAACAATTGCAAATGGAGGTGATGAGTTCTGGGAGAGATGTGTCCATGGTATCGCTATGGGTTGGAGATGACTCGATGGCATAAGACAAGACAAGACTCTATCCTAATCCTCCTTGACCTGTCAGCTGCCTTCAACAGAGTAGATCACCCCCATCTCCTTGAAACTCTATCAAACCTTGACTTCACTGACAGTGTCCTCTCTTGGTTCTCTTCCTATCTCTCTGGCTGCTCCTTCTCAGTTTCTTTTGCCGGCTCCTCCTCTGCCAGTAGTTGTCTCTCAAGACTCAGTTCTAGGTCCTCTTCTATTCTCTATCTACACCCACTCCCTTGGAAAACTGATTTGCTCCCATTGTTTCAACAACTATCTCTTAGCAGATGATTCCCAAATCTACATCTTCAGCCCTGACCACTCTCCTTCCCTGGAATCTCACATTTTCTTGTGCCCTCAGGACATCTCTTTCTGGATGTTCTGCAGGAACCTCAAATTACACATGTCCAAAATTGAACTCATCTTCCCACACAAACCCTGTCCTCCTCTTGTATTTCATATTACTGTAGATATTATCATTAACCTCTCTAACTCACAAGCCAATTGTCCTCCCCTCATCTCTCTCATTCCACCCACATATTCAATCTGTCACCAAATCTTGTCGGTTATATCTTCACAACATTGTTAAAATACTTCCATTCCTCTCCATCTAAACTGCTGTCATGCTGGTCCAAGAACTTATCATATCCTGCCTTGACTACTGCATCTGCCTCCTTGCTGACCCCCTGTCTCTCCCCACTCCCATCCATATTTCACTCTGCTGCAGGGATCATTTCTCATCAAAAACATTCAGCTCACCCATCCTATATCACCTCACTCATCTCCTATTTCAGCCTTGCCTGCACCCTCTGCTCTTCTAGCACCATCATTTCTATGTCCCAATCTTGTCTATTTATTTCTTAGACAACCCTTTCCCACATCCTCCCCCTCCACATACTCCAGACCACCACTCTCCCAACCTTCAAAGCATTATTAAGATCACATCTCCTCTGAAAAGCCTTCCCTGATTAAACCCTCTTTTCCCTGGCTTGCTCTCCCTTCTGCTTCATCTATGCACTTGGATCTGTGACCTTTAGGTATTTGATATTCACCCCACCCCCAAAGCATTCTGTACGTATCTTTAAATGATATTTCATAAATTACTTATTTATATTAATGTCTGTCTTTCCCCCTGAACTGTAAGCTTGTTATGGGCAGGGAGTATGTCTGCAATTCTTTTGAATTTTGCTCTCTCAGGCACATAGTACAATGCTGTATATATAGAAAGTGCTCAATAAATACCTTAAATAATTGATCAATTTAGTACTACAACCCAGCTCACACACTTCACTCCTCTAGTGCCAAACTACTCACTGCTTTGATCTCATCTGTCTCCCAGTCCACCCTTTGTCAATGTCCTGCCATTGTCCTGGAACTCCTTCCCCATTGATATCCAACAAATTATCGCTCTCCCCACCTTCAAAGCCCTCCTAAACTCACATCTCTAAGAATTTGTCCCCAAGTCTTCATTTCCCCAATTTATCCTCCTTTCCTCATTACTTATCCATTTCATATTTACCCCACCTGCAGTACTATACACATATCCTTAGACTCTGATGTCTCTCCTATCTATAATTTATTTTAATGCCTGTCTTCCCATCTAGATTGTAAACACCTTCTGGACAAGAATCACTTCTACCAAATCTAATAATAATTATTATTACGGTGTTTTTGTTAAGCGCTTACTATGTGCCAAGCCCTGTTCTAAGCGCTGGGGTAGATACAAGGTAATCAGGTTGTCCCACGCGGGGCTCACAGTCTTAATCCCCATTTTACATATGAGGTAACTGAGGCATAGAGAAGTTAAGTGGCTTGTCCAAAGTCACACAACTGACAAGTGGTGGAGCCAGGATTAGAACCCACGACCTCTGACTCCCAAGCTCGTGCTCTTTCCACTAAGCCACGTTGCATCTAGTTTTGTATGCTCCCAAGTGCTTAGTCCAATGTTCTACACACATTAAAGACTTAATAAATAGCATTGATTAATGATTGATTGGATTGCCCAGTGTCCAGACATCTTTAAAGTCTGGGAATATTGTGAGAGCCACCCCCTTGGCCACTCCCACATGTCTAAATTTTTCAGCCCACGGATCATTTCAAGCTGTCGCTGAAGGTCTCCACTGAAGCAGTTAGAGACATTGTCACTATCGTCTCCTGCCTGCTTTCTTCTGGGTCCTTAAGAATCAGGCCTTGGAGATACGAGTAGTGTGATGGGGATTGGAAGGTTAAAAGGCTACTGGACACTGCAGTGGTAACTCTGAACAGAGACTTCCTACAAAAGAACAGCAAGTTTCTCACGTCTCTTCTTGACCCAGGCCTCTTGGCTGGCTTCTTGGCCTCTGCTCACATGCTCGCCATGCCTGGATGGTTCTCAGACAGGCCAAAAATACAGTAGATTTTTAAATCTCACGAAGAAATGCACATCATGCAAGCTATAAACCACAAACTCATGCAAAGGGTTTGTATCAAATCCTTTGACACAAAATGGGAAGCAGATATTGTTATACCTCGATTGCTATTCCTCGATAGATGGCAGTGGTGCCTTGTCAGAAACATTTTTCAACTTGCCCTTTAGAAATTCAGCTTCTTTAGCAGTGTTTTTAGCTCTGGTATAATTTTATGTAATGGTGAAATCCTGATGTAAGCTTGCTTATTTTCCTTTTAACAATGGGTGAATGGTGAGTATTCAGAAAAACTCTGGCTGTACTTAAGTGTCAGAGTCTTTCTGGCACCTAACGAAGGAATACAATCCAGAATTTTGAATTCTGTACTCATTATTAATGGAAAGCTTCTAAGTATCAAACACTACGGCATGGACAAGTTCATCCAACAAGAAATCTCCTTTCCTCAGGATCAATCAATCAATCGTATTTATTGAGCGCTTACTGTGTGCAGAGCACTGTACTAAGCGCTTGGGAAGTACAAGTTGGCAACAAATAGAGACGGTCCCTATTCAACAGTGGGCTCACAGTCTAGAAGAAGGATGAGCTATTACCACCATATCTGTCAATGAAAATAATAAATATGATGGCATTTGTTAAGCACTCACTATGTGTCAAGCACTGTTCCAAATACTGGGGTAGAAACAAACTATTCAGGTTGGATACAGTCCCTGACCCACATAGAGCTCACAGTCTTAATCTCCATTTTACAGATGAGGAAACTGAAGCCCAGATAAGTGAAAGGATTTGCCCAAGGTCACACAGCAGACAATTAGTGGAGCTGGGATTAAAACCCAGGTCCTTCTAACATCCAGGCCCGTGTTCTATCCACAATGCCATAAGCTTTCTGAGTGGAAAACAAAGAAAATAAAAGATGATCAATGTAAAATTGAGGTGATAAAACTTGGCTTGAACATTTGACTCAGAGGAACTGGTTGCTCTCCTTTGGTACACAGTGAAGTCATAGCTGAATAAATATTGGGGTACCCGGGGTAATGTTACTGACTGAATCACAGTGGGTCAACCATTTGAGTTGTGATAAACCATCAGATCCCTTTTACCCTCTGGGAGGTTTACTTTCATCTTAAATATATCATTAGAATCCAGACTGGCCCAGGCAGATGACCTGTAATAGTTAAATTACAGGGCATCCACCAACCTGCTTAACAATGGGAGAAGAAAGGGAGTAGAGGATTAAGCCAACCTGTTCTTTAATGGAGTCATGAGTCTGGGAAGAATTCAGGGTTCAGTGTCTTATTTTCTCTGAGAGCGGATTCTTCAGAGATGCTCCAATCCAATCTGGTTCAAACTGAACCCCATAGAGTTCAGACCGAGCCAAACCCTTTTTTGACCCCCATTGCATAAGTTCCATTAAGCCCATTTAGTCCTATATTTCAGGCTTCTTCTCAGGAAACGTATCTGCACCTTTGGCTGCGACCTACCAAAGAAATAATGATTAGCAGCCTGTGCGCTGACTGCTTTGAGGATAAGAGAGGGAAATATGTGACTGCATCACCCAGGGATCTCCATGAGTTCTCACTTTTAAGAGACAGAACAAGCTCTAGTGGCCTGGTGAAACTATTACCACCATGGTCAGTAAATCAATCACATTTATTAAGCACTTACTGCTTGCAGAGACTGTATTAAGCATTTGGGAGGATACAATATTATGGAGTTGGTAGACATATTCCCTGACCACAGTGAGCTTACAGTCTAGAGGGAGAGACAGACATTAATATAAATAAATTCCAGCTATGTACACAAGTGCTGTGGGGCTAAGGGAGGGGTAAATAAAGGGTGTGATTCAAGTGCAAATCCCATAATAATAATTATGGTACTTGTTAAGCGCTTATTACATGCCAAGCACTGTTCTAAGCGAGGGGCAGATAAAAGTTAATCAGGTTAGACAGATTCCCTGTCCCACATGGGGCTCACGCTCTAAATCCCCATTTTACAGATGAGGTAACTGAGAAATAGGGAAATGATGGGACTTGCCCATGGTCACGTAGCAGACAACTGCTGAAACCAGGATTAGAAGCCAGGTCCTTCTGACTCCCAAACCTGTGCCTGGTGAGCCAGTCCAGGAACCGGCCTGACCCTCTAAGTAACTGGAACTGTTTCAGTCACAGTGGCTGCCATCGAGAAGGCACCTGTAAAAACAGCTAGGTGAGTGTCACCTCATTGTCCTTCTCCAAGAGTGGTGTGGTTAAAATCTAATCTTAGTGGACCAGACTTTGGGCAAGGTGACATCCACCTGGAGGAGCTCTACTCCTTAGGGGCTCCAAGAGAAGTAGTAATAACATTTATATAAACAGTTACTGTGTGCAGAGCACTGTACTAAGCACTGAGAAAGAATTCACAGGTGGCTGTTAGAAAGCAGCATGACTTAGTGGATAGATCAGGGGCCTGGGATTCAGAAGGACCTGGGTTCTAATCCCGGCTCCACCAGTCAGTCAGTCAGTCAGTCAATCGTATTTCTTGAGCGCTTACTGTGTGCAGAGCACTGTACTAAGCACTTGGGAAGTACAAGTTGGCAACATATAGAGACAGTCCCTACCCTTCTCTGCTGTGTGACCTTGAACAAGTCACTTACGTTTTCTGTGCCTAATATATCTCATCTGTAAAATGGAGATTAAGACTGTGCATTCCACGTGAGACAGGGACAACCTGATTAGTTTGTATCTTCCCCAGAGCTTACAATAGTGTTTGACACATAGTAAGCGCTTAACAATTACTATCATTAATATTATCATTATTATGATCCCTATCCCTGAGAGGGCTCCCAGTCTAAAAGCTGAGTGTGTCTATTCCAAAACTGACCCAAGGCCTGGACCATTTCTAGGCAGGCCCAGAGATCTGGTCATTCCTCTGGAACCCCAGATTCCTGGGGTTCTCTAGACTGGAGATGCACTGGCAGGAACTGAACCAACTTCTAAGACACAGTGTGTGACATTTTCTTTAGGGATTCTCCTTCCTGAGGAGTGGCAGCTAGGCTTTGCCCTTTTGCGCATGGCTTTGCCAGACCTATCACGTAGCATGAGAGTGGGTGGGAAAGGGGAAAAGGCTCATTATCTTATCCTCAGAGGATTATTACCGAAAATATGGATCCTGAAAGCCTGTCACCCAGAAAAAAAAAGGATGAATATAATCAAATCGATGCATGTGAAGCAGCATGGCCTAGTGGAAAGAGCACAAACCTGGCAGTTAGAGGGCCTGGGTTCTAATCCATGCTCCAATGCTTTCCTGTTGCATGATCTAGGATGTCACAACTTCTCTGTGCTTCAGTTTCCTCATCTGAAAAATGGGAATTCAATCCCTGTTCTGCCTCTTACAGTGTGAGCCCTATGTGGGATAGGGACTGTCCCTGACCTGATTTTTATTTTTTTTTTTGTTATTTGTGAAGTGCTTACTATGTGCCAGGCACTATACTAAATGCTGGGGTAAATACAAGCTAGTCAGATTGGACCGAGTCCCTGACCCACATGGGGCTCACAGTCTTCATCCCCATTTTACAGGGTAACTGAGGTAAATGAGGGACAAAGAAGTTAAGTGACTTGTCCAGGGTCACACAGCAGACAACTTCTCTGTATCTGCAATCTTTCAGACTGTAAGCCTCCTGAGGGCCAGGGACCATGTCTAATTCCAACCAGTGTGTTATTTCCCAGGGCTTAAGCATAGAGCTCTGCATAGAGTAAATGCTTAATAAATACTACTACTACTACTACTATCCCTGCACTTAGTGCAGTGTTTTGGCAAATAGCAAGTGAATAAATGCTACTACTTTTCTTCTTATTATTAAGTGAAAATTAAAATAACTAAATAAATCAAAACAAATAACATTTAAATAAATCATGGCTGGGGATGCCAGTGTGGAGTGCTTAAACTTAACGATTATAAATCAAGGAGAAAGAGGGCAGAAAGCAGGTCTCCTGTGTTGGCTCTGTGGGCACAAACTGGTTCAGAGTGAGGTGGGGCAGGGCAGTGGAAGTTTAGCTTGACCTAGATTCTACTTTGGTAGAATCTTCCCTCTATTCTAAGGGCACAGAGGGAGAGGATGGAGCGGAGACATACTCCGTCCTCTCAAATCTGCTCCTTACTAGGCCAGCCCAATCAATTTTCATGACCAAACTAGTCCTTTCATGGGTATAACAAAATCGATGTTACTTCTTTATAACTTCCTATGTTATTGAATGTAACAATATTGCACAAATTCCATATGACAATTCCCACTTCAAGGCTTGGATTTACTGGAGAAAGTAATCTAAGCTCCTGACACCTACACTCTTCACATGAAAAATGGAAACAGAATAACCCCTATATCAAGCTATATAAATCACTATGTATGGCAACTAAATCAAGATAACACCAGATCTTTTTTCTTCCTTAAATACAGCATTAAATCAGAGCTCAATGTAGGCCTATGTGAGGCAATTTATCATACCATCATTTCTTTTTCTCCAGGTGTGCCATATTGACATTTTGTTAACTTCTTTTGCTGGGTTTTAGAGGTCTAAACCAATCATTTTCACACCTCTAACATCTGATTAAGCACTTAACAATATCAACATTATCATTATTATTATGATGATTAAGTTCGATTGCAAAAATATCAATTGTGATATTAGCTGGTGGAATTCTTATTTAAGCAAAGAATGTGTATAATATTTCCCAGGTTCCACCAACCTCTCAGAACATATGAGAAAATGGTAAATGTGATTGTTAGTATTACTGTAATATTTCTGAGGCTTGTCCTATCTCCTTTATAGGAGGAGACAGGAATGTCAATTACATTTTTTTCAATGGTATTTTTTATGTAGGGCTCCTATACAGACTCCTGTCTAGGAGGGATATGAGCTCTCCCTGGGACTCCCAAAGTAGAGACAATTTGCTATAGCATTAAGCTGGGCTTGCCATCAAGAGCATCTAGCATTTTGAAGGAAAATATCAAGGCGAGCAGTGGGCTGGACAGAGTATAGACAATGCCAATACTTTTGTGGACTTTATTAGGTTTAGGGCAGCTAACCTGGATCTCCTCTCCACTCTCAGTGGGATTCAAAGATCCCCTTGAGAGACCAAGAAGCAGATAGGAGCCATAGAGAATAATAACCCCCATATTCAGTTGCCAAATACTGACAATTTTTCATCCACAGCATTTCCAGAATCTATTTCTCTTTCATCTGAAGAGCCACTATGTTGGTCCAAGTCCTTGTCATATCCTGACTTGATTACTGCATCCTCCTCCTCACTTCCAGACTTTCTCCTCTCCCATCCATACTTCACTCTGCTCCTCAAATCATTTCTCCTAAACATCGTTCTGTGTGTATCTCGCCATTCCTTAGCAAGCTCCAGTGGTTGGCCATTCCACTCCACATACACCAGAAACTCCTTAACATTGTCTTCAAAGCACCTAATCAGTTCTCTCCCCTCTATTTAATCATTGCCCTTCTCCCAGTACACCCTAAATAGCCCACTTTGTTTTACCAAGCAAACCTTCTCACTGTACCTCATCCTCACCTTTCCTGTCATCCTACCTCGTGTTTAAGAACTCCTACCCTTTTCAGTCCTGACAAATGTCTGCTCTCCTCATTTTCAGAAGCCTCTTGCAATCACATCTCCAGGAGGCATTCCCTGATTAACCTTATCTTCTCATCCTCTAATGCCACTTCAGAAGTTCTGCATAACCTTAAAACCTGGGTAGTCAAATTTCCCGTAGTACTTAGGTACCTTTCTTTTACTCTGCGACTTCCTCTGAACTGTAATTTATTTCACTGTTTGTCTCCCCCACTTGGTTTTCGAGGACTAATAACTTACCCCTATCTGCCTTCCCCTCTGCATCAGCTACAAACTTGAGTGTGTTCCTGCTCAACACTTTGATACTTACCCCAGTCCCATAGTACATAATGTAAATATTCTTATACTCTAATATTTCCCTGATCTCTAATGTATTTAAATGTCTGTTTCCCCCTGTATCCTGTAAATTCCCTGTGGACAGGGATTGTATTTACCAACTCTGTTGTAGTGTATTGTACTCTCCCAAGCACTTAGTACTGCGTTCGACACAGTAAGCACTCAATAAATACCACTGATTGAGGGATCATATATACCAAAGCACTTAGTACAGTGCATCACACACATCACAGTGCTCAATACATACTATCAACTGATGAAACCATTCATATGTAGAATATAAGAGACAATACAATGCTTTCTCCTCTTACCCTTCCAGCACTATAGGATGTGTAATTGTATCTCAGTGATGGAAGAGGGGAAAAATGCAGGGAGCAACACTAAAGCCATTATCCTAATGTGTGTATGTGTGCTTTACATACACGTTCTCGGATGTACCTTTCACGCAGTGCACATGAAAAGATGCTAAGGAATATTTTTGAGGCCTTTGTATAATTAGAGAAAACACTACCTTTAGATACAAGGATCCTGCTGACTGTTTAGCAATCAAGAGACAAATAGTGGATTTGAGTTCTGGAAGAGCAGATGTGGGGAAGGTGTATCCTATTATCAGGATATGTGGATGATTTGGGTGGATTTTTTTTTGGTAGTGATATTGGGTTTCACTATCCCTCCAAAAGTCCTTGTCTCATGTAGATTACACTTATAGGAGTTGGTTGTCAGAGATAGAGCAGGTGATTGTATCCTTGGAGAAGAAATGATGTGAGAATTTCCCAGAGTAGATACTTTTTATCCTCCCTCTGTTCATAAAACATTATAGAGTGTGCAGTGGGTTCTTATGGAAACCAATAATAATTGCAGTATTTGTTAAGTGCTTACCATGTACCAAGCACTGTAGTAACCACTCGGTTACATACAACATATTCAGGTCCCATATGAGGCTCACATTCTGAGTAGGCAGGAAAACAGATATTAAATTCCCATTTTGCCGATGAGGGAACTTAAGGACAGGGAATTTAAGCACCTTGACCAAGGTCACACGGCAGGTACCTGATGGAGCCAGGATTAGAACCCAGGTCCAGGCCTGGGCACTTTCCACTGTCACACTATTTTCCACCTAGAAACTGGATGAATATTCCATACCAAACTGATATGCGCTTTGAAACTCATATAATTTTGAGAATTGTGAGGTGGGATTAAAAATGGAAAGAAAAGTAGAAAAGTAGATAAACTAAGAACAATAAAAACATTTTATAATGAACCTTTCTTTAGCAGACCTGTGGTCTTGGAGCAACTAAGACAGTTAGCTCACCTGAGAAACTCTCCAAAATTCCAAAGCTGCTCCACTATTGCATAGTTGGGCAATTCATATCTGAAGAACTATTAGAGAAAGATGCCTCCCTCCCTAGCCCCTATACCCAGTAATGTCTGAGGGCTTTATAAGGATCCTAGAAGCTGGTGTCAAATTCACTTCAGAGCCACTAAAAACCTTTCAACTCAACAAGGCATCTGAATCATCAAATGTCTTTGAGACATTCATCCAGAAACTGCTTCTGCTGATGATTATACTCTAGAGGCACACATTCAACAAGACACGCAGATGATTCTGAAATGCTTCACAGAGACTCTAAAACACTCTAGACTGGCAGTCATAAATAAGACATAATAATAATAATAATGGCATTTATTAAGTGCTTACTATGTGCAAAGCACTGTTCTAAGTGCTCAGGAGATTACAGGATGATCAGGTTGTCCCACGGGGGGCTCACAGTTTTCATGCCCATTTTACAGATGAGGGAACTGAGGCACAGAGAAGTTATGTAACTTGCCCAAAGACACACAGCTGACAATTGGCGGAGCTGGGGTTTGAACCCATGACCTCTGACTCCAAAGCCCGGGCTCTTTCCATTGAGCCATGCTGCCTAGCATGTCCATTAGAAGACTGGCAGATTAACAGAGAAGCAGTATTGTCTAATGAAAAAAGGACAAGCCTGGCAGTCAGGAGGCCTGGGTTCTAATCCTAGTTTTGCCACTTGCCTGCTGCATGACCTTGGTCATGTAATTTCAATTCTCTGTGCCTCAGTTTTCTCACCTGTAAAGTTAGAATTAAATGCCTGCTCTACCACCTTAGATTTTGAGCCCCATTTACGACAGGAACTGTGTCCTATTTGGTTACACTGAACCTACCCAAACAGTACAGTGCTTGATGCATAGTAAAAACCCCAATTAGATTGTGGAATCAATTTTCATACCAAGTTAACATCTCCACATTGGTCATGGCCAACCTTCTATACGATTGTGAGATCTAGAAATAATGCAGAAGGCACTCTGGGTTCATGAATTTCACCAGTTCCAATAGTTTAACCTCTGAAGCTCACAGATCATAAAATGCAATACTAGATCTCCAGCAATGATGTCCTGAAATGGCAATTGGCTCTCCAGAAGCGGGACAATATTGATCACAATATAGCTTCTTCAATGGAACACGGGAGGTGAATGAATGCTATCAGGATGCCCAAGCAATTACTGATGGTGGCTGATATTGGGCATACATAAGATGGATGGGCAGAACAATAGGTTGAATGAAGGATTGTATTTAATAATAGAAGAGAACAGCAACCAACAAAATAACTTCACATAATGTCACTGGAAGGATTGCAGTCTATGAGCACAGCCTTCAAGATTGTCATTCTAAAATAGTTGCCCACAGAACAAGTTCTGTAAAGAGCAGATTGTAACTTCCACTAGATGGTAAGCTCCGTTGGGGCAGGGATCATGTCTATCAACTCTATTGCACTGTACAGTGCTCAGAACAGAGTAAACACTCAATAAATACCTTTGATTAAAAAAAAAGAAAATCCATCAGCAAGGGTTTTTACATAACCATGAACTGACGGAAAAAATGACAAGCCTGGCAGTAAGGAGGCCTGGGTTCTAATCTTGACTCTGCCTCTTGCCTGCTGCATGACCTTGGTCATGTAATTTAAATTCTCTGTGCCTCAGTTTCCACATCTGTAAAATGAGAATGAAATTGGATTGTCAGTTTTGCATTAGGCCTTTCAGCTTCTCACAAAATATTTTAGATGTCACTGTCAATAATGTGTCTTTGAATTGAACACTTATACATATATGTATAAGTATGGATATGGCTGCATATGTATACACACACATAAACACATCTATTTTCCATCCCTACCCTGTACATTCAACCCCTATGGTGAAAGCTCATTCTCTAGATTGCAAGCTCACTGTGGGCAGGGCATATGTCTATCAACTCTGTTATATTGTCCTCTCCCAAGCACTTAATACTGTGCTGTGCACACAGTAAGTGCTCAATAAATATAATTGACTGAATGAGAGATTTCCCTCTCTCTACCCTTTCCAACTTCCCAATTCCCAATTCCTGTCCTGTTCCTTCATTACTAGCTCCTCTAGGAATCAGAGCTACTGCATAGGCACCACATGCAGTCTTTGATATCAACCACTTAGTACAGCAAACGCTTAATACAGTGCTCTGCACACAGTAAGTGCTCAATAAATACAATTGAATGAATGAACATGCCTTAGTGGAAAAAGCACAGGACTTGAGAGTCAGAAGATCTGGTTCTATCCCAGGCTTTGCCACTTGCCTATTGTGTGATCTTGGGCAAGTCATTTACCATCTCTGTACCTCAGTTTCCTCACCTGAAAAATGGGGATAAAACACCAGTTCTCCTTCCATCTTAGAGGGTTGTACAGGAACTCTGACCATCTAATTTTTTTGTATTCACCCCAGTTCTTAGGCCAGTGATTGGCATCCCCATGCTGCTCAAAAACACTCTCATTTTCAAATCTGTTACCATGGCAATCTATTACCTATCATATTTTCATTTCAAAAGACAATGAGACTAATCATAGGATGTCAAAATATGAGTGTTGAATGTAGGCCTCTGTTCAGTTTCAGACCTTATGTTCTTGTTAAGGGGAATTTTAAGGTCATCAGAGAGCAGCCAGAATGATTAAAGATTCAAGAAGTAGACACTATGAGAAACCACTGAAACAATTTAGTTATTGACCTTAGAAAAGGGAATTCAAAGCGGACTGTGTGAATAATCTATAAATATCAGTGGCAGCATTGTTCTTTGCTTCAGCTGAAGGATGGAAAAGAACTTTAAAACACTAGTAGGATTTAATTCTGTGTTTGAAAAACCTCCCTCTGTAAGAAGGTGATTCTGGAATGTATGATCTGGAGATTTTATATATTTGTCTTTGCAAATTATCGGGGGAAGGGTAGACCATGACTCTGGTAGATGGTTGAGGTGGATACTGCCTGGTCTGGGATATTGTCACTTGCCTATCACTTAAGCTCTGCTCACCTTAACACAGATAGGACGGGTGGGACATAAGAGGAGAATGTATATATGTATATATGTTTGTACATATTTATTACTTTATTTATTTATTTATTTATTTTACTTGTACATATCTATTCTATTTATTTTATTTTGTTAGTATGTTTGGTTTTGTTCTCTGTCTCCCCCTTTTAGACTGTGAGCCCACTGTTGGGTAGGGACTGTCTCTATATGTTGCCAACTTGTACTTCCCAAGTGCTTAGTACAGTGCTCTGTACACAGTAAGTGCTCAATAAATACGATTGATTAATTGATTGATTGATGAACCACCTCTGGATACCCAAAAAACTGCTGAATGAAACCTGGGAAAGTCAAAGCAAAGAGGGCAGAGGAAATACTTTAGGGATAAAGTAAAACAAAGGTTCTGACAAGTCTGCATCCCAGCTAAAAGCTGAGAATGACTCTGTTGGAGCAAAAATGTCTTACAGAAAGACAAGGAGTCAAAGAGAAAACAGTGTCAAAAGAGAAAACGGTTTTGCTTTGTACACACGAAGCAAAACAACATTTTGTGTGCCCTATGTTACAGGGAATGTGGGTCCTACATTGGACTTTTCAACCACACACTACTGAGGGGTGAACTGCACTGTCAATGGTGTCTTCTTATGATATTATGGCCAACTTTATATAGGTGAATGGGTTTGGTGGATTGGATTAGGTCCTTTCATGATTCTGGATATGACTGTAATCAAAAAGTCAACTGAAAATCACTCCTCTTTGCCAATGAATACACCGACTCAAACTCAAACAGTACCTTTCCCTTAAATAGTTTTCCAAGGATGCCCTATGTGTAGATAAGAAACTAACTTCTATTCTATTCCCAAATGAACTGTGGATGGGGTTTCATTATTTCCTGCCTTATTGCAGACGAAAAAATGATAATTTCTCCAAGGGTTTGTTGTTGGATAGGTGGGTCCCATGTCAGCACTGGCTAGAGTGATTCACTCTTAAAAGCTATTCTAGGTGCAAATATTTTCCTATTCCCCTGAGTTTTTAGTTTTACTGCTTAGCAGAAAATAAAACTAGAAATCTGAGTTTCATGCATGATTTCCAAATTCCTTCCCTGTCATGACTGAGGGAAAAAAATAGCCTTCTAACTGCTGGTGCAGAAATTAAGTCTAGTTTCCAAACATATGCATAATAACAAATGCCACAACACGAGCCTGCAGAAGGATTTTTATGAATGGTATAATTCCACAGAAATGCCAGCTTCATGTCCTTGCCTTCTGCCTTGTCTATTTTTTCATGTCTGGCTAAGAAACAAAATTGACTTTCTTCCAGTTCCCCATTTGTACTGTGGCTGGAGTCCTAAATGATATGAAGACAATGCCTGATCTTATAGCATTGGATCACAGCTTCATAAATCAGTTCAGATGAAAGCCAGAATAGCAGAAAATGGTCCAGAACTCACGTCCTGGGGCGTGGCTGTTAGTGTATGCACGCATCTTATGGGTTTCTGGGAGTTTTAGACCCATAGGACCACCACATGTGACAGACTATCCCGTTTACAGATAGCACATGACTGCCACATTGCAGTTTATTATCACAAATACTCTGAAATTTAAGTTTCTCAGAAGGGGCTAGGAAATGGGCAGGAAATAGGGGAGTAGGAACTAGATAAATGAAAATATCCACTTCAAAAGAGATTTTATGGGTTTTTGGGAAATTCCAAGCATGACGTGAGATTACAAGCAGCAAATGACACCAGGTGAACTGAAAAGAGACTAACTACTAAGATTAACAGCCTATGTCAGATGGGGGTGATAGTCATTTTGCATTCTTTTGGTGTAAGAGTGTCCTTTAAGGAAACTGGGGTAATTCAAAATGGGTTCTTCAGGAAATTTCCTCAATAGTTATCAGTGTCATAGTCCCATAGGATTTTGTAACTTGGATTACTATGCCAATAGACTTTCTGTCATAATACATTTTTAAATAGTCCACCATAAGGACTACAAAGTCTTAAGTTCAAAGGAGGCCAAGGTTTTTCCTCCAGCATGTGGGTGGAACCTGCATGGTTCTGGGCGGCTCCTGGCTCTACCACAGTTGATTCTGAAAGTATGATATCACACTAATGTCAAGGTTTCTAGACCATAAGTTCATTGTGGGTAGGGAATGTGTCTGTTTATTACTATATCGTACTCTTCCAAGCTCTTAGTACAGTGCTCTGCACACAGTAAGTGCCCAATAAATACAATCGAATGAAAGGTTTCAAGTCACTACTTTCCTTGCTAGGTCTCCTCAGTGTCTGGGAGTACTCAAGGGAGGATAACAGATTTCAAATCGACACAAGATAGACGAGGGACAGATCCTGCCACATAAACCATCTTCCCATGTGGGAAGCTCTGATATCCCTGACATCCCAAGTCCCAGAGGGAATACCACTGATCTCTCTCATTCTTCAGACCCACAGTGGAAGACCCAAAGGATCAGATCATAGCCAGTTCATTCTTGCACTGCAAGATAACAGTGGGGACCCACATGATGCACAACCATCTTTGACAGGAAGGAGTTTGGGGTTTTCCCAGCTGCGGCAGGAAGCAACCCTTCAGATGCCTAATTGCTTTGGTATGCAGATAGAATGACTTCACATCCTTCTCTTTCTTCATCTCATCACACTTCTTCCCGCCCCTTGCATGCTGTGCAGAGTTATAAGAGACACAGGAGGTAGTAGTTGTTGTGAGGGTTGGATTTACACAGGAGCCACCTGTATCTCTTGTGCAGGTAACACGTGACTGCCACATTGCAGTTGCTTACCTCAAATACTCTGAATAATAATAATAAGTGATAATAATAATATTGGCATTTGTGTAAAGTACTTACTATGTGCCATGCCCTTTACTAAGCGCTGGGGTGGATAGAAGCAAATTGGGTTGGAATAGTCCCTGTCCCATGTGAAGCTCAGAGTCTCAAATCCCATTTTACAGATGAGGTAACGGGCTCAGAGAAATGAGGTGACTTGCCCAAGGTCACACAGTGGATAAGTGGCAGAGCTAGGATTAGAACCCATGACCTTCTGACTCCCACGCCAATGCTCTATCCCACTAGGTCATGCTGCTCTAAAATGTGGGCAGGGAATTTGTGTTATATAGCACTCTCCCAAGTGCTTAATACAGTACTCTGTAAATAGTAAGTGCTCGGGAAGTACAATCTACTGATTGATTCATTCTCCAGAGGGGCTAGCCCCCAGTGACTCTGCAACCAAGGTTTGATCACTCAGGACGTATTTCATGAACCAAAACCCTTTGATCATATTTCAGGAATCATATTTCATGAATCGGAGCAGCAGCATGGCTCAGTGGAAAGAGCCCAGGCTTTGGAGTCAAAGGTCATGGGTTCAAATCCCGGCTCTGCCACTTGTCAGCTGTGTGACTTGGGGCAAGTCATTTCACTTCTCTGGGCCTCAGTTCCCTCATCTGTAAAATGAGGATGAAGACTGTGAGCCCCCCGTGGGATAACCTGATCACCTTGTAACCTCCCCAGCACTGAGAACAGTGCTTTGCACATAGTAAGTGCTTAATAAGTGTCATTATTATTATTATTGTTATTATGAATCAAAACCCTACACTTTGATCTTACGATGAATTACATTTCCAACAGGATGGCAACTTTTAAAAGTTGAGAAGCAGTGTGGTCTAATGGGTAGAGCATGGGCCTGGGCATCAGAAAGACCTGGGTTCTAATCCTCGATCCGCCATTTGCCTGCTGTGTGGCCTTGGGCAAGTCACTTAACTTTTCTGTGCCTCAGTTACCTCATCCATAAATTGGTGATTAAGACTGTGAACCCCATGAGGAATAAGGACAGTGTTCAGCCTGATGATCTTGTATCTACCCCAGTGCTTAGTACTGTGACTGGCCCATAGTAAGTGCTTAACAAATGTCCTCAAAATGAAAAAGTGTTTCTTTTCTTTCATTCTACCACAGTGAGTTGGAGAAGCAGCATGGTCTATAGGAAAGAGAACCAGCCTGGCAGTCAGAGGACCTGGGTTCTAATCCCATCTCTGCTTTTCCTTGCCATCTGTGTGACACTGGGGAAGTCACTTAACTTCTCTGTGCCTCAATTTCCTCATCTGTAAAATTGGGATTCAATACTTGCTCTCCCTTCTTAGATGGTGTGCCCCACGTGGGAAAGGGACAGTGTCTCACCCAGTTAGTTTGTATCTACCCCAGAGCTTAGAACAGTATCTGAAGCTTAGTAAGCACTTAACACCACAATTTTTTAAAAATGTATTTACCTCAAAAATGCTTGGGAACTATGTTTTATCAAGTAACTAAATATTTTAAATGATAGTCAAAGCAATTCTGTCAGAAAGTCAGCCATGTGCTTGGCTTACCATCTACATAGATGTGAACTTTGTGTCAATCCCAAACTCCTAGAAACATAGTAGCAGTAACTAGACGGTGGTATGACTTCTCTGCCTATTCTGTTTTTTCAACTATTATGACATTGTTCCATAACTGACTAATCCGAAATAAATGGATTTTTTCGTTTTTCTTTTCTCGGGGCCCTTCATCTGAAGCTCTTGGAAATGTGCTGGAGACTTACCACAGAGAGTGACTTTACAGATGACATTTCAGAAAAGTTTTAGAAATGCGAACTATCAAAGGTTAACATTCATTTAGCTGAAAAAGTACCTGCTCCTAGTAGTCAAAAGGGCATAAAAGCAACACTTACCATAAAAATTCTCACAAATATAAATGGGCAAATGGATATTACAGATACAACATTTAGGTAGATTTGTTTTTTATCAATTTCTAATCATTGTGATTGATCTGAAAAACTATTACAGCTCAGTGACACAGTCATGCACCAAAAGAACAGTTCATAAACTTATCATACAATATAAATTTAAATCACATCTTAGCCTATTGATTTATTTCTTGACACTTTTCTCCAGGAAATAATATAGGTTTTATATACCATCCAAGGACACTTACAGCAATGCATATTTGACTTCACTGTTATCATTGAGAAAAGTAGTCTAGTTTTAAGATTTGGTCATTACTTTACAATGGTCAATAAATATCACTAGACTATTTGATAGTCTGATTCATTCTCATATGGCCTTAGTAAGAAGAGATAGTGGCTGCCATATTCAATTAAATTAATTTGGTCTATAAGCATTTATAAGGACCACGATAACTCACAGTGTTTTACAAACATGCGCCAAGCTAAAATAAGTTCAGAATTGACACAAATATTTCATTACAACAGGATAAGTGTTAAAAGGTTTGTACAAGTTCTTTGACAACATCGGCGCAAGCGCTTCCGACAAGACATTTAAAAGAAATCTACACCAAAACTAAATAGAGAAATTTATCAAATGTTGATAAATTTTAGAGACCGTATAAAAGTACACAAAACATGAAAAAGGAATAAAAAATACCCAGCCAGTACACAGAATACAATTTACTACATTTAGATTACAGAATGAGGGAAACTAGAGACAAAACAAGATTGGGGAATAAAGCAAAGAAAGTTCCACCAGAATCGGAAGATAGCATTTCCTTGCCAATGACGGGACACACATCCAAGTAGCCCATCCCGGCCACACAAACACACACATATAAAACGATGAAAACAAATGCAAAAAGAGTCCACAGGAACAAATGACAGACAGAATGGTGAGAAGCATTTGGCATGTTGCATCACATGAAGTCATTCACGATTGGCTAACGATGGTACCTGGCTCTGTTGCAGGTCGCTGGCTTGCCTGAGAGGAGTAACCGAAGCAGGAGGCACACCTGACGTGGATGCAGATCGACCTAATCTACAGCTGACTTTCGGCTCTATAATGGAAAGAAAATTCGAGACAAAAGAAAATCAGCACAGACCGTGATTCTTGAAACAGAAGATGGTAATTTTTAAGGAAAGAAACGCCCAGCAGTGATCTAGTACATGACTAGTAGAATGCAGTTGGACTGTGATGGTGCTCTTGGACTCTAGTTAAAGATGGTTGTCAGAGCCCAACCTTTCTTGAGAACTCGTCTCTCCCTCTCTGCTTCCCTTCTGCCCCTAGGTTCCCCAGACAATGTTCTTTTTGCCTCCAATAACAGTTGAGGTGGTGGTGAGGCCCTCATTTTTATCCTCTTCCCCATCCAAAATAAACTCCATAGAAGCAGCACCCAAACAATCTCCAACAGCAGCATCCAACAAAGTGTCCTCACTTTCCCAATAAATGCACCACCCAACAAATTCACAGTAATTCACACACATCTGACCCAACAGGCTGGAAAAACTGCACATAGGCACCTATGTTTACACACTGTGTGGCCTTGGACAAATCACTTCACTTTTCTAGGCCTCAGTTACTTCATCTGTAAAATGGGGTTAAGACTGTGAGCCCAATGAGGGACAGGGACTGTGTCCATCCTGTTTTGCTTGTATTCTCCCCCAGCGCTTTGTATAGTGCCTGTCACATAGTAAGCAAAAACACACATACAGTTTTCAAATGCTCCCATACTCACGCCTGCCAGCTCACGCCAATACACATTCACCTGACTGTATGCCTATCTGTGTACAATTATGTAATTATAAAGAGAGATTAAGAAATAGAGAGATTGAGAAAGACTGGAAATGAAAAAGAGTGGGGCAAAGGAGGAAAAATTGTTAATAAGAAAGAAATAATTTGGGTAGGAAAGTGAGTTGGTAGACAACAAAGTGACCATAGAATTTTAGTACCAGATGATTTCTTCTAATTGTGATCATTTTGTAAGTTAGAACATGAGTTATGTTCTTACCATAAGTAATCGAAACAAACTCTTTTATTTTAATTTACTCTATCCCTGTGAATCATGAATACAGTTCCTATGAGAACTGTAATCACTGTCAGATGGCTCTATTGACAGCATCTCTGAAAAGAATTTACTGCTCAGAATAAAAAATCTTTAGGTGAAGAGTTGTATCATTGATCAGAACATTTCATTTTGCCTTTCCCAAAGTTGGGGAAGTTTTCTTAGTTATTCAAAAGATGTCTGTTAAGTTTTTTTGTTAATTTCTCATTTGATTCATTCCTGTGAATGAGTCATTTCTTTTAGAATAAAATTCTTGAATCAACACATTAAAAAGAAAACAGATTATAAGCTATAAATTGCCACAGCTTGAAAATCTTTACAGTCTGAGCATCCATTTTGTGACTTTTCAGTCCCTCTGCTGGTAGGAAAAGCATGCCAATTGTTATAACTATCCTGCAGTGTTCATTGAACTAATTTACATTTCATTTTCAATTCAGAGGTTTATTCCATTCAAATTTTCACATGAAAATTACTTGTAGGATGAAATATTTTACAATAAATCACTACAATTATAGTATTTGGGAGGTCAGGAACAATCTTGGGGAAAATAGAAGATAGTGTCTTCAATTTGATTTGATGGTTCTATTTTGGGTTTCTCCATGTACCAATCAATGGTATTTGGGGCACTTACTATGTGCAGAGCACTGTATTAAGGGCTTGGAAGAGTACAGCAGAGTTCATAAACATGATTGCTGTCTTCAAAGAACTTACAACTTAGTGGATCTAGTTGATTTTCTGGATTTGAAATACAAACTTAAAAACGTTTTTGGAGAGGAAATATGAAAACCAGTTTTGTTAGCTGCCCCAACTTTTCATAGATCCCAAGGCCGGAAGTACCCTGAAAGGTTATTTGGTCCAGCCTATTTGCATCTATATAGGTGATGCCTTGGGCCACTTATTAAAATCACGGTGCATAGTATCATATCCTGCTGTTGTGAAAATCCAGAATCTTGGGATTTCTATAGCAGTTTCCCTCCTCTACCTTTCTTAGTCATGCTTGACTCTCCACAATCCAACACAAGTGCTACTTCTTCAAACTGATACCAGTTGATATTTTTCATAAAACAGGTTGACTAAAGCTTTAAAAAAATCACCTTGCTATAAAAATTTCTTACAGACTCTTTTTCCTTTTCTACCCGTGAAAGGAGAACATTGTGCAGATTTTTTTCTTGTCTTATAGAACTGAAAATTGCATTTCTATGACCTTTCATGTCTCTTACAAACTACACCAAGTTTCTTTCTTTAACGTTTATGAACTTTTCCTTACAGTACTTTGCTCCTCTAGACTGTGAGCCCGTTGTTAGGTAGGGACCATCTCTATATGTTGCCGACTTGTACTTCCCAAGCGCTTAGTACAGTGCTCTGCACACAGTAAGTGCTCAATAAATACGATTGAATGAATGAATTAATGTCCGTTTATTTCTGTTTGTGAAAATCATCAGCATCAAAAAATATTTGGCACCTGCATGTGGCTTATCTTTGGACTAGATAGTAATCAGCTTCTAAAATTCTGACTTGAAATGATCCTAAACTCAAGCTTACTGCATAATGAGGACAAACCAGAAATCATTTTAAGGAAACTGAGTATAAATTTAGAAGAATTATGGTTGTAATTTAAGAATCTTCACAAATGAGCATGTAACAGTAGTTTTATAAATGAACATTATATAGTTGAGTCCTTAAGGTTTTATGTTTTAAACGATACATTCTTGAATATTCTCCCAATATAAAACAGTGCATCAACCAAGTTACCATTTACCTCGCATATGGATTATCTTGCATTACTTTTTGAATGCTTTTTTTTCCTTCTGAAAGCCCGTTTTCAAAAAGTTCATTTGAAATCCTAGACTCGTCAAATTAAGCCATTAAGCTAATGAAAGAAAGACAATTATAAAACAAGACACAAATAGGCAAAATGGGACAGATTTTGACAGATGGGAAGGGAACACCCTGCTAGTTGTTGGAGGGTATTACTCTTTTGGGCAGTAGTAATAACATTCAGAGTCCTGGATAGACCATTTACTTAAAGGGCCTCTAGTGGCCTAAGTTAATGGATCTTCAAGGAAGAAACTCCTCAAGTTGTATCACAGGGAGGCCAGAATGGGAATTTGACAAAGTTGTTGGTTCACCAGTTCCATTCTGGTGTTTGTGAACTGAACTGGGAAGCCTCTCTTCCCATGGTGTAAGGGAATAGTGGCCACCGTCATTTGACTTAGTACTTCTAGCTTCTAATCAGATATCAATAAAGTGCCCATATTTCCTGAAGCTCAGAGAGGTACAGGGGTTTCCATGTGGATGGCATTTCCATAGGAACTAGATCCATGGTTTAATAATAAAGTTGTTGGGGGGGGGCGGGGAGAGAAAAGATGAGAACAGAAACAGAATCGAGAAAGGCAAGCAAAGACCCATGCAGTGGACAGATTCAATAATAGAGACTGAGAAATTGAGAAAGGCTGTCAAAGAGAGGAAAAAGGAAATAAAGACAGGTTATACATATATGTATATTTATATAGTCTTAATCCCCATTTTACTGATGAGGTAACTGATGAGGCCATTTTACTGATGAGGCCCAGAAAAGTTAGGTGATTTGCCCAGGATCACACAGCAGACAAGAGGCAGAGTCAGGATTAGAACCCAGGTCCTTCTGACTCCCTGGACAGCGTTCTATCCACTAGGCCACACTGCTTCTCCCCTGCTCCAGTCATGGTCATCAGGGCTAACACTATTTCCTCCTGCTGCCACTTCTACAGTCTGTTTCCTAAATGTTTCTGGCATGGCTGACCATTGTGTGGGGCAGCTGCAGAAACCCTGGAGAGATGGTTGATGGTTGAATGATAGATCTCAGTAGTAATGGTAGAGCGGGAATATCAGAATAATCAGCCGTCTCTCTTCTCCATCCCACTTACCTGCTGCTTCTGTTGGGTGGGTGTTCTGGGTAGAAATTGCTGTCACTACCCTCAGAGCTGCATCTGTTTCCCTGGCAGGACCTAAAGGTTTCCCACCAGTTGTGCAGGTGTCTAGGAATCAGGATTGTCCCATCATCTTGAGATTTCTTATCACAATAAAGCACTGTCCATTCTTCTCTCCTTTGAGCCAGGCCCAATATAGTCCAGGAGTGTTTTCCTGAAATTTCTGAAGCACCTCTAGGATGGGTGATTGAAAACTTCATACATCCAGGAGTGGAATGCCCAGTTATCAATTGTTAGAGTCACATTTAAATATATGTTATTTTCTTGGTACCTTAAATGCCTATATACCCCAGGGAGGCTGTTACCCTTGCTCATGTAATATCTACTAGGATCTTCCAATGGGATATTTTAACAATGAATCAATTTTTCCTAGGGCACCCAGTACTGAGAAATCTCATTTAGACACACTGAAGGAGAAAATGCAATACTGTTCCAAAGAAGCTCGGGTAAATGATGTGGATTCACTGCAGGTTTCTGCTCAGTAGCATTGCTAGAGACATTACCCATTGAGTTAATGAAGTGAATGTCTCTTGCCATACCATATCACATCTGATTCGTTTACTCTGTTACCCTGTATCCTGGAACAGATGGGGAATTGATGTTCCTAAGAAAGAAAAATCCCCAAATGTAGCTGATCACTGTTGCATTGTAGCAGGGAGAAATTGTTCCTGTATCCCATGGTCCCACATGATACATCTTAGAGTTCGGGTTATGTCTCATTCTCCAAGTACCAGCATGTTCCCTGGTTTCTTATTTCATTTCCGGGAGACCCTTTGATTTCTAATGTAATCATTCAGGTTTGGGAGCTAGTTAAGGATTGGACTTGGGGGAATGTGTTCCCAGAGGGCAGAAAGAACCCCATCCATAGAGAGCACCTAGACCCTATGGTGTTCCAGACAACTCTTTGCAGTTCTATCACTGTAGGGCACAGTGTCCCAGCATCGTCTGGAGCAGAGTATTTCAGAAAACCAACACACTCTGGTATTTGTTAAGCACTTACTATGTTCCAGGCACTATACTATGCATTAAGGTGGATACAAGCGAATTGGGTTGGAGAGAGTTCTTATCCCACATGGGGCTCACAGTTTTAATCCCCATTTTACAGATGAAGTAACTGAGGCACAGAGAAGTTAGGTGATCGTGCCAAGCTCACACAGCAGACAAGTGATAAGGCAGACAAGAGACCCTATCCTTTATCCTTTCACACCTTATCAAAACACTTGGCCCCTCACTTCTTCCCTCCCTGAGCACCATCTTCAACTATTTGTTCTCCAGTGGCTTGTTCCCCAATGCTTTCAAACACACCCATGTCTTCTTTATCCTAAAAAATACCTCCCTTGACCCCACAGCTCCCTCCAGTTAATGCCTCATCTCCCTCCCACCATGCTTCTCCAAACTCCTTGAGCAAGTTGTTTACACTTTCTGTCTCACGTTCCTGTCCTCCAGTTCTCTCCTTGACCCCCTCCAATCTGGTTTCTGCCCCCTTCGCTCCACGGTGTCCAAAGTTGCTGAGAGGTTGAGGAGGATGAGGATGGTGTAGAGGCCACTGGATTTGGTCAAAGATGATCTCCTTCTTGACAAATCCAATGGCTCCTACTCCATCCAGCACTTAGAATAGTGCTTGGCACCTAGTAAGCGCTTAACAAATGCCGTCATTATTATCCTCCCTCTCTTCAACTTTTTAGCTACCTTGGACACAGTCGACCAGCCCCTTCTGGAAACATTATCCAATCTTGGCTTCACTGACACTGTCCTCTTCTGGTTCTCCTATCTCTCTGGCTGCTCACTCTCAGTCCCTTTTGTGGGATTCTCTTCTGCCTCCACCCCCTAACTGTGAGTGTCCCTCAAGGTTCAGTTCTGGGTCCCCGTCTATTCTCCATCTACACCTACTCCTTAGGGAAACTCATTTACTTGCATGACTTCAACTACCACCTCTATGTGGATGATTTCCAAATCTACATCCTTAGCCCTGATATCTCTCCCTCTTTTTCAGTTTTGCATTTCTTCAAGCCTTCAAGACATCTCTATTTGGATGATGATAATAGTAATAATAATAATAATAATTATGGCATTTGTTAAGTGCTTACTATGTGCCAAGCACTGTGCTAAGCGCTGGGGGGATACTAGGAAATCAGGTTGTCCCACATGAGGCTCACAGTCTTAATTCCCATTTTATAGATGAGGTAACTGAGGCACAGAGAAGTTAAGTGACTTGCCCAAAGTCACACTGCAGACAAGTGGCGAAGCTGGGATTAGAACCCACGTCCTCTAACTCCCAAGCCCGGGCTCTTTCCAGTGATCACCTCTTTGTGGTGATCTGCTATCACCTCAAACTTAACATGCCTAAAACAGAACTCCTCATCTTCCCACCCAAATTCTGACCTCCTCTTGACTTTACCGTCACTGTAGACAGCACCACCATCGTTCCTGTCTCACAAGGCTGTACCCTTGGCATTTTCCTTGACTCCTGTCTCTCATTCAACTGATATATTCAATCTATTACTAAATCCTGTAGGTTCAACCTTCACAGCATCGCTAAAATCAGCCCTTTTCTCTCCATTCAAACTGCTACCAAATTAATCCAAGCCCTTATTCTATCCTGCCTTGACTATTGCACCAGGTTTCTTGTCTACCTCCCTGCTTCTTGTGCCTCTCTACTGCAGTCCATACTTCACTCTGCTTCCAGGATCATTTTTCTAAAAAAACGTTCAGTCCATGTTTCCCCACCTGTTAAGAACCTCCAGGAGTTGCCTATCCGTCTCCGCATCAAACAGAAACTCCATTGGCTTTAGAGCATTCAATCACCTAGTCCCCTCCTACCTCACCTCACTGCTCTTCTACTCCAAGCTGGCCTGCACACTTCATTCCTCTAAAGCCAACCTACTTACTGTACCTCAGTCTCATCTGTCTCACCACCAACATCTCACCCACATCCTACCTCTGGCCTGGAACACCCTCCATTTTCAAATAATAATAATAAAAATAATAATAATGACATTTATTAAGCACTTACTATGTACAAAGCACTGTTCTAAGCACTGGAGTGGTGGAGTGGCTACAAGGTGATCAGGTTGTCCCACAGGGGGCTCACAGTCTTAATCCCCATTTTCCAGATGAGGTAACTGAGGCACAGAGAAGTTAAGTGACTTGCCCAAAGTCACACAGCTGCCAATTGGCAGAGCCAGGATTTGAACCCATGACCTCTGACTCCAAAGCCCATGCTCTTTCCACTGAGCCACGCCGCTTCTCATTACACCATCTAAAACTCAATATGTCCAAGACTGAACTCCTTATTTTCCCTCCCAAACCCTGCCCTCTCCTTGACTTTACTGTCACTATAGATCAATCAATCAATCAATTGTATTTATTGAGCGCTTACTGTGTGCAGAGCACTGTACTAAGCACTTGGGAAGTACAAGTTGGCAACATATAGAGACAGTCCCTACCCAACAGTCTAGAAGGGGGACACAGAGAACAAAACAAAACATATTAACAAAATAAAATAAATAGAATAGATATGTACAAGTAAAATAAATAGAGTAATAAATATGTACAAACATATATACAGGTGCTGTGGGGAAGGGAAGGAGGTAAGGCAGGGGGTGGAGAGGGGGAGGAGGGGGAGAGGAAGGAAGGGGCTCAGTCTGGGAAGGCCTCCTGGAGGAGGTGAGCTCTCAGTAGGGCCTTGAAGGGAGGAAGAGAGCTAGCTTGGCGGATGTGTGGAGGGAGGGCATTCCAGGCCAGGGGGATCACGTGGGCCGGGGGTCGACTGCGGGACAGGCAAGAACGAGGCACAGTGAGGAGATTAGCGGCAGAGGAGCGGAGGGTGCGGGCTGGGCTGGAGAAGAAGAGAAGGGAGGTGAGGTAGGAGTGGGCGAGGTGATAGATAGCCTTGAAGCCGAGGGTGAGGAGTTTCTACCTGATGCATAGGTTGATTGGTAGCCACTGGAGATTTTTGAGGAAAGGAGTGACATACCCAGAGCGTTCCTGGACAAAGACAATCCGGACAGTGGCGTGAAGTATGGATTGAAGTGGGGAGAGACAAGAGGATGGGAGATCGGAGAGGAGGCTGATACAGTAGTCCAGACGGGATAGAATGAGAGCTTGAAAAAGCAGGGTAGCGGTTTGGATGGAGAGGAAAGGGCGGATCTTGGCAATGTTGCAGAGCTGAGACCAGCAGGTTTTGGTGACGGCTTGGATGTGAGGGGTGAACGAGAGAGCGGAGTCAAGGATGACACCAAGGTTGCGGGCTTATGAGACGGGAAGGATGGTAGTGCCGTCAACAGTTATGGGAAAGTCAGGGAGCGGGCAGGGTTTGGGAGGGAAGACAAGGAGTTCAGTCTTGGACATGTTGAGTTTTAGGTGGCAGGCAGACATCCAGATGGAGATGTCCTGAAGGCAGGAGGAGATGCGAGCCTGGAGGGATGGGGAGAGAGCAGGGGCAGAGATGTAGATTTGGATGGCACTACCATCCTTCCCGTCTCACAAGCCCGCAACCTTGGTGTCATCCTCAACTCCACTCTCTCGTTCAACCCTCACATCCAATCTGTCCTGCTGGTCTCATCCCCACAACATCTCCAAGATCTGCCCTTTCCTCTCCATCCAAACCGCTACCTTGCTGGTTCAATCTCTCATCCTATCCTGACTGGATTATTGCATCGGCCTCCTCTCTGATCTCCCATCCTCCTGTCTCTCCCCACTTCAGTCTATACTTCACTCTGCTGCCCCGATCACCTTTGTGCAGAAACGCTCTGGGCATGTTACTCCTCTCCGCAAAAATCTCCAGTGGCTGCCTGTCAACCTACAAATCAAACAAAAACTCCTCACTCTCGGCTTCAAGGCTGTCCATCACCTTGCCCCCTCCTACCTTACCTCCCTTCTTTCCTTCTACAGCCCAGCCTGCACCTGCCGCTCCTCTGCCACTAACCTCCTCACTGTACCTCGTTCTCGCCTGCCCGCCATCAACCCCCGGCCCACATCCTTCCCCTGGCCTAGAATGCCCTCCCTCCCCATATCCGCCAAGCTTGCTCTCTTTCTCCCTTCAAAGCCCTACTGAGAGCCCTACTGAGAGCTCACCTCCTCCAAGAGGCCTTCCTAGACTAAGCCCCTTTTACCCTCTCCTCCTCCCCATCCCCCTGCCCTACCTCCTTCCCCTCCCCTCAGCACTTGTATATATATTTGTACAGATTTATTATTCCATTTATTTTACTTGTACATATTTACTATTCTATTTATTTTGTTAATGATGTGCATATAGCTTTAATTCTATTTATTCTGTTGATTTTGACACCTGTCTACATGTTTTGTTTTGTTTTTTGTCTGTTTCCCCCTTCTAGACTGTGAGCCCACTGTTGGGTAGGGACCGTCTCTATACGTTGCCAACTTGTACTTCCCAAGCACTTAGTACAGTGCTCTGCACACAGTAAGTGCTCAATAAATACAATTGAATAAATGAATTATCATTATTATCATTAGTTTTATTATTATCCCTGTACATCCCTATATATTCACCTCTCCAGCCTTGTTATATGTGGGTGGGGGGTGGGGGGAGATGGAGGGGGAAGGTGTCTCCACTTCTTTGACCCAACGAGAGTTTCAACCCAAGTTTGTCTTCATGAACTAAATGAAAAGTTGGCATCCCTGTCAAAGAACAAATGTCCCTTACCCAAATCAGCACGGTGAGGCAAAGATATGAGACCCAAAAGCAGGGGAAGGAAGTTGATCTGAGGGATAACAAATGCAGTCTATAATAGACTAAGCATGCTGATTCCAGAGTACCAGTATAATGTTGTGATCAAGCCGTGTGCCTGCACAGACCTTTCTCTCCAAGGTTGGATCACTAACGAGTATGAGATTTCCTCTGTGTAAATTTGGGTCTCAACAGGAATTCTGCTCTTGAAAATTCCTCTCCAAAGGATAAAAAAAATCCCCTGGCACAAGCAGTCATCTAGTTCCATTTTTTCCTAAATGGTATAGTTGCTGGCAAACAGCCCAGAGATACATCTTATCTTCTGAGCTTCAATTCAAAGGTCCTGGCAATAGATAACCTAGAAGTTAGATTTGAGTTGGCTTTTGTGATTCTTTGAAGAGGCTGGATGAAGGACACAGAGGAGATGTAAGATAAATGAAAGAATATACCTGGTTAACTTGGGGATCCTTGGCATTTATCTTAATGGTTATGATTGTAGCATTTAATGTTTCCCTTTGATACTCCTAAATTCCAACCCACTCTGAAAATAGGGAAAAGGAAGAAAAGTCAAGATGGTTATGGCTGGATGACTCATCCACCTGTCTACTGTTCCACCCCAAGATGTAATAGGCAGGCATCACCCCCCTCTGCAACATTGCTGCAGCTACCTCTACAGATTGCCTCCTCCTGACCTTTGCCGTTACCATTATTTAATGGAACCACTGATGTGCACACTACCGTTCTTAGTCTATGGCCTGAAAGAAAAATAGATTTTCCCCAAATGTTGTTATCTTCACAAACTAATGCATATTCGCGGCAGCGAGACCTAATGGAAAGACCACTGGCCTGGAAATCAGTGCAACTGGGTTCTTTCTAATCGTGGCTCTGCCACATTCCTGATAGTGTGATCTTGGGCAAGTCACTTAACTTCTGAGTTTTCTCATCTGTAAAATGGGGATTCAATGTCTTCTTACTTAGACAGTGAGTCTCATGTGGGATCAGGGCTGTGTCTATCCCGATTATCTTATACCCACCCCAGCACTTGGTACCTAGTAAAGGCTTATCATATATCACAATTATTATTATTGTTTCTTATTTTCTCCTTGCTTTTCAATGATAGGTCATAAAAGCAATCAGATTTCCAACCTGATACAACTCACTAAGCATATCCAACCAAGGCCTCTACTGCCAACGCTCCTGAGCTGCTTCCTTTAAAAGAAAAATGACTATGTTCCCAACCCAGATACCTACACGACAAATAAGAGATTAGTACTTTTTTTTTAACCAAAGAGAACACTTTCATCCAACATCAAAGTAAAAAAAAATCTGTCATTCTCACAAGGGATAACTAGCCTTTTTTCATCTTGTTTTTCAATACACCGTACCTTGAAGTTCTATAGAACTCTCCTAAGTTCAAAGTCATTCATAGTAGAAGTTTCTAATCAAGGTGCCATACATCTCCAGGGCTGGTTGGATGTCATTTAGGACTTCTGAATGTTGAAACAAGAATCCTACTCATTCCAAAACCCTGAGGACTTTATAAGCTATTTGTTCATTTTGTAGCTGTAAAAATTGGAAACAAATTTCATACTAAGAGCTCCCAGTGATTAAAGATGTCCTGTTCTGATTTTTTCCTTCCAACTGAATGAACTAAACAATATACAAATCAAGTAATGGTATTTACTGAGTGCTTACGGTGTGCAGAACACTGAACTAAGCATTTCAGAGAGTACAGTAGAGCTGGTAGATCTGTTCTGTGCCCATAAGGAGCTCACATTCTAGAGGGGGAGGTAGACAGTAAAATAAAGAAATAAATGATGGATATATACATGAGTGCTGTGGGGTGGAGAGTGGGTGAATACCAAGCTCTTAAAAAGATTCACATCCATCTGTTTAGGAGATGCAGAAGGAAGAGGGAGTAAGAAAAAAGACAGTGTAAAAGGGGAAGGCCCCTTGGTGGAGATGTGATTTCAATAAGGTTTTGAAGGTAGCGAGAGTGGTGGACTGTTGTATATGAAGGGAAAGAGATTTCCAGGCTGAAGGGAGGACCTGAGCAATAAGACAGGTGAGATCAAGGTACAGTGATTACTAAAGTGGTTGTAGTAAGAAATGAGTAGGGTAAGGTAGGAGGGGGTGAAGAGATTCATCTCTTTACAGCTAATAGTAAGGAGTTCCTGTTTGATGCAGCAGAGGATGGGTATTCACTGGAGGTTCTTGAGGAGTCGATAGATATGGCTTGAACATTTTTTTTCTTTTTAGAAAAATGATCCAGGCAGCAGAATGAATTATGGACTGGAGTGGAAAGGGACAGGAAACAAGGAGGTCAGTGAGGATGCTGTCTATAAATATATAAATAATGTTTATTGAGTACTTTGATGCAGAGGAGTGTACTGAGTGCTTGGGAGAGAACAACAGTGTTAGTAAACAAAACCCTGGTCCTCAAGGACTTTCCAACTCAATGAGGCAGATTGACCCTAAAATAAATTAGAGGTAGAGGCACCAAAAGAGCTGAAAAATATGTTTGTTCACAAGTTCCAGGATGTATGGGTGTAGATGGGGTGAGTACCCAAGTGCTTCGGTAATCTGGAAGTGCTCAAGTAGCAAAAGGAGAAGAAATGTGGTTACAACAGTGACTTGCCAGGTGTGAAGAAGAGAGTACCAGCACTTAGAACAGTGCTTGGAACATAGTAAGCGCTTAACAAATGCCATCATTATTATTTACCAAGCAGAAGGGAGGACATAAGCAAGAGGTTGGAAGAGAGAGAGAGAAAGAGAGACAAGAAAAAGACTCATGGAGTAGGTTTGTTTGAGAGGGGCAAAGTGTGTGAATGAGGGGGAAAGAGAACTGACTGAGCACCTTAAAACAAATGTTCAAGAGTTTTAAGATAGGAATGGGCAACCATTTGGGGTTACTAAGGAGCAGAGATACATGCATAAAAATTATGCTTTAGATAAATGATCTGGCTATCAATATGACAGGCGAGGGGAAGGATTGGAGGCAGGGAAGTTTACAAGGAGGCTAATGCAGCAGAAGGCTGAATGAGAGTTTAACTGAATAAAAACGTATTATTTGTGATGATCTACCATCAACTTTGATTAGTCAAGGAAATATCTGGGCCCTTCACTTCTTCCAAACTCTCCTACCATTTTTCATTTCATTTGAGAGATGTGGCTCAGTAAAAGAACTCAGTAAAAGAACTGGGAGTTCTGGGGAAATACCTGCTGGTAGACAGGTTTCAAACTATTGCTTGAAATGAATTTTCGAATTAGTTGTGAGTTTCATTTACGTGGACAGGTTTGGTCCTCTATCTGCTGGTTCTGTAAGACAAGAGCTCCAAGAGCCATCAGCACATGATGCAATGCAACACTAGAGTGCACTGTCTAGCCAGCTACTCCAGAGTTGACTAATTCCCAAGATTAACTGGGATTCTTCACTATTCCCTCCCTCAAGGGGAACAAAATCTGCAATTTCCTGCCTTCTTTCAGACAATCTCCCTACCCTTTGAGCTAATCATCCACTCTTTCCCCTAACCTCCCTGTCTTCCAGGACCTTGCCCATTCCCGGAGCCCACTTACTGACCCCTGAAAGATTTGTCAGAACCCCAGTACACTCCAGTTTCCAACTTGTTTGCTAGCCTGGTGCAGCAGTTGATAAATGAGCTGAGCAGCCTAAACCTCAATCCAGTCTTCCTTGCCCCTTCCAAGTCAAGAGAGAAAGCGAGCAGCAGTATGACCTAATGGATAATAATAATAATAATAATAATGATGGCATTTATTAAGCACTTACTATGTGCAAAGCACTGTTCTAAGCACTGGGGGGTTACAGGGTGATCAGGTTGTCCCACGGGGGGCTCACAGTCTTCATCCCCATTTTCCAGATGAGGTAACTGAGGCCCAGAGAACTAAAGTGACTTGCCCAAAGTCACACAGCTGGCAATTGGCAGAGGTGGGATTTGAAACCATGGCCTCTGACTCCAAAGTCCGGGCTCTTTCCACTGAGCCATGCTGCTTCTCTGATAGATAGAGCACAAGCCTCGGAATCAGAAGGACCTGGGTTCTAATCCCAGCTATGCCGCTTGTCTGCTGTTTGATCTTGGGCAGAACACTTCACTTCTCTGTGCCTCAGTTACCTCATCTGTAAAATGGGGATTAAGCCTGTGAGCCCAACCTATGTTGTACCTACTCCAGCGGGTACAATGCTTGGCATAGAGTAAGTGCTTAATAAATACCATAAAAAAAATGTGCTGATTTTGGCAGATGCTTTGAAAGAAAGGAGGTGAGGGGAGTCTGGAGAAAACCTCTGCTAGGCAAAAAGAAAAATAGGGCAGATTCCTATGCATTCTTCATTTTCATTACAAATTCAGAATTAGCGGTAAGGAGTTAGAATTTCCAATACTCATCAGAGATGCAAGAGGAGAATGTGAAATGCCTAGCTTTGGGATACAATAAGGACACTTGGCCACAATCAGAAAGATTTATAAGATTAAAGATCAATTAAGCCACTTGAGTTCAAAGTATTGGAGCATCTAAAAGGGACTGGGCGAATCTTCCTACTATTTCTGCACCCTAGTTTTACTCTATTATAGAGATTGAGAATGCATATGCGATGAAACTAGGATATGCACATAAGAGCCACCTCACTTTCATTACTGTCCCCCTAGAAAGGAGAAAGGACCCATAGGACCCTTGTGGACAGGGAATGTGTCTACCAATTCTATTGCCTTGTATCTCCCAAGCACGTAGTATATTACTCTGCACACAATACATATTTGCTATTCTATTTACTTTGTTAATGATGTGCATATAGCTATAATCATATTTGTTCTGATTATTTTTACACCTGTCTACATGTTCTGTTTTGTTGTCTGTCTCCCTCTTCTAGACTGTGAGCCCATTGTTGGGTAGGGACCGTCTCTATATGTTGCCAACCTGTACTTCCCAAGCTCTTAGTACAGTGCTCTACACACAGTAAGCACTCAATAAATACAATTGAATGAATGAATGAATGAACTCAATAAATACCATTAGTTGATGTCTTTACCCCTCCAGCATCCATGCTGTTCTCAGTCATTCCCTGCTTCCCCAACAAAACCCCCAGTAAATCCTGAATCAGAGTTCTGAGTATGTGCCCATTTGGACGACCTTACTGGAGGATTAAGAAAGATTTGACATGCCAATTAACATCTCTTGCTAATGAGTCCCTCCACTGTGAAACTGAACCAAGAAACATGGAGCCACTTTGAACTCAATCAGTTTTCCTGATACTTTCTCTGACAGCATTAAAAAGAGATGAAAAAGAAAATGGGTTTATCTTACATTTCCAATAAACTATTAAAATTATAATACAGAAAAGGAGGCCAAATTGCCTAAATTCTTGTACAACGAATCTTCAACTAAGCCACAACTTGAGCTCCTCAAGCATTTTGATCTGCAGTCATTTTCAAGATGGAGGATTTGAATTATTTAATATTTTTTTTATGCAGTCTGGTCGGATGCACTGTTTCACTTCCCTCGCATATTTTAATATGAAGATAAAATATCTGGCCAAATATAAGTACAACAAAAAATCAACTAGTGCCCAGTACTGTACTCTTTCCAATGAATAACAGTGCCTCATATTGAACAGCAGATGACGGTAAAAAAAAATTCATTTTATTTTGTCTTCCAACTGAAAGCATCCTTTCCAGAAAATACTCTCTGAGAGTCCTTGGCATTGCATCAGATGTCATCCTCTGTTTCATTCATTCATTCATTCAATCATATTTATTGAGTACTTACTGTGTGCAGAGCACTGTACTCATCCTCTGTTTCATTCATTCATTCGATCATATTTATTGAGCACTTACTGTGTGCAGAGCACTGTACTAAGCGCTTGGGAAGTACAAGTTGGCAACATATAGAGGCAGTCCTTACCCAACAATGGGCTCACAGTCTAGATCTCCTCTAGCTTTCAAAGGGGTTCCCTGTGGGCAGGGAATCAATCTACAGCTCTGTTATATTGCAATCACCCAAGTGCTTAGTACAGTGCCCTACACACAGTAAGTGCTCAGTATATGTGACTGATTTAAGGAAAGCCAAATTCATCCATTCATTCATTCATTCGATTTAATTTATTGTGTGTTTACTGTGTGTGAAGCACTGTAAGCACTTGGGAGAGTACAATATAACAATTAACAGAAACATTCCCTGCCCACATCGACCTCACAATCTAAGAATAAAACAATGCCAACAGGAAGCAAATGTCAGAAGGAATTTTTTGAGCAACATAGTAGAGAAGAATGCCATCCTTTTTGGTGGTAAAAGAATCATTTGGTTGTAAAGTTGTCTTCTTCCAGGGTGAATCTACACAATCCTTTCACTAACACTTCTGTAGTACTTTTGTAAATGGAATAGGCTTCCACAATATTTACGATGCCAGAGAAATGAATCTGCTGCTCATTTTAATACTAATTTTGTCTTAATTTCAAACTGTATTAAAAAAAATGGAAGCAGACCTCCTTAGTGAGCAAAAGAGCCCCAAAGAACCACTATCTTATCAAGTAACCACCTTCTAGGCAATTTCTAGCACAATTACCTAATGAGGCAATTCTGGATCATCTTGTAGAAGTTCCCTCCATGGAATGCTTCTGTTTTTATAAATCAGTAGTCTGAGGTTCTAATAATTCAGGTTTGAAAAACATTAACATAACCAAGCAACTTAGCAAAATAATATTTCAGTAATTCTGTAACTGTTATGCCTGGTGCAGCAGCTTTAAATAAAATACTAGGGTAAGAGAATAAACCACGTCTAGTCATGTGAACACAAGTGGTTCACATGGCAACTTTATTACCTTTATGAATATGCATCGAAGCTTAATTCTGAAGAAACAAGTGCAAACTCCTTGATTTCCCCTACCTTGGCAGTTTCCCCAGTCTGTACTACATAAACTGTGATACTGACAAAAAAAAGGAAATTTTTAATCTGTCCTAATATTAAATTTTTAGATCTGGGTTCTCTTGAAACTGGAATGATGTGGGGTACTAGAATAATAGAAAAGCTGCAGTTTTTAGGTCCTGGTGGGAAGAACACATATTTTGTGCTTCTGTTGTATTTTTCATTACATCTAAATATGAGTGAGAGGGTAAGTAGGCCAATATGAGATAATCCATAACAGTGTAGATCTTTTAATAGAAGTTATTCCAAATTGAAATTTTGTAGCATTAGTAAGAGGAATATTACTTTTGGCATAAATCATTTTCAGCCAATGGATGAGTCTTGCTTGGATAGTGCAACCCCCAAGGGATCATAGCTATGCCATGTTGCAAAAAGTTCACATGTGCACAAAATGTATTGGCTGATAAATCACTGAATACTGTCAAAAGCACTGAAACATCATTTACTGCCTCTATGTAAACATCAGATTCTGCAGTCTTTCTTTCTGGGAAGGTAGAATGAAATCTAACAGGCAGATGGAACCGTACAATGCCATATGCTTAGATGCTGAAATCTTTAACTCTCGCATTCTACTACTGGGAATTATGGCATATCACAGGTGGAAAAAAATTGTTTAACGAAGTCTAACCACCAATAACTTTTTTTACCTTTTACAATTTGTGAAGCATTTTCTATGAACATTGAATCAGAGATGATCCCAACCCTGGCTTTTAGTGTGCATCTCTTTTTTAAAATGGTATTTATTTAGTGCTTAATCAATCAATCAATCACATTTATTGAGCACTTACTGTGTGCAGAGCACTGTACTAAGCGCTTGGGAAGTACAAGTTGGCAACATATAGAGACAGTCCCTACCCAACAGTGGGCTCACAGTCTAGAAGGGGGAGACAGAGGACAAAACCAAACATATTAACAAAATAAAATAAATAGAATAGATATGTACAAGTAAAATAAATAGAGCAATAAATATGTACAAACATATATACATATATACAGGTGCTGTGGGGAAGGGAAGGAGGAAAGATGGGCGGGATGGAAAGGGGGATGAGGGGGAGAGGAAGGAGGGGGCTCAGTCTGGGAAGGCCTTCTGGAGGAGGTGAGCTCTCAGTAGGGCCTTGAAGGGAGGAAGAGAGCTAGCTCGGCGGATGGGCAGAGGGAGGGCATTCCAGGCCCGGGGGATGACGTGGGCCGGGGGTCGACGAGAACGAGGCACGGTGAGGAGATTAGCGGCAGAGGAGCGGAGGGTGCGGGCTGGGCTGTAGAAGGAGAGAAGGGAGGTGAGGTAGGAAGGGGCGAGGTGATGGACAGCCTAGAAGCTGAGGGAGAGGAGTTTCTGCCTGATGCGCGGATTGACTGGTAGCCACTGGAGATTTTTGAGGAGGGGAGTAACATGCCCAGAGCATTTCTGGACAAAGACAATCCGGGCAGCAGGATGAAGTATGGATTGAAGTGGGGAGAGACACGAGGATGGGAGATCAGAGAGAAGGCTGATGCAGTAGTCCAGACGGGATAGGATGAGAGGTTGAACGAGCAGGATAGTGGTTTGGATGGAGAAGAAAGGGCGGATCGTGGCAATGTTGTGGAGCTGAGACCGGCAGGTTTTGGTGACGGCTTGGATGTGGATGCTTATTATGTGTCAAGTACTATACTAATCACTGGGGTAGACACACAAACTATTCAAGTTGGACACAGTCCATATTCCACATGGGTCACATTCTTAGTCCACACTTTACAGATGAGGTAACTGAGATCCAGAGAAGGTAATGTGACTTGCCCAAAGTCACATCGCAGACACGAGGCAGAATTGAGATAAGAAACCAGGTCCTTTTGAATCTCAGTCCCATGCTCTATCCCCTGAGCCCTGCTGCTTCTTGATATAAGAGAGGGTAAGGGTAGAGTTAGAGGAAAAAAAATCAGAAGGGGCATCAGTTGTCATAAAATGGGGTGCAGAATTTTATGGGAGAGCACAGAAGCTTGCAACTGGATATAGGGAATGACACATAGTAAGCTCTTAACAAATACCATCATCATCATTATTATTATTATCCTCCAAAGTAATTGCCAGTCCTCTTCTGGGACTAAAGAACTCATTGTGGTAAAATTGCTTCTAATGGGTGGGCTGTTACCTACAAGATATGAACAACAGAGGTTACTCATTTCTGACAACGCAGAGTTCCAAAAAAATCCACAGCTCCACAAGTCCTATTCGGCTTGGTTTGGAGCCAGAAGGGAGGTTATTGGAGGTCAGAGATTTTACAATGTAGATGGGAAAAATGGGAGGTCACAGCTGCATAAACTAATCCAGAAATTTAACCATCTGGACATGAGAAGGTTTAAAAACAAAACAAAACAAAAAGCCATTAGAGGAGACTCCGTGAGTCCACTCCCATGTGTGACGCCTGTCCCCAGGACACCCCTAGAGAGCCTGGGATCAAGGGATCAATATAAAACAGAGGCAGAGACACACATACACAGATACACATATGCACACAAACACACACAAACACACCCTCCTCCTCCCCCAATGCCAGGAGCTTTCAGCTCTGCTGGTGTAGAAATCAGAGAGCAATATTGAAATGAACTCTTCTCAGGGAAATTGCTGGGTTCCCAAGCAAATAATTTCCCTACTCAAGAGTGCCTGGGAAAGATGATTTGTAGCAGTGGTCAGTATTTAGGTAGCAAAACAAGGAAGATTGAGTGAATTTTTTTTAACAAAAATTTGGTTTATTTATTAATTTTTGGGTGGGAAGGGAGAGGTTCCTGAGCTAGTCTGTGATGCAGTAACAGAATGAGCCTTCTGTTTACAGATGATGCCCACTGATGAGGCATCCATGAACATAAGTATCTCTGAGACAGAATCACTTGCACACTTTATTCGTGAAAATCCAGCGTTCTCCTTTTCTGTCTCCTTACCATCTCCGTGAAGATTACTCAGGGACCACTGTGTAAGAGGCGAAAGGTTAATCCTTCCAATGGCAGGGAGCACACCTGAGCTGCTAGGGTTGCAAAATGGTGAGCAGAATGCTGGGCATGGTTTAGGAAAGCAGCATGGCCTAGTGAATAGAGCCCAGGCCTCGGGGTCAGAGGGTCATGGGTTCTAATTCCGACTCCACCACTTGTCTGCTGTATGGCCTTGGGTGAGTCACTTCACTTCTCTGTGCCTCAGTTACCTCATCTGTGAACTGGGGATTAGGACTGGGAGCCTTATGTGGAACAGGAACTTGCTTGTATCTACCCCAGTGCTTAGTACACTGCCTGGTACATAGTGAGCCCTTAACAAATACCATAATTATTATTAGCAGTAGTAAGTGTTAACTGGGTCGCAGGGGAGTGAGGAGGGATTTCCCCTATCTTGTGAAAAACAGCGAAAAGCAAAGAGGAAACAAAAAAAGAACAAATACAAACAAATAAAAAAAACCACAGGTCTTTTTAAACCACTAGGCAGTTCAGAGTCAGAAAACAATAAGGACATCAGAGCAGGGAGTATTCCAACAAGGGTGGTTCTTGTTTCTGCAGCATCTCTGTCATAACTGGACATCTACCTCTGGGCAGAATTGGAAGCCCTGATGCCTTGTCATGATGGTAAAACTATTTATTCCTTGTCTGCTACAACTCTCCTGAGGCAAGACCTCTCTGAAACAAGGAACAACCAGATTCTGTCTGCATGAGGCATTCTTCATAATAACAATAAGAACAATTATAATTATTTAGATATTTGACCTTACTGTGTGCCAAGAACTGTCCTAAGCACTGAGGAAGATACAAGATAATCAGGGCAGACATAGTCCTTGTCCCAGATTGGACTCACTGTCTAAGTGTGAGGGAGTTGGATATAATCCCCATTTACAGATGAGACAACTGAGGCAGATCCCATCTCCATAAGCCATTCTTCATCAGGCTGTGCAATCTAACCCGGGAAATTTCCTGTGATTCTGACTTCACACCCTGCCAGTCCTCTGCTCATAATAATAATAAAAATAATGATGGTATTTGTTAAGCGCTTACTATGTGCAAAGCACTGTTCTAAGCACTGGGGGGATACAAGGTGACCAGGTTGTCCCACGTGGGGCTCACAGTCTTCATCCCCATTTTACAGATGAGGGAACTGAGGCACAGAGAAGTTAAGTGGCTTGCCCAAAGTCACACAGCTGACAACTGGCAGAGCCGGGATTTTAACCCATGACCTCTGACTCCAAAGCCCATGCTCTTCCCACTAAGCCACGCTGCTTCTCTATGAGAATAGAGAATTTCTCTGCTGAGCCACGCTGCTTCACATACTGTCTGGGTGATGAATTCTCACTGTTACACATGGAAGTTATACTTGTAGAAGGATAATAATTCCCTAGAACCACCTTTTTCAATCAATCAATATTATTCATTGAGTCCTTACTGTGTGAAAAGCACTGTACTAAGCACTTGGGAGAGTACAATAGCGTCTACATAATCTCTGTCCTCAAGGAGCTTTTCTGGGGTGGCCCTAGAGAAGTGCACATAAAAAAGAGAAATGTCTTATCCTGCTTACTGACCTATTGTTGCCTTACAAAATATTGGCGGTCAAAAGGGTGAAAGGAAAAAAGTGAATTTAAGATACAATGACAATCACTTCTGAATCTACGTTAGGAGGCATGAGGCAGGGGGAACCATACTTTCCTGGAGCCCCCCCCCGCCCCCTCCTAGCTACTTTCCTGGACTAAGCCAATGAAGGAATACGGGGAGAAGAGGCAAGGAACCATGTTTCCCCAGAGTCCCCCACATGCTGGGGTAAAGCCGATGGTGAGACATGGAGATCCAAAAAATTAAAACACATATAAAGAGAGAGGAGGTTTGCCCTGCTTGCTATCCTCCTGTAGCAGTATTGTCTGGTGTACTCAGTGTGGTTCAGTGGAAAGAGCCCGGGCTTTGGAGTCAGAGGTCATGGGTTCAAATCCAGGCTCTGCCAACTGTCAGCTGTGTGACCTTGGGCAAGTCACTTAACTTCTCTGGGCCTGTTACCTCATCTGTAAAATGGGGATCAAGACTGTGAGCCCCCTGTGGGACAACCTGATCGATCACCTTGTAACCTCCCCAGTGCTTAGAACGGTACTTTGCACATAGTAAGCGCTTAATAAATGCCATCCTCATCCTCATCTGTAAATAATAATGATATTTGTTAAGTGATTACTATGTGTCAAACACTGTACTAAGCACTGAGGTAGATACAGGATCATCATGCTTAGTTCCTGTCTCACATATTTTCTATTTATGGTATTTCTTAAGTGCTTGTTTTGTGCTAAGCACTGGAGCAGATACAAGCTAATCAGGTTGGACACAGTCCCTGTCCTGCATAGGGCTCATAGTCTCAATCTCCATTTTACAGATGAGGTAATGAGATCCATAAAAGTTAAGTGACTTATCCAAGGTCACACAGCAGACAAGTGGCAGAACTGGGATTAGAACCCAGGTCCTTCTAACTTCCAGGCCCATGTTCTATCCACTAGGCCACACTGTTTCTTACACGGGGCCTCCTAGCCATTCAGGCAGTATTTAATTGAGTAACCAAATGTCAAGCTGTTTGGGTAACTTGCCTGGAATCTTGGAACACTAGAAGCAAAACCTGGGACAGTCATGAGCAAAGGGGGAAAACATAAGAGGAATATTACTCTTGGCATAAATCATTTTCAGCCTATGGATGAGTCTTGCTTAAATAGTGCAATCCCCATGGGATCATAGCTATGTCATATTGCAACAAGTTCACATAATGTATTGGCTGATAAATCACTGAATGCTGTCAAAAACACTGAAACATCATTTACTGCCTCCACATAAACATCTGATTCTGCAGTCTTTCTTTTTGGGGCGGTAGAATGAAATCTAACAGGGAGATGCAACCATACAAAGCCATATGCTTAGATGCTGAAATCTTTAACTCTCGTATTCTACTTCTGGGGATTATGGCATACCACAGGTGGCAAAAATCGTTTAATGAAGTCTAATGTTCAGGATTTTAAAATCTTTAAACACCCACAAAATAAATGAAATACTGTCTGGTGTAATGACTAGGAGCCTAATGTAAAAGAAGATGCTAAAGGCTTTTATTCTGGGGAAGATCACCTACTCATGATCAGCAGTGAACTGAGCTAACAAGAAAAAAATGGGATAAAACCAAATGTCAAAGCATACCTCAGCCCCAATCTTGAAAGGAAGATGTTAGCTTCCCATAAAATGAAGTACCACTTTACAATTAATATTGCAAAAGAATTTTGTCTGCATCATTGCTGAAGTACAAAATGCATTCCACATTGCTCGTTGGCAACACGGAGATTTCTTACCATTTAATAGGGATTGTTATGCTAGGCATTTTGCCCCAGCTCCCCGCAGCCACATGATTTTTTAATCCCAGCATCAGCACAGATATATTTTGCACTTATATATATATATAGATACTTTCTTTATAGTCAAACTCTGTGTTGTGGTTCATGTAAATTAATGGAAATTCTGAAAATACTATTAATATAATTTCTGCAAATGTCAAATTTGATAAATTCCAGAAAGATTCATACTTGTTATCTGAAGTAAGCAGAACCCAGAAGCTAGATAATCAGCATCATGGGTGCATGGAATTTAAGGTGACCCAGAATTTGAAGTGAACATGTAAAATTAGAGCTAGATTGATGTTCATTTATTTAATCAAGGGCTTAAGGGTTTAAGATTCCCAGTATCTCATATTTAGCCTAGATAAGTTAGTATTCATGTTACAATTCCTCTGACAATTTGCATTGCAATACTTTGAGTTTCGTTCATCATGCAGGATTGGGATGACTTAACAACATAGTGTTCCAGGTGGCAGAAGGGGAGAAAGAATGATTTCTTACCCCCGTCCTGCATTCTCTGCCACAGTTATCCTAACCTTGATGTCACAGTCTTCCTGAAACCTCCCTCTCCACTTCATGACTCCAGTTACAGGCTAACAATCAGCTCTCTTGGTTGCCTAGGAAAGGCCTTGTCTGAGGTCTCAGAGTGGCCACCTAGGATCGTCTCTCCACTGCCAAGAACAATGGAGAGAAAAAATCCATCCCTCTCACCACCCGTGCAAAGGCCTTTACAGAATCTTAGACAAACCCTGTCTCCCTTTCTAGAGGGCAGGAATACAGGTCAGGGGTTTTACACATTATAGGTTTTAAGTGAACCTGAAGCCAAGACAATTTTATTTTACTAGGGATGTTCAGTGGAAGGCAACATGATCAGTATTTTGGCTGGTATGATTCAATCAACAGATAGCCTGGGGACAATATTTTCATTTTGCGTATAGTTACAAGAAGCAGCGTGGCTCAGTGAACGAGTATGGGCTTCGGAGCCAGAGGTCATGGGTTCAAATCCCAGCTCTGCCAATTGTCAGCTATGTGACTTTGGGCAAGTCACTTCACTTCTCTGTGCCTCAGTTCCCTCATCTGTAAAATGGGGATTAAGACTGTGAGCCCCACGTGGGACAACCTGATCACCTTGTATCCCCCCAGCGCTTAGAACAGTGCTTTGCACATGGTAAGTGCTTAACAAATACCATCATTATTATTACAAGAGAGGATGGTAAAGGGAAAATGAGTGCGCCTGACTAAGGTGGTCAACTTGGTTTGGGGTGCTTACTGTGTCAGGAGGGCTGCTCTTTGATCTCAGTGTCCATGTAGGAACCAATTAGAGTTCCCCTCCCCTTAGCATGAATGCAGTGAGTCTCACTGATAAACTCGTCCTCGACTATTGGCCTCTCTCCTTCACCATTCACATACTGGAACAGACATGGAAGAATTTCACCAGGCACTTGGGGAAGCTGCACCCTAATGTCTTGGCTACACCAGTCTCAGACAGCTGATGGAAGTGACTCTACACATGCCTAAATACACACAATCAGTTTAGAAAACCACTGTTGGGGTATCAGCCTTCTGCAGTTCTCAACAGGAATCACGGACCATTTTACTTTGAACATATTAAATCCAGTTTGCATCTCACTGTCAGATGACAAATTACCCCACGGGAATGATGTCCTAAAATAGCTAGAAAATACCCTGATCATTTTTTCATCATCCTGTGATGAAACTATAGGTTATTTCTGGTTCATCATAGATTTTTATTAAATTAAAGCCCCGTGGATCCTTCAATTTCTTCCACAGCTTCTGTGTACAGTCTCATATCCAAGAAGGCATTTTAGACATAAGACAATTCAGTGATCAGTTTAATGGGTTTTCAATTTTATCCTGAAATTTTGGATATCAAGCTCTGTATCATTATGAAGTTTCTTGAGTTTGCATCATCCATTTAAATATATTTTTATAAAACATCCCAAAAACCTTGAATCTTTTTGGTAGGTCATTATGCAGGCTAATGAAATGCTTCCATTTTTCTCTTACCTCACCCCACTTCACAACTTTAAACTTCAAAATAACAGGAGACCATGACTTAAAGGTTATTTTCCTTCTATGAACCCTATGCACTTGTGTGTTCTTGCCAACACTCCCAAAGCAAAGAGCCCACCAATTTTCTGTGACTCATAAATGTAGAGATCTATAATCCAAACTAATGAAACCAGTGAAATTCTTGCCCATTTTGTTTCACTGAATGTTTTCGAAGCCACTGGAATGATGCATTTTGTCTAAAACTAGGGATATTATGGGGAACTGAAGGGGTCTTACTACCTCTGTCATCACTACTTACCTGAACTAGTATTTCCTGCTAACAAGGTTGGACTAACGGAGGATCTCCCCAGTCTACTGGACACAACTGGTGGCCCAGGAGTTCCATCCCATTCCTGAGCTTTGATTGGCTCTCTGGAGGAAGATGATCCATGATGACCTCTCTCTTTGTTTTCCAGCTTTGGTAGTGGTTCAGTACTGTGGCTTCTGATCTTCAGTTCATCCGCTGGTTCTATAAAATATTCAGAAGTTCTATTTCATTATCAATAGCATTTTCAAAATTTAAAAAAACCCCAAACACTATTAAGATTCTTCTCAAAGTTTGTTAAAACTAAACCAACATTTCAGAACTTGATTTTCTGGGAGAATGTCTACACCTTCTTTGACTCGGGCTTATAATAATAATAATAACAATAGTAATGATGATATTTGTTAAGTATTAATTACGTGCCAAGCACTGTCCAAGTGCTGGGGTAGATACAAGGTTGTCCCACATGTGGGGCTCACAGTCTCAATCCCCATTTTACCGATGAGGTAACTGAGGTACAGAGAAGTGAAATGACTTGCTAAAGTCACACAGCTGATAAGTGGCGGAGTCAGGATTAGAAACTACAACCTCTGATTCCCAAACACCTGCTCTTTCCACTGAGCCACACTGCTTCTCTGCTTATCTTGGAGAGCCAAATGTTGACACTAATGATTGGATGAAAACTAGGTAGCAGCTTCCACTATCTCAGATTTGGCATAATTTTTGGGTGGGGAAGGGGTTTAGAAGCCTGAATACTCAAAATACAGGCTTGAAAGTTTACTTCTTTTTAACCTAAATTCAACCAATCAAATTTATTTAGTAAACTAAACTGCTTAATACATAAATAACAGCAATAATAATATTTATTAATAGCTTATTGTGCACCAAACTTTTTGCTGGGGCTAATACACAATAATCAGATTGGACATTGCCCATGACCCTCATGAGACTCACAGTCTAAGAAGGAGGAAGGGAGAACAAGTATTTTATCCTTATTTTACAGCTAAAGAAATTGAGTACCAAAGAAGCTAAATGATTTTCCCGTCATAGCTTCATTATATGTTATATTTTTTATATTAATGTTTGTCTTCCCCTCTATACTGTAAGCTTGTAACGAACAGGGAAGGTTTCCACCAACTCTGTTGTACTGTACTCCCCCAAGCGCTTAGTATACTGCTCTGCACATAGTAAGTACTGAGTAAAAAACATTGAATGAATGAATGAAAGATCAGAAAACTAGCAACTAGCAAATCCATGACTAGACCTGGCTCTTTTAACACCCGGGCCACACAAATTAATCTAATGATAGAATTTGATAACTCCATTCTGTAATATTCCATAATATTATTGATTGTAACCTCATTATGGGCAGAGAACGTGTCTGGTAATTCTGTTGTACTCTTCCAAGAGATTAGTACAATGCTCTGCACACAGTAAGCATTTGATAAATACCATTGATTAATTATTTTAGACTTGTGTTAAGTTCAGTTCTTAACATTTTCCCCGCATGAGGAAGATAAAAAGGAATATCAGTGACATAAAGGAGAAGGGAAAGATTGGGATGAGCATTAGTAGACTTACTACATAACCACCCCTAGGCCGAGACACACTATCCCACAGAACCAGCCAACCCATTAAGCACTATGTGGAAATGTGTAGGGAAACACCTGTGAATGGCCAAGCAGATGGGGAAGTGGATGGAGGATAGCTGAGAAAGAAGGGAAGGGAAGAGGGAAAAGGGCTCCTAGAAATGTAGTCCTAACTACCTCTCTCTCTTATGGTCAGCTTGCCAGGGAAACTGACCAGCTGGAGTGGGGGTGATCAGTGCCCTTTCCCTACCATTGGCCACGTAGGAGCGTGGCTTTAGGGAAATCCTCTACTGATTAAAAACAGCCTTAGTTGATTTCAGGTCACCGATCTGGAAAAACTGGAAAGGTCTGCCAATACTAAAATCAGGGATTATTGAATGCGGTCCAGTTATGGGGAAATGAATGAGTTCTAAACTAATGATCTAATAGAAACTGAATCTGACCTGCTTAGCTCACTCTGCCAAATTTTCCCTCTTCTGACATCTAAACATTTCAAATTCACTGAAGAAAACTTAGCAATCACAAATGAATATCAAAAAACAAAATAATAATAATAATAATAAAAATAATGATCAAACTATTCCATTTGGATTTGGATTTTAAATGCTCTTTTAAAACCTCCAAATCCTAGTAAGCCATCTGTTGCATCCTTCTGTATCATCCAGATTTAGAGAACACAAACAAGCAAGCCTTAGGCCACAATAAGAAGGAGTGTTACCCAAGGGAAAGAGCATGGGCCAGAGAGCCCAAGGAGGTGGGTACTAATCTCAGTTCTACCAGTTGTCTGCTGAGTGATCTTGGACAAGTCATCAACTTCTCTGTGCCTCAGTTCCCTCATCTGTAAAATGGGGACTAAACTGTGAGTCTCACGTAAGATGTGGATTGTGTTCCACTTGATTAGCATATCTGTGCCAGTGCTTGGGGTAGATACAATTACTGGCACACAATTAGCACTTAGTAATAATAATAATGATAGCATTTGTTAAGCACTTACTAACCGATATGATTAAAAATGAATAATAAAAAGCAAACATTCAGGATATTATTAATTGCCATTATTTACATACTATATGTAGGATGCAGATTTTTCATTTAAAAAATCATTTAGGGGTATTTATCAAGGTGTTCCTTTCATTTTAGTGTAAAATTGGATTGAAATCGAAATATATAAATTATTTGAAAATGTGAGTCTAATTTTAGCTAGTTCAAATCGTCTTTCTTTTATTTGGGAAACAATAACTGCATTGATGGTCATGAGAAGATGTTGGGCACATTCGCTGATCAGAATCTACCCGTCTCAAATTGTCCTGTGATATTTTCCATATTTCAGTTTCACGGCCACTGGCAACCAGTGGTAGTCATTTCAGCTATCAGAGCATTTGCATGTCCTTCACAATGTCCTGTACTCCTGTCTGCCTACTCTTTGCAGCCTCTGATTCAGTGGTAATGCCTGGCAGTGATGAGAGTCAGAATAGTTGTAAAGAGGTCTTGAAATTTCAGGATGGAAGCAACAACACTTGTTCTTGACAGGAAATTGTATCATCACAAAGCCTACCCCTTTGAGGTTTTAGAGTTTAGACCTCTTGAGAGCAGGAATTGTCTTTTAGTTTTATTTTACTCCTCAAGCACCTAGTTCAACTTTCTACACCTCAATCGTTGGTATTTATTGGGTGCTTACTCTACACAGAGCATTGTACTAAGTTCTTAGGGAGAATACCATAAATATACCCGATCTCTGCTCTTGAGGAGATAACAACTTAGGTGATCAATAAAACTGAGTTGAAGCTTTGTTCAAAAGGGAAAAGCCCTTTCTGGAAAAAGTAGGATCCAACATCCATTTCAGAAAACTGTCCTTCATCAGGAAGACTTGTTTCATTCAGTGCTTTGTTACACACTTCACATCTGGCGAGCTGTTGAATGAGTGGAGTAATTATTGAATGGTTACCATGTGCTGATTACTGTGCTATACCCAGGGGAAAATAAAAATAAAACATTTCAGAAAAGAATGCATTCTCCATATCAGATGGCTCATCAGCACACTGTATCCTAAAATTCCATGAAGAGGTCGCATTTTTTTTGGCCTTCAATAGATTTTATTGCATCGCATCAGGAGATGAAGCTGTTCCTTTCAATCAAGCATTCATTCAATTCATTCTAGACTGTGAGCCCGTTGTTGGGTAGGGACCGTCTCTATATGTTGCCAATTTGTACTTCCCAAGCGCTTAGTACAGTGCTCTGCACACAGTAAGTGCTCAGTAAATACGATTGAATGAATTCAATTATGTGCTCATTGTGTGCAGGGGATTTGTCTTCCGACTCCATTGTACTGTACTCTCCCAAGCGTTTAGTACAGTGCTCTGCACGTAGTAAGCACTCAATAAATACCATTAATAATGATAATTGTATTTATTGAACCAAGTTTATAGTTGTAGAGAGATGCTCACTCTCTACTTTATTATGACCTGAACTTCTCCTATATCCAATAAGGATGAATTTGCAGATGAACTGGAGTTATTCAGATAACTGTCTCAGCTTTGCCTTCATTTGTTTCATGTTAACCTAGACAGTTTGAAATATGCCTTCAGATGATAAGTAACTGGTTCTGAAGGGAGTGAACCCTGCACAGAAAGAGGAGAATATACAAAACAATGCAGAAACTCACAAAGTAAGGTAGACTTGTCAGGCATCTTAAAAATATAGATTTCTATGCATTTACTATTTTTGTTTTTTCTTTTGTAACACAATGCTTATTTGGATAAAAATGATTTAAGCCAAAATTGGGCCTTAAATTATTCACTGAGCTTCAACAATACTTAAAATTGAGAGTCTGAAAATAAATTTAGAGTTACCCATTATTATTATTTCCTTTGTTCTAATTCAATTGCTTTCATATGCATGCATTGACTTGTCAGGTAGATGTCAAGTGTAACAAAATAAGGGCTAAATGTAGCTAGGGAAAAATAGTTTTCTTTTCTCTTTCTCCTTTTTAAAGTCCCGAGGTGAAGCTATGAAGCTTGGCAGGTATCTCTGGGGAAAGCCAAACAAAAGGACTGAAGAAATGGTGTACCTATCTTAAAAAATGGAGGACAAGTATTGAAAATCTCTGAGGAAGAACATTAATTCATGATGTCACGTCCAATTTTCAAGTCCATGAACAGCATTACTGGAAAAGCAATCCAGTTGGCAGACACATCCTTAGGGTGTCTCATTTTTAACTCAGACTAATCAAGAAAATATTTACTCAGACTACAATGGAACTTTTTATCTGGTGAAGTAATCATAGCCAAACTTCCATGCAATAATGCTGCCATTTGTTCTAGAAACCCAGGGCAGAATTGTAACATATTTTAAGGCTCCCATGAGATGAATTCCTATACAACCAAGTCCTCACAAATTTGTCTTTGCAGTCTGTCAGAGTGAGATTTTACCAAATATTTTTGCCAAAATCGAAATAAGGGAAATTGATATAGAGACTATCAACCACTGGAGAGAACTTTTAGCCAGATGTGGGTGTGGGCCACCTAGATGCCCAGAACCTTCCATTTTGGAATATCCCAAACTGTCTGCCCCAGACACCTGGTTACAACCATTCAACTGCAGGATCAGAAAAACTGCAGCCAGGTGTTTGCCAGGAACTTGGGGACTTCCCTGAACCCAACATGGCCCAAAAGAAAGATCATAGGCCTGGGAGTGAGGGGATGTGGGTTCTAATCCTGACTCTGCCACATGCCTGTTGTGTGACCTTGGACAAACACTTAACTGCTCTGTGCCTCGGTTTCCCCATCTGAAAATGAAAATTCAACCCTGTTCTCCCTTCTAGACTGTGAAGCCTGTGTGACACAGGAATTACATTCAATCTGCATATACTGTATCTATTACAGTGCTTTGTTCATAGTAAACACTTTCCAAATACTATCATTGTTACTGTTATCATTGTCTATGTAATTATTGCTATTTCTATTAGAAGGGGGTGGGTAAAATAGATATCCCCCAGGACTGGATAGGAAGGGCACCTAACTCCCAGTGAAATGTTGCCCAGTTTGGGCTCCTCTGGTGCCCCTAGGCTGTGTCAGCATCACACAGAGCCAGTAAAGGAGAGAAGCAGGAAGAATCAGAGGTACTTACTGCACACCTCCAATCCAAAATCCTATGGTCAGTAAATTATCACATTGCTAACTAGTGCATAGGTGCCATAAATTCTGGGTAGCATCCACTCCCACGATATAAGGATGGGTAGATCTTTCCCTTTACGTAAGATCAAAGAATATCAAAGAGAGAAATTGAAAATAAGAGAATAGAAAAGCAGAAGCAGCATGGCTCAGTGGAAAGAGCCCGGGCTTTGGAGTCAGAGGTCATGGGTTCAAATCCCAGCTCCGCCAATTGCCAGCTGTGTGACTTTGGGCAAGTCACTTAACTTCTCTGTGTCTCAGTTACCTCATTTGTAAAATGGGGATTAAGACTGTGAGCCCCCCCATGGGACAACCTGATCACTTTGTAACCTCCCCAGTGCTTAGAACAGTGCTTTGTACATGGTAAGCGCTTAATTAATGCTATAATTATTATTATTATTATGGAAAAAGCTTGGACCTGGGATTCTGGATCTGGGTTTTACTCCAGATTCTGTCACTTGCCTGCTAAATGTCCAGGTAACTCCTCTGTCCCTCAGTTTCTCCATCTGCAATATATGGATTAAATACCTGTTCTCTTTCCTACGTAGACTGTGAGCCCAATGTAGGATAGGGACTGTGTCTGACCTGATCATCTCATATTTACTCCAGAATTTAGTAGAGTGTTTGGCACTTAAATACCACAATCATTGTTATTTCTATAAGGGCATAGACTCCTTGCCACAGGTTTCAGAGGTCTTGATCATAGAACTCTGTCAGTAACAAAATTTTAATTGAACAGGACAGACCCTGCCAAGAATAGTATAGCTCAAAGACAGTATCAAATTATAACCTTGGTTCTGGTGGCTTGATACTTTATCGCATGAACTATTCTGTTACCATCGGCTTTTGCTAAATTTATATTCTTATCAAGAAAAATGGCATAGATCTTTATTCTTTATCTCAGAAATTGTATTTCTGCTTTCCTAAGAATCTTCAAACTGACCTGCTAGTGAATTTCCAGATGTAAATGACTACCTTAGAAATGATTGTTCTTAAAAATGCAGCTAGACACCATCATTTTATTTTGGATCTACAATTATTGTGGAATAGGGATGAATTCAATTTCACTAACATTTTGGGGGGTTTCATGTCTGCTCTTTTGCTGTACACAAAGGATTAATTTGTCATATTTTTCCAATGCTTCCATAAACACCTTGATTATTTTAACAAGAGGCTTTTATATTTGTGGCTTAGTCCTGCTGTTTGAATAAAATCACTTGAAATTTCACACTCCCACAGGGATCCTCTAGTTATTACGAAGTGTTCTAATTTTTCAAGACACAATAGCTAGCTAAATCACTTCAGCACTTGCTGTTGAAGAGCAGCCTGTACTTAGGATGTAAATGACTCTTCTAAGAGCTATCAGCAAAATCAAAATTGTTCGATTGTGTTCCGTTGGCCAAACAATGGAAATTTTGAAAAGTGATTAAAACAGATGATTTACAGTCAACTCCCCGTTTGCTGCTCAGCCTCATAATGGGAGGAGGTGGAATGACGGCATGGATAATCCATAACTGCAGATAATTCATTCATGACTCCACACTCACCCACTCTGTCATACAAATATTACCCTTGGAGAGGTAGGCTGAATGGGGAGTAGCCATGGGAGGGTAGGGACTGTCTCTATATGTTGCCAATTTGTACTTCCCAAGCGCTTAGTACAGTGCTCTGCACATAGTAAGCACTCAATAAATACGATTAATGATGATGATGATGATGATGGGAGGCAGTATTTGAGTAAGAAAATGGAAGGAAAGACAGAAAAGGGAAGGGGACTTCACAACGAGATGGACAAAATTTGGAGAATGAATTCAAATTCAATGGGTAGTTTATTTACCTGCCAAGTCCACTTATCTCCTCTCAAAAAAATAGAAAGGTGGGAACAGCAAACTGATTAGATTTTTGTTCAAAAGTTTGGTAGTACTTAAATGACGGGAGCTGTTCGTGATCCCAAAAGTCACAGTAGTTTTCAGGATTATTACACTTTCCTTCCACCAACCCTAATGTCATTCTTTTCTGCAGAACAATTCATTTTGATGGAATTGAAATGTTTTAGCCTCAGTTTCACAAATGTCATCAATAAGATAGGCTTCCCAGAAGAGCTGGCATCTCACAAAGCCTTTCTCCTAGGGCCCAGAAATGACCACCGGCTGAGAGAGTGGGAGATTCCACTTCTCCTTCTTGAGATGAGTGGGCAGTCTTTATTCAGTCCTGTAGGGGACAGATGCGTGATGAGAGAAGTCATAGCATTAATATTTATTGAGGTCCCACTTGGTGCAGTGAACTAGAGGCCTGTGAGGTGATCGATTTCCAGCCCACGAGGCAGAGGGAATCCATTTCCACTCCCTTGCCTTTCCATCTAAACCCTGTCCTCCCACTGACTTCCCTATCTCTCTTCCCTATCGCTATTGGCAACGCCACCATACTCCGTGTTTCACAAGCCTATAACTCTGGCATTATTCTCAAGTCCTCTCTCTTTGTTGAACCCACACATCCAAGCTGTCATAAAATCATGTCAGTTCAACCTTAAAAACCCTTCTAGTGTTTACCCTTTCCTCTCCATCCAAACTGTACTACTCTGATCCAAGCTCTCATTTCCTACCTTGAATACTGTATCACCCTCCTAGCTGACCTTCTTGCCTTCTGTCTCTCCCCTCCCCAGAACATTCTCCACTATAAGGCCCAGATCATTTTTCTGAAAAACAGTCCATATATCCCTACTTCTCAAAAACCTCCAATTGTTACACAACATGCTCCACATTAGAAACTCCTCACCATCATTTTTAAGGCACTCATTAAGCTCTCTCCTCCTACCTAAATAATAATAATAAATAATGATTCTAGTAATAATAATAATTTTAATAATTTTGGAATCCGTTAAGCACTTACTATGTGCAAAGCACTGTTATAAGCGCTGGGGAGGATACAAGGTGATCAGGTTGTCTCATATGGGGCTCACAATCTTAATCCCCATTTTACAAATGAGGTAACTGAGGCACAGAGAAGTTAAGTGACTTGCCCAAAGTCGCACAGCTGACAAGTGGTGGGAGAGGGATTTGAACCCATGACCTCTGACTCCCAAGCCTGGGCTCTTTCCACTGAGCCACACTGCTTCTCGTTTTGTTAAGTGCTTACTATGTGCCAGGCACTAAACTAAGTCAGAGGTTGTGCTAGACCTCTAACTGCTCCTGCTGCCAACCCTTTGCCCACATTCTCTCTCGAGTTTAGCACTCCTTCCCTCTTCATTTCTGATAGTCCACCACTCTCCCCACCTTCATTCATTCATTCAATCATATTTATTGAGCACTTACTGTGTGCAGAGCACTGTACTAAGTGCTTGGGAAGTACAAGTTGGCAACAGTGGGCTCACAGTCTAGAACTGTGAACCTTCAAAACCCTCCAAAATCACATCTCCTCTAAGAGGCCTTCCCTGACTAAACACTCATTTCCCCTACCTTCCCTCCTCTCTGTGTACCCCTTAAGTGCTCTGATACTCATCTAGCCACTCAGCGTTTACATATATATCCTTATATGTTATTATTTCCCCTGGCTGTAATTCATCTTAATTTGTCTTCCCATGTAGACTGTAAGCTTCTTCTGGGCAGGGAATGTGTCTACCAACTATTTTATTCTGCTTTCCCAAGTGCTTAGTACAGTGTTCTGCAGGAAAATGCTCAATAAATACCACTGATTGATATGTTGCCGACTTGTACTTCCCAAGCACTTAGTATAGTGCTCTGCACACAATATGTGCTCAATAAATAAGATTGAATGAATAATTGATTCCATTTAGTTTCAGTTTCAAGGAATAACAGGGTGTTTGAGAGTGGTTGGCTATAGTCTCCCTCCATCTTGAGGACTGCAGGCTGGTTAACTCAGATATATGTGGCTCAGTGGAAAGAGTAGGAGCTTTGGAGTCAGAGGTCATGGGTTCAAATCCCAGCTCCACCAATTGTCAGCTGTGTGACTTTGGGCAAGTCACTTCACTTCTCTGTGCTTCAGTTACCTCATCTGTAAAATGGGGATGAAAACTGTGAGCCCGCTGTGGGACAACTTGATTACCTTGTAACCTCCCCCAGCGCTTAGAACAGTGCTTTGCACATAGTAAGCGCTTAACAAATGCCATCATCATCATAAATCCGTACAAACATATATACAGGTGCTGTAGGGAGGGGAAGGAGCTACGGTTGGAGGGGGGGATGATCCCCATCATGCCTAGAGGGAGTCAACCAATATTATATTCATTAAGTGCTTACTATATGCACAGCTCTGTACTAAGCACTTGGGAGAGTACAATATAACAGAGCAGCGTGGCTAGTGGATAGAAGACGGGCCTGGGACTCAGAAGGACCTGCGTTCTAATCCAGGCTCTGCTAAATGTCTGCTGTGTGACTTTGGGCAAGTCACTTAACTTCTCTGGGCCTCAGTTCCCTCATCTGGAAAATAGGGATTAAAACTGTGAGTCCCATGTGGGACAACCTGATAACCTTGAATCCCCCCAGTGCTTAGAACAGTGCTTGGCACATTGTAAGTGCTTAACAAATGCTATTATTATTATCATTATCATTATTATTATTATTATTATTATTATTATTATTATTATTATTATTCCCTACCCACAATGAGCTTACAGTCTAGAGGGAACTTCTGGGAATCGGTGACATCCTTGATGACATTAGTGGAGTGGATTGGGGACAGGCAAGACATGCTCCCTGTCCCTCTCACCATTCACTGGAATTTACAAGCGCAATTTACTCCACTGAGCCCTAAGTCACTGAAAAAATGGCCCAGTGCATTTTAGTCATAGGATTCTGATCTGGCTAAAGCAGAGAACCAAAGAAGTGTTGAAGTGGAAGTTTCTCCTCTCTGCTCTCCGGAGACACACATTACTTGCCCCTCCTGAGGGTGAAGGAGAAAGTAGAACTTAATATTTTTTAATTAATATTTCAGTATAATGAGTAAAGACTGATTTTTAATTCTGTTTAAAATCTTCTCTAGGGATTTAGTTTCCTTAAGGAACATTTATATGCTTCAGATGATTGGAGGGAAAATCATTTTTTTTTTCTGAGATTTTTATAGAGAACGTGTTTCTAGGCCTCCAGTCTAGACTTCACAAAGTAGATACGAAACCATTTTTTCCTGAGGTGCTTCAATATAAGGTTATCTGAAAACTAATAAGACCCCCAAAATGAAAAGCAGATTGGGATCGAGTAATAATCTCCTGTGTGTGTTTCTTAGCACAGATCATTGTTATTGAATGATATTTATCAGTTTTACTAAAACATTAAGGAAAAAGGTTCATTGTCATTTTCCAAGGCTTGCTGCAGCATCTCTGAGATGCCTGTGAAATCAATAAAAAGAAGGCAAGATCAGAACTTTTCTTCACTGTACTACCAGCATAATTTCTTTTTCAATGACATCATTTCAGTTTCTTTGATTGTCAACTCAAGGATGGGAACTCGGTCTCTTCCTTCTATTGTATATTCCCAAGAATCCAGTTCAGTGCCGGTCACCCAGAATGCGCTCAATAAAATCTGTTGTTGATGATGAATTTCCCTCTGCCTGAAGACTGTAAGCTTCGTTGTGGGCAGGGAACGTGTCTGTTGTATTGTTATATCGTACTCTCCCAAGCACTTCATACGGTACTCTGCACACAGTGAGTGCTCAATAAATACGATTGAATGAATGTATGACTTACTTCATAGAGTAACTAATGTTGGGAACCAGCCCCAGGTCCCAGATCTTCAGATCTTTATATTTAGGGACAGTCCAAATTCAACGATAGCTCAGATACCATTTTTCCCTAGCAACAAGGCTCTTAAGTCAAAGGCACAGTCTAATTATGGAATGCCTGATAACTTCAAGCCTGGATTGCAGGAATAGAGACATCATAGATATTTAAACTTGTCAGAGGTGCCAGTAGTATGCATATTCAGTTTAGAAGTGGGTTTCGCTTTCAATCCCCTCTCAGAATCACAACTGGAGAGTTTCCAGTAATCTACCTGTCTCGACTTCGGAAGGGAGAGTCAAGCAGAGGCATATCCATTCCATTCCTAGCTTGGGCAGTGGCTAGCCAGTGGAAGGTAATTGCTATAAGTCAAAGCTCACTTGCGCTGGCCAGCAGTAGCATGGGGGTGGAGACTCAAGTTTACTGTGTGAAAGAAGGCATGGTAAACTACTTTCATATTTTACCAAGAAAACTCTATGGCTACACTACCAGAATGATTGCAGATGGAGAGTGGGACATTCTGGGAGAAATATGTCCATGAAGTCGCTAAGGGTCAGAGACGACTCCACAGCATAAGACACACACACCGAGCTACAGAGAGAAAGTGGGATTGATCAATCAATCAGTCAATGATATTTATTGAGTGCTTACTATGTGCAGAGCAATCTTCCTAAGCGTGTGGGAAAGTACAATATAATATCATGGGTAGGAGTGATCCCTGCCTACAGTAGAGCTTACAGTCGATACCTTGTGATGTGAAGTAATGAGAAGCACAGTAGGGTTTGTCTGCTACAGGTGAGAATTGTAGGTTCAACAAATGGAGAAGCAGCATGGCTTAGTGGATAGAGCCCCTACCTGGGAGTCAGAGGGTCTTGGGTTCTAATCCTGGCTCCCCCACTTCTCTGCTGTGTGAGGGTAGGAGTGATCCCTGCCTACAGTAGAGCTTACAGTCGATACCTTGTGATGTGAAGTAATGAGAAACACAGTACGGTTTGTCTGCTACAGGTGAGAATTGTAGGTTCAACAAATGGAGAAGCAGCATGGCTTAGTGGATAGAGCCCCAACCTGGGAGTCAGAGGGTCTTGGGTTCTAATCCTGGCTCCTCCACTTCTCTGCTGTGTGATCTTAGAAAGTCACTTCACATCTCTGGGCCTCAGTTCCCTCATCTATAAAAGGGGGGTTGAGATGATGAGCCCCACATAGGAACAGGGACTGAGTCCAACCCAAATTGCTTATATCTGCCCCAGTGCTTAGTATAGTGCCTGCCGCATAGTAAGCACTTAACAAATACCACAGTTATTATTATTATTATTATTATTACAGTGAAGGCCCTATCTATGTACCTAGGTTAGGGATTGAGGTTTAATTTGAGGGACAAGTCACTTGTCCTGAGACGTGAGGAGAAGTAAGCTTTCGCTCAATAAAACATTACTGGTTTACATGGCTGTCATTCATTCATTCATTTAATCGTATGTATTGAGCACTTACTGTGTGCAGAGCACTGTACTAAGCGCTTGGGAAGTACAAGTTGGCAACATAAGCTCAGAAATATCTTTGGAGTCAGATAAGGACAATAGCAAACAAGATTGTCCCTTATCGTCTAATCTGAAAAATGTCTCTGTGCATGGCTGGACTATGGAATAATGATGGTATTTGTTAAGAGCTTACAATGTGCCAAGCACTGTACTCTGGGGTAGATACAAGGTAATCAGATTGGACATAGTTCCTCTCCACATGGGGCTTATAGTCTAACTAGGAAAAAGAGAGAACAGGCGTTGTGCTAATTTAGGGCTCCCATGGGATGCCCCCAGTTACTGAACAAGAACTTCTTCAAGCCTATTGACACTGAGGAGCAGCTGTTCAGATTTCTAGCAGAATGAACAACTTCAGCTTAATACTTTTTTCCATACTTCATTGAATTGGAAGAAAATGCAAAACAGCAAATTACCTCAAGAGTATCATTAAAAACCCATCCCAACATTTTTCATTCTAAAGCCAAGTCCTATTCAAATTCAGCCTTTAGTGCTATTTGCTATTGCTTCTTTGGTTTGGATTTCATTTTGTAGATCCACAATCTTGGTCTCTAGCAGCACGGGCCTGGATGTCAGAAGGACCTCGGTTCTAATACCAGCTCCGCCACTTGTCTGCTGTGTGACCTTAGCTAAGTCATTTCACTTCTCTGTGCTTCAGTTACCTCAACTGTAAAATGGGGATGAAGACTGTGAATCCCATGTGGGACATGGACTGTGTCCAACCTGATTAGCTTGTATCTACCTCAGCGCTTAGTACAGTGCCTGGCATATAGTAGGCACATAATAATAATTATTATTATGGTATTTGTTAAGCCCGTACTATATAATAATAATAATGGTATTTGTTAAATGCTTACTATGTGCAAAGCACTGCTCTAAGTGCTGGGGAGGTTAGAAGGTGATCAGGTTGTCCCAAGGGGGGCTCACAGTCTTCATCCCCATTTTACAGATGAGGTAACTGAGGCCCAGAGAAGTGTAAAGACTGGCCTACGGTCACACAGCTGACAGTTGGCGGAGTTGGGATTTGAACCCATGATCTCTGACTCCAAAGCCTGGGCTCTTTCTACTGAGGTAGATACAAGGTATTTGGGTTGGACACAGTCCTTGTCCTACATGGGGCTCATGGTCTTAATCCCCATTTGACAGATGAGGGAACTGAGGTCCAGAGAAATGAAGTGACTTGCTTAAGGTCACACAGCAGACAAGTGGCAGGGCCAGAATTAAAACTCAGGTTCTTCTGACTCCCAGCCCAGTGCCCTATCCATTAGACCACACTGCTTCTCCCAAATACTTAACAAATGCCATTTAAAAATCCCTGAAAATATCATTAAACTCTTATGCAGTCTCTCAACCTTGCAAGTTAACAAAAGGGAGGGGAAAAGGTCACCACATTTTCCCAGACTGTCAAATCTGAGAAAACTGTTCATCTGGATTGATCTACAGTGAATTTCTTGCTGCTCCTCACATAACACCAAAGCATTCACTGGCTGAGACCAGAGGAGAATGCAATGATGTAGAAAGTAGAGAGAGTTATGGCAGTTAACAGGACACTTTCTTTTCTCATTTGCAGAGAACAATAATAATAATAATAATGGTATTTGTTAAGCGCTTATTATTTGCCAAGCATTGCTCTAAGCGCAGGGGTAGACACAGGGTAATCAGGTTGTCCCACATGGGGCTCACACTTTTAATACCCATTTTACAGAAGAGGTAACTGAAGCACAGAAAAGTTAAGTGACTTGCCCAAGGTCACACAGCAGACAAGTGGTGGAGGCAGGATTAGAACCCACGACCTCTGGCTCCCAAGCCCGTGCTCTTTCCACTAAGCCATGCTGCTTCTGCTTTAGTCTCCATGATACAGTGTATTCATTTATCTTTTACAATTCCCAAGTAGATAGAGTGTCAGCATGCTCCCACAAATGAAAAATCAAAAAACAAAAAAAGAGAATATGGTGAAAATGTTGGATTTCCTAACTCCTGGCCTTAAGCCTTAATGTATTCTGGCATGTTTCTGTCAGGGGAAGAGGGAAGGCAAAAATGAATATTTATATCTTTTCCTTTCTCAAACGTAGTGAGACAATTGGATTTTGATATTTCTTTCACAATCAGAAAACTTGTTTAATAGTATTATACTTTAGGAGCAAAACATTTTGTTTTGTGTGAAACTTTAACCCCTCTAAGATGCAACTTAACTTCAACTAGAGCTAGTAAAGTTAAAAATGATAAACCACTCTGTGAGTTGTGCCTCACTGGTCTCAAAGAATCTTTGATAGGCTTAAGATTTGAATTTTCTCTCTGTGATTTAATAACACTAGTTTAAGAGTCTGCATGGATGGGGATGGCTGATTGTTCATTTTTTCACAGCTTTCTCTTCTTGAAGAATCGTGTCAAATCCAGTATTATGCATATTCACATTTTGAAAGCTTTAGCAACACTGAAACCACGTGTGCCAAATCTTTAGAAATAATATCTCAGATTTTACCAGTCATTTTTCTCTCTAATGGAGAACTAGAATGCAGATGAAATTCATATGGAATGTGCACATCTCTGCTTTTGGAAAGAAACGGATAGGTAGAATCAGCTGAAGCATGAGATCCCAGTTTTAGGAGCCTTGGTAAACTATGCCTATGAATATTTAACACAGTACATTCTTGCTTGAAATTTGCATTTTTAAGCGCTATTTTGGAGTAAAGAGGATTAGGAACAGTAAGGACACTTTCCATAATTAAGTTCGGTTTTAAAATCCAGAGGTTTGACTTTGGTTCCAGAGTAGTTATTTAATGGATTCAAAGCATAACCTTGTCATTATTTCTCTTGCTGACTCTTTACAAGAGACACAGATGAAAAAGAGATAACCCATATTGCATTCATTACTGGTTATTGTGGCTGTGCAATCTTGTTATGGAATAGCAGGTTTTTTTATTTCAAAATTTTAGCTGGTAGATTGGTACTGGAGTATCATCACTGGACATACAATGGAGCGTTGAAAAGAAAAAAAAAACACTTGGAAGTGAACGTACTATCCTAATTTTCAAGCTATCTCTGAATGTACCCAATGAAGTAATATATTTAGAAATTCCTTAACTTTCACTTAATGAATATCAGAATTAGAATTCGTGACATGAAGCAATGCCCCTGACAAGTCAGTGTCTCCTCTCCATGGCTCTACTGGGTTAGGGAAAGAGCCAGAGAGAAGCAGCATGGCTCAATGGAAAGAGCATGGGCTTGGGATCAGAAGTCATGGGTTCATATCCCAGCTCTGCCAATTGTCTGCTGTGTGACCTTGGGCAAGTCACTTACCTTCTCTGTGTCTCAGTTACCTCATCTGTAAAATGGGGATGAAGACTGTGAGCCCCACATGGGACAACCTGATCACCTTATATCCTCCTCAGTGCTTAGAACAGTGCTTTGCACATAGTAAGCACTTAACAAATGCCATTATTATTATTATTATTATTACTGTTAGAAACAACATATTTCCTCCCCCAACCCTTCCCCAGTGAGACTGCTTGCAGGTAGCTGTGGCATCTGTGCTCACAGAATAAAGTTTCCTGAAATCCCTTCTCAATGACTAGAGCGAGTTCATGACAGGGGTGAGATATGAGGCATTTGGTTGGACTAAAGAATTTGTCCAAGCATCCGATCGGTTCTACCAATCTGATTTGAAGGCATAGAACTACGACCCAAAATGGCACTGCCTCCCCTACAGTTGAAATCTGCCAATCGCATAACACAATCTGAAGCAGGCCAGAGGTCCTTCCCCGACATGTGTTTGGTGGCAGTGGCTCTCTGCACTCAGCCAAGAGTGTCTCAGCTCCCAACCCTCCCACAGAGGTTTCTCTGTCCCACTCCACAGCTCCACTCCCAGAGGAGCCAGTACAGAGCTGAAGTCTCTCCTGCAATCGTTGCTGATGGCCAACTTTAAGGAAGAGACCTCGTAGCAGAACACATACTCCCCATTATGCTTCCCACTCCCTCAATCCACACGTGTCCCTGGACAGAATACAGCCACCCCTTACTCTGCCTTAGAGATTAGCTCTGGGTGAAATTCCCACCTTCCTTTTTTCTGAAGACACCCCTTGCATGGAAGGTCAGGTGACTTTCTTATTTGTAATTTAGCTTGAATCCACCCCAGCACTTCGAACAGTGCTTGACATCATCATCATCATCAATCGTATTTATTGAGCGCTTACTATGTGCAGAGCACTGTACTAAGCGCTTGGGAAGTACAAATTGGCAACATATAGAGACAGTCCCTACCCAACAGTGGGCTCACAGTCTAAAAGGTGGGCTCACAGCCTAAAAGACATACAGTAATATACAGTAGTTGACATTGTATTGACATACAGTAAGTGCATCACAAAAACCGTCATTATTAACAAATGCCAATGTTCTTATTTCAACAGCTGACAGCCTATTAGGAAGCATTATAAACTACTCCTTTGTGGTATCATCTTGAAGGATTTTGCATGATTATGTTTTGGAGCACAAAATGGGGCAAGCTGTCATGGAATCAGAGTATGGGAACTAGTGTGGAAGGAGAAGGAATGGAAGGAACATTAGGAGAGGCAATCAGCTTAAAGACAGGGTCGTATCAACTAAGTCTATTTTGTTGTGTGCTTCCAAGCACTTAGAAGAATGCTCTGCACACAGTAAGGGCTACATAAATACCATTGATTGATTGATTAGAATGTAAGGGATGGAGGGAGGGAAAAAACATTTACCACTGTAAGTCTAGATGTCATGATGTAAAAATCACTTTCAGAAAAGCTTTCATTATCATCAACCCAATATTACCATTATCATCATCCAGATTACTTATGATCTGCCTTCACTGCAAGAAGTGTGGTTTGTGCTCAAAACTTGGAGAGGTGCACAGAAAGTAAGATAATTCAGCCAACATGAAGATCATGTTCGAGAAAAACAGATCAACAGTCATGGCACCCCCAAGGCCCAAGCAGGACATCTAATGACAATGCGCTGGGGTTATTATTTGTGGAGTCTTCTAGACTGTGAGCCCGTTGTTGTGTAGGGATTGTCTCTGTTGACGAATTATACTTTCGAAGTGCTTAGTACAGTGCTCTGCATGCAGTAAGAGCTCAATAAATATGACTGACTGAATGAATGAAGGGAGGCAAAGAGGGGAATGGAATTAAAGTGGATGTTAAAGGCAATAAAGAAACCTCTGATTGCCATCCGATTGACAGTTGCTTCTCAGGGGTTTTGATGGGTCTGTCCTGTTCCCTCTCCTCTCTGCCAAATTGCCTGGACTCAAGGATTATCCAGATGTTATCCAGGAGCCAGTGAATTTGGCAGAGAGGGCTGAAGGCTGACTGTAAAAGTCTGAAATGCTAGCTCAATCTAGAGAATTAGTTCACATCAGGCTACCGCCACAGGAATGGAAGAGGCAATCTACTGGTCGGCGGTTTCTAAAGTATTCTTCCACAAATTGCAAATGCTTGCCCCTGCTGGGTGAAGAAGTCTTTTTACAGTTCCATATTTCAAAACTACCACTTTCAAACTTTAATGGCTATTCCCTCATCTTGTTGGGCTTGCCTAGCTCACACACTTTATTATTTTGTCAATGTCAATCAATACCCTACATGACCTAAGTCTTCCAAAACCAAAAAGTCCTAGATGCCTTTCCTTTGTCGAAGAAACCTAAGTCTTTCCTTATAGGGAAACATCTCTAGTCCTTAGATCATCTTACTAGTGTCTATTATTTCCTCTGAATTTTCAAACTTGGTTTTACTGTTAACTAATTTGTATTTTATTGTAAATCTTTCCACATCTAGGCTCAAAAGCTCAATAAATCCCAAATACACTTGCAAAACTGTCAGCCAGTTTTCTCAAAGCATACATTCTTCCTGGGGCAATAACTATCAGTGGGCTGGACAAAGAGAGGAATATTGATGAGGACTATATTCTGAATTTTTATAACAATATTCACTACTATTTAACCTGATAATCACTGGGCTTGAAGTCCGTGGTGATTATAAATGACTGACTTCAGGTATACCAGAAAGCTTTGAAATCCTCGAAGAGAAATTCCAAGTGAGGTCAATTGTTTGCTTGCAATGTGTTTTTAGATCCAATTTTAAAAAAGTTCCCCCACCCTAGGGAAGCATGTACACTGACATGGATTACGGGCCTGTCTCCTTGAGTATCAGATACATGTGAGGTTTTATTTTGCAGGCACGTCATTGATTTTGCATGGAAGTAGGTCAGGAGTGCTTTTAATGGGAGAAGTTACACATAGCAATTTTCGCTTCACTATGAGGAATATTAAAAATTAATACACCAAGCAAACTTCTGCTTAATTAGTATCTAGATAAAAATTGGCTAGACAAGACTTGGAAGTTTAAAAAAAGGCGATAAAAGGATTTTTACTGACAATGATATACTTTTTCATTTGGTTTTTATTGGAGTAGCATCTTCATTTGAATCATATTTCTTATTAATTGCTTTTCATCTGGAGTCTTCCCTTTTCAATATACACTGTGTATAAATTGCTTTTATCTGTAAAAGTTGATACATTTTTGTTTCTTAATCTTGGAAAAAAACACCTTGCATACAGAAAATTGAATCCTCTATCTAATTAGAATGTGATAGAAATGACTTTTACTAGAGAAACTCCACCTTTAACTTCCCCATTTCATTTATTAGGCCTTTTGAATGTGAGTCACCTCGTATCCCTTTTTTAAGCTCATGAACATTTAGTGATGACTTAATCATTGTGGGAATAAAATCCAAAAACTCAATCCTGCGCACAAACTATTAGAACCTAGGTAAGCTTAATTTCCTCTGGCATTGGAAATAGCTCCATTAACCCAAAACTGATTTTATTTCACTGGTGCAGTTTAATCTCAGAAGGGTCTCCGGTTGAGCTCAAACTCTCCTGTTCTGGGCAGGAGAGAGAGAAGTAGGAGCCCAGGAGATTCATCCCTTGGCTGGAGGAAAGGCTCTGCTCACTGGTTGTGTAGCTACTGAGAGGGAGGAAGGGAGAACCAGCTTTATCTCCTTATGAGAACCCTCTGTCCTAGAATTCCTTTTCACTTCAATATATGACAACTACTCCCCCCCACCTTAAAAGCCTTATTAAAATCACATCTTCTCCCAAAGGCCTTCCCCCATTAGCTCTCTTTTTGCCTATTCCCTCTCCCTTCTGCATCACCTATGCACTTGGATCTGTTCCCTTAGAGAAGCAGCGTGGCCTAGTGGGTAGAGCCCAGTCCTGGGAGTCAAAAGGTCATGGGTTCTAATCCCAGCTCTGCCACATAATAGTAATAATAATGATGGCACTTATTAAGTGCTTACTATGTGCAAAGCACTGTTCTAAGCGCTGGGGAGGATACAAGGTGATCAGGTGGTCCCACGGGGGGCTCACAGTCAATCCCTATTTTACAGATGAGGTAACTGTGGCACAGAGAAGTTAAGTGACTTGCCCAAAGTCACACAGCTGCCAGTTGGCAGAGCCGGAATTTGAACCCATGACCACTGACTCCAAAGCCTGAGGTCTTTCCACTGAGCCCCATTGCTTCTCGTGTCTGCTGTGTGACCTTGGGCAAGTCACTTCACTTCTCTGAGCCTCAGTTACCTCCGCTGTAAATTGAAGATTAAGACTGTAAATCCCATGTGGGACAGGGACTGTGTCCAACCTGCCTTATCTATCCCAGCGCTTAGAACAGTGCTAGCACAGAGTAAGCTCTTAACAAGTTCCATTATCATCATCTAAGCACTTGAGAGTTACTCTAATCTCAGACCCACAGCATTTGTGTACATATCTGTTATTTATTTACCTTAACATCTGTTTCCTACTCTAGACTGCTAGCTCTTTAAGGGTGGGGATTTACCAGCTCCTTTGTAGTGTATTCTCCTAAGCACTTAATGTGGTGCTCTTTACACAGTAAACCCTCAACAAATACCACTGATTGATTGATTCTGAACTGTGACAAAGACCATCAGTAAAGAGCTCAATTGTGAGCTGACTAATGAGGCAGATTTCATAAGGGTTACTAAGAAGCAGGCAGGCTCTGAAACTGTCTTTCAAATGGGCTGGTTTCGCTTCTTGTAGACTCTCCATTAAGTTTGGTTGAATGGAGAAGTTATATATAGATTGAGTTTTAAGGAAACATAAGCCTTTCTTTATAAAAATTGTAATCTTCACCATCTAAAACATACATTGTATTACTTCAGAATGTTTTGATTTTTCAGAGCCTTACTTATTAGAAGGATTCAGTTTACCTATAATCTCAGATATGCCAACTGCCAATAATTTCAAACTGGGTGAATGTAGTCCTTTCCTGCCAAACGTCAATAATTCAGTATGGTTATAACCCCTTTGATATTATCAAACAGAATACTCAAAAATGTAGTTGTAATAAATGCAATTAAATTCCCTTCTTTAAAGTGTGAATCTCATTTATTCTCATAAAGAATTCAAAACCTTCATTTCAAACTACAAATAATGGAAACTGATGAATATTATAAGAATGTGCACTTATTTAGAAAGTGCTGAATGATTATGTTAATGAAAAATGGTGCCCAGTTAAAGATTTTATTACTACTTTTATTATATTTAGCTTCAAACAAATTTGCCCCAATTGAAATGGGTAACCTGAAGCATCCATCTTGAATTCAGAAACAATAAATTCAGAGTTGATATAGCTCTATTCTGATAGATGGCTGTATGATTACTGCTGTGGAGTTTTTCTAATCAAAGGAGCTAATTTATAATGGTCATTTTTTCTTCTAAATTAGAAGGAGTCCATGTTCTCTGAGTGACAGTCCTGAAAACATTTGGCTCTATGTGAACACCCTTCTCATCACTGACTTAATAAATGAACTCCAAATGTGAATTTCAATACGATAATGTGCCTTAATATGAAAGAACAGTCATAAAGGCCCGCACAGGATTCTCATCAAACATAACTTTAGAAGTCTGAGAAACTAGCCCTTAGATTTTATTTGAGAAATACTTTCTCTACCCAGTAGAAATTCATGAACAAATTTGCATAGCACAACATTGATGTAACAATGTACAGTTACCCTCACAATTTTTGAAGGAAAAACACAAGGGCTCCCTTTCTCAGAGTGGTTTCTTTGAGCATATTCATTCATTCATTCAATCGTATTTGTAGAGCACTTACGGTGTGCAGAGCACTGTACTAAGTGCTTGGAAAATACAATTCAGCAATAAAGACAATCCCTGCCCACACCAGGCTTACAGTCTAGAAGGGGGGAGACAGACAACCAAACAACTAGAGATGCAGCATGGCTCAGTGGAAAGAGCATGGACTCTGGAGTCAGAGGTCATGGGTTCAAATCCCGACTCCACCAACTGTCAGCTGTGTGACTTTGGGCAAGTCACTTAACTTCTCTGGGCTTCAGTTACCTCATCTGGAAAATGGGGATTAAAACTGTGAGCCCCCGGTGGGACAACCTGATCATCTTGTAACCCCCCCTGCACTTAGAACAGTGCTTTGCACATAGTAAGCGCTTAACAAATTCCATTATTATTATTATTATTAAGTAAACAGGCATTAATATGAATAGAATTATAGCTGCATACACAACAAAACAAGTAATCAAGCATCAATGTAAATAATAATGGTATTTGTTAAGCACTTACTATCTGCCAGGCACTGCTGGAGTAGACACAATCAAGTCAGAATGGATATAGTCCCTGTCTCATGAGGGGCTCACAGTCTCAGTCCCCATTTTCCAGGTGAGAGAACAGAGGCCCAGAGAAGTAGAGTGACTAACCCAAAGTCACACAGCAGACACATGGCGGAGCCGGGATTAGAACCTTTGACCTTCCAACTCCCAGGCCCGGGCTTTATCCACTATGCCATGGTGCAGCTCTTGGATATATCATTATCCAAAGATGGTTCCCTCCCTCCCACATATGTCAAAAGCAGACAGCATGAGGAAGCTTTTACTCTAGCTGTAGTTTATAACATCTTTAAAGCTCCGTGGCAGGTAGAGCATAGGTACAGACCATCAGGAAGGTAACAAGGCAGTTGCAGGGAGAAATAGGGAGGCAGAGATATATGGAAGAATAGAGAAATCAGAAAGGCAAACTGACATACACCTGCACATCTCCAAACACAAAGAGACTTAACTGGAGAAAGACAATAAACAGACACTAAGAGATATGTATAGATCCAGATGCAAAGATTTAAGGGAATATTCTCCAATTATTGCCAATATGTAGACACACACACACACATATATTTTAGAAAGATATGACACTGTGGTCCTAATCTCCTAAATCCCATTGCCTCAGAGATTTATCTAACAATTTTAAGTGCCATGGGTTTTGCTCCAATTGCAACTACTGTTATCCTATACATATACCTAGAATTACAGATAGAAAATTAATCATAATAATAATAATGGCATTTATTAAGCACGATGTGAAAAGCACTGTTCTAAGCACTGGGGAGGGTACAAGGTGATCAGGTTGTCCCATGGGGGCTCACAGTCTTAATCCCCATTTTCCAGATGAGGTAATTGAGGCACAGAGAAGTTAAGTGACTTGCACAAAGTCACACAGATGACAATTGGCAGAGCCAGAATTTGAACCCATGATCTCTGACTCCAAAGCCCGTGCTCTTTGCACTGAGCCACGATAGATTTGCACAGAATGAAAGCCACGATGCTTTCTTTAAAGCAAGAGAGAATTGGTTAAAAAAAAATACTGAGCTAGAGGTTTGTTTCATCATTTAACAATTTCTGTTTATATTTCCAAAGCCAGGAGAATTCTTCTTAATGGAAAAGAAGGCTGATTAAAGCACTCAAAAGAAATTGCTTTTAGAGATCAAGCAGTCAAGGAACAAGAGCACAAAGGATAAACAAGTCAGTCTACATCAATCACGAACCGCTGTCATCTACAAAAAGTTGAGCAATTATTTATGAAATTATGTCCTCTTCAATGATTCAATATAGTAATTCCAGGAGATCCTGATTTTTTGATGAGCTTAAATTGCTGAATTAGAAAAGGAGACATTGTCATGGTCCCAATTAGCTTAAGCATCATAGACATTTTCAAAAGTAAGGATTATGCTTTCTGTTCTATAAAAGCTAACACACACTAGAAAGGCCTTTTCAGCTTGGAAAGATAAGATATAACTTCCTCTTATAGTATCTTGACTTTTTAAATTGGAAGATAAATGTCTCAGAATGCCAAATATAAAGCAGTGTGAAAACTAAACAATGATGAGCTATAGGATCGGTTAAATTCATTAATCCATGTATATTTTCTAAAGACAGATATTCATATTCAAGATGCTGGTTTATCTTTTTTTATATTGAGTTTCCCTTAAGGATGTAAATCTAGGTTTACATGCCTAGCTAGTTTATCTAGTGCTATCTCATTTTAAGGAAGGTCCGCTAGATTTCTATACAACTTCAGCTCAGATATTCAGAAGTTATTAATCCAGTTCATACATTACTCAAGTCCCTTGCTTATGCTTTTCTTTTCTGCTGATCCACCTTTCATTCATTTCATTCTTGTTCCATAATTTCTTCCAAAACAAAATAGGATGAAGAAGAGAAGAAGCTAGTTTGAGTCAGCCAATTTTGTGGGCAGCTGCTGGGACACAAACTCCAATTGATTAGGCTAAAGTTAAAGTTCAGGGATAAATGACCATAATAATAATAATAATTTTGGTATTTGTTAAGCACTTACTATGTGCAAAGCACTGTTCTAAGCATTGGGGAGGATATAAAGTGATCAGGTTACCCCATGTGGGGCTCACAAACTTAATCCCCATTTTGCAGATGAGGTAACTGAGGCATAGAGAAGTTAAGTGACTTGCCTGAAGTCACACAACTGACAATAATAATGATAGCATTTATTAAGTGCTTACTATGTGCAAAGCACTGTTCTAAGCGCTGGGGATGTTACAAGGTGATCAGGTTATCCCATGGGGGGCTCACAGTCTTAATCCCCATTTTACAGATGAAGTAACTGTGGCCCAGAAAAGTGAAGTGACTTGCCCGACGTCACACAGCTGGCAATTGGCAGAGTCGGGAATTTGAACCCATGACCTCTGACTCCAAAGCCCGTGCTCTTTCCACTGTGACACGCTGCTTCTCTATGTGACCAGGGGCCTTCTGGGACTTTAGAGTTACAGTGGTCAACTAGAGGACAACTATAAAGACATATTTGAAGTATAAGATTTAATGGCATTGCCTCTAAGTTAAAGTAGGATTTAACTGAACTTCTGTGGTTGCCAAAAATTTTGAGAGCTTGGATTCATTCAATCTAACCATACCAATTTATCTAACGCTCCTTTCTTTAATGGTATTTGTTTAGTGCTCACTGCATATCAAGCCCTGTTTTAAATGCTGGAGTAGATACAAGTTAATCAGATTGGACACAGTCCCTGTCCCACCTGGGGCTCACAGTCTAAGTCGAGGGGGAGAACAGGTATTGAATCCCCACTTCGCAGTTGAGGAAACTGAGGCACAGAGAAGTTAACGTGCCCAAGGTCAGATAGTAGACAACTGACCGAGACAGGATTGGAACCCAGGTCCTCTGACTCTTAAGCCCTTACCCTTAAAGAAGCAGCATGGCATAGTCAGGAGGGTCAGGAGGTCATGGGTTCTAATCACAGCTCTACAATTTGCTGTGTGAAACTAGACAAGCCACTTCATTTCTCTGTGCCTCAGTTACCTCATCTGTAAAATAGGGATCAAGACTGTGAGCCCCACATGGGACAGGGACTGCATCCAACCCAACTTATTTGTATCTACCCCAGAGCTTAGTATGGTGCTTGGCACATAGTAAGTGCTTAATAAATACCTTTATTCATTCAATCATATTTATCGAATGCTTACTGTGTGCAGAGCACTGTACTAAGCACTTGGGAAGTACAAGTTGGCAACATCTAGAGATGGCTCTTACCCAACAACGGATTATTATGATGATGATGGTTCTTAAATGATCTATTTCTCTTGTTTATTCCTAAAAACACTGCAAATGGTTGTCATTGCTTTAGTCTTGCTAATTTATCTAAGATCCATGAGGAGTTAATGAGCTACTTCCTCCAGGTAGAAGTTTACTGCTCCAACCATTCCAACCCTTGGAGGGCAATGGCCATTCACCCTAGAAAAAGAATCTTGTTCTCTAATAAAGGCCTGAAGATTAAGCAGGCTCCTGGTTTATGAAGATCATCATCATCATCAATCGTATTTATTGAGCACTTACTGTGTGCAGAGCACTGTACTAAGCTCTTGGGAAGTACAAGTTGGCAACATGTAGAGACAGTCCCTACCCAACAGTGGGCTCACAGTCTAAAATTGAAGATGTCCAATGTGACCAAGGACCTCCAAAAACCTACCAGATATAGCAGCAAAACTTGCTGCAGCCAAGATTTACTGGTACTCCTGTAAACTCTTAGGCCTGCTGCAGTGCCTGAGATTGGTTTAAAGAAGATAAGGAGAGGAGAGTATTCGCCTCAATATTCAAAAATGTAAAAAACTCTGGTTAAAAAAACAAGAAAAAATACTCTAGTAAAAGAGACATCATTAAATAATATCTGAGTAAGGATGTTGAAAATAGAAGCAGTTCAACAAAACACCCCAAAATCTCCCTTCTGGGATAATTGTGTCACCTCCCCAGTTTCTGTTTCTTATCGGTGAAGGGAGGAAATTCTACTGCTCTAGTTCTTCAACTGCTTCTGGTTTTCAAATGCCTACAAAAATGATTCTCCAGGGCTTTAAAAATTGGGAAAAAACTGGAGTGAAGTGTGAAAGAAATGTTAGTTTCTAAACATTGACAATGGAGGAGGTGTTGAGACTAAATGATGAATCTTGCACTTGATGAATGGAGCTGGTAGGCCATGTGCAGGGGTGAGAAGAAAGGCACCAAGTTCGGATAAATTCAGAATGAACCACCAAAATTTGCAATGAGCAAACGCATGGTCGGCTTTCTGTTTGGAAACTAAACTACTGACAGCAAAATGCTACATTATCTGGCTGATCTCGCCCCATCTGTTGCTCTGCTGAGATAAAGAAGATGAGTGGCTAACTGTGATAATGACATAGAATCAAACACTAAGCTTATTTCTACAACACATATCCGCTGTGGTACCTCAAGTGTTGCTAACATTTCTGAGAATAACAGCATAATGTCCCAACCACATTTTTGAAAGTAAGAATGTTAAATGAGTTGATGCTTGCACTACACTGACACACAAGAACAAAAATGATCTATAATCTTATGTGATTAATTTCTTTTCCCTCTTTGTATTATCCAGTCCTGTGTCAATGATGTTAAAAGCTCAGTCAGCTCACATACTGCTTCAATTCATAATGTGTGCATTGCACTGACTATTAAAATGATTCCCAATGTTTACGATTGAAAGCACCCCAAAATGTTTTTATGCTCTGAGAGTCCCGGCTCTTGCTATATAGGCAAATCTATGCAAGCTGTTTATTTTCAATTAAATCAATTTGAATATCATTGCCATAAATGTGTGTCTATCGCTATTATACATCCAGCTTAGAAAAGTAGTTAATTTTTGATTTCCGTAGGTTATTGTCACAAAGGCAACTCTGCTTTAATGCACTCTCCCGATCACGTAATACAGTGCTCTGCACACAGTAAGCACTCAATGAATACCACTGATTTAGACTGTTAAAGATATATATTTCTCTTTTCTGATCCAGTTCTTCCCAGAGAGCAAACTGGGGGAAAGAAGAATTTTTGTGACTATTGACAGCTGTTGCTGACAAATGTGCTAAAAACAAATGTCTGAAGATCTGTCAGGTTCTGATGGTGGGACTAAAGTTCTACAGACAATTTCAATCTTCTTTGAGATGAAGTCTCTTCCATTTGAGAGACAGAGAGAGAGAGAGAGAGAGAGAGAGAGAGAGAGAGGGAGGGAGGGAGAGAGTGAGAGAGAGAGAGAGAATTTAGCATTACCTAGTGGATACAGCATAGGCCTGGGAATCAGAAGGACCTGGATTCTGGTCCCAATTCTACCAGTTGTCTGCTGTGTGATCTTGGGCAACTCATCTGCACCTCAATTACCTCATCTGTAAAATGGGGATTAAGAGCCCCATTTGGAACATAGGCTGTGTCTGATCTGATTGCCTTGTAACTACCCCAGTGCTTAGAACCGTGCCTGGCACATGATAAGTGCTTAACAAATACCTTAAAAAAAAAAACAAAAAAAAAACCCCTAAAAACTTCCTGATTATTTTCTTCCTTCCTCCTGTCACTTCACTTTTGAGTTTTGCAGGGTGCCTGGTCACTGTTTGAAAGTTAAGATGACAATGTGAATTACATTTGTACTCCATACTTACACTTAGTTTCTAAAATCTAAGAACTCCATACATCCCATATTTGGACAAGGTGAAAGCAAAACCCTCTTTATGGTTGGCAGTACATATTGAAATATTATTGGCTTCTGTCCCTGATAAATCTTTGGGAGTTGCAAAAAACTCTTTTGGGTATCTGAAACCTCTTAGTGAATGAGTTCCCTCTAAGTACATTAACATACTATGAGGAAACAGCTTATATCATGTTTTTTTGAGGCTAGCATATTGTTCAGTAGAATCTTTCAGTTTGACCTCAATACTCCACTTTGAAATTAATCACTTTCTAATACATGAGCATCAGGGTGACGTAGTGAAAAAGTCCAAGATTGGGATTAAGGAGACCTGGGTACAAACACTGGCTCTGCCACTTGACTGCTGAGTGACCTTGTACCTCCATCATAATCGTATTTGACAGCCCATCCCTAAAAAGTCCAATTGATCCCTGCCTCGTGCCTCTGGTTCCAAGCCTCATTCTCCTTTAATTGGGCCCTGGAACAGAGGGGGCCATCGTCTGATGCCCCAGCTCATCAGGAGAAGACGCACAAGACACCAGATATCATGGACTTGCCGTCTTCTTCCCATTGTTGCTGAACTGTACTTTCCAAGCACTTAGTACAGTGCTCTGCACACAGTAATCGCTCAATAAATAAGATTGAATGAATAAATGAATGAATCTAGCTCTCCTACTTATCCCCTATTAAGGCTGCTCATCATGTTAAGTGGGTTTAAGCAGGAAGGCAGGATTAACATCCCTCAGCCCCTACTCTTGCTTCCTCTTAATTGTAATTTATTTGGGTTCACGATGTGGGAGCGATTTGCATAAGAGATGTTTGGTTTACAAATTTGTCTCGGTGTCTTATCAATTCTACCAATCCTGAAGTGAAGTGTTTGAACTACAATCTAAAATGGTGTCGCCTCCCCCTGCCAGTTATTTGAGGCAATATGACTCTGGTCTTGTGCCTCTCCTCTGCATGTGGCCACACTAGACTTGGAAATAGAAGAAGCAGCGTGGCTCAGTGGAAAGAACACGGGCTTGGGAGTCAGAGGTCATGGGTTCTAATTCCGGCTCCTCCATTTGAGCCTACTTTTGGGTAGGGACCGTCTCTATATGTTGCCAACTTGTACTTCCTAAGGGCTTAGTACAGTGCTCTGCACACAGTAAGTGCTCAATAAATATGATTGATTGTAAGCTGTGTGACTTTGGGCAAGTCACTTAACTTCTCTGTGCCTCAGTTACTTCATCTGAAAAATGGGAATTTAGACTGTGAGCCCCATGTGGGACAACCTGATTACCCTGTATCCCCCCTGGTGCTTAGAACAGTGCTAGGCACACAGTAAGTGCTTAATAAATGCCATCATTATTATTATTATTAAAAAGTAAGAAAATGAGCATAAGCTTTTTCACTTCTCTCCTGCCTATAGCACAAGGAAATGGACCTCAGGCAGCCTGAACCAGCCCGAGGAGCTGGTTACACAGCTGCTTCAGTTCACACCGCTTTCAGTCATATTTCAATCGATCAATTGTATTTATTGAGCACTTACCGTGGGCAGAAGACTATACTAAGCACTTGGAAGAGTACAATATAATAGAGTCAGAATATATGTCCCCTGCCCACAATGAGCTCAAAGTCCAGAGGGTGTATGGACATCAATATAAATAAATTCCGGACATGAACATAACTCATTGTGGACTGGGAATGTGTCCATTTATTTTAATGTTATACTCTTCCAAGTGCTTAGTTCAGTGCTCTTTACATAGTAGTTGCTCAGTAAATACAACTGAATGAAGGAACTACTGTGGGAGGGGTCTACCAGCACTTATAACAGTGCTTGGCACATAATAAGCGCTAAACAAATACCATCGTTATTATAAAGAGTGCAAATACAAATGCAAAGGTGGCACAGAATGGGGTGACAGAAGGGGAAAAAAAATGCTTAGTAGGGCAAATTCTCCTGGATTAGATGTGTTTTTAATAAGGCTTTACAAGTGGGCAGAGTGACTGTCTGTAGGGAGGACATTCCAGGCCAGAGGCAGGATGTGGGTGAGAGAGCACCATTAAAATAGATGAGATTGAGGTACAGTGAGTAGATGGACATTAGAGGACTGAAGTGAGTGGGCTGGGTTGTAGTTGGATGTCAGGGAAGTCAGGTAGAAGGGGGCAAAGTGATTGAGTGCTTTAAAGTCTATGGTAAGGAGCTTCTGTTTGATACAGAAGTGGAAGGGCAGTGCTTAGAACAGTGCCTTGCACATAGTAAGTGCTTAATAAATGCCATCATTATTATTATAAGGGCAACCACTGGAGGTTCTTGAAGAGTGGGAAAACGTGGCCTGAAAGGTTTTGTAGAAAAATGATCAGGGCAGCTGCATGAAGTATGAACTGGAGTGGGGAGAAAAAGAGGCATAGAGATCAGCAAGGAAGTTGATGCAGTAATCAAGGAGGGATAGGATAAATTCTTGGATGAACTTGGTAACTGTTTGGATGGAAAACAAAGGGAGGATTTTAGTGATGTTGTGAAGGCTGACCCAACAGGACTTCATGACAGACTGATTATGTGGGTTAAATGAGAGAGATGAGTTGAGGATTATATCAAGATTATGGACTTGTGAAACAGGGAAGATGGTAGTGCTGTCTACAGGAATGGGAAAATCAGGGAGAGTACAGGTTTTAGGTGGGAAGTTAAGGATTTCTGTTTTGGACATGTGAAGCTTGAGATGTTAGCAAGATAAAGTGTGGTTCAATGGAAAGAGCATGTGCCTTGGAGTCAGGGGTCATGGGTTTAAATCCCAGCTCTGCCACTTGTCAGCTGTGTGACCTTGGGCAAGTCACTTAACTTCTCTGTGCCTCAGTTACGTCATCTGTAAAATGGGGATTAAGACTGTGAGCCCCATGTGGGACAACCTGATCACCTTTTAAACTCCCCAGTGCTTAAAACAGTGCTTTGCACATAGTAAGTGCTTAATAAATGCCATTATTATTATTATTATTATTATCTTGAAGGCAAGAGGAAACATGAGATGGCAGGGGAGAGAGATCAGGGCTGGTGATGTAGATTTGTGAATCATCCACATAGAGATAATAGTTGAAGCCATGGGAGCAAATGAGTTCTCTGAAGGAGTGGATATTGATGCAGAATAGAAGGGGACCCAGAACTAAGCCTTGAGGATTCCCAAAGTTAGGAGGTGGGAGGCAGAAGATGAGCCCATGAAAGCAACTGAGCAGGAGCGGCCAGCGAGATAGGAGATATATTCTCCCAAACTCTTTCATTCATTCATTCAATCATATTTATTGAGCACTTACTGTGTGCAGAGCAGTGTACTAAGCACTTGGGAAGTACAAGTTGGCAACATATAGAGACGGTCCTTAACCAACAATGGGCTCACAGTCTAGAAGGGGGAGACAGGCAACAAAACCAAACATGTGGACAGGTGTCAAGTCATCAGAATAAATAGAGGTAAAACTAGATGCACATCATTGACAAAATAAATAGAATAGCAAATATGTACAAGTAAAATAAATAGAGTAATAAATCTGTACAAACATACATACAGGTGCTGTGGGGAGGGGAAGGAGGTAGGGCAGGGGGATGGGCAGGAGGAGAGGAAAAAGGGGGCTCAGTCTGGGAAGGCCTCCTGGAGGAGGTGAGCTCTCAGTAGGGCTTTGAAGGGAGGAAGAGAGCTAGCTTAGCTAATGTGTGGAGGGAGGGCATTCCAGGCCAGGGAGAGGACGGGGGCTGGGGGTCGACGGCGGGACAGGTGAGAATTAGGCACAGTGAGGAGATTAGTGGCAGAGGAGTGGAGGGTGCAGGATGGGCTGTAGAAGGAGAGAAGGGAGGTTAGGTAGGAGGGGGCAAGGTGATGGACAGCCTTGAAGCTGAGAGTGAGGAGCTTTTGCTTGATGCGTAGGTTGACTGGTAGCCACTGGAGATTTTTGAGGGGAGTAACAAGCCCAGGGCGTTTCTGTACAAAGATGACCCCGGCAGCAGCATGAAGTATAGACTGAAGTGGGGAGAGACAGGAGGATGGGAGATCAGAGAGGAGGCTGATGCAGTAACCCAGTCGGGATAGGATGAGAGATTGAACAAGCAGGGTAGCGGTTTGGATGGAGAGGAAAAGGCGGATCTTGGCAATGTTGCGGAGGTGAGACTGGCAGGTTTTGGTGAGAGATTGGATGTGAGGGGTAAATGAGAGAGCGGAGTTGAGGATGACACCAAGTTTGTGGGCTTGTGAGATAGGAAGAATGGTAGTGCTGTCTACAGTGATGGGAAAGTCAGGGAGAGGGCAAAGTTTGGGAGGGAAGATAAGGAGTTCAGTCTTGGACATATTGAGCTTTAGATGGCGGGCAGACATCCAGATGGAGATGTCCTGAAGGCAGGAGGAGACCCGAGCCTTAAGGGAGGGGGAGAGAGCAGGGGAAGAGATGTAGATTTGGGTGTCATCAGCGTAGAGATGATAGCTGAAGCCGTGGGAGCGAATGAGTTCGCCAAGGGAGTGAGTGTAGATAGAAAACAGAAGGGGACCAAGAACTCACCCTTGAGGAACCCCTACAGTAAGGGGATGGGAGGGGGAGGAGGAGCCCGTGAAGGAAATTGAGAATGAATGGCCAGAGAGAAAAGAGGAGAACCAGGAGAGGACAGAGTCTGTGAAGCCAAGGTTGGATAGCGTGTTGAGGAGAAGGGGGTGGTCCAAAGTGTCCAAGGCAGCTGAGAGGTCGAGGAGGATTAGGATAGAGTAGGAGCCGTTGGATTTGGCAAGCAGGAGGTCACTGGTGACCTTTGAGAGGGCAGTTTTGGTGGAATGTAGGGGATGGAAGCCAGATTGGAGGGGGTCGTGGAGAGAGTTGGTGTTGAGGAATTCGTGGCTGCGCATGTAGATGACTCGTTCAAAGAGTTTGGAAAGGAATGGTAGAAGGGAGACGGCGTGATAACTAGAAGGGGAGGTGGGGTCAAGAGAGGGTTTTTTTAGGATGGGGGAGACGTGGGCATGTTTGAAGGCAGAGGGGAAGGAATCAGTGGAGAGTGAGAGATTGAAGATGGAAGTTGAGGGGAGGAGGGAAGGGGCAAGAGATTTCATAAGATTAGAGGGAATGGGGTCAGAAGCACAGGTGGCTGGAGTAGCACTTGAAAGGAGGGAGGAGTACTCTGCACACAGTAAGCAGTCAATAAATATGACTGCTTGATTGATTGATTGATTAAGGGCCCTTTCTTGAAGTTCCCAGATTTAAAAAAATAGAATTGATTGTATTTCAACAATCTGACAACAAAATGTTTGTTCCTTTCTCACTGATAATTGTTTATTTAAAATTGAAGAATAACTCATTTTTAATGAATAACTTTTGCTTTCCCCCACTTTGATGCAATTCCACCTGGTTGCAGAAACATAAGGAATGTATCACAACAGATCAACAAAATGTGCCCCATTATGGGGTTGCCTTCCCCCACATATCCTTTGTTCATCATCAAAGTCCATGTATATTATAGCCTGTTCAAGTACTGTAAGAGCTTCTGGCTTCATGTTAGATTGATTGATGATTGATTGATTGATTGATGTATGAATTGACTAAGGAAATATTCTTCAGTCTATTTTATTGTAAACTCCTACTCACTGCACTTTTGTATGCAGATCCTCCCAAGTGCTTAATAAAATCTACAGATTGAAAGATATTCCTCAGGATCAGCCCTACCTTGACTTTCACAGTCAATTTGATCATTTGGTCAATTGATCCTTTCAAAGCTCATCAATTCCTCTAATTTTAGTTTCTGTAAATTGAGTTCTGGGGATTGAAATTGTCAAAGCCATCATATTTTTTTTGGTATTTGTGCTCAAATCATGTTACAGTGATTTCTAACTTTTTCTCATTTTATTAGGAACTTTCTTTGTGCAATTCCACAGGCTTGAATCGAATTGTAAATACCAAAATCAAGTAGGATTAGATAAGCCATCTGTTTACTTTAAAAGAGCTCTTAAGGAGCCCTATGTATGATCTAAACTTCAGAGACCCACTGCCCTTATGTACATATCTATAATTTATTTATTTGTATTCATGTCTGCCAATTCATGTCTCCCCCCCATTCCCTTCCCTGGCCTGTAAGAACATTGTGGGCAGGGAATGTGTCCGTTTATTGTTGTATTGTACTTTCCCAAGTGCTTAGTACAGTGCTCTGCATACAGTATGTGCTTAATAAATATGATCGAATAAATGAAATGAATGGGTCCCAAAGTACCTGAAACATACTCAACCCCCAATTATTCCTCCTTCTATTATTGTCTGAGTTGCACATCTTTGTCTTCCTGAAAAACCTATTGAAACTAATAGGAAATAAGATGTTTGCGAAATTCTGGAGAGCATGCTCTTTTAGATTCAGCTATGAGTGAGCAACAGACCAGCTTTATTTGAATGACATATTTCCAATTACTATTCATTATAACATCACTCTCATTTCCTAGATTGAATATTTCTCTGTAGGATGGAGCTGGTCTATATTCACATATTTGATAGAGGAGAAGAGATAGGTTTTTGAAAAAAACTAATAACTTGTCTACACTGGAAGCTCATATCATCTGCCTCCTATTCACTGGACAGATGTGCTATATTCCTGGGAATGTCCTAGTGGAAAGAGCATGGGACTGGGAGTCAAAGGACCTGTGTCCTACTCCTAGCTTTGTTATTTGCCTGCTGTGTGACACTGGGCAAGTCACGTCAGTTTCTGGTGCCTCAGTTTCCACATCTGCAAAATCAGAATTTAATACTCATTCTCTCTCCCATTTAGGTTGTGTGACGATGTGGGACAAAGACTGTGTCTCATCCACTTATCTTGCATTTACTCGAGCATTTAGTACAGTGCTTGCCATATAGTACAGAAGTGCCAACTATCAAAATTATTATTATTATGCCATCCATCCTGCCTTATCATGCCACTCTTTACCTGCCCTGCCCCAGAGGTAAGGAGAGATGCCACCCGAAATTTCACCTCCGTGAAATTTAGAACGCCTAACCTGCCCCGCCACGGAGATAAAGAGAGATGTAAGCCAAAAAATGGGCAGTCCAGAAAATTGAAAATATTGGGAAGGCCGTGGTGGTTGTCATAGCTATGACCTTTCCATGGCTGTGACTGTGGAACTATGAATCAGAAGGATATTAAAGTTCTACTCCCCCATCACAGTACTCTCCTGCTCTTTTTGTTTTCAATCTTAAAATTATTTTTTCCTTATATTTCATATTTTGTGTTTATATTGCTTCATCTTTTCTTATGGGTTCCTAATTACCTTTCTCCCTCTCGTTCTTAAATTGTAAGTCTCTTGGAGGCCAGAAGAATTATTCTTGTTCCTTTTCCCAGGCTTGGGACTAGTGCTTTGCACAAAGAACACACTCAATAAATGTTAATATTAATGTAATAGTCATAATCATGATAATAATTTCAGGCTCACAGTTTAACCCATTGAACCTTTTCAAGAAGGTTTCCCAGATTATAAAAACGGGGCAAAATAGATTTAATTTACTTACCAGACAAGCTCATTTGTGAGAAAGATGGAAATAATTTCTGTAAATCGCTTTGAAGGCCTTAGAGAAGAATCCAGCAGAATATGGTAGCTTTAATAATGTGGAAGGGAAATTCATGCCCTCACTATCCCTCTTTTCCCACTGTCCATATACTTAGAAGATTAATATAAAAACATTAAAACCTCAGCAACTTGTTCTATAGAAAAAGTATTTAAATTTTACCCACCTTGCCTCTTACCATTTGATGACTTAAAACATTTAATTTTTAGAAGTTATTCCCTTTTTATACAGCTTCATATTCAATAAGGCACTGGCAATACATTTATAGAATAAAGACCCTGTACATTCACATTTTTCACATATTTCTGAGGAAGGATTTTCAGTGCATCTTTAAAAATAGAAATGTTATAGATTCTATTAAAAACTTTTTTTTAGCATGGGGAGGGTAAGGAACAGGGAAAATCTGTTTTATAGTTAGTTCATGATATAGAATGTGAAGACGAATCATGTAAAAGATAATTTTCTAATCAGCATTTTTATAGTAAAATAATAATAATGATGTCATTTATTAAGCACTTACTATGTGCAAAGCACTGTTCTAAGTGCTGGGGAGGTTACAAAGTGATCAGGTTGTCCCATGGGGGGCTCACAGTCTTAATTCCCATTTTACAGATGAGGTAACTGAGGCCCAGAGAAGTTAAGTGACTTGCCCAAAGTCACACAGCTGACAATTGGCAGATCGGGGATTTGAACCCATGACCTCTGACTCCAAAGTCCATGCCCTTTCCACTGAGCCACGCTGCATGGCCTAGTGGGAACAGTATGGGCCTGGGAATGAGAGGACCTGGGTTCTAATCCCAGCTGTGCTACTTGTCTGCTGTGTGACCTTGGACAAGTCACTTTGCTTCTCCATGCTCAGATGCCTCATATGGAAAATGGGGATTCAAAAACTGATCTCCCTCCTACATAAGCTGTGAGCCCCATGTGTGACTTAATTATCTTGTATCTACCCCAGCACTTAATACAGTGTTTGGCCCATAGTAAGAACTTAACAAATACCGCAATTATTATATTATCACTGTTACTATAAATTATTATTATTAATCAGTGTTTTGAAGGATTCCAGAGAAGAAATGTACATATATTATGTGCCCACATTAATGGACTCTGCTGATTTTGAATTTCATAAATACAAAATGTTCTGTGAAGATCGAGTGCACTCACATTATATTAAAACTTACTCTCTGCAGGTTCTTTAGATCTTCGACCACTGGAGGACTTCCTTAGCAAGCTGCGTCCTGAGGTAAAGAGGCTAGTCAGCTCTTCTAGAGGACTGGTAGGTGTCCTGGACCGTGAACCACTCTGTGTTGAGCCATAGGTATTGACGGAGGCATTTACCATCTTTCCCCCTTCTTGCGATGTGTTTCTGGCTGTTGAATGAGGCACTGATGGGGAGCTTCTAGAGAGACTTCCTGAATGTATAGAATCGTACGGCGGAGGTCTTTTGAGGCTTAAGGGGGTAAGAGACCTCCCCATACTAACGGGAGAAGGTGAGGCTGAGTGACTTTTAGGATAGCCATGAGGAGACTGGGTTCTGTATAAGGTAGAGGGGTGGGGTGGCGATGATGAATGAGCCGAAGAAGGTCCTGCCTGGTCTTTCTCTAGTTTCTGATGACCAGGGATGTGAGTCGGCAGTGAAGATGGGGAAGCTCCAGCTTGTTGTTTAATGTAAGACACATTTTCCAGTACAGGAAGCTTGGTGACCTCCAGCGGCGTTAGAGGAGATTCGTCAGAATTGGGGGAACACTGTACGGGCGCTGGAGGAAACACCAGCAGTGGAGGTCTGTGAGAAAGTAGGTTTGGAAACGGTGGGGGAATATCACTAAGCAAACCCTTTGGAGTAGATGGGATAGAGGACTTGGTGAATTCTACGTCAGGCACCGTGGGAGTAGCACACTGAGAAGAACAGCTGTGATGATCCAGTTCACACGGATATTTTGAATCTTGGCCTACATCATCAAATATAGGATATTTCATTTCCTCGTAGACAGCCTCACTTTGGTCATCATCATCTTTTTTGAAGTCTCGTAGGATATTCCCCACCATTTCAATATAAACGGGCTCCTCTTCCTCCGCATCCAGGGCTGGACTGCTGACCTGGGACAAGGAAGCATCCCGGGTCAGGGATGTCTTCAAGGGACCGTGCTTTTTGATATATGTTTCATCGAAGGATGTACTGAGCTGAGTGTTTGGATTCCTTTTCGGTTTTGGAGGAGGAATCTTCTTTGAATATTCATCACTGTGGGGCCTCGGTTTGGTTGACACTAAAATGAAAGTAGAATATGGGTACATCAGAGGAAAAAAAGTGAATTATATTTACATTCATGTTTAATAACATTTCAGAGGAAAATCCCTTCCAAACTACAATTTTATTCTAAAATAATCAACATCTTGTAAATACTAGCGATCTGCTGATTTCTGCTTATAAGTTACCATAATATTCACCTGCACTCCAATTTCATGAGCCATTGGTGAATAGTTTAAACTCAGAAACCTTTCCCATGTCTGCCTTTGAAACTGCAAAACTGAAACATTCATATGAGATACATTTGGAAAAAAAGCGGTCAAGGATTTCATAATAATTAACCTCCAAAGATTAAGCAAGAAGGAAGCTCATGAAAATTATATGTATTCACTCTGTTTGAATGGCTTCAAAAATCTCATTAAATACTGGAGTTATGCTATTTTAATAACTTCCAAGATGACTACTAGGTTTACTTCCCCATTTATGCTTAAATACATATTTTCTAAACTGATTGGTCTGATACCTCTTGAAAAAACTGACGCATACCCTCAGCTCTGAAAATCTCATATTTCAGCCAAGTTCACTTCCTAATCATCAAGCGAAGGTTGATCAGAGCACATTTGTCTTTTATCAACCAGGAAGGCTCTGTAGTATCAAAAGCAGTACCTTTGAACAGGGTTTAGTCAATACGGACATGCCAGCTTTCTATTTCAGGGGTAGGGGTGAGCTCGGGGTGGGACTCACACTGGGGATGTGCTGGGGTGAAAATGAGAGACAGACATGTTCAGGCCCAAGGGGGTGCAAAATTCTGCAGACAAACATATATCTTAGACTGGAGAGATTGATGTACACACACATGTGGGGTCAAGGACGAGGATATACAGACACATGGCCCACAGGTTAGGGAGGGGAAAATTACGGGCATGTACAGGGTTGCAGAACACTGTGGACAAGGGTCAGGGCTCTGTGGAATCTGAAGGCCTGCTAAAGGCTGAAGTCGGTAGAGAGTCGAGGCCAGGGCTCACATTTGTGGAAGCAGCTTCTGGGGGCCCCCATGATTCTGAGTAGGGAAGAGTAGGCAGCCTTAAAAGCAGTCCGTGAAGCTAATGTCTTCCCAGTTCTGTGGTGGCAATATAGGTCATTTCCCCTGTCAACCTGGTGCCCTTGATTAGATATATTCCATTGAAGGATCATAGAATCAATCAATCAATCGTATTTATTGAGCGCTTACTGTGTGCAGAGCACTGTACTAAGCCCTTGGGAAGTACAAGTTGGCAACTTATAGAGACAGTCCCTACCCAACAGTGGGCTCACAGTCTAAAAGGGGGAGACAGAGAACAAAACCAAACATACTAACAAAATAAAATAAATAGAATAGATATGTACAGGTAAAATAAATAGAGTAATAAATATGTACAAAAATATATACATATATACAGGTGCTGTGGGGAAGGGAAGGAGGTAGCATGGGGGATGGAGAGGGGGACGAGGGGGAAAGGAAGGAAGGGGCTCAGTCTGGGAAGGCCTCCTGGAGGAGGTGAGCTCTCAGTAGGGCCTTGAAGGGAGGAAGAGAGCTAGCTTGGCGGATGGGCAGAGGGAGGGCATTCCAGGCCCGGGGAATGACGTGGGCCGGGGGTCGATGGCGGGACAGGCGAGAACGAGGTACGGTGAGGAGATTAGCGGCAGAGGAGCGGAGCGTGCGGGGTGGGCTGTAGAAAGACAGAAGGGAGGTGAGGTAGGAGGGGGCAAGGTGATGGACAGCCTTGAAGCCCAGAGTGAGGAGTTTCTGCCTGATGCACAGATTGATTGGTAGCCACCGGAGATTTTTGAACTCTAAAAAGCATCAAATAACAAATCAAGCAATGTTCTACCGAATACACGGAAAACTTTCAGCAGCCCATTTTCAAAATGCATAACAAACATGAGCGGCAAACGTGGCCTAGTGGATAGAGCATAAGCCTGGGAGACAGAAGAACCTGGGTTCTAATAACAGCTCTGCCACTCATCTGTTGTGAGACCTTTCACAAGTCACTTAACTTCTCTGTGCCTCAGTTACCTCATCTGTCAAATGGGGGATAAGACTTGAGCCCCATGAGGAACAAGGACTGCATCCAACCCGATTTGCTGGTATCTACCCTAGTGCTTAGTACAGTGCCTGGCACATAGTAAGCCCTTAAATACCATAAAAAACTAGGAAAAATGCACTTCAATGTTTGCTGAAATATCACAGAATAATTGTAGACTTCTAACAAGCTAAATGAAAAGTGGAACAGATTAACAGTATGGAATACACCTGATATAATCCATTTAGCATATAGGGTGAAAACTGGCCACTCAGTATACTGAATCTTTAGACTGTAAGCTTCTCATAATAATAATAATAATAATGGCATTTGCTAAGTGCTTACTATGTGCAAAGCACTGTTCTAAGCACTGGGGAGGATACAAGGTGATCCGATTGTCCCACCTGGTACTCACAGTCTTCATCCCCATTTTACAGATGAGGTAACTGAGGCCCAGAGAAGTTGAGTGACTTGCCCAAAGTCACACAGCTGGCAATTGGCGGAGCCAGGATTTGAACCCATGACCTCTGACTCCAAGCCCATGCTCTTTCCATTGAGCCACGCTGCTTCTCTAAGGGATAAGATCATTTATTCATTCAACCGTATTTACTGAGTGCTTACTGTGAGCAAAGCATTCATTCATTCATTCAATCATATTTATTGAACACTTACTCTGTGCAGACCACTGTACTAAGCACTTGGGAAGTACAAGTCAGCAACATATAGAGACGGTCCCTACCCAACAACGGGCTCACAGTGCAGAAGAGGGAGACAGACAACAAAACAAAACATGTAGACAGGTGTCAAATGGTCAGAACAAATAGAATTATAGCTATATGCACATCATTAACAAAATAAAAAGAATAGCAAATATGTCCAAGTAAAATAAATAAAATAGAGTAGTAAATCTGTACAAATATATACAAGTACTGTACTAAGCACTTGGGAGAGTACAATATAACATCAAAAGGTACATTCCTGCCCACATCCAACTCAGTCTAGAGGGGGAGACAGACATTAATTTAAATAAATAGATAAATAAATAAATAAAAGACATATACAGATATAAAGATATAATAATAATGATGACAGTATTTGTCATAAGTACTTACTATGTGCCAGGCACTGTACTAAGTACTGGGGTGGATACAATAAAATTGAATTAAACACAGTCTCTGTCCTATAGCTGAAGCCCAGAGAGGTTAAGTGACTTGCCCAAGGCCACACAGCAGACAAGTGGCAGAGCCAGGACTAGAACCCATGATCTTCTGACTCTCAGGCCTGTGCTCTATCCATTACACCATGCTGCTTCTGTGCTGTGGGGATGGGAGGGAGGATGATTGAAAGAGCAAGTAAGAGCAGCGCAGAAGCAGCGTGGCTCAGTGGAAAGAGCGCGGGCTTGGGAGTCAGAGGTCATGGGTTCTAATCCCGGCTCTGCCACTTATCAGCTGTGTGACTTTGGGCAAGTCATTTAACTTCTCTGGGCCTCAGTTACCTCATCTGGAAAATGGGGATTAAGACTGTGAGCCCCAGTCTGATCACCTTGTGTTCTCCCCAGTGCTTAGAACAGTGCTTTGCACATAGTAAGCACTTAACAAATGCCATTATGATTATTAGTATTATTAGTATTATTATGAGAAGCTTATAGTCTAGAAGTTCAGTATACTGAGTGGCCAGTTTCCACCCTATATGCTAAATGGATTATATCAGGTGTATTCCATACTGTTAATCTGTTCAACTCTGTGAGGGACAACCTGATGACCTTGTATCTCCCCCAGCTCTTAGAATAATGCTTGGCACATAGTAAGCGCTTAACAAATACCAAGATTATTATTATTATTAGAAGAGGAAAGGAGGGATTAGTCCAGGAATGCTTCTTGGAGGAGATATGCCTTCAATAAGGCTTTGAAGTTAGGGAGAACAATTATCTGATGGAAGGAGGGAGGACATCCCGACCAAAGGTAGGATGTGGACCAGAGTTCAGCAGTGAGATAGATGAGAAAGAGGTACAGTGAACAGTTTAGCATTAGAGGAATGAAGAGTGCGGGCTGGGTTGCACTAGGAGAGTAGTGAGGTGAGGTAGGAGGGGGCAAGGTGATTAAGTTCGTTAAAGCCAATAAGAATAATGATACTTGTTAAGTGCTTAATATGTACCAAACACCATTCTAAGCACTGGGGTAGATAGAAGGTAAGCAGGTTGTCCCATGTGGGGCTCACACTCTTAATCCCCATTTTACAGAAAAGATAACTGAGGCACAGAGAAGTTATTACTTCTATAAGTTAGTTATATTCTCTTACTTCTTACTTCTACTTACTTCTTACTTCTATAAGTAAGTTATATTACTCTATTTATTTGTTTATTTATTTTACCTGTGCATATCTATTCTATTTATTTTATTTTGTTAGTATGTTTGGTTTTGTTCTCTGTCTCCCCCTTTTAGACTGTGAGCCCACTTTTGGGTAGGGACTGTCTCTATATGTTGCCAACCTGTACTTCCCAAGCGCTTAGTACAGTGCTCTGCACACAGTAAGCGCTCAATAAATACAATTGATTGATTAAGTGACTTGTTCAAGGTCACACAGCAGACAAGTGGTGGAGCTGGGATTAGAATTTACGTCCTCTGACTCCCAAGCCTGTGCTCTTTCCACTAAGCCACGCTGCTTCTCATTATGGCATTTATTAAGCACTTACTGTGTGCCAGGCACTGTACTAAGCACTGGGGTGGATACAAGCAAATAGAGTTGAACAAAGTCCCTGTCCCAGGTGGGACTCACAGTCTTAAATCCCCATTTTACAGATGAGGGAACTGAGGCCCAGAGAAGTGAAGTGACTTGCCTAAGGTCATACAGCAGACACATGGTGCAGCTGGATTAGAACCCAGGACCTTCTGACTCCCAGACCTGTGCTCTAGCCACTGTGCCACACTGGTAAGGAGGGTTTTTTTTTGAAATCTACCAACTCTGTTATACTGTACTCTCCCAAACACTTAGTACAGTTTTCTGCACATAATTATGGCATTTATTAAGCACTTACTGTGTGCAAAGCACTGTTCTAAGTGCTGGGGAGGTTACAAGGTGATCAGGTTGTTCCACGGGGGGTTCACAGTCTTAATCCCCATTTTATAGATGAGGGAACTGAGGCACAGAGAAGTGAAGTGATTTGCCTAAAGTCACACAGCTGACAATTGTCGGAGGCTGGATTTGAACCCATGACCTCTGACTCCAAAGCCCGTGCTCTTTCCATTGAGCCACTCTGCTTCTCTAATACATGCATATAATGCACAAATAATGCACATAATAAACATGATTGATTGGTTGATCTATGATAATGATGATAATTATTACTGCTATGAAAGTGGAACGGCTTTACTTTGTAAGGTAGATAATGCACTGCTACACAAGTACACTGCATTTCATTTTGGATACAATGTGATGAACAAATTTCCCTTCCAATCAAAGTCTGGAGGCCTTGCTGTTGGACATAATGTTTTGAATTACAGGATCTAAAGTGTCCTTTGTGTTTTATGAACCTGGTGCCACCAGCGCTTAGTACAGTGCCTGGCACATTGTAAGCACTTAATAAAAGCCCTGATTATCGTTATTATTTTCAGATGTATGGGGAGGAGGAGAGTAGCTGGATCATCTACTTAGGGAGGTGTTCCAATGAGAAGAGTTTAAGAAATACATTGTGTCATCAATCCTATGAGTCTCTTCCTTGGAAGGAAGGGCATTCTTTATCTGATTCACTACAGAGAGTAACATTGTTTCTTATTATGCAGATAATAATAATAATAATGGCATTTGTTAAGTGCTTACTATGTGCAAAGCACTGTTCTAAGCACTGGGGGGATACAGGGTGATCAGGTTGTCCCACGTGGGGCTCACAATCAATCCCCATTTTACAGATGAGGTAACTGAGGCCCAGAGAAGTTAAGTGACATGCCCAAAGTAACACAGCAGACAAGTGGCAGAGCAGGGATTAGAACCCATGATCTCTGACTCCCAATCCCATGCTCTTTCCACTAGTTGCCGTTTGATTGAGTCTTTAACTTTAGGTAAACATCTAAAACTATTTTAGATACTGGAAGGGATTACACCTTGTCATCTCTGTTCCTGTCAAGAGTGGGATAAACAACTCCCAGGCTCCTAGCTGAGAGGTGTTATCTAACCATCATTAAATCCATTATTGTCTTCTCCAATGAGGGATGAGATTAATTTACAAATTGGTCAAGTATTTCAACCTTTTCATGTATCTGGTCTCAAAACAACTACACTATATTCCTCCACTCAGTGAGTGAATTGTATTTTACACACATGAAGCTAAGGTGTCTGGAATGCATTGAACACATGACTATAAAATAGCAATTCACACTGAATCTGATCTCAAAATATTAGAGGAGCAAGGACTTGGAAGAACTGGAAAGGAGAAGGGGATCCTGGTGTTGTGGGGAAAGGAGCAGTACCCCTCAGTATTGAGAAGCAGTATTGAGAAGCAGCATGGCTCAGTGGAAAGAGCACGGGCTTTGGAGTCAGAGGTCATGGATTCGAATCCCGGCTCTGACACATGTCTGCTGTGTGACCTTGGGCAAGTCACTTAACTTCTCTGATCCTCAGTTCCCTCATCTGGAAAATGGGGATTAAGACTGTGAGCCCCCCGTGGGACAACCTCATCACCTTGTAACCTCCCCAGCGCTCTAGACTGTGAGCCCACTGTTGGGTAGGGACTGTCTCTATATGTTGCCAACTTGTACTTCCCAAGCGCTTAGTACAGTGCTCTGCACACAGTAAGCGCTCAATAAATACAATTGATTGATTGATTAAGAAATGCCATCATTATTATTATTACCTGCATAGTTGGAAGAGAAGTCTAGGAGAATTGATAGTAGATAAGCAGGGGCTGAAGAAATAGGGAGATGAATACCAGAGTTTGGAAGGGGTAACTTCAGGGCTGTAAAATGCATAGAGTGTTTGGATTAGGAGCCTTTCTAGGTGTTTTTATCTAATCGGTCTCCACCCAGTTGAAGGGGCTGATTTTTGACCTGCTAAAGAGCCTCATCCTCTGATCAGCTCCAAAAGGGATCTGATTCATTCAGAAAGGCAGCCAAAAACAAGATGCAATTTGGCTCGGTTAGGGAGGGGAAATCTGGCAATTTTCCTGCCGGTCTCACATCCCTCCACAAGCGGCTTAGTTCAAAATAATGCCAATCCTTCTTGAAACTGTTGGAAGCACTAAGAAGGAGTTTCTGGAATGCCCTAGGCATCTCTGGGTCCAATTGTACTTGGACACCTCACCCAATCCAATCTTTCCCTTCTGCTCTTGAGAATGAGCTGCAGGCCCCAACCTTGGCTGAATCTGTGTGAGGGTGGTTAGTTGGTCATGGGTTCAAATGCCAGCTCCACCAATTGTCAGCTGTGTGAGTTTGGGCAAGTCACTGTGCCTCAGTTGCCTCATCTATAAAATGGGGATTAAGACTGTGAGACCCATGTGGGACAATCTGATTACCTTGTATCCTCCCCAGCACTTAGAACAGCGGTATGCACACAGTAAGCGCTTAATAAATACCATTATTATTATTCTGTACTTCTGAATGTTTGCCTAGGCATGATGATGATGACCATGATGGTATTTTTTAAGCACTTACTATGTGCCAAGCACTGTTCTAAGCTATGTTCTAAGGTAATCACGTTGCCCCATGGGGGTCTCACAGTCTTAATTCCCATTTTATGGATGAGGTAACTGAGGCACAGAGAAGTTAAGTGACTTGCTCAAAGTCACAAAGCTGACAAGTGGCGGAGTCAGTATTAGAACCCACAACCTCTGACTCCCAAGCCTGTGCTCTTTTCACTAAGTCACGCTGCTTCTCGTGTACGCCTACAAAAAGTGAAGGTATTTCGTGGGTCTTGACCAATAGAGGCTTAAAATTAAAAAATGTAGATAAAATTGAATCAATGCCCTTCTTTTTCAAAGATGATGCTAATGACAGTGAAATTGTAGCCATGAGTGAAAAGAGGCTGAAAAAGAGCATTTATAACTGACATTCCCTTTCATTCTGTGCACACTTAAAGAGAGATCATTGCCGCACCAATAGGGTTGTCCTATAAAGAACCTACCTCTGTTTTCCAACCTGCTTCCTGGGATCCCAATTCTCACCAAATCTTAGCTCAAGGAGAACAATTTTCCTCCCTACCGCTTTCTGTCGGGTTGGTCTATCTGGTGTCGTGTTGTCCCAGCCATCCACCTCTATGTTGCATTGTTTGAGCCCAAGCTGAACGTTGCTTTTTAAATACTTTATTCTGCCCTGACTGCTTGAATGAGCCTGCTTTTAGTTGACCAATCAGCAGTTGTTCGATATCCTTACTCTCATTCTGTCTCTACACTTGCTCTGTTCAACTGAGTTGTGTTACTGTGACCTTTGTTTCAATACTGGTGAGTTAACTGCCATTCTGGGACCTTGTTGTTGGCAATCTTTTGATTCATTCATTCATTCAATTCAATTGTATTTATTGAGCACTTACAATGTGCAAAGCACTGTATTTAGCACTGTAGTAAGTACTTATTTGATACTGTGTTGTTCACCTGTGACCGTGGTGAAGCCTTTCTGAAGCTCTCTGTGTCTATTTTATTTGGTTCAATTCTTGTAGGTTAGTGTACAATAACAGTAGTAAATTTTGTTTGTCCGATGAAAATCTTTGATGGCATGCAAGGGGTCCCCTGGGGTCAGCTGGTACAGAACTTCAGTTTTCTGTGTTGACTGGGGTGGGGAGTGTCATGCTGCTTCAATCTCTCATCCTATCCCAACTGGATTACTGCATCAGTCTCCTTTATGATCTCTCAAACTCCTGTCCCTCCCTGCTTCAGTCTCTACTTCACTCTGCTGCTGGGATTATCTTTCTATAGAAACGGTCTGGGCATGTCACTCCTCCTATCAACTACGCCATGCTTCTGGTGGAATCGTGGGAGCTCACAAGGTCCAGAAATGGGAACTGTTTAACCTAATTTCTAACCAGGCAACAAGTATGAGGATGTTTGGGGATCAGAACCCCTCTTAGGGTGTGCTCACGACTGTCATATGTTACAGGAAAGTTCTGTCTGCGTAGAGGTTGAAGTCAAGATGAAGGATGCACTGGGATGGGAGGTGGGGGTGGTGAATATGTCCATGTAAGGCATAGGGGAATTGTGCCAAAAGAAGAGAAGATCATGAAAATATTTATGATAAAAATAATTAACTACTGGTGGTGAAGAAAAGGAAGGGAGCAAGACAGAGGCTGAGGAGGGGTCTTTTTCCCATTAAAAAATTAAAGGTAATCCCAGAAAGCAGGGATTTAACACGAATGCCATTTGGACCCACATTTTAAAAAATTACTGCGGCGTTACGGAAATCAGTTCCCGGGTGACATCATTTGCCTATTTTCTGTAGATGACAAAACAGCCTTGAAAAATGAAGCTCTGATGTATAGAGCTATTTTAATCCAAACCTCTGCTGATAAAAGGTTTTGTAATGTTTAATCTGTTGCCCTTCATTGCTAAAGCACTGTTAATAAGACATAAAAACAATAAAGTATTTCTTTGTAAATCTCCGTCGTTAGAATTCAACTGAGTAATTTTATTTCCCTTGTGCATATTGAAAATTAATAATAAATCAAGAAAATATTCCAAAGTAATCCCAGTTCTGCTCCAGAACACAAATATTAATGCTTAAGAAAGTCTAATGTCAGTCCACTTGAAAAAACAGAATATGACATTTTTGAAATGAGAAATTGGAGTGCAAAGGTTATGCATAACTCTCAGACATTCCTAGCTGATCTGTCTATCATAGTTAATTTTGGAAATTCAGCTTGCTTCGTGTTTTGGCCTTTGAAGTACTTTTTTTCCTATTTAATCAAAGAATGTAATGTGAAATAATACTTAGGCAATTTCTTATACTTTAACAGACTGAATTTAAAAAACAATGAGATCAGCATGTTTTTCATAGTTATTTGGTCTTTTTCCATTTAAAAGACAAATTATATTTTACATTTTAAGCAAAGTGCAATCACTTTTGTTTAGGATAAAACTATGAAGTTGTCCATTAGAAAGTAACCTACTTGTTGGTAGGTAACACTTGCTCTTTCCAAAATTCTCTCAGTAGGCATTCGTTAAATGAGTACACAAAGTCTAAAGTCTAAGGTTTCTGAATCAAGTATAACTCTGAAAATATTTTGTAAACAAAAGGAACTTCATTATGGGGATCTGCATATTTTAATATTTTACAACAGCAATAGGAACTGATTTAATGGAAAGCAGGTAGAGTTCAAATGGGCTTTTTCTCTTCTGCCTCAAGCGAAGTTTTGAAAACTAGGATTTTACAAAAAAATAAAAAAGCAAATCTCTGCTTAGGGCAATTCCTAACTTAGCCAATGCCACTGAAATCATAAGAAAAATGTCCGTTACCTTGTCCCACTAACATCCAACACCTAAGTGGAGTTCCTTTGGTGGTGACTTCTCAGAACTCTTCCCTCACCTTCAGCTCTTACCTGAGATCCCTATCTTAGAAAAAATAAAATCCCTGGAAGTGACAGAGAAGAAGAATTATGGGGACTTGAGCTCAAAGGGGAAGGAGAAAGGAAGTTGGGAGTTTTTGTCCTGGAGTCCTCCAGCTTTCATAGTTTGGTGCCACCCCTGCCCACCCCCAGGCTTTTCATGAGCCTTGGAGAATTACTCTGGAGGGCAGCATATTCTCCTGATTAAATGAATAGGTTTTGCTCTAAAGAGAGCCGATCAACAGCTGGCTTTGACTTTGGGAGCAATCTATGTGGGGGAAGTCAAGGTACTCTCTAGGTGGTCCCTTAGTTACAGCAGAATACTAATTCATTCAGCCATTCAATTGTATTTATTGAGCGCTTACTATGTGCAGAGCACTGTACTAAGCACTTGGGAAGTACAAATTGGCAATATATAGAAACGGTCCCTACCCCAACAACAGGCTCATAGTCTAGAAGAGGAATAATAATGATGGTATTTTTTAAGCGCTTACTATGTGCCAAGCACTGTTCTAGGCACTGGGGGGGATACAAGGTAATCAGGTTGTCCCATGTGGGGCTCACAGTCCTAATTCTCATTTTATAGATGAGGTAACTGACGCACAGAGAAGTTAAGTGACTTGCCCAAAGTCACACAGCTGACAAGTGGCGGAGCTGGGACTAGAACCCATAATCTCTGACTCCCAAGCCCATGCTCTTTCCACTGAGCCACGCTGCTTCTCAATAATTCACTTTTTATCCGAAGACTACACTCTTACCCATTTCAGGTCTCCCTGAACTTCTGAAGAGTTATCCAAGAGGGGAACTAGACTAGCAAAAGGGAAGCCCAGTTTTGGAGAATCATTTCTAATGCAGATGGTGACTGAGGAGATTTAGAAAGGCCCATTTCTCCCATTGACTGGGAAATTCTGTGACAACGAGCATTCATAGCCACAGAGGAAATTCCCAACATCACATTTCTAAAGCCTGAGGCTTAGAACAGAATTTTCATTCCAGGGCCCAGACCTTCCTTCAGATGTCTTCAAGCTGTTTCTGACCCATAGCTATTCCATGGATACACACTCTTCAGAACATCCCAACTTCTGCCCATCCCAGGCATGCTTGATATTCTTACTGTTTATTTAGTATGCCATGGCCTAGAGGGGCATTAACTTGTTCTGTGCAGACATTGGGCCCTGAGGGAAGCTCTGCTCTGGGCCCAATATTGGCCTCAGTTGGCCCAATCCATCAGTGGTCCTGGTCTCCCCTTCCTGTAGGATGTCTTTTAGACTGTGAGCCCACTGTTGGGTAGGGACTGTCTCTATATGTTGCCAATTTGTACTTCCCAAGCGCTTAGTACAGTGCTATGCACATAGTAAGTGCTCAATAAATACGATTGATGATGATGATAAGGTCTGCATAGGCAGGATCCCAGGGCAGGTATAGATGCCTGATGATAGGGATTCCTGACAGATTCTGGCTGTGAACACTAGTACCAGTGGTGCTTATCCTCAGGTGTGAGCTTCCTAAACCTTAACCAAAATCAAAACCTCTCTACCACACAGGTAAAAATGTTTCCTTCACAGGCTCCTCCTTGCCCTCCCATCCCCCAACGTAGGGTTCCCTCAGGGGTCAGTTCTTGGTCCCCTTCTATTCTCCATCAACACTCACTCCTTCGGAGAACTCATTCACTCCCAAGGCTTCAACTATCATCTCTGTGCGGATGGCACCCAAATCTATATCTCCTCCCCTGTTCTTTCTCCCTTTCTCCAGGCTAGCAACTCCTCCTGCCTTCATGACATCTCTACTTGGAAGTCCTCCCACACCTAAAACTCAACATGTCCAAGACAGAGCTCCTTATCTTCCCTCCCAAACCCTGTCCTCTCCTTGACTTTCCCCTCACTGTGGACAGCACAACCATCCTTCCCATCTCACAAGCCCGCAACTTTGGTGTTATCCTTGACTCTGCTCTCTCATTCACCCCACATATCCAATCCATCACCAAATCCTGCCAGTCTCACCTTCACAACATCGCCAAGATCTGTCCTTTCTTTTCCATCCAAACTGCTACCAAGTTGGTACAATCATTCATCCTATCTTTACTGGATTATTGCATCATCCTCCTTTCTGACCTCCCAACCTCCTGTCTCTCCCGATTTTAGTCCATACTTCACTCTGCTGCCAGGAATATCTTTCTACAGAAACATTCTGGGAATGTCACCCTCCTTCTCAAAAATCTCCAGTTGTTGCCTATCCACCTCCATATCAAACAAAAACTCCTCACTATCGGCCTCAAACGTCTCCATTACCTTGCCCCTCCTTACATCACCTTCCTTCTCTCCTTCTCTCCTCCCCGCCTCTAGACTATAAACCTGGTGTGGGCAGGGATTGTCTCTCTTTATTGCTGAATTGCACTTTCCAAGCACTTGGTACAGTGCTCTGCACAGTTAGTACTCAATTAATATGATTGCATGAATGAATGAAAATGGCTTCCTTTCACTCTCTTCCCATTAATTCAGCACACCAATCAGTAAAAATGACCCCTCCCCTCCTCAATCTGCAATATCTATTACCAACTCAGGGAAAATTATAAAATGATTGATTGTGTTCATAATTCCAGGCTTTATGCTTGGTGAACCTTTGTGCTCCATACTTTAATTTCCTTCTTTGCTAAGTTAATATCCCCAGGAAGCCCAGGTCAGAGTGAGCAGGCAACTATCAGAAGTAAAAGTCAATATTTCCTAGGTAAATGAGATTTAGGAATAGTTAAGACTAACATTTCAGGACTGGAGATTCTTGTTTCTGATCTCTTTTAACTTGTAAATCAGCATTTGTTATAAATAATGATACCTTACACTATGGGTGTGCAAGTGGTTATAAAAATGATTGAAAAAAAGTCATACTTTTGGGAAATGGAAGTATGGGCTTTGAACAGCTGATAGTCATTCTCCAGAATATTAATGACTTACCTTTTGTAGTATTATCTAGAGCCTTTCGGTGCATAGGTGAAGACATATTCTATGGGGAAATGGCTTGCAGTAGCCCCCTGATTTCTGCATATCTAGCATCTCTAAAGAGAAAACCCCAGCTTCAGGATTCCCTGCACTTCCCTAGCATGGAGATTCATCCCTTGCAAGTTTTATCCTAGAATGAAACAACTGAAAGTCTTCTCTCCTCATATCAATCAATCAGTAGTATTTATTGAACACTTACTGTGTGCAGAGCACTAGAAGGGTGAAAAGCAGTGTGGTTCAGTGGAAAGAGCAAGGGCTTTGGAGTCAGAGGTCATGGGTTCAAGTCCCCGATCCACCAATTGTCAGCTGTGTAACTTTGGGCAAGTCACTTAACTTCTCTGAGACTCAGTTACCTCATCTGTAAAATGGGGATCAAGACTGTGAGCACCCCCGTGGGACAACCTGATCACCTTGTAACCTCCCCAACTCATGGTAAGCGCTTAATAAATGCGATAATCATCATCATCAATCAGGGTCGTTTAAAAAGCTAGTGCCATATTAGAGTTAAGATAAAAACTTCAAGTAAGACTTTGATTCAATTCAACTGTGAATCTTAGGACTTTCTTTGACGTAAAACAACTCTTCTGGCAGTGAGTTAGAAATCTTTACAAGTCTGGAAATCTGTAAGATTTGCATGCTTAATCGGATCAGCAAGACAAATTACATTCAGAACAAATGCCAAAAATTGGATTCTTCCCTTTGGTATACACAGATGTCCCGGTTTTTTGACAGCTGACTTGTACTTCCCAAGAGCTTAGTACAGTGCTCTGCACACAGGAAGTGCTCAATAAATATGATTGATTGAATGAATGAATGGCAGGTTTTAAGAGGTGTCCACTCATTTTATTTTAGAAATATCGTGGGTTGAGGTTTACAAGGGTTTAAACTGCTCTAATTTTAGGAAAAATGTAATAGAAATCCATATCTTTTAAGGTTGGATCGAGAGACACTCAGAACCCAAATGAAAGCCAGAGGACAGGAAGAGTGTGAGGAGAATTGACTCACAGTCAATTATTCTATAACGTTGAGGGAGTTGTATTCTTGAACTTTTTGTTGAGGAAAATTCACATTATACTTTTCAGGCCCTGATCGATACTACATACGCATGCACAGTCATTTCTTCCGACATTGCAATGGGCTCTAACTATAAAGACGACACTGTGGGGAGAGTAGCACTCTACCCAGAATACATAGTGAAGATTTGTGTTCTAGGAGAGTTGGTTGTTACCACCAAGTCATCTTGGAGCAGGAAGGAAAGTGGTTCCTTGGCTGAGAGCTGATATGTGTAGCAAGATGGAGGGAAGAGATAAAAATAATAATGACAATAACAATTGTGGTATTTAAGTTCTTACTAGGTGTCAAGCCCTGGGGTAAATATGAGGTGGACACAGTCCCTGTCCCACATGGGGCTGATAGTCTTAATCCCCATTTTACAGATGAGGTAACTGAGGCATGGAAAAGTGAAGCGACTTTCCCACAGTCACCCAGAAAACATATGGCAGAGACTGGATTAGAACCCATATCCTCTGACTCCCAGGCCTGTGATCTTTGTACTAGGCCGTGTTCTCAAAATATGCAAAGGATGTGATTATATCTCAGGAGGCTGATCAGCTTGACACAGGCTCTCCTGATCCCAGACTGAGCCCCCTCCTTCTCTCCCCCTCCTCCCCCTCTTCATCCCCCCGCCTTACCTCCTTCCCTTCCCCACAGCACCTGTATATATGTATTATATGTTTGTACGTATTTATTACTCTATGTATTTATTTATTTTACTTGTACATATTTATTCTATTTATTTTATTCTGTTAATATGTTTTATTTTGTTCTCTGTCTCCCCCTTCTAGACTGTAAGCCCACTTTTGGGTAGGGACCGTCTCTATATGTTGCCAACTTGTACTTCCCAAACGCTTAGTACAGTGCTCTGCACACAGTAAGCGCTCAATAAATACGACTGAATGAATGAATGAATGAAATCCCAGAGAAGTAGGGCCCAGAGTAGTTAGCCAAGGCCCCAAGGATGCCACCGACAAGCTGTTGATTTCATGAAAAATAAACAGCCCTTCAATGCTACAGGATGTAAAGAGTTCTAAAATAGAGCAAGAAGAGAGAGTAACAATCAATATTTCAATTCATAACAATTTCAGTCCACATTAAGGAGCTTCAAAGATTTTGTGACAAAAGAATATAATGGGCTGGTCTAATGATTGAAAGGCTGAGCTCAAGATAAGGAAAATAGGATTGGGGTACCTTATTTGACTGCTCTGCAGGTACAGTTTGCTGTGTGAGCACACCTACAGGGCTTAATTGAGAACAATTCTGCCTATGCAATTACTTGCTCTTATTCCTTTCAAGCAAATATTTCTGCAATAATGTTGAACTAGTACAACACTCAAAGCGGGTAAGACAAGCTTTTCTGAATCTGTGGAAAATTTTGATGGGATCCTGGTTATTAAATTCTTCATAAACTCTTTCCTCATCTACACTAATAGACTAATATCATAGTCTTCTGAAAGTTACCTAGACAATAGCTATATTGAAGGATGAGTAAACAAGTCGATGAACAGGACACTCTGCCATCATGACAATGGTCTCTTTGCTAAGGGTATTAAAAAAAATGTTGGCAACTAAGCTAAATTTTATTTTAAATGCCTTTCCTTTGTGGATAGATTTATGGTATTGTCTCTCAAGGGCTGCTGCAATGTCTGTTATGTAGCTATCATTTGGTGCTTGAAGACAACACTACTGGTGAAGAGATTTTATCTGTGTATTTAAGTCTGATTGATGTGATTTAGGTTTGAGCTACAATCATTTCAACATCATGTGCTTGTAAAGACTGCTCCTTGCTATGCTACTGCATTTGTGTCTTGCAGGACCTGAAATGGTTTTCAATTCTACCTTCGAGAGCGAAGACACTGACAAAACCTACGTTTAAGAGAGAGAAGCCCTAAAGCATGCCTCAGTGGAAAGAGCATGGGCTCGGGAATCAGAGGTCATGGGTTCTAATCCCGGCTATACCACTTATCAGCTATGTGACTTTGGGCAGGTCACTTAACTTCTCTGTGCCTCAGCTACCTCATCTGTAAAATGGGGAATAAGACTGTGAGCCCCACATGGGACAGCCTGATTACCTTGTATTCCCCCCCCCCCCCCCCCCCCCAGGGCTTAGAATAGTGCAAGCACATAGTAAGTGCTAAACAAATACCATTATTATTATTTTTATCATTATCTGCCATACACCAGTCAGTCTGCAGCCATCTCCTAGCTGTTCATAAATACACCATGTAACACGAAATTTACTTCATTGTTTCTTGAAAATCTTTCCTTCATCTCCCTTATTGGCACTTTCCCAAAACCCCTCCCTTCACCATACACATTTTGGCTCCTTACATATACACACACTTCAGCTCCTCACACACACGTTCAAACACTCCATTTCCACACATACACTCCAGCCACACACATACACCCACACACTTTAACTTCAGCTCCTCACACAGCAGCTGCCGTCACTTCTCGTCACATATTCTCCCCAAGAAAAGGAGTTTTATGGTCAGCTGGAGGTCTGACTACGCCAATGATTGATCGATCGATTCCCACAACCATTGTGATCCTGCCCTGCCTTTTGATGTTAAGCCTTTTCTGTAAGTGGCATAGATGAAGGATCTGTCCTGGAAGTTGGTTTTGGGCATCATATTCCAGGAACAAGCACTGAACAAACTTGCTTACTTTTCTCTGGCTTATAAATTTAAAATGACACCCCACTTAGAGAGGTCCTAGTACTGGTGACAGTCGTAGAATTATAAGGCTGAGCAGCATTCTACTCTCTGCTTCAGGGTAAGATTAAAATCTGACCTGTCTTCACAGCCTTCCAGGAGAGTAGGTTCCACAATCTCCATCAGTGACTATTTCAGAGCTTGACAACTCCTGCTGTCTTCCTTAAAAGCTAACTCAAATCTCTCCTGCTAATATAGCCTTTCAACCTTTCTCTATCCATAGTGCAAATGAAGAATACCTATTCACCAAGCTCTGAGAAAGGAAGCAATTTTTCACTTTTTGAGTATAGTCATCCTAGGCATTCTCTGATTAATCTCTCATCTACCCAATTTACACCCCCTCTCCAAATGCCATTTCAGCATTTCCACATCACTGAAGTACATGGGCACTCACTCTAACCCATCCCTGTTATTTTTATGTTTGCTCCTTTACATTCTGTTGCTTCCTCCTAGCTGTAATTTATACTTTTGTCTATCTCTCCCCTGCTAGATTGCAAACTCCTGGTGGTAGGAATTACTGGCTCTAGCATACTCCCCCAAACACTTTGTATAGTGCTCTGAACATAGCAAGGGCTCAATAGAGAAGCAGCATGGTCTAGTGAAAAGAGGCCAGGCCTGAGAGTCAGAGGATCTGGGTTCTAATCCTAGATCAAACATCTGTCTGCTGTGTGCCATTGGACAAGTCATGTGACATCTCTGTGACTCAGTAAAATGGGAATTAAATCCTCCTCCTTTCAAGTGAGATTGAGCCTCATGTGGGACTGGGACTGTGTCCATCCTGATTATCTTGTATTTAACCCAGCACTTAGTATAGTGTCTGGCACATAATAAAGTGCTTAACAAGTAGCATTTAAAGAATTCTCTTGATTGATTGGCATACGTCAAATGAAGACCTCCCCAAATAGCCTGTGTTAATCTCAGTATTGGAGTACTAATTGGTAAACAAAAATCCTATATGCTCTGACCTTCATTCTGTTCCCATTTTAGTCAGGTCAGGTTCCCTACTGAATCAAGCTTAATATTAGAGATCCACTAGGCAGTCGACATGACTTTTTCATTACATTTGTTAAGCACTTACTATGTGCCGGACATTGTACTGAGCACTGGGGTAGATGCAATGTTGTCAAGTTGGACACAGTCCCTCTCCCTCATGGGGCTCCCAGTTTTAATCCCCATTTTACAGATGAGGTAACCGAGGCACAGAGGAGTTAAGTGACTTGCCCAAGGTCACACAGCAGACAAAGGGGAGAGCCAGGATTAGGATCCAGGTCCTTCTGATTTCCTGGCTTGAGCTCTATCCACTAGACAATGTTACTTCTTTAATGGAAAGAACATTGTCCTGGGAGTCAGAAGACTAGGGTTCTGGCTGCATTACTTATGAGAAGCAGATTGGTTTAGTGGATAGAGCATGAGCCTGGGATTCAGGCCAGGTTTCCTCTCCAAACTGCTACCTTCTTAGTACAGTCGCTCATCATATCCCAACTGGATTACTGCATCAGCCTCCTTTCTTATCTCCCAGCCTCCTGTCTCTCCCCCCTTCAGTCCATACTTCACTCTGCTGCCTGGATTATCTTTCTACAGAAACACTCTGGGCATGTCATCCACCTTCTCAAAAATCTCCAGTGGTTGCCTATCAACCTTCGTATCAAGCAATAACTCCTCACTATACGCTTCAAAGCTCTCCTTCACCTTGCCCCCTCCTACCCCACCTCCCTTCTCTCCTTCTACAGCCCAGGCCACACACTCCGCTCCTCTGCTGCTTACCTCCTTATTGTGCCTCATTCTTGCTTGTCCCGCCGTCGAAACCTGGCCATGTCCTACCTCTGGCCTGGAACACCCTCCTTCCTCAAATCCATCAAACTAGCACACCTTACCCCTTCAAAGCCCTACTGAAAGCTCACCTCCTCCTGGAGGCCTTCCCAGACTGATTCCCCCTTTCCTCTGCCCCTCCTCCCCTCCCCATCACCCTTACTCCCACCCTCTGCTCTACCACCCTCCCCATCCCACAGCACTTGTGTATATATGTACTTATTTATTATTCTATCTATTTTATTAGTGATGTGCATATATCTTTAATTCTATTTATTTATATTGATACTATTGATTCCTTTCTACCTTTTTTTGTTGTTGCTGTCTGTCTCCCTCTTCTAGACTGTGAGCCCGTTCTTGTTAGGGATTGTCTTTATTTGCTGCCGAATTGTACTTTCCAAGTGCTTAGTACAGTGCTCTGCACACAGTGAGTGCTCAATAAATATGATTGAATGAGTGAATTCTGAAACTCATGGGTTCTAATCCCAGTTCCACCACTTGTCTGATATTATCTTCGGTAAGTCACTTCACTTCTCTGGGCCTCAGTTTCCTCATCTGTAAAATGAGGATTGAGACTGTGAGTCCCATGTGGGACAGGGACTGTGTCTAACCCAATTTGCTTGTATCCACCCTAGTGTTTAGTACAGTGCCTGGCACATAGTAAGCTCTTAACAAATACAATAATTATAATTATAATTATTATTATTACTATTAAGCAAAATATTCAAAGGAACTGATATAATGATAGTGATTTGCATGATACCATTCTCACTCTTGACCCTGCCAATTTTGTTTCCACTGAGAACTGGACTCCAGTGAGTGACTAGATAAGTAGGGATGCAGCACAATGCAAATTACTTGTCAAAGTTTTTTATGTGTGAGAATTATTTATGGACAAAACATTAGTGCCAGTTCTATGCCATTGTGGCATAACCCAGTAGGCAGTTTTCTTGGTAGCTTTGCTCATATTACCCATCTATTTTTTTTGATTCCCACTGGATATCTCAATCTTAATGAGTGCCAAGATGGTTCTTTGGTCAAACATTGATCACCCTGTAGGCTATAGGCTCCTTGTGAACAGAAGCGCTTAGTACAGTGCTCTGCACACAGTAATCACTCAATAAATTCGATTGAATGAATGAAATCGTATTTATAAGCTCTGTTGTACTTTCCCAAGCGCTTAATACAGTGTTGTGCCCACAATAACTGCTGAGTTATACCATTGAGTGAGTGATTGATTGATCACTGAAGGCAGGACTAGATCACAGAACTTTTGATTCCTAAAGCTATTCTCTTTCCTACAGAAAAATCCTTGTCCTCCTGATTTTGGAAGCAACTTATGTCTCCAATTCCCACAGTGGAGTAGGCTCTCCTATGTCCACCATGGCTCTGTCCAAAAAGGTGTCAGGGCTCTATTACAAATCTTGGGGCTCAGCCTCAGCACTGTCTCTCTAGGCATCCCTTCTGGGTAAAAGGAAAGAACGTAGTTGTCCTACATTCTGTAATTCTACTCCATATATTTGCACAATCTGCTCTTTTCAACTGAATTTGCCCATACATTAGCTCGATTTATTATGATTTCCTCTCTTCTGGGAAGCAGCATGGCTTAGCGGAAATACACGGGCCTAGGAATCAGAGGGCCTGGTTGGATTTCAATCCCAACTCATTCATTCATTCAATTGTATTTATTGAGCACTTACTGTGTGCAGAGCTCTGTAATAATAATAATAATTTTGGTATTTGTTAAGCACTTACTATGTGCCAACCACTGTTCTAAGCACTGAAGGAGATACAAGGTAATCAGATTGCCCCACGTGGGGCTCACAGTTTTAATCCCCATTTTACAGATGAGGTAACTGAGGCCCAGGGAAGTTAAGTGACTTGCCCAAAGTCACACAGCTGATAAGTGGCAGAGTCGGAATTAGAACCCATGACCTCTGACTCCCAAGCCCGGGCTCTTTCCACTGAGCCACGCTGCTTCTCATAAGCTAAGCATTTGGGAAGCACAAGTCGGCAACATATCGAGACAGTCCCTACCCAACAACGGACTCACAGTCTAGAAGGGGGAGACAGACAACAAAACAAAACATGTAGACAGGTGTCAAGTCGTTGGAACAAAGTGACTCCTTCACTTGCCTGCTGTGTTAACTTGGGCAAATCACTTAACATCTCTGTGCCTCTAGTTCTTCATTTGTAAACTTCAATACCCATTCTAGCCTCCTTCTCAGACTACCAAGTGTTTAGTACAGTGCTCTACACACAGTAAGCACTTAATTAATGCAAGTGATTGATTGGGAGCCCATTAGGGTCAGGGATATAAACCTAAATATACTGTACCCAACACAGTGCTTAGTACAATGCTTGGCACATCTTAAGAATTTAACAAGTACCAAAATTATCCTTGATTATCGGTATTCTATTCCCTTCTTTTTTGTAGACCTCTTGCCTCTGATTTTTAGACTACCCTATAACTATTCCTTATGACTCCAGTCCCTCTTGTGGAATAGTATTTGAAGGATAGTCATGATTTTTAAATTCTGACAAACACAATCTAGGAGAAAAAATATAAAAACAGATTGAGTCTGTTTTGACTGGTCAATTAGGGTGAGTACCATAGAGCCCTTTCAACTAGACTTCTCTTTCACTGATAGTAGTGCACAATAAATGCCTCTTCCTGAGGAATGAACTCAGATTTACTAATGGGACCATATTTCAATCAATTAGTCCATCAGTGGTATTCATTTAGCACTCACTGTGTGCAAAGCACTGTACTAAGAGCTTGAGAGAGTGCAACACAACAGAGTTGGTATTTGACCTTTCTTTTTTAGAGGGTTTTCCCTGTTCCCCTATTTTAGGACAGAACATAACTTCAGATTGGCCTTTGGCCTCAGTCTAGTAAGGAACAGCATTGAATAAATGGCCCACCCAAGCAAACAGCTTGTTCCCTCCAAGATCCTGAGTAGCTGAATTATGTTCCCTGGTCACTTTAAATAATATCGAGCCTCAGCTTAGCAGATGGCCAATTCAAATATCCAGTAAGTCATTCAAGCATTGCTAAAGTAATCCTTCGAAATATTTCTGCTCTCACTAATTGAGGTCAAACAACAGGAAGCTTTCACTACTCCCCAGACGTATCTTTTTTTGGCCTTTGTACAATCCTTTCATTTAAGACCTTTGTTAAAAGCATCCTAGTGATGATAAATGAGCAGGATAGTTAGCAAGCCTTTTCTCTAACGACAATCGTATTTCAGAAAGCCAAGCTTAGGAAGCCCAGAATGAAACACTGGACCAAATAGGTCCAAATAGTCAGAGGAGTTGAAATGAGAATCATTCTCAGCATTTCTTCACAGGAACACTTTCAATCCATCAAAAGGACACGAGGTCATCTTCCCCCCGAGACAATTTCTCTGTGCTCCTCTGGAGTGTCTGTAAAACTAAGTCCAAAGCACAGCTAAGCTCCATTTCACCATGATACATGGTCAACAAACATATCCTCTCCATAGTAGGAGTATAAACATATCTGACCTGTTAAGCATGACCGGTGATAAGAAAACCACCCTGTCATCACTTCAGATTAAAATCAATTGGTTTAACCTCTTTAAATGATTGTCCTACCCCGTGGGGTGTTTCCAATTGAGAAGAAATCACCAAAATTCATTTGGAAAGATGCCATGTGGAATGTTCTCAAAATTGCACTCTCTTGCCTCTGAGACTACCATTCAGTCAGGCTCGTAAAACCACTCACATAATTATGAGCTGCTAAAATGAAACTCCCTCCCTCCAACAACCTCTGGTCACATTACAGGATGAAAACAGGCAACATGAAATGAAAGACAGGAATTGTAGGCATTAAGGAAAGTCACACTAGGGGTCTAGGAATATATGCATGGATCCGAAGTAATTCTCCCTTTGATTTCATTTTAACACTCTTTTTGGCACCATTTTGCCATGAAAATTCATTCAGGATCAACTTTGTTAGGAAACATATGGAGTATTCACAGAGTACTCAATTGTCACAGTGAAGATTTAGTCATTTTTGGATGATGTGGGCTTTCAGCCCAGATATTGCAGCCTGAAATTTAGAGGGTATCTAAAACTCTTTGGCTGGATTTGATGAGAAAATCCTGTTTGGAAGTCATAAATGATGAGGGGGACCGAGTAGTTTAACCACCTGGGGATAAATGGCATTTCCCATGAACTAGGAGAGAAGGACTGAAATCAGGGGCAGCCCAGCAAAATATGGCATCCCAAGCAAGGACTGACTTTGATAGCTCTCCCTTCTTTTCTCTGCCACCATCTCCTCACCCACCTATCCAAGTGCAATAAATGGTAAGAGTGGGGACAAGGGAGGGAGGTATGAAGGGAAAGGGGTACACTGCAAACTCCAGCTCTCATAAAGTCTCTCTCGCAGGACAGAGGGTTTGGCAATGGCAATTTTGCCTCCAGATCTATGCATCAACATGTCAGTACAGTCTGAAGAGCCAGTACAGAGGTAGCACCAGAAGAGAAAGTTGTTTGGAGAGGGACGAGGTCTGGAGGAGGGGGGAAGAAGAGTACACCCCCTCCTCACTTCAAATTTGCAGTTGCATTTTGAACCCTAAAACCTAGACAGAGAGGCAGACAGTCCCCAACTTCAATCCTGGTAGAAATATACTGACCACCCTTCAGTCTCAAAGAAAAGAAGGAGACACTTGAATTTACCTCTATCCAGCCTAATCTGGCCTATAATCCCTTATTTCCAGTCACGAGAACTCTGGAAGAACAGAGCTTCTGCTCTTGGAGGCAAACATTTGGGGTCTAAAATGCATTTCAGGCCCAAGTAAACATTTTATGCTTGAACCAGATTGAAAATGGGAAGGGCAAACAGGCCAGAATAGAGGTTCATCTAATCATTACCTTTCCTGATATCAGAGAAGAAGCGTGGCTCAGTGGAAAGAGCACAGGCTTGGGAGTCAGAGGTCATGGGTTCTAATCCTGACTCCCCCACAAGTCCTGTACTTCCCAAGTGCTTGGTACAATGCTCTGCACACAGTAAGCACTCAATAAATATGATTTAATGAATGAATGAATGTCTGCTGTGTGACCTTCGGCAAGTCACTTAACTTCTATGAGCCCCAGTTACGTCATCTGTAAAATGGGGATTAAGACTGTGAGGCTCACATGGGACAATGTGATCACCTTGTATCACCCCAGCGCTTAGAACAGTGCTTTGCACATAGTAAGTGCTTAACAAATGCCATCATTATTATTATTATTATTATTATCAGGACTGGATGAAGGGATGGGTAAGGGGGAAATGACGAGTCCCCACTCAGAGGACCCTCATCAGCCAGTGAAGGGTCCCAGTGCATTATTGCTGCAAGCAGCTTGAAAGACTGCTCTTTTCCAGTCTCTGTCAGCATTCCCAGCTGAAAAAAGCACTGCTTCATCCATCTTCAGGAGCAGGATTCCTGCACTGCTGCCACAGGTAATGAAATCCACTCATGGCTGGGTTCCTGCTTCAGTTGCTCACCTCTCTCAGTCCCAGCGCATGAATGCTTCCAGGTCTTTAGAAAGCAAGATTCCTACACTTTTCTCAACTCATCTCATCTTTCCCAAAATGCTAGTCCCAACCGAATCTTTTCTGAAATTGAGTTGTAAAACTTTAATTTCTGCTCCTGGTATTCTACTAAAATTTCAAAATGAAAATGCAAGCATATTTCATTTAGAACAAATGAAAGAAACATCATGGGTAAAAGAATCTGTATAATGCATACAGTTTGTTGGGGTTTTTTTGTATTATATTGGATCAACAGGCTGTGAGTTTTCCACAATTAATGTCCGGCATTCCCACTACCTGTGTATTATTGTTACTAACATTGTGCAGATCTTTCCTTTGATCTGCTTTTATTCCCCATACCACAAACGTTTGACGTTAAAGTTGTGGGAGGAAAGATGAAAGAGAACCCTAGCTATTTTGCGGTATTTCAATCACCTAATTTGCCAAAATTCACTAAAAATGGAGCATTTACTAAAGAAACAAATTAATTACAAAAAAGTAGAAACCTAAAGCTAAGAATTAGTTAAATGTTCTTATTATCAGTAATAAAAGTAGGAAACATTCCTTTGCATTTGTGTTTATTCTTATGAGGATTCCATGCATTCCTTCCTAGTCAAATATTTTGAAATTTTTAGTTGGTGTTAAAAGTGATAGGATTAATCTTCATTTCTTTATTAATAATCATCCCAATCTTTTTCTCCTGAAGTGTAATTGAAAGCAGACAAGTAATCTTGCCTTTGAAGCTCTAGTGGAGCAGCATTATTTAGTGGAAAGAGCTTGGGCTCTGGGAGTCAGAGGATGTGAGTTCAAATCCCTTTTCTAACATTTGTCTGCTGTGTGACCTTGGACAAGCCACTTAATTTCTCTGTGCCTCAGTTACCTCATCTGTAAAATGGAAATTAAGACTGTGAGCCTCATGTGGGACAACCTGATTTCCTAGTATCACCCCAGTGCTTAGAACAGTGCCAGACACATAGTAAGCACTTAACAAATGCCGTAATTATTATTATTATTACTATTATCATCATCCAAATAGAGATGTCTTGAAGGCTGGAAGAAATGCAAAACTGAAAAAGAGGGAGAGATATCAGGGCTAGGGATGTAGATTTGGAAATCAGTTACCTCATCTGTAAAATGGGGATTGAGACTGTGAGGCCCATGTGGAACATGGACTTTGTCCAACCTAATTGTCATGTATCTATCTCAGCACTCAGTACAGTGCCTGGCCCATAGTAAACACTTAATAAATACCATTAAAAAGCAACTGGGGGCAGACACCCTTGAGGAGATTGAGTGCAACTCTGAGAAGACACACACAGCTAAAGCTTGTGTTGAAGCAGAAAGTGTTGATTTACTCATTCACTCAGTCATTTATTGAGCACTTACTGTGAGCAGAGCATGTACTAAGTGCTTGGGAGAGTACAATATAACAGTAAACAGACACATTCCCTGCCCACAATGAGCTAACAGTCTAGAGGGGTTCAGCCCGGGAGCTGTTGGTAGGGTGCCACAACTCATACCTAAGCACTGGTACCTCAGCTATAAGGCGTCAGCATCACCTCTAGTTGAGTTTCTGAAGGCAGCAGGGATGATACTGACTAGATCTGGGGTGAGGTATTAGGTGAACCAGCGTGGTTTAGTGGAAAGAGTCCGGGCTTTGGAGTCAGAGGTCATGGGTTCAAATCCCGGCTCTGCCAATTATCAGCTTTGTGACTTTGGGCAAGTCACTTCACTTCTCTGTGCCTTAGTGACCTCATCTGTAAAATGGGGATTAAGACTGTGAGCCCCCCATGGGGCAACCTGATCACCTTGTAATCTCCCCAGCACTTAGAACAGTGCTTTGCACATAGTAAGCGCTTAATAAATGCCATTATTATTATTATCATTATTACCTTGTATCTACCCCAGCACTTAGAACAGTGCTTGGCACATAGTAAGTGCTTAACAAAAACCAACATTAATTTTTGAAAAGCAGTGTGGCTCAGTGGAAAGAGCCCGGATTTTGAAGTCAGAGGTCATGGGTTCAAATCCTGACTCCGCCACTTGTCAGCTGTGTGACTTTGGGCAAGTCACTTAACTTCTCTGGGCCTCAGTTACCTCAACTGTAAAATGGGGATTAAGACTGTGAGCCCCTGTGGGACAACCTGATCACTTTGTAACCTCCCCAGCACTTATAACAGTGCTTGGCACATAGTAAGCACTTAAGAAATGCTATTATTATTATTATTATTATTATTATTATTATGTGGAGGAGAATGTGGAGAGAAGCAGCATGGTGTGGTGGATAAATTATGAGCCTGGGTGTCAGAAGGTCATGGGTTTTAATCCCAGTTCCGCCACTAGTCTGCTGTGTGACCTTGGGCAAGACAATTGACTTCTCTGGGCCTCATTACCTCATCTGTAAAATGGGACTTGAGACTGTGAGCCCTACATGGGACAGGGACTGTGTCCAACCCGATCTGCTTGTATCCTCCCCAGCGTTTAGTACATTGTCTGGCACCTGGTAAGCACTTAACTAATACCATAACTAGTATTAGTATTAATGGAGTAAATCGGCCCAGCTCAGCAGATGAAGGCATGGAACCTCTGCTCCTTAAACCACCTCTCACTCTCAGATCTCACAGAAATCCTGGGAGATTTGCAGTTTCCCAGTCATTCTCCTAGTATAGATGAAACACTACTCAATTCTCCGCTTCAGAGATAGTGCTCTATTGGAAAAGTGCATTTTGGAGGAATGATAGCAGATAATAAGCAACTTAATGATAACCCCAGCCCTGTTTTCTCAAAATATAAGAATAATTGGGTTTTTGTTAAGCACTTACTATGTGCCAAGTTTGCATTAAGCTAAGTTCTGTTGTAGATGGGAGATAATCACCTCAGATACCATGTCAGTCCCTATCAAATCAATCCTTCTCATTTTTGAGCACTTACTTGAGCACTGTACTAGGTACTTAGGAGAGTAGGATGTAATTGAATTGGTAGGCATGTAGCCTGCCCACAATGAGCCTACAGTCTAGAGGGGGATATGGCTATTAATATAAATAAAGTCTGCTATGTACAAAAGTACTGTGAGGCTGAAGGAGGGATGAATAAAGGGGTGCAAGTCCAAATATAAGGGAGATTCAGAAGGGATTGGGAGAAGATGAAATGAGGCTTTGTTGGGGAAGGCCACTGGTAGGAAATATGCATTTAATAAGACTTTAAAGGTGGGGAGGATGATAGTTTGTCAGCTATGAAGAAGGAGGGCATTCTAGGCCAGAGTCATGAGCAAGTGGTCAGAGGAGAGTTAGACAAAATCAAGGTACAGTGCTTAGGCTGGAATTAGGGGAGCAAAGTGTGAGATCTGGGTTGTAGTAGGAAATCAGGGAGGTAAGGTAGGAGTGGAAAAGGTGATTGATTGCTTTAAATCTTATGGTAAGGAGTCTCCCTTGGCCCTCAAAACATTTGTAGGAGAGAGAACAGGTACTGAATCCCCATTTTACAGATGAGGAAACTGATACCCAGGGAATTTAAGTGACACCCAAGATATCTCTTCATTCATTCATTTAGTCATATTTATTGAGCGCTTACTGTGTGCAGAGCACTGTACTAAGCACTTGGGAAATACAAGTTGGAAACATATAGAGATGGTCCCTACCCAACAGTGGGCTCACGGTCTAGAAGGGGGAGACAGAGAACAAGAACAAAACATATTAACAAAATAAAATAAATAGAATATGTACAAATAAAATAAATAAATAAATACATACAAACATATATACATATATACAGGTGCTGTGGGGAGAAGAAGGAGGTAAGGTGGGGGGGATGGGGAGGGGGAGGAGGGGGAGAGGAAGGAGGGGGCTCAGTCTGGGAAGGCCTCCTGGAGGAGGTGAGCTCTCAGTAGGGCTTTGAAGGGGGGAAGAGAGCTAGCTTGGTGGATGTGTGGAGAGAGGGCATTCCAGGCCAGGGGGATGAGGTGGGCCGGGGGTTGATGGCGGGACAGGAGAGAACGAGGCATGGTGAGGAGACTAGTGGCAGAGGAGCGGAGGGTGTGGGATATGTGGGGACTGTGCAGGAGATAAAGAATCTGAGTAAAGCAAGAGAGAAAGGGGGACAGAAATGGGAGAGAGCAGAGCTGTCCTTCCAAATTTTGCGATCTGAAGGCCAAGTTTCACAGAGCTGAGAGTGACCTCAGCTCAAATGATCAACTACTTATTTTTGGTTTTTCCCACACCTCACTTACTCCTCTATTGACCAAATGATCTGAATTCATCTGCATTTTACATATCCTCTCATGCTCATACGTCATAGGATACGCATTTCGGCAAAAGGTAACTGAAAAAGTTATTTCAACAGGAAGTTGTTATTCTCATTGTTGATAAATTAGCTAGTGAGATAATTACAGTTTATGTTTATAATTCTACTTGTTAAATACTCTGAAGTTAAATGAGATCATTCACTTCTATTAATCGTCCCACTTATCTCTGGACTATAGATTTCCAGAGGCTTTAGTTTGACTTTAAACTTTCCAGAAAAAAGGAATCAAAATTAATTAGCCCTCTAACAGGCCTTATCCTGGGGTTACAATTTTTCAGGCAGCAACTGTCAAAAAGAAGCCCTTTACATATCCCTCGTGCTGAGCTGGGATTGGGCTTGGAAATTTATTCCCTCTTAGCTAAGGGCTGCAACCTGGGGGAATTAATGCCATAGCCGAGCGGGAATTCTGCCTGATATATGGGTTGCAGAAACAGCCTTAGGAGGATTGGCAACCGGCCTGATAAAATGGAGGCTTTCAGTGGGGTTTTAATTCAGCCTATGGGCTTCCTGTCTGGAGAATTGCTGCTGTGTTGTCTAGGCACTTTGATCTCTGACCTTTGGGCACTTTATATGAGAAGCACCATGGCCTAGTAGAAAAAGCACCATCTTGGGAGTCAGAGGATGTGGGTTCTAATCCCAGCTCAGCCACTTGTTCATTCTATCATATTTATTGAGCACTTACTGTGTGCAGAGCACTGTACTAAGAGATTGGAAAGTACAATTTGGCAACAAAGACAATCCCTACCCAACAATGGGCTCACAGTCTAGAAGGGGGAAGACAGACAATAAAACCAAGCAAGTAGATGGGCATCAATAGCGTCAATATAAATAGAATTATAGATATATCATCAGTCGTATTTATTGAGCGCTTACTATGTGCAGAGTACTTGATATATACACATCATTAATAAAATAAATAGAATAATAAAATAATAAATATATACACAAATGCTGTGGGGCAGGGAGAGGGCTAGAGCAGAGGGAGGGAATGGGGAGATGGGGAGGGGAGGAGAGCAGAGGAAAAAGGAGCTCAGTCTGGGAAGGCCTCCTGGAGGAGGTGAGCTTTCAGTAGGGCTTTGAAGGGGGGAAATGGTTTGGTGGATGTGAGGAAGGAGGGCATTCCAGGTCAGAGGTAGGACGTGGGCCAGGGGTTGACGGCGGTCTGCTCTGTGACCTTGGGCAAGTCACTTAACTTCTCTGTGCCTCAGTTATCTCATTTGTAAATGGGGATTAAGACTGTGAGCCTCATGTGGAACAACCTGAGTACCTTGAATCTACCCTAGTGCTTAGAACAGTGCTTAGCACATAATAAGTGCTTAAAAAATATAATTATTTACCCCACCCTCAATTCCAGAGCATGTATATACACATCAAATTATATATATAAATCATTTGTTTATATTAATGTCTGTCTCCCCATTTAGACTGTAAGCTCACTGTGGACAAGGAATGTGTCTGTCAACTCTGTTGTATTTTACTGTCCCGAACAGTTACAACAGGGATTTGCACTGGGAATCAGAAGGTCAAGTGTTCTAATCCCAGCTCTGCCACTTGCCTACTGCGTGGCCTTGGGAAAGTCACTGAACTCCTCTGTGCCTCAGTTACCTTATCTGTAAAATGGGTAATGAGGCTGTGAGCCCCACATGGGACAGGGACTATGTCCAACCCGATTTACTTATACCCACCCCAGTGCTTAGTAAATGCTTAACATCACAATTATTATTATTATTGTTATGCACTTAGTATAGTGCTCTGCACAAAGTAAGCACACAAAAAATATGATTGAATATATATCATTGATAACAATGAGGATAATGATATTAGAGACCTCCAAGTGCTTAGTACAGTGCTCTGCACACAGTAAGTGCTCAATACAATTGAATGAATATATATCATTGATAATGAGGAGGATGACGATACTAGAGACCTAACAAGAATATAATCCATAAATTATATTTACAGAAAGAGGTTTCTACTTATTCAGCCTTAGATTTGCAATACAACCATGCAAGACAGACTCTCATGTTGTTGGGCAACACTAGAGGAGAGCATTTTAGTCAGACACGGTCAACTTCCAGATCGAGAGCACGTTCTTTATCATTTCAGATACGCTTTGGCTTATAAGAGAGAGAGAGAAAGGGAAAAAAATCTCTACCCTTATATACTTACTCATTGGTAGACCGCTGGGAGTAATAAATGAATAAATAAATAAATGACTAGTCCTAGTTGCAATGCCTGTCATCTGAACAGTCCAAACAGGCACAGCTTAGTCTATTTACAGTTAAAATGAAAGGAGCAACATTTTAGAGTATTTGCACTTTTCAGCCCATCAAGAATACATTCCTATTATTAATCTTCACAGGAGAAATAAAAGTTAGAAAGAGGTTTAGTGACCAAGGGCCTCAAATACCAGGTAGCAGGAGGCATAGAATCTAAACCCAAGACTGAGAGCATAGTGAGTAGGGTTTGGTTTTGGCTTTATTCACAATCTCCCAGGCACCACTGCCCCTAGAGATTTTATTTTTGTTTATTTTTCATGAAGTTATTTCCCTTCACTCTTGGGGTTGTCCCAGAGTGCTTCCAGATATGTTTCTAGATTGAGGCTGCAACTCTATAGTGGATTTTCCAAAGGGTGTTCTTAGTGAAGTATCTGGGAGGAACGGACAGTCTCAACTTCCAAACTCTTCAATTATCCCCCTCCACCACACTCCTACCAGCCACATGTAAGAAATGATCCACAGGGAGTTTGATCCTGCTAAAATGACCCTAGTGTTAAGGGGGAGGTGGGACTGGATGGAAGATCTAATTTCTGAAACCTACTTCACTACTGCTTTTTTAAAATGGTATTTTTAAGTGCTTACTATGTAGCAGCTGTACAATGTACTTGGGTAGATATAGGATAATCAGATTGGATACAGTCCATATCCCACAAGGGGCTCATAGTCTTAAACCCCATTTTGCAGATGAGGAATGAAGGTACAGAGAAGTTAAGTGATTTGCCCAAAGTCACCAAGCAGACAAGTGGCAGAGCTGGGATTAGAACACATGTCCTCTGATTCACAGGCCCATGCTGTTTCCCCTAGGCCATGCTGCTTCCCTACTTGCATGCGGTATGACTTTAGGCAGTTCATTCAATGTCTCTGTGCATCAATTTTCTCAGCTGAAAAATGGAAATTATCTGTTCTCCCTCCCCCTTAGAATGTGAGACTTGTGTGGCATAAGGACTCTAATTACCCTGTATTTACCCAGGGTTTAGCACAATGCTTGGCAAACAGTAAGTACTATAATTCCATTAGACCACTATACCACTAGGAATATTATTATTATAAAATATAGATTCCTAGGAATAGTGTCCGATCTGGTTTTCCTATATCTACCTCAGCAGTCATTACAGTATTTTGGCACATAGTACCTGCTTAATAGACACCATTATTTTTAATTAAATGGGCACTTACTATTGATTTTGCCCAATGCAGATTCTAGCTAAAACTGAAATTTATCATAGAAAAAATGTTTTTAAAAATTATTTTTGATTTAGGAAGATAGGATTAAAGTTTCGCAAAAGCCAATCTCTCCCAACCCAAAGGTTGCCATGAAAGCTGCAAATCTGATGAAAATTTAACCCCCCAAAATGAGAAAGACTAGAAGGGCTCCCACATTTAGAAGGTGAGAGCCAGAGGAGGAGTCATTGAATAAGACAGAGAAGGAGCAATCAGAAAGACAGGAGCAAACCCAGGAGAGAATACTTTGATCTCACCTATCCTCCCACCAACCACTTGTCCACAGCTTCACTTTAACAAAGAACTCCCTCCTCTTTCATATAAAACAGACCACTGGTTTCTCTACTTTCAAAACCTTATTTGAATTTCATCTCCAAGAGGCCTCCCTCAACTAAGCCCTCATTTCCCCAAATCCCTTTCTCCCTTGCACTGCCCATGCAACTTGATCTGTACCCTTTAAGAACTTAATATTCACTCCACCCTCAGTCCCATAGCATTTATGACTATATCCATAACATTTATTTCTATTAATGTCTCTCTTCCCCTCTAGGCTGTGAGGAGCTTGTGGGCAGGCAATGTGTCTATCACTTCTGTTTTGTTGTATTGTCCTAAGTGCTTGGTATAGTGCCCTGCACCCAGTAAGTGTTCAATAAATGCCACTGATTGAAGCCAAGCTTAGATAGTGTCAAAAGCAGCTGAGAGGTTTAGGAGGATTAGGATGGAGTAGAGGGTGTGAGATTTGACAAGAAGGGCATGGTAACATTAGAGAAGGAAGTTTCCACAGAGTGGAAAATGAGCAAGAGTAGAGTAACTGGAGGTCAGCACATGGTTGCTGGTACAAGATAAATTGAACAATTTAGCTGGGAAAGTCCCAATTTCAGGATATTTGTATATTTTTTTCTAAAATTACTTGGGGGCACCCTACAAAAATATAAACAGGGCATATGGTCAGTCTTCAAATATCCATAAAACACTCATTAAAACATGCCTATAATAGGCAAATGTATTTGGGGAAGAAAATGTTCTTGTAAGAACTAACATTTTTTGCTCAGCTTAGCATGGAGTAAGCCTTCTAATAAGCATAAAGCTATCATTATTTGTGTTTAAACTAAGAAAACACAATAAGCAGAAGCAGAGTATCATGTACTTTTTTTAGACAAATGATCTGGGCAGCAGGGTGAAGTAAGGACTGGAGTGGGGAGAGACAAGACAGGGAGGTCAGTGAGGAACAGATGCATTACTGAAGGTGAGATAGGATAAATTCTTGGATCAGGATAGTAGCAGTTTAGATGGAGAGGAAAGGGAGCATTACAGAGATATTATGAAGGTAAAACTAACAAGATTTAATGACAGACAATGTACTGGTTGAATGAGAGAGATGAGGTGAAGATAATGCCGAAGTTATGACCCTGTGAGACAGGGAGGATAGTGGTGTTGTCTACAACATGGGTTTGGGAGTCAGAGGAATTAAGTTCTTCCTCTGCCTCCGCCTCTTGGTTGTTTGACCTCAGAAAAATCATTTAACTTCTCCGACCCTTTGTTTCCTCTCTTGATCATTCATTCAATCGTATTTATTGAACAATTACTGTGATCACAGCATTCATTCATTCAATCATATTTATTGAGTGCTTACTGTGTGCAGAGCACTGTACTAAGCGCTTGGGAAGTACAAGTTGGCAACATGTAGAGACGGTCCCTACCCAACAACGGGCTCACAGTCTAGAAGGGGGAGACAGACAACAAAGCAAAATATGTGGACAGGTGGTAGAGTACAATATAGCAATATACAGACACGTTCCCTGCCCCAAATGAGTTTATAGTCTAGAGGGGGAGACAGACATTAATATAAATGAATTATAGATATGTACTTAAGTGTTGTGGGGCTGAGAGGGGGGATAAATAAAGGGAGCAAGTCAGAGGGACAAAGAAGGGAGTAGGAGAAGTGGAAGGGAGGACATAGCCAGGGAAGGTCTCTTGGAAGAGATGTGCCTTCAGTAAGTCTTTAAAGGCAGAGGAGAGTAATTGTCTTTCAGATTGGATTTGAGGAGAGTTAAGGAAGAGGCAGGGCATGGGAGAGGAGTCAGCAGAGAGATAGAAAAGATCGAGGTACACGGAGAAGATTGGCATTAGTAGAGTGAAGTGTGAGGGCTTGGTTGTAATATGAGACTAGCAAGGTGAGATAGGAGGGGGCAAGGTATTGAGTGCTATAAAGTCAGTGGTGAGGAGTTTTTGATGCAGAGGTGGACGGGCAACCACTGGAGTTCCTTGAGGAGTGGGGAAACATAATAATAATAATGTTGGCATTTGTTAAGCACTTACTACGTGCAAAACTCTGTTCTAAGTGCAGGGGGATACAAGGTGATCAGGTTGTCCTACATGGGGCTCACAGTCTTCATCCACCCATTTTCCAGATGAGGTAACTGAGGCTCAGAGAAGTTAAGTGACTTGCCCAAAGTCACACAGCAGATATGTGGCGGAGCCGGGATTAGAACCAATGACCTCTGACTCCCAAGCCCGTGCTCTTTCCACTGGGCCATGCTGTTCTGAATGCTCTCCTGTAAAATGGAAACAAAATTTCTACCTGTCTGTTTACTTAGTCCCCAACCTACATGGGATTTACAGTCTATCCGCTGGATTATTTTGTATCTACGCCAGCAATTACAACAATATCTGTGCATATACAAGCACTTAACTACCACAATTATTATTATTATTGTTACAATAACTTTGTCAACTTTCACTCAGTGGAGAGATATAAACCAGGACTTAAAAAGTCCATCTGTTGCAATGGAAATACACTAATATCACTAAGTTAACATTGTGACAACTAACATTTCAAATTGAGGAGTCAGGCGGAGGTACAGAAAACTCAGTGTAGATATAATTAAAATATGCTTGCTAACTAGAAACACTTGGAAGAAAACATTGGTCATAAACTCAATTTGTTTTTTAATTTTAGATGTACCCAGTGAGAACACACTGGAAAAAGGTTCTTGCTAAACATTACAGAGAGGGGCAGGCTTTTCTGAGAATCATAGAGCCAGGCTCACAACTCATTTGACACACAGATGGCTTTCTACCCAACTTATAAAGATATCTTGGAAAAGAGACTCCAGGAACACCCTTAGTAGATTTGAGTTGAAAAGAATCTTTATTTTCTGGAGACTTTGGGATAATTCCCTTCAGCTGAAATTGGGCCCTGTTTTTGTGGATTGAACCCTCAGTTGAAATGGAGATCATATGGTCATCATTTCTGAAAAATAATGACAGAGTATATTTCAAAACCGTAGGTTTGGAAAGAACCTATAATAAACTATCTGTTTTCCTTTAGGAGAGTCATATTTAAGCTGCTTTGAACAGTTGGTTACTTTTTTGAAGACTTAATTCACCCTATAAATTTTCAGCCTTCCAGACATGATATTATGTTATTTTTTACCTGATTTAAATCTTGTTTACAGCTATCAGATAATAATGATTATCATGGAATTTGTTAAGTGTTTACTATATCCCAAGAATCGTGTTAGGCACTGGGATAGATACAAGATAATCAAGTTGGACCTAGTCCCTGCCTCATGTGGGGCTCATAGGCTAAGCAGGAAGGAGAACAGGCATTTCATCTCCATTCTACAGATGAGGAAACAGAGGAGTGACTTTCCCAAGGTCACACAGGAGACAAGTAACTGAGCCGAGTTTAGAACCCAGGTTCTCTGACTCTCAGGCCTATGATCTTTCCACTAGGTCAAACTGCTTCTCTGAAGACTAGCTTTTTTTTTTTAAACTCAATATGGATTTTTTTTTCTTCGATTTGACTTTCCACCCCCATAAATTATTTTATGATAATATAAACAAAGCAATCATCATTGAAATAGAAAGCTTGATCCATTGTTAAAATCATTCCACATTGATTCTTTTTTTCCTAAGAGTGCAGGCCCATAATTACGTAGCCGTGTAATCTAATTACATACGGAATGTTTTGCACAAGTGAGGAAAGCAGATGTTCATTAATACGCTGACCTTAATGTTTGATCTGAAACCATTTTCTCATCCAAGAAATAATTGTGTGATTTACCTTCAGTCCTGTCAGGAAGCTTCCCACTCTTACTCGTGGTGACGGTGTTGACGGTTTCCGACGAGGTGCTCAGTTTGGTGTTGGGGTCTCGCTTCGGTTTTGGGGGCGGCTGTTTCCGAGAGCAGCAGCTGCTTTCATCGTCAGTGCCCCCGACGGAATGGAGAGATTGGGATCTTACGGCAAAGCCACTAGAACAAGGATGTGGAAGTCTGTCCTGAGGAGCAGGCATCGTCATAAATCCCATGCGGAAATGTTTGCCCACATAACTTCCTTCGTTTCCTCTCCCTACTTCTCCACCTATGCTGTAAAAGAAAAGAAAAAAGACTTCTATAAGGGTGTATTAGGTCTAAAGTGTGTTCATAGTGGACATTGTCCTGGAAATATTAAGGTTAAACACACACTGATGAAAGAACCCGCACTTCTGCCTCGTTACTTTTCAAAAATCCATTTGGTTTTAAAACCAAAAATAAAAGTGTTTCACCAGCTTAATAAGTAGATGCAATCCTCTCCAGTTGATCATTTCTTTTCTTCTTCCCTCTCCCTCATATCTAATAATCCTACCACCACTCTTTTTACTTTTATTTTTCTTCGATTGATTCATGTTTCTTTGTAAGCATTTTTGCTATAGTTTAGACTTTGCTCTCACTTCCCAAACTGTTCCACAGTTTGTCTCAGGGATAGCATTTAGCTCTCAGTCGCCATAAGCAGTTAAAAAACAGAGGGAGATTGACAGTTGTATTATACATATTATCTGGTACCATACATCTATCCATCAGTCGTTATTTATGGAGCACTTATTGGGTGCCAAGCACTGTACTATGCACTTGGGTGAGTACAATACAATAGAGTTAGTAGACACGATCATTCAATCAATAAGTCAAACTAAAAGCTCTTGGGAGAGTCTAAAAGCTCTTGGGAAATACAAAAACAAAGTTGATAAACATGCTCCCTGCCCTGGCCCATAAGTTAATAATAATAAAAATAATGATGGCATGTATTAAGTGTTTACTATGTGCAAAGCACTGTTCTAGATGTTGGGGAGGTCACAAGGTGATCAGATTGCCCCACGGGGGGCTCGCAGTCTTAATCCCCATTTTACAGATGAGGTAACTGAGGCACAGAGAAGTTAAGTGACTTGCCCAAAGTCACACAGCTGACAATTGGCAAAGCTGGGACTTCAAAGCCCGTGCTCATTAATGATGTGCATCTAGCTTTATTTCTATTTATTCTGATGACTTGACACCTGTCCACATGTTTTGTTTTGTTGTCTATCTCCCCCTTCTAGACTATGAGCCCGTTTTTGGGTAGGGACCATCTCTATATGTTGCCAACTTGTACTTCCCAAGTGCTTAGTACAGTGCTCTGCACACAGTAAGCGCTCAATAAATACAACTGAATGAATGAATGAATAAGGAGCGTACAGTCTTGTAGAAGACACAATCAAATAAATAACAGATGGGGAAATGGATGTGTACAAAAGTGTTAAGGGGCTGGGGGTGGAGTGAATATCGGTGCTTAATGGTATAGATCCAAGTCCATAGATAAATAGGAGAAATGAGAGCTCACTCAGGTAAGGTCTTTTGGAGGAGGTATGATTTTAGTAAGGCTTTGAAGTTGGGAAGAGAGGCGGTCTGTAGGATATGAAGAGGAAATGTTCCGGGCCTCAGCAAGGATGTGGGCAAGGGATGGGCAGTGTGACAAATATGTTACGGATATAGTAAGTATCTTTACAGTAATAATAACTGTGGTATTTGTTAAGTGTTTACTACATGCCAGGCACTGTACTAAGCGCTAGGGTGAAGACGAGCAATTTGGGTTGGGCACAGTCCCTGTTCCATATGGGGCAATGCTGCCTAGTAGATGTGAGGTGAGTGGGTTGAATGGTACTAAAAGACCAGTGGAGTAAGGTGAAAAGCAGCATGGCCTAGTGGATACAGCACGGGCCTGGGAGACAGAAGGACTTGGGTTCTAATCTTGACTTCACCACCTGTCTGCTGTGTGACCTTGGACAAGTCACTTAACTTTTCTCTGCCTATTACCTCATCTGTAAAAAAAAAAATGTGGATTAAGAATGTGAGCCCTATGAGAGACATGTCTGGGTGTCCAGCCTGATTCATTTGTATCTACCCCAATATTTAATACAGTCAGTCAGTAATATTCATTGAGTACTTACCATGTGCAGAGCACTGTACTAAGCACTTGGGAGAGTTCAGTTTAACAGTATAGCAAATATGTACTCTGCCCACAACATGTTCACAGTCTAGAGTCTACAGGGCTCACTTTGTGCCTGGAACATAGCAAGTGCTTAACAAATACCACCTCCCCCAGCCCCCCACTAAAAACAAAAAGTAGGAGGGAGAGAGCTCACTGAGTGGCTTGAAGCCAGTAACAAGGAGTTACTGTTTAATGAAGAGATAGACGAGCAACCATTGGAGGCTTTAGAGATGCAAGAAAATGTGAAATATATATATATATATATATATATATATATATATACATTTTTTTAAGAAAAACTATCTGGGAAGCAGAGTGAAATATGGACTGGAGTTGGGGAGATCGAAGGCAGTTGTGTCAGCATGTTGGCTGATGCAGTAGTCAAGAGGGAATATGTTTTGTGCTTGGATCAGTGTGGTAGCAGTTTGGATGGAAAGGAAAGGGTGGATTCTAGAGAAAATAACTACCTTTTCAGATTCATGGCAATTTTCTCCATCTAGCAAATATTCCTCATGATAATTTTTTTTTGCTTTTTTTCTCACTAAACAAAATTATCCCTTTCTTTTTTCTCATCTCTTTCCTCTCTTCTCTGACCCCTCACACTTTAAGGTTTCACCCCTGCCTCCCAAGGTGACGGGATCTTATCATTTTAGGGGGAAAGGTCCCTTCAATTCAATGGGGGTGGGTCTAGGGGTTGGGGGGAGGGGTGTATGTGTGTGTGAGAGAGAGAGAGAGAGAGAGAGAGAGAGAGAGGCACAGAAAGAGACACAGAGAGAAAGACAGACAAGGGGAGCAGTATAATTAATTGGGATGCAATCGCTGACCTCCACAGGGCTCACAGTCTAAGAGGTATGGTGATTAGATATCGCCTTCCCATTTTACTTACAGATTCCAAGGCTCAGAAAGGTTACGTGATTTGCTCTGTCACCCAGCAAGACCTGTATCTGAGCTGGGACTAGGAGAAGGGTCTCCTGAGCTCTTCCCGCTAGGGAACTCTGCCTGGTATGGACTCAAGGATGTGGCACAAAACTTGGCAGTCGGAAGTGAACAGCAAAAGGAAAATAATCTTGGGAATCAGCTATTAGAAATGGGCAACTGTTCTAGAACAAAAGGTGACCTCGGAAATGGGCCAGGCCTTATGGGCTAAAAATTGGAGCAGCACAAAGAGGGGCAATCGTTACATTCACAAAATGTTGACAATTCACACATTGGTCTTATTAGCCAAAAATGTACCCACTGATAAAAATCTCACCGCTAGTACCACCATCTATGAACCAGGTCATCTATAAATCAATATGCTTGTTCTAAATTAATTTATGTTTGTGAGATTCATAAAGCAAGAACAGGAAAAGGCACAACTAGATGTCTCTCGAGATTACCCATTAGATTTGAATTCTTATACTTAGTTAAAGGATGCTTTTGCTATATTTTAGAAAACAGAATAGCAGGCTAAAAACTGTCTATCTGGCACTGTCATATTGCAATACACTATCTTCTCTTTCTAAGAAAAGTCTAAAATTAATCTATGACTCACAGTGCCAGGAATAGAAATGAAATTTTTATACATTTGGTAATCATCCCCTAAGACAGGATAGAAGCTAATAAGGGCACTAGTAAGAGCACTTAATATGTGTCAAGCACTGTTTCAAGTGCTGGGTTAGAGAGAAGCAGCGTGGCTCATTGGAAAGAGCACAGGCTTTGGAGTCAGAGGTCATGGGTTCAAATCCTGGCTCTGCCAGTTGTCAGCTGTGTGACTTTGGGCAAGTCACTTAACTTCTCTGGGACTCAGTTACCTCATCTGTAAAATGAGGATTAAGACTGTGAGCCCCAAGTGGGACAACCTGATCACCATGTATCCTCCCCAGTGCTTAGAACAATGCTTTGCACATAGTAAGCGCTTAACAAATGGCATTATTATTATTATTATCATCATTATTATTATATAAGTTAATCATGTCAAAGTCAGTTCCACATGCGGCTCACAGTCTAAGTAGAAGGAAAAATATGTATTGAATCCCCATTTTACAGCTGAGGAAAGAGGCACAGAGAAGTGAAGTAGCTTGCCCAAGATCTCACAGCAGGCAAGAGACAGAGCCAGGATTATAATTTTTTTATTTGTATGTAGCATTTAAACTTTTCCTTAATTATTAATTGCTCTTTTACTGTTTTCCCCAGCCATAGGTTATGCACAACAAGATTCTAAGGTTTTCCTAATTCATCTGTGGGAATACATATATTTCTGTCTGTCATATTGCATGGAATATTTCCACCAGTGACTTAGGGAATAACTGAACTAAAGATCAAGAAATGACTACTACACTATATTTCTTTTAAGAGATACTGCATAGATAGCATTTCATTACAGTGAAATTCATAATTCTGGCACTTCACCAAGATTAAATGGGTTGGCTTAATAAGTACATCCTGTCACAAATCAAACTGTTTTTCATCTGACCTTGTTTTACTGATAAATAATCTCTGAGACTAATGTCTTTTTAGGTTACAGGGAAACTAGCTGATTCATCAAAAAATTGTCGATTCCATGGGTATCCTTTTCCTCCAGCCTCAAACCTGACTTCCCCCAAATTGCCCTTTCTTTAACACCACAGGGGCCCTCCTCACTCTTAGCTCCCTCAATCGTTTTTTTCCTCCTAATTCCTCCAATTTGTTTCACACTTTAACACCTATTTCTCCAATTATCCCCTTTGTCCCTCAACTGTCCCCTCACCTTCTCTTCCACTAGCCCATATGTCTCCCACAGTTCCACCCTCCTCTCCCCACCTTTGCCCTCTAGGAGAAACTGATGCCTTAGTAATTGTTCCAAATCCTGTGCAATTGTGTGAACTGCTATTTTATCCTGAGACCATATTTTATGGTAAAAAAACAAATGAGTTGGTCCATGTTCATTGCATGGGCCAATCACTTGACCAAACAATGCAACAAACGGTCAAAATTCAGCATTCTAGTCATAAATGATGGTCTCAATTCATAACAGTTCTTATGCAGGCAGGTATAATAAATTATAAACATTGGCTCAAAGACCCTAATGATGTTAGAACATAAGAACATAAAAGCCATTACTAGGCCAGATCGACGGTCCACCATCTTAGTATTCTGCCTCTGACGGTAGCACCAGGATCTTGAAGGCACAGTGAAATCGTTGCCCTCCACATTTGTCATAAAATGATTAATTTCATACTACCCCTAACTTTTCTCTAAAAAAGCTTAATGCATCCCATAGTGACCCATTGCGAACCTCTCTAACATGAATTTCCCATAGGGAAGATCTGCAAGTCAGACACTAGGAGTAAAAGAAGTCAAATTAATGTTGTCTGCATCAAGTTTCTATCATCATTTTGTACAGTTCTTAGTTCAATCAATATCTGTGAGGGGATTCTAAGGACAAATTTTCAGAAAATTAGTGCACTCCACCAGGATGAGTGTTTCTTCGGAAGTGGAGATTTGGGATAAGTGACTCCATTTTAAAATTTCACATCGACCAAGTCAAGCCAGTAACCATTCATGGGGAGGGATCCACCTGCCGAGCTCCATTTGTTGTTGAGGGGTTCAGTGCTTAATTGTAAACATCACTAGGAATATTCTGCCAGTTACTTCATAGTCGACAAACACATTCAGTAGATAAGTCAAAAGACGCGGGATGGGTAGGAGAGGGAGATGTGATACCAATGAATGTGAGTGGAACTAATGCCAATTTGGGGGATAAATGGAAATTTGAGTTGCCTAATGATTTACAAATTATCTCTAAGGCTAAACTACTTGTTAGGATATCCTAAGCTATAAGAGCCAGTTCTGCATTTCAGCTTTCTTTTACTAATAATGGATTTAAGATATATCTCTTATATAGTTGCATGGACTTTCCAACCTGCCTAAAAATGCAAATTTGAATAAATAATTGCAAAATCAATTGGCACCATAGTGGAAATTCTATAATTATAGAAATTGTGTGTGCTTCAAAATGTTCACTGAATGGCTGTAGTGAGTTAGTGGGAATGGTTGAAATTGCAATGTCTTCATATGTTCATGTAAATTGTTCACTCACCATTACTTTTAATGTCTTCTTTGAGTCCCACTAGCTCATTCAAACCCATAATCTGTTGATTTCTTGCCTTGGGCTGAAGCATTTGTTTTAGGTATCCTTAGTGAAAAATCTATTTGTTTCCCCTTCATGCTCTATATATGCTAAATTTCAGACACAGTTTTCCTTTAGGTGTATATGGATGTTTTCTGGATATTAAGGTTAAGTGTCATATAAAAGAATAAGCAATTCTTTTCTAGTCTGAAATCTTGTCTGTCTTTTGAACCAGTCCACAGATATTTAGGAAGGTTGGCAACCTAGGCAGTAAGCCCATCCATAAACTCACTGATGATTTTAAAATTTAGGTAAAATCAGTTGTATCTATAGATTCCATAAAGAGAAGAGTGACAGACAGTTTGTAGGGTTCTGGGCCATTGAAAGCTCCACCCAGCCCTTTGGAAGTGCAGTTTGAGTGACAAAAAGGGCCATATGATGATGATGGTATTTGCTAAGCACTTCCTATGTGCAAAGTACTGTTCTAAGCACTGAATTATGAAGAGTCATTCACTTAGAAAAGACAATGGCACATACCCCACTATCTAGACCCTAGTGAAAAGGAATTGGATACCTCTGGAAGAAAATATATTCATAGAGGCCAAAGAATAAATATAAGTAAGCAATACAATACTGGTGTTTTAAAAAGACATGTGTAATCCTGGGTGGTGGAAATAGGAAGAACAAATACATACTCCTTTACCCAGCATTAATCAGGCCTTTATTATAATATTGTGTCTACTTTAAGCCAAGATACGGGGAACTTGGGGAAGGTCCAAAAAGCACTGGAAACAAAGTATTTGGGAAAAGGGCCTTTAAAATAAAGGCTAGTGAACTGGGGTTATTTTGCTGGGATCAGAGAAGGCTGTGGGTGAATCACAGTTTGAAATGTAAACATAGTGGTTCTGGTGGCTAGTCACTTGTCAAGAGTTGGGAGAGCTTTAATAGCAGTAGGGAAGACATCGATTAAACATTAGGAAGACCTTCATAACTTCTTTTACAAAGTCACCCAAGGCTTACGGAACACCTAGCTTTTTTTTTTTTTTTTAAAAAAAAAGCATCCAAAGCCTTTCACACATCTAATTCACCTTCAGAGTGTCTCTAACCCCTGGTAAGTGGATACAGGTCACTCCTCCATTTACAGAAGGATAAAATGAAGTCCAATGGCAAGTGTGCATCAATGGTAGAACCTTAACTATAACTCAGATTTCCAATCTCCATCCCTTAAGATTTATACTAGTGCATGAGACCCTGGAAATGAGTACCCAAACCACTCAGAAATGCTTAGGTACAGGATAGACAACTCTTTCAGGTATGATTTAAGAACAGACCTTTGGAAAAGCAGCAGGCTAGAATAACTGACCTCTTGAAACTCTTCCAGCTTTATAAATCTATAAAATGTTAAAATGTCAGTAAGAATCCAGGGTTTATTTAATAGAGTCCAATTTAGGAAGTAAAAATACCAAGACACATGCTCAACATGGAACACCTGAATTTAGGAAAATTGCTATTCATAAAGTATGCTATCCTCAATCTCAATAAAGTGAAAATCTCACTACAGGTAGCCACTAGGAAGAGCAACTCTAGTGAATTATAGGTCAGATAGGTAATGCTGCTTATGTACCTTAATAAGTCCTGGAAATCTTTTCTGCCCCCCAACCCAAGAATGTACTCCTCTTTTAGTCAGTTGGAAATTTCCCAAGTACTGTAAGCTGTTGGTGAGTAGGAATCACATCTACTTTCTCTGTTGTATTGTACTTTTCCAAGTGTTTAGTACAATGTTCTTCACACAATGAGTGTTCCATAAATCCATTGATTAGTTGATGGGTGGATTTGTATGATTTCTATCCATAATGGTATTTATTAAGTGTTTATTATGTGCCAATCACTGTTCAAAGCACTGGGGTAGATACAAGGTAATCAAATTGGACACAGTCCCTGGCCTACATGGGGCTCACAGGCTAAGTAGGAAGGTGTAGGATTGATTGATTGATTCATTCTTTCAATCGTATTTATTGAGCACTTACTGTGTGCAGAGCACTGTACTAAGCACTTGGGAAGTACAAGTTGGCAACATATAGAGACGGTCCCTACCCAACAGTGGGCTCACAGTCTAGAAGGGGGACTCCTGATTGAATCCTTATTTTACAGATGAGGTAAAATAATAATAATAATATTTTTAAGCTCTTACTATATTCCAAGTGCTGTAATAAGCACTGGGGTAGATATAAGCAAATTGGGTCAGACTCAGTCGCTGTCCCACTTGGGGCTCATAGTCTTAATCCCCATTTTACAGTTCAGGAAATTGAGGCACAGTGAAGTGACTTGCCCAAGGTCACGCAAAGGACAATCAATCAATGGTATTTATCGAGTGCTTACTATGTGCAGAGCACTGTACTAAATGCTTAGGAGAGAATAAGTGGTGGAGCTGGGATTAGAACCCAGATCCTCTGATTCCCAGGCCCATGCTCTTTTCACTAGGCCATGCTATTTCCCAATATGATGCCGTTAAATTATGTATCATCACATCCCTTTGGAGGGGTTGGCAATTTTTCCCCCTCTTCAGGGTAGCCAAATGTCTGAAGCCAGCTGTGTCTGCACTCCTAGACCCCTCCTCCACAAATGCCAGGGAGCAAGTTGGAATCTGAGCCCCAAGCATCACCACACCCTCTGCGGTTCAACTTTCCTTCTCTCTGCCCGGCCTGGGCCAGCTTCGCTTCTTCCAGGTCTGTCCCTCTCCCAATCCTCCCTTTATCTTTTTGGCAGGGACACATTCTCTCACAGTCTGTCCAGCCCCAGGGAGACAGGTCTCTGTATCCTTAATAAATTCATTTCATCTTTACATTGGCTCAAAGTGCAGAGATCGATATTTGCTGGGTGAGTAATACTTCTGCTGAATAGGCAAAGCCAGCAGACATCTGAGCTCTAAGTAAGCATGCCAGCATTGAAAATGAGGAGAAGACAAGGGGCCGAGGGATCAGGAGAGAATATCCTCCTGTTTTGCTTAAGTGAAAAGCTTGAAAGAACTCACTTGCGCTTTGTATGTGTCTGGAGACTGAAAGCTCCTTGAGGGCAGGGATCACATCTATAAACTCTGTTGTCTCATACTTTCCCAAATGCTTAGTACAGTGCTCATCACACAGTAAGGGTTCAATACACAACATTGATTGATGATCCATTAGCCTATTTATCTAATAGTTCTTCACATACAAAATAACTCAAATTTTCGCAAATTATCCCAAATTTTCACTACAGTACATTACACCCAGTGGCTTTTCTGTGACTATTATTGGTACTAACAGTTCAGAGAAGAAGGATAAGGAGTCCAGGTCCTTAGAAAATTCCTATACAAACCTTCTCAGTTACAGGAGAGATTACAATGGTGCTCTGGTCAAAAGATGTCATTTTGATGGAGTCTGTGGGGGATGCGACCCATACAAATTTTCAAACTGAACTCACAGGCCTGCTTATCCCAGGTTTCTGCAAAACCTGAGAAGTCCCCAGATTGGTGGCCTTCTGGCTTACTAGCTCTTTGAAGCCTGTCCTTGCTCAGGCCATATTCCCACCCTAAAAATGCATATTCCCTTTCCTTCTTGTTCTGAAGGCCTATTACTCGTCCCAATATTTCTTGCTAAGAAAAATTGCTTGCCTCAGATGATTTAGTCATCTGGCTGCTTAGAAGCAGGAGCTACACTAGGTGATATCATGAGTTCCTTTCCAGTTCTGTTATTCCAAGTTGACTTCCTACTTGCCTTTCCTGACAACTGTCTGGTTGATACCTTGGATGTCTTTTTTATTTCCTTTCCTTGCTGTGGAAATGTACACTCAGTGGCATGTGGCAAGAGATTCTGAAATGACAAAAGTGTAAATTTCAATTACTTCAGATTCTCTGAACCAAACACTTGGAACCATGCCTCAAGACAGACACAGCTTCTTATCCCATCAGATTGTAAACTTTTGTAGTTCAGAGAAACAGAGTTAAACATCTAATATGCTTAGTAAAGTGCTCTCCTCACAGTAGCCATTCAATTCAGGGCTGGATAAATAGCACCAGTGTCCTGAAGTAGGGTAGGTTTGGGGATCCTTCCACAGTAGACTGAAAAGTCCTAATAAGAAACTTGGCAGAGGTGATTGGGTCACAATTCAAGTGGCCCAATAGAGCAAACATAGAGAAGCAGCGTGGCTCAGTGGAAAGAGCATGGGCTTTGGAGTCAGAGGTCATGGGTTCAAATACCGGCTCTGCCAGCTGTGTGACTTTGGGCAAGTCACTGAACTTCTATGGGCCTCAGTTACCACATCTGACTGTCTCTATATGTTGTCAACTTGTACTTCCCAAGCGCTTAGTACAGTGCTCTGCACACAGTAAGCGCTCAATAAATACGATTGATTGATTGATCTGTAAAATGAGGATGAATAGAATAGAATATTTATATATATAGTGTATATTAACACACACAGTCTAGAGAAACAGAGTAAGGGAGAGACTGAGAAGGAGGGGTGCTTTTTCATCTTCATGCCAATTTAGATGAGCAATGAATGGATTGTATTTGTCATTGATATTTTGATTTTTTTGAGGCTGTATTATCTAACCTTTTTGAGTTTCACTTTTAAAAACTGAATAATCTCTAATAAAGCATCCATTACTCAACTGCCTAGCCTTTCATTTCGGTAGGATACAACTTAAGTGTAAGAGCAGAATTCATTTTGATTTCATAGTCATGAGAAAAATGAGCATCCAGTGAGCTTAGACAGTTCTATTTATACTACATATGACCCAGTTGTTTAATCTTTATAAATCTAATTTTGTTATAAACGCAAATGGATGTATATTACACAGAATAACCCAAGACCAAAGCTCAGCCCCTTAACTACTTTTTCTATACTTCAACTGGTGCCTCAGATAAAATAATTGAATCTAATATTCTGTATCAATGGAGGCAGTTTTATGACTTGCTTTATGAAGAAGCCTAAGGGGCTGTGGAGGCCTGGCATTGAAGTTTCCCTTTGAACAACTCTCAGCCTCTATTACACATCTTTATTCATAATAAATTGAAAGCTATTATCACAATGGACTAGTAACAGATGTAATGCCCACAGTGCATTTTAAAATAAAAAGAAACAATTTTCCTGTTGTAATGTATGCAGGATATTAGTCATTCTCATTACAATATTTATCATCGCTGTTATTTGTCACACACTGACAGCACAGTGAATCAGTGCTGTACAATATAAAGAAAAAAGATCTGTGTGTCTTAGCTCAAATAGATGGCAGTTTCAAATTTCGTAGGCAGTATCCACAAAGGAAAATCTTCCAGGCTGAATCCTGTGGGATCAGGGCAACTTCATGATAATTGGTGGTGTGCTTTTGCTGCAAAAAAAATCCAACTTGAAGACACAGATCAGATTAATGTTTCACTGATGAAGAGTTTCACCAGATTAAAAAGCAATCATTCTCACTAGGCATTTGTATGGATTTTCTGGCGGGTTTTGAACTCCTTCAGCTGTATGCAGAATTTCAGCCTAGAGAGAGTTCACCCCCCCAAATTTCCCTTTATTTCCTTCAGTGAAAAATAGAGAGGATATGTTTAGAAAGTCGAGTTAGGATTGAAGAGGGCCCTGGATAGAAGAAAAGGACGATGTATGCCCTAATGCCCTTCTTGACACTCCTCTCTCCCTTTCCACTTAGAGCAGTTCTTCCGTTAAACTCACCTCTCCCCACCTTAGATCCCTCCTAAAGCCATTCTGGCCCATCTATGTCACCTCAATACTTGAACACACACAACCTTCCATACAAACTATACAAGCATATACATGCTTAATATATCTTTAATGGCCTATTATTTAAACACCTTTAAACACACTACTCATTCCTCTCATTACCTGAAAATTATTTTAGCGTCCACCTCCCCTGATGAATTGTAAAGTCTCTGAAGGCGGGGATCACGTCTACTAGCCCTATTTTACTCTCCCAGACCTCTATTACAGAGCTCTGCACAAAGTAGAGCAAATTAACTCATCTCTGATTCAGTGTGGCATATAGCTGAAGTTCTCTGCTAGGGGAGACCTTGTCCCTGTTGGTTCCCTGCTCCAGCACTGGAACTAAAATCTGAAGGGAAGCCACATCAATGACAAAGGGACTGGTTTTCCGTTCCCCAGGAAATCTGTTGTACCATTACTGCGGTGCATTAGAGGAACTTAAATCTCAGACCCAATCAGCAAGATGTCTGTATCAAATATGAACCTTTAGTAGAGCCCCACCATAGGTGGCTGAGTTAGTTTGGTGTCATTTTTTATGTTAGATGTTAGGATTATTATTGAGGGGTTTTGGGTTTTTTGGTTACATAATCAAATAAGATCTCTCTCCAATGTGCTGGATAGATAATGCCTGTCCACACCAACCGTAGCACTTGAACTCTGATTCCTATCTAATAAGCAATCGGTAGTATTGCTTAGTGTTAGTAGTGTTTAGTATAGCTTAGGGGGCTTAGTGATGTGTAGGACACTGTGCTAAGTACTTGGGAGAGTACAATAAAATAGAGTTGGTAAGCCTGAGCTTACAATCTTGTAGCCCCTGAACTATCAAGATTGAAATCCCTCTGGTCAGGCAGAAAGCCCTGTGGGTGACCCCCAGAGAAGGTGATCTTTTTCTTCACCTTAGGTGTTCTCTTTTCAGAGCCAGAGACACAGCACCCAAAAAGAGTGGGGCACTGGACCCACATTTTCATTTGTCTATGCCATCTCTGATCAACTCTCATGGCTTTTGAATTTTTTTTTATTCCCCTTCCAAAAACCCACTTATTTCTCTGGTTGACACAGTTCTCCAAAACTCTCAAACCTTACCTCTTAGTGAGAAGGAAGGGAAAGGGTGAGAAGGAGCCCATCAAACAAATCACACTTTCATCATCCAATAGGAATGTGCTTTGAAAAGCATAGTCATTCTATTTACAAGTACTCAAAGACACACACTCTAGTATCACTGCACCCAAATGGCCAGAGAATCTCTTGTATAATCAGTGTCTCCTTTCCCCTCAAAAACTTCCACTGGTTGCCCATCCATCCTTACAGAGAACTAGCGTGGTTCACTGGAAAAGAGCCCGGGCTTTGGAGTCAGAGGTCATGGGTTCAAATCTCAGCTCTGCCAATTGTCAGCTGTGTGACTTTGGGCAAGTCACTTCACTTCTCTGTGCCTCAGTTACCTCATCTGTAAAATGGGGATGAAGACTGTTAACCTCCCGTGGGACAACCTGATCACCTTGTAACCTCTCCAGTGCTTAGAACAGTGCTTTGCACATAGTAAGCACTTAATAAATGCCATTATTATTATTATTATTATCTTTGTATTAAACAGAAACTCCTCACCATCAACTTGAAGACAATCAATCAGTTCTCCCACACCATTTTACCTTTCTGATATTGTACTATAAACTAGCCCACATACTTTACTCCTCTAATGCCATCCTACTCTCTGTACCTCAGTCATGTCTGCCTTGCCACCAACCTCTTGTCCACGATCTCTCTCTGGCCTGGAATTCTTTCATATAATAATAATAATTTTGGTATTTGTAAAGCACTTACTATGTACCAAGCACTGTTATGAGTGCCTGGGGAGATACGAGGTAATCAGGTTGCCCGACATGGGGCTCACAGTCTTAATCTCCATTTTCCAGATGAGGCAACTGAGGCACAGAGAAGTTAAGTGAATTGCCCAAAGTCACACAGCTGACAATTGGCAGAGTCAGGATTTGAACCCATGACCTCTGACTCCCAAGCCCACGCTCTTTCCACTGAGCCACACTGATTCATATCCTACATATCACCACATCCCCACCCACTTTCAAACTGTTCCTAAAAATCTCATCTCCTCAAAGAAGCCTTCCCTAACTCATTTCCTCACCCTACCATCCTTATGCATGTGGGCTTGTAATAATAGTCATTATAATAATAATAATAATAATTGTATTTGTTAAGTGCTTACTATGTACCAGCCACTGCACTAATTGCTCAAGTGATTACAAGCCAAGTGAGTTGGACCCAATCCCTGTCCCACATGGGGCTCACAGTCTTAATCCAAATTTTGCAGATGAGGTAACTGAGGCACAGGGAAGTCAAGTGACTTGCCAAGGTCACCCAGAAGACAAGTGGCAGAGCTGGGATTAGAACTCAGGTCCTTCTGACTCCCAGGCTCCATGTATACACCCCTATACTCTGTCATTTCCCCTATCTGTAACATTTTAATATCTGTCTCCCTCACTAGACTGTAAGCTCCTTGTAGGCAGGAATTCTTTGTATAAACTCTATTGTACTCAGTACAGTGCTCAGTACAGTGCTCTGGATGCAATAACTGTTCAATAAATACAATTGCTTGATTGTTTTTCTTTGGACCTATCTTTAAACACATATTGTTGTGGCAGAGCATGGCTGAAGGCCTGCTCTGAGGTCTCAGAATGCATCTCCACAAATGATGCTTAAGGTAGGAGGCTCTTGGCTCCAAACTCGAGAACAAGATTCCCGCCCAGAAACCCTCAGTTCTGGAATTAGAATTCCAGCTTTGGTGAAATTCCTCCACATTCAATTTTCTCTCATCCATGAGGTTACAATCACAGTCCTTGCCTTTGTCACTACCACATTGGTTGGATTTACTCATTCACCGTTTTACATGTTTGCACAGATATGTCACCCCCGAAATACAAAGTATTATTAAATATCATTAGGAAAGAGGACGGGCACCATGTTTTATTAACCAGGTTTTATAGGGAAAGTTGGTCCATTCATTCATTCAATTGTATTCATTGAGTGCTTACTGTGTGCAGAACACTGTACTAACTGCTTGGGAAGTGCAAGTTGGCAACATAAAGAGACGGTCCCTATCCAACAGCGGGTTCACAGTCTAGAAGGGGGAGACAGACAACAAAGCAAAACATTTTAACAAAATAAAATAGACTAAATATGTACAAGTAAAATAAATAGAATAATAAATATGTACAAACATATATACATATATACAGGTGCTTTGGGTAGGGGAAGGAGGTAAGGTGGGGGGGATGGGCAGGGGGAGGAGGGGGAGAGAAAGGACAGGGCTCAGTCTGGGAAGGCCTCCTGGAGGAGGTGAGCTCAGTAGGGCTCGGAAGGGAGAAAGAGAGCTAGCTTGGCAGATGTGCGGAGGGAGGGCATTCCAGGCCAGGGGGAGGACGTGGGCCGGGGGTCAACAGTGGGACAGGCGAGAATGAGGCACACTAAGGAGGTTAGCGGCAGAGGAGCGGAGAGTGTGGGCTGGGCTACAGAAGGAAAGAAGGGAGGTGAGGTAGGAGGGGGCGAGGTGATGGAGAGCCTTGAAGCCACGAGTGAGGAGTTCTTGCCTGATGCATAGGTTGATTGGTAGCCACTGGAGATTTTTGAGGAGGGGAGTAACATGCCCAGAGTGTTTCTGCACAAAGATGATCTGGGCATCAGCATGAAGTATAAAGTGGGGAGAGACAGGAGGATGGGAGATCAGAGAGGAAGGTGATGCAGTAATCCAGTCGGGATAGGATGAGAGATTGAACCAGCAGGATAGCAGTTTGGATGGAGAGGAAAGGGCGGATCGTAGCGATGTTGCGGAGGTGAGACCGGCAGGTTTTGGTGTCGGATTGGCTGTGAGGGGTGAATGAGAGAGCAGAGTCGAGGATGACACCAAGGCTGTGGGCTTGTGAGACAGGAAGGATGGTAGTGCCATCAACAGTGATGGGAAAGTCAGGAAGAGGGCAGGGTTTGGGAGGGAAGATGAGGAGTTCAGTCTTGAACATATTGAGTTTTATATAGTGGGCAGACATCTAGATGGAGATGTCTTGAAGGAAGGAGGTGACACGAGCCTGAAGGGAGGGAGAGAGAGCAGGGGCAGAGATGTAAGTTTCCATATAGGGTTCTTAAATTCTAATGATTTCTGGACTTCCTTCCCCAAGCCTCTCTACTTATCCACTTGGCAAGAAGGGTGGGGAAAAGGCTTGGATCCAGACAGCACTTCAAATGGGATTGTTGAAGACAAGGGTGACCACAAGCATTCATTAGACTCCCCAAAGGAGACTCCAGCAGGGGAAACAGCCCAAAAGTTTTCATTTGGATTTTTTTTACAAAAGGAAATGACTAATGAACGTTTTAAAGGATATAACTATAGTCTTGATTGCTTTTAAAGGACAAAGATGTTCATTATTTTCCTGGCACTTACGACTTCATTAGGTATGTGATGAGAAGTGTGTTTATTCTCCTTTGAGCTATATGGGAAGACAAGACTTTTCATTTACCCAGCAGCAGTCTTATGGAGCAGAACCCTATACAGTTTTGATTAAACAAAAAAGATTTAATAGGCAGTCAATGGCAGGGGGTTGCCAGGCCTAGATAAAATTTGGTAGAGGATTTTTTTAGTGGAAAAGCATGCTTGTGACCTTAGCTAGGGGAAGGAGAGGAATGGTTGCTCCCAACATCTCAGCTTCTCACCACCCTTAGGTTTGCATGCCCAGGAGAGCTCTATCAGTGTTTGCTGGGCACTTGGCATTGCCTACTATGGAAAAGATAGATGCCCCAACTTATGTTTGATCTTTTCCAAAATAATTTCATTAAGAATGTCAGTAACTTTTATTTATAATGTTTGTAAAAGTCATTCTCAGACAACTCTTCCTTTCATCTGTCTCTCCCATGATTCCACTCGGGCCATGTCAGTTCTCAGAGGCCAATCCACTTCTGTCAAGGAATTGCACAGTGGGTCAATTAGACACCTATGGACTGGTTGCTCCTCCCACCTTGAGTGAGTGACCCTGTCCCCCTCGCACCCCCTGCCACTGCTCCTCAGTCAGTAATTGGCTACCACTATCAAAATCCTTAAACCAATTTAGCATGAGCTTATTTGTGAAATGGCCTTTGTTAATTGTAGGCAAGGACAGTCAAAGGAAATGTCCTCCTGGGAAAAAACAAGACTTCTAAAATCTGCATTCTGGTTTTATTTTCCAGGCCCAAACTGGACCTTATTTTCCAACAGAAAATTCTTTCCGAATAGCAGACAACCCAAAGCCCACACTAGAAGCAGATGTGCTCCAACCATTTGCAAATGCCAACAGAATGGACTTGAATGACTAACACCATGAAAATAACTTCAATTAAATTATGCCGTTTACAGCGAAGAAAAAAAAAACAGACAGCTGCTAGAGCATTTTTATTAGCCATTCCCACTTCCATATGGCAAGGAATAGAAAATAATGGCTACACATGCCTTGAAGTAGCTGTGAAATCAATGGAGTAAGTCAGAAATGCAACAGGAAATTCTGTGATGTGTTCAGTCAGATGAATCCTAACTGATTTCTCCTCCCTGCATTCAAAAAATACCCCACAGAAAAGCTAAGAAGAATAATGACTTATGCGAAGAATAACTTCTGTTTTATCAGAAGCTTAATTGGGAGAAACAAAATAATAAAAATAGATCTTGCGATGGGATGCAATCGAGAGTGTCTGGTAGGGGGTGGGGGGGATAAAAGAATCTTTCAGGCCTGTGTCAATAGTTGCCATTGCATTGCTCAGCCTCTTCTCTTTGAAGCCTCGAGGGAGGACTCCCCAGGGTCACTTTCATCCCTGTGAGATGTAAGGGAGGTTTTCTTCATTGAAATTGAAAATAGTCATTGTAGCTTTAAGAATAGAAAAGACAAGCATTTCCTAGAAATAAACTTGGAAGTTATTTCAAAGATTGATATTTGGGAGACAAACAAAATGCTAGCATCTCAGTGGAGCATTTTGCTTTTCAGAATTAGAGATTAAGCCTGTAAACTCAGCTCAGCAAGCTAGCAGGACTCAATGGGTTGCTAAAATTGCTAATCCTCTTTCTTCCCTTTCTCCCTCCATCTCTCTTCCATTTCCACTCTCCAGTCATCCTCCCAGACCCATTTCTGTGCTTTCCACAGGCTCCAGAGAATTTACTGGAAAGGCTAGAAACATATACCTCTTAACAAAGACATGGATAGTTAGAATTTTCCAGTTCATGTCCTTCTGAAGCTTTACCATCTCAACCATAAACAATCTCTCAGTGTGTCCTTCCCAAAGTCAGTGATGCTCCGCATGTCCTTTTGACTTTACTATCTCTGCCATTTCCATTTTCTTATTGTGATATTATGTCATGTTATTCTCCACTGCCCTCCAGCACCCTCTAAGAATAATCCACATTAAGACACTATTCTGAAAGTAAACCCATGTTTCTTTACCTAATTAAGCAAAGGACCATGAGCCTGGATACTTGGATATGCCTGGTTACTTCACATGCAAAAAATTTAATGATATATATTACAAAAAAACTCTACCAAATCTTCTTATCAGTCAATGACATACTTCTACATTTACTCAGTTAATAGTATTTTATTGAGCTCTACTTTGTTTTGAGCTCATTCTAAGCACTTCGGGGAGTATGATAAAATTAGTAGTTATAGACCCCTTTCTTCAAGAAGCTTATGTTCTAGAGGGCTAGACAGACACCAAAATGATTTACAGACAGGAGGAAGAGGAAAAAATTGATATTTACAAGTGTTAGTGTTTAGATCATAGAGTGTATAAGATATGTATAGAAGTTTTGCGGAGGTGCTCAGTGGAAAGAACTCGGGGTTTGGAGTCAGAAGTCATGGGTTCAAATCCCTGCTCTGTTGCTTGTCAGCTGTGTGACTTTGGGCAAGTCACTTAACTTCTCTGTGCCTCAGTTCCCTCATCTGGAAAATGGGGATTAAGACTGCGAGCCCCTTGTGGGACAACCTGATCACCTTGTAACCTCCCCAGCACTTAGAACAGTGCTTTGCACATAGTAAGTGCTTAATAAATGCCATCATTATTATTATTAAAGTGTCTACCTGGCACAGAAGTCCTTAAGTGGCAGTTGGAGATATCAGGAAAGGCCTCCTGGATAATGTGGCACACAGAAAGCCCTTAACCAGTACCACAGTTATTATCATAATGTGTCACTTCAAAAGGAATTTGAAGATGAGAGGAGTTGTAGTCTGGAGAATTTGAAGTAAGAGGGAGTTCCAGGAATGAGGCGGGCATGAACAAAAAGAAGGTGTGAGACGTGAAAATGAGGCCTTGTGAGTAAATTACTAAACTCTGGAGTAGATACAAGCAAATCAGGTTGGACACAGTCCCTCTCCCACGTGGGGCACACAGTCTTGATTCCCATTTTACAGTTGAGGGAACTGAGGAACAGAAAAGTGAAGTGACTAGCCCAAGGTCACAGAGCAAAGAAATGGCGGATCCCAAATTAGAACCCAGGTCCTTCTGACTCCAGGGCCCATGTTCTATCCACTAGACCGGGGTGCTCCCCAAAGGCTACCACCTGTTTGTAAAATATTCCCCTGTGTGCTCTCCACCAGGAATCAAGTTAATTCTTCCTGAATTATGGGATGTCAGAGACCCAATGTAAGGCAAGTGATAATAGGAGAATGGGAAGAAATGTTATTTATTGACACACTCTTTCAAGCAGTTGGGGTAGCGGGTTCAGGAACAGGCGGTATTCACATTTGTATTTGAATAGAGAAATATCTAGAAAGTTGGAAGCTTAGAATTGATTACTAAGCTGTTAGTGCCATAACATAGGGAGCCGTTGTCATCTGCAACACTGTGAATGATCTTAGACTAGTAAAAAATACTTTTTTACTGAATAGTATGCTATGGATACAGAGGCAAAAAATGAGCCACGCACTACACTCCTTACCCACACAAAAACTTTAAAGCAAAGCCCAGTGCTAATTTTCCCCAACGTATGTCTCCTGAATTTTTCAATTTAGATTTTCTTTCGGATTTTGAAGGAGAAAGATACAGGTTACTGCAACTACCTTAGTAAAAACAAAGTTTCTTGGGACATAACTGTTGCTAAACAACACATTCTTTCAATCTTCTCAGATTTCCACAACTTCAAAATTAGTTTGATATTTAAAACCTATAAGATTAAAGTTTAACAAAATATGCAATTTGCAGTTCATGGAAAGCATGCTATTCCAGGATAAGCAATCAGGCTGAAGAAAATATTTCTACATAAGATCTGTAAAAATGAACATAATTTCAAAGTCCTTTTCTGATTAAGCTTGAGATCAAGAGTGGCAAAAAGCAAAACTGAAGCAAAGGGCACATGAGCCAGCTGTAGTATTTACCCATGTGTCCCCAAATGATCCACATTTGACCTTTATCTTTAGGCCATGCATGATTCGTCAAACATTTGTTTCTTTATATACCCTTTATAATAAACAAACCACTCCTCCGAACCACTAGACCAAATAGTGGTTGAGAATTCAATTTCCTGGTAGCGTATGTTTTTAGTGTTCAAAAACACTCATCGTTTTATTGATAACTTGAAACAAAGAAAGCACAATTTTAAAGGAAATCTGATCTGTTCCCAGTATTTGACATTTGCAAAAGGATGAAAAAACCCTAAAATCTGCAACATTCAGAATACTACATGATTAAACTAAAAAAAAAAAAAGTGAAAAATAGGCCACTAACAATAAACTGTGGCTCAGGAAAATCTGCTTCATATTATTTGAAAAAATATTTCAAAATTATTTTGATCATAGCTTTATTTATCATATCTGTATGATTTATAATCTTATCTTAGAGCTACAAGTCTAGATCTGCTACACAAAGACACTATAGCAAAAGGTTGCGTGAAAACAAATAAGTTATTCCATTTAAGAAAATATGGCAAAGTAATTACCAGGTGTCTGAAGCAGCCCTGAATATTCCGCAGACTTCCTCAAAGAAGAGGAGGTCCAAGGATCTCCTCCTTCCTCTACATTTCATTTCATCCATTCTTTTTCAGTTCTTTTTTCCTTCTTGCTTTTTTCAATGCAATATAATACCACTGTGCATTTGTTTACCTGCACCAGATGCTCTAGGGCGGGGTTGGCATGGGAAGAAAGAGGCACAGAGGGAATTTGGTAAGGAGGCTAGTTAGAGAGGATTGAGTTTCAGCCAGAATGTTTACTGTACTGGTGAGAGAAGATCTGAAAGTTTAGAGCTCAAGAGACACAAAAATATGATCCAGCTCCAAAAAGAGCAAGAACTTCGATTTGGCAATAAAATAATGATGATAATGATACCATTACTAATACTACCAATAATAATTGTGCTATTAGTTAGGCACTAATTATGCAGCAAGCACTGTACTAATTGCTGGGGTAAATACGAGCTAATTAGATTGAACCCCATCCCTGTTCCATGTTGAGCTCACAGTCTAAGACGAAGTAAGAACAGGTAATGAATCCCGATTTTAAGATGAGGAAACTGAGGCCCAGAGAAGTTAAGTGACTTGCCCAAGTTCACACAGCAGGCAAGTGATGGAGCCAAGATTAAAATCCAGGTACTCTGACTCCCAGGTTCCGGCTCTTCCCATTAGGTCATCCTGCTTCTCAGCAAGCAAGGTATTCAGTCAGGATGTGGACCCTAAAGCTACAGAGAGGTCAGAAATGTGCCTCAGTTAAAAGGAGCAATTTGTGTTGTGTCAAGTTCATCTATCCTTAAAATCACCAACTAGTAACCAATCAAGTTATTTATTGAGATTTACTGCATACATAGCTTTGCACTAAGCATGAGGGAGAACACAGCTGAATTGGCTGACATGTTTCTTGCCCTCAAGGGGCTTACACTCTGGGTGGGGAAATAGACTTTAAAATTAGAGAAAGTGTCAGGAGAGCTCTTTGCTGATATTTTGAAAACAGAGTCCATTTGCATCCCTTGGATAAAGTCCGTCATAAACTCAGGACAGAGCTGATCTCAAAACAGGAGCACAACTCCCAGTCTGGATGGAGATAATAATAATTATAATAACTATGATATTTGTTAAATGCTTACTAAGTTCCAGGAACAGTACTAAGCCTTAGCGTGGATTCAAGCAAATCGGGTTGGACACAGTCCCTGTTCCACAAGGGGCTCACAGTCTTCATCCCCATTTTACAGATGAGGTAACAGACACAGGGAAGTGAAGTGACTTACCCTAGGCCACACAGCAGAGAAGTGGCAGAGTCAGGATTAGAACCCATGACCTTTTGACTCCCAGGACTGTGCTCTATCCACTATGCCATGCTGCTCATGAATCATGCTTATATCCTATACTCTCCAATTATTCTTCTAAATTAAGTCAGTTCCCTTAATGGTTATGGAAGGTCAAAGGGAGTACAAGCTAGGCAAAATATTTGTGTTCCACATAAATATGCAGTTTCCAGTAGTAAATAACAACAAATCCTTCAAAGTAATAAACTCTAGTCCTGTCACACAGATACAGACTAGACTATGAGCCCATTGTTGGGTAGGGATTGCCTCTATTTGTTGCCAAATTGTACTCTCCAAGCACATAGTACAGTGCTCTGCAAACAGTAAGCACTCAATAAATACAATCGAATGAATACAATACAATAAATACAATTGAATGAATGAATGAAAGATACACTTAAAATCTTCATTTCGAGGTGACTAGTAGATCATTTCATTTAATACACACTGAAAAATTTGGCCACAGATATTGTTTCTCCTAGCATCTTAACAATATGGAAACAGAGTGGCCTCATGCATAAAGTACGGACCTGGGAGCTGGTGGACATGAGTTCTAATCCTGTCCCCACCACTTGATTGCTGTGTGACCTTGAGCAAGTCAAAGGACTTCTCCATGCCTCAGTTTCCTCATCTCTAAACTGGGGATTCAATACCTGTTCTCCCTCCTACTTTTACTGAGAGTCCCATGTGGGACAGGGGCTTTGTCTGACCTGATTAACTTTTATCTACTCCAATGCTTAGGACAATGCTTGACACAGTATGTGCTTAACAAATAGCATAGAAATAATGACAAAGGATAATGATGGCATTTGTTAAGCACTTACAATGTGCTACACACTGTACTAGGTGCTGGGGTAGATACAAGAGAATCAGGTCAGACACAGTTCCTGTCCCATATGGGGCTCACAGTCTAAGTGGGAGGGAGGAAGGGTATTCAATCTCCATTTTAAAGATGAGGGAACTGAGGCAGATGACAGCTAAGTGACTTGCCAAGGTCACACAGCAGGTAAGCGATAGAGCTGGCATTAGAACCCCAATCCTCTAACTTCCAGGCTGTGCTACTTCCACTAGTCCATATTGCTTCTCCCAATTTAGTGTGAAATTCTCCCAAATCAAAGGTATTTTCAAAAACTGATCAGCAGATGCCTGTCTTCTGTTTGTTATCTACCTCTCAGGCTTTCATTCATTTCATCACCCCTGAAAGTGCTTCCTTGGGAGAGGAGAACTGGGCACCATGCCTTGTTTTTCCAGGATGATCTTCATTGGTTATTCATTCATTCAATCGTATTTATTGAGCACTTACTGTGTGCAGAGCACTGTACTAAGCGCTTGGGAAGTACAAGTTGGCAACATATAGAGACAGTCCCTATCCAACAGTGGGCTCACAATCTAGAAGACTGGTTATTAATAAGGAAAATGAGTACTATAGTTCATTTAATGATCCAGCTAGATTCAACTACTCATTATGTGTTTTAGGTTGACTTCCTGCCTTAGAAGCCTGAAAATTATTCAATTTTCAAGGGCAACATTGTTATTTTGAATAAAACAGGTATTTAAGTTTGGGTGGTTTTCATTCATTTCTTCAGTCATATTTATTGACTGCTGGCTTTGGTAATCAGAGGTCATGGGTTTGAATCCCAGCTCTGCCACTTGTCTGCGGTGTGACTTTGGGCAAGTCACTTCACTTCTCTGGGCTTCAGTTACCTCATCTTTAAAATGGGGATAGAGGCTGTGAGCCCCACATGGGACACCTCATTACCTTGTATCCCCCCAGCACTTAGAACAATGCTTGACATATAGTAAGCGCTTAACAAATGCCATCATTACTATTATTTATTACTGTGTGCAGAGCATTGTACTAAGCACTTAGGAGAATACAGTATAACAATAAACAGGCACATTCCCTGCCCACAAAGAGCTTTCAGTCTAGTGGAGTGTTACAGTCATTCTCTGAGCCCCTGATCCCACCTTAAGTGGGACTGATTGGTTAAAAAAAACCCCAAAACTAACAGAAAACACTTAGGCCAGAACAATTGCAGTGGAAGAACTCCTTCTGTTTCTGCCTTTTTTCTCCCCCGAACTTGGAAGCCCCAACCTCACTTTGGACTTAAGAATATCTGGTCACTCCTTCCCTCCTTTCCACACCACATTCTATTTAATCATCAACTCCTCTTTTTCCAAAATTTCTTTCCAGATTCTCAAACTAGCCAGTCAATCAAGTCGTACTTGGACAAAGGCCTTTTTAAGGCCCGGCAAAGGAAGTCCATTACATAATCTCCTCCTAAGAATGCTCACATGCTCCTTTGTGTGGATACACACAGCCTAGTATTTCCACGGAGAGCTTAGCCCTACCTCTTCCACAGCAGAGGTAATCAGAAATTGCTTTTACATATAAGAGGAACCACATGGACCATAGTGGATCTGTAGCCGTTGTCCCTACCATCCAATGACCTAGCTGAATTAGGCCTTCACGTTGGAAGAGATCCCTTTGAGATTTTCAAGAAGTAATACATTCTATGTTCGGTTGGGACTTTACTAACAATTTAGTGGAAACTGGAGTTGCCAATAGATCACTTTCAACATGAACTCCCCAGTGTACTACTATTTAAAACACTTTTTTGGTAACTGGGGAGAACAGGAAAGTGGAAGGATACTTTGTGTTAGGGTCAAGACTGAGTAAAACAGAAAACAACTTTATTTTGAAGAACAGTGGAGATGAGAAATAGTTTTGTGCTATCAAGTAATTAGCTAAATTATTCTTCTAAAACATTCTATTTACTCATAAAGAATTCTCACCACGTGCCAAATCAATACAAGGTGAATGGACGGGTAAAGTATTTTTAGTGCCATTCAGATTGTAAAAGAACCACTTGGAATACTTAAACGTTTTGACGATAGATTTGAAACAGCTCCAAAAAAGCTATTAGAGTATATCCTGCTGCTTTAGAGTATGGACAGCAATTAAAGCTCCCATCTTTAACACCGTATATGATATCAGTGAGTATCACTAAATAATACAATATATTCAAAATGCCATATTTATAGCCATGAACAATTTTTCCTCTGAGTTATGTGTCCCGAATTTTATGCAGCAAAGCTTAATCATATTGCAAGCTTCCTGTGTATTGAGCACTGTACTAAGCACTTGGGAGAGTACAACAGAGTTGGTCGATACATTCTCACATGCTCTGCCCACAATGAGTTATCTACTAGAGAAGCAGCATGGCTTAGTGGAAAGAGCCCGAGGTCAGAGGTCACACTTGTCAGCTGTGTGACTCTGGGCAAGTTACTTATCTTCTCTGTGCCCCAGTTACCTCATCTGTAAAATGGGGAATAAGACTGTGAGCCCCTCTTGGGACAACCTAATTACCTTGTTTCCCCCCCAGTGCTTAGAACAGTGCTTGGCACATAGTAAGCGCTTAACAAATGCCATCATTATCGTTACTTTTGGGAAGCACATTTCAGTCTTTTCCTTTCCATGATAGAGTGTTCATATAATTCATATACAGCCCAAGATTAATATGATACTCACAAATAAATAACTTGTGAGCATTCTTCACTATACAAAAAATAAAGTTCAATGAGCCTGGTGCCACCTGCCTAAGCTTATTTACTAAGAGATACATAGGCTTTCTCTAAGTTGTAAGAACTCTCCCTGTCACCATATGAGTTCCATCTTTGCAGAGACCAGAGTAAATTAACCAGAAATCTTTAGGAAATACAAACAAAGCTAGCCCATTTTTTTCAACGGGACCCTGCCAAGAGTTTGTAAATTGGAAAAATGTTCTGACTTCTCCTGCCTTATTCTAGTTATCTTAGTATAGAAAGTCTCACTGTAGCAAATTAGCTATGCTATGAATATGGAAAGAAGTAGGTTTTGATCTTCCTAATAACTTCCTTCTGTAAAGATGTAAGAGGGGCCTGGAAGAAATGTAAAATTTAGGCAGCAACTCTACGCACTAGGCTTAACAAACAGGTAAATGCTAGGTCAACTTAGTGCTTAGAACAGTGCTTGGCACATAGTGAGTGCTTAGAAATTACCGTTATTATTATTATTACTTATTATTACATTTGATACCCATTCTTACAGACAAATGACTTTCTGCACAAGCTCAACCTATCACCCTATCACTTTTCTGGTTTTTCTTTCTGAATTGCTTAAAAATGTATAATTATAGCAGAAAACTATAAGGACTCTCAAGATGTCATCTCACCCAGTCTCATGTCTCCAGGCAGGAAGATAGCTGTACAGCATGGCACAGTGGATGGAGCACGAGCCTGGGATCTGAAGGTTATGGGTTCTAACCCTGGCTCTGCCACTTGACTGCTGTGTGACCTTAGGTAAGTCACTTCACTTCTCTGTGCCTCAGTTTTCTCATCTGTAAAATGAGGATTGAGACCGTGAGCTCCATGTGGGACAGGGACTGAGTCCAACTCTATTTGCTTTTATCATCCCAGCACTTAGTACAGTGCCTGGCACATAGTAAGTGCTTAATAATACTAATTAATATTATTATTGGGAAGCAGCATGCCTAGTGGATAGAGCATGGCCATGGGAGTCAGAAAGACCTGAGTTTTAAAATTGGCTCCACTGCTTGTCTGCTGTGTGATCTTGGGCAAGCCACTGAACATCTCTGTGCCTCAGTAATCTCATCTGTAAAATGGGAATCAAGACTGTGAACCCCATGTGGGACAGAGACTGTGTTCAACCCGATTAGCTTAGAACAGTGCTTGACACATAGTAAGCACTTAAAAATATCATCATTATTACTATCCAGAACAAGTGGTTCTCTATTCTGCCCTTAAAGATCGCCAAAATAGACACTCTTCAACTTCCCTTGGTTGCCCATTACAGTGCTGTATCACCTTGAAAGCTGAGCTCTTAAATCCAACTGAAATTTCTCCTGCTTTTATTTATACCCATTTCCTCTTGTCATACCTCCAGTTCCAGCAATCTTTCCTCTTAGAACAATTTTTCAGCCCTTTAACACATCTCTTTTCTCATCCTCGGAAATATTGCTAGAGGAACAAAAATAACACCCATACAGAAAAGACACAGTTCATTATTAGGAACATCAAGAATCATGAATACTGCCATTTTTTTTTTCAGAACACATGTTAATTTTCCTTCATGCAGACAATTGCATCAGGAGAAGTTTTGCTAGTAATGCCATCTGTTACATCTGGCCAGGACATGTATGTGGAACTGTCCGTAGTGATAGATGAGTCCTGGTTAAGTTTACATAGATAAGGAAGGGGGTCTCAGATATTTCCTTAGACTTAATAAGCAAAGGACAATATAATGGGTACCTGAGGAAACTAGAACCAGTATAGTGGAAACAGGAGCCCAAAGTGGAGGGCACACTGAACTCCAAAAGGACGTAATTTTATCTAGCCTTTATTCATAGGTGGAAAGGTGGACTCCAGCCAGTCATACCTGGGGATCGACTAGACTTAAACCCTGCATTCACTACTCTCAGAAGCTTCGTCTGAGATCCTGTTCCTTTCTTCGAAAACCAAACAAACTTTGGGAAAGTTGGTCGAATTTGAGTATTTGAATTTCTGACTCCAGTAGTATTTACAGGCTTGTTCTCTATCTTTTTTCCCCCAATCAGTTTTCAAGCTTATCACAAAGTCCTTCATATTCACAAAGCATCTCTATCAGAAAAGTATCCTAATCGTCCTCTATTAGAAAACAAACAGCCTTGAAGGAGAGATTAGGGCACAAATACTGTAAGCTTATATACCTGCAGGGGCTAGTGTAATCCTGCATTCTCCACTCAATTCTGAGACAAAAATCAATCGGGTTAATAATAATAACTGAACACCCACCCTGCGTGGAAAGCACTGTGTTAAGTACTTGGGAGAGTACAGCAGTTAGAAGACACAGTGCTAGACATTGAAGAGCTTGTACTCTAAGCCACCTATGATGGCTGATAAGGCCGTGGTTAGGGGAATAATAACAATAATAATAATAGTGATGATGGCATTTGGTAAGCACTTACTATGTGCCAAGCACTGTTCTAAGCGCTGGGGTAGATAAAAAGTAATCAGGCTGTCCCACGTGGGGCTCACAGTCTCAATCCCAATTTTACAGATGATATGACTGAGGCACAGAGAAGTGAAGTGACTTGTCCAGAGTCACACAGCTGATCAGTGGCAGAGCCGGGATTAGAACCCATGCCCTCTAATGATGGCATTTTTAAGTGCTTACTATGTGCCAAGCACTGTCCTAAGCGCTGGGGTGGATACAAGGTTAACAGGTTGTCCCAGGTGGGGCTCACAGCAATAATACCCATTTTACAGATGAGGTAACTGAGGCGCAGAGAAGTTAAGTGACTTGCCCAAAGTCACACAGCAGACAAGTGGCAGAGGTGGGATTAGAACCCGTGACCTCTGACTCCCAAGTCTGTGCTCTTTCCACTAAGCCACGCTCTTAGTGGTATAAAGGGAGCGGGAGCATATGGAAGGTTAGGATCTTCACTGCTCCATTACTGGCTGGTCATCTGCCTTAAAAGTGGAGCCAATTTTTTCATCAATTTCCCCAATCCACAGTATTAGATCTAGGTTTTAGTTCTAGTTCTTCCACTTGTCTGCTGTGTGACCTTAGGCAAATCACTTAACTTCTCTGTGCCTCAGTTTCCTCATTCATAAAAGGTGATAAAATACCTGTTCTCTTGCCCATTAGACTGTGACTCACATGTGGGACAGGGACTGTGTCTGACCTGGTTATCTTGCATCTACCTTGAGGAGCAGTGTGGCTCAGTGGAAAGAGCACAGGCTTGGGAGTCAGAGGTCGTGGGTTCTAATCTGGCCCTGGCACTTGTTAGCTGTATGACCTTGGGCAAGTCACTTAACTTCTCTGGGCCTCAGTTACCTCATCTGTAAAATGGGGATGAAGACTGTGAGCCCCAGGTGGGACAACCTGTTCACCTTGTATCTCCCCTAGCACTTAGAACAGTGCTTGGCACAGAGTAAGCACTTAAATACCAACATTATTATTAGTATTATCTACCCCAACACATTTAAAATCAAAAGTATTATCATTATAATCCAGAATTATGCTGCCCTTGGTCCCTTAACCTGGAAGAGTCAAATTAAAGGTGTTGAGAGTCCAAACCAGGGCCTGATTGAATGTGTGTGTGTGTTTGGGGTGGGGGTGGGGGTGTCACTGTGACTCCAAAATCAATTCATGCACCTGGTGGCTTTGGCTCAGAGCCAAGTAGGAGAGCAGTGTCACTAAAGCAATAAAGATGCTTCCAAGAGCCACTTAACCAAAGAGCCTGATTGATGGAGTTCACAGGACTACAAATGAGGAATTCACTCATTGCATATGTATTAATAATAATAATAATAATAATGGCATTTATTAAGCACTTACTATGTGCAAAGCACTTTTCTAAGCGCTGGATAATAATGATGGTATTTATTAAGCGCTTACTATGTGCCAGGCACTATTCTAAGTGCTGGGGTAGATACAAGGAAATCAGATTGTCCCACGTGGGGCTCACAGGCTTCATCCCCATTTTACAGATGAGGGAACTGAGGCACAGAGAAGTTAAGTGGCTTGCCCACGGTCACACAGCTGACAAGTGGTGGAGGCGGGATTAGAACCCACATAATAATAACAATAATGATGGTATTTGTTAAGCGCTTACTATGGGCAAAGCACTGTTCTAAGCTCTGGGGAGGTTACAAGATAATCAGGTTGTCCCATGGGGGGCTCACAGTTTTTTTAATCCCCATTTTACAGATGAGGTAACTGAGGCATAGAGAAGTGAAGTGACTTGCCCAAAGTCACACAGCTGACAGTTGGCGGAGTCGGAATTTGAACCCATGATCTCTGACTCTAAAGCCCGGACTCTTTCCACTGAGCCATGCACATCCTTTGACTCCCAAGACCGTGCTCTTTCCACTGAGCCACGCTGGCGCTTACTGTGTGCAAAGCATCATCATCATCATCATCATCACTCATATTTATTGAGCACTTACTGTGTGCAGAGCACTGTACTAAGCGCTTGGGAAGTACAAGTTGGCAACATATAGAGACAGTCCCTACCCAACAGTGGGCTCACAGTCTAAAAGCACTCTACTAAGCACTTGGGAGTGTACAATACAACAATAAACAGACACATTCCTTGCTCACAATGAGCTTACAGTCTACACAGGACAAGTCTGAGCTACTGCTACATCACTCCAAAGTAAACCCAAACTGAGCCCTGCACAATGAGGTTTCATTAGCTGTTGAGGATAATTCTAGGTGTAAGAATGAACGTAGGTCACCAGGAGGGCAAATCTCAGCTTGATTCTGCCTTTCTGTAAATGGTGAAGGTGATGGATGCACAAAAAACGTACACCCTTCCTCCAGTGCAGGCAATGTTCATCATATCTCAGTCTCATAACCGGGATTTACCGAAGGTTTACCCCGTTCAGAGACCTGAAATTGTTGTGGAGTTGCAGATATGTAGCCTTCAGAAGGGTCGTGCCCAGAGCACATCCAGGATAGAATGAGGTTATATAGACCGTAACTGGACTAGGGTAATTCTGTCATCATTCCGGAAAGCTTCATTAAGGAAGAGGTTTATGTGATTTTTGAACGCCTAGTATGTGCAGATCATGTTGTTTTAAGAAGAAAATACTAGCCAGAAAGGTGGCTAGTGCACTGAATACATACCAACTGAAAACCAGGCGGTTTAGAATAAAATGCAGCAACTGGCCCTGCTAATCATACCAGCAAATAATAATTCGGCCTCTGCCGAATCCTCCTCTCCCCAGTTTATCCCAACCTCAGCCCCACAGCAGTTACATACATATGCTTATATTCTTCTGCTTCCCCTGCCTGTAATTTAGTTTTAATGTTAGACTCCCCCACTAGATAAAAAGCTTCTTGTGGGCGGGGATCACATCAGAGGGCATGGGTTCAAATCCCAGCTCCGCCAACTGTCAGCTGTGTGACTTTGGGCAAGTCACTTAACTTCTCTGTGCCTCAGTTACCTCATCTGTAAAATGGGGATTAAGACTGTGAGCTCCACGTGGGAAAACCTGATTATCTTGTACCCTTCCCAGCACTTAGAACAGTGCTTTGCACATAGTAAGAACTTAATAAATGCCATTATAATTATTATTATTATTATCCATCAACTTTATTGTATTGTTGTCTCTCAAAGGCTTAGTTCAATGCTCTGCACACAGAAAGAAGCACTCAATAAATATCATTAATTGGTAGATTGATTGGTGGTATTGGGGATTTGGAGAAAAAAACACTTAAGTAAGCAGCATGGCCTAGTGGAAAGATTACAAGCCTAGGAGTCAGAGGATCTCTATTTTAATCCCAGCTCTGCTACTTTTCTACTATGTGACCTTGGGGAAGTCACTTACCTTCCCTGTGCCTCAGTTACTTCATCTGTAGAATGGGATTAAGACTGTGAGCCCCATGTGGGAGATGGACTGTGACCAAGCTGATTAGCTTGCATCTACCCCAGTGTTTAGTGCAGTGTCTGGCACATAGTAAGCATTTAACAGCTATCATTAAAATTTTACTTTCTCTTCAGAGGGGAGAAGATTAGTGTCCTATTGCCAAATGCAGAATAGGGAAAAGAATGAAAGAATACAGATGATGAATGAATACATAAATGAATAAGCAACATATACAGGCATACTCTAAGATTCTCTTCATTTAAACTGGAGAAAATTGGTAGAGGAAGGTAAATTGGCTTAACTTTCCTCCATGGTCAGGAGGGCATCTATCCAGCAAGCTCATACCTGTATCCTGGAGCTACCTATAAATCAGAAATATCACATAGGATATAAAATGAGTTGTGATAATTCAGAAATTTTTCAAATCTCCCCCTCCCCCCCGCCATTGCAGTTGCAGTCCTCTGTTTGGTAATAATTAAAGGGCACAGTAAAGTGAAAATACAACAGAGAATGTATCAGGTTCCTCTAAATGATTTGTGATAGCCCCTACTATATTTCCATTTTGTGAAATAACAAGAGGGAGCTTAGATTTAGAACTAGTTTGCAGGTTTTCTTGGCAGTTGGGAGTATTATGAATCACTCTGCAAAGGAAAAGGCTATGTAACCCTTTCTGAATCACAGTGATTCACTCCTGATGGGAGTGTAATAAGAAAATACTAGAGTAATGCTGAGTTTGGAAAAAATTCGATCATTCTGTTTATTCCAATTTTGGGGGTTTCCCTTCTCTCCTTTATCATTATTCTTGAGACAAAAAAACCCTGATCTTATATCCACATTCACTACAAATTGAATGGCATTTTGAGTACCACATCCCGTAAATGTCAGAATGCAGATATTCCGATAAAAATGAATCACACGTTATTCTTCTGATTTCTAAGCAATGCTTGTTTGCTGACTTGTCAGCTCAATAAAGCCTCACTCCCAGTAGCTGAGAGTAAAAGAATGTTTCTAAATTTGGAAGGACTGAAAACGTGTGTGTGCGTGTGCTATAAGGAAAGAATGGACAGCAATAACAATGTCTGACTGCATTTCCAGAATACGAATGCGTAGTCTGCTAAACCAGTGGAGTGGGATTAACCTGCTAAATAGCAGCAGGCGGGTTGTCTCAGTCCCAAACTGTGCAACCTCCATAAACAGGAGCTTCTGCTGAACCTTGGCATGAAGATGGGGAAGAGGGATGTGTCAGCTTTAACCTCACTCAGGTGAGTCTCCTGTAGATGGGGCCTGGGGCTGCACTGAATTTTAAGCAAAGGAAATACCATTCATTCCCTTTGTTTTATATCACGTTGGAATAGTAACCCTCTAAGAGAATACAGTTTTTTACAGGAAGGTGAAGAGACAGTCTCCTCTAGACTGTGAACAGGGAATATGTCTACAGGCTCTGTTATATTGTAGTGGAAAGAGCACACGCTTGGGAATCAGAGGTCATGGGTTCTAATCCCGCCTCTGCCACTCATCTGCTGTGTGACCTTGGGCAAGCTGCTTAACTTCCCTGTGCCTCCGTTACCTCATCTGTAAAATAGGGATTAAAATTGTGAGCCCCCGCCATGGGACAAACCAATTGCCTTGTATCTACCCCAGTGCTTAGAGCAGTGCTCAGCACATAGTAAGTGCTTAACCAATACCATAATTATTATTATTACTTTCCCAAGCACTTAGTACAGTGCTCTGCACACAACAAGCACTCAATAAATCATGGGTTCGAATCCAGGCTCCGCCACATGTCTGCTGTGTGACCTTGGGCAAGTCACTTAACTTCTCTGAGCCTCAGTTACCTCATCTGTAAATGGGGATTGACTGTGAGCCCCATGTGGGACAACCTGATCATGTTATATCCCCCCAGCGCTTAGAACAATGCTTTGCAAATAGTAAACGCTTAACAAATGCCATTATTATTATTATTATTATTATTACTTTCAATCCTAGAGTTGTCCCCCTCATTTCCTTACATGCTTCCTCCTCACCTAACCCAGTTCATTGGAGATCCTCTGCCGTACCCCTTGAGCTCTGGCCTGGATGATGGTAAATTGTGGTGTTTTCAGACACTGGACTAAGCACTTGGGAGAGGACAAGGTAACAATAGACAGACACATTCCCTGCCCATGAAGAGCTTACACCATTACAAGAGAAGCAACATAAGTGGAGGAATTCCACCTTCCCTACCCTATAGAAGTCCTAGGCAAATAGGTGGCTTGGGATAGAAGTCATTTAATCACTGATGAAACTGCAGTAGATTTATTGATATATTGATAGCTTGGGTGCTTGAGCATGCCTCTTTAGGAATTCATTCAATCATATTTATTGCTTACTGTGTGCAGAGCACTGTACTAAGCGCTTGGGAAGTCCAAGTTGGCAACATATAGAGACAGCCCCTACCCAACAACGGGCTCACAGTCTAGAAGGGGGAGACAGACAACAGACTGTTGGGTCCAACCTGATTTTCTTGTTTCCACCCCAGCACTTAGTACGGTTCACTCATCTGTAAAATGGGGATTACAGATGTGACCCTGATGTGGGACATGGAATGTGTCTAACCTGATTATCTTCTTTCTATGCCAGCACTTAGTAATAATAATAATAATAATAATAATTACATTTATTAAGTGCTTACTATGTGCAAAGCACTGTTCTAAGCGCTGGGGAGGTTACAAGGTGATCAGGTTGTCCCCCAGAGGGCTCACAGTCTTCATTCCCATTTTAAAGATGAGGTAACTGAGGCACAGAGAAATTGAGTGACTTGCCCAAAGTCACACAGCAGACAAGTGGCAGAGCCAGGACTTGAACCTGTGATCTCTGACTCCAAAGCCCGGGCTCTTTCCACTGAGCCTCTAGAACAGTGTCTGACATAGTAAACACTTAAATACCATAAAAAAACAACAACAAGAACCCTCAAAAGCAATCCAAAAAGCATGTCTGGTAAGTTTTAGTTTTGCAGCACAGTGTAACAAACACTAGCTTTTTTAATAAGCTTTTTTAATAAGGAAGGGAGTCCTGGCCATGTACAAATTTGCTTCTCATTATCAAAAGTGCCATTTTTAAGATGTAAGACAGTAATACACATAATAATAATTGTGGCATTTGGTATGTATTTACTATGTGCCAAGTACTGTACAAAGCACTGGGGTAGAATCAAGATGATCAGTTCTCACAAAGGACTCACAGTCTAAGCAGGAAAAACAGGTATTGAATCCTCATTTTGCACTTGAGGGAACTGAGGCACAGAAGCACTAGGAATTTTCCTGGAAAATCCTTTGACAAGAACGGCCTTCATTAAAGAAAACATTTAAAGGGAAAATGGGGCAATTTGAACAACATAAGGAGGAAAATGGTTCCATCTGAATACCTATTCCATAAAATTTGATAGCAACACTTTTAAAATGTATTTTAAATGAGTGCATATTAATAATTAATGAGGAACAGTTACTAGCACCAGAGAAGTTAAGGTAAATAGGTAAGCACGCTGTCAAAGAAAAAATGCAATTTTTATTAGATGATCTCCTATACAGTTTAGTTTGCACCAATATACTGGTATCTTAAATTTGTCTGTGTGTTTGTGTGCCTGGCTTTATGATGAATTAAATTCCACTGCTGTGTCCTATTTATAATAATTCAAGTTGATGTTCTTTCTACTTGGGTTCTGAGACGTGTTTCAAAGGAGTACAATATTAAGAACAAAATAATAAATAAAATATGATTACTACTTATTTATGTAACACGTTTCCTCTCAACAGCTCAATGCTGTTTTCAGATTTTTCAAACTATAATCCTAACAGGACTATAACACATTGCTAATTTAAATATGCTTCAGGAGTTCACTGGAGATAAGATAGTATCAGCGTGGCTCCGTGGAAAGAGCGCGGGCTTGGGAGTCAGAGGTCATGGGTTCAAATCCCGGCTCTCCCACTTGTCAGCTGTGTGACTTTGGGTAAGCTACTTAACTTCTCTCTGCCTCAGTTACCTCATCTGTAAAATGGGGATTAAGACTGTGAGCCCCACGTGGGACAACCTGATCACCTTGTATCATCCCCAGGGCTCAGAACAGTGCTTTGCACATAGTAAGCACTTAACAAATACCAAAATTATTATTATTATTTTTATTATAGTATGAGCATATTACCAGAGTGCTAGTCATCAACATACTAACCTCACTGTCAGGCAACATCTCAAGCTGCATGGCTCAGTGGAAAGAGCCCTGGCTTTGGAGTCAGAGGTCATGGTTTCTAATCCCGGCACCGCCACTTGTCTGCTGTGTGACCTTGGGCAAGTCACTTCACTTCTCTGTGCCTCAGTTACCTCATCTGTGATATGGGGATGAAGCCTGTGAGCCCCACGTGGGACAACCTGTTCACCTTGTATCCCCCCCAGCACTTAGAACAGTGCTTTGCACATAGTAAGTGCTTAACAAATACCAACATTATTATTATGCACTGCTACGCCTCCCAATTCCTGCCCCTCACTGCAAATTATTTGCTGGCCAGGGTGATTTAAGGCAAACAGGATTGAGAAGAAGCTTCTTAAGGGCCAAGAGACTAAGAGGTAAAAGCAAAAATGGTGCTATATACTGCAAACATCAAATAGGAGAGCACTACAACAATAATTCTAACTGCATTTATCAATAATAATAATAATAATAATGATAATGGCATTTATTAAGCACTTACAATGTGCAAAGTACTGTTTTAAGTGCTGGGAAGGGTTACATGGTAATTAAGTTGTCCCACAGAGGGCTCACAGACTTCACCCCCATTTTACAGATGATGGAACTGAGACCCGGAGAAGTGAAGTGACTTGCCCAAAGTCACACAGCTGACAATTGGCAGAGCAGGGATTTGAACTCATTACCTCTGACTCCAAAGCCCGGGCTCTTTCCACTGAGCCACACTGCTTCTCCAAACACTCATATATCAAGCACTGCACTAAGCACTGGGGTTTACATCACACAGTCAGATCAGATATAGTCACTGTCCTACATAGGGACTGCAGTCTAAGGGGAAGGGAGAAGAGCTATCAATTTCCCCCTTTTAGAGATAAGGAAATAGACTTCCCCAAGGTCACAAAGACAAGAGACAGCCTTTCTGTTTTCACAACGTGGCTAGAACAGTGTTATCCACAATGATTATCACCCCAGCCCCCCAGTACATGTAGCTATACTTATACTTTACTATTTCTCCTATCCAATATCGATTTTAATATCTGTCTCAACCTGTAGACTCTAAACTCCTTGTAGGCAGAGATCCTGACTACCAATTCTGCTATATTGTACTTTCCCAAATGTTTAGCACAGTGCTCTGCACACAAGTGCTCAATAAATACCACTGACTGATTGACTGATTCATTCATTCATTCATTCAATCGTATTTATTGAGCGCTTACTGTGTGCATTCATTCATTCATTCAATCGTATTTATTGAGCACTTGCTATGTGCAGAGCACTGTACTAAGCACTTGGGAAGTACAAGTTGGCAACATATAGAGACAGTCCCTACCCAACAGTGGGCTCACAGTCTAGAAGGGGGAGACAGAGAACAAAACAAAACATATTAACAAAATAAAATAAATAGAATAAATATGTACAAGTAAAATAAATAGAGTAATAAATACGTACAAACATATATACAGGTGCTGTGGGGAAGGGAAGAAGGTAAGGTGGGGGGGTAGAGAGGGGCAGGAAGGGGAGAGGAAGGAGGGGGCTCAGTCTGGGAAGGCCTCCTGGAGGAGGTGAGCTCTCAGTAGGGCCTTGAAGGGAGGAAGAGAGCTAGCTTGGTGGATGTGGGGAGGGGGAGGACGTGGGCCGGGGGTCGACGGTGGGACAGGAGAGAACGAGGCACGGTGAAGAGATTAGCGGCAGAGGAGCGGAGGGTGCGGGGTGGGCTGTAGAAGGAGAGAAGAGAGGTGAGGTAGGAGGGGGCGAGGTGATGGACAGCCTTGAAGCCCAGGGGGAGGAGTTTCTGCCTGATGCGCAGACTGATTGGTAGCCACTGGAGATTTTTGAGGAGGGGAGTAATATGCCCAGAGCGTTTCTGGACAAAGATAATCCGGGCAGCAGCATGAAGTATGGATTGAAGTGGAGAGAGACACGAGGATGGGAGATCAGAGAGAAGGCTGGTGCAGTAGTCCAGACGGGATAGGATGAGAGCTTGAATGAGCAGGGTAGCAGTTTGGATGGAGAGGAAAGGGCGGATCTTGGCAATGTTGTGGAGGTGAGGCCGGCAGGTTTTGGTGACGACTTGGATGTGAGGGGTGAACGAGAGAGTGGAGTAGAGGATGACACCAAATTTGCGGGCTTGTGAGACAGGAAGGATGGTAGTGCCGTCAACAGAGATGGGAAAGTCAGGGAGAGGGCAGGGTTTGGGAGGGAAGACAAGGAGTTCAGTCTTGGACATGTTGAGTTTTAGGTGGCAGGCAGACATCCAGATGGAGATGTCCTGAAGGCAGGAGGAGATGCAAGCCTGGAGGGAGGGAGCAAGAGTAGGGGCAGAGCAGAGCACTGTACTAAGTGCTTGGGAAGTACAAGTTGGCAACATATAGGGAAGGTCCCTACCCAACAGTGGGCTCACAGTCTAGAAGAGTGGGCTCACAGTCTAGAAGAGTGGGCTCACATTGATCTTTACATCTCATAGTTGATTTTCAGTGACAATGGCACCATCTTGGAATATACATCTACATGGCAGAGTAGATAGAGCACAGGTCTGGGAGTCAGTTCACAGGTTCTAATCCTGGCTCCACCAGTTTGCTGTGTGGCCTTGGGCAAGTCACTTAACTTCTCTGTTTCTCAGTTACCTCATCTTTAAAATGGCAATTAAGACTGTGAACCCAATGCAGGACAGGCACTGTGACCGACCTGATTAGCTGTTTCCACCCCAGCACTTAGTACAGTGCCTGAAGCATAGTAAGTGCTTAAATACCATAGTTATTATCATTATGTATATATGATACATATATACATATAGCCAGGTTCTAATCCAGGCTCCGCCAATTCTCTGCTGTGTAACCCTGGGCAAGTCACTTAACCTATCTGTGCCTCAGTTCTCTCATCTGTAAATTGGGGATTAAGACTGTGTCCCCATGTGGAACAACCTGATTACCTTATATCTACCCCAGCACTTAGAACAGTGCTTGGCATATAGTAAGTGCTTAACAAATACCATCATTATTATATGCATATATATACACATATATATGTATATATGATTTTTCAGATCTACACACACACAGATTTATGTACCATCACAGGAAAGACCTTTTTTTCCACTTTCCGCTCAACCTTGGAGCAAATCTCCCAAGAGGAGTTTGAAACATCCTGTCAAATGTAACAAAATACTAGCCTTGCAATAGGCTGTCAGCACAATTTGATTGAAAAGTATTTTGCTTTAAATGTAAACTAAAATATTCAGTGAAATGTTCATTTCAATCTAACAGTTTGGTTGGAACTGTAGTGTAGAGCATGCTTTCTTTACACACTTCCCTGCCTCCAAAGAATGACAAAAATATAAACCTGAGTAGTTGTAGCTATAAAATATAATCTATATCAGAAACAGGTTTAACTGGTGTCGTTTAACACAGAGTAAATACATATTTAGCTACTATTTTGAGCCTACTATAATACTATCAGGTCCAGTCACTGAAACAAAGTTTTGTCAGTTTAAAAATGTGCTTTATTTCCTACTGGTGATATGAAATTACAGTTTCAGTTTCTGATTCAAATTTAGAAAATGTGACCTAGCAGTTTGAATTCAGAACATGTCTACATTCTAGAAACTGCAACAGTCAGTGGAAAAAAGAAAATCTCTTGAAAAGATCACCCCTATTTCTTAAACATCTGGCTTACTCAGTTTCCCTGACCACTAGTGAAGATGATCATAATTCAGTGTCAAAATCGCTTGTCTGGGCTAATGGCGACCAGGCGAAGAGGGATCAGTTTTTGGTGCCTGCCACCTGACTGGACTTGGGGGAGGCTTAGCTACAGAGTCAGTCAATTATATTTATTGAGCACTTACTCTGTGCAAAACAGCATACTAAGCACTTGGAAGAGTATAATAGTAAACAGACACATACCCTGCCTTCAAAGAGCTTACAGTCTAGGGGAGAAAAAGACATTAATATAAATTACAGTTATATACATCTTGTACTTTTCAAGCACTTAGTACAGTGCTCTGCACACAGTAAGTGTTCAAAAAATATGATTGAATGAATGAACACAAGAGGGGCTAGTGGAAAGAGCACGAGCCTGAGTGTAGGAAGAACCTGGATTCTAATCCCAGATCTGCACTTGTTTGTTGTGTGACCATGATCAAGTCACTTCACTTCTCTGTGCCTCAGTTACCTCATCCATAAAATGGAGATTAAGATGGTGAGCTCTACATGAGACAGGGACTGTGTCCAGCCTGATGATCTAGTATCTACACCAGTGCTTAGGAGAGTGCTTGACATGTAATAAGCATTTAACAAATACCATCATTATTATTATAACTAATACAGAGAGACGTCGAGTGGACAGGGACTCCAACACACAAACATGGACCAGCCTGTTTTCTGCTATAACCTTGGCAACTGACCACTAGATTTCAGTTGGATCTAAGGCCTTATAATAATATTAATAATAATAATAATGGCATTTGTTAAGCGCTTACAATATGTGAAGCACTGTTCTCTTACTAGACCCTTAAAACATTTCCCCTGTCCTCATTTCTTTTGGTTTCTCAATTCCAACCAACCATACAACAGCTGTTTGGGTAGGTGATGTGCCTGTTTATTATTATATTGTACTCTCTCAAGCATTTAGTATAGTGCTCTGCACACAGTAAGTGCTCAATAAATATGATTTACTGACTTACTGCTTGGGTACTTTGCTACCATTCATTCTTCCAAGGTAGTTGTGTTGAAGTGAACAAAGCTATGTTAAGAGACTGATTTTTCTCCACATCTTGTTTCATGTCTTGCCAACTAATGTTGATTATAATCTGTGAATGACACAGATGGCACTGCCCGAGAAGCTAAGTGTGTTAGGACGAAGCCTCTCAGTAGTTAAGAAGGTTAGATAGCACTAAAGCTCCGGAGAACTTTAGTTTTGTCAGAGACCAAATACCACACTTTATTTAAACCACATCCCAAAGGATGTTCTCATCTTCTTGATTTTCTTCTTCCTTGTCTGTTTTTGCAATGTTGGCCAGGGTGCTGTTTAGGTAAAATAATTCTATGATAGAGTTTGGCTCTATGTTACCAAAATAAATTTTGTGTGCATATATGGCTTCATGGCTTCCATGGTGTAGCCTAATATGTCATCTGAGATTTCTTTAGATTTGCCATCCACCTGTAATGCCTGGTTGATTTAATCAACTGATCATCTCCTCCAAGAAGCCTTCCTTGACTAAACCCTTCTTTGCTCTTTTCCCACTCCCTTCTGTGCCACTTTTACTTGCCCCTCCATTCATCCTCCCTCCCATCCTTACAGCAAATATGTATATATCTGTATATAGCTGTAATTTGAATTTATATGTATAATTGTACAGTCCTTTGCACATAGTAAGTGCTCAATAAATACAATTGAATGAATGAATCATATTTGAGTGATTACAGTGTGCAGAGCACTGTACTAAGCACTTAATGATTCAGTGAAGGATTTTGCAATCATCTGACTGTTGCTTGACCGTGTGCCTTGAGAGTAAGTCACTTGTACATAGCAATTCTTGAATGACCATCTGTAGGATTGGATGGTGTTGGAAGTCTAGAGTTGGAAGTGTTTCCCAGAGGTGTGAAAGTGTATTCTAACACCTGTATTGCGTCAGCATGGTTGCTTAGAATAAACTGAACAGACCTGGACATATTATGCATCTTCTCCACTGGCAATGGGGAAGGAATTGAAAAGAACACCCTCAGCTCTGACCTAGCCAAATAGCCTCAGAACCTGGGTGAACTCTTCAGGGAAGACAGATTTGCTAGTAATTCCCAGAGTCCAGCTCTAATGGGGGTATCAATTTTTTTTATGGTATTTGTTCATCATTTACTGTGTGTCCAACACTGTTCTAAGCACTGGGGTAAGCAGTTAATTAGTTTGTACGGTCTATGAAAACGAGGTAAAAGTCTTAGTGAGGTTCGAAGCACTTTTTTTATACCTAATGTGCTGTGAAGATCATGTCCACTGTACCATGCTGTGTTCTGAAACCACACCCTGATTCCAGGAACATCTTTAGTAGCCAATTCTGATTATGCTCTCGGCAGCAATCGAGTTGCCTCAGTAGAAGCCGCAATCCGACCTTTTTGCCTGTCCTCTTTAAGGTGGTGTTGATGGGAGTGATTTCCTCAATAACTGGGGCAAGTGCCATGCCTCTGTATAACGAAAGGCTTTCTATGCTTCAAAAGGCCTCATCTTCTAAATAAAAGATGTGTTGAGGCGATGGTTGAAATGTTTTTGACATGTCTTCAAGATTCCTCCCTTGCTTTGAAGGGGGAGGATTCCTCAACTCCATTCCTGTCCCAAATTCACCCCTGGGGTGCCCCCCACCTCCTCCTTTTCTATTTCTCTTCTTTTAACTTATGTTCTTTTTATCACAGCTGCTATGGTTACTGGTCTCCCCCAGGGAGTTCTCTATTGCCACCTCTTTCCACAACTTGTGACCTCGGCCTTCTGGGGCCACGAAATTAGGGAGCTGGAGCCATATTGCAGAGGGATGGAAGGAGGGCAGGGAGATGCAGAGCGAAAGAGGAAACTGCCAATTAGGATTTTCTCACCTCAATCCCCTCCAACATGTCCTTCTCTGTTACAGCTCTGCAGCCCCAGAAGGCAGAGACACAAGTAGTAAAGGGATATGGGCATTGTTGCAGCAGCAGCAGTGAGATGGCCAATATAACTCAGCAATACTAACAGCTGTTAAAAAACAAAAAACTGGAAACATGATGGGGAATGGAGAGGTAGTATTGCAGCAGGAAAGATAGTGTCAGCTGGGAGCTGGGCGATGGAGTCCAGAGGGAAAAAAAAACAGGATTACCTTCTTGGGGAATTTGCAAAAGCAGAAACCAGAGCGGCAGTCACTGAGCGGAAGTGATTTCCACCAGGTTGACCTGGAACAAACGGCCCTTGAAAGCATGCCTACATCTAAAGTTTAAAGACACTCCCAGTTCAAATAACCTACATGAACACTAATTTGTGATTCATGGCTCCTAACCTCCTGGGACCACAGATACCAGTATAGATTAGGAATATAGCGCTGTGTGAACAACTGGCTTCAAAGGTGTGCAACGTAACCAGGACTCCGACAGATCCGTGGCTCTCGGGGTACTTTAATTAATGTATTTGTTATCCTAAATGATCTGCTTTAGAAGCTCATCCAAAATGAATGCAAATCAAATGATTCCATTTTAAAATCAGATTGTTACATAAAATGTAAAAACTATTTTGAGAATTATATAAATGCAACCTATTCGAAGAACAGATTCTAAGGGCCAGGCTGCCCAAGAATCAAGGTCAGAGAAGAGACATGCATTAAACCAGTGCTGGGGCAGAGATCCTGCCAATATCCACTCTTTTTCTTACCACATTCACTCACATGCATCAGCAGACACATCAGGATTTGAATAGCTCCTCTAGCCTAGTTCTGAAATTGAAAATTGCATCATGTGGAGACAAACCATATTCATGCTACATTTAATATAATACAGACAGGGGTTTCTATGGAGTTGCTTGAAATTTGGCTGTCTGCTTACTAATAACAGAAGCAGGGCTAAATCCCAAAGTACTGAATTAAAACTTGATACTTTGATTCTTAAGGTTGCGTTAACGTGAGTGGATTTTTCAAAGCCAAGTGCGTTTGTGAGTAACGTTCATTGCCTTTTTGGCACTGTAGTCTAAAAAGAGATCATCTTTCATTTAAGATTATAGATAAAAACCTCTACACATCACAGCCAGCATAAACAGACTGAAAAGGTAGAGAGACTGGCAGACATATTAACGTGTTTTAGGAAGGACTTCCTTGCCAATCTTAAATAAGTGGCTGGATATTAATATTTTAGAATACAAATGAGACAGAAAGCACACTGCTTCATGTTCCCTTTTTTTTGCTCAGCAGACTTCCTGATTGTTCCGTCCATTTGATTTTCCCCTGGGAAAAAATGCTGAGTTCACATTTTTCCCCTGTAAAGTACAGAGTTTAGCAAAATCAACAAAAATAAAAAAGCCCGCTTGGGATATCTGCCAGCTTGCATTTTTGTCTCTGAAATTTGGTTTCAAATTGTGCTAATGTCTAGGATTCGCTCCAGAGTAATGAGATTGGATTAACTGTTCCTGTTTAACTAGAAGGGAGAAAGGAAAAGAGGTGGGAGAGGGAGGGAGAGAGAGAAAAAAAGAGGCAGGCTCCCATTCAAATCATACACCAATACCTATAATAACAATGATGGCATTTATTAAGCGCTTACTATGCATAGCAGAAGCAGCATGGCCTATTGGGTAGAGCACAGCGTGGGAGTCAGAAAGTCATAGGTTCTAATTCCAGCTCTGCCCCTTATCCGCTTTGTGACCTTGGGCAAGTCACTTCTCTGTTCCTCAGTTGCCTTATCTGTAAAATGGGGATTAAGGCTGTGAACCCTTTGTGGGATAGGGGCTGTTTCCATCCTGATGATCTTGAACCTACCTTGGTGTTTAGAACAGTGCCTAACACATAGTAAGAGCTTAACAAAACCCTAATTATATGGCATATAGGTTTCTTCTACTGTGCAAAATTCAGGTCACGAGGATGGCACAGATGGGAACATTTGAAATACCTGCCAAGCTCAGTACAAAATATGGAAAGTTTTAATTAGATAAAAGACATTCCTAAGAAAACATTAAACAGCTGTTATTTAGCATGCGTTCTCTTTAAATAGATTTTATAAGAGTTTTGCCATATCTTGATAATGTCTTTCTCAACAGTCCTGAGACAGAGGCTAGCATTCATAGTCTCGTTTTACAAATAGAAAAAGATGGGGAGCGAAGCATAATTTGCTCATTGGCAAATAAAATCCCAAAGCAGGGTTGTGAATATATAGCCCAAATCCTTACCCTAACAATACATAGAATAGCCTATATATGAACACACATATTTACACACACACACACACACACACACACACACACACACACACACACAAACACTTCATGCTTCAAGTTGATGTTATACCTGTGAGGTATTACCTGTGTATTAGGGTGTGTTGGAAAGGACCAGCAGTGGCTGCCCTTTTAATTCAGCACTTAGAACAGTACTTGGCACATAGTAAGCACTTAGCAAATACCATCATCATCACACACACTATAGGATTGAAGAGACTCTTCCTTTACCACACTGTCACTTTAATTTGTTTTATTTACTTGGTACAACTTGTCACTAATTTAAAAATGTCTGTGTCTTAATATTACTATCTCCCTGAAACCTCTGTTTCAAAACTATCCCGCCCCTGTCAGATTGACCTATATGTTTCCAACCAACAGTCGACCACTTTTACCACACTTTTGAGCCTCTACTTCCCTAGTACTTTAAAGCATTTATTCTACCATTCATGCTTGACTATTTCAAATGTCCACCATCCAGGGAGTTCTCCCATGCAATGAGCATTATCTCATCCTCATGAGCTGTTTATTTCAGGACCTCATAATTGATTATGGTGTCTTTTCTTTTATGGTATTTATTCAGCACTTACTAAGCACCAAGAACTGTACTAAGCACTGAGGTAGATACAAGTTAATAGGTTGAACATAGTCCCTGTCTCACATGGGGCTCACACTCTTAATCTCCACTTTAAAGAGAGGTAACTGAGGTACAGAGAAGTTAAATGATTTACCCAAGGTCACACAGCAGAAAAGTGGCAGAGCTGAGATGAGAATACAGGCATTTCTGGCTCCCAGGCCCACTCTCTATCGACAAGTCAATACTGCTTCTCTATTTGTCATCGAGGAGGGCCACTGGTGAATTTGACCATGAAGCTGGATATTTCCTCATTATTATAGTTATTAGGAGAATATTTATGTGCTAAGCACCGTGCCAAATGATGGGGATAGATACATAATCAGATCAGGCACAGCCCTTGTCCCACCCAGGGTTTGCAATTGAAGAGGTAAGGAGAGTAAATATTTTGTCTCTATTTCACAGTGAGGAAATTGAAGCATAGAGTGGTGCAATTGTGATTAGAAACTGGGCCCTTAGACCCATGCTCTGACTCACAGACATATTAGAGTAGCATATACAACTGCAATCAAGTAATGCCATTAATTGAATGCTTACTGTGTGTAGAGCACTGTTCTAAGCACTGGGAGTACAAAGCTATTTTAAAAACTTTAATTTTGGTTTGAAACCTAATTCTCAAAGTGATCAAGGACTTAATGGCCCATTTGAGCTTGATCTTCTATTTCTTTAAGTATCTCTTTATGTTGAAGTGTACTGCCCGTGGCAGAATTGGGTGATAGTACCTAGATCTCTGTTGCCTATGAAAATATTTGCTTGTGAGGAGGGTTTCTGTGGTGTAAACTGATCACCATAGTCTTCTTCAGGAATAATAATAATACGTTGCAATCCTTGTTAAATGTTTGCTATTATGCCAAATACCACTAAGCACTGGAGAAAATACATTATGCAGATCGGACACAGACCCTTGTTCCATATGGTGCTCACAATATAAGTTGGAGGGAGAACAGGTACTAAATACCCATTTTATACAGATGAGGACACTGAGGCATAGATAATTTGTCTTGCCCAAGGTCCCACATTAGACAAGTTGTAGAGCTGAGATTAGAATCCAGGTGCTCTGACGCCCAGGCCCTCATTTTTTCCATTAGGCATCCTGATTCTCAACTCCTTTATAATCCCCTGGATATTTTCTGGGGACTATGACTCCAAAGAATAATTGGAAATGTTCCTTGTAGTTTGGAAGTGTATTTCAACAGCAATTTCCAGGTCCCTTTTGGTAACCTCAAAAAACCAGCATAGAACAGGTTGAACAAGATTGGATTTACTGCTAATGAGAAGAGAGTTGTCCAAGGAAGATTCAACTCACATTCCATGTTTGATACCATTATGGAGGAGTTGTTCTGGGATGGAGGAGAAATTCCCAAAACAGCCAATTTGCTATAAGCACAGGGAGCATCATCACAACTTCTGGATCAAGATTGTAAACAGGATTTGACCTCATTTTATACCTTAAACAACAACAACAAAAAATCTACAATTACTCTGAAGATTTTTTTTCTTATTCAAGGCTTAGTGTCACATTGCATCACAGTCTCTAATGCTTTCCTAAATGACATGTCTTCTTGATTTGGTTTTCAACTAATTTGTCACTCCTGACATCACTGGGCAGCATACGGTCTAAGCAGCAGAATACAGTGACAGCACTCAGTTCTAGGTTCCTCCTTGAGACACTTGGTTGTCTTTAACATTTGCCAGGCTTACTCTGATACCTAACCTCGGGTGGCTTCAGTCTGATATTCAGCCCATTGCATTTTGCTGATCCTGAAATAATTCATGTTTATGTACACATTTTCCTGGATATACTTCGATTTAAAGGACTGATTCAAGTACTTTCAATGATGCTTTTAGTCTGCTGGGTTGGAATATACCTAGAAGATCAGAACTGTATTTTGACAGTTTCCTTATTGCCTCAAACACAGATAAAGGGTATGGATCAAACAATACTGGAAAATAGAGCATAGCTTTGTTATGTGGCCAGGGAATGGGTCTGTTTATTGTTATACTGTACTCTCCCAAGAGCTTAGTACCATGCTCTGCACACAATAAACGCTCAATAAACATGATTGAATGAATGAACTGAATGAAATACCGCTAAAGGTAAATGTCTTCAGACTTTGGGTTTGAAAATGATGTAACTGGTGTTGAATCTTTTTCTTTTTTTTGATCAGTGTATGCACAATAGCTAAGACCTGTATCTGGACCACAATCCATTTCACACTGTGTACATTTCACCTTGCTGCACTGATGCATTTCCTAACCACAAGTACCCCATGCTATGTTCCCCTATCCCTGTTGATGTCATAATCACATTCACTCTCTCTCTCTCTCTCTCTCTCTCTCTCTCTCTCTTCCAAGACTATTGCTTTCCAGAGGAATGGAAAGGAACCTACTTCTGAAGATTCTGAAACCTACTGGAACAGAAGTATCACTTCATTCATTCATTCATTCAATCGTATTTATTGAGCACTTACTGTGTGCAGAGCACTGTACTAAGCACTTGGGAAGTACAAGTCTGCAACATATTGAGATGGTCCCTACCCAACAATGGGCTCACAGTCTAGAAGGGGGAGACAGGAAACAAAACAAAACATGTAGACTGGTGTAAAAACCATCAGAATAAATAGAATTACAGCTTTATGCACATCATTAGTAAAACAGAGTAGTAAATATATACAAGTAAAATAAATAGAATAATAAATATGTACAAATATATACAAGTGCTGTGGGGATGGGAAGGAGGTAGGACTGGGGGGCAATGGGGAAGGGAGGAGGAGAGGAAAAAGGAGGCTCAGTCTGGGAAGGCCTCATTCATTTATTCATTCAACCGTATTTATTGAGCATTTACTGCGTGCAGAGCACTGTACTAAGTGCTTGGGAAGTACAAGTCGGCAACATATAGAGACAGTCCCTATCCTACAATGGGCTCACAGTCTAGAAGGGGGAGACACCACAAAACAAAACATGTAGACAGGTGCCTCCTGGAGGAGGTGAGCTCTCAGTAGGGCTTTGAAGGGAGGAAGAGTGGAGGAAGGACATTCCAGGTCAGGGGAAGGATGTGGGACAGCGGGACAGGTGAGAAAACGAGGCACAGTGAGGAGGTTAGCAGTGAGGAGGTTAATGATAATAATTGCAGTATTGCAATCGTATTTGAGTGCTTACTGGGTGTAGAACATTGTACTAAGTGCTTGGAAGAGTACAATATAATAGAGTTGGCAAACACATTCCCTGCCCACAGGGTAAATACTATGTGCCAAGCACTGTTCTAAGCACTGGGGTAGATGCAATATAAACAGATAAGACACAATCCGTGTTCTACATAAGGTTCACAGTCTAAGAAGGGAGAACAGGTATTCAATCCCTGTTTAAAAGATGAGGAAACTGAGATGCAGAGAAATGCAGCAACTTGCCCGGTGTCACATAGCTGGGAAGCAGTGAAGCTGGGAAAAAGACCCAGATCTCCTGACTCCCAAATCTATGCTCTCTTATGAATGGGAAATTTCCAGTAAGCTGTTACTTGCCTAGACAGCTGGCCCAACCTGCTGCCCTGAGCTTGGTTCTAGGGGCTCCATAGCCATGCTCCATAGGCAAGATGTAGACAAACTCATGCCCAGGGCTCTATGCCCCCATGAAAACTACATCCACGACCCCCACTGTGGAAGTGGCTCATTTAGGTAAAGACTGAGAAATCAGATGCCTGAGCCTCAGGCCATTGCTGCTGGAGGAAGAAAAGTTCCAGAACAGCAGTTTTTCAAATTGCTGGGACATATGCCTTTTATACGCATTAAGACACTTTTCCAGGTGTAAAATTGTGTCTGTTTCTCTAAAGTGGGTCAACATTTTCCCTTCTCACCAAGTTCCCATTCGTGTGTGACTAATAAGAGGGGTGTGATTAGGAAATCTAGTTCTCTAATTTCTCCTTCTTTTTGCAAGCTATTACATGCAGCATTCAATTTCTAAAATACATGTCTTTTAGAGACATGAAGCATTATGTTCACTCTATCTTAAAGCTAGGCTCTCTAGTGAGGCCATAAGTCTCGGTAGAAAACCAGCCAGTGATGCCTTGTGCTTCATTCCCCAGACAATGGGGATAAGTCTTATCCTTGTGGCTGCCAATTTTATTTTCCATTGCCATATGCCTTCCTTTCTATCTAAAAATAAAAATGAAGGCAGGAAGTTACCTAAAGTACATTTACGTAAGCAGATATCCATCTTGTATTAAATATATCAACATTTTTGCAAAGCTCTATTCATAACCTACACAATCACATGCACAAGTGGCCTTTTAAATTAGAAAATCGTAAGAACATCTCCTGCAGCCTCAACCGTCAGCTTTGCATAACTCCCAATCAGCATCACGATGGGAAGCTGTACAGGACTAATGCCTGGAGCCTAGAAGATGGCATTTTACAATGAATACTAAAAAGAGAATAGGAAGCATTTTCTTCCTCTTATTAATTTTACTTAACCAATTAGTGCCTTCATTCCCAAAGTGTACCCCAAATTCTCATCATCTAAACCCTGAAGATATATACTGTCAGGAAAAATTAATGGGACTAAGCAGCATCGATAGGGGGGAAAAATGAGTAAAACTGAAAAGGAAAGAAAGCAAATTGGGATCTTGAGAATCCTAATGAGGATAAGGAGAAACAGGGTGTGGGAGTTGAGAGAAGAGAAAAACACTTTGAAAGAAAATGTATTCCTACCACCGGTAGTCTTTTTTATCTTCTAATCCTTATCTACTTCCATGTACCATAAAAGCTGTTTGTTGCGGGGGTTTCATTTTTGGTATTAAGGAAAAGAAATCCTGCCTGAAAAGAATCAGACCTCACTTACAAAAAGGGATTCTAGGTATCACTGAAGTGGCTGATTATGGATCACTAGTTGCATTTTTGCAATGCAAATTAGAGAACAACATGGTGTCCTCAACTGGAGGTTAACCTTAATACTCTGCTGATTGCTTGTTAAGAGGGCGTTTAATTTGGTTTCAAAAACGTTTGACTAGAAGAAGCACTTAAATGAATAGAGCTTTTCACAAGGAACACCAAAGGGGGCAAAGCTTGTCCTGAATATGCAGATGAGTGGATGCAATTGGAGGTCATTGAAGTTGGAGAGGAAGCCCATGGCATATATACTCATTGATAAGGCAATTGTTTGACATCAGTAGTAACATGTGGTGATGATCCATAAAAGGCAGGGCGAAAAAAAAACGAACTGGAACAAAACTAAGCACTTTTCTTCCCAGATATGTGATAGTTTTCTATTCATAAAAAAACCCAAGCAACTGCTTGGATTATAAGGCTAAATCAGAGTAAAGAATAAAAACTTGATGGTTAAGGTCAACAGTAATAATAATAATAATAATAATAATAATAATTGGCATTTGTTAAGTGCTTACTATGTGCAAAGCACTGTTCTAAGCGCTGGGGAGGATATAGGGTGATCAGGTTGTCCCACGTGGGGCTCACAGTCTTAATCCCCATTTTACAGATGAGGTAACTGAGGCCCAGAGAAGTTAAGTGACTTGCCCAAGATCACACAGCTGACATGCGGAGGAGTCGGGATTCGAACCCATGACCTCTGACTCCAAAGCCCGTGCTCTTTCCACTGAGCCACGTTGCTTCAGGGCAGTCTTGAGAGAGGAAAAGCTAGGGGTGAGACACTTTTGGTGCTTTGTGTTGGGAGAGGAAGGAGGGAGGAATGAGAAGGAGAGCAAAGGTATAACCAACCCAGAAGGGAACAAGCTTGGGGGAGGGGCATGGCTGCATGTGCTTTATACCTACACATTGCTTTGCCCCAGCCATAATAATAATTGCGGTATTTTTTATGCGCTTACTGTGTGCCAAACACTGACCTTCCGACTCCCGGGACCAAGCTCTAGCCACACTGCGCCATGCCATCTCAGCCAATCCATCAGCCCCAGCCATCTCAACCAATAGAGAAGCATGCTGGAGACCAGGAATTAGACTCTTATTCAGGGGGATAATGGAAATCCCAGCAGTGACCTGAGAATAGCCAAACAACATTAGAGAAAAATGGCTCTTTCTCCTAGGCGGAAACTTATTTCATTTATAAGAATTGTAGGTCAACACGATCTTAAAATGGGTAATTCAACAGGAACCAGTAGGGAATATGAAGCTTCTTTCCTCTCTGACACAAATGTAACATGACAGGTGATATCGTTAGTCACCTATCTTGAAGGAGATCCATCAGATTTTGTTTTGAAGGCCTCAACAACTTTATGAATCTGTGCAGTTAGAAAGCAATTGAAGTGTTGGCACCTTGAGTTGGGGTCTTGAATTTGAAATGGATACATCAGAATTAAATGTTAAATATGTGAAAAGACAGTGAAAAATAAAGGGAAACCATCCAATAGATGAGGGTGCTAGGAAGCTTCAATTAGGACCTGGAAAGAGAAGATGATGAGATACAAAGAGCCAGGAGGAGAAATTGGAGCTACTCTGGGTAAATGCCCAAATACCTAGTGATTATCAGATGTGAGTACATTCTTAAGATTCAGTGACAAGAGACTAATCCCTGCAGTTTTAGACTTTAAAATGTTTGTTTTATGGTACTTATTAAGCACTAACTATGTGTCAAACTCTTCTAAGTGCTGGGGTAGGTACAAATCAATTAGGACAGAGTTCCTGTCTGGCACGGGGCTCAAAGTGTTAAATAGAGTCCCCACTTTAGAGTTGGGAAAACTGAGGAACAGAAAAGTTAAGCGACTTGTCCAAGGTCACATTGCAAGCAACTGGCAGAGCAATTGGCAGAGCTGGGATTAAAATCCTGTTCCTTTGACTCCCAGGATCCAGGCTCGTGCTCTTTCCACCAAACCATTTTGCTTATGTTGAATGTAAGTTCTTTGTGGACAGGTATCATGTTTGCAAACTCTATTATATTGTGCTTTCCCAAGTCCTTACTGCAATGCTCTTCATAGGGTAAAGGATCAATAACTACGATTGTTGACTGATTGATTGATATGAGTTACCATGACTGGCCCTTCCAATACCACTTTCAAATTTTTCACCCTTTCAGTTTTGCATCACAGTTTTCCTATTGTACAGCACTAGCCTCCGTTATGTCCCAAATTCCACAAGAACAGGTGATAGAGGTGGGAGTTCTAGGGTATTGGGGAGCTGTGGGCAAAAAATGAAACAATTTAAAAACCATGAATGAGGGAGAGAAATGAGTAGAATGTTTAAAGAGATTGTGGGGGTAAAATAGGAGAGACCGCAATTCCCTGGTACCCTGCCAGAGTCTCCACGGAGGCTTGGCACATCCATTTTATTTCTGATGAAGTTCAAGTCAGATTGCATTCAATATCTCTGAAACGATATAAATATGAGAAGGAGGCTCTACTGTTCATCATGGGTTCAAATCCCGGCTCTGCCAATTGTCAGCTGTGTGAATTTGGGCAAGTCACTTAACTTCTCTGGGCCTCAGTTACCTCATCTGTAAAATGGGGATTAAGACTGTGAGCCCCACGTGGGACAACCTGATCACCTTGTAACCTCCCCAGCACTTAGAACAGTGCTTTGCACATAGTAAGCATTTAATAAATGCCAACATTATTATTTATTATTATTATCTCTGAGAACACAATTCCAAGTAATTTTGGTGAAAATAGAGTATGGTTTGGTTGACCAATTTTATGGATAGAGTACAGGCTTCAGAGTCAGGGACTGTTGTCCAACCCAATTTGCATGTATCCACTCCAGCACTTAGTACAGTGCCTGGCAGAAAGTAAGCACTCAAATGCCACAATTATTATTATTATCATTATTGACCATCTGGTTTTTCTGCTGGACTGTCTCCTGCCCTGTATAGATAAGTAACCTGGATGTCTTTATATATGGTATTTTGATTTTCAGTGTTGAGCAGCCCCTTCACACCACATCCTGCCACTGAGTTCCAAGGTTTGAATGTGGCATTCAAGTTCACATAGATCTGGGAGAGAGGGAGGGTTTCAGAGTGCCTCAAAAATGGCACCCATCATGTTACACCCCTTCTTAGCACAATGGCTATGTTGTCACACATATCTTCATGCTTGTTACTCCCAAATGCTGTCACTGATCACACTAACATCTAAACCTGTGTCAAGTGCCATTCTCCACAGATAACAATTTCCCTGGACAAAATTGGTCATGACTTAACAGTATTCTGACTCGATACAATTTTCAGAAAATTATCGTTGAACAAGTCCAAAGACTGCCTGAATATGGTTGAATATTATAATGTTACAGAATGATGTAGCTTCCAGGAGACAAGATTTCAAAGTTCTTCAATTATTAGGATCAGGTGTGAGTGACAACTATATTTTCAGGTAATAGTTAATACTGTAGCACCTGATTTTGATTGCACTGTATGTAACCTGGAACCAGGAAAGGTCTACTTCCACTCAAACGATACAACATAAAATCATAAATGATAATAATTCTCCTAGTCCTCAATACAGTTAAAGAAAATGCTACAATTGGCTGACAGTATGATTTAAGCAGCACTGGGCATAGTGCTTAAGGCTCGGGAGTCAGAAAAACCTGGGGTTCTATTTCTTTATCCACCACTTTTCTGCTGGGTCACCATAGATAAGTCACTTCACTTCTCTGTGCCTCAGCTACCTCATCTGTAAAATGGCAATGGGACCGGGACTGTGTCCAACTTGATCTGCTTATATCCATCCCAGGGCTTAATAATAATGATGGCATTTGTTAAGCTCTTACTATGTGCAAAACACTGTTCTAAGCCCTGGGGGGGATACAAGGTGATCAGGTTGTCCCACGTGAGGCTCACAATCTTAATCCCCATTTTACAGATGAGGGAACTGAGGTTCAGAGAAGTTAAGTGACTTGCCCAAAGTCACACAGCAGACATGTGGTGGAGTCGGGATTAGAACCCATGATCTCTGACTCCCAAACCCGTGCTCTTTCCACTGAGCCATGCTGCTTCTCTACTTAGTAGCATACCATTAAGCGCTTAACAAATACCATAATTAAAAATTACTTTAAACGACATCTTGAAATGTGGCTGCTTCCACTAATAGAGGTGTTTTGCCTGCTAAAAGAGGAAAACAAAATAAAGGCTTTTCATCTTTTTGTCAGCATCATGGAAGGCCCCACATCCTGGGAAATAAGGAGCCACAATGAAAAGCCACAGTGTAAAGACACCATGAAAGATGATCAATAATCTAATGATTTCCTCATTGTAGTTTAAGTGGGGTCAAAATTAAAGTCAACATTTCCTGTAAATTTCAATTACTTTTGTTTTTCTTACTCAGTTTGGACTCTACAAAGAACTGAGAGGAATTCCTTAGTTTCAAGTTGAGAGAAGAAAGCCTTAAATTTCTTCCTTGAACAATAAATATTAAGACAAAATCAATGTTTAACTAGACCCAAAACAGCAAAGTAAACATGAAATCCTCGATATAAGGTTTTCCAGGAGCACTGCGTGTACCTCCTTCCCTCAAAATCCATCCTCACTGCAGCTGGGAAATGCAATCAAAATCACTTGTAGCTAACCTGAAAGGAGCTCTTTCATTTCATTTAGAAGGGCTATTTAGAAGACCATAATGCACCACCATGTTGATATTTGGGGGGAAATGAAGGCTGACTGTCATAATAGCCTCAAAATGTTTATGGAGATGAATAAGTGAGGTGACTGCCAATGGTTTGGTTAGGTTATAGCTTACTTGCCCTGGGAGGAAATTGAATGGTTTTAGCTGGGGGTTGGCACAGATTAGAAATAGCCACACAATAGTCAAAGGTGACTACAGAGGTTGGGGTTGACTAGCCAAGAGACTTTTGACTCATCCATATCCTGGCAGGACAAGGCACACTTCTAGGTGTAAATCAGTGAAAGAAATACCCATTGCCTCCCTCCCAGGAGATTAAAAAACATTTAAAATGTTTCAGTTGATGATTTCAAGCTAAGGGACTGCGAAAAGTATGGTTGTGTCTTTTAGTTAAAGCTATTCTATCAGAAATGTTCTGGGGAGGGAGGTTGAATCAAGCTCGTGGTATCACTAGATATTTTCTACAGATTCAGAACTTAGTCCCAGATGCTTTGTTTTAATGTACTGGAGATTTGAAAAAGGGAAAAGTCAACCAAATCCATCACTATACTATCCTAGATGTAAATTCTATAGATGCATCAGCTATTAAATACAGATGAGCAAAATTCTTAGCTCGAGTTATGAGCAAGGGTACTCACAAATCAGAAGGCTGATAGAGCCTCTTCCAGCTGGCAGGAAGTGAAAGAGGTGAATTTCCCTTCTCCTGAATTTAAAGACTCTTGCCTCACTTTCTGATTGGCTCTCATTCCTAGTTGCTCCAGTGAAATTTAGGCTCTAAACAGGAACAGGGGCCACAAAAGTACATTTCTAACTTTTTTCAGTTCCTTACTCTCAGCTGGACCATAATCACATTGTGGGCAGGGAACATGTCTACCAACTTTGTTACATTATACTCCCCCAAGCTTTTAGAAGAGTGGTCTGCACACAATCAGTACTCAATAGATATGATTGATTGAGTGATTTCAGTGGGAACCAGATCATTATTCTAATCAGGCTCTGACAAAAGACAGGAGTGGTTTGCTTGTTTTTTCCCTTTGGAAGATATTCTGTGCATGGAGTAGATTTAACTCTAAGCATCAGGCTAACTTTCAGCAGGAGTTGTTTCCACTTCAGACAAATTGCTACAGGAAAGTCCCACAGAAGTAGTCAATTTTGTTATTAGCTTGTAAACAACTTCAAATTGTTTGGACAACTTCAGGCAAGTGTGGAAAACAATTTAGACCTGATGTCAGTTTTGTTCCTGGTGTACCCAGCCAATCTCTCTTCAAGTCTCTACTCCAATCACATGTAGGTACAACACTGCACTCCTATAGGGCAAATATAGTCTAATAATAATAATAATAATGATAACAGTAGTATTTGATAAGTGTTTATTATATGTAAAGCACTATATTAAGCATTAGGGTAAATACAAGTTTATTAGATTTGCCTCAGTCCCTTTCCCACATGGAGCTTACAGTTCAAGAGGGAGGAGGAACAGGTACTGAATTCCCATTTTACAGATGAGGCAACTGAGGCACAGAGAAGTTAAGTGACTTGCCCAAGGTCACACAGCAGACAAGTGGCTGAGCCAGCATTGGAACCCACATCCTCTGATGCCCAAACCCATGCTCCTCTCACTGTCAGCCTCATTGCAAAGAATTTATCTGTGATGCCCCCCAATTTTAATAATGAAAATCCACATTGGAATTGCAGTGAAGCTAGTGACATTTTGTATTCCTAGTTAGAGCTTACTCTGAGAGGGTGAATTAGAAGGATCAATCCTTCTTTTGCATTCTTCTCTGTTTCCAAACCCTTTTGTATGCATTCATTCCTTTGGCCTCATCTATGTTGATTGGTGCCAGAGTAACAAAATAAAATCCACCGTAGTTTTTATTTCGTCTCCATATAAAGCAAGCCCACAAACTGTCATTAAAGTCAGCCAATTGTATTATAGGAAGTGTTTAACTCAGGTAAACCCAAAAAGCAGGAAATTTTAGGATGAGGTGAAACAAGCCTACACTAGGTTTATTCTGTCACGAAGGATCTAAAGGGTAGAGTTCAACTCCACTAGCTGCTAGATTCCTCAGATCTACACATACTCTCACCGCTGCCTTGTGAGCAAATGCAGGATGTCATAGGTAGAAAGTGAAGGGTCTTAGGAATTACAAGGGACTAGAAGACATGGGTGGCATCATCATTGGGAGAGTGAAAAAATAGGATGTAGGAACAAAGACAAAGGATCATATGTTTTGGCTGGGGGCATAGAGATGCTGCTGAGATGTGGTATAATAGTGAGTGAGTGGAGGAGTATCTCAAAAAGAGATAACAATAATAATAATAATTATTATTATTATTGTGGGATTTAGGAACACTAAATAAATGCCACTGATTTGCTCTGTGATTAATTTGCTTAAATCTCCTAGCAAAGGATTCCCCCACAAACTTTCCCCACAAATGCACATCAACATAGCAACCTTTAACTATTTGATGTTCACCCCAGTCTCAACCTCATAGCCCTTCTGTACACATCTGTAATTTATTTGATTGTCTCTCTCTCTCCCCTTCTAGACACTAAGTTTATTATGGGCAGGGAGCAAGACTGCTAATCCTATTTTATTGCACTCTCCATAGCACTTAGTACAGTGCCTTACGTATACTAAGTGTTCAATAAATACCATTGATTGACTGATTATCAAATACTTCTATCTGTCATGCATTGTACTAAGTGCTTGTGTAGATCCAAGATAATCAGGATGAACACAGTACACAAGAGTGTACTGAGAAGCAGGATGGCTCAATGGAAAGAGCTCAGGCTTGGGAGTCAGAGGTTGTGGGTTCTAATCCTGGCTCTGCCACTTGTCAGCTGTGTGACTTTGGGTGAGTCACTTCACTTCTTTGTACCTCAGTTCCCTCATCTGTAAAATGGGGATTAAGACTGTGAGCTCCACATGGGACAACCTGATCACCTTGTATCCCCCCCCACCCAGCGCTTAGAACTGTACTTTGCACATAGTAAGAGCTTAACAAATACAATTATTATTATTATTCTAATCGCAGCTTTTGCCACTTGTCAGCTGTGTGACTTTGGGCAAGTAACTTAATTTCTCTGGGCCTCAGTTCCCTCATCTGTAAAATGGGGATTAAGACTGGGAGCCCTCCGTGGGACAACCTATCACCTTGCAACCTCCCCAGCACTTAGAACAGTGCTTTGCACATAGTAAGCTCTTAATAAGTGCCATTATTATTATTATTATTATTATTAATAATAACAAATACCATTATTATTATTATTCTAATCCCGGCTTTTGCCACTTGTCAGCTGTGTGACTTTGAACAAGTAACTTAATTTCACTGTGCCTCAGTTCCCTCATCTGTAAAATAGAGATGAAGACTGTGAACCCCGTGTGGGACAACCTGATTACCTCGTATCTACCGGAGCACTTAGAACAGTGCTTGGCACATAGTAAGCACTTAACAAATACTATTATTATTATTATTATTAGCGGAAAGGGTCAGAAAGAGGTAACAGACTTCAAGCCCCTGAAGGGACATGGTCTGTGTCTAATTTTCACCAGCATACTTTTTTTCCTCAGCACTTAGTACATTTCTCAGCACATATTAAGCACTTAACAAATACCATTATTATTATTATTATTATTATTATTATTATTATTATTAATAGTGGAAAGGGTCAGAAAAGAGGTAACAGACTTCAAGGCCCTGAAGGGACAGGGTCCATGTCTAATTTCCACCAGCATACTTTTTTCCTCTGCATTTAGTACATTTCTCAGCACATAGTAAGCACTTAGTAAATACAATTATTACTACTACTACTTCTAATGCAATGTTTCAGTCTATCCCTCACTTGCCAAATCCTATTTGCAGTAATGGGGTTGGATGAAGCTAGCTCCTCAAAAAAATAAGTAAAATTTGTTGAAAGGTTAGGAGTCAGCCTTGAAAATGCAAACAGCCCTGAATGGGGCAAATGAAGCAGTGTAGCAAGGAATTATTCCACTCAAGGTCCTTGAGGGTAGTAATGTGCTGGCTTCTCCCAGGTGTCTACTACAATACTCTCAGTGTTGTCTCCCAAGTGTCTGAGTAGGTCTTCAAGAAATCAGAATGACTGACTATTTGCAAGGGGGTGGGGTTTTCCATTAGTTTTTTCAGCCACACACTTGCATGGATAAGATCTCACACTCTTCAGGATCAACTTATAAATGAGGACCCGTTGCATAGTATCAAGAATATTCTCCCTCAAAGATGATTTTTTTTTTAAAAAAAACAAGCAATGGGTAAAGTAATTAAAATAGGGCTTATTTAAATCCTCATATAGGGTAGGTTTGAAATGGGGGCATATATAGCAGCCTTTCTTACAATTTTGAATTTCACAGTTTAGTATTTACATACCAATAAACCTACTTTCCCCCAATCTAATGGTTTAACAATTTCCTCCAACGAGCAGTTTCTGACAGAAGCAGGAAATTCATTTTTAGTGAGTGAAATTTCAGAAGCTAGCTCTAAGCGAGATAAATTATTCAATATTCTAACCAAAATTAAAGAATGAAATCAATTTTTTATTTAAAAATCACATGATAAATCTAACATGGTGAATATGGCCAAGGGATGGTCACCCTTTCAACCAATTGTACATAAATTGCTAAAGCTAAGTATCTAAAAGGAATTTACCAAGGAGAGAGAAAAGTCAGATGTCTCCTAAATACACCCTTAAAATGACACCTTGAATATTTTACCACACATGCAAGTTGTCCAATTTTGCTAAATAGTCATTAATAAAAATCTATATAATTTAGTCAATAGACATACAGTTTGTAAGATCACTTTATAACTGCTTGATCTGCCTCTTATAAAGCTCCTGCACTGAATCAACCTTCAAAAGGAGAGTGAATTTGTAAACATCTGAAGGACAAAATAATTAAAATGCAGCTTTTAGTTTGCATATTTGAAGATCAAGATCTACAGCAACCAAAAGGATAATCCAGCATTTCTGAAACATGTGCTTTTATTCTCAAGTGACACAACAAACCAAAGGAGAATACCTCCACTCCTCTAACTGGTACAGTGTAATGCAGTTAATACTCAAATTATTTCAGATGAGTTAGTGAAATGTATACACAAAAGTAAATTGAATGATTAGTTTCAGCCAAAAGAGGTGTCATAAATAACTAAGATAGGTGCATTTCCTCAACACAATTTCAAAGTTGTTTCTAATTACCTAGAGTATGTTTTAATCAGATTAGAGAAAAGTGATAATTGCATTTCATATGTCTTTGAACACATACATATAGATGTTATCAAATAGGTTTGCTCAGCTGGAAATTCATATGGGTGTTTGATGTTTTTGGTGTTTGCCAAGGGAATGTAAACAAAGACCTTATACGTTAATTATGTCTACACTATTACCTCCTCACCCCGCCTACACTCAGACTTGGTTAACACAAATACAGTCATTTTCCAATTTATGTCTGTGTCCCCTTTCTTTTCCTCTCTTCAGATAATTATCTGTCAATCCTCTCAGCTCCTCCCAATATTCTCCTTTCCCAACTCTTGTCAGATCCTTTCTGTCTATTATTCTTCCCTATCTCTATACCAGATTGCTCCTCTGCTTCTCACAGATCTCCTTTTCCTCAACAGGGTGCTCCTCTTCATTCTTTATCAGTCTTCCTCATCTCTCTCTCTCTCCATCTCTTTGCTGTCCTCTCAGTTCTTCCCACCCCACTCATACGTGTGAAGTGAAAGGCTCTCGGCACATTTGCAGTAAAAGCCCTGGGAGAAGGGTAGTTGGAATGGCGAAGCACAGGTAAGCTTGTCATCAGACTCCATCTATATGTAGCACAATTTGTAGTGTGCAATGGAGGGATATGCCCAACCATCAGGAATAATATCTGTGCGTGGTGATAGCAATAGGCAAGAGGAAATAGGCAGGATTTGTCAATAGGCAGGAAGGATTAATTCTCTTCCCTCTTTCCTGAATCAAGCACATTCTGATTGGGCCGGGTACAGGGAAATATTGGCAATGCCTGATGGTTTCAATGCTCTGGCTCTCATTGGAGGGCAGTAGGAATTTTTTACTTGCTGCATCTGTTGCTTGGGAAATGTTTCTCAGAGTCCTATGGGGGTCAATTAGCAAGCAGGGGTCCTTTAAATTCAGTAAAGAAAAGCCTGACTTCACTCTTTTTTCCTTTACTGGTTACTATTCATCATGATGGTTTTGGTGACTGTGAGTACAGGGGCTTAGAATTTTGTATTCTTAGTGATATTATTGATTAAATGCTCACTGAGTGCAATGATCTGTACTAAGCAGCACTATGGAAAATACAATGTAGGAAAGTAATGTGTTTCTCTTTCCAAATTGCTAATACTCTAACAGGCTATGTATCTAAGAGGGTTGCTTATGTATTTATAATAGCTTGTGTGTGGTAGATCTGAATTAGCTTCATAAATCAATATGCTTTTAACTCCTGAGTATTTGGGAAATGTTTGAGAAGCCATGTGGCCTAATAGATAAAGCATGGGCCTGGAAGTTAGAGGACCTCTGGCATTTGGACCACTGTTTGATCTTGGGCAAGTCATTTAACTTCTCTGGGCCTCAGTTACCTAATCAGTAAAATGGGGATGCATGGACTATGTCCAACCTGACTAATTTGGAACTACCCCAGTAATTAGTTCAGTTTCTGATACATACTAAGCACTCAACGAATATTATTGTTTTTAAAAAAGTTCAATCCCAGGTACTTTCCTTTTGGTTTCTCTCCCACAGTGTCCCTGGTATTCCCACTCTCATTAAACGTTGCATAAATAGAAAATACAGCTTTATGGCTTGGAATCATGACTTAAGATATACAGAAACCAAAGTTGAATATATTGGTGTATTTAGAGTCCATCAAGACCTGGTGACCACCTTAGAGGATATAAAACAGGTAAATAATGTAAGCTAATTGTGACCTCTTTTCAAAAAAAACCATCATTATTTCTCAATCAAAGCCTGCAGAGTTTGTTTCACTGTCCATAACTTCATCTCTGAATAGTAAGGAGATTTACTTATTCCAATAAGCAAATGATGCATAGTTCAATCTTAATTCACAAGTATCAATAATACATAAAAAGTGCTATATTTCAAGTGTTACTAAACTCAACAGTATTTGAGTGCTTTCAGCATGCAGAACACTGAACTGTGCTCTTGGAGCACATATAAAACAAATAAAATATAGGGCTCTTACAGTCTTGTAGGACCTGAATTACTTGAATTTTCAACTCTGAGCTTCTCACACTGCTATTTCTCTGAATCTACAGTGATTGGGTTTGTAGAAATAGACTGGCATCAAGAACAATAAAAGTGGTGTGTTCTATTATGCAACTGATTTCTAAAACAGAGAAAGGGCAAGAGAGAGTGCTGTTCACTTTCCTAGGACAAAAAAAATTGTTCAGAAATGGTTCCTATATCATTTCCGATGAAATAATCTTGCAGTTAGCTTCTACAGTAGCTGTTATCTTTGTTTCCACTGCACTTAATTGACTTTCATGTTACGCTCATTTGAGGCCAAAAGTGCTGATCTGCCAGTGTATTGTTAAAGGCATATATTTCATTAAATAAGATCTTTATACCTGTCTACCATATGACCCGCATATCTTGACTCACATAGCAATGAAATACATTTATCTCCGTGAATTCATAAACACTCTCCAGAGACCAATAACAGGGCAGATGGTATAATGGACTCATCTGTTCACTTATAATTATTATTAGTGAAACACATTCAGCTTGCTTAAAGTAGGCAAAGTCCATGAACATGCTAAGGGTTTGCTGTTAAATATTGCCCCATTGTCTTGGTGGCTTTTTCAGGGTTTTTGCAATTGAATTGGATTTGGCTTTAAGGAATTGCACTCTATGGAATTCAGGGTCAGTAAAAGGGGCCAGCTAACAGCAGAGATTGTGAGGCTAGCTTTGCTATAAACCAACGTTGCATACACTGCTACATTGATTTTAGCTTCTTATAATCTCCTCTTAAAGATACCTCAGTTCTGACCAAAAATAAAGCACTGTTGGACTTGTAATCAATAGTAGTTGCTCCACCTAACTGGTGAGTGATTTCTTGTTTCTTCATTTGATTTTTATGGACTATTAACTACCTCAGATTCATTCAATTGTATTTATTGAGCTCTTATTGTATGCAAAGCACTGTATTAAGCACTTTGGAGGGTACAATGTAATATCACATTCCCTTCCCACATGAGCTCACAGTCTAGAGGGGCACAGTACGTGATGGCAAAGGTTCCAGATATTATCAAATTATGCCAAGTTATCTGATATTTTACATTAGATGGAATACCAGGCTATCTACCTTAAGCAAAGAATTCCTTTTAAAGTTCACAATCTAAAGATGCCCAAAATACATGAGACCATCTGTGCTATACCTGTTCAAGACAGACTTACTTTCCCATTTATGTATTTTATATCTTCAATGCTTGACACATAGTAAGGACTTAAATGCCACTAATAAGAGACATATTCATTAATTCATTCCCTGACTTTCTGGTTATACTACTGTGGGGAGCCCACAACAAACTGCCTTATTAGTGATTGTGATCCCATGAACAACAAGAAGGAAGAGACTTGTGAAGGCACTGATGAGCTCTACCTGAGACAGGTGACCGCTGGCCTGTGGGAGTGGAGCATTGGGTGAGGTGTGGCCTTCTTTTCCTGTTCTACCCAGTAAAGGGCCTGGGCCAATTAATGACTGCCACATTGAGCCACAGCTGTGACAGCTAAGGCAGATAAGAGACAGTTGTTTTTAATCATGCAAAAGCATGTAGCACAGAAGCACCTGGAGCAGAGAACCAAGCACTGAAGAAGAGAACAGCATGTGAAAGTAGCACAAAGCCACAGCACTTTTATTCATTCATTCAACCATTTATTGAGTGCTTACTGAGTGCAGAGCACTGTACTAAGCACTTGAAGGCAGAAGCTTTGGCAGAATGGGCTCTCTTGACTGGCAAACTGGTATTGGACCTTTGGTGGAGTGAGAGTGTGTATGTATCACTCCCTTGCATGTTGGTAAAACTAAGTAAAGCAACTTTCCACAATAACCTTGGTGATCAGAAGTGTGGTTTGACTGTACTGTCATGGTGGTTCCCCCGGGTCCAGGAAGGTCCTGGGTTGGTATGAGGCAGGGGTGGTGGTGGCTTGTAACTACTATTCATCAGTCACCTTGACAGTCATGGATTTATCTTGCATATTTTGTGTATCTATTCTTATTTCAACTCTGCCCTTTTCTCTGCTGACAAAATTATTACTCCATCCTTATTGACATCCATGCCCATTGCCCTTGGCATTTGTTCTATAAATTTAACTCCCTCCTCAAATCCCCTGCTTCCCTGCCTCCCTCATCTTTCTCCTCATGATCTAGCATTGTGCTTTATTGAGGAAAAATTGTAACAAGGCAAGATCTCTCTAAAATTGCCACTGCTCCCCTCCAGTATCTCCCTCCTCCTGCCCCTTCATCAACTCCTCTCTTCTCTCAAAATCCACCCCCTGCTCCTATGTATACGACTCCATCCTTTCACACCTTTTCAAAGCATTTTCCTGCTCCCTTCTTCCCTCCCTAACAAACTTCTTCAACTATTTATACTTCAGTGGCTTTTTTCCCTTCTTTCAAGTATGCTCAGGCTTTCCTATCCTAAAAAAAGTCTCCCTTGAACCCAAAGTTCCTTTCAGTTATCACCCCATCTCCCTCTTCCTTTGCTCTTAAGACTCATGTGTAAACCCACTGAGTCATGGCACACTGTTTCTTCAAATTGTCTCCTTGACCTCCTCTGATCTGGCTTCTGTACCTTTTCCCTCCACAGAAACTGCCCTCTCAAAGATCATCAATGATTCACTTTTTGCCAAATCTATCACACTCTATTCCATCCTAATCCACCTTGACCACCCAGCTACTTTTGATGCAAATGACCACCCTCTTCTCCTGGAAACGTTATCCAACCTTGACTTTGCTGACACTGCCTTCTCCTTGTTCTCCTATCTCTTCAGGCACTCCTTCTCAACCTCCTTCATGAAGTCTTCCACTGCATCTTACATCCTAATTATGGGAGTCTCTCAAAGTTCAGTTGCGGGTCCCCTTCTCTCTATACACCCATTCCTTTGTAGAGCTCATTTGTTCCTATGGCTTCCACTACCACCTCTGAGGATGATCCCCAAATATGCATCTCCAGCCCTGATCTCTCTGTACCTATCTACAGTCTCACATTTCCTCCTATCTTGAAGACCTCTCTATATGGATATTCTGCCAACATCTCCAACTTACTATGTTTAAAACAGAACTTATCCTCCCACCCAAACACTGCCCTACCCCGATTTTACCATCACTGTAGGCAGCATCACCATCCTTCCTGTATCACAAGGCCCTAATGTTGGCATTATCCCGACTCCTCACTCTTATGCAACCCAAATATTCACTCTGTCATTCTATCCTGTGGGTTCAACCTTCACAAAATCATTAAAGTCCACCCTTTCTTCACTATACAAACTACTACGTTAATCAAACCACTTATTCTCTCCCACCTTGATTACTATATCAATCTCTTTGCTGAACTCCCTGCCTCCTGTCTCTTCACACTCCAGTCTGTGCTTCACTTTGCTGACCATATCACTTTTTTCTACCAAAGCATTCTGTCCATATTGTCCCACTCCCAAAGAACCCCCACTGGTGGCCCCTCCATCTCCACATCAAACAGAAACTCTTTTGCTATCAGCTTTAAAGCACTCAATCACCTTGCCCCCTCCTACCTTACCTCACTGCTCTCCTAGTACAACTCTGCCTGCACACTTCTGTCCTCTAAAGCCAATCTGCTCATTGTACCTCAATCCTATCTATCTTGCCACTGACCTCTCAGTCACATCCTGCCTCTGGTCTGGAATGCCTTTCCCCTTCATATCCAACAGACAATTCCTCTGCCCACTTTTAAAGTCTTATTGAAGTTATACCTCCTCCAAGAGGTCTTCCCTAACTAAACCCTCATTCTCTCTTCTCCCACTCCTTTCTGTATCACCCTTGCACTTGGATTTGCTCCCTTTATTCACTCCTCCCTCATCTCCTCAGCATTATATGCATATTGGTAACTTTTTTATTCATATTAATGTCTGTTAAACTTATTGAGGGCAGGGAATATGTCTACCAACTGTTATATTGTACTATCTCAAGTACTAAGTACAGTGCTCTGCATACAGTAAGCACTCAATCAATATGATGATGGTATTTAAGTGCTTACTATGTGCCAAGTACTGTTCTAAACAGTGGATGACTAATTGATCTTACTAGTGATCTTAACTGTTGGAACACCCTTTTACTTGCTCTCCAAGTACCAACTCTAGGACTCTACTTACTGTTGTGCTCAAGATCATTTCTGATACTGATTCATTATATGGCACTTAGTAAGTCCATTTAGTGAGTCAATCTCCTATTTCAGTTTAGAAATGGAATTGTGAACATGCTTTGTATTTTGTTTCCACAACAGATAAAAAGTATGGATTGGGGTAGCCGAGGGGATTATGTATCTCTTGCTGGTGAGAAAATGGAATCTTAAACTTTTTCATGCTTATGATCACATCCCTGTATTGAATACTAGAGGTTATTGAATATCAGCTAAAAATAAATCCAAGTCTTCACTTTTTTAAGCTTTGGAGGGCTGTCTTTCAGGATTGTGGGGGAAAACAAAATCTCAGTAGGACATTATCAGTTATTTACTAGTGAGACTGTGCAAATCCCCACACAATGAGAGAACTCAACCCTTTAGTAGACATGACTTTTTTTTTCCATTAAAAACTTGAGAGTTCAGAGGATGGGAGAGAACACCATTTAGAGATCCCATTTTTTTAGTTTGCATTTCTAAAACCGCATAATCAGTAATATCTCCATGCAATGAAACACAGAGAACTTGCTACCCAGCATGATGCTTTCGATCAATTTGAAATGGAATTAACCAGCAACACAGGTCATCTCTAAAGTGGTCCACCTGTTACTTCAAAATTACAATCTCTGTAATGGCTTTAGTAACAAGGACATTTCTGGCAAACTCATTTATTTTTTAATAAATATAAGGTCATAGCAGTAGATTTTAGCTTCTGAATTGCCAGTGTAGGTGGTGATGGCATTTTTTCATATCTGAATCCAAGAAAGAACTTTCCTGACAAAACTCCTGAAGAGATGTCACTTTGACAGAATTCCCTAGGTCTGGAAGATGAATTTCATATGATAAGTGGGATGATTTCTCATATTGATTTACTGAAGTAATCACTGAGATATTAAGAAAGTATTCAATCAAAATACTTTACAAATCAGCTATATGTCTATTCTTATTTCTCTTAGCTATTTTATCCCTAGATTGTTGGAAAGCAAGCCAGTCCAATACAATTTTGGGTCATCCATAGGGTATGTAGAAATGACGCAGTTATGTAAAGAGGAAATATGGTATAATAAAAAATGTCCTAGTCCCCAAGAAAATTCTTGAAACAAGATTAATGAAATTCTGTTAATGAAATGAAGTATTTCAAGTCAGTGAAGAAATGATAACATAAAAGGCAGGTTGGAATGAATACCTGACACTTAAAGACATCTTAAGACTCTAGAATTAAGTCCTTCCATTCCTATAACCACAGAATTAAACTGAGTCAAAACTCAGTTGTTTGAGACAACATCAAAATTGAACTACCTAAGAGTCTACTTCAGTCACTACATTCCCACTGAACAGTTCTTTGAATGAGGCATGACATGGTAACTTTTCATTGTTCGGTGATTAGATATAGTAAAAACCTGAAAGTATTAGCTTTATTGAGAAAGAGAATCCAAAGTCTAAAGAAATTGTAACATTACCTTTAAATTATGCTGCAAAGAGATTTAAGCATGTTTATTAAATGAGGTTTAGGAATCAATAATTCAGTTGCATACTTCTGCCATAACTTTATTTTAAGAGGTTTCCTTCTGAGGCCAATTTAGTAAAGTAAATGGAATTTAATTTATCAATAAAGAGAATGAAAAGGGAAATCCAGGTCCTCTCATCCTGGGTTAAATGTCTTGATTATAAACTAATCCAGCACTTATTTCAACAATCTCCTTTTTCATATTTTTCTCCTCATCCTGGTAGTCCTCTGTTCCCTTAACTTCGTATCACCCTAATTGCACCCCAGATTTCCATTTCTTAACCTAAAATGCAAGTATATGTTCAAATTCATACATTTGTTTTCAATACCGAAACAACTGAGTATGCAGGTTTGAGTTCTAGTTTTCTGAAAACATATTATTCACATGTTCATTGCTACTATGGTTCTTTCTCACCGTGCTCTATGAAATGGATCAAAATCTTTAGTGTATATAAGCCATAGGGAGGCACACAAACTATTTTGACTGGCTGTGCCTGGAACACTGGAGAAGGTACCTTAGGGCTATGGTGCCACAAGTTTGAAATGGTTTTGAATGAAGATATTGTTTTCAATTAATAATAGTTATGGTATTTGTTAAGCACTTTTGTGTCAGGCATGGTACTAAGCACTGGGGTGGATACAAACAAATAGGGTTGTGATGGGGACCCCATGTACCATGGAAAGTTTGCAGATACTGTTTGAATGTACATGGTCCTGTTGCCATATTTCGTTTGGGCCTTAGACCCTGCAGCTGAGTCCGGGAACCAAACCAAAAAAGGAGATAGACTCCACCCAGCTCTGCACCAAATCTGTACCAAATCTGCACCAATCCAGCCCCCGCTGTTTTCAATCTACCAATCTCTGTGATCAGCAACAGCAGTATATAAGCTCATTGCATCGGGTACTCGAGGCCTTTTCCCTTAAGGAAATGAGCCCGCCAGTTGCGTTACCCCCTATTCGGTCTTCAGCCTTACCAATAAAAGTTTATTAAAACTTTTGGTAGTCACAAGCTGTCTGACTAATTCTCTAGTCGCCCGGCGACCTTGGTGGCCATCCAGAAAAACCACCGCCATCAGTTGGACACAGTCCCTGTCCCACATAGGACTCACAGTCTTAATCCCCACTTTATAGACGAGGTAACAGGCCCAGAGAAAAGTGATTTGCCCAAGACTACACAGAATACAAATGGCAGAGGTGGGGTTAGAGACCACGACCTTTTGTGTCCCAGGCCTGTGTTCTATAAACTATGCTATGCTAACTCTGAGCTGATACAAAACTATGATGGTATCACACCTCAACAAAGAGCAGCCTATTCTCTGAACCCAGCCTAAAATATAAAGCCTTTACAACTGTCAGCCGCAACAGCCTATGCAAAAAAAGATGTATAATAATATCGCTGAAAGCACCATAAAGGAGTCATTACCAATTTCATATCATAATTCAGCTAATGCAAAATCAATTCACAGAAGCAGAAGTAAATTAATACAATATGCAATGACAATACATAGTGTTACGGGAAGGAATTATCATTCTACCGGGTGTCCTCATCCCGTGATTTTTGAGATACTCTCATTATTTCAAGATGATCTGATCAGTCTATTTTTCCTGAGCTTTTGTATAAAGGTCTTATTCATATTAAAACTTTCTCCGAATATATTTTGGCTAGTACTAACATTTCAGTGTATGAAGCTGAGAAACATCTTTCTTACGTTCTTCCCAAAACACTCTGGAACTATTTTCTGCTATTCTTTCGTGTGTGTGTTTGTTGGGACGGGGGAAGAGCAGATACATGATGAACTGTAACCATCTGCTGGAAGTGTGTTTTGTCAGATTCCTGTGCTGCAGTTTGGTTCAGTATCTTTTGGCTTTGCGTATGTAGCGGAACCATATTAATATTCCATTAACAACCCTTACCTGTTTTTTTTAAATAATAGTTTTATGGGAAGTCACTGGATAGAAAAGACCTGTGAACCTTTTTGCAAAATTTAATGTCTATGAAAGTAATGCTTTTGGTGCCACAGGAATAGCAAGCCCACACCATTGGTTCCCAACAGAGGGTTTAGTGGAACCATGATTTGTCATTATGAGACCTTTTCTGCAAACTCTAACCAAAGTGTTGATTTGAAGCAGGGGAAAATGTGGTTCAATCTATAATAAGAATTGGAGTATTTATTAAATGCCTATGTGTCAAGAATGGTGCTAAGCACTGAAGGTAATACAAGATAATCAGGTCAGACACAGTCCATGTCTCACATGGTGCTCACACTCTAAGCAGGTTGGCGAACAGGTAGAATGAATCTCCATTCTACAGATGAGGGAAGTTGTAACTTTTTTATGTTATTTATTAAGCACTTACTATATAGGCACTGTACTAAATGCTGGGGAAGATACAAGCTAATCAGGTTGGACACAATCCATGTCCCACATGAGGCTTGCAGTCTTCGTCTATATTTTTTGTTTTGTTGTCTGTCTCCTTCTAGACTGTGAGCCCGTTGTTGCGTAGGGACCATCTCTATATGTTGCCAACTTGTAATAATAATAGATAAGCAGTGTGGCCCAGTGGAAAGAGCCTGGGCTTTGGAGTCAGGGATCATTGGTTCTCTCTTCTGCCAGACAAAACTATTTCTCCTCCCTTATTGACACCCATGCCCATCACCCCCGCCAGCTCTTCCGTACATTCAACTCCCTTCTCAGGCCCCCGGTTCCTCCCCCTCCTCCTTCCCTCACCCCCAACGATCTGGCCTCCTACTTCATTAACAAAATTAAATCCATCAGGTCCGACCTCCCCAAAGTCTCTTCCCCCCTTTCTCCAACCCCCCGGCTCTCAACACTCTCTGCTACTCTCCCATCCTTCCCAGCGGTATCCTCAGAGGAACTCTCCTCCCTCCTCTCAAGTGCTACTCCGGCCACCTGTGCTTCTGACCCCATTCCCTCTCATCTTATGAAATCTCTCGCTCCATCCCTTCTCCCCTCCTTAACTTCCATCTTCAACCGCTCACTCTCCACTGGTTCCTTCCCCTCTGCCTTCAAACATGCCCATGTCTCTCCCATCCTAAAAAAACCCTCTCTTGACCCCACCTCACCTTCTAGTTATCGTCCCATATCCCTCCTACCATTCCTTTCCAAACTCCTTGAACGAGTTGTCTACACGCGCTGCCTAGAATTCCTCAACAACAACTCTCTCCTCGACCCCCTCCAGTCTGGCTTCCGTCCCCTTCATTCCACGGAAACTGCCCTCTCAAAGGTCACCAATGACCTCCTGCTTGCCAAATCCAACGGCTCATACTCTGTCCTAATCCTCCTCGACCTCTCAGCTGCCTTTGACACTGTGGACCACCCCCTTCTCCTCAACACGCTGTCTGACCTTGGCTTCACAGACTCCGTCCTCTCCTGGTTCTCCTCTTATCTCTCCGCCCGTTCTTTCTCAGTCTCTTTTGCAGGCTCCTCCTCCCCCTCCCATCCTCTTACTGTGGGGGTTCCCCAAGGTTCAGTGCTTGGTCCGCTTCTGTTCTCAATCTACACTCACTCCCTTGGTGACCTCATTCGCTCCCACGGCTTCAACTATCATCTCTACGCTGATGACACCCAGATCTACATCTCTGCCCCTGCTCTCTCCCCCTCCCTCCAGGCTCGCATTTCCTCCTGACTTCAGGACATCTCCATCTGGATGTCTGCCCGCCACCTGAAGCTCAACGTGTCGAAGACTGAGCTCCTTGTCTTCCCTCCCAAACCTTGTCCTCTCCCTGACTTTCCCATCTCTGTTGACGGCACTACCATCCTTCCCGTCTCACAAGCCCGCAACCTTGGTGTCATCCTCGACTCTGCTCTCTCATTCACCCCTCACATCCAAGCCGTCACCAAAACCTGCCGGTCTCAGCTCTGCAACATTGCCAAGATCTGCCCTTTCCTCTCCATCCAAACCGCTACCCTGCTCATTCAAGCTCTCATCCTATCCCGTCTGGACTACTGCACCAGCCTTCTCTCTGATTGATCTCCCATCCTCGTGTCTCTCTCCACTTCAATCCATACTTCATGCTGCTGCCTGGATTATCTTTGTCCAGAAACGCTCTGGGCATATTACTCCCCTCCTCAAAAACCTCCAATGGCTGCCAATCAATCTGCGCATCAGGCAGAAACTCCTCACCCTGGGCTTCAAGGCTGTCCATCACCCCGCCCCCTCCTACCTCACCTCCCTTCTCTCCTTCTACTGCCCAGCCCGCACCCTCCGCTCCTCCACCGCTAATCCCCTCACTGTACCTCGTTCTCGCCTATCCCGCCATCGACCCCCGGCCCACGTCATCCCCCGGGCCTGGAATGCCCTCCCTCTGCCCCTCCGCCAAGCTAGCTCTCTTCCTCCCTTCAAGGCCCTGCTGAGAGCTCACCTCCTCCAGGAGGCCTTCCCAGACTGAGCCCCTTCCTTCCTCTCCCCCTCGTCCCCCTCTCCATCCCCCCATCTTACCTCCTTCCCTTCCCCACAGCACCTGTATATATGTATATATGGTTGCACATATTTATTACTCTATTTATTTATTTATTTATTTTACTTGTACATTTCTATCCTATTTATTTTATTTTGTTGGTATGTTTGGTTTTGTTCTCTGTCTCCCCCTTTTAGACTGTGAGCCCACTGTTGGGTAGGGACTGTCTCTATGTGTTGCCAATTTGTACTTCCCAAGCGCTTAGTACAGTGCTCTGCACATAGTAAGAGCTCAATAAATACGATTGATTGATTGATTGATTGGTTTGAATCCCTTCTCTGCCAATTGTCAGCTGTGTGACTTTGGGCAAGTCACTTAACTTCTCTGTGCCTCAGTTCCCTCATCTGTGAAATGGGGATTAAGACTGTGAGCCCCCAGTGGGAAAACCTGATTTCCTTGTAACCTTTCCAGTGCTTAGAACAGTGCTTGGCACATAGTAAATGGTTAATAAATGCCATTATTATATTATTATTATTATTATGCCATTTATTAAGTGCTTACTATGTGCCAACCACTGTTCTAAGTGCTGGGAAGGTTACAAGGTGATCAGGTTGTGCCACGGGGGGCACACAGTCTTAACTTCTCTGTTCCTGTTACCTCATCTGCAAAATGGGGATTAAGTGACTTGCCCAAAGTCACACAGCTGACAATTGGCAGAGCTGGGATTTGAACCCACGGCCTTTGACTCCAAAGCCCATGCTCTTTCCACTGAGCCACACTGCTTCTCTAGGACTTGTACTTCCCAAGTGCTTAGTACAGTCTGCACACAGTAAGTGCTCAATAAATACAATGAATGAATGAATTTTACAGATGAGATAACTGAGGCACAGAGAAGTAAACTGACTTTCCCAAGGTCACATAGTCGGGATGAGGTGCGGATAGAACCCAGGTCCTCTGGCTTGCAGGCCTGTGCTCTTTCCACTAGGCTACACTGAATATCAGGAATGCATTGCACTTCCCTCTACCCCCCTCCTAGAATAGCAAAGTTTTAGAGGGTAATGTTCAGATGTGCTGCACCTGCAGCTCTCTTGTCTTGTGGAGATCCACTCAGAGCCCAGGCTCCAAGAGGTTTAAGAGGCTCAGACACTTGAATCTAAACTATCACCAGGGCCATCAACCTTCCCAAAAGGAAGAGTGATGCTCAGGTGAGTGGGAGCACAACTACCTACTAATGAAATGGCAAGACTAGCATCAGTGTGAGTAGCTGCCCATCCCGAGCTCATCTTCCCATTCTCCCCTCCCCCCCCAGACTGTAAGCTTATTGTGGGTAGGGAATGTGTCTATAAAACCTGTTATTTTGTACTCTCCTAAGCACTTAATACAGTGCTCTGCACAGAGTAAGTGCTCAAGAAATGTTTTACTGATCTCACTACAAGTTGCTAATTAGGAAACCAGGCTAACTCCTCCATCACCCATCTCAACTTAAGGCACTGAAGGAACGATTTCCACCCATGTTGTAAACCTGAGCAATGCCTCACGTTCTCCATAGGATTGTCTCTGTTGCTGAATTGTACTTTCCAAGCACTTAGTACAGTGCTCTGCACACAGTAAGTGTTCAATAAATATGAATGAATGAATTCTCTGTCCAAGGGGGTTGGACAACACTACACAGAGTTGTTGTCTGGTCTTGACTCTTTCCAGCTGTGATATTGAAGTCTTTTTTCATCAATCAGTGGTATTTATTGAGCACTTACCGTGTTCTAGCATTTTAATATCTCCATCACAAAAGGCAACTATTTATTCCTTTTGTCCAGATCCTCTCCTGGGCCCCAGGACTTCCTACCTATAATCAATAATCCATCATATTCATTGAGAGCATACTGTGTGTAGAACACTGTATTAAGTGCTTGAGGGAGTAAAACAGATTTGGTAGGCATGTTCTCTGCCCACAGCGTTGTCTTTGTTATTCTTTACTTGAAATTTTTTTTAAAATAAAAGGCTGCAATCAGAAATAAATAGTTTATAATACCATGCTTGATCAAAATGAATCTGACTCTAGAACAAGATTACCTATCCCGGATCAGTTACTCTGAAAAATATTCAATCAATCTGTGAAGTGGCAGTGAAGGAAAACACATGTTAAAACCTAAAGTGTACTTAAGGTGTCTCCAGCACGCAAAACATGTGAGCTACTGTCCTCAACATAGATACACGTGTTGGTGAGGGACTCTTAAGGATAAGTTGAACTTATAATAATAATAATAATAATAATAATAATGGTATTTAAGTGCTTACTATGTGCCAAGCACTGTTCTAAGCACTGAGGTAGATATAAGGTCATCAGGTTGTCCCATGTGGGGCTCAGTCTTAATCCCCATTTTACAGATAAGTGAACTGAGGCACAGAGAAGTTAAGTGACTTGCCCAAAGTCACAGAGCTGACAAGTGGCGGAACCAGGATTAGAACCCATGACCTCTGACTCCCAAGCCTGGGCTCTTTCCACTGTGCCACGCTACTTCTCTAACTTGATCAGTATACCCCTTTCAGGCTGTAATCTACAAGGGAAAAACATTTAGAAGCAAGCCATCTTGGACCTCTGAAGGATATCTATGAACAGAAAAACTGGGCTTATTAGTAGAATTTATTAAGCACCTATTACCTGCAAAACACTACACTAAGCATTTGGAAAGAAGTACTAGGATGAGAGTTAGATGTGGTCTCTGGTCCCCACTAGGTTTACAATCAAAGGATAAGGATAGGGAGGGTTTGGTCACAGAAACACAAGGAAAGATGAAACAGAAATATTAGAGCAAAGGTAACAAATATGATAGGAGTAAGAGGATTTCAGACTTCTCACTGCTGAGCCTCCTCTTTCCTCTCCTCCTCCCCATTCCCTCCTCTGCCCTACCTCCTTCCCCTCCCCACAGCACTTGTATATGTACAGATTTATTACACTATTTTGCTTGTACATATTTACTATTCTATTTATTTTGTTAATGAAATGCATATAGCTATAATTCTATTTGTTTTGATGATTTTGACACCTGTCTACACATTTTGTTTTTTTGTCTGTCTCCCCCTTCTAGACTGTGAGCCCGTTGTTGGGTAGGGACCATCTCTATTTGTTGCTGACTTTCCAAGCACTTCCTGCAGTACTCTGCACATGGTAAGCACTCAATAAATACGATTGAATGAATGAGTCAAATGGTCACAGAAGGCATCTGCACACAGTAAGTGCTCAATAAATATGATTGAATGAATGAATGAACTTTAAGACACAGGGAAATTGGGTCCAATTTTCCACTATAGTAGCATTGCTTGTAGGTTTCCAATTTTAAACGAAATCAATCCTCATCAAAACAATGATCAGAGTGAGGTTTTTTCATTGATTGACTATTTCATAAATGCATATTCATCCCTCTGGTATCACAGGTGACTAGGAAATTTTTCTTTAAATTAAGAAGCATTTAACTAACAAAGTTCTAGATGAAATATCTAAAATAGTTCTTCTAAAACCTGTTTCTTTCACTGCTAATCTCACCTCCTGGCCCTAACAGAATGAACTACTTTGTCATTTCACTGATCTGGTTGTTTGAATTGATTAGGCATGCATAATAGCTCAATTTAATTTATTTTCAAAGACTTGAACTGGAGGTTAGGACCTCTAGAGGGATGATGAGGATGCATCCCGAGGAGACCAGACCTGTAAGAGTCTAAACAGACATCAAATTCCCAACTATGTTAAGAAAATGCAGATTAAGAATGTGAGCCCCATGTGGGACATGGATTGTGTCCCAACTGATTAGCTTGTATCTACCCCAGTGCTTAGAACAGTGCCTAGCACATGGTAAGCACTTAAGAAGCAGCATAGCTTACTGGATAGAGCATGGGCCCGGGAGTAGGGAGGGCCTGGGTTCTAATCCTGGATCTGCCACAGGTTTTCTGCGTGACTTGAGCAAGTCACTTCACTTCTCTGGGCCTCAGTTACCTCATCCGTAAAATGGGTATTAAGAGTGTGAGCCCATGTGGGACAGAGCCTGTGTCCAACCTGACTAACTTGACTAGCTTGTTACCCTAGTACTTAGAACAATTTTTGGCATATAGTAAGTGCTTAACATGTACCATAATTAATAATAATAATGATAATAAAAATAATAACTTGTATCTAGCACAGTGGTTTAGTGGAATTAGAATGAGCTTGGAAGTCAGAGGTCATAGGTTCTAATCCTGGCTCCACCACTTATCATCTGTGTGACTTTGGGCAAGCCACTTCACTTCTCTGTGCCTCAGCTACCTCATCTGTAAAATGGGGATTAAGACAGTGAGCCCCACAGTGGGACAATCTGATCACCTTGCATCTACCCCAGCACTTACAGCAGTTCTTGGCACATAGTAAGCACTTAAGTACCATCATTATTCTCTAGACTGTAAGCCTGGTGTGGGCAGGGATTGTCTATTGCTGAATTGTACTTTACAAGTACTTAGTACAGTGCTCTGCACAAAGTAAGCACTCAGTAAATGAATGAATGAATTTGATCAAAGGGCAAATCAAACTCCAGAAATTGTTACAGATTCCCCAGAACTGTAACAAATTTGTCAGTTTTCCTTCAGCTGCTTTACACTTCCCTTTATTTTTCAAAATATGGAGAAAAACAGGAAATAAATCAGGAACCCTTTGAATATGCCTAAGTACAAAACGTCTTAAATTCCTGAAAGGATCTGTGGGAATAGCAAATGCCTGGCCCATAAACCCGCAGGGAAACCGTATGTGGAAATCCTTATCTATTGAAGGCAAATCAATAACTACAAAGCATTTGGTCTCAATGTGAAAACGTTAAAGGGCCATGAGACAAAATAACCTTTTCAGATTCCCACAGCACATTTCAGGCAAGAATCGAACAATATTCTTAGTCATAGGCACAGTCGCTTCTGAGGATAATGTTCTGTTTAAGAGGTGTAGAGTGTGTTGATGTCTGGATCAGATAGCCATTCTGATCATATTTAAAATATCTCAGGGTACTGCTTCCTACCATGCTGAAATGTTTTGTGTGATTATTGAGACAGAATAGTAACTCAACCTAGACTTCTTTATTATATTAGGCTAGCAAATGCAGAAAAAAAGCCAGAAGATATGTGGAAGTGATGAAACGATACATTTTATCATACCAGGGGCCATAGTAAGAAGGAGAAGGTAGAAGCAGCATGGTTTAGTGCAAAGAGCGTGGGCCAGAGAGTCAGAGGACCTGAGTTGCATTCCCAGCTCCAACACTTATCTGCTCTGTGACCTTGGGTAAGTCACTTGACTTTCTGTGGCTCAGTTCCCTCATCTTTAAAATAGACTCACCACTTGTTGTTAATAATAATAACAACTTTGTGGTATTTAAGCATTAGGCACTGTACTAAGCACTGGGGTAGATAAGAGTGAATCGGGTTGGACACAATCCCTGTCCCACATCAGGCACACCGTCTTCATCCCCATTTTGCAGATGAGAACTGAGGCACAGAGAAGGGAAGTGACCTACCCAAGGTCACACAGCAGACAAGTGGCAGAGCTGGGGTTAGAACCCAGGTCCTTCTGACTCTAAGTCCCATGCTGTATTTACTAGGCCACACTACTACTTCTCCCTCCTACTTAGACTGTGAGCCCCATGTGGGACCTGATCACCTTGTATCTACTCCAGTGCTTACTACAGTGCTTGAAACATAGTAAGTGCTTAACAAATGCTACAATTATTCTTAAGAAGGAGAAGAAGTTAACAAATACCACCACTATTATGTACTAAACCCTGGAGTACAAACAGTAAAATCAGGTCATTCACCGTTTCTGTCCCACAGACTAAAGGGGAGGGAAAACAGGTATTTAATCTCCATTGTACAGATGAAGAAACCGAGTCAGAGAGAAATTACATGATTTCAGTAGACGGAGAAGATTGAATTAAAGCCCAGGTCTCCTGATACCCAGTTCTGTGCACTTCCCATTAGGCCACGCTGGTTAAGACAGGGGATTATATGTTCTTTGGATAGATTGAATATGGATACACTGGATTTGAGTAGATTCTGGTCACCTGGGATTCATGTGCCCTGCAGGCAATAAAAAGGACTACCCTGAAAGAAGTGAGAGGAACAGTTCAGATACAAAGCCTTCACGGACATTGGAGGGCAAACACATCTCCCTCCCAGCAGACAATGGGTTGAGGAGGGAAAGAAAGTCTAGGGAAAGAGAAGATAAGAACCGTTATGGGAAGCAGCGTGGACAGAACACTGGCCTGGGAGCCAGAAGCACCTGAGTTTTAATCCTGGCTCTGTCACTTCTGCTGGGTGACCTTGGGTAAATCACTTTACTTCTCTGTTCTTCAATTACCTCATTTATAAAATGGAGATTAAGACCGTGATCCCCAAGTAGGACGGGAACTATGTCCAACCTGATTAGCTTGTATCTACCCCAGCAGTTGAAATGGTGCTTAGCGCATGGAGCTTAACATATATAATAGTTATTATTATTATTATTATCATTATTATGCTCTGGAGTCAATATCAGAGTATCTTCCTCAATGAGGTCCCTCCTCTTTGGAGGGTGTTCCCACATTCATTCATTCATTCAATCGTATTTATTGAGTGCTTACTGTGTGCAGAACAGTGTACTAAGTGCTTGGGAAGAACAAGTTTGCAACATATAGAGACGGTCCCTACCCAACAGCGGGCGTACAGTCTAGAAGGGGGAGACAAACAAAACATATAAAACAGAATAGTCTAAAATCCACCCTTTCCTTTCCATCCAAGCTGATACCATGTTGATCCAAGCACTTATCCTATCCTGCCTTGATTACTGCATCAGCCCTCTTAGTGACTTCCTTGCTTCCTGTCAATCCCCACTTCAGTCCAAACTTCACTCTGCTGCCCAGATCATTTTTCTAAAATACTGCTGAGTCCATGTTTTCCCCACTCCTTCAGAACCTCTAGTGGTTGCTCACTCACCCGTGCATTGAACAGAAACTCCTTACCATTGGCTTTAAAGCCCTCAATCTTACCTCGCTGACTTCCCTCTACAACCCATCAAGCTCATTTCACTCCTCTAAGGCTAATCTACTCAATGTACCTCAATCTCATCCACTTCACCCCCAACCCCTTGCCCACAACCTGCCTCTTGACTGGAACTCCTTCCCCCTTCGTATCTGACAGACCATCACTCCACCACTTTCAAAGTCTTATTAAAAACATTCCCCCTCCAAGAGGCCTTCCTTTACTAAGCCCGTTTTCTTTTTCCTGATTTTTCTTAGTCCCTCTCTCTTCTGTATCACAGTTGAACTTGGATTTGTATTCTCTATTCACCCCAGTGTCAGCCCCAGAGCTCTTATGAACATGCTTACAACTTATTTTGATGTCTGTCTCTCCTTCTAGACTCTATGTTCCTTGTAGGCAGGAACATGGCAACCAACTCTATTACACTGTACTCTCTCAAGAGCTTAATACAATACTCTGTTCACAGTAAGCTCTCCATAAATCTAATTCATTGATTGATTATCAGTAGGAGGTCCTGGAGCCTAAGGTAGGAGCGGTAGGAAAGCAATAAATAGTTACCTTTCAGGATGGGGATGTGAAAATACTAACATTCCCCCAGGGATAGGTGGTAGGATTGGTATAACATTACCTTTTCTCTCACTCTATCTGCCCCTAGTCCTCTAGGACAGGGAGGAGGTCCATGATGAGCCACTGAGGAGGTGCCACTATTGATAGTTTATTAACAAAGTGAGGCTGGGTAGGTGGAGGAGATGGAGTCCCTTCCCCTGCTCTATGGCCTTTAGGATGGAAGAAGTGAAAAAGTCCTAGAGATCACTTGAGGACTGATAATATTTTTCTTTCCATTTTTTTTCTGAAAATAAAAAAATACTTAAAAGTACTTGGTTTCAACAATTCTAATAGACTGGGGTTCTATCGCATGTGATGAAATAGACCTTGTGCCAGTTTTTGCAATGCCACCTGGTATGATGGACACTTCTATGTAGAAATAAGATTTTAATATGTTATCAGCAAAATATACATGTAAATTTCACCACATATATTATTCACTTTTTCATTATTCCTTGTGGAATAGAGCACAATCTGTCAATTAACTCTGAGTATAATGAAAAGAATTAAGCCATACAAATGGCTAAAATTAATGCTATGAAAGAACTAACTTCAAACCCATCATAATGATTAATATAGAAACATAACTACATAAAATATATTTATCAGTTTTTCTTTACAGAACCCATGTAATGTTTATTAAGACATTAAATTGCTTAACATTTTTTTTAAAGAGTTCTTTTGTTCCCAAACTAATGGCTCCTAACCACCTCTTCTGTGTTAGGCTGTTGAACCTACCCTTTTTGTTTTCATAATAAATTCAGCACAATGCTGCTTTCGTTTCAAGTGGAATTCTTAATGCATAGTGCATTTGCAAATGAGTTCCCAGAACATACTAATGTCATTTCATTCTGGATCATTTCCAAAATGGTCCCCAAAATAAACATGTTCATAAAAAAGACAAGAGTCTAAGTGAGCGATTATTCAATGGCTGCTCTCTAAAAATATTTGCACATAAATGTGATTACTTGGGAAATAAAGCTGAAATCCTGATTGACTGGAATTGGAAATCGAAATTGGTCTTTCCTGAAGTTCAAAAGCTCTACCACAAATCACCAGCATCATTAATTATATAAGACAAAGGGACTAGAGTTGCCCTCATTTATTATTTTCTCCTTTAATGTTCTTCAACTTAAACCAGAGAGGCTGAGCAAGAACACCAGAAATTGATTTTGTATGTATCAAGCCAATATATAAGCTAAAACTCTGTCACCATATCAAGAGCTTTTCCTTGGTTGATACAGCATATTTTGTAATCCCTTCACCAAAGCACATGGGAATTTATATAGCTGTAATTAGAATACAGAGAGGAGAGTGAAATTTGATAGTTCCAAGATTAAACAAGGATCAGAATCACTCCAGTTTTCTTCTTTCCATTTTCCAATGTTCATAATTGACATTAATCCTGATTTTTGTATCTTTTGATAGAAATAACCTATTTTAATTTGAATTATTGATTATGCATTTAAGCCACAATTTGGTGTTAAATAGTAAGTAAGGCTGAGAAAATTAGGATCTTCTATAAATGAGGAAAAAACTCCTTTTTTTCTGGCAGGGTGCAATCTTATATTCAGTTCATTTGTGCTTCTAAGGAAATCCTTAGCAGTACTTTCATGAAGTTTACGATATTAGCCCCTGATTTTAAAATCACCTTTTCAAATACAGAATTGCAGCTTCAGTAGAAGCCTAATCAGGGGCAGCAATACCAAAAAAACACCCGAACATGTTTAGCTTTCTCTATCCTACTCTCAATTCAAGAAATACAGGAATAGATACATTTAAGCAAGAAGAAGATAAAGGAAGGGTGAGACAGAGGGCCACACAGAGAGCATCTTCACAGTGGTGAAATCAAAAGAAACTGAAGGAGTTTATCTGTTTTCTCTGACATTTTCCCCTCAAAAAGCTGCAGAATGTAGGCACGATCACATGACTCAGGTTTCTCTGCCTCTGTTTAAGAGACTGCCATGCTCTTTGCTCCAAACTAGCATGAACATCATGTGATTCAAGGGTTGCCATGGAAAGCACATATTGTGCAACTGTTTTTTTATACATACATACGCCATCACTGAATTTGAAACTGATAATGCAAGAAAATCATACCATAAAATAATCACTTCAGGCTGAATTTAATGTTTCAGATAAAACATAGAATTAGGCTTAGATTCCCTAAAGATTTATTTTCATGGAGCAAATTTATTCTGTCCTAATGAAACCTTCTCTAATCAGACTGATTTTATTACAAAAACAAATACTTGCTCTTTCATCTTCTGCTCTGTGCTAAGCACAATACCTACTATAACTACCAAATTATGATCATATATTACATCTGACCAATTTTTAGAAAAAGGCTGAAAAATATTTTCTAGAAAGAATTGCCAGAACCTGAAGGAATGTGACCTAGAGGTGAAAATATGAAACTCTAGAGAAGCCATTATGAATTGTAATTAGAATTGAGCTGAGATTCAGATAAGGAGATTTCACTTAGCAGACAATATTGGAGCTAGCAGATAACTTGGCTTGAGCACTCTCCTCTTTTCCCTGGGTCAGCGGTTTCAATATGTTCCCAGAAATGTTGATTCTACCCCTGATTGATAACAGTATCTGTTTTAATATTGCTTTTGGTGATCTTCTCTATGTTAAAAGTGAGGAATAGTGTCTAACTATGGAAAATCTTACAAGCAATAGAAACCACCATCTTGCCCTAGCATAACCTAACAGCAGAGACCTACATGGTTAATGATATTACCAAGATCTATTATTAAACTAAATTTTTTAAACACTAGAATGGAAAGACTATTTCAGTGTTTCCCTCTCCCTTTAAGAATTCAATTAAAAGTATGTTTCAGAAATTCAATTATGGAATAGGAGGAACTGAAGTTATGAAAGCATTTGTGCCCTGGTACTCTGAAGAAGGATGTTCTAAGCAATTCTCTTAATGGCTTCTACCATGTGATCCCAATTTAATAACCAAAGTGCCCTTAGCTTACAGAAAATTGGCTGGTAAACTGTCCTGGATAATCCACCAGTAAATATGAGGAATAATTACAATGTCAGAGCCTTATTGTAAATGTAGAGAATTTGGAAGAAACCAGCTTTTGGTAACAATATTCTCTCTAGATGATACAAATGTATTTTCAGCAGGCAGAATTGCAATCAGCCATTAACAAAAAGTATTTCCATTTCTGGAAATTGTGACGGAGCAATCATTTAAAAATGACGTGGAAAACATGTCTAGGTATTCTAAAACTATGTTTTTTAGATATTACTAGAACAGGGATTACCAATACCTAAGTTGTTCCCCGAACTTATTTTTGCCCAGAAAAGGTTTCTGGTGGTCCTGTCCATATCCCATTTTTTCATCTTTGCAGGGCACTTCTTCTATCCCCAATTATCCTTCCTCCTCTGTCATACACATCTGGTGTAGGAGAGCTGGGGCAATGAGAGCGAGTGAAGTGAGAATGAATAGAGGAGAGCAATCCAAAAATGGCAACCTTGCAGAAAACAATAATATGTGAATTCAAGAATTACCCATTAAAACAGTTTCAGCCTTGCAAAATGTAACACATATTAATATGTTTGTGACTGTCCTAATTGCTGTATAAAGCTAAAACACCACTTTATAATTTAGTATAGACTAGTATAAACAAGTCCACACACCACAGCCGTTGGGCAAGCAGAGTGGGGTCAGGACTGTGGGTTCCACATTAATCTTTTTAGCCATACATGCATTCAAAGGCAAGTTGTACTTCAGTTATATCTTCGAGCATGATGGAAAATATTATCCATATATAGGTATGTAAACGTGGTTGTCGCCACTGTTGGGAAATAGAACAGGAATATTCCTTGTTCCAGGCAGCGTTTCAAGGCTATGGATCAGCTGATGGAGCCTGATCAAAGGATGATAATAATAATGTTGTTGTGAAGCACGTACTATGTGCCAAGCACCGTTTAAAGCGCTGGGATAGATGCAAGATAATCAAGTTGTCCCATGTGGGGCTCACAGTCTTCATCCACATTTTACAGATGAGGTAACTGAGGCACAAATAAGTTAAGTGACTTGCCCAAGGTCACACAGCTGACAAGTGGCAGAGTTGGGATTAAAATCCACGATATCATACTCCCAAATCCAGGCTCTTGCCACTAAGCCATGCTGCTTCTCATGCATGTACAGTGTCCACCCTCCTTGTTCCAAAGGCAATTGCAGGAAGATGAGTCCAGTGAAGTACTGGGGAAACCAGCCTGGTTGGGGAGAGAATTCAGAGAGAATGACCAGAAGAGGAAATTATGGGGAGACTGACCCCTGTGTGGCAGAAATGCGGTGAAACAACCCTTGTGCAGTTGACAGATAGGGAGAGACTGACCCAGGATGATAAGGATATCAAAAGACAACTCTAAGTTGGGAGATTCCATGAAAATATCCTACTGTTATGTGTGGGGAGGCAGGCCCGGTGGCATAGCCTACCACTGTGACAAAGTGACTAAATATCCCCAATTAAGTTGAACAGTTATACATTTTTTTTGTTTTTTACCTGAAAATGCTAGAGCAAGACCCATTAGAATCCTCCTTTCGGTTAAAGAAAACCTCATCATGCCAGCAATGGTAGCAGGAGAAAGGGAACAAAATGAAAGAGTGGGGGTAATGCAGTCTGGCCTAATGCTTTTCCTCCTCCTGCTCTTTTCTGGCTGCTGCTGTTAATTATAATTGCGGCATTTGTTAAGCACTTACTATGTGCCAAGTACTGTTCTAAGTGCTGGGTGATACAAGGTAATTAGGTTGCCCTACATGGGACTCACAGTCTTAATCCCCACTTTCCAGATGAGGGAACTGAGGCACAGAGAAGTTAAATGACTTGCCCAAAGTCACACAGCTGACAAGCAGCAGAGCTGGGATTTGAACCCATGACCTCTGACTCCCAAGCCCAGGCTCTTTCCACTGAGCCATGCTGCTTCTCTAATGACCCTGGGACAAGATAGGTAACTTCCATAATTAGCCTCAAGTTGATCCCGTTCAACCTTTACAGTGGTTGTAATGATGGTAGCAGCAATATCTTTGGTTGTTGAAAATAATGAAGAGGGAATGGAATCTCCTCTCCACTCTTCCACTTCCCCTCTGTTCTCTGCTCCTAGCTCATGTCACACCTCCACACTTATTACAACCCATGTAACAGTGGTGTAGACCAGCAATGAATGATGCTATTGCCAGAACAGGGAGTCTCCCTTTTAATATTATTATTAATAATAATAATAATGGTATTTGTTAAGCATTTACTATGTGCCAAGCACTGTTCTGTTCTTGTCCTTTTCCTCCTTCTCATTCCCCTTCCCCCATTTTCTTTTTATCCATCTCTGCACTTATCCCACTTTGTCCCTCTCCTTCTTTTGTCTCCACCATTATTTTAGGGAATTTTCTCCCTTCCCTTTTTCTGGTTTCCTTTATGTCTCACCCCTCCCCACCTCAGAGCCAGATCATATGTCCCCCATCTTTAAAGCTAAAATCCCATCTCCTCCAAAAGAAAAGCAGCATGGCCTAGTGAATAAAGCATGGGCCAGAAGAACTTGGGTTCTAATCTGGGCTAATCTAATCTGCCACTTGTCTGCTGTGTAACTTTGGGCATGTCACTTCACTTCTCTGGGCCTCAGTTCCCTCATCTGGAAAACTGGGATTAAGACCATGCTTACTATTATGGGAAAGGGACTGTGTCCAACCTGATTATATTGCATCTACCCCAGTGTTTAGGACCGTGCCTAGCATATAGAAAGCCCTTAACAAATACCATTAAAAAAGTCTTCCTTAATTCATGACACTTCAGTCACAAAAAACCAACACCCTCCTTAGCATTTATGTATTTCATTTCTATCCTTTGTTGTATAATATGCATAATTTTACCCATGTATTTGTACAGCCAATTCATCCATTTCACCCCATTATATTTGAACTTCTTCCCACTATATTCTGATCCTGCTGTATTTAAATTGTATTGGTCCCTCTATTTCAGTTACATTGTAAGATCTTTGTAGGCAGAAAGTGCCTTCTTCCTGACCTACACTCCTAACCCCTTAGTACAACAGTGCTTAGCACTTAGTAGGAGACCAAATAGTGCACTGACTGATCTATCTAAAAAGTGTTTTGAAGAGAAACTTTCTTCCGTCATTGAAATCCATGACCAGCCCATCAACGTAATTAATGGCATTTCACTTATGCTATTCACTCTGAACTAAACGTTCAGCCCCCTTTTAGGGGTAGGTTACTCTAGTTTTACTTTAACCAAATCAGAGTCATAATCATTTTCTGGCAAATTGCCAATTGTTAAATTGGAGCACTGGGCACTAGAGTGAAGACTGTTTTTGACAGGGACCTGTGTTGACACTTTAAAATGGACCATTTTTAGGATTGCAAATCAGATTGGATTGGCATATCTGGAGTGGGCAGTAGGGATAGGGCAGTCCCTAGATTAATTATTTATCTACAATGCACCCTCTGTAGTATCCACAATCTCATTTGGCTTTAATCTGCTATTCCTTCTACTGAAATCCAATCAGAAGAAAGTGCAAGCTTAGCATTTCTATATCATTTTAGAACTCTCCTAAACATGGCCAATTACAAGGTATATTCCCTTAGAGATCTTTAATCTTTTAAAACGTACTAGTATATATTCCCCTTTAACCATTGGTTTACAAAAGATTTCCATTATTCTTATGAAAGGTAATCTGGTGAGAGGGCATTTGATATACAATGACCTATTTGTTCAAACCAAGTACAGTCAAAAGGACTATTAGTTGTGACTGCATTAGGAAAACCTAAAAATATTGAAATAATTTTAATAGAATACAAATTTTTCCTAATGGACCAAACACTCCTGCTGCATGTGCAATAGCCCTGACCCAAGGGACAGTGTCACCTCCTCTTGAGCTGTCAAAATGGTTGCCCTTTCCTGCCCTCAGGGTTCAACAAGCATCCATTGAACAGAACATTCTTAGGCTCTTCCTAAGGGGGTACAACTTGTCCCCCACTAACCTGGGAGAGGGTAGATGGCCCCTGTGTCCATATAAATTTCCCTGGTCCAGAATAGAGTCTGATAGCTATTCTTTCTACAGGCAGACAAAAGAACATATGCTCCAGGTACTCACAGAGTACTCATCGTGACACCAATGGCAGGGATTGAGACATCTCATCTAAAGACCCAGTCTGGGGAGTCAGATATGCCTGTTTTTATGGATCAGGCCACAAACATGGAAGGAAGGAAGGTGAATCAAGCTGCAATCAGCACCCAGGAATTCTCTCTGGATGAACCATGGTTCACAACAGAAGTGTTTTTGTTTGTTTTTGTATTTTTACCATTGGTTCTGAGTCACTGGCTATGGGAGCTAGGGACAGTGCTACACAGTTTGGGCATAACATGTCATTCCTCACAGGTGGGATCCAGGGATTTCTTATCCATTTTCTCCCAGTCAGATTCCCAAAAGTGAATGCAACAGATGAATCCACACTTTTAGCATGGAATGCTGTGGCAGAACACTGGATGAGCTGGCCCACTGTGACTGAACAAGTAACAGTGTTGTTCACATTCTCCTATTCTAAACCCCAGTTAGAAATGTATAGTAAGAAATAGCAATGTGGTGCCTGCCTTGGGAATCACCCAAACACCCAAAATGACACGGTAGGGAAAAGTATTGACTACAGAGCATGCATGTCATAATAATGTTGCCTCCACAATCCCTGGAACCTCCTGTCCTTACTGGCTCCCAGATTGGCACTGAAGAGGGTCCATGGTTCCAAGAGAGTCAGCCTTGACTTCATGTCCCAATCCTTGCATTAGGGCAGGATCTCAACTTATTTCATTGTACTATCCTGAGTGCTTACTTAGTACAGTGTTCTGCACACAATATGATCTCTATAAATGAAACTGAGACCACATGAGTCATCTTGATATACAATGTCATATTTGCAGATTTAGGATGAAAAAAATTATAAGGGAAAATTATTTCGGGGGAGGGGAGGAAAATGAACTTCCTGCATAGAGACAAAGCTTTCTATGGTATCCATATAAATATTACCAACAAATGAGGGTTTTGGAAACTTGCTTCAGTGAAGGGTCAGTAGTTTTTAACTACCTAGATGGTAAGGTTCCTCTCCTTATTAATAAAAGCATTTTTGAAATGGCAACTGGAGGACTGACGAAAATACTGTGAAGCAGTGTTTATAAGGGGCCTGATTTTCTTTTTTTCTCCTGTAAGCTTTACAATTGTTTGTGAAGGGTGTTTTTCCTATAGTATGTATTCAACATCATCCATCTAGGTCGAGTTCTGTGCCAAACTGAACTTTTCCAGTTGTAATTTTAGTTACCACTTTGGGCTGAGATACTAGGTAGTGATGCTCTCTCTCCTAGCTGATTTATTTGCTGTGGGTTTGTGTATGTGAACTCTTGTCAGTTGGCTTTCTCTGAAGATATCATTTCCTCAGGCAAAATCATTCATTACCCCTCAGCTCTTTAGTTCACGCTACAGCAAATGACAAAATTTGTCAAGAGTCAGTGGGACTTTCAGCATGGAATGTATTATTGATATTGTGATTTGAATGGCAGCAGATCAACACTTAGAGAGCAGTTTTTTCTCTCTGAATTGGACTAGACATCACTAATGTACATCGCAGATTGACTGTGCTGCTTTAGTGAAAGTATTCTTTATTAATGAGATTCAGTCTGATTTTCTAAAAAGGCTTTTACTGAGCAGCCATCTTTCCATTTTCTATTTCTACTTCTAATGTCTAATATTCAGTACTTGATTTTTGAAAGCATTTGTCTACATTTTTTATTTTTAAAAACCAAGCATTTTAAATCTGAAAAACCCAAAGGAAAGAAAAGGCGGTGAAAAGAGGGGGAAAAAATTAGGAAAAAATAAGTAAGGTTGGAAATCGAATGCTACAAATAATGAAATTAAAGGAAAAACGGGGAGAGAAAGAATAGATAATTCTTGAACCCAGGCTGAGAAATACATCAAGAAACATTTTGTAAGAAGTTTCACTCAATGCAAATCATTTTTCAGAAAGAATAGATATGTGGGAGTCACTGGAGCTGCTCGGTTCTGTTTAACAGGAATATAAAAGTGTTGTCAAATGAAAGAAATTAGGATGATAGTTTGGAGGCTGAGGTATCCTATCTGTTAATCTCAAACGTGTACTTGGGGCTTGATGGGTCCTGCTTCTCAAGGAATTGAATCTGTCTGAAATCTTCACTACTTTCTTTCTTTCCGTTCTTTTTTAAAACTAAAAATCACAAAACATAGCCTCCCTGCGAAGAAAAGTAGACTGTTTAAACTGTGAGCTCCATGTGGGACAGGGACCATGTCCAATTTGATGAACTTGAGAGAGAGAGAAGCAGCATGACGTAGGGGATAGAGCATGGGCTTGGGATTCAGTAGGTCATGGTTTCTAATCCCAGCTCTGCCACTTCTCTGCTGTGTGTCCTTGGGAAGTCACTTCACTTCTCTGTGCCTCAGGTATCTCATATGTAAAATGGGGATTGAAACTGTGAGCCCCATGTGAGACAGGGATTGTGTCCAACCCAATTTGCTAGTAACCACCCCAGCACTTAATACAGTATCTGGCACATAGCAAGTGCTTAGCAAATACCATAATTTATTGTTATTATTAACTTTCATCTACACCAGTGCTTAGAACAGTGCTTGGCACTTAAAGTGCTTAACCAGTATTATTATTATTATTATTATTATTAGGATCCAGGCCCACTTATAAGCTATCTTTGTGAAGCAGACAACAAAGAAAAGTAACTAATATTCTACCCAGCCTTCAAATCCTGATGTTCTTTAGGCTGACCAATGTGAGAGTTGGGCACATAGGAGTTAAAATCCCTAGGAATAAAATGATTTTTGCCAGAAGGAGTTATCAAGTAGGATAGATTATTAGGGAGTAGAGGAGTGTAAAACTTTACCTGATTTTATAGGGGCAGCGTATTATCAGCACTTTCAAAGATAGGAAGCGCATGATTTGTCCCAGACAGGAATGAACACCCCAATCCCACTGCTTCTCATGAAAAAAATAGGAGGGCAAAGGAGGAAAGTGAAAAGATTCTTCAGGCAACAGAAGAGATTAGAAATGCTATATGTAAAGAGACAATGGATTGAGAGAGCTGAGAAGTGTAAGGAAATTACCCCTGTTTTACAGGAAATATGCCTTTAAGACAATTAAGACAATTCCCTTTAAGGGAAGCACATGCTTAGTTCTGTGGGGTTTTGTTTTAAACATGGTAATTCTTGGAAAAAGTATGACCTTGTTTAGTGGCTCATTATTGTAAAATAGTCCTTAGTTTAAGAAAAAGCAAAATAATTACATGTGGAATAATCTGCAACTCCAGCAATATCACACATTTACTTGAAGAAGCAAGAAGCAGGTATGTTTTGCTATGGAAAACTAAGTTTTGACCCAGGAAGCTTTAGAACCTGCTGTCTGAGGGAGATGTTGTCCATCCCTAATCTCGCAGGTACTTCCCAACAGCCCTTGCTCCAGCTCAAAAAACACAGAGATGCAAGACCACGATTTCTTAGTTCATACAATATTAGGAAGACAGGTTGTGGTTTGATACAGTTGTGACTGTTGGACTAAGAGTTGGGAGGAGTCTGAAACATTGTTCCTCTAGCCACAGTACCCTATTGCTATTTGATTTATCTATGGTCTTTAAAGTTTTTGTGTTATTTCATTTCTCCTTTTTCTAATCCCTCTCCACACTTTATTCTTGGATTGCAAGCTCCTTGGGGTCCAGGGACTGTGTCTGATTTTCACTGGTGTCTTTTTTTTAAAAAAAAAAGCCTACTTTGTACCCATTATATGCTTAATAAATGTGCAGTTACCTCTCTTACTTTGTTTGAATCAGCAAAGGGTACACCTGGCAATAGGTTTCAACTTATCGTTAGTAGAGATTGTGTCAAAGAGAAGTTAATAAGGGTTTTGGAGTAATGTGCTGTTCATCCTGCCTTGTGGTGGCACATCCCATGTAACTACCAGTCTATATTTCCAATCCTTCCTCTATTACTCCACATTCAGTTCTAGTCCCTCCATCTGGCTACTCTCCTGACTGCGAAGGTATTATGGTGGGGGCTGGGTGGGGGGCACCCATGAATATTTCTGAAGCAAGGACTAGTCTGAGAGGAGGCCTAAGAGAGGATGATTCCCCAGAGGACACTCCAGATGGTGACCTAGACATTTTCAGGACACAACATGTGGGACATGGAATCTACGATACAATTATGTCCACATGTGAATAGTACGGATCCTGCTGTTCCTTCTATTTTTGTATTTTAGTTTCCTATTATGGAAGCACAGAGACTGTGTACATATGATACGAACATATTCCAAGTGCACTATATTTTGGGCTTAAACTCCTTATGGGCAGGGAATTTGTTACCAACTCTGTTAGATTCCCCAAATAGGAAGGACTCAATAAATATGATTCACTTGGCTGTTTTTGCAGAAGTCTACAGGAAGTAAATAATTCACTCAGTAAGCCAACATTGTCTTGTTGAATGGTTTCTGAGGCCAGTAGTTAATTCGTGCATGAACCCTAATCCCATCAGCTGCTCTGCCTTGCTGACAGTATCTCCTAGTATTTTTGTGCTTCCCCTGATCCTTTGATGCTAGGGGGGAGGGCCAGGGCACATAACTATTCAGAAAACTGGGATCATCCCATCTGCCTAGTACAGAGGTGATAGTCACCATCCTAGACATGAAGGAAAGTGGTCAGCCATGCACTGCTCCCACCTCTCCCCTTACCAACTGATGAACTACGTGAGATTGTCAATCATATTTATTGAGTGCTTACTGTATGTAAAGTACTATACTAAGATAAAGTGGAAAATGGTCTAAAATCAGTCTGGCTGTCAATTCAACCAAGAACCAGAAATCGTTTTCCACAAGTCCATCTTTCATTTCACCTTCTGTGGACATGGGCTCTCAGTGGTGGAGATCAAATATGAAATTTCACTGTCAAAATTTCTACCACTACAGGTTCTAATCCCATATTCCTCTTACAACAGAATGACCCCATTACACTACTTCAAATATCTGCTATCACAGAAATCACAAACACTTTGCCTTTCATACAAGCGTCATCTCCTAACCATTCTAGACATTTCATTAGCAGGCCTGAATCTGAGGGAAGAAAGCCTCAAATAGCAAATTTTAAAATAACTTCCTAGTGTACAATCTGTGATTACCCTAAATTGTGCTTATAAAATCATGTGTGAATAATTTCATTTATGAATGGGCCTAAGAAATTGTGGACCAAATCTTGGATTCACCAAAAATGATAAAGCCACTAAACCATGTTATGGGAGTCTCTTCCCTTAAGTGTAACTATCTTTCATTTACTTTCTTCAGTTCACCAGAAATGTGTAATATCAACCTTTTAAAATTGGATAAATAAGCAGCAGAAGTGACAAGTTAATATGACTAATTTTGTTGCGACCACCTGCTCTTCTTGATACAGCTCTAGACAGAGTGCAATGGCTTTGTGCCCTGATTCTATCACTGATTGTGCTTCCTAGAACATAAACCCTCTCACTTTTTTTCCTCTTCTTTCATGGTGGCACGATTCTTTCCACTAAATTCCTTGGAAGAGATACCATGAATGTAAAAAGTGTTACCTTATTAAATAGCATTACATTTTCTTAGAAAATTGTCTCCTAAGAGAAACTGATCATTCAGTTTGCTCAAATTCCGGTCAAATCAGTGCATTAAAATTTGTACTTTCTATGTTATCTCATTCACTTCTCTTTGTCTACTAGAAAACCTGTGTTTTGGATAGAACATCTGAACATGTCAAAGGTTTACTTTGTTGGAGACTAAACATCTCTAAAATTAAATTCATTAGGAAGAATAGTATGACAATGGAATCCTGGAACTCAACGTCCTCTTTTCAATTAATGAATCAAGTAAGCAGTGTTCCCTATTGAGCACTTCTTGAGTGCAAAACACTATACTAAGTGCTTGGGATAATACATTGCAATAGAGTAAGTATGATCCATGCCTGAAAGGAGTTTAGAGTGTAGAGAGGTAGCAAACATTGAAACAAATTACAAATAGGGGAAATGGCAGGGTATAAGGACACACATAAATGTTTTGGAGCTGAGGGTGGGGTGAATACCAAGTGCTTAAAGGGTACATAGTCCAAATGGATAGGTGACATGGGAAATTGAGTAGGGGAAATGTGGGCTTAATATGGGGAATCAATCAATTAATGATATTTATTGAGCACTTAATGTATTCAGAACAATGTACTAAGCTCTTAGGAGAGTACAATATAGCAAGTCTAGAAGGGGAGAGTTTCTATTTGATGTGGAGCTGGATGGGCAACTATTGGAGGTTTTTGAGGAGTAAGGAGACCTCAGTTGAACTTCTGTTAGGAAAATCATCCGGCAGCAGAATTAAGTATCGGCTGAAGAAAGAGAGAGGAGGCAGGGAGGCCAGCAAGGAGACTGATTCAGTATTCAAGGCAGGATATGATAAGTACTTGTAACAGCATGATAGCAGATTGGATGGAGAGGAAAGGGAAAATTCTAGAGATGGTGCAAAGGTAGAACCTAAAGGATTTGGTGACAGAATGAAAATGTGGGTTGAATGAGAAAGATAAGTGAGGATAATGCCAAGGGCTTTTGAGACAGAGAGTATAGTTGTGTTGTCTATAGTGATGGGGAAGAGAGGATAGTAGAGTTTAAGTGGGAAGAAGAGGAGCTCTGTTGTGGGCATATTAAGTTTGAGGTTTTGGAGGCACATCCAGATAGAGCTGTGCTGTAGGCAGGAGTTAATGTAGACTGCAGAGAGGGCAAGTGAGCAGGGATGCTGATATAGATTTGGGAATCATGCCTATAGAGGTGGTAGTTGAATGGTGTGAGTGAATAACTGTTGATGGAAAAATAGGAGATAGAAAACTGACCCCTCCAGTTAGAGAATGGGAAGCAGGGAGGAGACTGAAATGGAGTGACCAGAGTGATAGGAGATCCAGGAGAGGAAAGTGTTACTGAAGCCAAGGTTAGATAATGTCTCCAAGAGAAGGGGATGGTTGACAGTTTCAAAGACAGGTGAGAGGTTGAAAAGAATTAAGATGAAATAGAGGCCATTGAATTTGGAAAGAAGAAGGTCACTGATGACCTTTGGGAAATTTTTGTGGAATGAAGTGGGTGGGAGCCAGACTGGAGAGGATCAAGGAAAGATTTGGAGGAGAGGGAGTGGAGGCAGTGGTGTAGATAACTCATCAAGGAGATTGAAGAAAAATAGTATGTAGGAGATAGGCCCATACATGGAGGGTGGTATGGGGTATAGGGAGAGTTTTCTTAGGATAGGGGATAACACAAGGACATCTTTGAAAGCAGTGGGAAAGGAGCCATTGGAAAAAATCAGCGGCTGAAGATTGTGGTCAGAAAGGGAAGAAGGCAAGGGGCAAGTGTTTTGTTAAGGCCCAATGGGATAGAGTCAGAGGTGCAGGGGTAGATTTTAAGAGAAGGCAGGAGATCTCTTCTAGAAATACTGCTATAAAAGGGGGGAGATTTAAAGAGGGGGTGGAGGGAATTAGAGAGGAGCAAGGGAGACTTTAGGGAGCTCATGCATAATGGTTCCAATATTATTGATGAAATATATGGCAAGGTCATTAAGGCCAAGAGATGTTGGGGGACTTTTTTTTCAGTGTTTTGTGTACTTTTTGTGGAGGCCTTTAATGAAATTTCCATTTCTTTTTCCTGTAAGAAAATTCTAATCTGCACATTAATTTGAAATAGAGTAGAACATTTACAATTCACTAAGCAAACTCCCAACCAGGGGCATTTGTATTGGTTGAGGGGAAAACAAGAAAGAAGTACACATTTTGGAACATAGTTAATTTATTATTGAAATTATGTTCATTGTGAACTATAAATGTGTGATGCATTGCTTTGCTTTAGGCTATTTTTTCATTTTATGGAAGAGTTTTGGAAGATTTATGGCAGGGTTATATTTTACTGCAGTTTTTCAGTTCAAGGCATAAAATTTATTCTTTCAGCTACAGTCTATTTTACTAAGTTAACCTTCTCCCCTTCTCCCCTGCCCCTCCACATTTCTGTAATCCGTCCTGCCACAGGGAAAGACATTGAGGAAGGGACTCAGATTACCTAGGCTTGTATGCGTTGGGGATAGAGATAGGGGTAGGACTAATGGGAGAGTCGAACAGGGAAGCCTGAAGAAGCTGCCACTTCACTTAACTAATCAGATCTCAAAAAGCTGAACCCCTTCCATAGCCTGGGGTGAAGTTCTGTGGCTTACTCATGTTGATGGGAAAAGAAAACAGAAATTAAGACAATTTGTCATCCAAGGCAAACTTTTTACTCAATTTGTGATTACATCGAATCAACAATTCAGCAGGCAAGTCACTTAATTTCTCGGTACCTCAGTTACCCCATCTATAAAAATGGAGATTAAGACTGTGAGTCCTATGTGAGACAGGGATTATGTCCAACCCGATTGTCTATCTAACCCAGTGCTTAGTAGAGCACCTAGCACATAGTAGGTACTTAAAAATGCCATAAAATAGATATTTTTAAGTTTGGACATATTGCTTGTTACATTTAAGGAAGATTTAGGCCTCAATAATAATAAAAAAAAAAAACCCTACTGTTTGGGCTGAGTTATGACAGTGCTTTATTGCCCTTTGAGAGAGGTTTTTTTTCTATTTCAAGGAAAGGAAGAGGTCTTCCATTTACGTTTACTGTGGTTCTGATTGATTGGTGTGATTCTGAGAAAAATGATTGTTTAGGCTGCCAGACTCCTCACCCAGCATCTGTGCTAAGGGTGAAGTTGACTAAGTCATTCTAATAAGGAAAAAAGAAAGCTACCCAGGAAATGTTTGATTCTGGGAGAGGTGCTTCACTGTTTTTTTTGTGGGGTGGAGTGTCCCTGCTCTGAATTCTTCTGTGTTATTCTGCCTTGGTGGCAAAGTGAAATTCCAAGAAATCTGGTTGTTTTAATAATGACTAATGATTGTGGTATTTAAGTGCTTACTTATGTGCCGGGCACTGTTCTAAACTCTGGGGTGGATACAATCAGATTGGGTTGGACACAGGCTCTGTCCCACAGGGGGCTCACAGCCTTAACCCTCATTTTACAGATGAGGTAACTGAGGTGCAGAGAAGTGAAGTGACTTGTCCAAGGTCACAAGGCAGACAAGTGGCAGAGTGGGGTTTAGAACTTGGGTCTTTTTTACTCCCAGGCCCAAGCTGTTTCCATCAGCCCACGCTGCTTCTCTGAAGAGCCTTATAAAGCCTCTCCTCTCCCACTTCATCTCCACCTTTCCTCAAGATATGAGGTGAGTGTTAAGGAGCTTGATGGTCCAGTCCCCTGATGTAATGAAGAGATTTTTGGTCTTCAGTTGTGCAGCAGTGAAGGGGTTTTTTGTTCTTTTTGTTGATATTCCATTTTTACTGGACTACATAAGGCCTATATATGAAAACTTCTCCACAACATTTACACTCATTTCCAGAAGAAATAGCATTTTATTATTTTTCTTATGAGTTTCGCTTTGATTTTTAAATTCACCATGAGGTTAAATGTTGGGCAGACAGATGTTCACTTCAATTACTTCATCATCATTACTAAAGCTTAAATTTGGCTGACACACTTCTGTCTTCTTTTGCCCAAAACACGTTTTGGAAAACGCCTTCCTTTTGTCAACATCTTCCTCTTTGGAAAAATAGTCATAACTTTTACTTCTATGAAAGTGATTCTGAATACTAGAATCTCTAATTTTAAGAATTTAAGCATATGGAAGAGGAAGCAATTCAAATATTTTTTTTTAGATGTACCCCATGATATATCCGGGTTATACAGATGAGCCTCACAGTATAGACAGAAGCAGCGTGGCTCAGTGGAAAAGAGCCTGGGCTTTGGAGTCAGAGGTCATGGGTTCAAATCCCGACTCTGCCACTTGTCAGCTGTGTGACTTTGGGCAAGTCACTTCTTCTCTGGGCCTCAGTTCCCTCATCTGTAAAATGGGGATTAAGACTGTGAGCCCCCCATGGGACAACCCGATCGCCTTGTAAGCTCCCCAGCACTTAGAACAGTGCTTTGCACATAGTAAGCACTTAATAAATACCATTATTATTATTATAGCTGGATTATTTTACTTAAAAATGTGGTTGTATCATCTATGGTTGTAGCCCCCTCCTTCCTCTCCCCCTTCTCCCCCCTCCATTCCCCCCGCCTTACCTCCTTTCTCTCCCCACAGCACCTGTATATATGTATATATGTTTGTATGTATTTGTTACTCTATTTTATTTGTACATATTTATTCTACTCATTTTATTTTGTTAATATGTTTTGTTTTGTTCTCTGTCTCCCCCTTCTAGACTGTGAGCCCACTGTTGTGTAGGGACCGTCTCTATATGTTGCCAACTTGTACTTCCCAAGTGCTTTAGTACAGTGCTCTGCACACAGTAAACGCTCAGTAAATACGATTGAATGAATGAATGTTTTCCCACAAACGGGTATACAATTAGTTAGGTTCTATTCCAGAGCAAGCTCTGACAAAATGGCCAAGCCCTCCAGATAGTTAAAAAAATCACAGTCTAAATCCTTCCTTTCTACTCCCCTATTCTTAGCCGATTTCCTGTCATCTCCTTCCCTGTCCTCACCCGGTCTGATCCCAGCCTCCTTCTATTCCTACTCAACAGCTGCTGCTATTGCAGTCCCAGCTTCCCCAGTGAGCACCATCGCTCCAACCTTCCTCTTCCTAGCTCTCAGTCCCACCTACCTGTCCAACCCACCAGGAATGGGGAGATGTGAGAATGCTAGCAGCCACAACTGAGGTCACAGTCAAAGCCCCTGTCTGACCCTGCTACGCTCTCCTAAACTTAGTCCGGAGTAGGTGCTCAATGAATGCTAGTTACTGATTGATTTTTCCTCAGTAAAATCATGGGGCTGAGGCAGGGAGATGACAGAAAAGGAAAGGTGGGAGAGTTCTCTAGGGGACTTGTGATAGAGGCTGTTTGCATTATTAGGGTTAGTTTAAAACATCTGGAGCACCAGGGGAAGATAGGGAAGAGTACATAAATTAGGGGTGTGGGATAGTGCTGAGTTGGTGGTCTGGGAATGGGGGCAGATAATCTGTTGGAAACAGGGAAGATTGGGATGGGATCAGGGTGAGGGGGTGAGGAGAGAGGTTGGAGAGGGTATTAATTGACCTGTATTGGCTAGATAAAACGCCTAAGGCCAGACTTACGTTTGCTGGTAAATAGGGATTTTTTTTTGCAGTGTTTAAGAACTTACTCTGTGCCAGGCACTGTTCTAAGCACTGGGTTAGATACAAGGTAATCAGATTGGACATAGTCTCTGTCCCATATGGGGCTCACAGTCTTAAACCCCATTTTATAGATGAGGTAACTGAGGCACAGAGAAGCCAAGTGACTTGCCCAAGGTCACACAGCAAAAACGTGGCAGAGTGGGATTAGAGCCCATGACCTTCTAACTCCCAAGTCCATGCCCTAGCCACTAGGCTGTGCTGCTTCTTGGGATGTATCCCTGAGTTATATGCATTGTAGAGTGGCCTTTACTCTGAGTGTGCTTGTTTTAAAATATCTACATGCAAAAGGGAAATTGAAATCCCCTTTTCTGAAGCATCAAAATCCATCCTCAAAAGTGACAGGGAGCAAACTGCAAAATGGCCACAATGATGACAACAACTAGGGAATTAAGTGTTTACTATGTGCTGAGCACTGTACTAGGAGCTGGAGTAGATCCAAGATATTCAGATCTTACACAGTCCCTGCCCCATATGGACATCACGGTAAAAGAGATTTTGAGAGATGATATCTCATCCCTATTTTACAGATGAGATAAAATCTGGCTCCATCACTTGTCTACTGGGTGGCTTTGGGTAAATCACTTCCCTTCTCTTGGCCTCAGTTACCTCATCTGCCAAATGGGGATTAAGATTGTGAGTTCCTTGTACCCCTTCTAGACTGTGAGCCCATTGTTAGGTAGGGACTGTCTCTATATCTTGCCAACTTATAATTCCCAAGTGCTTAGTACAGTGCTCTGCACACAGTAAGCACTCAATAAATACAATTGAATGAATGAAACACAGAGAGTTTAAGTGAGTTGTCCAAGGTCACACAGCCAGCCAGTAGCAAAGTGGGGATTAGAACCCAAGTCTTCTGACTCCGTTCTATTATTTTCCCATTGGGCCATATGCTATTCCCAGGATTCTTATCTGTATTTAGGTGATTTTTACAAGTATTTTTTACCAGTTCTTTAGATATCTGAACTCAATGCTATCTATGGTTATTGTTTCATATTTAGTGAAAGCATACGTTTCCATCATATCTCATTAAATATGAGGCTGATCTCTTAGCCTGTCTTCTGAGGTTGATATCAGAAAGAACTCTTATTAGACCTCCAGCTGAATGGGCAAACGGAAGAATGTAGGAGAGGAGGGCTTATGCCTATCCTTTCTTCCCACTGGAACAATAGACAAGCATGGCATAGTGGATGGAGTACAAGCTTGGGAGTCAGAAGGTCATTAATTCTAATCCCAGCTCTGTCACTCATCTGCTGTGTGATCTTAGGCAAGTTACTTCACTTCTCTGTGCCTGTTACAGATGAGGATCGGCAAAATGGGGATTGAGCTTGTGAACCCCACATGCGACGGACTGAGTGTAACTCGATAATAATAATAATAATAATAATGGCATTTGTTAAGCGCTTAACTCGATTTGCTTGTACCCCCAACCCCCACAACAGGTGCTTAGTACAGTGCCTGGCACATAGTATGCATTTAACTTATACTATAAAAAAAGTTTATAGGGCATATCTGTTAGTGCTGCCATTGAAAGTAATACTTCTAGTTTTTGTCTGGATGGAAAGAAAAAAAGAACAGGCAGAACACTGAGTTGCATTAACATTAAACATCTTCCAGAAGTCAACATTGTGCCCAGAATATAAATTCTGCAGATGTCATTTTAAATTGTTTAAAGGCTTAAAATATGAAGTTATATTAACGTGTATATATAACTGAAATTCATATCTTCTGAATTGAGTACAACAAACAAATGTAAAACCAAGCAAGCACTTGAGAGGAAGATTCCTACTCAAATCTGTTGTGCTGTTTATTCTCACTCCCTTTTCAGTGCATTAACCTTGTTTTTTTGCATGATTACTAAGTACCATACCAAAATCAGGTCAGAAATTCAGATCATATCAACGGATTCAGTTCAGCGAGATCAGACAAGTTATGTTCTTCTTAGTCTAATTTTGGATAGATTATTTTAGATTCTCTAGATTCTCTGAAAACACCCACACAGTAACTTTACAAATTCAAATTTCATCCTACAAAGAGGTTTTCACTGAAAAGGGCAGAAATAATATTTCAACACCCAGAGTAGTGACATACAATTAGTACTAGCATTATGTCTAGACCTTGTTTCATGAACGGTAACCCATAAAGCTGCCTGCCACTGTTGGCAACAGTGGTGTCTCTCATTGCCCAGAAGTGGATCCTGTGCATCATTTAAATAAAACAAATAACATTTCAGCCAATTCCAATGCATTCCAAAAAAGGGCCTGCCATTAAAGCAAGGGAGATAAAGCTGTTAAAATTAAACAAACGACTCCCCAAAAGAATATTCAAGAGTGTTGAATCTGAATGCTTTAAAACCCAATTTTTCAATCTGCTGCCGTGTCCTTGTAACCTCAAAGCAAATGTCACGTTTCTTCCTGCAACAACAGACCGATGTATGACACATTTCTTCCTTTTAGTGAGGGAGTTGTGATGAAGGAAGGAAATGGCCACTTCATTTTACTGTTTAATTGCTGTTCAGCTGTTATATTTGGCCTTAGACATCATCGTATTATTAGTTTCTGCTATCCTAAATAACAGACATATGATTTCAGGTTCTTTGGCTGTTTTAGAAAACTTAAAATATCATTTCCCAGAAATTCAAGGATATTAACAAGTGAAAATATGTAAATGCAGTTGCATGTACAAATGATCATTGCCAGTAATATCATTTCAATTTTGACTGTCACTTTTAAATGAGAAATATGACTGAAGATACTTCCCTTGGGGGTATCCATGGGAAATTCAGTTGCATTGAATCAGCCTCACTGTAGCTGTGCTACAGTAAGAGGCATTGCCCAGAACCTTACTAATTTTTAGTAGTTTTCTTAGTGGGGTGGTTTGTTTCATTAATAGTAATGATTATGGTATTTGTTAAGCGCTTACTATGTGCCAAGCACTAGAAGACATACCTCATGCCTTCTACTTAGAAAGGGAAACTTTTCAACAAATAGATCAAGCTGAGAGGAGGTTTTGTTTGTTCATTCTGTTTTGTCAGAGTTTCTTGCTCTATAGCAGCTTGGCGTAATGGATAGAACATGGGCCTAGGAATCAGAAGGTCATGGTTTCTAATCCTGGGTCTGCCACTTCTTTGCTGTGTGACTTTCGGCTAGTCACTTCACTTCTCTGGGCTTCATTCATTCATTCATTCAATCGTATTTATTGCACGCTTACTGTGTGCAGAGCACTGTACTAAGCACTTGGGAAGTACAAGTTGGCAACATATAGAGACAGTCCCTATCCAACAGTGGCCTCACAGTCTAGAAGGGGGAGACAGAGAACAAAACCAAAGGTATTAACAAAATAAAATTAATAGAATAGATATGTACAAGTAAAATAAATAGAGTAATAAATATGTACAAACATATATACATATATGCAGGTGCTGTGGGGAAGGGAAGAAGGTAAGATGTGGGGGATGGAAAGGGGGATGAGGGGGAGAGGAAGGAGGGGGCTCAGTCTGGGAAGGCGTCCTGGAGGAGTTCCCTCATCTGTAAAATGGGGATTAATAATAATAATAATAATAATGATGATGATGGCATTTGTTAAGTGCTTACTACGTGCCAAGCACTGTTCTAAGCTCTGGAGTAGATAAAAGGTAATCATGTTGTCCCAAATTGGGCTCACAGTCTTAATCCCCATTTTACAGATGAGGTAACTGAGGCCCAGAGAAGTGAAGTGACTTGCCCAAAGTCACATAGCTGACAAGTGGCAGAGGTGGGATTTGAACCTGTGACCTCTGACTCCATAGCCTGGGATCTTTCCAATGAGCCACGCTGCTTCTCTGGAGGCATGTAGAAAAAGAAACAAATGGCAGATTGTAGAGAAAAGGGAGTAAATGGATGGGAATCAATCATACATACTTATTGAGTGCTTACTGTATGCAGATTACTGTATTCAGCACTTGGGAAAGTTCAAAGGAACTGGTAGACCTCTGACCTCTGACTCCCAAGCCAGTGCTCTTTCCACTGGGCCACGCTGCTTCTCATTAAGACTGTGAGCTACATGCGGGACAGGGACTGTGTCCAACCCGATTTGCTTATATCCACCCCAGTTTTAGTACAGTGCCTGGCATATAGTAAGCACTTAACAAATACCATTATCATTATTATTATTACTATAATTTTTATATAGTTGCTAAAGAATTGGGATATGAAAAAGTGAACATGTAAATGATACAAAGTACCAGTAATGCCATTCAAGGTGCCAGAATCTGTAGGGAAAAATTCAACAGTAAAGGTGGAAAGAATCTAACCACTTGCTAGTTAAGTCATGGAATTATCTAATACTGAACCCTAGTAAGTCAAAATATCTGCTTGACTGCTTAAACAAACTTTCACGAAGCTTGCTAACCTTTATAACACTTTTTATTTTAACCACACCCATAATTCATTGGTATTTTAAAGCACAAATAGGGTGTGAACCCACTCTAGATGCTAGGGTTTTGTTATACTCTACACAGTAAGCTCATTGTGGATAGGAAATGTGTCTGTTATATTGTTACAGTGTACTCTCCCAAGTGCTTAGTACTGTGCTGTGCACACGGTAAGTGCTCAGTAAATGATTGATCAATTGACTCTAAAATAACCTTCTGTAATGTCTATTGACCAATGCCATTAAAATTTAAAGCAACAAAATTTGTAACCTACTGAAAAATCTATTTTCAAAGGCTCACAGGCTCACAATTCATTGCAAATTGTCTAATTCTGCTTTGTCATCCTATTCCGTTTGCCATTTTCTGTGTCTATTACAGAGGCAACACCTCCCTGTGAGATTCCCTGTCCTCACTTCATTTGCCAATTTGCCACTACAAAGGCCAATTTGTAATCAATGTAGCCTTAGAGTACCCTAGATTTACAGGCTGTGGTTGAAGCAGACCCTCCTCTTTGCCTTGCGAGTCAGGGGTTCCAGGAGACAGCATGAATTTATTGACACAAACGCTGTAGCCACAGGCTGTCCTCCTGGCCATGGAAAGCCCCTGGGAGTCTCTGAAGTGATATTGTCCTACTTTTGGAGTCATAGGTGCATGTACCTAAAAGTGAAAATGGCATATTTCATGTTGGTATAAAATGCTTGTCCTTTCAAAGTCAAATATGCCTTGCCTTTAGAGTACTCACAGTTTACTTAATCACAGGGTGGGGAACCTTCAAATGCAAAGGTCAGCACTTTGAAAATGTGATGTTGATTTCCATTAATGACATCAAAGCATTTTGAATATCCTCTGAACAAGCTACATGAAGTGCACATCAATGATATGGGCCCATGCTTAGCCTCTGCTCTCATCAAAGTCATCCAGAGCTCCAAATATGATTGTGTGGCTACAGTCTGGCAGTACTTATTTTTGTTTTCTTTTTCCCCCCTCTAAACTGATAATGCCATTTCACGTTAGTCACAGCTACACTAGAAGGACACTGTTGGAAACAATTAGAATATTTCAATGATCATAATCTCTGTTGAATAGTCAAATTGGAACCCAAACAAAATAGGGATTAGACTTGAGAAAGCACAATTTCTGCAGAGGGGTAGAATAGCCCTGCACATGTTGGGCCCGCTGGGGTTTGGGGGATAGTCTATAATAATCATGATATATAAACACTTATTTTGTGCCAGACACTATTCTAAGCACTGCCTCTCCATCCCCCCATCTTACCTCCTTCCCTTCCCCACAGCACCTGTATATATGTTCGTTCGTTCGTTCATATTTATTGAGCGCTTACCATGTGCAGAGCACTGTACTAAGCGCTTGGGAAGTCCAAGTCGGCAACATATAGAGACGGTCCCTATTACTCTATTTATTTATTTTACTTGTACATATTTATTCTACTCACTTCATTCTGTTAATATGTTTTGTCTTGTTGTCTGTCTCCCCCTTCTAGACTGTGAGCTCGTTCATTCATGCATTCATTCCTATTTCTTGAGCGCTTACCATGTGCGGAGCACTGTACTAAGCGCTTGGGAAGTCCAAGTCAGCAACATACAGAGACGGTCCCTATTACTCTATTCATTTATTTATTTTACTTGTACATATTTTCTATTCTATTTATTTTATTTTGTTAATATGCTTTGTTTTGTTGTCTGTCTCCCCCTTCTAGACTGTGAGCTCATTCGTTCATGCATTCATTCGTATTTCAATCAATCAAACAATCAATCAATCGTATTTATTGAGCACTTACTATGTGCAGAGCACTGTACTAAGCGCTTGGGAAGTACAAGATGGCAACATATAGAGACAGTCCCTACCCAACAGTGGGCTCACATGTACGTATTTATTACTCTATTTATTTATTTATTTATTTATTTTACTTGTACATATCTATTCTATTTACTTTATTTTGTTAGTATGTTTGGTTTTGTTCTCTGTCTCCCCCTTTTAGACTGTGAGCCCACTGTTGGGTAGGGACCGTCTCTATATGTTGCCAACTTGTATTTCCCAAGCGCTTAGTACAGTGCTCTCCACACAGTAAGCGCTCAATAAATGCGATTGATTGATTACAAGAGAGTTGAGTTGGACGCAGTCCCTGTCCCACATCAGGCTCACGGTCCCCATTTTACAGATTAGGGAACTGTGGCACAGAGAAGTGAAGTGAGTTGCCCAAGGTCACACAGCAGACAAGTTCTACTTCCCAAGCACTTAGTGCAGTGCTCTGCACACAGTAAGTGCTCAAGAAATACAATTGAATGAATGAAAGTGGTGGGGCTGGGATTAGAACCCAGTTCCTTCTAACTAACAGGACTGGACTCTATCCACTAATAATAATAATAATGATGGTATTTGTTAAGTGCTTACTATGTGCAAAGCACTGTTCTAAGCACTGGGGGGATACAAGGTGATCAGGTTGCCCCACGTGGGGCTCACAGTCTTAATCCCCATTTTACAGATGAGGTAACTGCGGCACAGAGAAGTTAAGTGACTTGCCCAAAGTCACACAGCTGACAATTGGTGGAGCCGGGTTTTGAACCCGTGACCTCTGACTCCAAAGCCTGGGATCTTTCCACTGAGCCATGCTGCTTCTCTGGAGGCATGCAGAAAAAGAAACAAATGGCAGATTGTAGAGAAAAGGGAGTAAATGGATGGGAATCAATCGTATATACTTATTGAGTGCTTACTGTATGCAGATTGCTGTATTCTGCACTTGGGAAAGTACAAAGGAATTGGTAGACTTGATCCTTGCACACGGGGTATTTGTTAAGCGCTTTTTATGTTTCAGGCACTACCCTAAGTTCTGGAATAGAATGCAAGGCAATCAGGTTGGACACAGTCCCCGTCCCACATGGGGTTCACAGTACTAATTCTCATTTTACAGCTGAGGAAACTGGAACACAGAGAATTTAAGTGATCGTCCCAAAGTCACAGGGACAAATGGCCTACTATGGCCCTACATCTGACTCTGGAGAGAGTGCAGTTATGTGGTCCAAGGAATTCAAAGAGAAGAAAGGAGAGGAAGCATAAGCGGAGACTTGTTAATAGAGAGAGTGGCAAAAATAGGGACTCCTCATGACGCTCTATACTATCAAAGAATTAATTTAAACAAACCACAGAAACTCAGGTAACCATTTTTATGAGAAAAGGTAGTTTCTGTTGTTTTATAGTACTTGGATTCATTCAATCGTATTTATTGAGCGCTTACTGTGTGCACAGCACCGTACTAAGTGCTTAATTGGATGCCTCTTTGTTATGCATAACATCATATCAGTGTGTCTCCCAACTCTGTTGTGTGTACTCTCCCAAGTGCTTAGTACAGTGCTCTGTACTAAGTGCTCAGTGAATATCATTAATCGATTGATCACTTGTTATTATTTCAATATCCATGGAGTAGATCAATATAATTGATCAATAAAATTTTCCCAAGCTAGGTGAGAAGCATGGCTTAGTGGATAATGGATGGATCAGGAAGTCAAAAGGATCTGGGTTCAAATCCCAGCTCCCCCACATGTCTGCTGGGTGACCTTGGGCAAGTCACTTAACTTCTCTGGGCCTCAGTTACCTCATCTGTAAAATGGGAATTAAGACTGTGCGCCCCGTGTCCAACCTGTTTAACTTATATCTACCCCAGCACACAGAATGGTGTTTGGCACATAGTAAGCGCTTAACAAGTACTATAATTATTATTTTCACAAGATCCAACAAACAGCCCATATCAGGGCGCAGGTGCTAAACACTTGAGTGACTAAAGGGTGGTTCAATCCACTGAAATGTAGATTCTAGCTGACAAGTCAAGGTCTTGGCCCAAGGGCTCCCATCCTAATGGGAACTCTGTATTTCTCCCGACAATCCCTATGTCTTCTCAAGGCCTCTTTCTCTATAAACTTCTGTTTCTAGGACTTTCAAGGTGGAAAGAGTATCTTTTCTCCAGGATAATCTAGGTATAATTTATAACAAGAGCTATGGCTAGGAGACACAGTGATCAAATCATTGATCACTGTCAAGGTCAATTTCTAAATTAGGGTTTAAAGTTGTGCATTCATCCTCTCCATTTGTAGTGCTCGCCATTCATTCTTCATTACTTCCTTGCCTCTTCACTACCCCAACTTTCATTCCTTCCTATTGTTTCCAGGATTTTTTTTCACTCTGTTCTGCCTACATGGTAGATCTCTAGAAGTAAGTTCCTTGAGGACAGGGATTGTATCTACCAACTGTGTTGTACTCTCCTAAGCACTTAGTACAGTGCTCTGCACAAAAAAGCACTCAATAAATACCACTGACTGATTGATACCCCATATATCTTCATTCCATCTAGTGCTCACAGCGAAGTAAAACTTCTCCAAAATGCCTTCTCAGGCTGGCAAAAAGAAGTGCTTGGCTTTTCCATCCTTTCTTCCTCATGCTTGTGTTTAATCTAAAGGTACATTTATTTGAAGGATGTATTTTTTTAACTTGCCTTTGCAATGTAATATCGCTGAGGACAGGGTCTAGTCTTCCCAAACCAGCTAGGTTCATCCTTCAAATCTAATTCATGATTCAGAGTACTGACAATTTGTAAACATTAGATAAGTGTTGAATGAATAATGGAAAAAAATGAATGAAAGAAAGCAATTTATTGAAATAGTTGAGTTTAATGCCTTCAATCTAAAGAAAGGTGGCAATGCAGGTTATTTATGAATAAAAACCTTAGGAAGCCTATCTGGAATGAGCAAAGTATCCTCCTATGCTAATCTACTTTTGATGACAGTGGACATTTAGCCAGGGGGAGAAAATAGCGTAATGCAGACCACATACTTTCATTCCATGGATGCAAATGTACAATGATACTAACACTTCACACTTTTCTTCACAAAATATAGCACTTGAAAACAATAGTTCAACAGAATAATTTCATCTAGGCATGCAGGTCACCATTTCATTCTTTCTTTGGACCAGACTTCTGATATTGAGCCTTATCCTTCAATGAGTAAATGCTATTTTGGAAATAAACTGCTTACCCATCTGAGGTGAAGGAAACCATTTGGCCTGAGTACCATCTAGCCTTTAGGGACACTCTGGGAAATTTTATTTATAATAGAGTAATAATTGCTTCATTCCCAGATTCACGTCTTCACCATAAAAGCAAGCCAATCAAAACTTAGAAGTCAGATATTCAAATCTCCCAGAGGGGTAGAGACTCAAAATGACAAATCCGCAAGAAAACTGCTCTCATTTAATGAGAACTGATGTATGTTCCAGAAGACTGAAATTGCATTTTATTTGGAAGTGACCATGCAACAACTGAGCACTTCAACCTAAAATCAGCAAGTTGTGTAACAGAAACTTGTAGACTACTACTTATGTCTGACTATCCAACACTCCAGATGGTTGTCCTATGATTCCATCACTAGCAAACAATTGGCCCACCACAATGATTTTTAAAAGTTGAAAAGTTAAAATCAAATGGCAAATACAGAAAATATTTACCCTTTCATCATACCACACCAGTAACTCAAAGACTGCCTAATTCATCTTTTCTCCAAGGTTGAAATCTGGCATTTATTGGGTCAGACCTGATAGAATGAGCAGCCCAGCAAGTGGTTGTATTTGAATATATCGGGAACATTTGGTGCCAGTGAAGTGATTCGGTACCAGAACATTACTATACAGAAGGTTCACACCATGAATCTCTCCTCTCAGCGGTGTACATACTTCTTATTAACATGAATAGGAATTTGCAGAAATAAGGCAAGTTTGGGAGGTACACAGGTTAATTTGTTAAGATTTGAGTAATATGTAAGAATTTTTCAAGACAAACTTTTTCAAATGCTATTTTTTCTGTCACAACTAATTCTATTTGAATAATCAACAAAAGGATATTCAATAATTCATTTTAATTCCAAGATAATGGAATTCTCATTCAGTACTTTGCAAACCTCCATTTGAACAAACCACTTCAGTGGAAAGAACTTCCTGTGAAGTCCACTATAATTGGGTTGACCATATATCAATTTAGCTAGGACAGGCTTGGAATAATTCTGGGAATCAAGGCTTCCCTGATGAATTTTATAAACATTATAAACACCAGAGAATCAAGATTGTCTTGGAATTATACCAACCCTGCTCTTGCGCACTTTAAATATTAGGACTTTGGCATCCAAGTTGGATCATGCTTGGTTCTCGATCAGTTGAGATTTTGCCACGTTCTAGGACTTAACATATGGGGGTCCCAAAATGCTGGCTTTTTTATTCCTATACATTGACTATGCAATTTCCAGATGTTATCCCAATGCCCTGGTTACAGTGAAAATAAATGGTCACCCTAAACATATGAGTTGCGAATGGACAGTTTGACCAGTGCCTAATAGCTACAAAATCTTCTGACAATCCTCCATTTGGCAAAATAACAAGCTTGCATACAAACAATTGAAAGCAAATCTCTTTTGCATCATTGTCAATGTCACAGCAATATGTGATTTATGTTTACCGTTTTATTGCTTCTTCTTGCTTACGGCGTTTTTCATTCTTCTCCTTCAAGTAAGCCAGGTTGGTTTCATTTCTCAAGCGATCATTCTCTCGAGCAATGTCTGATGCATTCTGAATAACCAAGCCATCATAGGCCTTCATTCCCATATCTTCAATATACTGGAGAAAAGAGTCCAAAGTGTTGTCCTCCTGATTAGAACGCATCATCTTTCAGGAAATGTAAAATGGAAGCAGCACTTTCTGCAGGTTCAAAAACATACTTTTGTCAATGGAAATGCACTTGCTGATTATTCTGGCATTTATCTTTCCATTCTAATGCCTAGTTTCCAGGGTAACTATAATTGGAGCAATATCCAACATAAATACATTGGAAATAGAAGTTATTTGATGAGGTTAGTCTAAGCTTGGGATAGCAATCTATCTGTGGAAATTACAGTATAGTTGGTGTGCAAAGTTGAGAGCAGCAAGCACCAAAAGTAACTCCAACAAAATGCAATATAGGTTCAGAAGATAAACCCACAATTTCTGAGGCAATTGTTGGGATATACTTTCCAGTTTTCTATCACTAAGAAGTTAGCAGTCAGATATTGAGTGAATCAGCTCCTTGAGGACAGGGATCAAGGCTACTTTCTCTATTGCGTTCACCCATGCACTAAATGCAGTGCTCTGTACACAGTAAGTGCTCAATAAATAACATTCATTGATTGATAGGATCAGGCTGTTAGATTGTTACTAAACAATATTGATTTTTATAGTGCAGACTCAGATAATAATGCTTCACTAACAGGCAAGGATTTTTTTTAGCAACACATCACTTAGAATTCAAATTTCCACAAAAATGCAGCAATCAAATTGTTGTCTACAACCGTTAAACTGTTTTTCCAAAGTAGTAATAGCATGGATGCATATTATATAGCCAACAGTTTCTATTTCATTCATTCAATCGAATTTATTGAGTGTTTACTGTGTGCAGAGCACTGTACTAAGCACTTGGGAAATACAAGTCAGCAACATATGGAGATGGTCCCTATTCAACAACGGGCTCACAGTCTAGAAGGGGGAGATAGACAACAAACCAAAACATTTAGACAGGTGTCAAAATCGTCAGAACAAATAGAATTAAAGCTCTATGCACATCATTAACAAAATAAATAGAATAGTAAATATATAGAAGTAAAATAGAGTAATAAGTCTGTACAAATATATACAAGTGTTGTGGGGAGGGGAAGGAGGTAGGATAGGGGGATGGGGAGGAGGAGAGGAAAAAGGGGGCTTAGTCTGGGAAGGCTGCCTGGAGGAGGGGAGCTCTCAGTAGGGCTTTGAAGGGAGGAGGAGAGCTAGCTTGGCAGATGTGTGGAGGGAAAGCATTTCAGGCCAGGGGAAGGACGTGGGCTGGGGGTCCGTGGCGGGACAGGCGAGAACGAGGTACAGTGATAGTATCTTTCATCCACGGATCACAAAAATATTTACCTGTGACCTCATTCTTTCTTACCAGATATTTTAATGTAAATAGTAGATACTATATCATTCCATTCTCAAATAAGTGAAACTGGATCACAGAAGTTAAGTAAACATGAATAAGGTCACACTCTAGGCTAGTTAAAATTGCAATGAGGGGCTCTGGCTCTCATATCCACCTTTTAAGTGTGCCTATTTAAGGGTGAAAAGGTAATCAATCAATCAATCAATGGTATTTATTGAGCACTTACACTGTGCAGAGCACTATAGTAACTACTTGGGAGAGTACAGTACAACAGAATTAGCATACATATTCCCTGCCCACAATGAGCTTACAGTCTAGAGGGGATGAGGGAGGACTGAAAATTAGGCAGTCCAAATATACATAATCTATTCTCTAATGGATAGACAGTCAAAGAAGCCATATTACATTGACTGTCTGCTCATTGCTAGCAGTCTACACTCCCATGTGCTTAGTACAGTGCTCTGCACACAGTAAGTTCTCAGTAAATACAATTGAATGAATTTTTATATTCATTGAATGAATGAATTGAATAAATGGTTTTAGGCTGAGTTTAATGTTCTGGTCATTTAATGAGTCAAGAACTGAAACAAATATCCAGTGCAAGTGCTGCACTTTTCCAGGCAACTGACTGTTGTCAAATCCATCATCACTATAGAACATGTCTAAGGAAAATGTTATGGCCTTGTAAAATTGTTATGAGCAGAAAGATTTAATGAACTTATGTTTCAAGGTGATATACATATTTGAAAGTCCAGCACCTCATTTTCGCATTAAAAAATCATTTCCAGTCTATTTGTTTCCTAGTGCAATCACTAGCCATTGTCTAGAAACTAGCTTCCATTGGAAATAACTTATTTTCCAGCTCACCAGTGGTCATCAACAGAAGATCTTTTGCTATCAATTGGTTTGGGAAGCAGTTTGTGCTGTTTTGGGTAGAGCAGTCTCAGGTGTAGAATCTGCTTTCACTTTGGCCAGGTCTCAAGTTATCCATTATATCTCACCTATCTGAGTATGTCAGATAGTGTGTATTTTTACCTTGATAAATCCAGATAACCTAAGATAAGTTGCATTTTTAAAACCATATTTTCCTACTTTTTTCTTTAGTTTAGACAATGTATTTGAAAGAGAATATTGTTGTCCTGACTATGATTAGAAAAAACAGGCATTAATAATGATGGTATTTGTTAAGCGCCTGCTATGTGCCCAGCACTGTTCTAAGCACTGGGGTAGATACAAGATTATCAGGTTGTCCCATTTGGGGCTCACAGTCTTAATCCCCATTTTACAGATGAGATAACTGAGGCACAGAGAAGTTAAGTGATTTACCCAAAGTCACACAGCTGGCAAGGGGTGGAGCATTGGGACTAGATGGACTGTTTATTAATCCCAACTGCTGAATCTATTTAAATTGCATTTTAATAACAAAAAATGACAGAAGCAATGAAAACCAAGGCATAGCTATATAAATTTGAAATGCAAAATCACTTATTTTTGGAAAAAAATTTCCAAGAAATTATCTTTATGCAGATCAGAGATGTTACCATCATTTTCTGATGCAAATAGTTTTAGAATATAGAGTTTTAGGGCCCTAAAAAAATAGCAACATTTTATATCATTACTACTTCCATTGTACCTATGCAAAACAGGGTGTTCCCACCCTGCAGAGTAAAATGACAGATCTTTCTGACATGTAAATCTTTCCCAATCTTTTAAGGAATAATAGGCTTTTTTTCCTCAATTTACCAAGAAATTTGAGTTATTTGGCCCTTGTGGGCATAGGATATTGACTAATAAAAGGCTACCTAGCCCAATAGCTTGTCAGTCTAATGGGGTTTGTTTCCTACATATCTCAATGAATAGGTGGATCAATCACTTGTTGGCAACCCCTGCCCCTTCTGAATCAATACGTCTGAGAATGCTGAGGCAGACATTTGAGGCCCCTTATCCTTTACACTCTCAAAAAACAGAACACAGGAAAATCTCCTCCTTTCTTAGGAATTACCTAAGAAGGAGAAGCACCATAAAATATATGTGAACTTATTTGAAGAATTTGTGGTGAATCACAGATATCGTTACTGTGTGTTTACTATGTCAAGCACTGTCCTAAGTGCTGGAGTAGATACGAGTTAATCAGTTTGGACACAGATATCTGGAAACAGATATCCAAAAGAATGCATTTTCTCCCCAGTCACGGTGGGGACAAAACTGTATTATCCACGGTACCAAAGGCTTTTACCATCTTCAGTTGGAAATTAATATGACATTAAAATGCATTCTGGGGTCAAAAGATATATTCTGTGCAGAAAAATAATGAAAAAGATATAGCCATGCTCTTGGGATAGATATCTGGCCCCAAATAGGTACACTTGTGTGGACTTAGTATGTATATTCACATGTGGTTATAGAGCAGCCTCTTTTAAAATCCATGTTTATAACAACAGTGGTAATAACCAATTATAATAACAATTTCCTACTAAAGAAATCTCCCTCATGACACTAAGAAAGGCAATACTGCTCTCATTTATCAAAAAACACATGTGTTTTGGCAGTGGATAAATGTTAAGATTAAGATGTCCTCTGCTATTTTATAAAGAATTACAAATTTTCTCCTGATTTTTGGCAAGGAAGGGCCTGAGAGCCACCATTCATGTACATTTTTTTTCTTATTTTAAAGCAGATAAACCTGCTCCAAAGACAAGATCACATAGATGGTGACCTTGACCCTACCTGCTACCCAATTCCACTGAAACAGCATCTTTATCATGGAGTTTTCAATTCGGGAGCTCTTATGGAAGGAGGGTGGTTATATTCTGAAGTGAACTGCCCCCCCAGAAGAGAAGCTTTAGGGGTGCTTTTCCTCCTCATGGCTTCCTTGCAATGTTGTGACTATGGCATATTTTTAATGAACATGGCTGAAAAATCTCAGGCACTCTGAGGTGGTTTCAAGAATGATTTAAGCTTTCCATGATCAGTGCATGCATGTGTCAATGGCACCTGTCAGAGGCTGCCCTTAACGTGAGCTATCTGAATTATCTCACAATCCATATGGTGCAATCAATTGCCATGGATTCCTCTGACTTTTTAGTTTTTGTTTTCACCCACCTGTATCTCAAGATAGTCTGTTCCTTTCCTTCTCAGTAGAGCTCTTCTTTGCATATTTTGTTTATCAAACTCCTGAATTATTCAGATCCCTCAAGGATGAATGAAAGGTTTAGCTCAAGGTGCAGTTGACTAACAGCTTTCTTTAAAGTGGGAATAGAAGTTAATCCCAATGCAGCAGTTTTGTATTTGAAATCCTCTGTGCTCAGATAAATGAATGCCTTTTTCATATGCCACACTTAGTACTAGAGTAGCTGCTTTGCTGTAACATCTTGGGCCACTACCTGGAGTCTTTATTTACAATGCACATAAAGGGCAGTACATCTAAGTACCTGGATTAATTTTAGAATGCATCAGGATGTCGAGAAGGGACTTTACCTAACAAAGATTCAAGTTATTAATCACTCATAAAATCATAGCTCGCATTCATTAATATAGTAAGTAGAGTTGACAACTAGTTGAATTTTTTTTCCAACTCAGACCTGCATATATTCATGTGCAACACTGTATAGAAGGTCTTGATGGGTAAATTCTATTCACATGTAGGGCCAATCATAGTCCATTGAGACAAAAATGCAAGCTCCTCTTTTGTCTTCCCTCTCAAATGCATTTTGTAGCTGTAGAATGAATGCATGGATCCATTGCAAGATTTTTGTGTTGGAGACCTCTGGATGTTTTTAGTCATCTTTTGAGAATCAAGATGAAGTCAAAGTTGTGTAATCCCTTGTTTACTATGTAGAAATAAAAATGCCAATTAGGTTTGGCCATAAGGCTCCAGAAAGCAGCCCGTATCATGAAGACTGGGGTAAAGATTGAGCAGCTCTGTAGAACCTGGATAATTTGCATGGGTTTGAGCTGCTGTTTTTGAGAGGATGAGTAAATCTGTCAGAGGAATAATAGGACCAATTTTCACAAGGGAGGGCTGTCAGGATATTTTTTCCATTCCAGAAAAACAAAATTCCCCTTCCTTAACTTCAACTTCAATAGTGTTTCTTCTTGTAAAATGCCCTTCCCTTCTTCCCAGCTGCAGCCATGAGCTCAGATATCCATTCTGGAGAAGTTCTTAGACCTATGGATCATTTGCCAAATGGAGATATACTATTCATCACTGTCTGAAATAGCTGAGTGAAATCCAAACCCACACAGACTCTAAATCTATTCTGTTTTTTAGTGTCTCCATGTCTTCCCTGCCTCTCCTACCTTTCCCCGGTCCCTGGCTTCTAGAAAAAACCCACTCTGCTTCTGTTCTACAAGGAGGAGTTTGAAGGTCTTACTTCTCCACTCATCTTGGTAAAAGTCATTAATACTGGGCAACAGAGTTGGAACTAATTGTAGTCTGGGAGAGAGTTTGTGTCATTTTACATTTTACCCAACATCTCCTGGATTGTGAGAAGCTCAGGAAAGACAGTTTTAGTTTAAATTTCTCTTATAAGCTTTAATCTCTAAACTATTTCCTTAGCTGACAGTCAAGGTACCACGGCATCAAGTTTTAAACTAATGGGGTAGTACTAGACTTTCAAATTCACAAAGTAATAAATATATATATAAATGCTAAAAGAAAAATATTTTCGATCATTTTCAGGAAAACCCATTAATTTGTTCACAAGTATAAGCTTTGTGATGATTACCAGAAAGGTTATCCTTTTTCTCTTGCAGGAAGGTGAATGTTTCAGTCCCCACCCTTCACATGTCCCTGAGCTTTCAAAATCTCAGCGGCCAGGATGCAAGTAAAGAAGTTACTAGAATCTGTTGTTTTGTGTTTTCTCAGTCAGAGCATCTTGTACCATGTCAAGGAAGTCCTCAGTGACCAGATTTGCTCACAATAATTCTTGCAACTAAATGAAAATTTGTGTGTCTGTGTGTGTGTGTGTGTGTGTGTGTGTGTGTGAGAGAGAGAGAGTGGGAGGGAGGGAGGGAGGGAAAGAAAGAAAGAAAGAAACACACCATTTGAACAGGGTTTTGGGAAACAGGTAAAAATGGTGCATTGTGTTAAGACCTATTCAGACTCACACTGTGATTAAATGAGGTTTGATAAGATATCATTTTTACCTAGAAAGATGAGAGAGCCTACAGTAAAGGTGAAGAAAAAGCCACCAAACAGTGCAACAGAGTATATTGCATTTGTAAAACACACACACCCAAAACCCATAAACATGAAAAGTAGATCTCGGAGTGGAGTTGAGCACATGTTACCATAACATGTCAAAAATCAGAAATGTAGTTCCTTTGGGTGTGTTTCTAGACCCCAGGATACTTCATGTGATTTCACATTGTTGAATGCTGTCAAAAATACAGCTGTTCTGTGAAGAACTGGAAATGGTGAAGTAGAAACTAAAAGAGCTCATTGAAATAATGACAAAGGTCCTCCCTGCCATTTTCTTAAACTGAAGGGATGGATCCCAGCCCCCCGCCCACCCCCCTCTCCTATTCCCCCCTCCCCCTTGCCCCCCACTCTGGGAAACCTAAGAATGGCAGACAGCGTAGAAGATGTAGCTACTGTCATGAGTCAGAAGCTGTACTTGTTGGGTGAATGCTGTGCATCTCGCTGTTCTCCATTTCACATGGGCCTTATGGGGTGCAGTGGTGTTGCTAGGTGATGGTGCTAACAAACAGCAATATTTCCAGAAACATTGTCCTCATACAAAATGCTAAATGGCTACTTGAGCAAACAGTTCTAGAAGGTTGCAAGGCAGCACTTGCCAAGTAAGAAGCTTTAGCCAGCTTAAATAAATGCTGAGTGAAGCAACAATAAGAATCTAATTGGAATGAGTGGCTATGGCTTATTTTTCAAAACGCATGGCTTATCATCTATCTTGGTGATCATTGATACCTCTCATATTAACATTTTTACTAACTTTATATTCCCCGGGAGAAAGTTATCATTCCAGCTGTGAAATTTCTGAATATTTTTCTCCAATTCCAGGACATTTAATCTAGTTGGTCAGAAAATCTAGATTTTATATTCCCTTTGGCTCATTTGCAGCCAGGCACCTAACTCATTTTTTCCCAAATGCAAATTTGGGCATCCAAATTCTTAAGCAGAGTATCTTAAACTTTCATAAGCCATTAACAATAATGTTCACTTTTCAATATTTATCAGAATTCATAAGAGGATCTAGAAAATTTAGGACTGTGAAAAATGACAAGGAGATCCTACTTTGGCTCTGTTACCATAGACTTGCTACTCAGGACAATTCAGACAAACAATTCGGAGATGAAATTTAAAAACTGGTTTATTAAATCCTCCAAATGAGGGTAAAAATGGTTACAATGTTCCCAAAAGCTTCTACTATTACTAATATTTAGAAATGAAATAGGGCTCATTTTATTAAGTTCCTACTCTGAATTCACAGAGATCAGTTTAATTAGAATTTTAGGATTTCTGAAGAATACGAAGAAAGCCCTCAGATTAATTTTCTATTTTGTGTGACATTTTCCTGCTCAAAATGGTCTATCTGTCCAAAGGTTTGGAGGGTTTTAGACTCTTTTGCAGTAGGAGAAGAGTTTGGCCAAGATAGACTTAGAAGACATTAATATGTTCTTCCTTTATTATATGGTATTCAAAAGTGTGGGAAATCCATCTGTTTGTATTCAGGAAGCTCCCATATGATGATAATTAGACCACCTTCTTGATAACAAATATAAATGTAAAAGTATATAAGGGAAAAGTGAATCTAAACCCAACCGGAGGAGGCATTTTTAAGTTTGTGTACACAGAGAATTTTTAAAAGAATGGTGAAATGGGTATCTACCACAAATGTTGAAACAGACTTTTAAAATATTCATAGTATGAAGCAGCATGTATCTAGCTCATAAATTCAAGTAGTATTTCAAAATTACTTCAAATGTCTTTTTATAATTTAACACTAATTTTTCAAATGAAAGTACGGTAGATAACATGCCTGGAGCACCAGGCAAGTGGATGTGGGTTAAAAAAAAATAGTATCTTACAGCATGAAATGACTTAATGATTTGATTTTTGCTCTTTCCTAAAAGACATGACAACTTCAGTATTAAGTAGACCTAGTTAAAGCCAATTCCATTTTCTAAGTAGATTACTTGATCTAATTAGCACTGGGTTCAATTAGCATGCTTAAAGAATTGGAAAAATGAGATACATACCCAAATTTAAGTCCCCAGGGGCTGCTAAGTGCAATAATCAAAGGTGACTTTTGTCTGGCAAAGCCCTTTTCTGTGGTTTATCTCAGTGCAGTCTGCAGGAGTATTCCAGCACCATAAGAAACAGGCAGACTTGTGGTTCAGCTCAGTTTTTCTTCAATTAAAGTGCATTATATCTTGATGGCAAAAGTATCCACATTGTCAGATGCTGCATCTCTAGAAATCGGTGGGTTTTTGATCTTCTTCCTATAAAATAAAATGGCCTTTAAAGTTTTCCTGTAAAATTCAGTGGCAAGAGTAGACAGGTGCTTGTTTCTTTAAATCAACATTCAAAGAAAAGAGGGCATAGCTAATGGGTGGGTACGAGCAGCAGGCATCCTTCTCTGAGGTCCAGCCAAGGAGAACTGGGTGATTTTTACCCACTTTACAACACAGAAGGCTACAGCCCCATCAAATACAACCATTCCTGGCTTGCTAAGGTGCCTCATTTGAATGTATTTTGCCGAGGCAAGAAGAAATGAAAGCAAGGAATCACAAGAATCCTCTCCAAATGGCTTCTTCCAGCAGAAAAAAATGTTCTCTCTCACTGCCACTTAGATGCAGAAGGTTTGAAGCAGTTTAGCTAGTAGCATCGTCTCTCGACCCTCTCTCGTGACAACGACAACCTCGTTTGTGCTCATTCTCTCTCGTTCATGTGTGCTCTCTCTCCTCTCTCTCTCTCTCTCTCTCTTTCACTCCATCTCCCCTCTCCTCCCCTCCCCTCTCTACAGCTGCCTTCGTCGGTTGATGCTGCCGTTGATTAATCAGGGATTCTGAAACAAAGAGCAAGCCTACCTTGTGAGATAAGCAGTACTCTGTTTCTTCTCTCCTTCTGCCATCCATCTGCATTCACCAGCAAAGCTTCCAGCATTTTAGTACCTTGGATAGTTCCCGCTTACTTACGCCCATCGGAAAGGGAAGTGAAGCAACCGAAGAAATGACAAGACTGGAAAACAGCATCCCTCCACTTCAGATTTCAGCTCCCCGGGGTTCACATCCTCATTAAAACCCCCTGTATAGGCAACAGACCTTCTCTCTTTTATCTCGACTGCACTGAAGTCTGATGAACAAATAATCCAGTGGAATTGAGGAAAAAAGCTTGGTGAATGGCTGTTCACCTAGCTCAGACTCTGTAGGTTATAAGGATGCTAAACACCAATAGAAATGTGTTCATCCACAGTGAATGTGTATGTTAACCTTTGCCACATGTTCTGGCTCGTGGAAAGGGGCGGTTACATCAAATGGGACATCTATGTCTCCGTTTAACACTTCTTATTGATATTTTTTTGCAGTCACCCAAGCTGTACAATAGTGCAATGCACACAATTACTGCTGATGCAGATTAGGCTGCTGCTTGGGGGGAAAGGGGAGGAGCTTTGTAACCTCATCAAAACAAGCTCATGCCACCTGCTCCCATGGCAAGAGAACAAAACTACCTCACTTTGAAAGAACATGAATAATGCATATACACAGTTTTTACTAAGGATCAACTAATTATGCATCTTTTTTTCTGCAAAAATTGACCAGAAGCTAACTTAGCTACAGTGGCCCGAATAATGCTTCTTACTCTAACATTTCTTCCTCCTTCCCATTTTGCCCCTTCAATTCTCTCACTTCATTTTTACCGTGTTGTCAAGAGTATACACGTCACATGGAGTGCCTTTCCTTGTGGAGGAAGAGGTTCAAATTTGACCAAACAGGTTTAACTTTCTGGTTGAATCATACTGAATCTCCAGAGCTCAGAATCCCCTATATCATTGTTAATAGAGGTTTTTACAGCAGTGTTTTAGTTAATAGTACCTACTTTAACATCTTTTCAGGTAGTTAACTTTTCATTTATGATGCATGCTGGGTATTGGCTATAGTTTTAATGGATTTTTTTGTTAGTAGTTGAGACAATTTAAACTGAACTATATTTTTATGGCATTATTCAGGCCACACTTTTAAGTTCTTTTCCTTATCCCACTACTGAATTCAGGAGGGGAATACCAGCTATACATGTACAAAAATTTGGACATTGTAGTTGACTCCCGGGACTCATCTACCGAGGAAAGGGCCTGTTTTAGGGTGGATTCTGAATGGAAGGGTATCTATCTGTGTCAGTCAATCCTGGAATGAAGTAAATGTCGTGTTTTCATTTACTCCCATGCCATAATAAAACAGATAAGACACCTATCTGCCCCCCCGTACAAATAAAATGATACTAAGAACCTATCATGCACATTTGCCATTCACATGTAAATTCCAGTTTTGTGACTAGTGGTACTTGAGTTTAAATTACTCTAAATTCGCTTTCAAATGAACTAGAATCCAGGCTGACTATATTTTTATAATTTATAAGTTCCTCCTGTGGACTGTAAATTCCTTGTGGCAGGGATAGTGGCTACCAACTCTTCTGTATTGTACTTTCCCAATTTATTTGCATCTTATGGCAGAAAAAAAGAAGGGGGAAAATGAGGTTGGTAATAATAAAAATTGCTTGGTACACTGCTCTGCACCCAATAAATATCACTGATTAATCTATTGATTGTTTAGTAATAATTTATATTAAGTGCTTACTATGTGCTAAACACTGGGAAGGAAATGCATGAATGAGGTATAATAATGATGGTATATTAATGGTGTTAAGCACTTACTATGTGCTAGGCACTGTACTAAGCTCTGGGGTGGATACAAGCAAATCTAGTCTGACAAAGTCCTTGCCCCACATGGGGCTCACGGTCTCAATCCCCATTTTACAGATGAGGTAACTGAGGCACAGAGAAGTGAAGTGACTTGTCCAAAGTCACACAGGAGACACATGGTAGAACTGGGATTAGAATCCATGACCTTCTGATTCCCAGGCCTGCTAGTATCCACTATGCTGTGATGCTTCAGGTGTAGAGACACATGTTCCTCACCCACTTGGTTTCTCTTCCTATTGCCTCTCTCCAAAACAACTTCTATGAATTAATGTTATGGGAGAAAACTGTAAAAAGTAATATTTTTACCTCTTTCTAAAACCATGCCATGAAAAACTGTGCAAAGATTTGATCAATGTATATTAGGACATAATGAGCAGGAGAAGGTTCAAAATAAGGCAAGTAAAGAAAAGTTAGGGATTGTATGGAGGGTGTTGGTGAAACATCATTCATTCATTCAATCGTTATTTATTGAGCACTTACTGTGTGCAGAGCATTGTACTAAGCACTTGGGAAGTACAAGTCGGCAACATATGGGATGTTATGTGGTCCTTACCTAATAGTGAGGACAGATGTCCAGAAGAGACAACATCGCATTGTTCCTACAACTAACCTGTTGCCTCTGACAGAGATGGACTGCTTGCGGGGATGAATTATCAGTCTGATTCATTTAGAATGTTTCTCATGTTCTTAGAGGTAGTTCTCCTGCATGGGGTCAGGGCAAATACAAATGAAAGAATGCAGGTGGTAAAATGGTCCCTCTTCACATTTCCTCCTCAGAAGAGGGAATCTGCAAGAAAGTACTCAGAAACCCTTCATTTCTGCCCTTTTCTTCTTAATCTAAAACTCTATGTGAATCAAAAACTCTCCCTGATAACCCAGGTGTGCTTCACACAGTCTACCTCCAATTTAATAGCCTTCTTCCTCATTTATTCATTGTCATATCTGTTAAGCACTTACTGGATGTAGAGCACGCCTGGGAGAGTACAATATACAGATAAACAGATACATTCCCTGCCCACAATGAGCTTACAGTCTTAAGGTGGGGAGACAGATATTAATATAAAAAATAAATTATAGATATGTACATAAGTGCTGTCGGGCTGGGAAGGGGGAAGAAGAGATGGAGCAAGGCAGGGCAATGCAGAAGGAAGTGGGAGAAGAGGAAAGGGGTGGCTTAATGAGGGAAGACCTCCTGGAGGAGCTGTGCCTTCAATGGACTTTGAAGCCTCCACTTCTGGCTGCCCTCCAGAGCTCCAGGACATTTTCCCAAGGGATAAGAGTTCACTTAATTTCTCCCTTCTCACTGACAATGAGGACTTCTGCTACATTTTTGCCCTCTTTTCAACTTTTGGCTTTAATGAACAGGGAAGTGGTGGAGTTGATGAGCCCATCGAGAAGCAAAATAGCAACAGAGAAAGTAAAAAGAGAAAATCTAGTCATGGTCGCTGATTCCCTGATATTATTGCCTTCACTGTTTCTTATCATGTGCACAAGGGCAGGGAACATATCTACCAACTCAATAATACTGTACTCCCCAAATACTTAGTGCAGTACTCTGCACACAGTAAACACTCAATAAATATGACTGATTCATTAGACAACCACAGCACGAGTCTCAAGGATTCAGCAAATTCAGTCATGTTTACTATAATTGTAGTCCCTCTGCTTGTTGGTGTTATTCTGCTTCTCACCAAGGAATGTGCTTTTATGTAAATGGATGATTGAGGGATATGTGCACATCTCTGTAAATACGTATGGTTGGGTGTGTCTGTCCAAATCTGAGTCATGTATGTGTGAGTGAATTTAAAGGAAGCAGTGTGGCTCAGTGGAAAGAGCACGGGCTTTGGAGCCAGAGTTCATGGGTTCAAATCCTGGCTCCACCAATTACCAGTTGTGTGACTTTGGGCAAGTCACTTAACTTCTCTGTGCCTCAGTTACCTCATATGTAAAATGGGGATTAAAATTGTGAACCTCCCGTGGGACAACCTGATAACCTTGTAACCTCCCCAGCGCTTATAACAGTGCTTAGAACATAGTAAGTGATTAATAAATGCCATAATTATTATTATTTTTGAAGGAATAGAGTGAGCAAACATCTGGATAAGTGTGTTTTCTCTCTCTCTCCCTCCCTCCCTCCCTCCCACTCCCCACCCATCTCTCTCACTCTCACTCTTGCTCTCACTCTCTCTCACTCTCAACAACAATTATTTCTCTTTGTCTCTATTGTGCTTCCTTCTGTCTTTTTTTGTCCTAACCTGAGCAATACCTGGGTAATTCCACTAGTATTATGCATCCCTCAATCCTATCAATGGTATTTATTGAGCATTTATTATGTGCAGAGCCCTGTACTTAATACTTGAGAGGAGTAGAATGTAGCAGAGTCCATAGAAATGTTCCCTGACCACAACAAGAAATTGAAGTCTTTATCCACAACGATTTTAAAGTTCATTATGGGACCAATCAGATATCACTCTTCTCTAGTTGACCATAGTTCCCTGTTTTGTATGGTGTTGCCAGTGCCCCGGAAATTTATCTGCATCAACCCACATCTGCTTTTGCTCTCTTTTAACACTTGGTCTTCCTTGCTAAGTTCAGCTCCTTCAACATTTTGAAACTTTTGATACAGAAGGAACAGATCTACCAACTCTGTAAGATTAACTGGAGGGGAGAAAAGTACAATTATTCAACTGTAATTTCTTAAGGATGGAAGAGATGAGTTACAACAGAGTCACTTAAATGCCACACTTAAGATGGGATGGTCAGAGAGATTTCCAACAACACAGGATGCTGGGAAAAAAATATACACCCATAACTGAAGACCTCTTCATTATGACTAAACTTTCCTGGGCAGAATATATAGGAGGAATAAATGACAAAAAGTTATAAAAACACAAGGGGAGATAAAATAAATATTTTATAAATCTAATGAGGCTGTAATAATAATGATAATGGGGGTATTTGGTAAGTGATTACTATGTGTCAAGGACTGTATTAAACACTGGACTGGATACAAATTGAGCAGTCTGTGTCCCACATGGGTCTCACAGCCTTAATCCCCATTTTAAGATGTCTGTACTTCATTTACTTATAATGGTGTTTGTCTCCCCCACTAGACTGTAAGCTTGTTGTGGTCAGGGAATGGGCCTACCAACTCTGTTATATTGTACTCTCCCAAGTGCTTAGTACAGCACTCTGCATAAAATAATGCTCAATAAATATGATTGCTATTAAAACTAAATTAAGAACTTACTAAATGTAAAGCACTGTGCAGAATGCTGGAATAATGAAAGTAATCAGATCAGAAACAGCCTCACAAAGGGCTCACAATCCAGTCACTTGTATTCACTGAACACTTATTGAGTACAATCTGAGAGAGATTGATTTTCTTATCCCATTTTACAAGTGAGAAAACTGAAGCCCAAAGAAATTAAGTGATTTACCTGGGGAAGTCCAGCAGGCTAGTAGCAAAACTAGAGGAAGAACTTAGGACTTACAGTCCTGACATATTTTATGAGCCCAAACTCTCTCCCTATAGAGGGAGACTGCATGTACTCCATCAGTCAGTCAATCGCATTTACTGAGCACTTACTTTGTGTAGAGTATTGTACTAAGCACTTGGGGGAGTACAATATAACAATAAACAGACACATTCCCTTCCCACCACGAGCTTCATCATGGTTCCCTGCCCACAACAAGGTTACAGTCTGTTACATTGTACTCTCTCAAGTGCCTGCACCCAGTAAGTGCTCATTAAACACTACTGATTGATTAAATGTTTGATACTAATTGAAGAGTCTTATAATAATGTAAGCTGATGAAAATAACAATATGTGTTTCTATTAAGAAAAGAGAAATTGTTAACTTGGAGGAAATATAAACCATAAAAATGATTAAGAAAACTCTGAATTATAAACAGTCTTCTTTGGAGAAGTATAAATATTTTTTGTTTCAACTTGTACATTTTTCAGCATCTTTGTGAAACAGAATATACTGTAGCACCTCACTTTTTACATAGAGAAAAGCTGAATCCCAGAAAGATAAAGTGAGTGGTCACAAACTCACCTGATATGTATGGAGCCAGAGAGTGCAGTAGCAATTTTCACTCTTTGTAACTACTATTTCTGACAAACTATTTTGTCCTAAATCAAGTTAAAATTCAAGTGGGTCAAATATTGACAACTGAATGAATGAAGGTGCAGTATATCAATGAAAGAGAATAGAAAAGATTTGAGGTAATGTCCCTCAGGATGGAGAAATTCCTTTCATGAAGAAATGATATTTCATGAATGACAAGAATGAATGGAAGGGGAACCTGTCATCTTGTTATCATCAGGAAAGGAGACTACAAGCATAGTAAGACATTCCCTGAGGTGGTTACTCATTTACTGGAAAGAATTTCCATTTTTTTGACATAAACAGTTATCTACGGTCTATCTATATATGTCTTTAAGGGGAAGCTCTGTAATTAAAAAATATCCTTCCATTTATTCAAAGTTCCTGAATTTGCTGAAAACAGCATATAGTGGAACTCAGTAAGTAGCAGATATGGGTTGTCCTTGAATTGTCTGTCATTGTCATGGATCGCAACACGAATTGCACACGTGACTCATGGGTAATTCCTACCATAAGGGTAGTAAAGGACCATGAATACTGATTAAATGGTGTAGAAGCCATGATTTATGCCCGATACAAATGACTTTATCTTGACAATGTTAAAGGAAGGCAGTGACAACAACTGAATTATCTACTAGCAGGAATTATATAGAGAGTTACGAATGCATTCTATCCTTGTTTCATCCCTTGGGTGAATCTTCTGTGAGAATTTAAAAGGCATCAGATTTACGAGGTTCTGATGTGTTGGTGTCCAGAGTAATCAGTGACATTTAAGCTTGACCACTTAAAACCAATAGATCCTGATGGAAGCATTATTCACTTGAGTGGGTAAATTCTGAGGGTGCCTAACTCAGACATCATGAGATTGATTCCCCTGAAGGCAAGTGGGCAATTCCCAAGCATCGCCACTTAAAGGGTAAAACTTTTTAAAATGATTTTTAAGTCTCTGAAAACTAGATCCCTGCCCCATAAAACATAGCAGCTCAAAGCAAACAATATTCTTTTGAGCTTTTTATAATTCCTTGTATTTTAATGTGAGGAACATAGCCCTTGGACTTTTCTCTCTGTGAAATAGAAATGGCTGGGGACAGAGGATAGGAGAAAGCACAGGCTGTTCTGAAAATGGCATTGTAATGGATGATAAGATGTCTATTTGTCCATGGCCATGGAAGTCAGGCAGAGTGGCTACAGTGGAGTTAGTGAAAAGGGTATGGGCATACTGAGCTCCAGAACAAGAATAGACAGATGGCTAAGTGGATAGCCATCTGGGCAAGTGATAGGCATCAGGCATAATAGGCTGATCAACCAGTCACTGATCAGGGCAAATGGAAGATGAAGCAGTAAGTCAACAGGTATCTATCTCGGCCCTGAGCAGATGAAACAGTCAGTCAGTCATTTGTATTTATTGAGTGCTTACTGTATGCAGAACACTATACTAAGCACCTGAGAGAGTACAATGTAACCATATAATGGACACATTCCCTGCCCATAATGAGTTTGCAATCTAGAAGGGGAGACCGACATTAATACAAATAAATTACAGATATATACGTAAGTGCTGTGGGGCTGGAAGGGGAGATGAATAAAGGAAACAAGTCAGTGTGACTCAAAGGGGAGTGGGAGAAGAGGATCAGAGGACTTAGGAAAGGCCTCTTGAAGGAGATATGCTTTCAACAGTCAATATTACAGACGAAATGTCTGAAATTAGGCAAAAAAAGAAAAAAAACCTGGTTAGAAGTCTAGGCCCAGTAGAGGAGCTTCAACTGTTTGGCTGTGAAAGCTGGATTTAAGAATTCTTTATAGATCACCAATGAAGTTGGGCACTTGACAGATGTTTGATGTTCAACCTTGTTTCAAGCACTAACTTCCTGCTCCTGGCAATGGCAGGTGTGTGTCTGTGTAGATAGAAAGCTAAGCTGGGCAGCACTAAAAAAAAAACTCAGAAAAAGAAAAAGGGATGTAATTTGAGCAAATAGCAGTATGTCCTAGTAGATAGAGCATGGGGCTGGGAGTCTGAAGGACCTGGTTTCTAATCCACTCCTCTGCCACTAACCTCCTCACTATGCCTCGTACTCAATCAATCAATCAATCAATCGTATTTATTGAGCGCTTACTATGTGCAGAGCACTGTACTAAGCGCTTGGGAAGTACAAATTGGCATCACATAGAGACAGTCCCTACCCAACAGTGGGCTCACAGTCTAAAAGGGGGAGACAGAGAACTGAACCAAACATACCAACAAAATAAAATAAGTAGGATAGAAATGTACAAGTAAAATAAATAAATAAATAAATAAATAGAGTAATAAATATGTACAACCATATATACATATATACAGGTGCTGTGGGGAAGGGAAGGAGGTAAGACGGGGGGATGGAGAGGGGGACGAGGGGGAGAGGAAAGAAGGGGCTCAGTCTGGGAAGGCCTCCTGGAGGAGGTGAGCTCTCAGCAGGGCCTTGAAGGGAGGAAGAGAGCTAGCTTGGCGGATGGGCAGAGGGAGGGCATTCCAGGCCCGGGGGATGACGTGGGCCGGGGGTCGATGGCGGGACAGGCGAGAGCGAGGTACAGTGAGGTACTCGCCTGTCCCGCCGTCAACCCCTGGCCCACGTCCTTCCCCTGGCCTGGAATGCCCTCCCTCCACACATCCACCAAACTAGCTCTCTTCCTCCCTTCAAAGTCCTACTGAGAGCTCCCCTCCTCCAGGAGGCCTTCCCAGACTGAGCCCCCTTTTTACTCTCCTCCTCCCCTCCCCATCACTCCCCCTCCCTCTGCCTTGCCTCCTTCCCCTCCCACAGCACTTGTATATATTTGTACATATTTACTACTCTATTTATTTTCCTTGTACATATTTACTACTCTATTTTATTAATGATGTGCATATAGCTATAATTCTATTTATTCTGATGGTTTTGACACCTGTCTACATATTTTGTTGTCTGTCTCCCCCTTCTAGACTGTGAGCCCATTGTTGGGTAGGGATGGTCTCTGTATGTTGCCAACTTGTACTTCCCAAGCGCTTAGTACAGTGCTCTACACTCAGTAAGTGCTCAATAAATACTATTGATTAAATGAATGAATCCCTGCATGCTACTGTGTGACTTTGGATAAGTCACTTAACTTCTCTGTGCCTCAGTTTCTTCATCCATAAAATGGGGATCAATAATGTGAGCCCCAAGTGGGACATAGACTGTATCCAACCTGATTAGCTTGTATCTACTCTAGTGACTAGTACAGTTCATGGCACATAGTAAGCACTTAAATAAACCAGTAAAGAAATGAATACCATCTTTCCATAAAAAGGCTAGCAATGATGCTGATGTTTGTTTCAGAGGTATCTGAAAACCCTACCTGCAAAATGCAATGTTTCCTTCTAAAGATTCTGTAACTCAATAGACTGCAGCTTGTTTCTGCTGAACGATCCTGTTATAGTCTTACTTAAGCTCACACAGAGCTAATAAGTATTTGAGAACACCCATCTGCTAATTAGTAAGAGCAGTAAAAGAAATAAATGAAAGCTGCAGTCTAAGTTCCCTTCTCATTCTATTACATCACTGTCTTTAGTTAATCCAAATGAGAAGATATTAAGAAGAGTGGTGGCAATAATGGAGACTTTACCAATGGAGAATTATAGTGAAAGAGACATTACTCAAGGAAATGGGCTTATTAGGGATGTCCAGTCTTAAACTTCATTGTCTTCTAAAACAATGCAGGCAGAGACATTCATGAATGGAAATTCAGAAAATTCACTGTTAGGCATACCTGTGGACTGGTTAGTCACATAAAATTTGTTCTCTAGGAATCAGGACTTTCCAGCAGGGCCATTGGCATAATCACCCAGAGGGTAGGAGGAGTAATAGTAGTAGCAGTAGTAGTAGTAATAGTAATACTATTTATTAAGCCCTTCTTGTTTGCAGACCACTGACTAAGCCAGCTTGAGAGAGTACGGTATAACCAAGTAATGGACACATTCCCTTCCCATAATGAGTTTACAATCTAGAGGGGGAGACCGACATTAATATAAATAAATTACAGATATATACGTAAGTGATGTGGGGCTGGAAGGGGAGATGAATAAAGGAAGCAAGGCAGCGTGACTCAAAGGGGAGTGGGAGAAGAGGAACAGAAGACTTAGGGAAGGTCTCTCTTTATTGCTGTATTGTACTTTTCTAAGCGCTTAATACAATGCTCTGCACACAGTAAGCACTCGATAAATTCTACTATATTTACTATATCTACTTACTATTTACATCTACTATAAATGGTACTAAACATGGTCCCTGCCCTTCATGAGACTTACGGGAGATCAAGCAAAGTCCTTCAGGAAGTTCTAGGGTGAAAGAGGAATTTTGATGATCAGAAGTGACAATAAACTGTAACCAGAGCTCACTAATTAAAGCAGAGTTTAAAATGTTTGCTAACTAGATTAGCAAATTGTATGCAAATACCCCAGGGGAGAGGAAGATGAACATTTTGTACACCTCTTCTCCACTAGGGATTTTTTCAGTGGTATTAGGGCTTTCTATGATGCAAGATTGTTATATAGAACCTAGCTTTATCCAACATGGGGCCCATAATTTAAGATTGTGGTACAGCAGGTATCTTATTCCTATTTAACAGGAGAGAAAATTGAGGCATGGAAAGATTAAGTGGCTTTCTCAGTGTCATCATGCTGGCCAGTGGAGAGCTGGACTTGCTAATTTTTAGATATCCTATTTTGTATGGTCCTGAAAACAGAAAGTTTTATAGTTTATTTAGATGATTATTCTGTTGACCTTTCTAGTTCATCTGATTCTATTTTTAGTTTTCTAGCATGATGAAATCAAGTACATTTTTCATCTGAGAACCTTATTTTAACTTTCCTTCATAAAAGGTGAATCATTGCACAAGCGTAGAAAAGTCAAGACACACTGTACCCCTCCATTATGTTTGCTGACTTCAGCTCCCGGCACTGTCTTTATCTGGGCCTCTGTCAAGATCTTCTTGAAAGTTTTGGTGCAAAAACAGCCTATACTTTCTTGATTGCTTTTTGCACCAAGCTGGTGTGCAATTGACTCCCACCTTTCAGAGATAAGGCCGCGTTTGATTGCACCCTGAAATTGATTCCTCCTTTGGTTATGCTATTTCAGTTCCCCTGGCAGGAAGGATAATCTGTCACAAATTATCTTCACAGATGTCACCCAATGAAGATGTGTTGAGGGGAGCATAACTTCAATTGCAGTAGTTTCCTTTCATTCCAGAAGTTCATTGTTTGTCATCATGCCTTGACACTTGATGTTGAGAGTGGCAAGTGATACTGATGAAACTCCTCAAGGAGCTGGATGTAGCATTAGAGTATGCTTTCAGTCCTCTGGGAAACTTCCAAAACCAGTAACCATGTTGCTTGTTGCATCTGTCAGGATGGCTACAAAAATAAATCAAACAGGACTGCACCTACTACAAACCCTGCTTCATCTCCATGAGACTGGGGAATAGATCAGAATACTCATCTAAGACTTTATCAGCCATGCCATCCTGGGATAATATTAGGAACTTAATAAATTCTCAGCCGGTTCAAATTTACCAAAGTCATTACCAGCATCCGAAGAAGCAGCGTTACCTAGTGGAAAGAACACAAGACTGGCAGTCGGGGGACCTGGGTTCTGATCCCAGCTCTACCAAGCTTCCTGTGTGACCTTGGAAAAGTCACTTAACTTCGCTGTGCCTCAGTTTCCTCATATTTAAATTGGAGATTCAATACCTGTCCTCCCTCCCTCTTAGATTGAGAGCCTCATGTTGCACAGGGAGTGTTCTACCCTAGTGGTTAGTACAATGTCAAGCAAATAGTAAGCACTTAACAAGTACCACAATTATTGTTTATATCGTTATCCAATATACTGATGGCAATCAAATACATTCTTAAGGCCTCTGAAAACTGCAGAGGTATTAAGACTATTCATTTCACTTTTATCTCACATGCTTCAAAGATTATATCCATTGACCCACATTATCATCTTAGAACAGTGATTTGCACACAATTTACCACTCTCGATTGATTGAATGAATGAATCTGAGGTCACATTGCAATTCCAGTAGCCTGCAGTCAACAATGATCTTCATTAACCAGTCCAGAACAATTCTTGACTAGATCTTGACATGGAGAGCAGAGAGATCATTGTTAATCTAAGTAATATATATTTGAAAAGCATTTATTTTGTCCAAGGCCCTGTCCTAAGGATTGGGTAAAGATGATACTTTATGGGTGGTCCTTGACCTCTCAGATGGCATTTGAGAGAGGGAACTGATGACAGACACAAAAAGAAAGAAATAATGTGATTTAAAATGGCAGAATCATAAATTAACAATTATAACAACATCTTCAGAACACTGCAACTAAAACGAACAGTTCGTCAAGTTACTTTACTTCTCTGTGCCTCAATTACCTCACCTGTTAAGTGGGGATTCAGTATCAGTTTTCCTTCCGAACTAGAGTGTGAGCCCCCTGTGGGGTAGGGGCTGTGTCCAATCTGATTACCTTAACTCTACCTTGTCTCGTCTCTACAGTGCTTGGAACAGAGTGAGTGATTAACAACTTCCACAGTCATTATTAATCATAGCTCCAGAAAGCAACATCCTTCATTGTGGTCATGACCTGTCCTTTCATTCATTGGTCGGAAAAGCTTGATTGCAACTGACCAAGCTCAGCAGGTTGGAATTTCATGTCAAGCAGGATAGGGGACCCCTCTCAGGGTCACAACTGGAGAGTTTCCAGTACTCTGCCAGTCACAACTATAGGACGGAGAGTCAAGCAGAGGCATACCCATTCCATTCCTAGCTTGGGCAGTAGCTAGTGAGTGGAAGACAATCTGATACAAGTCAAACCTCACCTGTGCTGGGCAGCAGCAGCATGGGAGAGAATTGAGGTCAGAGATTAGTTTACTGCACGGAAGGAGGCAATGGTAAACCACTTCCATATTTTTATCAGGAAAACTCTATGGATACACTATCAGAACGATTGCAGATGAAAGTGGGACATTCTGGAAGAGATGTGTCTATGGCGTCGCTATGGGTCAGATACGACTCGAAACCATAAGACAGCAACAGGGTAGCGGAGGTGCCAAGTGGCTCTAAGATTCTCTCCTTGCCTGCATTGAGATAGGAATGATCTTCACTCTTCATAGATGCTGTGGTAGTGCGCTTAGGACTATAAAGCTTCTTAAGAGAGGTATAGAAGACTTGGCTTTGGAAGCAGTAAGCAGAGTTTGGATCCCTTCAAGTTTTTCCACACCTCTGTTAAATACGATTGATTGAATGAATGAATGAATGAATACGCACTTCCGCGTATCAAATTTCATGCTGATAGAGCTTACTAAAAATCTCACTTTAACCAGCATCACGAAAGCCTGCAAAGTGTTGTTAATTACTAGTTTTGCTCCAGTTTTTTTTATTTATAGATTATTTTCACTGTATCAATCTTGGAGGATTTGTCTGGCTTGGAATTTACCTTATAACAGACTTGTGGAGAAGTGTCCATTCATTGTTTAGGTTGAAATTTGAAGGCAGTTATTTGGCCTGAATTCCTTGGAGTTATCTTTGTTCTCCAGAAAACTAAACTTGGTTTGGAGACCCTTTTTCAATGTAATTGCTATGTTGTCAGTGTGATTTTGGAGCATACTAGATGATAGCTTTACCTATGCTGGAGCTTTACCCATGCTTAGATACCAAGACCCGTACATCTTTTAGAATATCAAACTTGGGACTGGAAAATTAACAACAATGGTCTTCTCATACTCAGTGAAGAAAGGCATCCTTGATACACTCACAATTTAAATAATAACGTCTCTACACCTGTATTGGAGTATGGCATTTTAGTATGCTCACTGCACAAGTTATTCCAACTTCTCAGTCTCATGATTTCTCAGCTACAAAATGAGTTTTTCATATGGGAGTTATAAGAGTCTCCCAGGGAACATGTCTACCAACTCTGTTGTATTGTAGTCTCCCAAGCATTGAGTACTGTACCCCACATTCAGTAAGCACTCAATAAATGCAATTGATTGATTTTATCAAGAACATTGGAGAAGCCTTGGTCTTGAGACTTAAGAATGGAGAGCAAGTGCAGAGAAATTGATGGCTTGTGCTAAATGATCCAGGCAGCAGAGTGAAATATGGACTGGCCACTCATCTTCTGATCGGGTCACGGAGTGCAATAATCAAGTGAGTAGACAGGAGAGCAGCACATTGCAAAGTGTATTTGCAGTCTTCAAGCACATTAACCACCACACGGCAGAGCCTCAGTCTCCTTAGTCCCATAGGAACATTCTTTCCACTGTTCCAGCAGAAAAGGCTATAAAGTCCTATTAAATAACACAAAGTCCAAATAAAAAGCATGACCATAGCTATCAGAAACCCCAGAGAACAGAATGAAAAAAAAATAAAAACATACATTCCTCGGAAAAGTCTGTTTAGTTTTATTATGCACGTACTGTATTTACTTGCAGACTTGTATCTACTGAATAATTTTGTATTTACTTGCAGACTTGTATCCACGGAATAATTTCCCCACCTTGATTTCTGAGGTGGAAATAATATTTTATTTTTGCACCACATAATTAAAATATTGATAGCGATGTGAGCTGGATAGGAAGTGAAGGATCAGAACACTCTAATGTCTCAGAACTAGCTCCCACCAGGAGAGAGGAGTTTTTTCACCGAGACATGTGAACTCTAGGACTCAAAGAGGAGAAGGAAGTGGCAGAGAGGGGGATGGGGACCATAATTCATTGCCTATTATATGGATCAGTTGGGAGCCTGCAATAGAAGTAAGAGAAGCAGTCTCATGCATTCAATCATTCATTCAATTGTATTTATTGAGTGCTTACTGTGTGCAGAGCACTGTACTAAGCACATGGTAGAGTACAATAAAACAATAAACAGACACATTCCCTGCCAACAGTAAGTTTACAGTCTAGAGGGGGAGGCAGAAATTAATGTAAATAAATGACAAATATGTACTTATGTGTTGTGGGGCTGTGAGTGGGGTTGAATAAAGGGAACAAGTCAGTGTGATGCAGAAGGGAGTGGGAGAAGAGGAAAGGAGGGCTTAGTTAAGGAAGGTCTCCTGGAGATGTGCCTTCAATAAGGCTTTGAAGGAGGGGAGAGTAATTGCCTGTTGGATTTGTGGAGGGAGGGCATTCCAGGCCAGAGGCAGGACGTGGGCCAGGGGTCAGTGGCAAGATATACGAGATCATGATACAGTGAGAAAGTTGGCATTAGAAGAGTGAAATGTGAGGGCTGGGTTGTAGTAGAAGAGTAGCGAGGTGAGGTAGGAGGGGGCAAGTGATTGAGTGCTTTAAAGCCAAGGGTGAGGAGCTTTTCTTTGATGTGGAGGAGAATGGGCAACCACTGAAGTGTTTTAGGGATGGGGAAACATGTCCTGCATGTTTTTGTAGAAAAATGATCCAGGCAGCAGAGTGAAATATGGACTGGAGAGGGGAGAGTCAGGAGGCTGGGAGGTCAGCAAGGAGGCTGATACAATAATCAAGGTGGGAGAGAATAAGTGATTGGATTAATGCGGTATCAGTTTGTATGGAGAGGAATGGGTGGATTTTAGCAGTGTCGGGAAGGTGGAACCTACAAGATTTAGTGATCGTCTTCTTACTATTCTTTTTCTTCCTCCTTCCTTTCCTGCTCTGTTTTTTATTACTTTTACTCCCCCAAAACATGCAAAAAATCAGGGCAATGATGAGAGTAAGTATTGCATTTAAGAATAATAATGATAATGGTAGTTGTTAAGCACTTTCTATGTGCTACTCACTTTACTAAGTGCTGGGGTAGATATAAGGTAAAGTTTTGCTATAGCATGTTTTGGCTAGACCAGTGCTAGGTAATTGGGGGTGTTTGTCAACAACTTGAAGCTGTTTTGGTTCAGGATTTCACAGTATGGGAAGAAACATCTGTGTATACGTGAAGCATGGAACATGTGACCATTACAGCAGCAATTTTCCTTAATATGAGGTTTTGCAAGAATGCAATGTTTTTCTTTCACATTTAATCTAAAGATATCTAAAGACCTTGAAACCTTCACCATGACCAGAAGGTTTTTTTATTCCTTCTAATTTGGTATTAATGTGAAAGCCTAAAAAAAATGGCTTTGCACTTTGTGAGGTTTCATGAGGTGCTTTCAAGTAGATTTTATTAAGTACAGTTAGAATGGCAGCACATGGCTGTATGGCAGGTTAATGAGCCAAAGGGGAATAAAAAACATATTCTAGTTAGAAACAATTTTTAACATATCTGACACTTTGAGAGGAAAATATGCTTGGTTCAATGTGGTCAGTGCATTGTCCTCAATAATCATATTCTATGTTTATGCCAGATTGAACACAAATATGCAGTAATATCCTAAACTGTAAGCTTGCTATGGACAGGAAATGTGTCTGCTAATGAAGTCTTATTGCACTTTTCCAAATACTTAGTACAGTGCTCTGTACGTAGTAAGTGCTCAAAAAATACCATGGTGTGATTGATTGATGACATATAGGGCACAGTGCTATTTCAAATTGAGATCTGGAGAAGTGTTGTGGTGTAGTGGATAGAGCACGGGCCTTGGAGTGAGAAGGTCATGGGTTCTAATCCCAGGTGGGCCACATGTCTGCTGTGTGGCCTTGGGCAAGAATTTTCACTTCTCTGTGCCTCAGTTACTGCATCTGTAAAATGGGGATTAAGACTCTGAGCCCTATGTGGGATAGGGACTGTGTCCAACCCATTTTGCTGGTGTCATCCCCAGCGCTTAGTACATTGAATGGCACAAAATAAGCATTTAACAAATACCACTGTTATTATTATTATTAAACAGTCTAATGTACTGACTCTTTTAATGTCCCTCTGCCCTTCCAAAAGGAAATTTATTCAGTCACATTTCTTGAGCACTTACTACATGCAGAGCATTATACTAAGTACTTGGGAGACCACAATATAACAATCAACATATATTTCCTGCCCACAGCAAGCTTACAGTCTGGATTTTAAAAACTAGGAGAGGTTTCTGGAGGCTGAATATTGTGCAACTTCACTGCGCATTACACTGGAGATTTTAATAGAGGAATTATACTGAAATAATAATGAGATTCTAGATTTCTCAACTTTTGAATAAAATCACCAAATTTGTCTCTGCCCACCTTTGTCATCATTAGTATTTATTGTACTCCTATTATATGCCAAGCTTTGTGCTGAAGTGGCTTGGGAGCATACGATAAAAGAAGATTCAAGGAGCTTTCAATTACAGGGAAGCAGTATGGCCTAGTGGAAAGAGCATAGATAAGCCTGGGAGTTAAGGGACCTGGGTTCTAATCTGGGTTCCACCAATTGTCTGCTGCATGAACTTGGGCAAGCCACGTAACGTTTCCTCTGTAAATATGTAAAATGGAGATTAATAACAACAATAATGTTATTATTAACAATATTAATAACAAGAATAATAATGATGGCATTTTCTAGACTGTGAGCCCACTGTTGGGCAGGGACCGTCTCTATATGTTGCCAACTTGTACTTCCCAAGCGCTTAGTACAGTGCTCTGCACACTGTAAGTGCTCAATAAATACGATTGAATGAATGAATGAATGAATTTGTTAAGCGCTTACTATGTGTGAAGCACTGTTCTAAGTGCTGGGGGGGGATACAAGGTGATTAGGTTGTCCCACGAAGGGCTCACAGTTTTAATCCCCATTTTACAGATGAAATAACTGAGGCACAGAGAAGTCAAGTGACTTGCCCAAGGTCACATAGCTGATAAGTGGCAGAGCTGGAATTAGAACCCACATCCTCTGGCTCCCAAGCCCATGCTTTTTCCACTATGCCACGCTACTTCTTGAGCCCCACGTGGGACAGGGACTGTGACCAACCTGATTATCTTATATCTACCCTTGTGCTTAGGACAATTTATGACACACAGCACTTAACAAATACCACATCCACATGTACCAAAAAAATTACTAGTGTAAGTGACTGATACACACAGAGTAAAACTGAAAAGCTGTAAAAATTAAAATTGAGCACAGATGAGTAGATGAAGTAAACATATGCACAAGAGACTTTCTAATTTACATCTGCATGTCATTTCCCAGCACTTAGTGTAGTATTCTGCACATAGTAAGGGATTAGTAAATATCGTTACTACTCTGGGTGTTGAGTGGTTAATTGAATCACATGAGCAAGAAGGTGGGGTGTGCCTCTGAAACAGGTGTGCTTTGCACATAGTAAGTGCTTAATAAATGCCATAATCATTATTATTATACTATATAGAAGGCTTTGAAGGTGGGGAGAGGTACAGTTTGACAGAGTGGAGTACGGTTGGGCTTAGGGAGGGAGAATCCGTGCAAAGTGGGTCAGAGAAGAGAGAATGTTTGAATGTTCATTCAGAAGAAACCAAGACTGTGAGTTAGGGTGTAGCTGAGGAGAGCAGTGGAAAAATAAGACAAATGAAGCTGACGGAGAGCTTTTAAGCTGATGGTGATGAGTCTGTTTGACATGAAGAGACGAAGGAGGAGGGGAACAGCATTTGTGAAAGAAGATCTGAGGAACTGACAGTAGGGGAGATTGAAGGGCAGACTGAAGGCACATATGGTAACCCAGCCTGGAGCTGGTGGAGGCTATAAGGATGGAGAAGAAGGAAAATATTGTGGAGAAAAAATGAGTAGGACTTTAGAGGGGATCCAAATGTGGGAGATGAGAGACTGAGCATAGGCAAAGATAACACCAAGCTTGTGAACTTCTGTGATAGAGAGGATGGTTCAGTTTCTGGCTGTGATAAGAAAGGCAAAAAGAAGAGTCAGTTTAGGTGGGAAGATGAAATGTTCAGATTTCACCATATTGAAATTGAAGTCTTGGAGGCTCATTCCTGTGGAGATGTTCTGAAGGCTGGAGGAAATGGGAAATCATAAAATAGATAGATGGAAGGCTGGGGCTGGCGAGATAGATTTGGGAACCATCCATATAAAAATCAGACCTGAACTCATGTAAGTGGAGCAGGTGACCAGGTCCTGAAATTGAGAAAAACATTCAACAGGCACACTTACACTTAAATAAATTATTTAAAGGAAATATTTGAATAATCCATAATTATCTTTCATGCACCACAGGTTAATATTTAAAAGAAGAATAGAGTTTATTTTTGTCTACTATTTTAAGCAATGTATTACATTAACATATAGTGGGATCAGATGAGAATAGAAATGATTAGAAAAATGATGAGATTACCATTTTGATGTTCACGAGATAGGAGGAGAAAAAAAAGGATGCGTTCATGACGTAAATAATTCATGACATCCAGACATTCTACAAGAGAATATGTAACAAGTAAATTGATTTGGTAAGCAAAACATCTACCAATTTTTAAGTTATTTTTACTACAAACTTAGATTTCTCAAGAAAATAAAGCTACAGCTGCTTTGTCCTTGCTCAATCATATGACTTCTGTCTATGCTTTAATTTTTAAATTCATTCATTCAATTGTATTTATTGAGTGCTTACTGTGTGAAGAGCACTGTACTAAGTGCTTGGGAAGTACAAGTTGGCAACATATAGAGATGGTCCCTACCCAACAGCGGGTTCACAGTCTAGAAGGTGGAGACAGACAACAAAACAAAACATATTAACAAAATAAAATAAATAGAAAAATATGTACAAGTAAAATAGAGTAATAAATATGTACAAACATATATACATATATATAGGTGCTGTGGGGAGGGGAAAGAGGTAAGGCAGGGGGGATGGGGAGGGGGAGGAGGAGGAGAGAAAGGAGGGGGCTTAGTGTGGGAAGGCCTCCTGGAGGAGGTGAGCTCTCAGTAGGGCTTTGAAGGGAGGAAGAGAGCTAGCTTGGCGGATGTTTAAATGAGGTTGAATCAATCAATCATATTTATTGAGCACCTACCTTGTGCAAAGCATTGTACTAAGCACTTGGGAGAGAACAATACAGCAGAGTTGGTGGACACATTACCTGCCCACAATGAGCTTAAAGTCTAGTTAAGGAACCAGACATATAAATAAATACATTATTATAACGTACATAAGTGCTGTGGGGCTGAGGTTGGGGTGAGTGAAGGTTTAGTTGGAAGGTCTCTTGGAGGAGATGTGCTTTAAATAAGACTGTGGGGAGAGTGATTGTCACATATGAAGAGGGAGGGCCTTCCAGGCCGGAGGCAGAATGTGGGCAAGAGGTCAGTGGCAAGAAAAATGGGATGGAGGTACAGTAAGTTGGTTGGCATTAGAGGAACAAACATGTGGGCTGGGTTGTAGAAGGAAAGCAGATAAGTAAGGTAGGAGGGGGCAAGGTGATCAAATGCTTTAAAGCCTGTAGTAAGGAGTTTCTGTTTGATGTGTAGGCGGATGGGCAACCCCTGAAGGTTCTTGACTAGTTGGAGAATATAGACTGAATGGTTTTGTAGAAAAATGAACCAGGAAGCAGAGTGAAGTATGAACTGAAGTTGGGAGAGACAGAAGGGACGGATGTCAACAAGGATGCTGATGCAGTAATCAAGACAGGATAGGATAAATGCTTGGATTAACATGGCAGCAGTTTGGATATGAGAGAAAAGGATGGATTTTAGCGATGTGAAAATAGAACCAATAGGATTTTGTGACAGATTGAATGTATGAATTGAGTAAGAGAGATGGGTAGAAAATAATGCCAGATTTATCAGCTTGTGAGACAGGGACGATGGTGGTGCTGTCTACAGTGATGGCAAAGTCAGGGGACATGTTAATAATAATAATAATGATGGCATTTATTAAGCACTTACTATGTGCAAAGCACTGTTCTAAGCACTGGGGAGGTTACACAGTGATCAGGTTGTCCCACATGTGGCTCACAGTCTTAATCCCCATTTTACAGATGAGGTAACTGAGGCCCAGAAAAGTTAAGTGACTTACCCAAAGTCACACAGCTGACAATTGGCAGAGCCAGGATTTGAACCCATGACCTCTGACTCCAAAGGCCATGCTCTTTCCACTGAGCCACGCTGCTTCTCTAAGTTCTCAAACTTTAACTATGTTTAGTTTGAGATGTCTGTGAGGCATCCAAGTAGAGGTGTTCTGAAGGCAGGAGACAATATATGAGAATGCAAAGAAGTTGAGACAACAAGGCTGGAGATGGAGATTTGGTAATCATCCTCATAGAAATACTAGCAGAAACCCAGTGAGTGGATTGAGACTGCCCTCTCAAAGTTCACCAATGAACTCCTTGCAAAATCTAATGGCTGCTGCTCCATTCTAATCCTCCTCAACCTCTCAGCTGTCTTTGACACTGTGGACCATCCCCTTCTCCTCAATACGTTATCCAAACTTGGCTTTGCTGACTCTGTCCTCTCTTGGTTCTCCTCTTAACTCTCTGGCTGTTCATTCTCAATCTCCTTTGTGGGCTCCTCCTCCCCCTCCCATCCCTTAACTGAAGGAGTCCCTCAAGGTTCAGTTCTTGTTCTCCATCTACAATCACTCCCATGGTGAACTCATTCGCTCCCACTACTTCAACTACCATCTCTATGTGGATGACACCCAAATCTATATCTCCTCCCTTGTTCTCTCTCCCTCCCTCCGGGCTAGCATCTCCTCCTGCCTTCAGGACATTTCTACTTGGATGTCCTCCCACCACCTCAAACTCAACATGTCCAAGACAGAGATCCTTATCTTCCCTCCCAAACTTTCCCATCACTGTGTCGACACAACCATCCTCACTGTTGGGTAGGGACTGTCTCTATATGTTGCCAACTTGTACTTCCCAAGCGCTTCATACAGTGCTCTGCACACAGTAAGCGCTCAATAAATATGATTGATTGATTGATCCTTCCCGTCTCACAAGCCCGCAACCTTGGCGTCATCCTTGACTCTGCTTTCTATGTCATTCAATCCACATATCCAGTCCATCACCAAACACTGCCGGTCTCACCTTCACGACACCACCAAGATCCACCCTTTCCTCTCCATCCAAACCACTATCACATTAGCACAATTGCTCATCCTATCCCAACTCGATTACTGCATCAGCCTCCTCTCTGACCTCCCAACCTCCTGCCTCTCCCCACTTCAAGTCCATACTTCACTCCACTGCCCAGATTGTTTTTCTATAGAAACGTTCAGGACATGTCATTCCACTCCTTAAAAATCTCCAGTGGTTGCCTATCAACCTCTGTTTCAAACAAAAACTCTTCACTATTGGCTTTAAAGCTCTCCATCACCTTGCACTTCTGACCTCACCTCCCTTCTCTCCTTCTATGTCCCACCCTGCATGCTCTGCTGCTCTGGTGCTAACTTTCTCACGGTGCCTCAATCTCTCCTGTTTCACCGCTAACACCTGGCCCATATCCTACGTGTGGCCTGGAATGCCCTCCCTCCTCAAATCTACCAAACAATCACTCTTCTCCACTTCAAAGCCCTACTGAAAGTGCACCACCTCCAAGAGACCTTCCCAGACCAACCCCTTTTTTCTTCAGCTCTCCCTCCCTTCTGTGTCACCTCGACTCACTCCCTTTGCTCTCCCTCCACCCCACAGCACTTATGTATATGTGTATAATTCTACGTATATGTAGAATAATTCAGTTTATTTATATTAATGCCTATTTACTTGATTTGATGGCTGTCTGCCCAGTCCAGATTATAAGCCTGTTGTAGAACAGGATTGTCTCTCTTTATTGCTATATTGTACTTTCCAAGCACTTGGTACAGTGCTCTGAACATAGTAAGCACTCAAAAATACAAGTGATTGAATGAACGAATGAGAATAGAAGGGACCCTAGAATTGAAACTTGAGGGACTCCACAGTTTGGGGTTGTGGGAGGTAGAGGAGGACTGTATGAGAAAGAATGAGAGAACAGAGATATAGGAGGCAAACAAGGTCGGACAGTGTCAGTGAAACCAAGGCTGAAGTTGTGACATCTAGCTTAACTTGTGCTTCTCCGCAGTAACATTGTCCAAAGATGAAGGAGTGTTAATAAACTTGCTTAAAACAAAAGGAATGGGGAGATGTTGGTAGTCTTGACAGTCTTTCCCCATTATCTATTTCTAACTCTGTTTCCTACCTCAGACCTCCATGCCATCTTTTTCCCTGGACTCCCAGTTGCATTTGGACACTTGGAAATAAAGAAGAGTGAAGGACAACAAAAAAGATATAAATCTGGAAGGAGATGGGTAAGGAGGAGAGCATTAAAAAATGGATGTAGATCTGGAAATCCAGAATTTGGCCCATCAATTAAAATGATAAAAGTCAACATCTATGACGTACAAAAAAAGTAACAACCATTTCATAGATTTTCAGGTTGAAATGAAACAAAGCGAGCAGTAGTCATTCAGAAAGTCAAACATTTTGCATGTGGACCACACTGCCCCCCAAGGTGTGTGAGATACTTTTTCCCTATCATGGTATTTGTTAAGTGCTTACTATGTGTCAAGCACTGTTCTAAGTGCTGGGGTAGATACAAGTTAATCAGGTTGGACGCGATTACTGTCCTACATGGGGCTCACAGTCTTAATCCCCATTTTCCAGATGAGGCAATTGAGGCACTGTGAAGTAAAGTGACTTGCCCAGGATCATACATAGAGTCCTTCTGGCTTCTCCTCCATAGGGCCTGACTAAGCCCTCATTTCTTCTTTTCCCACTCCCTTTTGCATTGCCCTGATTTGCTCCCTATATTGACCCTTTCTTCAGCCACGCAGAACTAATGGACATATCCATAACTTATTTATATTAACATCTGCCCCCCCGTAGGCTGTAAGCTCATTGTGGGCAAGTAATTTGTCTACTAACTCTGTTGTATTGCACTCTGGCGAGTGCTTAATACAGTCCTCTGCATACAGTAAGCACCGAATAAATAAAACTGATGGATTGATTGAAGACTGTTGGTAGTGAGATTTTAGTACACATGTGTAAAATATAAGTATGTGAGCGTGAGGAGAAAGGTGCATGGTGGTCCTGTATATATACCTGTGGTCCTTCACTGCAGGTTTGCATTCACTCCCTGCAGTGAAGGGCACTATTCTTTTTCTTTTTGAATTTAGATGTTGTTGAAGCATCAGACCTAAGCTGCCTTATTTGCTGCTGCTGGTCTCTCTTCTTTTGTTACTTTTCAACTGTGCACTGCTAAGCCATATTTTTTGTGGTTTTGCTTTATTAGGTCTTTAGAATGTTTTTTCTTTCTGTCCTCCATTAATGTTGCCCTGATTCAGCTCACCACAGAGGAATTGTGTTGGTATCCTTCTTTTGTTCTTTTTCCTCACATGGCCTGCCACCCAAGGACAGCAACACACAGAATGATATGGTGCTTTTTTCTAACAAAGAACACAGTTTTGCGTGGTGAATTCTGACATCAGTGACCTTGCTTGCCCAGTTCTTGCCTCCTAAAGCTACTTACTGGCTCCCCTGCAGTCAAGAAGATCTCCTTATGTCTAAGGGATTTGGAAGAACTTGGAAAATGGACTCCCATATCCATACAAAAATCTGTCTAACTTCACATGCTTTCCAGAAATTCCTGGGCAAGCCCACTCACTGATCTCTCCATTGTCCCTTTCCCACATCCCCATGATATCTCAGATTCCATATTTCATTTCTTCCTTAGGCGACACTAGCTTCTGCAGTTTACACCTCAGTAGAAGACTAGCAGAACTGATAGATGATTTATAAGTCACCGTGTTTTTAAACTGCTGGATCAGATCCAGCATTAATGGCATGATTTGAAAGCCAAGCTTATCCATGATGCTTTTGCAAGAAGTAAAATGCCTTTAATTGAACTGGGTGAGGAAAGTCTTTAACCTATATTAATTCAACAAAAACCTAGTCTGTAAATTATTCTAACTTAGTATTCTTTTCTGAATCAAACTCAAAATGTATACAGTGAAAGGATCAGAATAGGATCAGAAGCTAGGATACACAATGTAAATAGATAAATGCAAAGCAAGTCTGTACAGTCTTTAGGGGTTTTTTCCTCTTCAAATCTTTAGATAATACTAACACTTTTCTATTTATATATACAAAAATTTCCATAACCAAGGAAAAGCATTTAAATGTGGGATACCAATTAACCTTAATTCAATTAAAAAACCTCTTTTTATGGTATAGCATTCATTAGCAAGGCTATAGTTAATGGTCTGTCAGTGTTTCTGTTAGACCTTTTCCCTAGCCCCTATTCATAGCTAAATCCCTGCTAATTAATTGAAATACCCCAATGCATTCATATGGAGCCACAATTTCTTCCCCCAAATCCTAAAATAGAATTTCACCATTTGAAGTTATTGCTTTCCTTAAAAAACAGTGTAGGAATATTTTTTTAAAAAAATTCCTCCTGGGATTATGAAGATTCTTTTTTAAACATTCAAAAATACTTTAATAATGAAGGGATCAATATGGATACAAAGCACTAAATATAAAAGGATTGTGACTGCCCAAAGTAATCCTGTTTGAACTTTGATGTCATTGACTGTGTTAGGATCAACTCACAGGAGCAGAATAACAATTTATGCCTTAACTTCTTCACTGTTCATCTAGATATCAACAAGCTTGGCCTTGATGCTGTGAATATATTAAAAGAAGTTAAAACAAAGTCCCTGCATTTTTATTGTTTTCTTCCCTTCACTTTTCAGTAATTTTTATGCTATACAATCATTAAAAATTAACCCATTCATTATGTACTGGTCTTTATGTATTATGTATTAACCCATTTTCAGAAAATAAACAAGAAGCTAATTACATGCAATGAACAAAGGAGGTTAGGTTTTCAAATTAAATTTAACCCCTGTTTTTCATAGAATATTTTTCAATAAAGACATTATGGTCTTGGCAATACTTGGCATCCAGCTTATTCAAATTGAACAAACTGTAAAATTCTGTTAATTTTCAAGCTGACTAGAAAGACTTTAAATTAGGAATTCACTGTGACTTAAATGTTCTTCCACTCAGCTTCAAACACACTTGCATTTTTAGTAGGTTATATTGGTTAATTTTATCTGGGCAGCAAATTCACAATTAGAATTAGCAATTCACATTAGGCAACAAAAAGCTTTTCAGTCCTCTTTGCTTGCATTTGAAAAAATATTTCTTTGAGGTTATTCTGGATTCAATAGGCATCTACTAGGAGTTAAGGTACCTAAAAGATGCATCATCTATAATCTGGATAGGATTTAAGGAAAAGAAAATTGTAAAAAAAATTCCTACTCCCACGCCTTTCCTCTGCCTTCCAAATCTGGAGTTTCTATGACTCAGTATTACGTGGGAAAGCCTTATACTCCACACTGCTTCCTGGTGGTCCTGTGGAAAAAGCAATAGGCCTTCATAAATTGCAATTATATATATGGGGGACTTGACAGGAGTGTGGTTTGTTCATCTACAATTTCTGCTTCATTTGAAAGGCTTTTGGTGAACTTTTGTTGTTTAGATTCCTCCAATTAAAATACAGATTTACCATCTGCCCCTCCTGCCCACTCTGATTGGTTACCCTAGGTAGGATCTGATTAGTGGAAAGATCTCCATGGTGAGAATCTGATTGGTGGCAAAATCTTTCCATTCAGCCCCCTGCAGCAGTGACACAATTTCCTCTGATTTTGAACGTGGGAGAGTGGGTATAGCGAGCATTCGGCACCCACTGTATCTTGCTTCTCATGGCAGTAGACACTCTGTTTCCCAAATCTTCTTACTTCCAAGTCCTATGTTTTTTTCATAGCTAAAGCGGAAACTCTGGGAAAAGTGAAAACGGCAACTGAGTGAAGCTGTGGGGTGTCAGGGAGGTGAGGGAAGTAGTCTAGATGAGACCAGGAGGGTGCCTGAGCTGAATCACATTTGAGAACCCAAAGCTGCTTGCAGGGAGCTTGGACAGCATGAGGCTCTCAGAACCCTCCTTCTCCATCCATGGAGTGTCCTTGTACCTTCCCTCACCTGGAACAGAGCCCCAGTTCTGTCCCCAGCCCCATGAGGGATGGGAGGGCCGGGAGTGTGTCCAGAATCCAGAGGGTCTTCCCTCCATATGGTGACCCCTATGGCGATTCCTCCATGGAGTAGTTACAGACCTGGTGGCTTTTTTCCTCCTTTCTGGCTGCAAGTAAAGCAATCAATCAATCAATCATATTTATTAAGCACTTACTGTGAGCAGTGGACTCTTCTAAATACTTGGCAGAGTACAATATAGCAACATAACACAGTTGGTAGACATATTCCCTGCCCAAAATGAGCTTACAGTCAAGAGGGAGAGAGTCCCCAGGAAATCCAGGATGTGCCACTTTGTGTGCAGAGCACTGTACAAAGTGTTTAAGAGAGTATACTCTGCACTGCTCAAGAAGCTTCGCAGGTTGCCCATCTATCTTCAGTGGTTGCCACTGGCTTTAAAGCACTCAATCAGCCTGCCCCTCCAACCTTACATTGCCAATCCCCTACTACAATCCAGCCCATACACTTTGCTCCTCTGGCACCGCTTGTTTACTGTGCCCTGGTCTCAGCTATTTCATTACTGATCCCTTTTCCATGTCAGCTTCCTGGCTGGGAATTCCCTCACAGTCCATACATGCCACATCACCGTTCTCACCACCTTCAAAGCTTTATGAAAATCATATCTCCTCTAAGAGGGCTTCCCTGATTAATTTCGCTTTTCCTAGGCTCCATTTTCCTTCTGTGTCGTCTATGCAATTGTCTCTGACTTCGATATTTGATTCATTCATTCATTCATTCAATCATATTTATTGAGCACTTACTGCGTGCAGAGCACTGTACTAAGCGCTTGGGAAGTACAAGTTGGCATCATCCCCCCTGCATCCTCAATGCCATAGAACTTATGTATATATCTATAAATTATGTCACAAATTATTTATATTAATGTCTGTCTCCCCTTCTAGACACTAATCTCACTGTGGGAAGTGAACATGACTACCAACTATTGGATCTCTCCTGCCCAAGGGATTGAACATTCCCTCTCCTGCTTTCTTATACAGGGGATGAAGATTTCCCGCCAACAGGTAGGCTGAGGGAAGGATCAGAAAAGCCCCAGTTCCAGTACTGTGGCCCACTTTCTAGCAAGAAAGCTCTTTAACAGCTTCAAATAGAAACTTGGTGTGCACAAATTGATCCGGCTTCTGTCCAAGAAACTGAGATATATTACATTATCTAAATTCTACTTGGTCCCATTTGCTTAGACAATTGAGGCACTGCTGCTCTCCCAGGGTGTAAAACAGCTTCTCCAGAGCAACAGGGATTAGTTTTCTCCCTGACCATTCAGGACCCCTATTTGGGCATTCATTCCAGGCCGAGAACTAAGGTCAGCAAAACATGCCTCTCATTGCCTTTGTTGTGGAGGCAGGTAGGGCATGAGTCTGACCCATGACAATAAGAATTTTATACTCCCCAAACAATTTTTTTCTGATAATCATGCCATCAAAAGGATTTGGTAGGATGGTAAGGTGACAGACCGTGGCTTAAGATGGAATGACATTTCTCTCCTAGGGAAAAATAGAAGACTGAGTATCTGTGCCTATGGAAGCAAATTTTTTCTGAAACATTACATTTTCACAAAGCCAAATTCAAAAATTCTCAAATCTTGAACTGAAAGTGGAGGTATCAGTAAGAGAAACCTAGCTTTGCCATTCATGTCATGTGTGTCTAGAGCAAGTCATGAATCCCCCTAGGGCTATATGAGGTTTAAACAAAAAAGCACCAGCTGCTAATTTACCATCACTAATGTGTTTGTGGTGAACTAACTGCTGGAAACTCTGGCTTTTATAGGTTTAAGATGGCATGCTCTCTTCCCTTCTCTCTGGTTCTACTTTATTGGTGCCCATCCACCCTCGGGAAACAGATCAAGCTGAATAAAAAGCAAAATGTTAAGGAAGTCTAATGTGGAATGAACGCATGCTCCTTTCAGTTTCTGCCTGCAATAAATAGGACACAGATTTGATGCACAACAAGTCTACTGGAAGAAGTGAAACAACCTGACTCCCTAAGAGCCTTCTCTCTGAAAGGAATCGCTCAATCAATGAATGATATTTATTGAGTGCTTATTGTGTTCAGATCATTGTACTAAGGACCTTGGTTGTTAGACACATTCCCTGCCTGTAAGGAGCCTACAGTCTAGAGGGGAGGCAGACATTAGTATAAATGAACAAATTCTGGATAAGTACATGAGTGCTGTTGGGCTGAAAATCAGGTGGATATCAAGAGCTTAAAGGGTACAGATCTACGTGCATAGATGGCACTAGAGGAGCAAAATATATGGGTTGGGCTGTGTGGCTTTGGGCAAGTCACTTAACTTCTCTGTGCCTCAGTTACCTCATCTGTAAAATGGGGCTTAAGACTGTGAGTCCCCCGTGGGACAACCTGATCATCTTGTAACCTCCCTGGTGCTTAGAACAGTGCTTTGCACATAGAAGGCACTTAATAAATGCCATCATCATTAGTAGTAGTAGTAGTAGGAAATCAGTGAGGCAAAGTAGGATGGGCTGAACTGATTGACTACTTTAAAGTCAAAGGTATGGTATTTCCTTTTGATGCAGAGGTAGATGGACAACCACTGGAGGTTCTGGGGCTGTGGAGAAACATGGACTGAAAGTTTTATTTTTAGAAAATGTTTCCAGACAGCAGAGGGAAATGTGGACTAGAGCAGAGGAGGAGGCAGGGAGGTCAGTGAGAAGGCTGATGCAGTAATAAAGGTGGGATATGATAAGTACTTGTAGTTCTCACTGTGCACCAATCTCATCTATGTCCCTGTCAACCCCTTTCCCACATCCTCCCTCTACCCTGGAACTCCCTTCCCCTCCAGATATGCCAAAGCACCACTCTCCAGACCTTTAAAGAATTATTGAAGTCACATCCCCCTCTAGACTGTAATCTCTTTGTGGGCAGGGAATGTGTCCGTTTATTGTGACATTGTATTCTCCTGTTTAGGACAGTGCTCTGTACACAGTAAGTGCTCAATAAATATGACTGAAAGAATGAAAAGAATCTCCTCCAAGAGGCCTTCCCCAATTAAGCCCTCTTTTCCCCAGTTCCCTATCCCTTCTGTGTCATCTATGCAAGTTGGATTTGTGACCTTTGGCCCCACCCTCAACCCCTTATCACTCATGTATGCATCTTCAAATTATATATTATAAAATATTTATACTAATGTCTGTCTCCTCTGCTAGATTCTAAGCTCACTATGAGCAGGGAACATGTCTACTAACTCTGTTATATTGTACTCTCTCAAGTATTTCATACGGTGCTCTGCACAGAGTAAAAACTAAATAAATGCCACTGCTTTATTGATTGATTAATAGTAACAGTTTGGATGAAGAGGAAAATAATAATAATGATAATAATGGTATTCTTTAAGTGCTTACTGTGTGCCAGGCATTGTACTAAGCGCTGGGGTGGATACCAGCAAATTGGGTTGGACACAGTCCCTGTCCCACTTGGGGCTCACAGTCTTGAGCCTCATTTTACGGAAGAGATAACTGAGGCACAGAGAAGTTAAGTTACTTGCCCAAGGTCACACAGAAGACAACTGGTGAAGTCAGGATTAGAACCCATGACCTTCTGATTCCCAGGCCTCAAGACACATGTTCAGTTGTAAGGATCTGTTGTGAAATTTTGTTCCTGATATTATAGCCAAAAGGCAGGATGGATAATGTAGCTATACATTTTTATAAAATGGAAAGCAGTTTTCCTCAAAGTTTTCCTCAGTGTGTGTATGATCTATTTGGAATAAATATTTAATTGTATTGAAAACTGAAAACTAACTGCAGGTACATGATTATTTTGTATTTGTTAACAGCACCCTATTTTAGATGTGGTGGGGAAATCTAAAATTAAACATAGGTTTATAATATGAATTAGAGGGATTTTATTATGATCAACTGCAAGCTCATTGTGGGCAGAGACCACGTCTATGAACTCTGATGTAGTGTACCCTCCCAAGTGCTTAGTACAGTGCTCTCCATACAATAAGCGCTCAATGATGATGATGATGATGAGTGTGTAGTAGCCTCCAAAGCAGATTTGGAAGCAGCCTGGTGTAGGTGAACATTTCAGAAGTTAAGTGAAATTCATGAAGGAGCAAAATTCAGTCAGAGTGCTGCTGGGGAAACGGGAACACCATACAATTAATGAACAGATGTGTTGATTGACAGAAAGCATCATTTCCACTTATACCGTGCCCTATCTTTGGATCAAGTCCTTGAACGATCAATCCTATGTACAAAGCACTTACTGTGTGCAGAGCACTCTACTAAGTGCTTGGGAGACTGCAGTAGAAACAGAGTTGGTAGGCACCTTCCCTGCCCATAAGGAGCTTCAAGTCTAGAGGGATTATATTATCCCCGAAGTTGTTAATAGTAACCAATTCCTAAAGTATTCTCTAGCATTTTGTGTTGGTTTGCTATTATTTTTAGTTACATAGAGTGAAACTTGGTACTTATGCCTCCAGACCTTTGATTTGATCACAAATGGTTAAATCAAAAATAAATGAATAAATGAAAATTGTTTAGTGCCCAGTTGTCTCTAGTGCGACAGTCCAGAAATCACTGCAAAGCCTGGCAAAAGTGTAGGGAGAATTAGAAGTCTCTTCACTCCTCCTGTCTCTTCCCTTCATCTCCATTTGAACCAGACTCTTGCCTGCTTGGAACAGAGGATCTCTATCTAGGCAGGAAATCTCTGCAGCAGTGACCTCTCCACTCCCTCTCAATATGATTTCTTAAGCCCTGCTGGGAAGTTGTAGAGACTGCATTTTCAGAGTGGAAATTCAAATGCAAAGTAACAAACTGTTCCTGTATTCTTTCTTTCATTCAGAAGTCATCAGACCTCTCTACTGTCCCTTGTATTTCCTGAAATCAGCATCTTCTTACATCCCCGGTTTAAGAAAATTTGCAATTAATCTTATTCTTCAGCATTCAGTTCTTCAAAAAGTTAAAAATCTTGAGTATAAACATCCCATTCAAAGTGTCTAGAGGAATACATTATATACCTGGTGAAAAACATCCCGTTCATTACTAATGTTTCAGACGAAAAGGTAGTACTTTATTAACTTCTATAAAGCATAGATGCTTAAAGCTGTGGATAAAGAGAAAAATTTTGCTAATTTCAGTGGCACACTTCCTGCTACAAGTCAGAAAACCCTCAAATACTTACTAAAGGTACAAATGTACCTAAACGTTTGTCAGTACTTATCAATGCAGGGTGAAAAATGCATTCAAAAAAAGCAAATTTGAGAAATTATTTAGTTCACTGCACAATGTCCTAGGCTGTGTTTCTTTGGGCCTTGAATATGCTTATTGTGTCTGCCTAACTTGCAAATATCCATTTTATTTCATCCCATATAAACTTACTTGAGTAATATTTCAAGCATTCTCTTCAAATCTCCCATTTTTGAAACTGTGTGGCTAGTAGAAGCAGCATGCTTAGTAGGGAAAGTACAGGCCTGGGCGTTAGAAGGATCTGGGTTCCAATTCTGGCCCTGTCACTTCTTTACCGTGTGACCTTGGTTCATTCAGTGCCTCACTGTAGATTGTGAGCCCTATGGGAGACAAGGACTATATCATTTATCATGTATTTAAATGAACACTTAGTATAGTCTCTGACATTCATTCATTCAATTGTATTTATTGAGTGCTTACTGTGTGCAGAGCACGGTACTAAGGGCTAAACAAATACAAAAGGAAAAAGGGGGTATTGCTGTGATGCAGATGGCTGTTTTAGAACTTAATTTTGATGATTATTATTAATAATAATAATAATAATAATGGCATTTATTAAGCACTTACTATGTGCAAAGCACTGTTCTAAGCACTGGGGAGGTTACAAGGTGATCAGGTTGTCCCTCGGGGGGCTCACAGTCTTAATCCCCATTTTACAGATGAGGGAACTGAGGCACAGAGAAGTTAAGTCCCACAGCTGACAATTGGTGGAGTGAGATTTGAACCCATGACCCCTGACTCCAAAGCCCGCGATCTTTCCACTGAGCCATGCTGCTGATTCTGCCTTAGTTGGTGATGATGAGTAGGTTTGTGTAACGGCCTGCTGGAACTGCTCAAAAAGATGCATATGTCTTTGATGGAGGAGTCAGGACACAAAACCAGACAGAAATTTGGTCAAAATCATTGTCATCATTATCATTATTATCGTTAATATGGGAGAAGCAGCCTGGTTCGTGGAAAGAGCACTGCCTTGGGATAGGTCGTGGGTTCTATCCTGGCTCCTCCACTTTTCAGCTGTGTGACTTTGGGCAAGTCACTTAACTTCTCTGTGTCTTGATTACCTCATTTATAAAATGGGAATTAAAACTGTGAGCCCCACGTGGGGCAACCTGATGACCTTGTATCTACCCCAGCTCTTAGAACAGTGCTTGGCACATAATAAGCATTTAACAAATGCCATTACTATTATTATTATTATTAATAATAATAATAGTGATTGTTAAGAATTTACCTGATGCCAAGCACAGTATTAAGTACCAGAGTAGATGCAAGATTATTAGGTTGGACATAATCATTGTTCCCTCATCAGGCTTAGACTTTAAGTAGCTTAATTTGGTTTAATATTTATTGCCTTTTGGGCATAAGCAATAATAATAATAATAATGAATGTGACATTTGTTAAGCACTTATTATGTGCCAGCACTATTCTAAAAACTGGTGTAGATACAAAACAGTTGGGTTGGACACAGTCCCTGTCCCACATGGGGCTAACAGTCTTAATCCCCATTTTATAGATGAGGTAACTGAGGCACAGAGAAGATAAGCATCTTGCACAAGGCCATACAGTAGACAAGTGGTAGAGCAGGGATTAGAACCCAAGTTCTCCTGATTCCCAGGCCCGTGCTCTATCCATTATGCCATTCTACTTCCCTGTCAAGTGTCTCAAAAGATCTGCAGTTCTTCTCATGTCAGTTGTCTCCTAATTATTTATCATTGTTGGACAAAGAGGCCTGTCTAGCTAACTGAGCTCAATGATGGTTTCAGGGCTAGGCTGCTGATAAAAATCTTGTAATATACATTTGCTGTTTCAGACTGGTACATAATGTTGATCATCTTCAGATTTCTTCTCTATACATAATTCAATAATAGGTTTCACAAAGCACCCCATGACCATTTGTAAGTCATCTTGAGTATGTCCAGATCACAATCAGCAGGAGAATGAGAGAGTCAGTGCCTTAAAGCTGATGGTCAGAAGTTTCTGTTTGATGCTGAGGTGGATGGGCAGCTATTGGAGGTTTTTGAGGCGTGGGGAGATGTCGACAGAGTTTTTTAGGATAGGGGAATGTTCAGACTTGGCAACATAGGATAAATTGAATGGGAATGAATTCCTGGATTTACTCCCTGGCCCTGCTTCATTTTCTAGTGATGAGGAAAGGGAACAAGACAGGAAATCTTCGCTTCTGACAACAGAAAAAATACTCACTGATTCTCTCACAGTAAGGAATGATAAAACATATAAATCTGAGAATAAACTGAGTTTTACTCAGCCTGTTTGAATAATTTCATATCAATTGTTACATCTAAAGTATGACAATAAGCATTTTCGCAAGTCTTTTTTCAAATTATATCACTGCTTAGTTTGACCTCATAGATAATTGTTCATTAGCTCAACGAAGTTAAATGTGAGTTAGATACCTTGGTTTTGCCATTCTATTGATTCATTTGAAGAGTTTAGGGGTTTATCAATAATCCTTCTGCCTCATTAATAGAATATAGCTTTCACATATCAAAATGAGTAGTTTACACAAATTTCAAGTAGTTTGTTACAAAGAGAAGCAGTGTTTGGCCTAATGGAAAACGTACAAGGTTGGAAGTCAGGAGACATGGCTTCTAAGCCCAATTTTGCTAGATGTCTCCTGTGTGACCTTGGGCAAGTCACTTAACTTCTCTGTGCATCAGTTTCTTCATCTGAAAAGTGGGGATTAAGACTGTGAATCCTACATGGACATAATTATCTTGTACCCATCCCAGTGCTTACAACAGTGCCTGGCAACATGGTAATCACTTAACAAAACAACAAATAAAAGTATCTATGTGTTTGTTTTGAAGACACCCTTTACAGTTGCCTTTACCAAGATTTTCTTGAAATAACAATAATATAATAATAATAATAATAATAATAATAATGGTATTTGTTAAGCACTCTGTGCAAGGTGCTGTACTAAGCACTGGGATAGATACAAGCAAATCAGGTTGGACGCAGTCCCAGGCCCACATGGGTCTCACAGTCTCAATCTCCATTTTACAGATGAATTAACTGAGGCACAGAGAAGTAAAGTGACTTGTCCAAGGTCACATGGCAGATAAGATTAGAACCCATGGATTAGAACCCATGACCTTCTGAGTCCCAGGCCTGTGATCTATGCATTACACAGGACTAGATTAGGATCCAGGATGAGGCCTTAGAGAGACAGTTGGCAGTTGAAATATTTGCAAAAGAACAGGTTGTCTAATGAATCCCATATTAAAATTGGGGAAATTATCACTTTCCCATGAACTCTTTCTCTTTAAAAATATTTTCAATTTGAGTTCAGTATCCTAGCAGCAAAGTTTTAGATCATTTTGTTTGTTTGTTTTTATCCTTATTAGCCTTTCAGCATTTAGACAGAACAACACTACAAGTAAAAACGAAGGAAAGACTTTTAAAAAAAATAGATGCCTGCATAATGAGCATAAACAAATTCAAAGCAAACCTTCATTAAGAAGTCTATTCAGCCTATCCCATTTGAAGCTAATGGGTGTTTTCAAGTATCCAAGAGAGAATAGGAACATTCTCTGCATTCCTGACTTGAGCCTATTTATTTTGGTTCTGTTGCTGCATTAATTCCTTATTTTCAACAGAATAAAAATGATACTGAATAATTCAAGTGAACCTCAATGATAAATCACTTTATACACAAACATAAACACCCCCCCCCCCCCCCCCCCCCCCCACACACACAGTACAGGCTCTTTGCCATCCTGCTAAGTCTTTTTATTTGGTTTAAGAAAATTGGTACTTTTCACATGAATGCCTTTATATTTTCCTCAAGCTGGGCTGTATCTTGCATGAAGCCATTTGGAGTTGAAGAGACCTCTTGTTGCTCATCTGTTTTGTCCTCTGCATGGTGGTAGAACTGTTTCCATTATTCTTAAGCCATTGACCAAGAGCTGATCATCAAGATTGGATTTGAATCCTTCTGATAGCAAGCCCACAATCCCCTGGGACATTTGTTCCAGGGCCTCGGTTACTGTTCTCAAGTGCTTTGCTAATCAAATTTGAATTAGCCTGGTTGTAGTTTAGCTCTCCTATCAAGGGCATCTACTAGGATGTCATCCTTTCCCAGTGTTGAAAAAAAAATACAGTACTATGTAGAAGTACTTTTTCTAAATGACATCATACAGAACAGTTAGGAAAAAAGCCTATTTAAATGCCCTAAGAGTCAATCCAGGAGAGCTCCCTCAGGTAACCTGAACCCGTTGCTAAAAATTCAAACTTCTATAAATGCACGAACATCTCTGTGCTCCAGTGTTTCACTTGCTACTCACTAAAGGCAAAGTGGAAGCATTTTACTGCAAATCTTTCCATAATGGAACATCCCTTTCATCTGGCCAAATTCATCCCCTGGAGATGTCTGGATAATACTCACTTTAATTACTCCCTTTTTCTCTTTCTCCCTTTCCACTCTCCCTCCAACACTCGATTAAGGAAAGGCTGATTCTCTTTTTTTTCATGCTACTACACTTGTCCTTCAAGGAAATTCTCTTGGAAAATGGGAGCTAGTAGCAAACAGCTTCTTTGCAACGAGAATAGCCACCATTTCATGATGACAGCTAAATAATAAGTATTAGAATTTTCCCTAAAATGTTCTTCATTCAGTGCAGAGGGCAGCATCTATTAGATCATTGACAAAATCGATTCATAAATCTTCTCCTCCAAATAGGAAGGTGGCAGTGAAATCACGATAGAATTGGCTAAGGCAGAATCCTTTCAAAATTTGGAGTGTTTTCTTTGAGCGAGCACAGTACAATATTAGCAACAGAATGTTAAGGAAATTCAAGCAAAATAATGCAGCTCTGATTTTGAATGGGGACTACAGGGAACAATATAGTAACTCAGTGTTAGCTTCTTGCCAGATTTCAGTTTGTTACCATGCACAGCTGGACTCCTCTTTCTTAGCTGCTATATTTGGAATGAGCTGTAGCTACAAGCCAGCTAAGAGTTCATATATTGTTTTGCTAAAATATTTTTTTTCTTAAATTGGAGTGATTATCTTGGTGCTTCTCTAATATGCCCCACAGATGGAACTGTAGGCCCCCGAGGGGGTGTAAAGAATTAATGTGAAGAGCTGTTATTGCTTGAGGGCATTGTTATATACAAGATTACAAACACCATAAAAAATGGAGTCACTTTGATGAAATTTGCAAAATCTCTTATTTTATTAATAAAGTTTTTATTTGCTTTGGACCCACTTTGTAATACTCATTAATATTGTTCTGACAAATGGCTATTATAACTATATCAACATGCTGTTTGTTGGAGGGTAGGGAAAGGTCTTAATTGAAAAAAAAATATGAAAAGATGTTCGCTATATTAAAAGCATAAAGTAGAGGGACTAATAGCAATCTCTATAAATGCTTCATGTGGAAAGTTGTACTTCTATCCAGCTTAAAGCTTTGGCATAAAATAAGCTTGCTAAAAATAAAACTGCAGTACAAATAGCGATCTTTTATACTAGAGAAAGAACACGATAGGACAATCATCAAATTCTAATCTCCTCACAAAATAATGGAACAATCTCAAAACATCCTGAAGTCTTTCCACTAAAAGGGCTCAGACACCGTCTTTAGGAAAAGTGAAGCATAATCCAGAGGGTAAGCCCCATTCATTTTTAGGACTGTTTCTAGGAATGTAGAGTAATTGTCCCACTGGTACCTTTAATCTCATTTCTCTAAATTGGGGAATTGAATATATTCTCCAATAAACCTTCTGGCCAAATTTCTTCCCTTGCCGACTCTGATGGTCCCTAGGTGCTCATGGAGTCTTGGTCTTGACTGGTAAGTGGCTCTTGGGAGAATGCCAAAGCCAGAAACTTGCACTCCCCATTCTCCTCAAGCTATCCTCTGCTGCTCTGAGTAGGGTGGAATTAAGAGTGGTCAAAGCAACAGGCAAGGAAGGGGATATCTGGTCATGGACATTAGTAGTCGGAAGTCCAACGGGCCCATCCACAAGGCCACTCACCCTCCCATAGACTCATTGACCCTAGTTATTCATTGACCTCAGACTCATACTTTGATCCTCTTCTCCCTGACCCCCACACTTTCCCTCAGCAACTTTGTTCAACTGGATGTAGAAAGACAGTAGTGTTTCATCTTCTGGAGCCAGCTTCACTTTGTCTCCCTCTTACACTCTTCCTTTCCCCATCCCGTGCTATAACTCACTTTCAACATCATTATCATCATCATCATCAAAAGTATTTATTGAGCACTTACAGTATGCAGTCACTGTACTAAACGCTCGGGAGAGTGCACTACAACAGAGTTGGTACACACGATTCCTTCTCACAATGAGTTTACAGCCTAGAGAACAAGTTAGAGTCAGGCTGTATTCATTCTTACCTCTCTCCTGTTTTCCACTTTCAGCTTTCTTCCTAATCACTCACTGATTATTTTGCACTACAGTTTTATGCCTTTTGAAATGTTATCATGGTCTTTAACCTTTCTGTTGAACTTTCCATTGTTTCTTCCCCTTTAGCCCCATTAAAATTAGTGTTTTCATCCTGTAAGCCCTCATATCTCATGACTTGCACCTTTCTGCATTGCACTATGGAGAAAAATTACATTTGGAGGGTCCCCTTTCCAAGGAGATGAAAACCCTTGTTGGCGGAATCCTCTGCCAGAGCATGTGACCCCCTTGCTCTATTCCAATTGCCCACCTCTTTACAGTTTCGAGATGCTCACTGTGCTTGGAAGGTGTCAGAGTGACATTCTTGTTTGAAGAAAATAAGCAGCTTTTGAAAGAATAAAGTGTCACACAATCAGTTGGAATCTCCTAACCTTGCATTCATTTTCTGTTTTCAATTCTATTGCATAGATGTTCTTTCAGTTAGAACAAAGCCTGGAAGAATGGGAGAGCAGTAGGGGTGGAGAAACAGTGTGTGTGTGTGTGTGTGTGTGTGTGTGTGTGTGTCGGGAGGTGGGGGGACGGGGCGGAGGAGTGAGTGAGAAAGAGCTCAGGTTGTTAAGCCCTATGAAGGTTAATGTAAATTAGGAGTAAGGAAAAAAATGCTACCATTTAAAAAACGGCTAGAATGATTGACCTAAGGGACTCTGCCACTGCATTCAGCAGATACATTAAACCCCGTCTGGCAATCACTATAGAAAATAAATACCAAATCAATTTTTTTTAACATGGCACTTTCTTAAAAATCTTTCCAGTGTGAAACATTGAGTTAACAATACTTCCTACTTAGTAACTCCACAAGGGGGATGTATGTATTGGCGTGTATTGTGTTCTGTGAACATTAGAGGAAAGAAAGGCTAGATCAAATGACAGCTTTACTACTTAATAATAGTGTTGTTTTCTGAGTAATTACCTTATATTTGCATAGTCCCATTTGTATAAGTTGAAAGCATTTTCCTCCCATAAAACAGCATTTGAGCTTCCTTCCTTCTCTATATATATATCACAACTTCAAGTTTCAGTTTGAATTTTTTCTTGTCTGTGTCCTCTTTGTACCCTTCAAATATATAGCTGTCCTTCAGGTTCAATGACACTTTTGAAGGTGAGATTTTTATTGGTGTGGGTTGGCATGTCTGTGAAGAACAATATTCGACTGACAATTCCACTTAGATCAAACACATTAAGCTCCTTGCTCCTTTCTGCACTTTTGTGATCAATCGATGGTATTTACTGAGGGTTTATTGAGTGCAGACCACTATACTAAGCACTTGATAGAGTACAATTCAACATAATTGATAGGCACATTCCCTGCCCCCAAAGGAATTTACAGTTGCATTTATTACTATGGTGCCTGATACAGTTTTCATTCCTCTCTCTTGGGGTCCTGACCTCACTGACGTTTGTGCTCCAACAGTTACTCCCATTTCTGAATCCAGCATGCCAGGTTGGCCTGTCTTCTGCTGCTGTCTTCTGCTGCTGTCTACCACATCACTTGAAATTTTGTTGCACTATATCTACACTGCACAGTACATACAAAAAGTTGTTTTGTTTATCCTGTTTATGATTATCACATTGCACCTCACTACTGGGTTATGGATGGTGTCTGATCTTATTATATCATATTCATCTTACTAGAGCTTTATGTGAAGCTCGGCACAGAGTAAGCACTTAACAAATACCACATTATTATAGAGTAGTGGTTTAAATAACTTTTTGTCATTCATTCTTCTCACATTTTTGACCCAATGAAGATGTGATGTGGCACGAATTGTTTTAATGCTGATAGCCTGCTTACATTCCAAGACCTTTTTGTGATCCTCTATTGCTCTTTTAGGTTTAGTGTTGCATGTAAATGGCCTTCCTGGAACTGATTTTGAAGTCATACTTGGCACCTGTAGTCGGTTCAGGTCTCTGGTCCATGAAGATGTTTAATCATCCCAAATGCCCTGTTTATCTTCAGGTTAGTCTGAACTTGATGCATGTTGATGACCTGAATAGCTTATATCTATCTCAGGGTTTAGAACCATGCTTGACATATAGTAAGTGCCTTAACAAATCTTTTTCTTATTCCTTCGAGTCATCTCCAACCAATAGCGATGCCATGGACACATCTCTCCCAGAACGCGCCACCTCCATCAGCAATCGCTCTAGTAGTGTATCTGCAGAGTTTTCTTGGTAAAAATATGAAAGTGGTTTACCATTACCTCCTTCCTCACAGTAAACCTGAGTCTCCACCCTCAACTCTCTTTAATGCGGCTGCTGCCCAGCACAAGGGAGTTTTGACTTGTAGAAACTTGTAGACTGTGGAATGAACAGGCCTCTGCTTGACTCTCCCTCCCATAGTCGAGACTGGTAGAGTTCTGGAAACTCTCCAGTTGTGACCCTGAGAGGGAACCTAACAAATGCAACAATAATAATAATAATGATACTTTTGTTATCATGCCACACTCTGCTTTAAGGTCTCTGAATGTTGCCAACTTGTACACATGTTGCCAACTTGTACTTCCCAAGCACTTAGTCCAGTGCTCTGCACACAGTAAGCGCTCAATAAATATGATTGATTGATTGATTGATTGAAAGAACGCATTAGCCTTCTTTATTCAGTTTCCTACTCCTCTCTATCTATGCATCATTATGCAACAAGAGAATTCAGTGACAGTATTCTACTCTGTCATTAGTGTAGAATTTTGGTTGGGTGTAGGATATGCCATCTGGTACATAGCTTTCTTCAGATTAATTGTTACTATCTAGCATTCCGGTAATTGGCATAATCACTTGAATATCTTGTGCTCACAAGCAGCGTGGCTCCATGAAAAGAGCAGAGGCTTGGGAGTCAGACGTCATGGGTTCTAATCCCAGCTCCACCACTGGTCAGCCAAGTGACTTTGGGTAAGTCACTTAACTTCTCTGGGCCTCAGTTCCCTCATCTGTAAAATGGGGATTAAGACTGTAAGCCCCATGTGGGACAACCTGGTGACCTTGTATCCCTCCCCAGTGCTTAGAACAGTGCTTGGGACGTTGTAAGCACTTAACAAAAGCCATCATTAGTATTATTAAGACGGGGACCCTCCTATATGAGTGGTTTAAGGACATTTGATGTCACTCTCTGTTCAGTTGAAACCCTTCCTAGAGGTCAAAATCTTATTATAACATTAATTTCTTGGTTCCTTGTTGCGTCCTGGAGCATGTGGTGGCAGATTAATTTGAACAACACAAATACTTTCAATTCTAATGTGCCCAGTCATATCACCTTGAGATAATTTTAGGCTCTTGATAAACTTCTCAGGGTAGTTACACTTAGCTATGAATTCCCAGTTTCCATTCGATGGTGCTAACTACTTCTATGTTTGACTTGGAACCCCATAAAAAGGTTTCAATGTTTTCTCTGCATTTCTTGTGGTCTTATAAGGGAAGGGAAGGGTCTACCAACTCTCTTGTATTGGGCTTTCCCAAGTGCTTAGTACGGGGCTCTGCATAGGCCCAGTGAATACCATTGATTGATGTGATTGCTTGTTCATGTTCATGTTAACTATATCCCTTTCTATTCTATTGGTACGGACAGCTTGTTGTCCTAATAGAGCAGCTTCAGTGTTGTCATAAAATTTACTGCATGTGTCTTCTTTCTTCAAGTGTTGGATAGTCAGCTGCCTGTGGGGTTTGGATGCCAATTTATGAAGCTTTGCTGCTATTGTTAGTGAAAGCCTAGAAGATTTCAGGTAATGATCAGTTTAGCCACCCCAGAGCAGTAAATCTATTAACATCTATAGTAAATGCTTAATAAATACCTCTGATGATGATTTTGACACCTGTCTACATGTTTTGTTTTGTTGTCTGTCTCCCCCTTCTAGACTGTGAGCCCATTGTTGGGTAGGGACCGTCTCTATATGTTGCCAACTTGTACTTCCCAAGGGTTTAGTACAGTGCACTGCACACAGTAAGCGCTCAATAAGTATGATTGAATGAATGAATGATGATGATGTTGTTGGATGATAAGGTAATCAATAAGGTATCATTGCTTAACTCTTGCAGACATCCAAGATGTCTTTCTCTTAATCAGGATGCAAAAAACTCTTTTGGTGATTACAAGGGTGGGGTGGGATCTGTCCCATTCATTGAGCAGTAGTCGACCATCATTCAATATGACAATCCTATTTTGTGCCATGTTTTTTCTCCATATTTCTGCATTATGAGAGTTAGCTTATCACAATCAATCATATTTACTGAGCATTTACTGTATACAGAGCACTCTACTAAGTGCTTGGGAGAGTACAATATAACAATACAGCAGACACATTCCCTGCCCAAAATGAACTTTTGTTCTATATTGATGGCTTTTGTTAAGCACTTACCATGAGCCAAGCATTGTTCTAAGTGCTGGGGGGATACCAGGTAATCAGGTTGTCCCACGTGGAGCCCACAGTCTTAATCCCCATTTTCCAGATGGAGTCACTAAGACCTAGAGAAGTGAAGTGACTTGCCCAAAGAAACACAGCTGATAAGTGGCAGAGCCAGGATTAGAACCCATGACCTCTGACTCCCAAGCCCGGGCTCTTTCCACTGTGCCATGCTGCTTCTCTTATTGAAAGAGCTAATAATAATCATGGTATTTGTTAAGTACTTAATATGTGCTAAACACTGTCCTAAGTGTGGGGGTAGATACAGAGTGATCAGGTTGTCCTGCATGGGGCTCACCTTTTTAATCACCATTTTACTGATGAAGTAACTGAAGCACAGAGAAGTTAAGTGACTTGCCCAAGGCCACACAGCAGACAAGTGGTGGAGGTGGGATTAGAACCCACATCCTCTGACTCCCAAGCCAGTGTTCTTTACACTAAGCCATGCTGCTTCTCTCTCTGGATCCTCATTGAAACTTTTTTTCTTCTGCACTGCTAGCAATAATGATGGTGGTATAGACACAATGGTTGGAGCTTAGCAGTTCTGTTTTAGAGGTAGACATAGGATCATTTGATTGTCACTAATGGCTATGTTCATATTTGGAAGAGACCTTTCATATTATCTTTCTGTTCTCACTAGTGAATTCAAAACCATCAAATTTTGCAGTATTAGCAAATTTAATTAATTCATATTTTGCATTTGGAGGTAATCATCAATAATGGACACTAAAATCCGATGATTACACCTTATCAGCTGTCTGCATTCAAAAGAGTGAAATATCAACCCTGTGTTGAGGAGGGCTGAAAGCCAGGTTGGTTCATTTGAATATTTTCTGAGTCCCTGTTTGAAGACTGCAAGTTTCTTGTGTGCAGGGAACATGCCTACCAAGTCTGTTATATCATACCCTCCCAGTTGCTTAGTACAGTGCTCTGCACACAGTAAATGCCCAATTAATGTCATTGATTGATTGATTGAGGAGGGAGGTGATCATCATCATCATCAATCGTATTTATTGAGCACTTACTGTGTGCAGAGCACTGTACTAAGAGCTTGGGAAGTACAAGTTGGCAACATACAGAGACAGTCCCTAACCAACAGCAGGCTCACAGTCTAAAAGGGGGAGACAGAGAACAAAACCAAATATACTAACAAAATAAAATAAATAGAATAGATATGTACAAGCACTGGCTGCACTGACAGTCATAAGCCAGAATCCCAGCCAAAGGCACCCCCACAGTGCCCAGAGAGGGGTGGAGGAGTAGGAGGATTCAGTAGTACTACTAATTATATTTATTAAGCACAGTGTGTGCAGAGCACTGTACTAAGTGCAGGGAGAGAAAACGCAAGTAGGAATAATTATATATTGTCCCTGTCCCATGAGGGGGGCTCACAGTCTAAGAATAATTGTGGTATTGGTGAAGCACTTACTATGTGCCAGGCACTTTACTAAGCACTGGAGAGGAATGCAGCAAATCGGATTGGACAAATGGGGCTCGCAGTCTTAATCCCCATTTTACAGATGAGGGAACTCAGGCCCAGAGAAGTGAAGTGACTTGCCCAAGGTCACATAGCAGACAAGTGGTAGACTTCTAGACTGTGAGCCCACTGTTGGGTAGGGACTGTCTCTCTATGTTGCCAACTTGTACTTCCCAAGTGCTTAGTACAGTGCTCTGCACACAGTAAGCGCTCAATAAATACGATTGATTGGTAGAGCCAGGATTAGAAGGTTCTGATTCCCAGGCCCATGCTCTTTCCCCTAGGCCATACTGCTTCAGCTGCCCCAGGATACCTAGGCAGGGGCTCCAGGTTCTCCATGATCTGGGATAAAAACGAGTGACAACAGCTGCAGAGTGGAGAGGGATAAGCGGCTCTAGCTCCCCCGGTATATGCCAGGGTGGTTTCCGCAGTGCCAGGAAGGGGAAATGAAGGCTCTCCAGCTCCGGGAAGATCTGGGATATTGGCAACTGGTGCCTGATGTGGGGTGAAAAAGGAGTGAGAGGGCTTCAACTCCCCTGGCTTTGGTAGAGAAGCAGTGTGGCTCAGTGGAAAGAGCATGGGCTTTGGAGTCAGAGGTCGTGGGTTCAAATCCCGCTCCACCAGTTGTCAGCTGTGTGACTTTGGGCAAGTCACTTAACTTCTCTGGGCCCCAGTTACCTCATCTGTAAAATGGGGATTGACTGTGAGGCCCCCATGGGACAACCTGATAACTTGTAACCTCCCCAGTGCTTAGAACAGTGCTTTGCACATAGTAAGCCCTTAATAAACGCCATTATTATTATTATTATTATTATTATTATTATTATACTGGTAAGGGAAGGAATGGGTACACTCACCAAATAGAGAGCTCAGGCTACTGCTGCCACCAGGCTGACATCCCCTGGCCTCTCTCCTCAGGTATCAGATCCCTGCCTCTTTGCCCACTTCGCCATCACCCTAGGCTCAGCCCAACCTTTCATTCATTCATTCAATTGTATTTATTGCTTACTGTGTGCAAAGCACTGTAGTAAGCTCTTGGGAGAGTACAATTTAACAAGAAATAGACACATTTTCTGCCTTCCCCAAGTACCTTTCTTCACTCCTGCTTCCCAGTTCTCCACACTGCAGCGGTGGGCTCCTGACTCCAACCCTCTATACTCAGGATTTGGGAAGAAGTCCAACCTTGGCCCCTCTCCTCTACCCAACCTTCAAACCCTGGACCACGGCTGTATGGTGGCAGCAAACACATGTTGGTTGGCCCTGGTGTCCCCCACAAGTAAGAGAAGGCTCCAATGAAGCCAGAAACCACTGACAGGCTGAGAGACAGGATTTATTCATTCAATCATATTTATTGAGCGCTTACTGTGTGCAGAGCACTGTATTCAGTGCTTGGGAAGTACAAATCGGCAACATATAGAGATGGTCCCTACCCAACAATGGGCTCACAGTCTAGAAGGGGGAGACAGACAATGAAACAAAACAAGTAGACAAGTATCAATACCATCAGAATAAATAGAATTATAGCTATATACACAGCATTAATAAAATAGAGTAATAGATATGTGCATATAAAATAAATAGAATAATAAATATGTACAAATATATACAAGTGCTGTGGGGAGGGGAAGGAGGTAGGGCAGGGGGGATGGGGAGGAGGAGAGGAAAAAGGGGACTCAGTCTGGGAAGGCCTCCTGGAAGAGGTAAGCTCTCAGTAGGGCTTTGAAGGGAGGAAAAGAGCTAGTTTGGTGGATGTGTGGAGGGAGGGTATTCCAGGCCAGGGGAAGGATGTGGGCCAGGGGTCGACGGCGGGACAGGCGAGAATGAGGCACAGTGAGGAGGTTAGTGGCAGAGGAGCAGAGGGTGCGGGCTGAGCTGTAGAAGGAGAGAAGGGAGGTAAGGTAGAAGGGGGCAAGGTGATAGAGAGCCTTAAAGCTAAGATTGAGGAGTTTATGCTTGATTCAAAGGTTGATAGGCAACCATTGGAGATTTTTGAGGAGGGGAGTGACATGCTCAGAGTGTTTCTGTACAAAGAAAATCCAAGCAGCAGAGTGAAGTATAGTCTGAAGCAGTGAGAGATGGAAAGACAGGAGATCAGAAAGGAGGCTGATGCAGTAATCCAGTCGGGATAGGAAGAGAGATTGAACCAGGAAGGTAGTGGTTTGGATGGAGAGAAAAGGCTGGATCTTGGCAATGTTGTGGAGGTGAGACTGGCAGGTTTAGAGCTGTGCTTGGCACATAGTAAGCACTTAACAAATGCCATCATTATTATTTTGGTGATGGATTTGATGTGTGGGGTGAATGAGAGAGCAGAGTCAAGGATGATACCAAGGTTGCGGGCTTGTGAGATGGGAAGGATGATAATGCTGTCTACTGCTATGGGAAAATCAGGGAGAGGACAGGGTTTGGGAGGGAAGATAAGGAGTTCAGTCTTGGACATATTGAGTTTCAGATGGTGGCCAGACATCCAAATGGAGATGCCCTGAAGGTAGGAGGAGAAATGAGCCTGGAGGGAGGAAGAGAGAGCAGGGGTGGAGATGTAGATTTGGGTGTCATCAGCATAGAAATGATAGATGATTCTGTTGATTCTGTGCTCTCCCAAGTGATTTGAACAGTGCCCTGCACATAGTAAGCACTCAATAAATATGAGTGATTGATTGATGTAGAACCTTTTGGGATGGAAGTCTACATGCCTGACTCCAGTGTTCATGACCATAAAGAAATACACGTCTAGCAAGGCTTAATTCAATTCTATTCGATCATATTTATCAAGTGATTACTGTACACAGGGCCCTGTAGTAACAAACCGAGTCTAGAATCTTCAATGGGTGATCTCATCATCGTGTGGCTGGAAGGCTAAGGAATCTCCCTTCCCTGATACACACCATGAGATGTGCCACCCAGCCTCATCTGCCCCTTTACCAGAAGAACACCATGAATGGCTAAGACCCAAGCAGCCGGAGGAGGCTCCGTCCCGCACAAGCCTAGCTGATTAGCTTGTATCTACCCCAGTGCTTAGAACAGTGCTTGGCACATAGGAAGTGCTTAACAAATACCATTAAGAAAAAAGGGAGACTACCAGAAGAGTTTCCCCTGACCATCCAAACTGGAGGGAGAAATAAGAAAAAAGGGAGACTACCAGAAGAGTTTCCCCTGACCATCCAGACTGGAGGGAGAAATCGCAGTGCACCTCTCAAATATTTGGTATTCATTCAGTTGTTATTTCTTGAGTGCTTACTGTGTGCAAAACACTGTACTAAGCCCTTGGGAGAGTACAATATAACAGTAAACAGACATATTCCCTGCTCTCAGTGAGCTCCCACTGGAGGGGAGATGTGCCTTTTGGACTCTGAACTGTTCTGCTGAGTCAGTGAGGAGCCTGAAAATTGTTGTGTTTTGCAGAACTCATATTAGCTATAATTAATAATGATAACGATATTTATTGAGAACTTAAAGTGTCACTGTTCTAACAACTTTTTTATGGTATTTGTTAAATTCATTCATTCATTCAATCGAATTTATTGAGCACATACTGTGTGCAGAGCACTGTACTAAGCGTTTGGAAAGTACAATTTGGCAACAGATAGAGACAGTCCCTACTCAACAATGGGATCACAATCTAAATGCTTACTAGGTACCAGCCACTGTTCTAAGAACTATTTTTTTATGGTATTTGTTAAATGCTTACTAGGTGCCAGCCACTGTTCTAAGCACTGGTTTTGTTACAAAGGTAAGAAGGTTGGACACAGTCCATGGCCCACATGGGGCTCAGAGTCTTAATTCCCATTTTACAGATGAGGTACCTAGGCCACACCGCTATGGTATGTACAAGATATTCATGTTAGGCACATCCCGGTCCCACGTGGGACTCACATTCTAAGTAGAAGGAGTAGGAATAATCCCCATTTTACAGGTGAGGAAACTGAAGTATGGAAAATTTAAATGACTAGCCCGTGGTCAGACAGCCGACAAGGGACTGAGTTGAGATTAGAACTCAGATCATTTAACTCCCAGGACAGTTCTCTTTCTACTAGGCCATGCTATTTTCCCACAGCCTAGGGTTTTCCTCTTCTTTTTTATTATTTTGTTGTACTTGTCATTTCAATCTTACTATGTGTGTGTTTTTTGACTCCCACACTCCTCCCCCAATTTATCGATTGTAAGCCCCTGTGTGGGCTAGGGACTAGGCCTAACTTGTCCTCTATTGTACTCTTCCCCAGAGCTTAATAAAGTATTCTCCATACAGGAGGTGCTCAGTAAATGCTACTGCCTGAATGAATGAATGACTATAATTCAAGGAAAGAAAGGTAATATAATCTCCATAGCCCTGTTTCCTCATATGTAAAATAAAAGCAATCATAAAATATATTTCTGGTCTTTGAAAACTAGAGATGAGTACCACATGAATAATACATATGAAAGATTGGAATCTATCATCATTACCCATTTTATGAGAGAATTCCCAACACTCCCCCGAGGCCCATATTTGAAGAAAATATTGTGCTTCTTGTAGTTGTAAATATTTATCAAACACCCATCACAGCCTGAGCACTGAATCAAACCAGCACATGACTGGCCCTGATCTGTCAGAATGCAGACTGACACAGTCTTTTGAATCCTGAAGATATATATCCCACCTCAAGCATTTGCCACACAAACATGGGGAAATCAGTTTTACTGTTCTTTTTAGTTTGCATAGTTTTGTTTTCATTTTCCTTCTGTTTAAGGGGCACATCATCATCATGAATAGGAGCAATAGTTTGACCTAAAAGTTTTAGAAAGACAGGAATCATCTTGAATCATTTTATTTGGGAAGGTTTTCTGAAAAGGTCTGTGTCTAAAACATAGCTAGATCTCTTAAACTGATAATTCAGTCATCTTAAAAATGTATTCATCCACAAACTAGAGAACCAATGTGGCCTAGTGGGCCTGGGAGGCCGAAGCCCTGGGTTCTAATCCCAGCTCTTTCTGCTGCTTGACCAATTTGCAAGTCACTTAACTTTTCTGTGCCTCAGTTACCTCATCTGTAAAATGGAGATTAAAACTGTGGGACAGGGATTGTGTCCAACCGAATTGCCTTGTATCTACCCCACCGTATAGTACAGTGGCTTGCACATAGTAAGCTTTAAACAAATATGAAAAATGGGAAAAAGGTGAAGAATCGAATGCTATCAATCAGTAGGTTATTTTAGGTGGATTAAGAGGAGAATGATCATTTCCCTAATCTGTCTGTGATCCTCCTCTCCCCTTCAACCCATCATGGAGCAGATCCACATTTCCCACTCCTTACTGCTTTTCCCACAGCCTCTCTCTACTCTACCCTTCCCTCAGCCTGTCCTTTCTGGTTGTGTTATGATATTCTCTGCCTCTCTCAAACCCCAGACTCTCCTTCCTTCTGCCTCTATACCCCTCTCTCCTCTTCCGACCTCCTTCAGCTTTTTCAGACTTTTCCTTCTCTCTCTACAAATCTTCTACATACAATAGAATTAGTTTAGGCTGTTTAACTATCTACTAATTTAAACTGTTTGAAGAAGGCAACCTAGTATGGTGGTTGGGTAGAGGGAGAAATGAGGAATGGTAACAAGGAGAAGAAGAACGGAGGGGAGGGCTTGGCAGTTAAACTTAGAAAAGGTCATTGCTTTTTACAGGGCTGTGGTAGATAATATAGGATGTTGGACAAACTGTGCCACCCCCCAAGTACTCAGTCCAATGGTCCACACAACAGATGCTCAATAAACACTATTGGTCAATTGATCAAGGGCCGGTTTAAGAATCAAATTCAGTCAATATTGAGTGTGCAGAACCCTATACCAAGAGCTTGAGAAAATTCAATATAACCGAGTTAGTAGGCGCTTTCCCCAAAGAGAGCTCAAAGAAGGGAAAAGTCTGAATAATTCAACTTAGGAGACCATTCAATTAAATTTCACAACAAAAGAATTATGAACCCTTCAACAAAACTTTCTCTAATAGAAATCTGAGGAACAAAATTCTCTTTCGCTTCCAAAAATCAAAATTTGTGATCCCTATCGTGTCACAGAGAGGATATGAAATGGGAAAGGTGATGTGAGCTTTATCTGTATAAAAATAATAAAGAATGAAAGTGGAATTATTACTTCTTATCAGTTAGTGTTCATTACTCATCTAGCTCACACAACATTCTTTGTAGTTTTTTTTTTAGACCCTATTTTTTGGTGGTGTGATCCTTTGCAATAGTTTAATTACAGAGACTAAGCACAACAAAGTATAGCAGTGTATTTTAAATTTTTCTAGTGCCAGCAATGAAATATCTCCCTTAAAATTAATGTTGTAATAGTGGGGAGAGACACTGCAATCCCCTACCTATAATAGTGGGTGTAGGTGCCAAACAATGCATTTTATCGGCCATTTCAAATGACGTAATCGACAGCCACACCTATGTGCCTTTCCCCTCTTTTCCATTGCCTGGACACCTTTTTCTCATTCCATCCAAGATCCAGGGATAATCCATACCCACTGGAAGCAGCACAGCTTTGTGGGAAAAGCACACACCTGGAAGTCAGAGAACCTGGGTTCTAATTCCAACTCCACCACTTGTAGGCTGTGTGATCTTAGGCAAATCATTTAACATCTATGTGCCTCAGTTTCCCCAACTGTAAAGTTGGGATTTGTTCTCCCTTCTACTTAGTCTCTTTTGGGACAGAGACTATGTCCAACCTGATTAATTTTTATCTCCCACAACACTTAGAACAGTACTTGACATATAGTAAGAGCTTAACAAATGCCGTTTTTTTAAAAAAGAGAATGAAAAACAAACAAAACAAACACTAGGAGTTTATTTAAAAGAACATCTAAGCCTCCAACTCTCTTTGGGCCACTTCAGCACCTTCGACAACATGGCTTATAATAATAATAGCATATGTTGCCAATTTGTACTTCCCAAGTGCTCAGTACAGTGCTCTGCACACAGTAAGTGCTCAATAAATATGATTGAAAGAATGAATGAATTTATTAAGTGCTTACTATGTGCAAAGCACTGTTCTAAGCACTGGGGAGGTTACAAGGTGATCAGGTTGTCCCATGGGGGGCTCACAGTCTTAATCCCTGTTTTACAGATGAGGCATCTGAGGCACAGAGAAATTCAGTGACTTGCCCAAAGTCACACAGCTGACAATTGGCAGAGCCAGGATTTGAACCCATGACCTCTGACTCCAAAGCCCGGGCTCTTTCCAATGAGCCACACTGCTTCTCTGAAGCAGCTTGGTGGAAAGAGCATGGGCCTGGGAGTCAGAAGGACCTGAGTTCTAATCCCAGCTCCACCGCATGTCTGCTGTGTGACCTTGGGCAAGTCACTTAACTTCTCTGAGCCTCAGTTACCTCATCTGTAAAATGGGGATTAAGAGTGTGAGCCCCATGTGGGACAGGGGCTGTGTCCAACCTGATTGACTTGTATCTACCCGAGTGCTTAGAACAGCATTTGGCACATTGTAAGTGCTTAACAAGTATCATAATTATGAAACAGTATTCAAATATGGCTTGAATGGACTTCCAACTGCTCACCTTACCCCGTTTAGAAGAATGTCCACTGTTGGCCACCTTGTCAATCCCAGATGCACCTGTGATGTGAGAAGAGCCATTCAATGTATGGTACAGAGTAGGATAGAAAGAGCATCGATTCTTTTGAAATGTGGTGCTGAAGAAGGCTTTTGCGAATGCCTTGGACTGCCCGAAAAACAAACAAATGAGTTTTGGAGAAAATTAAGTAATGTGGTCTTTGGAAGGCCAAATGACTTCACTTTTATTAGCATATTTTGGACACCTCATCAGGAGGATTCATTCTCTGGAGAAGACACTAATGCTAGGAAAAAAATAATGGCATGTATTAAGTGCTTACTGTGTGCAAAGCACTGTTCTAAGTGCTGGGGAGGTTGCAAGGTGATCAGGTTGTCCCGCGGGGTGCTCACAGTCTTAATCCCCATTTTACAGATGAGGTAACTGAGGCATAGAGAAGTTAAGTGACTTGCCCAAGGTCACACAGCAGACATGTGGTGGAGCTGGGATTAGAACTCAGGTCCTTCTGACTCTCAGTTAATTGGTGGAGTCAGGATTTGAACCCATGTCCTCTGACTCCAAAGCCCATCCTCTTTCCACTGAGCCACACTGCCAGGGAAAATGTGGAAGAGGCAGACCAGCAGCTAGATAGATGGAAACCATAATGATAATGATTGGAAGCAGCGTGGCTGAGTGGAAAGAGCCTGGGCTCTGGAGTCAGAGGTCATGGGTTCAAATCCCAACTCCGCCAATTGTCAGCTGTATGACTTTGGGCAAGTCACTTCACTTCTCTGGGCCTCAGTTACCTCATCTGTAAAATGGGGCTGAAGACTGGGAGCCCCACGTGGGACAACCTGATCACCTTGTAACCTCCCCAGCGCTTAGAACAGTGCTTTGCACATAGTAAGCGCTTAATAAATGCCATCACTATTATTATTATTATAATGGAAGAACCATTAGCAAGGTTACAGATTATGGCAGATGATAGGACATTCTGGAGAAAATATATCCGTAGAGTCACTATGAATTGGAAATGACTTGACAGCATTTGATTATAATAATAGGCACTAGTAACCGCCAGTGTATGAATGATGTTTTAGTTTCTAGCATCTGGAGACTGAAGAGGCATCAGTAGCAAGAAGCAGCATGGCTTAGTGGAAAGAGCACGGGCTTGGGAGTCAGAGGTCATGGGTTCTAATCCCTGCCCTGTCATTTGTTTACTGTGTGACCTTGGGCAAATCACTTAACTTCTCTGTGCCTCAGTTCCCTCATCTATAAAATGGGGAATAAGACTGTGAGCCCCATGTGGGACAAACTGATTACCTTGTATCTACCTCAGTGCTTAGAACAGTGCTTGGCACATATCAGTGTGGTTCAGTGGAAAGAGCACAGGCTTGGGAGTCTGAGGTCATGGGTTCTAATCCCTGCTCTGCCACTACTTGTCAGCTGTGTGACTTAGGGCAAGTCACTTATCTTTTCTGTACCTCGGTTACCTCATCTGTAAAGGGGATAAAGACTGTGAGCCCTTTGTGGGACAACCTGATTATCTTGTATCTGCCCCAGTGCTTAGAATAGTGCTTGGCACATAGTAAGCGCTTAACAAATACCAACATTATTATTATTATTATTATTAAGTGTTTAACAAATACCAACATTATCATCATCATTATTATTATCAAGTGCTTAACAAATAATCAATCATTCGTATTTATTGAGCGCTTGCTGTGTACAGAGCACTGTACTAAGCGCTTGGGAAGTACAAGTTGGCAACATATAGAGACAGTCCCTACCCAACAGTGGGCTCACAGTCCAAATGGAGGAGACAGAGAACAAAACCAAACATACTAACAAAATAAAATAAATAGAATAGATATGTACAAGTAAAATAAATAAATAGAGTAATAAATATGTACAAACATATATACATATATACAGCTGTTGTGGGGAAGGGAAGGAGGTAAGATGGGGGGATGGAGAGGGGGAGGAGGGGGAGAGGAAGGAAGGGGCTCAGTCTGGGAAGGCCTCCTGAAGGAGGTGAGCTCTCAGCAGGGCCTTGAAGGGAGGAAGAGAGCTAGCTTGGCGGTTGGGCAGAGGGAGGGCATTCCAGGCCCGGGGGATGACGTGGGCCGGGGGTCGATGGCGGGACAGGCGAGAACGAGGTACGGGGAGGAGATTAGTGGCAGAGGAGCAGAGGGTGTGGGCTGGGCTGTAGAAGTAGAGAAGGGAGGTGAGGTAGGAGGGGGTGAGGTGATGGACAGCCTTGAAGCCGAGGGTGAGGAGTTTCTGCCTGATGCGCAGATTGATTGGTAGCCACTGGAGATTTTTGAAGAGGGGAGTAACATGCCCAGAGTGTTTCTGGACAAAGACAATCCGGGCAGCAGCATGAACTATGGATTGAAGTGGGGAGAGACACGAGGATGGGAGATCAGAGAGAAGGCTGATGCAGTAGTCCAGACGGGATAGGATGAGAGCTTGAACGAGTAGGGTAGCGGTTTGGATGGAGAGGAATACCATCATTATTATTATTATTCAAGTCCTGAGACACTGGACTGCGGAGGTGAATCACCCACACAGTCAGAGCCATGTCGGAGGGCAGCAGGGAGAGACTCTAGTGCCAGAATTGCCTTCCCCAATTTTACAACGTTGGGAAGGCATCTGCTGCAGCTGTGGTGACTGTTGGAATCCAGTCAATTGTGCCTGAGTGCTAAAGGAGCCTGAAAAGTGTTCCTTTGGCTAGAGTAGCTAGAGAGCGCTTTTCCTATTTATGTTGACCTTGGATTCTTCTGCTGTTTTATATTCATCATTTCGATCTTTCTTCACGGCCCAGTCACCAACAGACCAGCCCCTCTTAGATTAACAGATAAGTGGCCATTTGTAATGCAGATGACATATCTATTTCCTCACTTGAGACTCCACAAGGGCAGTAATCACCCTAATTGTCAGTCCCCCACAGGGGACAGGGAATTCGCCTAATATATCCTCTACTCCTTTCATTCGTTCATTCAATCGTATTTATTGAGCGCTTACTGTGTGCAGAGCACTGTACTAAGCGCTGGGGAAGTCCAAGTCGGCAACAGATAGAGACAGTCCCTACCCAACAACGGCCTCACAGTCTAGAAGGGGGAGACAGACAACAAAACAAAACAGTTCCCAGTACTTAGTAGAGGGTATGCACATAGCAGGTGCTCAATACATGGGAATGAATGAATAGGTATTTTCAGAGCTGCCTGTGACTTGCTTTTAATAATAATAATAATAATAATAATAATAATAATAATAATAATGACATTTATTAAGCGCTTACTATGTGCAAAGCACTGGGGACGTTACAAGCTGATCAGGTTGTCCCACGGGGGGCTCACAGTCTTAATCCCCATTTTACAGATGAGGTAACTGAAGCACAGAGAAGTGAAGTGACTTGGCCAAAGTCACACAGCTGACAATTGGCAGGGCTGAGATTTGAACCCATGATCTCTGACTCCAAAGCCTGTGCTCTTTCCACTGAGCCACGCTGCTTCTCATATTCTCATATATTTTGAATTTCTCCATCAGGCCAGACCTGTTAAGAAAATATAAATATCCAGGAAGATTATCAACCAATATAAAGGGGGAAATTGGTCACCATGATGCCAGAGAAGCACTTTTTTTTTTATTGGTACCTACTCTCCAGATAAACAAGGTGTGGTAGTTCACTGATTGAATTTCATTGAACCCCACCAGTGTAGCTGTCTGGTGGCACCACCACTCATATGTATGTTTTATATCTGGAAGCAGTCACAAGGTAAAACCGAATTCTTGACCTCACTGATCCCTTGGCTTCTGGTCAATAGAAGCCATCAAAGGCTTTCTCTTATCCCTGTTCTCTGTTCAGGTCTCAAGTGAATTCAGCTTATCAGTCTTTTTCTGATCAAGACAAAAGAGAAATTGACTTTGAAAGCTGAGCTCATACAGCCTGAGTCAAGATATCACTTAAGGCACAACACTTACTGGGATACCTTTTTAATTACTCAGCTGCTTTCAATTATCTCAAATATAGTCAAACTCATACTTTTTCACAGCCATTTCTACACTCGTTGAATAAGTATTTATTTTCTGTTTTCCAACCCCAACAGCATGCAAGGTCAGTCTTTTTTTAATGGTTTTTGTAAGTGCCAGGTACAGTACTAATTAGCTTGTAATGGGTACTTACAAGCTAATCAGGTTGGAACAGCCCCTGTCCGACAGCAGGCTCATAGTCTTAATACCCATTTTATAGGTGAGGTAACTGAGGCACAGAGAAGTTAGTGACTTGTCCAAGGTCACACAGCAGACAAGTGGCAGAGTAGGGATTAGAACCCAGGTGGTTCTTACTTCCAGACCCATACTCTATCCACCAGGCCATGCTGCTTCTCACACATTTTCAAGCAAATGCCTGGGGAATTATACAGTAGATTTAGCTGATGATCCTGATCCTGTGAATTCCGGGGCTAAAGCATAATTCCTCACTACTTTTGTGCAGATGGTAATTGGGTCTTCAGATTGATTTTTGTAACAACGTGCTGATGTTAGGCCTTTGGAAAAACCAGATGCAAAAATAGATTAAAAGCCATTCAAAGGATGTTCTATATCTCATACACTGGGAATGCCTAAAATATATTTTAATAATCCAATATAGCGATAATCAATAAAAGCCATTTTGACTGATTTGGGGTTAGGAAAAGGTTAAAAAATGTGTACAAAATGTTTGACTATGCTAAGGAAATCTGAAAGTCATTTGAAAATGGAAAATATTGCACCTGCAAAAACTCCACATAACCACCTCCTCATACATTTTAATAGATGAACAAAAAGTACCGAATTAGCACCAGAAATGATTATTAGCCATTCTTTCAGTACTCTACTGCGATCAAATTTAATAAATACATTTCAAAGTAGGACTTTTCAACTGTCACGTCACTCTTATGATCAAGTTTAAAGTTATATTACTGTTAAGAGCTGAATCACTCATCCACCCATTCAGTGTTTTTGAGTGGTTTTTTCACCATTATTAATTTCAACATTCAGGTCTTATTGAGCAATAGGACATTATCATTTATCTTGCTGCAGAAAAGATGCCAGGTCTGAAAAGACCAAGAGAGAGAGAGAATGAGAAGACTGTCACAAAATATTCTACTCTAAAATGAAATGGAGTGCCCTGACATTAACTTCAAATGCTTGTAGGGCTCACATAAAAAAGTGATGGTATTTGTTACGCATTTACTATGTATCAGACACTGTTCTAAGTGCTGCAGTAGTTACAAGCTAATCAGGTTTGACACTGCAGAAAAGATACCAGGTCTGAAAAGACCAAGGAACTGAAAAGACCAAGAGACAGAGAGATTGGGAAGAATGTCACAAAATATTCTACTCTAAGATGAAATGGCGTGCCATGACAATAGCTTCAAACACTTTTAAGGCTCACATTAAAAAAAAAATTGGGCATTTGTTAAGTGCTTACTATGCATCAAGCACTGCCCTAAGCACTCATCATCTCTAACCACCGCACAGTCTCCACCCTCACCAACTCAGAAATCCCTCGCTCTGACAACAACCTTCTCACTTGCCTCTTCTCTCACACTCCTCCTCCCTGAAAATTGGTACTGTGGGGGTACTATTCCCCCCCAGAGACCTCTGCTCTCTCAACCGCATCCATCCATCACACCTCAGCCTCCCTAACTACTTGCCTCTCATTTGCCTCTTCTCTCACACTCCTCCTCCCTGAAAATTGGTACTATGGGGGTACTATTCCCCCCCAGAGACCTCTGCTCTCTCAACCCCATCCATCTATCACACCTCACTTAGCCTCCCTAACTACTCTACCCACTCTTGATGACAAAATAGATGCTCTCAACTCCACCCTCTCTAATCCACTCAACTCACTCGCTCCCCTACCCCTTCGTCACTCCCGCACCACTAACCCACAGCCCTGGATCACCTCCACTGTCCCCCTCCTTTGTTCTTATGATTGAGCCACTGAACGCTGCTGGTGGAAATCTAAACACCAGGCAAACCTTATTCACTTTGTTTGTCCTTTCTTGCCTTAACTCTGCCCTCTCCTCTGCCCGTCAAAACTATTTCTCTTCCCTTATTGACACCCGTGCCCATCACCCTCCTCAGTTGTTCCAGACATTTAACTCCCTCCTCAGGCCCCCGTCCCTCCCCCTCCCCCATTCCTCACCACCAAGGATCTGGTCACTTACTTCATTAGGAAAACTAACACCATCATGTCTGAGCTCCCCCAAATCACCCATCCCCCTGCTCCATCCCCACTCCTCTCAACCCCCTCTTCTTCCTTCCCATCCTTCCCAGCAGTATCTTCAGAGGAGATCCACTCCCTCCTCTCAAGTGCCACCTCCTCCACCTCAGACCCTATTCCCTCCCACCTTATAAAAGCTCCCAGAGCAAGTTGTATACACTTGCTGCCTCCAACTCCCTCCTGGAGACCCCTCCAATCTGGCTTCTGTCCCCTCCACTCCATTGAAACCGCCCTCTCAAAGGTCATGAGTGACCTCCGTCTTGCCAAATCCAATGGCTTCTACTCCATCTAATCCTCCTTGACCTTTCAGCTGCTTTTGACACTGTGGACCATCCTCTTCTCCTCAACACACTATCCCACCTTGGCTTCACAGACTCCACCCTCTCCTGGTTCTCCTCTTATCTCTCTGGCCATTCGTTCTCAATCTCCTTCGTGGGCTCCTCCTCTCCCTCCCATCCCCTTACGGTAGGGGTTCCTCAAGGGTCAGTTCTTGATCCCCTTCTGTTCTCCATCTACTCTCACTCGGTGAACTCATTCACTTCCACGGCTTCAACTATCAATTGTATGCGGCTGATACCCAAATCTATATCTCCTCCCCTGTTCTCTCTCCCTCCCTCGAGGCTCGAATCTCCTCCTGCCTTCAGGACATCTCTACTTGGATGTCCTCCCGCCACCTAAAACTCAACATGTCTAAGACAGAGCGCCTTATCTTCCTTCCCAAACCCTGTCCTCTCCCTGACTTTCCCATCACTGTGTACGGCACTAACATCCTTCCCATCTCACAAGCCTGCAAACTTGGTGCTATCCTTGATTCCGCTCTCTCATTCACCCCACATATCCAATCCGTCACCAAAGCCTGTCGGTCGCACCTTCACAACATCGCCAATATCCGCCCTTTCCTCTCCATCCAAACCGCTACCACGTTAGTACGATCACTCATCCTATCCTGACTGGATTGAGGCATCAGCCTCCTTTCTGACCTCCCAACCTCCTGTCTCTCCCCACTTCAGTCTGTACTCCACTCTGCTGCCCGGATTATCTTTCTACAGAAACATTCTGGGTATGTCAGCCTGCTCTTCAAAAATCTCCAGTGGTTGCCTATCAACCTCCGTATTAAACAAAAACTCCTCACTATTGGCTTCAAAGCTCTCCATCACCTTGCCCCCTCCTCCCTCACTGCCCTTCTCTCCTTCTACATCCCAGCCCACACACTCCAATCCTCTGGTGCTGACCTTCTCACTGTGGCTTGTTCTCACCTATCCCACCATATACCCCTGGCCCTTGTCCTACCTCTAGTCTGGAATGCCCTCCCTCCGCAAATCCGCCAATCACACTTTTCCCCCTTCAAAGCCCTATTGAATGCTGAACTCCTCCAAGAGGCCTTCCCAGACTAAGCCCCCTTTTTTCTCAGCTACCCCTCCCTTCCCCATCACCCCAACTCACTCCATTTGCTCTACCCCCACTTCGCACCCCACTGTACTTGTGTATATGTGTACATTTCTATAATTCTATTCATTTATATTAATGCCTGTCTACTTGTTTTGTTATGTATATGTCTATAATTCTATTTATTTATATTGGTGTTACTGATGCCTGTTTACTTGTTTGGATGACTGACCTCCCCCTTCTAGGCTGTAATCCTGTTGTAGGCAGGGATCTCTCTTTATTGCTGAATTGTACTTTCCAAGCACTTAGTACAGTGCTCTGCACATAGTAAGTCTTCAATAAATATAACTGAATGAAAGATACAAGCTAATCAGGTTGGACACAGTCCCCACCCAACATGGGGCTCAGTCTTAATCCACATTTTACCGATGAGGTAACTGTGGCACAGAGATGTTAAGTGATTTGCCCTCGGTCACAAAGCAGACAAGTGGCAGAGCCAGGATGAGAACCCAGGTCCTTCTGACTCTCAGGCCCAGGCTGTATCCACTAGGCCATGCTGCATCCTAGCCCCATGCCCAGATAACCTTGTTTTTACTATAACACCAGGGCCTTTTAAGGAAAACATCTAATCCATCACCAAAACCTGCCAGTCTCATCTCCACAACATTGCCAAGATCCGCCCATTTCTCTCCATCCAAACCGCTACCCTGCTCGTTCAATCTCTCATCCTATCCCAACTGGATTACTGCATCAGCCTCCTCTCTGATCTCCCATCCTCCTGTCTCTCCCTACTTGAGTCTATACTTCACGTTGCTGCCCGAATCACCTTTGTGCAGAAATGCTCTGGGCATGTTACTCCCCTCTTCAAAAATCTCCAGTGGCTGCCAGTCAACCTACGTATCAAGCAAAAACTCCTCACCCTGGGCTTCAAGGCTGTCCATCCCCTCGCCCCCTCCTACTTCACCTCCCTTCTCTCCTTCTCCAGCCCAGCCTGCTCCCTCCGCTCCTCTGCCACTAACCTCCTCACTAGGCCTCGTTCTCGCCTGTCCTGCCTTCGACCCCCGGCCCATATCCTCCCCCTGGCCTGGAATACCCTCCCTCCGCACATCCGCCAAGCTAGCTCTCTTCCTCCCTTCAAAGCCCTACTGAGAGCTCACCTCCTCCAGGAGGCCTTCTCAGACTGAGCCCCCTTTTTTCCTCTCCTCCTCCCCATCCCCCCTGCCCTACCTCCTTCCCCTCCCCACAGCACCTGTATATATATTTGTATAGATTTATTACTCTATTTATTTTACTTGTACATATTTACTATTCTATTTATTTTGTTAATGATGTGCCTCTAGCTTTACTTCTATTTATTCTGATGACTTGACACCTGTCAACATGTTTTGTTTTGTTGTCTGTCTCCCCCTTCTAGACTGTGAGCCCATTGTTGGGTAGGGACCGTCTCTATATGTTGCCAACTTGTACTTCTCAAGTGCTTAGTACAGTGCTCTGCACAGAGTAAGCACTCAATAAATACGATTGAATGAATGAATGAAAACTAGAATTAGTTAAAGCTCTTGGAGGTGTATTTTTGTTGTTGCTTGCCTCCTGTACACCTGACTTTCCCACCCTCAAGACATTGTATGGCCCACTCTCCTTACATGAAGTACTGTTCCTCTTTATTCCACCAGCCAGCCCCTCATTCTCTCTCAAAATTTTGCTATATCCCACATCTTTCAGTAAACCTTGACTGACTAATCTCACTCAACCCTGATCACAGTAGCTACTCTGTAGTGTCAGAGAAGCAGCATGATGTTGTATACAAAGCATGGACTTGTGAGTCGGAAGGTCATGGGTTCTAATCCTGATTCCACCACTTGTCTGCTGTGTGACCTTGGGCTAGTCACTTGATTTCTCTGTGGCTCAATCCCCATTTTTTATGGATGAGGTAACTAAGAGTGTGAGCCCAATCTGGGGCAGGGACTGTGTCCAACTTGCTTACCTTTTATCTACCTCAGTGCTTAGAACAGTGCTTGGCACATAGAAAATGCTTAACAAGTACCATAACTATTATTATATTTATTATTATGTGTTAGAGTTACGTGTGATATGGATATATTTCTGTTTTTGGCTCTATAAATGTTTATGCTTTGTATGATATTAAGTTTTTTCTGCTACTACTAGTAGTAGTAATACTACTAAAGAAGCAGCATGGTGTAGTGAGTAGGGAACAGGCCTGCAAGGCAGAAGGTAATGAGTTCTAATCCTGACTCCACCACTTTACTGCTGTGTGACCTTGGGCAAGTCACTTCACTTCTCTGGGCCTCAATTACCTCATCTGTAAAATGGGGATTGAGACTATGAGCCCAGGATAGAACTGGACTGTGCCTAACCCAATTTGTTCGTATCCACCCCAGCATTTAGTACAGTACCTGGCACATAATAAGTGTTTAACAAATACCATTTTTATTGTTATTATTATCATTTTTAACAACAATAATTATGGTACTTGTTGAATACTTACTCAAGGCTCAGTGGAAAGAGCACGGGCTTGGGAGTCAGAGGTCGTGGGTTCTAATCCCGGCTCCGCCAGCTGTGTGACCTTAGGCAAGTTATTTAACTTCTCTTTACCTCCGTTACCTCATCTGGAAAATGGGGATTAAGACTGTGAGCCCCTGTGGGACAACCTGATTACCTTGTATTTCCCCCAGTGCTTAGAACAGTGCTTGGCACATAGTAAGTGCTTAACAACTACCAAAATTATTATTATTATTATTATTATTATCATTATTATTATGTGCCCTTGGGTACAAGATACAGGTGTGAATTGCCTAAGGTACACACTTGATGGTATTATTGCATCTCTGGGCACCTGTTTCTGATCATTTTCCACCCTGGGGTTGATTTACAGCATACTCCTGAGTGGTGACCTCTGATTGATTGGAGAATTGGAGAAGCAGCATGGTTCAGTGGAAAAAGCATGGGCTTTGGAGACAGAGTTCATGGGTTCAAATCCTGGCTCTGCCAGTTGTCAGCTGTGTGACTTTGGGCAAGTCACTTAACTTCTCTGTGCCTCAGTTACCTCATCTGCAAAACGGGGGTTAAGGCTGTGAGCCCCCCGTGGGACAAACTAATCACTTTGTAACCTCCCCAGTGCTTAGAACAGTGCTTTTCACATAGTAAGCACTTAATAAATGCCATCATTATTATTATTATTGATTCCTTCCTATGGGATCTGGCTGATTGGCAGATCTGCCGAGACTCTGATTCCAGTGAAATCATAGTGCGACACAGGCACCAAGAAAGAGATACCGAGAATCTAAATCAGTATCCTTCTCTGCAAGCCTCATAGTCTGCATACTGGCTCCTCAGTGGGAAGGGTCGTGCCCACTGCTGCTGCCACCCCCACCCCTGGGATCCCTCGATGGGGGGTGAGGGGAGAGAGGTCATGCTGTTGGGGAGATGGGGAGGGCATGGGGAACCCCAGATGCCTTGTGAGGGGCTGGATGGGGGTGGCCCTGTGCAACTGTGGGTTGGCCTGATGGCACAGCCCTTATCGGCGTACCCCAGCTCTCTGGCCCCATTGCCCTCGGAAATTCTGCGAGAGAAAAGGGTACCTTGGGATCCTCAAGGCCCTGCTACAAGGCCCCAGGAGGCAGCATTTTCCCCACCCTGTATTCCTACATGCTGGCATGCTAGAGACACATTGATTAAAATTATTAATGAAGGAGGAATAGTGGGGGTAGAGTGGTCAATTGCCCTATTTTATACTAAGCATTCCAGTAACCCAGTCAGACCTTCCCCCTCTCTTCCTCTGGACTGGAGTAAGCCAATACCCCTCTCAGTTAGTCTTCCATGTTGGGACCCTTCCAGAGTTGGGGTAGACTAGTTCTCTCCCCACTCCTCGCTCTCAGTCAGGTGCAACAGAGACTAGGTCCACAACACTCCAGGAGGGGTAGAAGTGAGGCTCACTGGCTTCTACCCCACCATCCTCTTCCCTGGCTCCGTTCTCTGGTCGCTAGGCTAGTGATAGGCATAATTTAACCACTTGGACAATGAACGAGGCGGCAGCATTGTAACAATAATAATGGCACTTGTTAAGCTCTTACTACATGCAAAGCACTGTTCTAAGTGCTCTGTGTAGTTTACACAGTCATCTTGGAAGATTTTGCCAGATGAATGGGTCCTAATTCAAAATCGTGATAATCCTTCGTGGAAAGGAGTTTTGATAACTGCACTCGAGTAGTGACACAGCCATCTCCACAATCCAGACCATGTTACAATATTCCACTGAGTTGGGATGAATACATGTACTGATGATTATGTTTGCACTCTGAGAATTAAGATAAAATAATGTAGTCACCACACTTCTGTGAGCCTTACATATTTCCAAGGAATTGTTAGTAGTTGACCAATCAATCAATCAAAATCAAGGGTATTTATTAAGGGATTACTGTGTGCAGAACACTGTACTAAATGCTTGGGAAAGTGTTGGTAGGTTCCCTGCCCACAAGGAATTTAGGATTTAACTCCCTCTCTCTTTTCCCCAGAGAAAACTTTTAAATGTGTTCATTATTCGGTCTAAGTAATACATTTTTAGGATGTTTCATGTAAAATATTTCCCATTAAAATAAATGAAAAGTGTAACTTGATCCTTTAATAAGGAAAGGCTGAGATTGTTCTCCTCAAGTAGTTGCCTAACTGACAATGGAAATGAAAAATTGATCAGTTTTTTTAATTGAAAATTTTAATTCTTCTTGAGAGGCTTTAATAATGCTAATGATGTTTATTAAATAAAAAACTTTTACAGAAAGTAGAAAATTTAGGGGTTATTTTAGGTAGTACATAATGAAGCCTAATTTAGTGATTAACTTTTATTTCCCTGCAGAAAATAAGACATATTTTCCTTTGAGTAAGTTTCTCATTTTTCTTTCCTAGGTTCTTTAGCTTGCAGTCTGCTTCAATTTTCTGAACATCAATATTTTCTTCCTGCACAGTAAGTTTGTCAAAATACTCTATTTTGTTCTACCACTATTCATGTTGAGTTGGAAACTTCCCTGTGTTCCTACATGCTGGCATGCTAGAGACACATTGATTAGAAATATTCGTGGAGGAGGGGTGGTGAGAGCAGCATGGTGTAGCGTATACATCACGGGCCTGGAAATCAGAAGGTTTTGGGTTCTAATCCCTGCTCGGCCATGTGTCTGATGTGTGACCTTGGGCAAGTCACTTCACCTCTCTGGGCCTCAGGCAGCTCATCTGTTAAATGGGTATTGAGACTATGAGCCCTATGTGGGACAGGGATTTTTTTCTAACCTGATTTGATGGTATCCACTCCAGCACTTAGTACAGTGCTTGGCACATAGTAAGCGCTTAACAAATATGATAATTATTAGTATTATTTTACACTAAGAATTCTGGTTTTCCGCTGGCCCTGTGTCTTTTTCTTAATTTTTAATGCTGGACATCTGGTGTCCTGGAAAGGACAACATTTTGTGGGGAGAAAGAACTCAAGAGGCAGCAGCTGATACCAGCCTCATCAACTACCAATACACTGTGAATAGTCTGCTGCCCACCCTGCAAAAGGGCATCAAGGGAACCAACTGCCTATCTGGCTCATTTGAAGTAAATTGTATATTTATGGGACATTGGACCCTAATCCCCAAATCAGTGAAAGAGAAATGCCTATCAGTATACATGAATACATGGATATCCATTCCCTTCCCAAGTTCCGGTAAAGCACCATGAGAAGGAGCATGGCCTCGTGGATAGAACACAGGCCTGCGAGTCAGAAGGTCATGGGTTCTAATCCCAGCTCTGCCACTTGTCTGCTGTGTGACTTTGGGCAAGTGACTTCCCTTCCCTGGGCCTCAGTTTCCTCATCTGTAAAATGGGGATTGAGACTGTAAGCCCCACATAGAACAGGGACTTTGCCCAATCCGATTTGCTCATATCCACCCCAGCTCTTAGTACAGGGCCTGGCACATAATAAATGCTTAGCAAATACTATAATACTAGTAATTATTCTTATTAAATAAGAGTACTGCTTCCAGGTCATGGGGTGCAGCAACAGGAGCTGGGGAGGAGGATGGCTGGGTACATAAAAGAAAAATCCTGGACATAGAGGAGTGTGGTACCATAGCAATATGGGATAGAGGCAGATCAATGAATGATATCAATCAGTGATATTTATTGAGCACTTACTGTGTACAGAGCACTGTACTAAACACTTGGGAGCGTAAACTACAACAGAATTAGTAGACAAGCTCCCTGCTCACAAGGAGCTTTTAGTTTAGAGGAGGAGACAGGTATTGAAAATAAATTATGGGTATGTACGTAAGAGCTGTAGGGCTGAGGCTGAGCTGAATATCAAGTGTGTAAAGGCAACAGATCCAAGTAGTACACAGATGACACAGAGTGGAGAGGGAGTAGGGAAAATGAAGACTTAGTTGGGAAGGTTTCATGGATGAGATGATATTTTAATCAGCCTTTGAAGGTGGGAAGAAAGGTGGTCCGATGAATATGAAGGAGGAGGAAGTTCCAGGCTAGAGGGAAGATTTGGGCAAGGGTTTGAGGGTGACATAGATTAGATGGAGGTAACAGTGAGTAGGTTGGTGTAAGAGGAGCGGTGGTTATGAACTGGGTTGTAATAGGAAATCAGTGAGGTAATTAAGGAGAAAGTGAGGTTATTGAGTAGAAGTAATACTATTTAAGTGCTTTCTGTGTGCAGAGCACTGAAATAAGTGCTGGGAAAGAATACGCAGCTAGGAATTAGATGGGTGCTTTAAATCCGATGGTTCGGAGTTTCTGTTTGGTGTAGAGTTGGATATGAAACCATTAGAGGTTCTTGAAGAGTGAGACAGTGTGGGCTGAATTTTTTTTTAGGAAAAAGATCCTGGTAGCAGAAGGAAATATGGATTGGAGTGGAGAGAGACAGGAGGCAGGGAGATCAGTGAGGAGGCCGATGCAGTTGTCAAGGCAGGATATGATAAGTGCTTCTAACAGCAAAGTAGTGTTTTTTGACAGAGAGGAAAAATTTTAGTGATGTTGTGAAGGGAGAACATACAGGATTTGGTGACACTGAATATGTAGGTTGAAGGAGAGAAACAAGCTGAGGGGGCTTGAGAGACAGGGTGGATAGTGGCAGTGTACAGTGATGGGAAAGACAGGGGATGGAAGGGTTTGGGTAAGAAGATGAGGAGTTCTGTTTTGGACATGTTTAGTTTCAGGATTCGGCGGGACATCCAAATAGAGATGTCCTGAAGGCAGGAGGAAATGTGAGAGAGCAGAGAGGGAGAGAGGTCAGAGCTGGAGTGATAGATTTGGGAATCAGTCAGCATAGAGGTGGTAGTTGAATCCATGTGAGCGAATGGTTTCTCCAAGAGAAAGGGTGTAGATGGGGAACAGAAGGGGGCCTAGAAATGAGCCTCAAGGGATCCCCACTGTCAGAGGATGGGAGGGAGAGGAGGAGCCAGTTGAGAAGCAGCATAGCCTAATACGAAGGGCACAGCCTGGGAGTCGGAGAACCTTGGTTTTATTAGTGGCTCCATCACTCATTCATTCAGCGCTTACTGTGTGCAAAACACTGTATAATGTGCTTAGCACTGTACTAAGCACTGTACCCATAGCACTGTACACATCTGCTGTGTGACCTTGGGCAAATCACATAACTGCTCCATGCCTACATTTCTTCATCTGCAAAATGGGGATTCAATACCTGTCGTCCATCCTATTTAGACTGTGAAGCCCATGTAGGATCTGGTTATCTTGAACCCCAGCACTTAGTACAGTGCTTGACATGCAGCAAGCCCTAGCAAACATTATCATATCATTATTATTATCATAGTCATCATCATCATTTTTATTGAGACTGAGGAGTGACTAGAGGCAGAAGAGGAGAACCAAGAAAGGACAGGGTCAGTGAAGACAAGGTAAGATCATTTTTCAAGAAGAAGGGGGTACTCCATTATGATCATCCCAAAGCTGGACTTACCAATTTAGTAAACAGTTTAATGACCCCCCAAGTGCCCTTTGTTGTTGATCACATCCCCACTTTCAGTGTTCCAGAAACTTGCAACTTTGGTGCCATTTTGACTCCTCCCATTCATTTCTTTCATACAGAAGCAGCGTGGTTCAGTGGAAAGACCACGGACTTGGGAGTCAGAGGTCATGGGTTCTAATTCCGGCTCCACCACATGTCTGCTGTGTGACCTTGGGCAAATCACTTAACTTCTCTGAGCCTCAGTTATCTCATCTGGAAAATGGGGATTAAGACTGTGAGCCCCACGTGGGACAACCTGATCACCTTGTATCCCCCCCCCAGTGCTTAGAACAGTGCTTCGCACATAGTAAGCACTTAACAAATGCCATTATTATTATTATTATTTCTCACATTCACATTCCCACATTCAGTCGCTCTCTAAATTCATCCAGTCCTTCCTCTACAATGGGAAATTTCAGCCCTCTAAGCTCTGTCCACTTCGAAATCATCTGCGCTTCATTTGGCAGTTGTGTTCTAGTTTCATGGAGACAGAAAAAATAATAGAAATTAGTTCCTCAGGTTCTTTAACTGCTCAGCAATGGAGGAGACACTTATTCTCCCCTATCATTTCTTCTCTTCACTGCCAGGATTGGCACCATTGCCAGAGAGAAATCAAGATGAACTCGTCAGAGCAAGATGAGGTGTGAAATTTTGAAAAATTTTGTCAATGGGAGAAAATTATGAGTTCTTGAAACACATGGCTTCCTTTCATTATTTCACAGAGGGATTTTTAAAGCCAGATCTTCACTTATATATGTCCACTGGAATATCTGATCTGGAATTATTTTAGGAATTCATACTGTATTATATATTTTATTGGTGAGTCTTGCTCTTTTTTCTGACTGTATCATGACCAGCATTAATACAGGCTTTTGTGAGGAAACCAAGGAGGAATAGTCATTCAGGGACCTAACTACACACTAGATTCATGGGAATACATGGATTTAGCAAGGCATGCAGAATTTGGAGGGATTTTTTCCATAAATTTAATTTAAATTGGTTAATATCTATACGTTTCCAAGGGCAGTAGTTGGTAGCTGCTGATTCTGCAGGGCATGTAAAAAATATGCCCCAACACTGAGAAAAATAAAAAAAAAACATGCTTATGACATTGCATTATTAATATCACTAAGTGCATTTGATTTTCTGAATCTGGCTGTTGACCTTAATTTTGTATTTACTTATTTCAGGTAAGAGCAAATATAGGAGAATGACATAGGCAGCTGACAATACCATCTGAAGGTCCATTCATTCATTCAATCGTATTTATTGAGCGCTTACTGTGTGCAGAGCACTGTACTAAGCACTTGGAAAGTACTATAAATTACCCCCGGAGGTGAAACAGTTGTGTTTTTTAAAAAAGGATATTTATCAGCAAACTCAACTTTGGGAGGAGGCTAGGAGTGGTTTTTTTTTCCTCCTCCTGCTGGTCAGAGGTTCTAAGGAAACTAAATATTCCATGAAATATCACTTCACAATTGAATTATCAAAATCCCTTTTCAACTCCAAATTTTAACTTTATTCAGGTATATGTATATATGTGGACACACTCATACTTACATAAATTCAAATTTGGGGCTGAAAAAAAGGGTGTATGTATGTGTAGTTATACATATAGATAGATGATAGATAGATAGATGATAGATAGGTAGGTAGATGCACAACAATAGATAGATATAGATATATAATGGTGTCTCCCTTCAAGGATAATCGGTAAGTTTAAAACCATGGGACCAAGAAAGTGCACAGAGGAACTGATTATAGTGCTAGGGGTTTACCCAGAATCACTCACATTCTCTTGTTCTTGGTAGTCATCGATCAATCAATCAAACAAGTATACTTAATGAGTGCTTACTGTGTGCAGAACTCTGTACTAAGCACTTGAGGAAGTGCAGCATGACCTACTTGCTAGACACGTTCCCTGCCCACAAGGAGCTTACAGTCTAGAAGGGACGACAGACATCGATATAAATAAATAAATAAATTACGGATAGGCACTTAAGTGCTGTGGGGCTGAGGGGGGGAGGACAAAGGGTGAAAAACCAAGTGTAAGAGTGGTGCAGAGGGAGTGGGAGGAGAGGAAATGAGGATTTAGTCTGGGAAGGCTCTTGGAGTCATGTCACCTCCTTGGGGGGGAAGAAAAGCAGCAAGCAAGTAGGTGAACAAGGGTGCAGCACATTAGAAAATGCACTCATGGCGATTTTTGAATGATGGACGCGTAGCACTGGAAGGGACCACAGCCTTTAATTAGTACTGTGACTTAGCTCCATAACCCAGCCAGTAGTCGCCTTGGTAGCCAATGCAGTCTTTACACTCACATTAAGCAGCTATTTTTCAGGATTCTTGCTGGGCCTATTTACACTTCAGTGTCAGGACAGGTACTGACATGTAGCCATATGGCTTTCCTTGGGGCGATAGTTGCATATGGTTGTTACTGCTTTCTAATACTATAAATGCTCTTCAGTTGCAAGGCAAACATAAAGAAAAGAAAATGTGATCAGTGCCCTCACTACTGTGGACTACCAACTGTTGTGCAATTGTTCAAGCTGCACAAAAGAACAAATTAAATGTTCTACCCATTACATAGCTTCACCAAATAATTCTTTCTTACTTCTCTAATACCCATCTTCATTTTCATCACCAGATGTCTGGATATTTATGAGTAATAGTTGTGTAAGAGTCAGGGATAGGGGCAGGTCCCATGAAATAATAATATTAATAATGATAGTCATTAAGCACTTATTATATGCCAAGCACTGTGAGACCTTGGGCAAGTGCCTTAACTACTCTGTGCCTCAGTTACCTCATCAGTAAAACTGTGATCCCTATGTGGGACAGGGACTGTGTCCAACCCAATTATCTTATATCTACCCCAGTGCTTAGTACAATGCCTGGCACATAGTAAACACTTATTAAACGCTGAACTAAGCCCTGGGAAAGATTCAAAAGAATCAGTTCAGATACAGTCCCTATCCCAGTAGGTGCTTAACTTGTGCTGGGACTTTCTGGGTTCAGTTCCAAGGCCCGTTTTGCAGTCTCGGAAGTTTGAGGAAACCACACTTCTTCATGGAGAGTCCTGATAGCATTTATCTTCAGGAGGGTGAATGGAGGTCGACTAGGTTGAATGGGAACTGGGAGCTTCAGAATCAGTAAAGAGTCATGTAGTCCCTGAGCAGCACGTGCAGAATTGGAGAGAAATAAATAATAAATGATAATAATGATGGTACTTAAGTGCTTACTATGTGCCGAGCATTTTTCTAAGCCCTGGGGTAGGTACAAGTCAATCAGGTTGGACACAGTCCCTGTCCCACACAGTGTTCACAGTTTTAATCCCCATTTTACAGATGAGGTAACAAGGCCAGGAAAAATTAAATGACTTGCCCAAGGTCACACAGCAGACACATGGCAGAGCCTGTATTAGAACCCAGGACCTTCTCACTCCCAGGCCCTTGCTCTATCCACCAAGCCATGCTGCTTCTTGATACTGTAATGCCTTTTCTCCAACCCTCCCTCAATCTCCAGCTTTCAAATTTCCCCGAAGATGTCATCTGTCATGAGGAGAGGTACAGATTTGCCAGTTTTCAGCACCCCACACCTCTCTTGGAACAAATCCAGTGTTGCTTCCCCACACAGTATCCTTCTAATGCCATTAACACAGGCTGAATTTGACAGTCACACCACAGAGTCGAAGTCTTTTATGGAAAAAAGAGCTCTTTACAGAAATGTTGAGAACCTATTAAATGAGAAATAGAAGTGAAAATGAGAAAAAAGCCTGACTCAGCAAGAAAAAATTAAAATTGTTGAAAGGGTGGAAGACTTGGGGAACTACATTTCCATTCAATTTGCCATTACAGTTTCTGATGGATAAGAAGATGTGGTCATTTCCACAAATATAAAAAGAAAAAGAAAGCTTTCAAGGATGTTTAATCTTGTAAGCAGATTACTAAATAGAATGAGCAAGAAGAAGAAATCTGCTTCTCTAATGTTTCTTATTTAGTGAAATTCAAAATAAATCTTTCAGTACACCGTTTCTGTTGCAAAATGCCTAGATTGACCACAGTCTTAGCTATATATCCTCTCAACTACATGATTCCCTCTAAAGAGGCAAATGAAAATTATAGCAAAGCATGTTCACTTACGCACAACTTTATTGCCTCTATATCTTCTTTGTTCTTAGAGTGTTAGAAAATGGCACCGTGATACATTAAAAAAATGCAACACTGAAGCCGAAAACAAATGTGGAAAGTAATTCTAGGACAGTTTTATTATTTCAACCTTTAAGCCACATTCAAAGAAAGAGCATGTTAATAATAATAATGATATCAGCCCTTACTATGTGCCAAACGCTGTATCACTGTACTAATCTGCAAGTAAAGCAGATCAGAAACTGCCCCTTTCCCACATGATACTCACAGTCTAAGAGGGAGGGAGAGGAAACATTTTATCCCCATTTTCCAGATGAGGAAACTGAGGTACACAGAATTTTAATGACTTGCCCGAGGCCACCCAGCAAACAAGTGGCAGTTTAGCAAGTTAGCGGCAGAATTAGGATTGGAACTCGTGTCCTCTGACTCCCAGGCTTGAGCTCTTTCCATGAGGGAATTCTGCTTCTTAATATAATCCATGTAGCCAGCTGATAGTCAGTCAATCATATTTATTGAGCACTTACTGTGTGCAGAGCACGATACTAAGTGTTCGGGAGAGCACAATATAACAATTCCACATGAAGCGCACAGTCTTAATGAGATCCCGATAAACCCTTGGAGCACTTGCTAATTATGATGATAATTGTACCTGTTAAGTACCTACTATGTGCCAAACACTGAACTAAGTGCTGGGTTAGATAAAAGATAATCTAGTGAACCCTCATTCCACATGGGATTCACAGGCTAAATAGGAGTTAGTACAGATATTGAATTCCCATTTGACAGATGAGGAAACTGAAACAGAGATATTAAGTCATTTGCCCAAAGACACACAGCTAGCAAGTGGTGGAAGCAGAATTAGAACTCAGGTCCTCTGACTCCTACATCCCTGCTCTTTCTTTATTACATTCTTAAATTGGGGGATGCTTCCATTATTTAGGGTGTTCGCTCTGGAACCGAACAAGTGATTTGCATGGTCCTAAATTCCAAAATATAGATGATTCAATGAACAGAATGAACACTACTGATCGCCCAAGGAAGGGAACAGACCTTTTTTATGCTAGCATATGTCTGGAGCCCACACTGATGGTGGCCATATTTCTAAAGACGTTTGAGTCATTAACCTGCCTGGAGGCAGGAGACTGGATCAAATGACCTCTCTGAGTCCCTTTCAGCTCTCTAAATTCTAAAATTGTAAAGGTCTCTGATTTTCCCTTGTAAATCTGAAGGTGAACAATTTGGATTCACACAGTAATCCCAATGTATAGACCAATTAGGTGGAGGTGGAGAGAAGAGAAATTAACATTCTGTCCTACAAACTTAATTGATTGTTGGCAGCTTCTAAAGGTGCCCAAAATTGTACAAATTATTCATGCCTTATCAATGACTACTTTCCCTTTCATCTGGTTTTTGAGAATGTATTTGTCTGAAAGGTCAGGCCAGGACAATTTACCCTGTTGGATATTCCATTTGACCAATCAAATGTGCCTTTTCTTGATAATCCTACCTTTTGTATGCATTTCAGTTAGTTACTTGGATAAAACAAGCCTTTCCTGAGGCATTCTATGAATCAGAAAATGAATTATTCCATATTTATGACTATATTTGCAATAGGTTGCACGGTCAGATTTTTCTTTCCAGAAGTGAAATTTCAGGGAGACATTTGCTGCCAACATAATCACTCAGTAAATATCATTGATTGATTGATTGATTGTGCGTTCACCCTTCTGTGCACTCATTTTTCTCTCCACTGATTTTTCAGATTTGCCTAGCACCTCCGACAGGTTGCTAGATGATTCTTTCCATTTCTGACTGAATTTTAGCACAGGTGTGATCCAGTGCCTTTGACTTTAGTTCTGGGAGAATTTTTGGGAGGAGAATCCTCTAGACTTTAAGCTTGTTATAGGCAGGGAATGTGTCTGTTTATTGCTGTACTCTCCCAAGCACTTAGTACAGTTCTCTGCACACAGTAAGTGCCCAATAAATATGACTGACTGACTGTCTGACTGAAAGGAGGGGAATAAGTGCCCATGGCAATAATTATTGTGTTCTTTGAGATATCTGAAGCCCTCCACCAATCCCACAGGAACACCCCTGGAAGGAGCCAGTATTCAGGAGAAAGTGAGCAGGAGAGCAGCATTCTATCATACCTTCTTCCCCTCTCAGCTGTGTCTCATGAGGATTTGAGGCTTCTGTAATAATAATGACGGCATTTATTAAGCACTTACTATGTGCAAAGCACTGTTCTAAGCACTGGGGGGATACAAGGTGATCAGGTTGTCCCAAGGGGAGCTCACAGTCTTAATCCCCATTTTACAGATCATCATCATCATCATCATCAATCGTATTTATTGAGCGCTTACTATGTGCAGAGCACTGTACTAAGCGCTTGGGAAGTACAAATTGGCAACATATAGAGACAGTCCCTACCCAACAGTGGGCTCACAGTCTAAAAGGGGGAGACAGAGAACAAAACCAAACATACTAACAAAATGAAATAAATAGGATAGATATGTACAAGTAAAATAAATAAATAAATAAATAGAGTAATAAATATGTACAACCATATAATATGTACAACCATATGATGAGGGATGAGGGAACAGATGAGGGAACTGAGACACAGAGAAGTTAAGTGACTTGCCCAAAGTCACACAGCTGACAAGTGGCGGAGCAGGGATTTGAACCCATGACCTCTGACTCCAAAGCCCATGCTCTTTTCCACTGACCCATACTGCTTCTCACCTGTGCTCTGCCTCATTGTTAGGGTGGCCAGTTGTCTGCTATTATTTATATCCATAGTCTGGTTTCCAGCTGAAACTGTCCCAGATTTCACACTGACATGAGACAGGAACACAAAGGCTCTGGAGATGTTCGGATGGTCAGAGAACCTTGGAGAAATCCCCTAAAATTGGGCCAATGTGGGCCAAGTAGAATTCCATAAATTGGCCACCAGGTGATGTCAGCACATCACATTGTGTGACCGCATAGCTTGTGTGATTTCACTTTTTTCCTTCTTCCCCCTCTTCCCTCTCTGCCCTCTCATGGAGATTATGTTAGTAGATTGCACTTCAGGTGGCCCAGAGATCTGAACTAGATTTTGCTCTTTAATCTTTCCATTCTATTTTGGATTTGGGATTTTACAGTCTGGCAGCATTTACATATATCAGCTGTTTAAAAACTTACTCTAGGCTATACACTGATGCAAGTTATCTGAATGACTAATCCTAAAACAAAAAGATAACAAAAATGTAATTTCCTAGGGAACACTATAAATGAATTCCTAATAGCCTCTTGAATTTGGTTTTGTTTGTCAAAATCCATCAATCAATCAATGACTATAACTATATGCACATCTAGACTGTGAGCCCGCTGTTGGGTGGGGACCGTCTCTATATGTTGCCACCCTGTACTTCCCAAGTGCTTAGTACAGTGCTCTGCACACAGTAAGCGCTCAATAAATACAATCGAATGAATGTTATTTATTGAGTGTTTACTGAGCTCTTAGCACTGAACTAAGAGCTGAATGCTTGGTGAAGCTCAAATCAATTTCTCCTCTGGAAAGTATATGTTCAGGAATAACATGAATTCTAGCATCAAATTGTTGCAATTCCCATTCTGGTGACATACTGTTACATCTAAGGGAGATTAGTGCATCTTTATTTAGTACTTATTTTCAAGAATTTATGATAGTGCTTAAATGTAAAAAAAAAATGGTATCCAGTTTCCCCTCTGCTTTGATCCCAGGGCTGAATCCTGCAGCTGAGAGGGGTTTCTTGTGGTCCCAGAGAGATTGGAGAGGGAACATAAGAGCTTTGGAGCAAGTGGTGGAGTCGGCGATTCCTCCAGACAGCTGCTCTAGTGCGGGTGGTCTCAGGCCTACATCTGCAAAATGATGTTTATGACATCATTACATTACTCTGCGTGTCTCATAATAATGATAGTAATAATAACTGTGTTATTTGTAAGCACTTTCTGTGTGCCAGGCATTGTACTAAGTGCTGGGGTGGGGTGGATGCAAGCAAATCGGGTTGGCACAGTCCCTGCCCCACACAGGGCTCACAATCTCAATCCCCATTTTCCAGAAGAGGTAACTGAGGCACAGAGAAGTGAAATGACTTGCCCAAGGTCACACAGCATAAAGTGGCAGAGCAAGGATTCTCAGGCCCATTCTCTATCCATTACACTATGCTGCTTCGCTACAAATCCACCACTTCCCTGCTGTGGTAGTAGCATCAGCAGACTTTCTGTGAACTCTGGCTTATTGTTACATTGTACTCTCCCAAGTTCTTAGTACACTACTCTGCACACATAAGCACCCAATAAATACAAACTGACTGACTGACTGACTCTGGCTCCTGCAATGCTTTCCAGACTCCCAGCTGGGAAGCTGGGAGATGAATCATGGGCAGTATGAACCACCCACAAGAAGATAGTTGTTCTCCACCTGCGGTGACCCAACCTATAGCTATGTACACATCATTAATAAAATAAATAGAGTAATAAATATGTAAAAATATACACAAGTGCTGTGGGGAGGAGAAGGGGGTAGGGCAGAGGGAGGGAGGGGAGGTGATGGGGAGCGGAGCAGGAGGAGAGGAAAAGGGGGGCTCAGTCTAAGAAGGCATCCTGGAGGCGGTGAGCTCTCAGTAGCACTTTGAAGGGAGGAAGAGAGCTAGTTTGGCAGATGTGTGGAGGGAGGGCATTTCAGGCCAGAGGTAGGACATGGGCCAGGGGTAGACGGCAGGACAGGCGAGATGAGGCACAGTGAGGAGGTTAGAGGCAGGGGAGCAGAGTGTGCGGACTGGGCTGTAGAAGGAGAGAAGGGAGGTGAGGTAGGTGGGGGCACGGTGATGGAGAGCTTTGAAGCCGCGAGTGAGGAGGATCTCAGGAAATCAGGAGGCCCACCTGATGCCATGATCTTAAAGGTAAACAAAATCTGCTCCACCTCAATCTAGTGCTTGCCATCTTTACTAGCTGAATTGTGACAAAAAGTACTAGAAGCATTTCCCTCTGTCATTAGCTGGTTAATGAGGCAGTTTGCATTAGGGCCCATGGAGAAACATTATGATTTTTTTTCTTTTCAAATTAACATCAGTATTGCCCTGGGCCGGCCAGACATTTGCAAATTATCACGGGGTTTTGTTCAGAGATCTCCCTTGGGCAAAACACATGGCTTTAAAATGATTTGTAGAGCATATCTGTTCCCATGACCACTCTGCCCCTGAGGTGCATGGTGATGAATCCCTCCCCAATATATTTGACATTGCCTAGAAAGAGATTTAGCATGGATGTCTTGGGAGGTTTGCATGTAGTTTTACTCCCCCAATACTAAGCTCCTCACTTTTTAATGGGATAAGAAAGTGGTTATTTTAGTAGACTTTTTGTATAGATAAACAATTTGGAAACTTTAATACCAATAGTCAATGATCCATACAGCCAAGTAAGCACCATAATTTGCTCCTGATAAAAAAGCTTTACAGCTGATTCACTTCAGGGTTGGTAATGAGTATTGTTCTATTATTCCAATTCAATTGCAATTAAGCCCAAATAAAAATAAATTACATTTAGGTCTCGAACTAGAACAGTTCTAACCATGGCCTAATGAGGAAATTGTTCCTCGATGTTTTTGTAATAGGATTAAAACCTGTAGTTCCCAATCTCTAGGACAAAGCATATCCCTAAGAACCAGACACCATCCCTAATGGTGTGTGGCAGAACATCTGAAGCTATGATTATTCTGGGTTCTTGAGGGAAAGCCACGATTCCCCATGTTCTTCCTGTAATTAACTGGGGCAAAGCAGAACAGGTGACAACCCTAGTTGTCTTTCCTTTCTTGCCGTAACTTCACACACTGCACTCAGAAATAATATGGTTTTTCATAAAATGTTGCACAGCATCATCATCCTCAAAAAATCTTTAGTAAATATTCAGAGGATATAAGATCTGCATTAATTAGATTTGATAGTGTGGCAAGAGAAATCAGGGAGAAGAAATAACGCTTGACCTCCAGAAGAAACAGGACAGTCTAGTGGAAAGAACATGGACCTCGGTTTTAGTCCCCACTCAGCTGCTTGCTGCTGTGTGACTTTGGGCAAGTAACTCAATTTCTCCATACCTCATTCACCTCTCTATATAACAAGGACAAAAGGAAACAACAAAACACAATCATATTTCATTTATACAGATATACATTTTCCCTGAGCATTTTCAACATATTAATTTCGAGCAATGACTCTGTAGGCTCCTCGATTAAGAGGCAAGGAGAAGGGGGAGGCAAAGCAACATGTCCTAGTGGATGGAGCATGGGCCTAAGAGTCAGAAGGGTCTGGGTTCTAGCCCCAGTTCTGTCACTTGTCTGCTGTGTGACTTTGGGCAAGTCGCTTAACTTCTCTGTGCCTCAGGTACCTCATCTGTAGAATGTGTCCAGCCTAATCATCTCGTTTCTACCCCAGCACTTAGTACAATGTCTGGCACATAGTAAGGACTTAACAAATACCTTATAAAAAAGCAGGGCACAGGTGCTTGGAACAAGCAGATGTCCCTTTGTCTAAAATGAAGAGGAAAATGGATTTTGATAAGTTTCACGTTGACTACATAAAGACCTCAAAATGGATCACAAAGTACCCAGAAAGCCCCTATTAAGCACCTGGGAAACATTCATAGGTAGCTAGCTCAGAGTCCAAAGAAGAATACAGAAAGCATCAAGGAAGAGCTGGGGGCCATCATGAAATGAAAACCCCACCCATCATCATCATCATCAATCGTATTTATTGAGCGCTTACTATGTGCAGAGCACTGTACTAAGCGCTTGGGAAGTACAAATTGGCAACATATATAGTCCCTACTCAACAGTGGGCTCACAGTCTAAAAGGAGGAGACAGAGAACAAAACCAAACATACTAACAAAATAAAATAAATAGAATAGATATGTACAAATAAATAAATAAATAAACAGAGTAATAAATATGTAAAAACATATATACATATATACAGGTGCTGTGGGGAAGGGAAGGAGGTAAGATGGGGGATGGAGAGGGGGATGAGGGGGAGAGGAAGGAAGGGGCTCAGTCTGGAGGAGGTGAGCTCTCAGCAGTGCCTTGAAGGGAGGAAGAGAGCTAGGTTGGCAGATGGGCAGAGGGAGGGCATTCCAGGCCCGGGGGATGACGAGGGCCGGGGGTCGATGGCGGGACAGGCGAGAGCGAGGTACGGTGAGGAGATTAGCGGCGGAGGAGCGGAGGGTGCGGGTTGGGCTGGAGAAGGAAAGAAGGGAGGTGAGGTAGGAGGGGGCGAGGTGATGGAGAGCCTTGAAGCCCAGGGTGAGGAGTTTCTGCCTGATGCGCAGATTGATTGGTAGCCACTGGAGATTTTTGAGGAGGGAAGTAATATGCCCAGAGCATTTCTGGACAAAGATAATCTGGGCAGCAGCATGAAGTATGGATTGAAGTGGAGAGAGACACGAGGATGGAAGATCAGAGAGAAGGGTGATGCAGTAGTCCAGACGGGATAGGATGAGAGCTTGAATGAGCAGGGTAGCGGTTGGGATGGAGAGGAAAGGGTGGATCTTGGCAATGTTGTGGAGCTGAGACTGGCAGGTTTTGGTCATGGCTTGGATGTGAGGGGTGAATGAGAGAGCGGAGTCGAGGATGACACCAAGGTTGCGGGCTTGTGAGACGGGAAGGATGGTAGTGCCGTCAACAGAGATGGGAAAGTCAGGGAGAGGGCAAGGTTTGGGAGGGAAGACAAGGAGTTCAGTCTTCAACATGTTGAGCTTTAGGTGGCGGGCAGACATCCAAATGGAGATGTCCTGAAGGCAGGAGGAGATGCGAGCCTGGAGAGAGGGGGAGAGAGCAGGGGCAGAGATGTAGATCTGGGTGTCATCAGCATAGAGATGATAGTTGAAGCCGTGGGAGCGAATGAGGTCACCAAGGGAGTGCGTGTAGACCCAGGACCTAGGCCACCAGAGAAAGGTCCAGGACTGTCTCCACTTGAAGAAGTCAAAAGGTACAAATACTTGTCAGAATGCCTGTGGTCAGGAACCAACCCAGAGGAAAAAAGACCAGGACCAAATAATGTCAAGTGCTTGGGCTCATCATATTACTAAGTGGAAGAGAGGGCAGATTAGATAGAAAAGCCTGCTGCCCTTTTATGAGCTTGATGCTATTCAGTGAGCTGCTATTGGGGAGGGTCACTTTTTGCAGCTGCATGAAAATGGACCCCTCTGGAAGGCAAATAAATCTTTTTAAAGTCCACCAAGGACAGTTGTCTGCTAAATTTGAGTTTCGGGGATTGCTGCTGGTCAGAAAGTCCTGCAGAATCCAGTGAGCGATGGGAGGGAGTCAAGGGGACAGTGACAGGGAGGCCTTCCCAGACTGAGCCCCCTCTTTCCTCTCACCCTCCTCCACCTCCTCATCCCCCCTGCCCTACCTCCTTCCCCTCCCCACAGCACCTGTATATATGTTTGTACAGATTTATTACTCTATTTTACTTGTACATATTTACTATTCTATTTATTTTATTCTGTTAATATGCTTCATTTTGTTGTCTGTCTCTCCCTTCTAGACTGTGAGCCCGCTGTTGGGTAGGGACCGTCTCTATATGTTGCCAACTTGTACTTCCCAAATGCTTAGTACAGTGCTCTGCACACAGTAAGTGCTCAATAAATACGACAATGAATGAATGAAAGGGAGGAGGGTCATAATAATAATAATAATAATAATGGCATTTATTAAGCACTTACTATGTGCAAAGCATGTTCTAAGCACTGGGGAGTTTACAAGGTGATCAGGTTGTCCCACATGGGGCTCACAGTCTTCATCCCCATTTTACAGATGAGGGAACTGAGGCACAGAGAAGTAAAGTTACTTGCCCAAAGTCACAGAGCTGACAAGTGGTGGAGCCGGGATTTGAATCCATGACCTCTGACTCCAAAGCCTGTGCTCTTTCCACCAAGCCACGCTGAGTCATGGAGGTCACTACAGTATTGGGATGGAGAGATAGGAGGCCTGGATCTGCTTCAGTTGCTCCCTTCTTTTCATTACCCAATGCTCCCATCAATATCTTCTTTCCCAGCCCTTGATATAATTAGTAACAGCAAGCGAATGAAAAAATGAATCAATGAAAATTGAGGAAAATTCCCCTGCCTTCCCAAATCCATAGTTAGGCTTACATGACTGACATCTAGGTAAGGCTAGTCAAAAGGAGCAAATCTTACTTTCTGTCTCTGGTTCCTTCCTACATCCCTAGAGGCCAGCAAGCAATTCTGCTTGCCTCAGATTACCATTTAGGAACACTGGAATATTTACCCCAAATCTTCCTGATTCTATAGGAATGGATCTCTGGGCTACCAAAGAATAAGAGAGGACCTGGACTCCTTTCCATGTGGATAAGGACTGTGAATTTTACTTCTGTTTCACCTTTCCAAGCACTCGCTACAGTGTGGTGCTCTCAGAAGGCCCTCAGTGGCAACCATTACCACCAGTAATAGCAATACTAGTACTAGTACTCTTCCTCCTCCTCCTCCTTCTTCAACTACCACTATCACTCTCCCTTAGCAGATGTATTCCCTGACAAAGGTAAATTCCTTAATCACTTGCTCATCTAGTCCCTCTAGACTGCAACACCCTTTAAACTGTAAAATCACTGTGGACAAGGGACTTGTCTACCAACTCTGTTACACTCTCCCAAAGTGCTTAGTACAGTGCTCTGCACACGAGTGCTCAATAAATATGATTGACTGGTTGACTGATTGCTCTGACCGATAGAAAATTTCTTAATCAGAAAGAAACTCACTATGATAGCATCCTGCTCCCTTTTGTTCTTCAGTGACTTGTTAACTTTGCTCTATGGCAAACCCCTCTTAAATCCTTAGACCTTAATTGTGGCCCAGGCAAGATCTTTTCTTCTATTCATTAACTCTACGCACTTTGGTCCATTAGGTAATTGCTTGTCAGTGACGCTTCTTAAACACTCTACAGCTCCATGAAACATTATATTTGATAACCATCATAAGACCTGATTAAATTGCCTGAGATAAGAAAGGCTGTTTCTCACAACTCAGCAAGATGGACTAGCTCCTTGTGGCAGAAAGAGCAAACAGAAATTTCATCTGCCATCCTTCTGCAATCAAAATCTATAAATCTTCTTTTGATTCTTGGGGTTAGTATGCTTCAGATTTCTTGCTGTGGGCTAATGAAACTACGAAAGTATAGGATAACAATTTTTTGTTAGAATTCAAAGTTTCCTAGAAAGGTCTTTAATTAAGGAATTTACATTTCTGCCAATTATTACAAAGTGCTTGACCCTATAACTATGTTAAGTCACACAGATATAGGGCAATTAGCATGAATCTCCACCAATTTTTCCACAATTACAGTTAATTTCAGAGTGTTCAAAATACACATATTTGGAGTATGATATTGTTCATAGCATTGTTTAATTGCAGAAAAGATGTATTAGTCTAATAAATGCACTGTGATGCATTTTCAACTGAGTGCCTTTTTATTAGATGCATTCCATCTTAATCTTAAAAACAATTGCTTTGCATGGGGCACAAAATAGTGCAATGTGTATGTTTCTTAAGGCACAAATAGCTTAATGATAAAGATGCACCTTTTGTTGATTGGTCCATGGGCATCCCTGGATGGTCTTTGATCGGAAGCCACCAGTTGAAGGGGTTGATTTATGGCACAGTCACGGCCTGCATCCTCTAATTGATTCTTGAAGACTGGATCTGATTAGTTGGGAGAATATTTCAATTTGACTCAGATATGAGGGCTCAAGATATCAGGGAAGACAGGAAGAGAGGAGTCTACTTCCTACTGCAAGCCTTTTATGGGCAAGTTCTTTAATTGAGAAAGGCATGGCTGCTACAATTTATGAGGTAGGGCTGGGGGAGGGGGCTCTTCGGACCTTTATCCTGTGGTTAGGAAGAGGCTCTGGGCATAATAGTATTGAGACATCTCCATGGCCAGTTCCAGGCACTGATTGATTGATTCATTCATCATTGTGACAACACTGTTTAAAGGAATTTTATAGTTACCAATATACTTCTTTTTTTTAAAGTATCCCTGCATCTGAATTGTACTTTCCAAGTGCTTATTACATTTTTCTGCACACAGTAAGTGCTCAATAAATACGATTGAATGAATGAATGAATGAATCTTTTTAAGTTGCAAGTATTTCCTGTAGGCGCACCCCTTCTACCAGAGTACTGCAGAGGCGGCTAAAACTAATTTACCCTGCCCTTTTGGAATCTGGGGAATGGGAAAAAGTGGGGAAGATGAAGTTTCATTTAACTCTGTTATGTTGTACTCTCCCAACTACAATAATCACTCAACAAATATGATCTGTAGCTCAGGGTGAAATCCTGGATAAGCAATAGGGCCCAAGTAATTCCCTTAGTGGCAACTGATTGATGGTTTTTATAAGCACGATAAAGCTAGGTGCTGACTTTTGCCTAGGTAAATACCCAGTAAGCACTCAATAAATACCATTAATTGATTGGTCACCCCTTTTGAATGTAAACTCATTGTGAGCAGAGAACATCTCTACCGGAGCAGCGTGGCTCAGTGGAAAGAGCCCGGGCTTTGGAGTCAGAGGTCGTGGGTTCAAATCCCGGCTCTGCCACATGTCTGCTGTGTGACCTTGGGCAAGTCACTTCACTTCTCTGAGCCTCAGTTACCTCATCTGTCAAATGGGGATTAAGACTGTGAGCCCCACGTGGGACAACCTGATCACCTTGTATCCCCCCAGCACTTAGAACAGTGCTTTGCACATAGTAAGTGCTTAACAAATGCCATTATTATTATTATTATTATTATATTGTGCTCTCCCAAGTGCTTAGCATAGTGCTCTGCACACAGTAAGTGCTCAATAAATACTATTAAATGATTGGTGGCCCCTCTAAACCTGTGAGCTTGTTTTGGGCAGAGAATGTGTCTACCAAATGTTGAACTCTTTGAAGCACTTAGTACAGTGGTCTATTCTGTGTTGAGTACAGAAAGTGCTCAATAAGGTTAAGGTGGCAAGATACTGCAGCACTTTAACAGAATAACTTGGAGGACTTTTCCACATAGCAGGATTGTTGTTCATGAAAGAGTAATCCTTCGGTAATCAATTTTCCCCAATCACTCCTAACCAGAGAAGTCAAGAACAATGTTTCCTACACCTTCCCTCTGCCTCCGGGCTGCCAAAAGTCCAGAAAGTACCAAAAATAACAATAGTAATGATAATAATGATAATAACTATATTTGGTAAGCATTTACTATGGGCCAAACACTATACAGTGCTAATGCTACCACTCCCAGTGAGGTGTAGAGTACAGAACATAGAGACCACAGCTAACATCAATTGGACACTTTAAATCCCACTCCCTCCTGAGAGGGATCAACAACTGGACACAGGTCTAGGCACTAAACAGTCCAGGTACTGAGCACAGGTCACTTACCCAGGTGGGGTTTTAACACACCCATTCATTTGCATAATCTCATAATAATAATGATGATGGTATTTGCTAAGTGCTTACTATGTGCCAAGCACTATTTAAGCACTGAGGTAGATGCTAGGTAATAAGGTTGTCCCACGTGGGGCTCACAGTCTTAATCCCCCTTTTACAGATGAAGTAACTGAGGCACAGAGAAATCAAGTGATTTGCCCAAAGTCACACAACTGACAATTGGCGTTGCAGGGATTGGAGCCCACGACCTCTGACTCCCAAGCCCGTGCTCTTTCCACTAAACCTAATTTCTTATAAAGGAATAATCTGATAGGAAATCAGTTTTTGCTCCAAATATGCTTAAGCAACTCTAATATTAAGGAGATTCTAGTTAGCTGAATCTGCCCAGGGTTGGCAAGAGTAATGTCTGCAATACAATATTCCATTTGTCCCAAATCCAAGCCCATTTAGGCCACACTGATGTCCACGTATATGCTTGGTTGACAGGAGGAATATCAGGGTTTGTTATGCCATCGATATGGTGAGCCCACAACAAGCTGCCTTACTAATGACTGTTTGTGAGCCCACAAACAACAAGGAAGAGACTGGCAAAGGCACTGACGTGCTCTATTTGAGGCAGGTGATTGCTGGCCTGTGGAAGTGGAGCGTGGAGGGTAGTGTGGCTTTCTCTCCCTATTCTGTCCAGTAACAGGTGCAGACCAATCAATGAAAGTCAAGTAGAGCCCCAGCTGAAACACCTAAAGGAGATAAAAGGCGCTCATTTCGAATCACACTGGGCCCACACAGAAGCAGTGAGAGAAGGGGCAGAAGCAAGAAGGAAGCACGCTGAGAGCTGCAGAAGCAGCAGAAGGCATTAGTGCTTGGAAGCAGAAAGAAAAAGCATTGGCAGAATGAGCTCTTTTGACCACAGACTGGTAATGGACCCTTGGTGGAGTGGAGTGAGTGATAGTGTGTGTATGTGGCTCAGTGGAAAGAGCCCAGGTTTGGCAGTCAGAAATCACGGGTTCTAATCCTGGCTCCACCACTTGCCAGTTGTGTGACTTTGGGCATGTCACTTGACTTCTCTGCGCCTCAGTGATCTAATCTGTAAAATGGGGATGATGACTGTGAGCCCCATGTGGGACAATTTGATAATCTTGTATCTCCCCCAGTGCTTAGAACAGTGCTTGGCACATGGTAAGCACTTAACAAATACAGTCATTATTCAGCACTTAGAACAGTGCTTGGCATACAGTAAGCGCTTAACAAATACCATCATTATTATTATTATGTGAAAAACTTTTCACAGTAATCTTGGTGATCAGAGGTGTGGATTGACTTCTACTACTTGCCACCTAGGCTCACCTAGTCCAGGAAGGTCCTGGTTGGTACAAACCAGGGGGCTTTGTGACAATTAGCCCTGTCTGTTGACACATGTGTGGCTTAAAGAGAGTCCCCCAAATCTAGACAGGCTTTGGTGGAGAATGTGTGTGGTATAAACTCCTGGGAAATCAGAAGGCACTCACAGGAATGAAAATGTGTAAGGAGAAAACTGAGAAACAGCTTTCTGCACATTCTAATACATTTTAGTTTGGTTTCAAATACTGGGGAGAAAACGTTTTAGGACCAATCCCCTGCCCTTTAACTGGCTCTTGACCCAGATATTATTAGTGTTGGTTTCAGTTCCTAAAGTGGGAATCCAAAATGACCATTGGGGTTATTTATTTATTAATTTGTCAGTTTAATCATTTAAAATCCTGAGTCATCGGCCAGACCCTTGGGCTGAAAAAGAGAAAGGGATTCCCGGATCCTGTTTCTACTAGAATTTTTCCCACTGGGAGAGCCCAGGGTCCTTTTTCTGATCCCAAATCAGGGTCAAAATTGGGGCACCCAAGGCTCCTTACAGCCCTGCTGCCCCATCTCTGAGCAGAAGGGAGGCAATTTTTAGCTAATCTTTTGGGGCAAGTCAGGAAGGGGAATGTCTGGGTCTGGATTTCTCAATTGGGTAGTCTGTTGGAGAACTCCTGATTGTCATTCAGACACTGCGACTGGGAAACTTTGTCTCCCTGGAAACTGCAGTCTGCGAGGGGAAAGGGGACCAAAATAGAAGTGCCAGAAAGGCTAGAGTGACCAGATGTTCTCCACTGAGAACACACCCCCAAAACAAATCAAAAGATGGCCAATAGGATCTCCAAATTCCTTCTCCAGGCTTAGTCAAGGTTTCAGCAACCATGGTATCTATGGCGACTGGAGCAACCAGTAACAACAGCAGGTAGAGGTGGCATTAGTCTAATTTCTGCTGGTTGCTTCCTGGAGTTTCCAATTCTGTGGCCGTTGCAAACTGAGTGGTCATAGTAGAAATGCCCAACAATAGCAGCAAAAACCATCAGTCAGTGGTAGTGGATAGATTTGGCGGTAACGGATGCGGTCAAGAGGCCCATAATAGCTGCAGAGATGACAATGGGAGTTTCCTGTAGAAATGAAGATTAAGCCTCTGTCCCTCAGAACAGAGAACCTGCTTGAAATAATTGATTATATTCGTGGTAGTTTGTGCAGCACCATTCATTCACACTCTCTCATCTCTGCCAGACATGTTTCCCATAATAATAATTATAGTGTTTGTTAAGCTCTTACTATTTGCCAGGCACTGCACTAAGCAGCGTGGTTTAGTGGAAAGAGCCCAGGCTTGGGAGAGGTTGTGGGTTCTAATCCCGGCTCTGCCACTTGTCAGCTGTGTGACTTTGGGAAAGTCACTTCACTTTTCGGTGCCTCAGTTACCTCCGCTGTAAAATGGTGAATAAGACTGTGAGCCTCATGTGGGACAACCTAATTACCTTGTATCTATCCCAGCGCTTAGAACAGTGCTCAGCACATAGTAAGCACTTAACAAATACCATTATTATTATTATTATTATTATTATTATTATTATTACTAAGTGCTGGGGTGGATAAAAGAAAATTGGGTTAACACAGTTCCTGTCCCATATGGGGCACACAGTCTCAATCCCCATTCTCCAGAAGAGGCACAGAGAAGTTAAGTGACTTGCCCAAGGTCACACAGCAGATATGTGGTGAAGTTGGGATTAGAATTTATGACCTTCTGAGTCACAGGCTCATGGTCTACCCACTACACCATGGACCTGGAGTGTTACCAGTGAGTAGGCAGGCAGAGTTGCAGACCATCGCAATGGTACTGCTGGAAGAGGTTTATCCTCAGAACCCATTTGCAGAGCCCAGAGAAGCAGTGTGGCTCAGTGGAAAGAGCACGGGCTTTGGAGTCATTCATTCATTCAATTGTATTTATTGAGCACGTACTGTGTGCAAAGCACTGTACTAAGCGCTTGGAAAGTATAAGTTGGCAGCATATAGAGACGGTCCCTACCCAACAGCGGGCTCACAGTCTAGAAGGGGGAGACAGACAACAAAATAAGACATATTAACAAAATAAAATAAATAGAATGAATATGTACAAGTAAAATAAATAGAGTAATAAATATGTACAAACATATATACAGGTGCGGTGGGGAGGGGAAGGAGGTAAGGCAGGGGGGATGGGGAGGGGGAGTTAGATGTCATGGGTTCAAATTCCTACTCCGCCAATTATCAGCTGTGTGACTTTGGGCAAGTCACTTAACTTCTCTGGGCTTCAGTTCCCTTATCTGTAAAATGGGGATTAAGACTGTGAGCCCCCCTGGGACAACCTGATAATAATAACAATAATAATGACATTTATTAGCACTTACTACGTGCAAAACACTGTTCTAAGCGCTGGGGAGGTTACAGGGTGATCAGGTTGTCCCACATAACCTCCTCAGTGCTTAGAACAGTGCTTGGCACATAGTAAGCACTTAATAAATGCCATTATTATTATTATTATTATTATTTACAGCAACAGCTCCCTCTCTAGATTGTAAGCTTCTGGTGAACAGGGAGCATGTCTGCCATCTTTGTTGTATTTTACTCTCCAAAGCCCTTAGTAAAGTGTTCTGTACACAGTAAGCTCTCAGTAAATACTACAGATTGATTGATCGATCGATTAATTGGAGTGTCAGTGCTGTGTCATATCATGACAAGCCAGCAGCTTCTGAGGTCTTTACAACTCACTTTCACCATCTATTTTTGGGATTCCCGTTGTGTCTATCCATGTTATGAAGTGTCCCACTATGTTCTTTGGTGAAAATCCTTCATCACTACTAGCAGATTCCAAGAAGGCCTACCCCTAAAATTACTTGTTATATGACCCCAACATGGTGAGGTGCAAGTCAGACTATTTGGAAAAATGGCTATGGAACCTCTTTTTCCAGATTTTCTACATATAAGGCATTCAGCTAAGTGTGCTGCTTTTGTGAGCAACTGTGGTTCTATCTCCTTCTCTTTTCTCTTGATCACTCTTTCCTTCTCTTATTTTCTCACTAAATCCCTTCCTGTCTATCTCCCCCACCCTCCCATTCTTTGGGCCATTAATACAACACCAACCTTATCCCATTTTGAAAATAATGTTTTTAGATATTAATAAAAAATAATTATTAATAATTATTTAAATTCATACCCATGAATTTTCCCAGTGTTTAAGGTTTTACACATTGCAAGAAATTAGTAATTATTATTATTATTGGTAATAGAAGTATATACTACTACTCTTGTGGGACTTAATTTTTTCTTCTTCTTTCTGAACTTCCCTGCCACTTCCCAAGCCCCAGTTTAGACTGTCAAATATATTAGCTGCAAGTCAAAAACATATTTATGTAAATATATTTCCTCTCCTATTTATCTGAACTGGCTGAAATCAGCACTCAACTTCCTCTAGGGTCTGCTGTAACATTAACTGCATGTCCTAGAAGGGTAAAATGCTCAAGGAAATGAAACAATAATGCATGGTAATTTAGTACAATAAGTTAAAAGTAATTGGAGAAAGAGGAAAAACCACAAAACTCAAGAGAAAAATCTCTAAGTAATGGATCTTGAAAACCTCAGATGGTAATAAATTTAACAGTAGGAAATGCTGTAGACCTATCCTTTTTAACAGCCCCCTTCTGAATTACTATCATTCCGTGCACAATTTTAATTATTTTCTTGTATTTTTTTTAAATCACATTTTAGAGTTTTGGTTTGGAGTTACATGCAATGTAATACCCTGGATTAATTTTATTTGGTCTTCAAGGACTAAATCACTCTTTATGGAAGGACCGCAAAGGGCTTTATAAAAGTAGTAGGCCAGTTTTTACAAGGCAAGAGCAACATCATCATAACCAACAGTATTTATTGAGTTTTTACTGTTTACAGAACACTATACCAGGCACTTGGGAATATACAACAAAAGCGAAAGAGAAGCCGCATGGTATAATGGAAAGTGGAAGGGTCTGGGAGAGAGAGGACCTGGTTTCTAATCCTCACTTCACCACGTGTATGCTATATGGCCTTGGGCACGTCACTTCACTTCTCTGGGCTTCAGTTACCTCATCAGTAAAATAGGGATTAAGACTGTGAGCACCAAGTAAGACATGGACAACGTCCAACATGTTTAGCCCAACTACTTCAGTGCTTATTGCCTGGCACATAGTAAATGCTTAACAAATGCCATTAAAGTAATAAAATTAAATACAAAAGGACACAGACTCTATCCTAGCTCGAGACGCTTACACTTTAATGAGGAAGAGACATGAGCTTGCGTTGGCAGACATACAAAATGTCACAGAATAAGAGCATAGATGTAAAGGATAAAAATATTATTCAGCAGTTTTTAAAACATAAGCAAATAAACAGATTTACATATATTTTTTCAGGTGGTCCTTGAGATAGCATGATTTCAAAGATGTGGAATATTAGTCCAAGAATGCTTTTTGAAGGGGGAAGAGAAGAAGGAGGGAGGGAGGAATAAGTCTTGGCAAATTTAAGAGGAGGAATTTCAATCCAGGAGTCAGGGGAGAACCAAAGTCAGAGACAAGAGAGTAATGAATGAGATGCAATTAGTTGATTAACTTGGGAGATACAAAGCATGCAGGGTGGGATGAAGGGGAATCAAGAATGGATAGAGAAAGACAGCGAGTGAAAAACCTTGAAGGCAATATACAAAAATGTTGTTTTATGTGAGAAGAGATGGGAAGCTTTTGGAGACTTTTAAGGAGAGGGGGGTGATGTGTTCTAAATGGCATTTTCAAAGATGACACACATGCTAGTGTACTTAGGATAGACTGGAGAGGGATGAGGCTTGAATCAAGGTGCTGGTCATGAGGCCACAGAGATGGGGCTTATCGGTGAAATATTACGGAGGAAAAACTGACAGAGTTTAAAGACAGACTGAATGTGGCAACCCACATATTCAATCCATCACTAAATCCCAAAGCCTCCAGCTTCACAGCATTGCTAAAATCCTCCTTTTCCTCTCCATACAAACTGTTACCACATTAATCTGATCACTTATACTATCCCACTTTGGTTACTGTATCAGCAGCTTTGCTGACTTCACAGCCTCCTATCTCTCCCCACTCCAGTCCATACTGCACTCTGCTGCCCAGATCATTTTTCTAAAAATGTTCCAGCTGTGTTTCCCCACTCCTCAAGAAACTCCAGTATTTGTCCAACCACTTCCACATCAAACAAAAACTCATCACCATTTGCTTTAAAACACTCAATCACCTTGCCCCCTCCTTCCTCACCTCACTGCTCTCCTAACTACAACCCAACCCGCACACTTCGCTCCTCTAAAGTTAACCTTCTCAACGAAACTTGATCTCGTATATCTCACCACTGACCTCTCGCCCACACCCTGTCTCTGAACTGGAAAAATCTCCCTCTTCCTAACCAGCAGATAATTACTCACCCCCTTCAAAGCCTTATTGAAGGTACATCTCTTCCAAGAGCTCTTCACTAAGCCCTCCTTTCCTCTTATCTCACTACCTTCTGTGTCATCCTGACTTACTCCCTTTATTCATCCCCCCTCCCAGCTTCACAGCACTTATGTATATAGCTGTAATTTATTTATTTAAATTGATGTCTGTCTGCCCCTCTGGGCTGTAAACTCATTGTGGGTGGGAATGTGTCTTTTATATTGCTAGATTGTACTCTACCAAGTGCTTAGTACAGTTCGCTGCACAGAGTAAGTGCTCAATAAAGAGGATTGACTGACTGACTGACTATATGATAGACAATCACTCTCTCCTCCTTCCTTATTAGTAGTCAAAGAAAAGCACCTAGAAGTATTGCATTATAGTTTTCTCATTTTATCAAAGTTAGCAAGTTCCTTGTGGGCAGGCACTGTGTCTTCCACCTCTCCTGAACTCTCCCAAGTGCTTAGTACAGTGTTCTGCACATAGTAAGTATTCAATAAATATCGTTGATTGATTAAAGTGTACAGTGAATAAGTGCTGGAATGCTTTTATAGTGCATGGGGGTCAACTGATTCAGAAATGTGTCCTTAGCTGGCAAGAAATGAAAGGAATCTCGGATCACAAACGCCTAATTCTATTGACTATGGCTCTAGATTTTAGGTAGAATTTAGTCAGGGCTGAGCCATTATCATCTTCACACCTACACAAAAGGCAGCCATTTTAGATAATACGGAAACCCAACTTCATCCACTGTCCATGGCCACTTAAAAAGCAAGAGTGAAAAGTCACTAAAGCCTTTTCATTCAACTTGTAATCTCTAATCTTCAGCACTGACCTGATCTATGAGATTTGACAAGATTAAAGCAGGGGGCGAGGGGCTCTACATGCAGCCGTTTCGTTTCTAGGTCATCTCTTCAAATCCGATGAGGCTTCCCGACAATGAAGAGTCATTGCCAATTGAAAATTGTATTGTGGCTTCTCAGAAAGTAGTTGACGGCTGTAGGCTTTTTCTTAATAAGTCAAATACAATTTATACCCTTCTCGTGGATCTCAGCAGAGAGGCCAAAGGTTATCCTGGCATGAAAATTGGACTTCATTCAGATTCTTAAAGTCCTCTAGACCAATCCTAAAATACAGAAATTGGGATAGTATGAGAAAACATCAACGTATTCTTTCCCTAGTCTGAACAGAGAGATTTAACAATAACAAAATCATAGTAAAAATAATAATTCTACTAAGCATCAGAGTAGATACAACATAATCCAGGCAGACACAGTCCTTATCCACAGTCCTTGGCTCACAGTTCAAGTAGGAAGGAAAACAGGCATTGAATCTACATTTTACTGAGGAGGAAAATGAGGCACAAAGAAGTTAAGTGACTTTCCCAAGAGCATGGCTTAGTAGGTAGCATAGGCCTAGAAATCAGAAGGTCATAGGTTTTAATCCCAGCTCCACCACTTGTCTGCTGTATGCCCGTGGGCAAGTCACTTTACTTTTCTGTGCCTCAGTTCCTCATCTGTAAAATGGAGATTAAGACTGTGAGCTCGATATGGGACATTATACTTTCCTAAATGCTTAATGTAGTACTCTACACACAGTAAGTTCTCAGTGAATGCAATTGACTGAAGATACATGGATGTAGTCCATGAATGTGAGTGTCATGGAGAGATAATCTCTCTTATATTGTTTCCATGAAATTCAGGGTTAGCATTACATCTCAAAATAAGGCTACTCAGACACCTGTTTAGACTGCAAATTAATATTGAACTTATTTACTATTTACAGGGCTTAACTCTTTGAACAGTGCCTAGCACTTAGAAAGCACTTAACAGATACCAGAATTATTACTTCCATCTCCATCAGCATGGGAAAGGAATGCCAAAGTACTTTAGGGTCAGCACTATGAATACCAACATTAAATGTATATGTAATTCATTTGACGGTTTTGATTACTATTCTTTATTTGATATAACTTTGTACTCCTTTTCAGTTTGCATTCTTTGGTTCACTTCCTGGGCTACTCTGCCTCTCCTGTGAGGTTGACTAGAGTAGCTGTGAAGCAGATGTTGTGAAGACAAGCTGCTGTTGAGATCAGAAACAGGACTCATGTGACCTAACCATCCCTGGAGCTACTTTACCCCAATGTCAAAGATCAATGAGAAGTGTGGCTCAGTGGAAAGAGCATGGGCTTTGGGGTCAGAGGTCATGGATTCAAATCCTGGCTCCTCCAATTGTCAGCTGTGTGACTTAGGGCAAATCACTTAACTTCTCTGTGCCTCAGTTACCTCATCTGTAAAATGGGGATTAAGAATGTGAGCCCCCTGAGGGACAACCTGATCACCTTGTAACTCCCCAGTGCTTAGAACAGTGCTTTGCTCATAGTAAGTGCTTAACAAATGCCATTATTATTATTATTGTTATTTTAGGTGAGATTTATTCAGCTTCTACTTAAACCGAGAATGGTCATGCCACAAAATGCCCAGAAGGAAAACAAAATACAGGCAACCTCAATTGGAAATGCAATTAAAATTACAAAAACAGGAAGTTATTTAAGCCTTTGATTAAGGCCATCTAAATCGACCCTATGATGGATCCAAAATAAATACTCAAACTGGGGAATTATGCAACTGAAAAACATTCCCACCAATCTGTAAAGAGGACTCCACTTAATAGCCTTTTGAGGACCCCCAAATTAGAAATTGTTTCACTTGGATTTTATTTATGTTATGTTGACATCTGCCATAGATGTCATCTAAGATTGAATGCCTACTTTCCCAATTCCCCGCAGACATTTTAGATCATTGTTTAAAATAGCTCAATGACCTATTCATCTAAAGGAATGTTAGCATGTGTTCCATCAAAACTATCAATATCAGATAGTGTAGTGTTTTCAAGCAATTAGCCAATCTATAGAATTTACTGAGTGCCTACTGTGTGCAAAGCACTCTCCTTCACATTTGGGAGGGGGCAATAGAAAAAAGCCACTGGGGGAGGTTACAATCTAATGAGGGAGATGGGCAGACTCAAATTATTTACAAATAATGGGAGCAGAAAGAAATCATCAAAAAAAAAAAAAGATTTGGGGATGGGCTGGTTCCAGGACTGTGGGCAATGATATAAGACTGTGGGCTGGCCACTCCACATGCAAACACACACATGTTGTGATAATGTCATGAACCATGACTCATGTGTTGATATCATGGTGCTACACACATGCAACCAAGCAGGTAACACTCTACATGGCCACACCCTGTGGTCCACAGGATGAGAAAATACAGTAAACAAAGAAACCAACCTTTGCAGAGGCTTTATTTTAGGGAGCAGTGAAGCGTTTTTTGATGATAATAATAGTAATGATAGGCTTACACTAAGCACTGGGTAGATACAAGATAATTAGGTTTGACACAGTCTTTGTCCTACATGGGGCTCAGAGTCTTCATTCAGCATGGCTCAGTGGAAAGAGCACGAGCTTTGGAGTCAGAGGTCATGGGTTCAACTCCAGGTTCCATCAATTGTCAGCTGTGTGACTTTGGGGAAGTCACTTAACTTCTCTGGGCCTCAGTTACCTCATCTGTAAAACAGGGATTAAGATTGCAAGACCCCCGTGGGACAACCTGATCACCTTGTAACCTCCCCAGTGCTTAGAACAGTGCTTTGTACATAGTAAGTGCTTAATAAATACCATCATTATTATTATACAGTATTTACAGATGAGGTAACTGAGGCACAGAGAAGTTAAATGATTTGGCCAAGGTCACACAGCAGACAAGTGGCAGAGCCAACTTGTACTTCCCAAGCACTTAGTACAGTGCTCTGCACACAGTAAGTGCTCAATAAATACGATTGAATGAATGAATTAGAACCCAGGTCCTTCTGGCTCCCAGGCCTGTGCTCTATCCACCAGGCCATTATTTTAGTGGGGGCACATTATCAACTTCCAGCAGCTGCCCACTGTGGCTTAACCCCGGTGTCCCTGGGAAAGTCCAAGTAGCAGGATGATGATGATGATGGCATTTATTAAGCGCCTACTATGTGCAAAGCACTGTTCTAAGCACTGGGGTGGTTACAAGGTGATCAGGTTGTCCCTCGGGGGACTCACAGTCTTAATCCCAATTTTACAGATGAGGTAACAGGCCCAGAGAAGTTAAGTGACTTAGCCAAAGTCACACAGCTGACAATTGGCAGAGCCAGGATGTGAACCCATGACCTCCGACTCCAAAGCCTGTGCTCTTTTCACTGAGCCACGCTGCTTCTCAGGAGAGCCCCGGGCTCGAAGGAGGCAGAATCAGAGAAGGTTAAGACTAAGGGTCTCGTACCTTGTAGGAGTCGCTGCCCCTGATGCCCAGTATATCCCATCTGCCTGGCTGCTGTAGCCACTAGGGAGTTGAGAAGGGGAGAGGGGCTATAGGGGCTATACATTGGCTCTCCACAGCACTTATAGAACTCGGCAGACTTTTATTTTTTTCCTTCAGCCAGCAGCCTAAGAGAAGTAAGGGGAGGTATGTGCATAGGACCCAGCCATTGGCTCCAAGAGCTGTAAATTGACAATGAAGTTAGACCAATGAAGGACCACACCTCTGGTCCTTGTCCCCAGTTTCACAGTACACAGTGCTGAAGCCCTTCAACTGTCAGCTCCTTGCAGAGTATACCCCAGCCCCATCTTCAGGGCCTGCCAGATGGGCAGATCTGATGACAGGGACCCCACTAGACTCTATTTCCTCTCCACTCAGGCTCCTCAAATCCCTCTTCCGTTCACTACACACAGCTCATCCCTATTCTGCCCCCCCCAGATCCCCCCACCTCTTTCCCTACCCAGCCCCTGTTTCTCCCTAATCCATTTAGCCCCTTCTATCCAGCTCTCATGGCACCTCAGTACTGAAATTTTGGAAAACAAAACACACTGACCCTGTGACAGATTTTTTTAAAAAAAATTCTGGGGACAGTAGGAGGAATAAGGGGGAGGGAGGAACAAAGATGATAGCCATATGTGCACAATGTTAAAGTAAGGCAGTGAGGACTCTATGCCAGCATGGTGGCAATCTTAGTTAAGTCTCCTTTTTGAATTCCATCTTGAATATCCCAAGCAGCAGCTCTCCTGAGTGAGTCAGGAGGCAAACTGCCACCCATGCTATGAGCCGCCTTGAGGTAACTGCTTTTCTTGCATACCATTTGAAGCAGTGTGGCTCAGTGGAAGGAGCACATTCTTTGGAGTCAGAGGTCATGGGTTCAAATCCCGGCTCCACCACTTGTCAGCTGTGTGACTGTGGGAAAGTCACTTAACTTCTCTGTGCCTCAGTTACCTCATCTGTAAAAATGGGGATTAAGACTGTGAGCCCCACGTGGGAAAACCTGATCACCTTGTAAACTCCCCAGCATTTAAAACAGTGCTTCGCACATAGTAAGTGTTTAATAAATGCCATTATTATTATTATTATTATTATTATTTGAAGTTGCCCTGAATTGGTGGAGAAGTAGTGAAACCAACAGATATGTACAACCATTAGAGTTTGGATAGAAACAGGAGTGAGGCATTGGAATAATACCTGGGGGATGTATGGAATTAGGGGGAAAAATATAGTGTCTTGAGTATGTTGAAGGCAAAGAGGAAGGAACTAACAACAAGAGGAACGTGGGAGCAACTGTTTTTAAAAACTGAAAGGGATTGGGCAACTTTTCTCCAATTTCCATCTTCCATTAGGCATAAGTGGGAATACAAGATAATAAGGGCATACTTACACCATCCCATGAATTATAAGTAGGAAAAACTGAGCTTGAAGCTCAGTACCTCTGCATCTCTCTCAACCCACCTACATTAGTAACTTCCTCATCTTCAAAGAACAGCTTCTTAGCTTATTTGGAACGATCAGAAAATCAGATAAAACAAGATGCTTATTTAGATATGTAGTGGTTTAAAATAATCAGCTATATGCCCTAGGAGCCCAAAGATAGAGAAACCTAGGTAAGAACATTGCATTAGAGATCTATTATCCTTTAATTCACCAAGACTCCAATTTACCACAGGCTCAAAAATATATCTTTCACCTCATTTCAAAACTTAGAATATAGTACAAGGAGCCCAGAGAGTTATTTTCATTTGAGGCTTGCCTTAAAATTCATTCATTCATTCAATTGTATTTATTGAGCACTTATTGTGTGCAGAGCACTGTACTAAGCGCTTGGGAAGTACAAGTTGGCAACACGGGCTCACAGTCTAGAATTGGGAGACAGACAACCAAACAAAACATGTGAACGGGTGTTAAGTCATCAGAACAAAAAGAAGTAAAGCTAGATGTACATCATTAATAAAATAAATAGAATAGTAAATATGTACAAGTAAAATAGAGTCATAAATCTGTACAAACATTTATATAGGTGATGTGGGGAGGGGAAGGAGGTAGGGCGGCCCTAAAATATATCAAATTTGTTATAACCCCAGAACTGAACCAGCCTCCAGGAATCCTCAGTTTACTGGTTATGCTAGGCTGAGTCAGATCCCTGGCTTGAGGCAATTCACAATCCTCCAGGTTTTAGGCCTGTGTTCCCAGAGAAGCAGAACCATAGCTGCCTTTATGAGTGTGGGAGGCAAGGTGTGGTTCACTGAGGTATTTTCCCCAGTGAACTACAATTTGTCTTCTCACTAACATTTGTTGAGTGACTATAGTGCATGCAAGCTAGTACTTGGTAATACACAAAGCTATAAATCAATCAGTGTGTATTTATTAAGTACTCACTGTGTACAAAGCACTGCACTAAGCATTTGGGAAGAGTTCAGTACAATGAAACAGGGATTAAAGCTGTGAGGCCCATGTAGGGCAAGGACTCTCTCCAACCTGTTAATCTTGTATCTACCCCAGCATCTAGTAAAGTGCCTAGAACATAGTAAGTGCTTAACAAATGCTATAAAAAAAAGAAATTATCAATGTTTCAGGGATCTGTACAGCAAATAAATCAACTATATTTTATCTTACATGAGAGAAAAGATAGCACAATCTGATATTCTCCAAATAAAAAAAACATACATTATTCAATCAGGCAATCAATTATATTTATTGAGCACTTGCCATTTACAGAGCACTGTACTAAGTTCTTGCAAGAGTACACTATAACAGAGTTAGCAGATGCATTCCCTGCCCATAATGAGCTTACAGTTTAGAGGAGGAAACACATCAATAAAAAATACATCTATGTACATAAGTGCTATGGGGCCGAGGGGAGGGTGGTAATCCAAGTGCAAGGGTGATGCAGAAGGGAGTAGTAGTAGAGAAAATGAGGGCTTAGTCATGATCTTGGAGGAGATGTGCTTCTAATAAGGTTTTGAAAGTGGGGAGAGTGATCCTCTGTCAAGGAGGAGGGCATTCTAGACCAGAGTCAGGAAGTGGATCAGAGGTCAGTGGTGAAAAAGATGAGATCTAGGTAGAGTGAGTGGGTTGGCATTAGAAAAGAGAAGTGTGTGGGCTGGGTGGTAGTAGGGAAGCAGCGATATAAGGTAGGAGGGGACAAGATAATTGTGTGCTTTAAGCAGATGGTAAGCAGTTTCTGTTTGACTTGGGGGTGGATGGGCAACCACTGGAGGTTCTTCAGGATTGGGGAAACATGGACCGAATGGTTCTGCAGAAATAAAATCCGGTCAGCGGAGTGAAATATGGACTGGAGTGGAGAGAGACAAGAGGCAGGGAGGTCAGCAAGGAGGCTGTTACAGTAATTAAGGTAGGATAGGACAAGTGCTTGGATTAGTGGTAGCAGTTTGATTGGAGAGGAATGAGTGGATTTTAGTGATGTGAAGTTTGAATTGACAGTACATGGTGACAGACTAAATATGTGGGTTGAATGGGACAACAGAGTCAAGGATAATTCATTCAAACATATTTATTGAGTGCTTACTGTGTGCAGAGCACTGTGCTAAGCACTTGGGAAGTACAAGTTGGCAACATAGAGAGACCGTCCCTACCCAACAGTGGGCTCACAGTCTAGAAGGGGGAGACAGAGAACAAAACATATTAACAAAATAAAATAAATAGAATAAATATGTACAAATAAAATAAATAGAGTAATAAATACATACAAACATATATACATATATACAGGTGCTGTGGGAAGGGGAAGGAGGTAAGGTCCGGGGGGGGTTGTGAAACAGGGAGGAGGGTGATGGTAATTGTTAAGCTCTTATTTTGTGCCTGTCATGGTACTAAATGCTGGGGCAGATATCAGCGAATCGGGTAGGACACAGTCCCTGTCCCACATAGGGCTTACATTCTTAATCCCCCTTTTACAGATGAGGGAACTGAGGCACAGAGACTTGAAGTGACTTGCCCAAGGTCACGCAGCAGACAAATGGCAGAGTAGGGATTAGAACCCAGGTCCTTCTGACTCCCAGGCCTGGGTACTGTCTACAGTGAGGGAAAGTCATGGGGAGTACAGGGAATGGGTGGGAAGACAAGGAGTTCTGTTTTAGACATGTTAAGTTTGAGGTGTCCACAGAACATCCGAGTAGAGATGTCCTGAAGACAGGAGGAAATGTGAGACTCCAGAGAAGGAGAGAGATCAGTGCTGTATAGTGACTAGAGATGTTCTGGTACATGTTCTAAGATTTCTTTATAGAGGAAAAAGAAAAATGGTTATGAATTGGAACCCTTTCATTATGCTCTAACAAAGTATGTAGTGGTTGAAGGACAAAAAACAAAAGGAAAAGCAGATTATGTAAATGTTAAAACTTCATTTGTTCCCATAGTATATATGCAGTCTAATTTAGATGACTTGAAACCCATTCTGGTAATGGGTGTCTGTGGTCATTTCCTTTTTGATTGATTCCTAAGCACTTTGTACAGTGCTCTGCACACAGTAAGTGCTCAATAAATATGACTGAATGAATGAATGAATGATTATTCCATCACTATGAAGGTAAATGTTCATTCAATTCTATTTATTGAGTGTTCATGGTGTACAGAGCACTATACTAAGTGTTTTGGAGAATACAAAACAACAATAAATAGTCATATTCCCTGCCCATAATGAGCTTACAGTCTAGAGGAGTCAAGGAGGCCAACCACCATTTCTTACAAGCATCTTTTGTGGTCATTGATAAAGGCAGAATACTGGATGGGATGGATCATTAGGCTAACCATTAGTGGCATTTCTAATTGAGAGGAGACATTTTGGGGAGACCTGAAACACAACTCTAACTCATTCAGTGAATAGCCAAAACTCTAGACTGCCCCATTCTAAGTTCTAGCAAAAAGACTCAATCAGTGATCAAATCTTGTTGGGTAGTCACTCCAAAGAATACATACATTAAATTAAGCAGATAGTTCTCCATCTTTCATGCGTTAGGTTGGATTTACTTGAGGAAATTATTTGTACCTCTACTAACCTTCCAGCTCTCAAAACTGTTCTCACCTGGGTCAAATATGATTACATATCTTACAAGGGCACTGGAATTCTTGAATCGATCATCAGTTGAAAAACTGGAACAGTATGCATTCTGATGTTCAGAATTCAGGTAAGCCTGGAAAAAAGTCTTGATATCTTCAATATCTTAATATTTTCTAATATGTGACAAATGTAGCATCCATTTCTGTTACATCTGTAGTGTTCAATCTGATCCTCATGAATGAAAATAATATATAGAGGTAAAATACTATTTTACACTACATTATATAATTTGATTAAAAAAAAAAACCACCACCTCCTTCACTTGTCCAAAAATCTCCCTGTGACTAGGTACATTTAGGTCAAGAATTTGCCATCATTTTATTTGATAACCAATCACTAAGTCATTCATTGTGTTTATGGAGCATTTACTGTGTGCAGAGCACTCTACCAAGTCTTAGGGGAGTACAATACAGCTTAATTGGTAGACATGATCCCTGCCCACAGGGAACTTACAATTTAGAGGGGGAGACAGACATTAAAATAGATTACAGATATGGAAAATAATGGAGTAAAAGAATATGTACGCAAGTATTGTGGATCTGGGGTAAGTATAAGTGTGCTTCAGGGGCACACCTCTAACTTCATTGTTGACACAGGGGGAGGGTGAATAGGGGAAATGAGGGCTTAGGAAAGATCTCTGGGAGATGGCTGGATTTTAGGAGGATTTTGAAGTTGGGGAGAGTGGTGTGATGTTGGTTATGAAGTGGGAGGAAGCCACTCACTGCCACTTCTTAAATTTAAATATTTGAACCATTGCTTCACTATTCAATTCCACTCCATCTTCCAAGGAGTTTGATGAATCTAGGTGGTCAATCATCTTCCTTTGTCTGTCTTTCCTTTAGTAAACCACAGGCAATTGAGTCAGGGTACAGGGACTTTTCTCCACTTCAATTGAAAATGACAAGATTCTTGAAGTCATTCCCAGACTAAGGAACCTTCAAACTTGAACTTTACACATGGGAATAGAATTGAAATAAGATAAGGATATGGGTGAGTTTTCAGAGATGATGTGAAGTTCTGTATTTAGGAAGTTCATGAAGTATTCTATAAATTATTATCCCATTCCAAAACCTTACATGATAGGGATGTATTACAAGCTGTAAAAACCTGAAGTTCATGTTTTCTGCTTCTATAGGGCTTTCTCAAGGGCTTAGTTCACTGCATTGCATCCAGTGGGTGCTCAATACATATCATTATATACCAGTAGTACTCCTGGTGTTCTCTTTGCAACATTTTAGGGTCTTACCTGTTCATTCATTCAATCATATTTATTGAGCACTTACTGTGTGCAGAGCACTGTACTAAGCGCTTGGGAAGTACAAGTTGGCAACATATAGAGACAGTACCTACCCAACAGTGGGCTCACCGTCTAGAAGGGGGAGACAGATAACAAAACATATTAACAAAATAAAATAAATAGAATAGTAAATATGTACAAGTAAAATAGAGTAATAAATACGTACAAACATATATACAGGTGCTGTGGAGAGGGGAAGGAAGTAAGGTTGGGGGGTGGGGAGGGGGAGGAGGGGGAGAGGAAGGAGAGAGCTCAGTCTGGGAAGGCCTCCTGGAGGAGGTGAGCTCTCAGTTTCATATAATCCACTGACACCAACGCTCAGAGCACAATCTTGATGAATATTCATATGCCACAGTTAACTCCACACACAATGTAATGGGAGTCCTGCTATTGAATTGCATAGAACATTGACAATACACAATATGACAAAAATTCCTCTGCTTTACCAAGGGAAGCCCTAATGGGAGGAAAACAGTTAGTTCCACATTTAATTTTGCCATCAGTGTTTGTGATGTTGTATTTTGCCAAAGACAGCCAGAAATTATTTCTGGGTTAAATCAAAAGTTTTTCCTAGAAAGGAAGCATGTCTTACCCTTATTAAACTATCACTTTATTACATCCTTGCTGAAATATAATTTTGTAACATACCCTTATTGTGGTTTCATTTTTTGGATTTCTCATTTCAAAAGGCTATCGCGAACACTGAAAGTGAAGTTGTATATTTCATGGAATTTTTTTTTTTTGTTGTTCAGTTATTTTCTCTCCAGATTTTCCAGTAACTGGAGCATAAAGAATCATGCTCTACCTTAATGTGTCTGAGGGAATACTTTTCATTTACCTTTAGTCTGTCAAGTTTTAGCAAAAGAGAGCTCTAAAAAATTGAGCACCTCATAATTTCAAGGGAATTTAGCAGCAAATTTATTTTTAAAATATTCATGTGAATTTTCATTTTCAAATACATTTTCACCTTCATATAACATTTGGCAACTGAAAAATTCTTGGAAAGGATAAATTCTTTCCTTTATCATTTTATTTTTAAATAAACCAACATACTTGTATTTCAAATGACCTTATCACAAAAAGCCTGACCCTTTGCAGGTGTGAATCAATGCCACTGCCCCTTTTGCTATACGAGTAAATATGTTTAAAGACTGAATAGATTGATTTATGAGTAGAGATTAAAAGAACTAAAGATGTATCCTCAGTGGGCATAGGATGTTAAGCAATTACCCCAAAGTATGCAAAGGAAAACATTGTCAGAAAAGCAGAGCACTACTGTGAAGGTAAAACCAACAGAGTTAAGCCTCTGGGGAAGTTTTGCTGTTGTCACAAACTCTATGTCAATAATTACAATGTTCTCAGCTTTTACAAGGAATTGGGTGAATGAAAAAATGGAAAAATTGACAATTTGGAGTAAAGAAATGTAAACATTTTCTCATTAACCGTGGCTATTTGCTTAACTAGAAAACAGTTTTAATAATTGGCATAATTGTTAAATGTTTATTATGTATCAAGCACTGTACTAAATACTGGGTTAGGTACATGAAAATAATGTCAAAGTTCCTGTTGAACATGGGGCTCATAATCTAAAAGGGAGGAAAAAACCCAGTATTTATTCCCTATTTTATAGATGAAAAACTGAAGCACAGACCGAATGTCACATTGCAGTAAGATGACAGAGCTAGAAATAAAACCTTCTGACTTCCAGTATTCTTTCTACTAGGACAGGCTGTCTTAATGATGATGGTATTTGTTAAGTGCTTACTGAGGGCCAAGGAATGTTCTAAGCGCTGGATTTCCAACAAATCTTCCCAAACCTGTTTCTAAAACAAATTTAGGGGCAGGGAATTTGAACAAAACATAGAAATAGAGAAATAGAGGAGTAGAATATATTGAATTTGGATAACCAAACAGCCATTTCATGATAGACTGTCACATCTCCTCCAAGAAGCCTTCCCCATTTAAGCCCTCTTTTCCCCAGGTCTCTCTCCCTTTTGTGTCATCTGTGCAGTTTGATATGTGACTTTTGGGCACACATGCATATATCTTTAAATTTTTTATTATGAATTATTTATTTATATTAAGGTTTGTAAGCCCTCTGTAGACTGTCAGAGCATTATGGTCAGGGAATGGTTCTGCTAATTCTTTTTTATTGTAGTCTCCCAAGTGCTTCGTACAGTTCCTAGCACATTGTAAGTGCTCAACAAATGCCATTTTAAAAAAATCAGGCTGGCCAGGAGTAGAGTGGACCCGTCATAGCAGCTGGGAACAATCTTAATATTCATTCATTCATTCATTCAGTTGTATTTATTGAGCACTTACTGTGTGGAGAGCACTGGACTAAGCGCTTATGCCCATAATGTAAAAGAGACTGTTAGTCAAGCATCAATATTTTTCATCCACACTCATTCAAATGGATAGGATTTCACCCTCCATAGCATCATCTTTGAAAGTGTTTTTCAATAATGAATATTAATGCTATCATTCCCATTCATACTGATTAGGCATGGAATAACAATGTGTCCATTCCTGATTACCACACTATTTAAAAACAATTTACAAAGTGAAGAATTTTGCCTAACAGATCCTCATCAGTCCAGCAGAAAACTCTTGAATAAGGAATCTAATTTCTTGCCAGTTTCCTGTCAGGAGTTCAGGGGTGCAAAAGAACCACAGTCTTCCCAGAGAAATGTGTGAAATGTTAACCTCCTAAAACGAAAAGACACCCTAATTTAAAGTAAAAGAAAAAAACAATTTTTTCCCATTTTACTCAACAAGAAGTGTGTGTTGAGGTAGAGAAGCAGCATGGCTCAGTGGAAAGAGCAGGGCTTTGGAATCAGAGGTAATGGGTTCAAATCCAGGCTCTGCCAAATGTCAGCTGAAGTCACTTAGCTTCTCTCTGCCTCAGTTACCTCATCTGTAAAATGGGGATTAAAACTGTGAGCCCCCCTGGGACAACCTGATCACCTTGTAACCTCCCCAGCACTTAGAATAGTGCTTTGCATATAGTAAGCATTTAACAATTATCATTATGGTCATGTAATTAACATCAATTATATAATTAATAATTAATATAATATAATAATTATATAATATAATAATTATAATTAAAATATAATAATAACACTAACTATGTTCCAGGCACTGTTTTAGACACTGGCGGGGATACAAGCAAATAAGGTTGGACACAGTCCCCGTCCCATGTGGGTCTCCCAGTCCCAATCCCCATTTTACAGATGAGGTAACTGAAGCCCAGAGAAGTGAAGTGACTTGCCCAAGGTCACAGAACAGACAAGTAGCAGCGCCAGCATTAGAACCCATGCCCTTACATCAATTAAAAATATCCTAACCCTTTTATTCATCTTTATTACTGAGGAGATTTGCACCTGTTCTGTACCCATTCCATTTCAACTACGTAAGGCTTCGGGCTTTAGTAATAAAGTGAAATAATTTTTCCAATTAAAGAAAAAAAAACACCCACACAGAAATATAGCTCCTTAATAGCCAACTGAATTGGAGTATATTCTTTTAAATAATGGCATCTGATTTTAAAAGATAGCCTTTGTGCTAAGTAGCCTTGTTTTGTCTTAGTCTGTCGAGTCATCTCAGACCCTTAGTGACATCATGTAGTACCTATGATATTTGCTAAATGCATATTATGTGACAGCCCTGTTCTAAGCACTGGAACAGGTATGACGATCAGTTCCAACACAGTCATTGTCCCACATGGGGCTCACTGTCTACACAGTAACAGAAGCGGGTATTGAATCCCCATTTTACAGATAAGGAAACTGAAGCACTCAGAAGTGAAGTGACTTGTCTCAGGTCTTCCAGAAGGTAAGTGGCAGGACTGGGATGAGAACCCAGGTCCTTTCATTCCTAAGCCCGTGCTCTTTCTACTAGGTCAGGTGAATGTTTGGTGTTAAATCCAGTTCTCAAGATATCTGAAAGAGAAGTCTCTATCCTAATCTCTTGTAGTCATTTGGGTTAATATGCTTATTTCTTCCACCACATATCCAAGGCATTACAGTGTGCTTTGACATTCCTGGTTAGCCCTACCCTTCCCAGCTTGGTGATGAGATCATCACGTGGGATGAAATCAAAAACCTTTCCAAAGTCTAGGTCAGATTATATGCATTGCTTCCCGCTTGTCTGTGTGGCATGTCACACTTTTAAGGCAGAAATTAAATTGGTCTGACATCATTTGCCCTTTGCAAAGTCACTCTGGTTGCTACCTGGTGGCTTACCTTCTTCTAGATGCTTCCAAATTCATTGTTTGTTATTTATTCTAGTGTTTTCCTGGGTTTGGGTATTTATATCTATAATTAGACAGGAATTAGCCCTTCATTTCTCTTTCTAATGTGGGCAGAATATTAGGCCTTTTCCATTCCTGAGGGACTTGTCTGGACCTTCTTGAAATTTCTTAAAAGTAGTGGTTAGTAGCTTTAAAAACACAGCTGTATGTGTCCATCATGTCTGGGATTACAGGTTATTAAGACCATGCACATCTAAATACATACAATTCTCTAGGGCACATTTAAATAATTTATTTTCTAGTGTAGGTCAACTTTCCAACTACCCATCATACCCATTTCTTAGGTTCTCAGATGGTTTATTCAATGAATACTGAGAGGAAAAAACACCTCCAGAAAGAGGTTTTCTATGTGCTTATCTGTTATCAGCTTTCCCTTCCTAATATGGTGGTAAATTCCCTGTGGGTCTTATCTTCTGCTTCATATAATAGAAGAATTTAATTGAAATATGAATGTTTTTCATTACTTTTTGTGAGTTGGGCCAGCTGCATTTCCTTTCAAGTGCTGCCTTTGCTAGTCAGTTCCCTACACAAATATTTTTTTATTGGCTCTTCATTCATTCAGTCAATGATATTTATTGAGCACTATGTGCAGAGAACTGTACTAAGCTCTTTGAGGAGTAGAAAGCTATAGAGTTAGCAGACACTTTCCCTACCCACAGCTAATTAACAGTCTAGAAGATGAGCTTTCAGTCTGCAATGAAGGGTACTGTTTTCCATTTTGAAGGATATTCCAGTTGCCATTTAGACCTCCCTTAGTTGGAATTTAACAAACTTAGTGTTCTGTACTCTACTTTACCCTTCCTAAGCATTGGCATACCTTGAGCAGAACCACCTATTTGGAGAATGAATAGTGTTCTTAAATGTCTTTGCCTCAGATATTTTGTCCTTTTGATTCCTTCATATTATGTGGTTTCAGATCAATAAAATTTATTTTTTAATGTGCAGTTTCTTGATCTTGCATATTTCACTCTTCTCTTCCCTTAGCATCTTGAATGTAACCATGGAGGCATGTGTCAAATTGTATCCTGCAGGGATTTAAGTCCTTATTTTATTTTTTATGGTATTGGTTAAGCACTTATTCTGTGCTTATGGGCCATGTACTAAGTGCTGGGATAGACACAGGATAATTGGGTCAAACACAGTCCCTGTACCACATGGGGCTTACAGTCTTAACCCCTATTCTACAGATGAGGTAACTGAGGCACAGAGAAGTGAAGTGACTTGCTCTACATCACACAGAAGACAAACGGCAGAGCTAAGATTAGGACCCAGGTTCTCAGACTCTCAGTCCTGTACATTATCCACTGGGCCATGTTACTTCTCCTTTTTCTGTCCTTATTGAGGACGATGCCTGGGGATTTTTCTGCAGGGGCCAAATTATGCTGCTTTGGAGAAGGCATTCAGGATGGCAACATATGCACTGCTAATGGCTAGAAATAAGGAGCTGTAGAAACCAAGACTCGAAGGCACTTGCTGTTGCACTTGCTGTTCTTACTGACGAGTCCTGAATGAAGCATTCCCTCCAACATCAAAGGCAGAAGCATTGCAGAGACCTTCAGGGGGAAAGCTGCCTTGAAATTTTCTTAGGCTAGACAAGGTATTCTCATTCCTTCAAATGAATCTTGAGGGAAATAGAAGACACAAGATAGGAATCCTGGCTTCACCATAATATTGTTTCCAATTACTCAGCATTGCTTTTCCATAACCAGATTATTTCTGTTCATTTTGTCTAATGACTTCTATTTTCAGACACTGCTCATTGACCTACAAACATTTTTAAGGTCATATGATTTTCTCTTACCATCTATCTCTCACACCAAGAACGAGTTAAAATATTTTTCTTTATCCTGCAGTGTTTTCTGACATAGAAAACATATTAGTCCAAATGAATTTTTATGAATTTTATGGAAATAAATCAGTTGCAAGCGATACCCTACCCTCATCTGTCTCCTCTGACAACGAAATCACTTGCAGCCCCACGGAATTAGAAATGACACTAAAAGCACAAGATGATTTAAAAGAAATGACCGATTCCTCCAATAGCAAAGTCAAAATGTTTCCTGAAAAAAAAAAAGTCTTTGAAAGAGAGCCCTGCTTCATTGCATATTTCCCCTCTGCCAGGAATAATATGCAGAAACGAATTTATAAATGTGCTTTATGCATTTTTACATTTCAATGCATGTACAATTAACATAGTCTATAATTAACATGTAGATTTTTACCCTTGATATATTTCAGAAAATCCCTTAGTCCTTTATTCCTGTTGACAGTTAGTAGCAAATGTGCTATAGGCTACAGTGAATGTGTGATGGCAGTGAAATGAGCAATACCCGGGAACAGACAGACTGCATTAGCAGAGCAGAATGTGTTTGGAAATAACGTATTTTTGTTGGCTGTTTTTTGCAAGACTATTTTTCTAATTTTGCCCCCTCTTCTGGCTGATGCTGAGAGTGGCATAGGTTAGAGATTATGAAAAAAATTGCTTTTGCAGTATTAAGTGATCGAATTTGTTAAGCTCTGACTGTATATCAATTAAAAGATGGTTTTACATTTTCTTCATGGATTGAGCATGGCCCTGTGAGTCAGAAGGACCCGAGTTCTAATCCCAGCTCCACCGCTTGTCTGTTGTGTGACCTTGGGAAGGTCACTTCACTTCTTTGGGCTTCAGTTGTTTCATCTGTAAGAGGGGGATTAAGACTGTGAGCCCAGTGTGGTAGTAAAGTGAACAATGAATCAGCTTATGCAACTTCATCAAATCCGCAAGTAATAATTTCTCCTAGAAAGGTAGTCATCTTCCTTTTGCTACAATTAATCAATCAATAAATTGTATGTGTTGAGCACTGTGGTAATAGTAAGAATATTTATTAAGAACTTACTGTGTGCAGGGCACTGTGCTGAGTGCTGGCAGAGAATACCTAAGCAGGAATTAGACATGGTCCCTGCCCCTCAGGTTGCTAGAGCACTGTACAAATTGCTTGGAAGAGTATAACATAGTTGGTAGATATATTTCAGGCTTAGGTTTTATAGTTTCACCTATTGTGTACTGGTGGTTCTGTGTGTGTTTGTAGTGGTCATCAAAATGGTCCATTATGCACACTTGTTTTGTATTGTTCATTCATTCATTCACATTCACTGAGTGCTTACTGTGTGCAGAGCAACTCTACTAGTTGCCTGGGAGGCTGGATAGCACACATTCCCTGTCCAGAGAGGCTGGAGAGTACATGTTTAGTAAGTGCATAACAAATACCATCATTAATTAATTACATCCTCAAGGTTTCCAAGCAAGTACTCTCTCTGCCCAGCCACCCTGTAACTGTAATTTTTGTTAGATGCTTACTGTGTCAAGAACTGCACTGATGCTGTGGATTGACAGTATAACCAGACCAGCCACAGTCCAATATAAGGCACATAAAGGAAGAGAGAGAGCGGGTATTTAACACTCATTTTACAGATGAGAAAACCGAGGCACATGGAAGCCAAGTGATTTGCCCAAGATCATATAGCACACTAATGTCAGAGTTGGGATTAGAACCTGTGTTTCCTGACACCTAGTCCTGTGTTCTTTCCACTAGGTAATACTGCTTCTTAAACCACCCTATTCAAAGTTAATCTCTCTAAAGCTGTTCCCAAGATCTCTTTGGGGAAAGATTTTCCAATCCTTCAAAATGGAAGCCCACTGGGGGGAATGGAGATGACATTTTAGCAAATTATCTTTTTAGCTAGACACTTAGTACATTATAATAAAGAGAACCACAGCATGTGGCTTATCATGTTCCTTGATTATTTCTACTTATAATAATCAGTTCTTTCTATTTACCATTTTGTTGTTGTCATTAGCAAGACTGTTCCAGCTGGTTAATAAGATTCACTTTTCATATCTGTGACACTTGATACCTAAATCTCTTCAGCCTTTATCATTACTTTGAAGTACAGAGGTGGTTATTAGGTACTTTTGAAAACCTCTATCTGCCCATTAGCAGATCTACCTAGGAGAACAACAAATTGCAACTGTGAGCACGATGAGGGGGTTATGTTATTTTAATAGCAATAAATGAGGAACTTATGAAATTCTACATGAAACTTTCCAAAGTAGGAGAGGAAAAGAAAACACATCACTCCAGCAGGGATTTGGGGAAATGCCCAGGGTCCTGCTGAAAGACCAGGAACAGAGGTAGGGGAGGGACTGGAGGGATGGTGCCTTTCATCAACTCTTCCACTCTGCCTCACTCTCATTTTCTAGAAACTTTGAAGTTAAGGCCTCCTCTCAGGAGTCAGGAGGGAATGAGAGCTTCCTATTTCTACTCCCTCTCTCTCATCACAACTGTAAGTAACCTCCACCCTCACATTTCTCCTGTTTCCAGCAGTTATCTCTGAGTCTAAGTAATTACAACTGAAATCAGCTGCATTATTCTTAAGTTACCTGTATTTCTGCCAACCAACCCCACCTTACCAGGGCCCAAATTCCCAACCCAGGTTTAGCAGATGACTGTGAAGTCTAGCATAATCATAACAGACATGATCAAATGTAGGAATCTCACCCAGACCCTCAAACTTTAAAGGGATGTAGCTTCTTTAAATCTCTACTCTGCAGTGTATGCTGGGACAGTTTCCCTATTAGCTGGGGTAAGGAAAGACTGCAGAGCCAGTAGCATGAGACGTGAAAAGGAATGACTGAGGGCGATTTGAAGATTTTGGAAGTGAAGTGCTGCCTGGGCTTTCCTTTGATGTTAAATGAGGGGGAACGCAGGCCAATGAAACTCAAAAACAGCAAGTTAGCCCCGTGCAAGACTCTACAATCTGCTGCTTCCATGTCTGCTCACAGAGTGATACAAAGGAGGGAAGTTCCTGATAAAAAAAGGTATATTTCCTTAATAGTAAATGAAATCTAGAAGTTATCTAGAATGGGTGGTCGGTGGGTAAAAGATTGAGTGAGGTGGTGTGTAAATGGAAATATGGGGGGCTTAAGTGGGAAGGATTTTGGGTGGGCAGATCAGGGGCATAATTAACTGTTTATCAGCACTTGTGGGGTTTAACATGATTAGAAGGGTATGGGAGGGAAGTGGAGCTTGTTAGGGGGCTATGAAGACAAATATTTTTTAGGTGAACAGAATGCATTAGATACTTCTGGAAGTACAGGTATGCTAATCAGTTTTATTGTTTGACAGTTTCTTTAACTTTATGATGGGCTAACAGTCCAAAAAAAACCAGTAAAAGTCAGGCTGAATTTAAAGAATGTGTGAATGAATGTACATGTTGGTATTCCCTTTGTTATATTGTCCTCTCCTAAGTACTAGTACAGTGCTCTGCACACAGTAAGTGCTCCAGAAAAATGACTGATTTAAATACCTGAGTCCTTGCAGATAAAAGTAGAAACTTCTTAAGATGAGCTTTTAAATATGCACCCACTGACAGTCTCCCTCTTTCTCCATATGCTAACCTTTTGAAAACATCCCCAGGCTTACATGAAGGTATAAGTCAAGTGAGAAAATTTCCTTAAGATAACCCTGTCCATTCAATCACATTTATAGAGTGCTTAGTGTGTGCAAAGTTTAGTACTAACCGCTTGGGAGTGTACAGTGAGACAACAGCCATATTCCCTGCCCACAATGAGCTCACAGTCTAGAGGGGGAGACAGACATTAATATACATAAATTACAGATATATGTGTGTGTGCTGGGAGGATGACTGAAGGGGTCTAGTCAGGGTAATGCAGAAAGACAGACTTAGGGAAGACTTCTTTGAGCAGCTGTGCCTTCAAGAAGACTTGGAAGTGGGGGAGAGCAATTATCTGTCTGATATGAGGAGGGAGGGTGTTCCAGGTCAGAGGTAGGATGTGGATGAGAGGTTGGCAGCAAGATAGATTAAATCGGGGTACAGTGGGAAGGTTAGTATTAGAGGAACAAAGTGTGTGGAGAGTAGGAAGGTGAGGTAGGAGGGGGGAAGGTGATTGCTTTAAAGAGTCCAGTGAATGACTGCTTTAAGTAGTCCACTAGATTTCTGGACTCCCTATCTAAGGGCAGATGACAGGTGAGCCTTGGGGATTTCTTTATATGCAACACACATGAGTTCAACTGTCACTCAAACTTTGCTAGCCAATGCCTGAGTCAAGTTGCAACTATCAGTGTCCAACTCTTCTCTAAAAGATCTGAAATTATATCAGTAGCAAGGCGTTACTCTTTCAGAGGTAGAAATAGTTAACTGTAACTACAACACAATCAGGTCAGACACTGTTGTTGTCCAAAATGGGGCTCACAGTCTGAGGGAGAGGGAGAACTGGGTGCATATCCCCATTTTTTGCAGTTGAGGATACTGAAGCACAGAGAAGTTAAGCAACTTGCCTAGTGTCACGCAGCAGTACTAATTCTGTAATTCTCATTCATTACTCTGACTTGGTGTTTATGTATGCATGCTCCTATCCTTGGAAGGGGTTAAATAACTTCTTACTTCTCCATGTGCTTTTCCCCTATCACCGTGGGCATGAGAAATCTGTATAGCAGAATTAACTGGCTATTATTTGTACTTACACTACCACACTGATTTCTCTCTAGCACCACCTTAGTTCTACATTCCCCTTATCTAGGAGCAATAATCATTTTGTTCCATACCTGTGAGAGGAACCCAGGACCTCTAGGGTAAATGTTTATGTAAAGGAGAAGAAAAACATCTTCAGCCAATCATTGGTTTTTATTGAACATTCTCTGTCTACAGAGCACTGTACTAACTGCTTGGAAAAGTATGATACAAGAGAGTTGGTAGACATGATCCCTACCCATAGGGAGCTTACAGACTACAGGGGGAGATAAAAATTAAAATAATGTAGACTGGGGAAAATAGTAATGATGATATTCGTTTGTTAAGTACTTACTAAGTGCAAAGCACTGTTCTAAGTGCTGGGGGGATACAAGATGATCAGGTTGTCCCACAGTCTTCATCCCCATTTTACAAATGAGGGAACTGAGGCATATAGAAGTGAAGTGACTTGCCTAAGTTCACACGGCTGACAAGTGGCGGAGTCGGTAAGGATATGTACCTACGTGCTGTGTGGCTGGGGTGAGCGTCAAAGTGTGTAAGAGGTGCATAGCCAAAGCAGCAGCAGAGCATATGGGGGATATGAGGGCTTAGGGAAGGCCTTTTGCATCATTTTAAGAAGGGTTTTGAAGACTGTGAGAGTGGTAGACTATTGGATATGAAGCAGGGGGAAGAGTTCTAAGTCAGAGAGGTCATGTGGGCAAGGGGTCTCTGCCAGCAGAGACAAGGTTAAGGCATGGAGAGTGGGTTGGCATTAGAGTGAACTGTTGGATTGGAAGCATGGCTCAGTGGAAAGAGCACAGACTTGTGAGTCAGGTCATGGGTTCAAATCCTACCTCTGCCGTTTTGGGCAAGTCACTTCACTTCTCTGTGCCTCAGGTACCTCATCTGTAAAATGGGGACTAAGACTGTGAGCCCCACGTGAGATAACCTGATAATCTTGTATCCACCCCAGTGCTTAGAACAGTGCTTGGCACATAGTAAGTGCTTAACAAATACCACCATCATCATCAGATTGTAGTGGGTGATTGACAAGGTAGGAGGAAGAGAGCTAATTGCTTTAAAGCTGATGGCAAGGAACTTCTGATCAATGCAGAGGTGAATGGGCCACTGGAGGTTTTAGAAGAGTAGCAAGATATAAGACTGAGACTGGCTATTTTTTTTACCCAGAAGAGTAAGCCGGACAGCAGAGTGAAAAATGGAGTAGAGAGGGGAGAGATATTAGTAGTCAAGAGGGGAAACAAGTGCTTTGATCTTTGTGGTAGCATTTTGGAGCATTTTGAAAGAGCAGATTCTAGAGATGGTGTGAAGGGAGAACCAACAGGATTTTGTGATAGATTGAAGGAGACAGAAGAATCAAGAATAATGCCAGGTTACTGGCTTATGAGACAGAAAGGATGGTGATGGTGGTCTGTGTGGTGACATGAAAGCCACCTAGGTTGTAATACCAGCTTCTACATCTGCCAGCCCCACGTTCTTGAGCAAGTTACTTAACTTCCCTTTGGCTCAGGTTCTTCAGCTGTAAAAAGTGGGATAAATTACTAGTTATCCCTGTATCCTCTATTCTGAGTCCCATTTGGGGAAAGCACTGTCTAGTTTGATTGTATTATATCTACTCAAGCTTTAATACAGGGTTTGGCACATCGTAGTTAACAAATACCACTATTATTGCTTTACCCCCTCACTGGGGAAAAAAAATTGGACTATGTCAGGGAAAAATGGATTTTCAGATGCTGAACAATTCCAAGGAACTGTCTGACTTACCCCTTAAATGTCTGGTACTTTGGGGAGGTGTTTCTATGTTTTCTTTGACTACTCTTTGACTAGTTCATGATAGTTGTGTCAACTCCTATTTACTTCTGAATTACCTGTAAAAATTTTACCTTCAAAGAGCTGTTGTTTACAGTTCAAAATGCCTTCCTACTTCACTTGAAGAATAGTTAAGCTTCAAGGGAGTCTTCAGACTCTTACTGTGTGATTGTTTATATTTGAAAGGGACCACCATTATTTTCAACAGTGTCGAATTTCTTGAGCGATTGTTGATTTTTGGTTGATAAATCCCTCATTCGTGAAGTCATTTGTGCATATGTTTTATTGTAGGTTATGATGTATTTTCTCTCAAATCTAGGTCCACTGAAACGAGAATGGCATATGACCCCTGGGTTCTAATGATATTTTGCATAACATTGTAAGGTGGGAAAGATTGCCTAGCAAGAATGATATGTTTTACAAGCAGTTTTCAATTGGTGGGGGTTGATGGGGTGGTGGGGAGGAGGAGAGGGTTGGAAAATCAGTAGTGGGCAGATGGAAATGAAACTACAGCCCAAATACTTCAAGTAGTGCTATGTGGGGCTTACTGACTGGTAGGAAGAAAGAGGAGTAATTGCCCCATCCAAGTTTTTAAGACATATTACAAATGAAGAAAAATTTCTAGAGTCCATCATTAGCATAGCAAACAGAGAGCTCAGTCCTCCAAATGTTCCCAATCCTTTGTCATACTTACTACTGTTGCAGTAATAATGTATCCTGGCCTAGTCGATAGAGCATGGGCCTGGGAGCCAGAAAAACCTAAGTTCTAATTTTGGCTCCGCTACTTGTCTACTGTGTGACCTCGGACCTTGCACTCACCCTATCCCGTCTGGACTACTGCATCAGCCTTCTCTCTGATCTCCCATCCTCGTGTCTCTCCCCACTTCAATCCATACTTCATGCTGCTGCCCGGATTGTCTTTGTCCAGAAATGCCCTGGGCATGTTACTCCCCTCCTCAAAAATCTCCAGTGGCTACCAATCAATCTGTGCATCAGGCAGAAACTCCTCACCCTGGGCTTCAAGGCTGTCCATCATCTCGCCCCCTCCTACCTCACCTCCCTTCTCGCCTTCTACAGCCCAGCCCGCACCCTCCGCTCCTCTGACACTAATATCCTCACTGTACCTCATTCTCACCTTCTCGCCTGTCCCGCCATCAACCCCCGGCCCACGTCATCCCCCGGGCCTGGAATGCTCTCCCTCTGCCCATCCGCCAAGCTAGCTCTCTTCCTCCCTTCAAGGCCCTACTGAGAGCTCACCTCCTCCAGGAGGCCTTCCCAGACTGAGCCCCCTCCTTCCTCTCCTCCTCGTCCCCCTCTCCATCCCCCCGTCTTACCTCCTTCCCTTCCCCACAGCACCTGTATATATGTATATATTTTTGTACATATTTATTACTCTATTTATTTATTTTACTTGTACATGTCTATTCTATTTGTTTTATTTTGTTAATATGTTTGGTTTTGTTCTCTGTCTCCCCCTTCTAGACTGTGAGCCCACTGTTGGGTAGGGACTGTCTCTATATGTTGCCAACCTGTACTTCCCAAGTGCTTAGTACAGTGCTCTGCACACAGTAAGTGCTCAATAAATATGATTGATTGATTGATTGACAAGTCACATCTATTGGTCCTCAGTTATCTCATCTGTAAAATGCAGATTAAAAACTGTGAGCCCCATATGGAACAGGGGCTGTGTCCAGCCTAATTAATTTGTATTTACCCCAGTGCTTAGAACAGTGGCTGGCACATAGCACTTAACAAATACTATTTCATATGAAGGTGGGGTCAGGAGCCTGAAGGGTTGTTTCAAAGGCTTGGCTGAGAGTTCGTATACAATTTTTTACTGGTTTGTGGGCAAAAAAATGAATCCTGGTTTAACTTCTTCCAAGTTATGAGCTCTTTGCCCTACTGATTAAATGTCACTTCACATATTGCAATTTTCAAGACTACAAATGAACCTTAATTACTTTGCCATTCAGGTAGTCAATCAAAACACTCACATCTAACATTTTCTGTGACTTCTAAAATTGGGAACTTGTTGTACCTTTGGGGAGTAAAGGCAAGGACTCGGACTTAATTCAGTCTGAGAGTCTGAAATCAAGGTATCCTGTGTGGAAAATAAGGAGGAAGTGTCCAAGGTCACACAGCAGATGAGTCAGGATTGGAACCCTGGTCCCCTGTCTTCTTGGCCTATGCTCTTTCCACTAGGCTATGTTGCTTCCTACCTGCTCACTCATTAGGCTGGGGGCCGCACAACAAAACTAAGACTACTTTCAGGCATCCTGTTCCACTAACCTATAGACAATGGGCTGGCAGAAAAATAAGACTGCTACAAAGACAATTTTCTAGTAAACTTCAAACTACATGACTGATTGATAAAAGATCCCCATAATTTTAAAGAGTAGTAAATATTTAAAGTGCAGATGCAGAGGACATTTAAAAAAAGGAATTACATCTTCTAATCTTTTCACCTGTTCTGATGGGAGAAAGATTTACTCATAGAAACCCTGGGATATTTACTGATAGTGCACTCATCAAATTTCCTTTCCATTAATGATAACCCTGTAGAGAAACATTTTCAAATTGATGTTCACTTTTGAAAATGGTTTTAGTCTGTTAAAATATATCCACCGAATGTAAAGAACCCATTATTCTAAATGATATAGCATTATGCTGATTTGTAGTACCAGAATAATTTGGTTTAGAATATCAAGTGAATCATTAATGAAGCCATGGCTTTAAAATATGAAAAAATCCAAAGGACCTCCCCCAAACTGCTTTGTATGTCTGCTGATTTCCTCTAAGGATTAGAAATTAAAGAAGTAATTTTTCAACCTACATTAACTTTTACCGTAACTCCCACTCCACCACAACTACTACAAACTTGAAAATTTCTCGATTTTTTTTTTACTTTTTTTTCTTAGAGCTAGTTGACGTTGTCTCTCCCAGAGCCATGAGACTAGAGGCAATAATGAAAGAATAAGAAATGAAGGTGTAATGAATGATGTGATGGAACTGAATTCAGTGTGCATGATGGACTGGCATTAACTTGGTGTCATCCCCATGTATTCAAGAACCTTGGCTGTGTCTCCTCAAAGGATTTTTTACAAGTTCTAGACCTCTTTGTAACTGTTTCTCCACCTAGGGAAATTGTTAATCTGAGTATGTTCTGATTTGTTCACAAATATCAGGAATGGAATGTAAACCAAGGTAATTCTTATGACAAAGTAGTTCTCATATTTTTATTTCAAGTAGCAATGAAATCCTATCAAATGATAAACATAGCATCTTCTCAAACTGGAAAACTCCCTTTTCCCCTGCCAAAAAAGTATATGCCATGTGACATAGTTGACCAAAGGGAGCTGAAATGAGTAAAAAGCTTGAGAATAGAATGGCCCCACCCATTCTTTTTTCTTTTCTTTTTTTGCAATCAATAGTTTCAAAGCTCCAGGAATAAGCACTTAGAATTCTGGAAGACTAATTTCCCCCCCAAAATCCAGGAATTAAGGAAAGTGTCAATCCACTTCTTTTGAGAGAGTACTTCTTACAAAGGGCCTGGGAACAGTGCTGTTAACTCTCTACCTAGTGCTGTTCATCTGCCAGTTTTAGTGACACAAGCTGAACTTTAATTCTCTCAAACATTTCATCTGGAGAGATTCAGGTTCAATATGGACTTGTCCATGTTTGATCTACTTCCTTTAATCAGAAGGTAAGGGCAGGGAGACTTAGATTTGATATCAGGAAGTCTCTTCCAACAGCAAGTGTCGTGAGTCACTGGAATGGATGTCTAAGGGAGTTCATGATATCATGTTCCGATCTGTCCATCAACAAAATGGAATCTAGAATAGGAATAGCAGGTGCTCAGATGGTGGAATAATGAAGGCCTAAATATCCCCAGGAGACCATCATTGTCTTGGTTCTAGATTGTAATAGCACTCATTTAGCTGTGAGCAACAAGACTTTTTCCCCACCCTAATGTATTGTCATCATCCCTCTCTGACTTCTCCCCACTCTTCCCTCAGTGAGCAGCCGTAACAAATGTACTCTGTGGCCTCTGGTTCCTGTTTATGGGAATGATGGTCCCTGCAGACTCACTGATTATACTACCCACTCTAGAGCAATCTAGTACCACTTGCCTCTCGGTTAGGGAATGAAGATTATGAAGTCAATTCTGAAACGAGAAATAAACAAAAAAATTCCCTACTCCCTTGTTTCTTACCAATCTGAATATTTTTTTGAAACCCAGATGTTGTTACAATATGAAGCATAATGTGAGACACTTAAAATGCCTGCAACAAACTCTATTGTTTCCATTGTACTTCATTTCCAAGATGTTCAATTTGAAGAAGTTAGCAGAATGAACCAACTGCCCTTCATCATTCTTGTTTTCATTGACCTGCTTTTGTCATAGTCTAGCATGTAAGCCCCTGCAAATTGTAAGCTTCTTGTGGGCAGGTATTGGATCTTCCAACTCTGTTGAATTGTACTCTGCCAAGGTTGTAATATAGTGTTCAGCACACAGTAAGTGAACAATAAATACCATTGTTTGGAAATGATTGGTATTAACTGCTGTTTGGAATACTCCCTTGTCAGCCCCAACCTGCCCAGCTGCCATCATCTATTGTTTCTCTTTGTAATGGAAATGAGCATTTTTATCCCCAATATAAAGCTGGTACATGAGGCAGAGATCTACATGTCAACTTGTTTGCGATTACTCACCTGTTGAGGTAGAAATGAACCTAATTTAGAGAATATGCTTTGGATTAAAGATGAACATTTTGTGTGTGAAATACAACTTTTCCCTAGGTTCTTGGAGATATATATACATATAATCAAAAGAAAATAAGTTGAGGAAACAGCTAGTGTATAATCAAAAGAAAATAAGTTGTGGAAATAGCTAGTAAATAACAGTGGGGATGGGGGGAGAACATTGTTTTTAGTTTGTAATATTCATATTGCCGGGATTTAGAATTTTCAGCATTTCTATTTAGAGTTCCTATCCAGCCGCTAACTCTATAAAAATGTTGTATAGGCTAAATTTTTAGCACAGGGGCAATCAACTGCAAAGTATATTTTTGGAATGATTCTCTGGTTTTATTCCTCCGGATTATTGACTCATCAGTCTTTGATGGAAATCATTGTTTCCTCACTTTCCCACTTATACTTTATGTTTACATCCAATCAAGTGAAAACATGTATTCAAGTCTCCTTATAAATACATCTTGGAACCAAAGCTCTAATTAGACTGATCAATAATAATACAAACAATGGCTCTTCTGGCATTTTCAGTACCATCATTTCCTTCATTTACCACCTACCGCTGCAGTTACAGAAATATTTGCACCAACTCAACTCTTAACTTCTTTCCTCAAATCTTCAGGAATTAGCTGATGAAATATCCAATAACTCAGTTACAAGCAACTCAGAATCAAACGATGATTTCTCAGTAACTGTTAGTAGTCTTATATTTTACATCAAAAGTGTTTCTTTCCATGGACGCCATGAGAAGGGAGTGAAAGAGAATGATTTGGGGAACAAGCCACTATTCCTATCTGTGTTTTAAATATCCATTTGTCCTAATAGCACAACAAAGTAAGAACAACTTATAGAACTGTCACAGATGTTACTAAATAATAATTTTAATTTAAGCATTGCGGTAGATTCAATATAAGCAGATCAAATACAATCTCTGTCCCACATGGGGGGTTCACAGACTCTACTTTCCCAAGTGCTTAATCCAGTGCTCTGCACACAGTAAGTGCTCAATAAATACCACTGAATGCATGATGTTGCCTATTTGTACTTTCCAAGTGCTTAGTACAGTGCTCTGCTCACAGTAAATACTTGATAAATACGATTGAATGAATGAATGTAGACAGACATTTTTTTTTCAACTAGCCAAATACGCACAGGGCACTTTCCATTTATGACATTATTTTTTGTGAGCTCCTTAGAAAATAAGGTTTTTGCTGTAATAATACTTCTATTAGCTATTTTTTAAGAAATATTCTATGGAATTACCGAACTACATAGTAGAAATTGAAGGCATCTATCAAGTGGAGAAGCAGCATGGCTCAGTGGAAAGAACACGGGCTTTGGAGTCAGAAGTCATGGGTTCAAATCCTGGCTCCCCCATTTGTCAGCTGTGTTAATTTGGGCAAGTCACTTAACTTCTCTGTGCCTTAGTTACCTCATCTGTAAAATGGGGATTAAGACTGTGAGCGCCCTGTGGAACAACCTGATCACCTTGTAACCTCCCCAGCGCTTAAAACAGTGCTTTGCACACAGTAAGCACTTAATAAATGCTATCATTATCATTAAGTGGAGCCAACAATGGGCTGCACACAGCGAGAAGTGCAAATGCCCCCACATAAAAGAATGTAAAAGATCAGGCAGTTGGACTGAAACCCAAATGAACAATCTGTAGTTTCTTTCTTGTATAGTTTTCTTGGTATTTGGAAATAAGTGCCAATCCATAGGAGTCTCTCAATTCTATGCTCATTGTGGGCAGGGAATGTGTCTGTTTATTGATTATATTGTACTCTCCCAAGGGCTTAGTACAACACTCTGCACATGGTAAGAACTGAAATATGACTGAGAAATGAGCATGAGGGCAAAGGCACTTGCGTGATGGGCAAGTTCATTCCACACTGTGCACACACTCAAAGATTGCTATATTTGCCCATTATGGAGACTGTTGCTCTGAATGTGTTTTACGTTATCCCACTTTTCTTAAGGTGAGGTGCACTTGTTTAGTGTTGTGTAAAATAAAGTCGATTATAGAACTTTTCTGTTGAAAGTACACCGAGGCAAAGCTTGTTAATGTTTACTTTAAGTCTTGACAGTTTTGATTATCTTCTAACAAAGACCACTTACAAAAATAAGATGGTTGGGGCATCCTTTAATCTCATTTTCTTCAGTCTTGACAAAACCCCTGTTGTGTGCCAAGATCCCAGGGTAGATAATGAATGCAAATAGGATGTACACCAGGTTACAGAACACAAAGAGACGGATTTTTTAAAAAATGCATAATGCAGTCCAGAAACACAAGGTGGTATGCTAGTTAGTTATTTCTCTCAAGAAAAGGGAAGAGCTAAGCAGATGGAAAAAGATGTTGAGTGAAACCAGGGCTAGAGACAACTGATATGACTTCAATTGGGCCTTTAGAAACAAGAACGCCCTACCCAATGATGCATTCAAGAGAAAACACTCATCTAGAATCAAATCCAATCCAGCCTCTCATGGCTGCTGATGGTCTCTGCTCTCTTCCACCTCTGCAAGTAGTTCCAGCTGCCAACGTCCCCTTTCCCAGTGGAGCTTCCATTTGGATAGACTCTCAGAGTAGCTCTCCCAGTTGATTAGCTATCTCAACCCCTAAATGTTTAACCATTTGATATTTTTGTGTTTGTATTTTGTTTTACGTTTATGTAGTTCAGATCTTGGGGTGGACTTGCTTCTTACTGTGTAAAATAAAGCTGGTTATAAGAAAACCCTTCTGTTGTAAGTACATCAAGGCAAAGTTTCAGTTTACTTTGTCTTGATAGCTTTGATTACCTACTAATAAAGGCTATGAATAGAGATAATGAGAAGAGTAATAGGTGCAGAAGATTTGCTTTGCTCCTAAGCTGGGTCTGGGATCTATGTTGAGAGCTGAACATGTTTTACCTTGGTTTACTATCTAGAAAGATAGTATATTTGGCATTAAATAAGACTATTTCAATATCTTGGAAATTGTGTAGCAGCGAGAGGATACACTTCATTCTACAAGCTGCTCAGACAGAAAACACTTCGACTAGATTGGGGTTCTGCATGAGCCAGTCTAAACTGTTCAATAGAGAACTGATTTTTTTTCAGGGGTGAAAATGTTGCTTGAAGCGTGCTATTTCACAACTGTGAGAGAATTAAGCCAGGAAAAGGTAGTAAAATGGCTGAACTCCAATCTGTAGCTAGATAAAAGCTATCTTCCAGGATTTGAGATGAGTGTAAGTTGGCTCATGGTAAGGAGGCAAATTAATCCAGCTTTTACCTGGAATTCTTTCTGGAGCATAGCAAGGCTGCTAGAACGCTCAAGATCAAGTCTCTATCCCCATTCTAGTTGGTAGGAAAAATATCTAGTCTTTAATAATGGTATTGTTTGTGCACTGGATGTACTCTTTGGTAACCTGAAAGGATGTGCATCGCAACCACTTCTGGACTCTTGGTGCCCACCAAAGAGGGTTTTTCCAAAGGGAAGCTTTGTAGTCAAGAATGTTGCAGCAATGATTGTACTCCCTAAATCACTGGTGTGGTGCGGATTACTGAACCCAGTGGGTTCAGGAGGGTGAAGGACAAAAGGTTGCATGAAGTCAAACTTTATATATTTACAGCATGCTATTCTGGAAAGAGACCAATCAATGTTATCTGAGTGCTTACTTTGTGCACAACATTATGCTAAGTAACAATAATAATAATAATAATGATGGCATTTATTAAGTGCTTACTATGTGCAAAGCGCTGTTCTAAGCACCGAGGAGGTTACAAGGTGATCAGGTTGTCCCACGGGGGGCTCACAGTCTTAATCCCCATTTTACAGATGAGGTAACTGAGGCTCAGAGAAGTGAAGTGACTTGTCCGAAGTCACACAGCTGACAAGTGGTGGAGCCGGGATTTGAACCCATGACCTCTGACTCCCAAGCCCGGGCTCTTTACACTGAGCCACGCTGCTTCTCTAAGTACTTGGAAATGCCAAAACATTGCTAATATAAAAATATTTGAGCTGGAAAATAATCTTTTGTACCAAAACAAAGAACAGTTGCTATGATCAGTGTTTGCTGTCAGAACTTGAAGGACTTCACCAACCAAAAACATAACAATATGACTATTACCAATGCCTGTTTGTATTATATGTGCTTTTTATTTGTGGGGAGGCAGGGGAGGAAGCATGACAAATATGCCACCTACGTTCACGTCAAGCTATGCTGTCCAACACTACCCCATTCTAATGTATAATAGAAGAGCCACAGCTTAGAAATACTGTTTGTCATGCTGCATTAGAACAGGAAACAGTGCATGTTCAGAAACTGCATGTCATCACACATACCATTTGCCTCTTTCTTGAGATAATGTAATTTTTACACCCATGTGATTTTCCATTACACTTGAGCTATTACGGTTCACTATTGGAGAACTTTCAAAGCTAGTCTTTCACATGCAATGACTTCGGTGAAGGAGGAAAAGCAAAATTGATTAGGCACAGCTGACCAGCTCAGCATTCCCTAACTTAAATAATGGTAAAAATTGTCTGGTATTTTCAGGGTAGTTCTTGGAAAAACTCTGTGGTTAACTATTTTTCCCAAACATAAATTGATTTTTTATTGCTAGCCATGCAACTTAATTGGAAGTGAAAATAATGTATGAAACTCCAAAAGTAATCATTTCTACAGTGGCCTGCAAAACCTTGAATGTTTTCAGAAGCAAAATCAGGGAGGGCTTGAAACAAAAAAATATTTGGAAACACACAGAACTGCAACTTGAAAGGCAGAGACATACAGCATAGTCAAGACAGGAGTCTACTGCACAGATTTATCAATATAGTAATCTACTTTGGCAGCCAAGAACAGGCATTTGGTGGGCACTTAAAAGGTGAAAGTTTAGTGAGTAATGGGAAATGTGCTTAGCAAGTTCAATGAGATTACAAATCACGTTGAAAATTGGCCTGTTTTTCATTGGAATGTCAAACAGAACTCAAAACGACCTTACTGAGGACATCAGGAATGTAACCGTGGCTGAAATCGAGAAGGAAATTAGTGCAGCTAAGTTTGTGAAAGTGCTTCTGAAGGCAGCATCTGACAATTCAGCAGCATGTAGGTATGTTACTACAGAAACTGTGGCAGCAGAGCAATTGACTAGCTTCACAAATGCCTGTGCAGATAATCTTGTAACAGTTTCTGCACAATGCACCCATTGCCCTATAACTTAGGGGTTACATTCTTGAAGAACCTTGCATTAAGGAAAACTTCCTCTCTACTATATGGGCTTTGACTGCTTCCATGTGCAGGTGAACAGCTTTTTCATTCATTCATTCATATTTATTGAGCACTTACTGTGTGCAGAGCACTGTACTAAGTGCTTGGAAAGTACAAGTTGGCAATATATTCTTCAGAGACCAAATCTAGACACACATGTTAGAAAAATATTTTCCAATTGCCTAAGAGAATTCTTTCTAAGGGGCATAGTGAAAACCACTATATAGGCGAATTTATGATATGCCTCTTCTTGGATTGGAAGAATGGGCTGTTTACCATAAACAGTGCTACCCACAGCTTATGAATAATTATGAATAGCTTATGAATAGATTTATATTTGTCTTCACTACAGTCTAAGCTTTTTGTGGCCATGGAACAAGGGTGTGTTTCTGTTATAATTCCTATGTAAAGTGCATTGTACCCAACAAATACTCAGCAAATACCATTACTATTCTTGCTGTATGATGGTGAGGAATATCTTACAGATTTCAGGTTCTCTAACTAGGAAATAATGCCTAAAGTAGAGAGGGATGTTGGGGACACTATCACACACACAAAATAAATTGAAGTGTTTAGTCTGAGGAAAGTTCTAGTGTGTATAAGCTGCCTTAGCTGAATTGCTTCCAAGGCTGAGAATGTGGAAAAGTTTGGCTGTAGTAAGGTAAGTAGCTTCACAGCAGAGAATGGGATCAACCTCTCCTTGCTCCTTCTGCCCTGGGTCCTGACCACAGGGCATAGCTCAGGAGAAAATCATGTAGGGGAGCAAAAATGAGAAAGGTAGCCAAGTCCCTATTTCCATTACAGCTATGGGTACCTCAGAGAAAACATGACCACTCATGATCACTGCCTTAAGAACACAAAGCCAAGAAAGGATCCAATATCCTGTTGAATAGTAGCAGATTTCTAAATAATAATAATAATAATGGTGGCATTTATTAAGTGCTTACTATGTGCAAAGCACTGTTCTAAGTGCTGGGGAGGTTACAAAAGGTGATCAGGGTGTCCCACTTGGAGCTCACAGTCTTAATCCCCATTTTACAGATGAGGTAACTGAGGCACAAAGAAGTTAAATGACTTGCCCAAAGTCACAAAGCTGACAGTTGGTGGAGCTGGGACTTGAACCCATGACCTCTGACTCCAAAGCCCATGCTCTTTCCACTGAGCCATGCTGTATAGCCCCTGTAGCCTCAGAATGAGAGGGACACTTCAATCCATACTTCATGCTGCTGCTCGGATTGTCTTTGTCCAGAAACGCTCTGGGCATGTTACTCCCCTCCCGGGGCCTGGAATGCCCTCCCTCTGCCCATCCGCCAAGCTAGCTCTCTGCCTCCCTTCAAGGCCCTACTGAGAGCTCACCTCGTCCAGGAGGCCTTCCCAGACTGAGCCCCTTCCTTCCTCTCCCCCTCATCCCCCTCTCCATCCCTCCATCTTACCTCCTTCCCTTCCCCACAGCACCTGTATATATGTATATATTTTTGTACATATTTATTACTCTATTTATTTTACTTGTACATATCTATTCTATTTATTTTATTTTGTTAGTATGTTTGGTTTTGTTCTCTGTCTCCCCCTTTTAGACTGTGAGCCCACTGTTGGGTAGGGACTGTCTCTATATGTTGCCAACTTGTACTTCCCAAGCACTTAGTACAGTGCTCTGCACACAGTAAGCGCTCAATAAATATGATTGATGATGATGATGATGACACATTTTTGGTGGGGGGGAGGCAATTTTTCTTGTGGTAGTGGGGGGGAATACATGAAAAATTGAAAGGCAAGGGACTTAAATTGCATTTTTTTCCAGTACCATTTATATCCTACATCCTAGATGAGGGAACTGTGCCTCAGTTCCCTTGTCTATAAAATGGGGATTAAATCCTACTTAGACTGTGAGCCCCGTGTGGGACAGGGACTGTATCCAACCTAATTAACTTGTATTTACCCCAGCTTAGAACAGCGCTTGGAACATATGAACATAGTGCTTAGCAAGTACCATTATTGTTATTATGTTGTGATGCAGTAGCTAATGCAGCATGATTCCCTATATGACTGCAGAGTCTTGAAGTGAGATCACCTCAGTACAGTCACTTGTGTCAAGAGGTATATTAAAAAAATTAAGGGCAGTGCATAAGACCAATTCAATAGCAGCTCTGCCCTACTGGTGAGAGTACCCCTTCTCCCCACACACTTGTACTCCCACTCGACTTTGTCCTCCTAAATTTTCAGAGGCTGTTTAGGTGTGACCCAAAGTACCTCACTTAAGAACAGAGTGGCTCCAAGCAGCCTAGGGTGGAGACTGAGTAGAGCTCAATGGAACCTTCAGCTTGGTCTTTGAAGATCCTCTTGATTGCCATTCCTAATTCCTGGCAGTGGTTTTCCTGGACCTTTTTACAAGAAATTGCTTTGCTTCTTTAAAAAATAAAAGACAATTTTGTTAATGTGTTGCAGGTCCTCATGATTATGCCGAAAAGCGGGCTAGAAGAAGCTTGTAATGGATCATGTGAATAAAGCTAAGGATTTCACACCAGTGATGAAACAGCAAGCCAGAAGTATCTTTCCAGGAAGACTGTTACCAGAGAAGTGCAGGGAATAAATGTTTAGTGCAGTGCTCTGAACCCAATAAGAGCTCAATAAATACCATTGATGATGGAGTTGCACTGAGATGTTTACACAGCTGCCCCTTTCAATCATATTTTTTGAGCCCTTACTGTGCACAGAGCACTGTACTAAGTGCTTGGGAATGTACGACACAAGCGTATATTAGATGCATTCCCTGCCCACAGCAAGCTTACAGTCTAGAGGGTGAGACAGACATTAATATAAATAAATTACAGATATGTACATAAGTACTGTGGGGACTAGGGGAAGTGTGAGTCAGGCAATGACTCTTCAAGGAGCAAGATCAGCAAGAACTTGCCAAGGTGTTCCAGCGATGAGGGAAGGATCCAAACATGTGTTGCAGATGGGAAAAGTTGAAAGTGAGTTGGTTAGTTTGGAAGAAGTGAGTGAAAATAGAACCTTGAAACCAATGGTCGGAGATTTTTGTTTGAAGCATAAAAAAATGGGTAGCCATTGGAAACTCTGGAGGAATGGAAAGATATATTGCAAATGGTTGTCTATTGAAAAAGAGAGGCTGAAGGAGACTAAAAAGGAGTGGTCAGCAAGATAAAAAGGGTATTTTACTAGTACTGAGTCTTGAAAACTAAGATAGAGTTTTTAGATGAAAGAAATCACCATCAGTGTTGAAGGCAACCAGGAGTTCAAGAATCGGGTGAGGGAAGAACCCATTAAACTTGGAGAATCTGGTGATTCCAGTCTGCAGATCAAAAACTAGATTTCAGAGGACTGAGAGGACAGAAGAAGTAAAGATACTGGAGTCATATAGTCTATCCCATGAGCTAGGACAAGTATGGAGACATGACTACTGAGAGGTGGTTTAAAATTGACTCTCTTTAGTATAGGGGGATGAAAGTGCCTGAAAGTAGAAGGAAAGGTTCCAGAGAAGAGTGAGAAGTTGAAAATAGCAAAAGGGAGAGTTGGCAGCTAGTATTTTTAAGGGGAACTCCAGGTTGGAATTCGAGATCTAGAATAGTCATTTTGGGCTGTGGTTATGGAATGAGGTATAGTAGCTTTCCTGAGCAGAGGTGTAGGTAGTGAGGGTGTATTTGATGTGGTTGAAGGCTGCCTGATCTCTGAATTTCCAGCAACAATAATCAGTTACATAAGCAGAATTGTAAGAGACCGACTGTAAGAAAGGTTTGGGGTAGTGAGGAGATGTGTGAAGTTGCAGAAATAATCCCAAGTTATTGGTCAGGAATGGTCCAACATCCAGTGATAATGAGGTTGTCAGGAGACCTGCTCTTTGACAACTCCAAAGTTGGTACTTTTATCTCTCAAGACAAAAATAGGGCATAAAGGAAAGTTAACTTCAATATCATATGAACCATAATTACAAGTTCTTTTTCCCCCTTTTATTTTTTGCTTCTGCAGTTTATTTCCCTACTACCCCCTTCATTCCTCTCTCTCCCCTTCTCTCCCCTTCTCTCCCCCCCCTCCCCTTCTCTATCTCCCCTCTCTCTCCCCCCCCTTCTCTATCTCCCCTCTCTCCCTGTCCCCTCTCTCCCTCCCCTTCCCCCCTTCTCCCACCTCTTCTCCCCTTCTCTCTCCCCCACACTCCTCTTTGTCTCTCACCCATCTTTCCCTCTCACCCCTATTTCTCTCACTCCTCTTTCTCTCTCACCCTTCTTTCTCTCACCCTTCTTTCTCTCTCTCACCCCTCTGTCTCTCACCTCCTCTCTCTCACCTCCTCTCTCTCTCACCCTTCTCTCTCTCACCCCTCTCTCTCTCTCTCACACACCCCTCTCTCTTCTCCCCCTCCCAACCCCTCTCTCCCACCCCCCTCTCTCTCTCTTGCCCCCTCTCTCTTTTCCCCCTTTATCATTATCAATTGGGATGAAATAGAAGGGATGACACAATTCAGATTATCCAGATCATTATGCTCTCTCTGCATTTCCTTTATCATATTTCAACTTTGGTGTACATAGGAATTGGAGGTAGGTGCCTTATAATTACATGTCCTTCCTAAAGAGATCATCCACTGATTACAAGGCCACTAACACCAGTTGTGTGACACTTTCCAGCTGCCTGCTGATGGCTGATTCCATACATTCTTATTCTGGAGTGCAGTCAAAAGATCCCACAGCTGTAGCCCAGGATGTTGCCATGACAACTCTCTGGAATGTCCCTTAGCTGCATGCCCTAGTTCTGTCACATCCAACACAGTCAGCCAGAAACTGCCCAGAGAGTTCTGCCAGAGTTCCGGTTCTAACTTGGAGGAACCGTGGGGAGGACTGATAGGATAGAGCAAGTGAGGCTGAAAAAAACAGTGTATAATACATAATCCATCCCATCACTTCTGCTAGTAAAGGTAGTTCAATGTCATTATTAGTTGTTGTATTTGTATTGTCCCAAGTGCTTAGTACAGTTATCTGCATGCAGTAAGTGCTCAATAAATATGATCGAATGAATGAATAGTTCTTCATGGTATAGTTTTTCATGGGTGTTGGCTACTTGCAGGACATTTGGCTGTTATTGAATCTGTCTCCTGATTTTTCCTAAAGCCTCCCTAAACATGGCAACAGCTCACCATTTTGCCTGGTAGCCTCATCCATCTCTTGCATCACCGTATCTGAGACTATAGTTCTGTATGGCTTCGTATTGTCTGTTCTGTTATAATAACAATGATGGCATTTATTAATGACTTACTATGTGCAAAGCACTGTTCTAAGCACTGGGGAGGTTACAAGGTGATCAGGTTGTCCCACGGGGGGCTCATAGACTTAATCCCCATTTTACACATGAGGTAACTGAGGCCCAGAGAATTGCCCAAAGTCACACAGCTGACAATTGGCAGAGCTGGGACTTGAACCCATGACCTCTGACTCCAAAGCCCGTGCTCTTTCCACTGAACCACACTGCTTCTCTAATCTAATTACAAGAGTGCCATTCATGGGCCTGCATAAGGGACCATTCTGCCCAGGATTTTGACTGCAATGGTGGCAAAAGCATTGATGAACACTCTGTTCATAGCCTTTAGGCATTTCCCAAGTACTGTACTAAGCGCTGAGGTGGATGCAAGCACATTAGCTTGGACACAGTCCTTGTCCCATTTGGGGTTCACAGTCTCAATCCCTATTTTGAAGATGAGGTAACTGAAGCCCAGAGAAGTAAAGTGATTTGCCCAAGTTAACAGAGCAGACATGTGGTGGAGCTGGGATTAGAAAAACATGACCTTCTGAGTATCAGACCTGTGCTCTGTTCACAATGCCATGCTCCTTCTCCATCCTAATGCTTAGGAATGGAGAAATAGCAACCTCGCTTCACTTCTAATCCCTAACTTCCCTCCAGTGACACACTATGGACTTTCTTGTCCATGAATTTATACTACTCCATCTTGGACCTACTTATGTTTTCTGCCTCCCAAATTCCCAGATTTCTTTTGTTTGCATTGAATTTTCATGATTCAAAGGATAGTCCCCAGTCTTGGTGCTGTGCAATTTTAATGAACAGCAGTATGCTCACACTTCCATCCTCTTTTAGTCATTTTTTTGAAAAATGATTCCAAACCTTTCAATTACCAGCTCCTGTGTTTTATGTAAATGCCTGGAGGATTTGTAAAATTGATATGGGTCTTTCACACTATCTTTTAATGGTATTTGTTAAGCATTTTCTATGTGGCAGGCACTTTTCTAAGTAGTAGTCACTAGGTAAAGAGGGTGGATGCAGTCAATGTCCCACGTGGGGCTCACAGTCTTAATCCCCATTTTACAAATGAGGGAACTGAGGCACAGAGAAGTGAAGTGACTCAGCCAAGATCACACAGCAGATTCCCAAGCCCATATTCTAACCACTCGGCCACGCAGCTTCTAGGTTTATAAATCAAATGAGGGCACAGCAGAGTCTGCTAACAGTGATCTCCTAAAGGTAATTTCTTCCATGTCCACAGACTAAACCTGCTATTCTTGCTATGGGTCTTATAAAAAGTAGGTTCTCAGCATGCTCTGGAAACACATGACTGTCCAAGACTTTGGAGTAAGAGTTTCTGTGGGGGGTCTGTATAATATAGACTAATCAGCGGTGCTTACTGTGTGCAGAGCACAGTACTAAACACTTGGGAGAGTACAATACAACAGAGTTAGTAGACAGTTCTCCTGCCCACAAGGACCTTACAGCCTAGAAGTGTAGACAGACATTAAAATAAATTAGAGATACGCATGTAAGAGTGCAGGGCTGTTAAGTGAGAAATTGATATCAAGGTTTAAAGAGTTGAGAAAGATGGCACAGAAGGTAGAGGGAGTAGTGAAAATGAGGGCTTAGTTGAGGAAGACCTCTTGGAAGAGATGTGATTTTTAATAAAGCTTTGATGGTAGGGAGAGGGGTAAGTGGGTTTTGAGGAGGGAGTAAAAAATCTGAAACAGCTGGTGTGGGTAATGAGCATGGGAGTCATTAAGGATGGACCAGACAGGAAAATCTCAATCCTAGGACATCTCACATTTTTCTAAAATTGCCTGCAACTGCCTACAAACAATCTGGATCTGTCAGAGAAAATCAGGAATTATGGTCAGTCTATGCATGAGTCATTTGTGGGCACAGAAATAGGTCCACATGGAAAGAAAAATCAATCCTGTTTGTGAGAGATTGTTGCCGCTGTTGATGATAATGATGAACAGTGCAGAGCATAATGAAAAGAGTATAGTCCTTTCATGCAATATTCAAATTTATTCATCCCAGGATCATGCTTACTTTTTTAACTTCAGCTGACACATTCAGCTTGTTATTGCCTATGAAAAGTAGAGGGGCAAAGCAACACAGAATGGGGAAAGACTAGTTAGGCCCTGGGCTGCAGAAGATGTGGATCGTCAGAGTGTTTGACAAGATGAAAATGAGACAATAGTGAGGTGCCTTTTTGACAAAAGCTGACTTTCACTGTTGCTAGTATGGGAATAACAGGAATGTAATATGCGAGACATGTCTTTTCGTGTTGGTAGGCTCCTTTTGTTTAGTAGAAGATGAAGAGCGGTTGCTATACACTGGGAACATTTACAGTGTTGATCATAATAAGGGACCATCAGACTCTTTTCATCACCAGAAGGCAGGATTATTGATATGGTTGAGCCCATGTTGGGGTTCTCCAATGTGCCTTTCCCATAGTAGCTTCCAGGCACCTGGGTTGTATTCTGGCTAAGAATCATCCTGTCTGACTGGGGGACAGACGATCTGGTGTGGGATGGGAGGGTGATGGAGGATCATGAAGCTTTAGACATGTTCAAATTCCCACCCTCCACCTCCTCTGGTGGGTTGAAAAGTACTGCTCCCTGTCACTGACCCTGGAGTTTTGAGGTTGAGGAATAGTTGAGGTCTCTCTTTGACTCACAACAGACAGGTGGCAGAGCCAAGATTAGAACCATGACCTTTCAACTCCCAGGCCACTGCATCATTATCCTAAACAATTCTTAGGCACACAGTGTCTCCTGCACCAACGGTGGACACTTTGGGATCCTGATATTGCAGGTGTTATTGAGCGGGATGGGCCCTACCAGGCACTGAAGTAATTCTGTTGGGTTTTCATGTGGTAGCGGGGGTATTTGACCTAGGTTTTGAATATTATACTGTTGGCACATAGAAGGGACAGAAAGGAGGCTTAGCTTCTGCTGTTGAACCATTATGTCACATTAGAAGAAGAACACACAATCGTGTGGCCAAAATCCATATCTGCATTGACTGAAACAAATGGTTTCCAACTGACCTGGAAAAGATATAAAATGGAACTAGTTGCAAGTGTCCCTAATAGCAGTAATGGCATTTATTGAGCTCCGGCTGGAAGTACTATACCCCTTTCATTATTTTGAAAATTATGCTGCTTCCGTTTGGACTTTTAAGACTTTCAGACTCAGGATTTATTTATCTTTTTTTCTAACTAACATTGATATATGACAATTTTTTTTATTGCTTTCAGCTTCATGGAGACAGGCAGTGTGTGTTCTAATAATTTTTAAAAAATCATGAAAACAGTAAGACGCAATAAACCATGTGGCCAAGTCTGAAACAATTATGCTGGAGTCATTGACTCATAAATTTAGACTATTTTTCAAACCGACTCTCCAATAATTTGGAAAGGATGTCTTGTTACATAGGTGACCCAAGGCTCCAGAAAGGGATTGTATTCACCTAAGATGAGCAGACAGTGACTGCATTACTTTGCCTTCAAGAGTCATTCTGTGAATATGTGCTTTAACTATAATAACACCATCACACACTCACAGACACCCGAACCACTTCATAGAAATTATTCACAACATGAAGCAGGCCAGGACTGTTAACCCCACTCTAAAAAAGGATGACCTTAAGCACCCAGCAGTTGAGGAATAAATGGAAAACAAGAACTAAAGCCTGAAGTAGGTTTCCTGGATGAGAATTATCTTCTTAAACCCTCTTTCCCCTCATATCACACTAGAAAAATGTGCCTGTTTGTGTTTCTTATCTTCCCTTTATGAAGAGATTGAATGACAGTGATTTCATTGTTACAATAGCTCGACAATTGCTTGTCACAAGCATCTGCCTTTTCTGCCGATTAGGCCTCTATGCTATCGACCTTTACTGTTTCCGATCTGTATTTTAGCTACTGTTTAACAAGTCATCCTTGCTTAAAGAGCCCAAGAGAAAATCAGAGAAATGTCCAAATCTCAAATCCTCATGAGATATGCCTCCCCCCAATCTTTGCCCAATTGGTTGTGTGAATTTTCTATACAGTGATTTCTAAACATAATTGTGTACTGAACACTTTGTGTATTAAACACTGAGCTAGATACCAGAGAATCAGGCCTCCCAGACTAAATAGGGAAGAACATATATTTAATCCCCATTTTACAGATGAGGAAAATGAGGCATACAGAAGTTGTGATTTGCCCAAGGTCACACAGCATAAAAGTGGTAGAGTTGGGATTATAACCCTTGTCTTCTGGTTTCTGGATCCATGGGGACAGGGATGGATACTGACTGATTTTTTTCAGAAACTTTCTCCCTCAGTCTCTTTGTCCCACAGTGATTTCAGTCAGAAGATTGTCGGATCTTCCAGTCTATCAGATCCTACCAGGAAGACGAGGCAGCTCTTGAAGATGCCATAAATCAACCCCTTCAGATGGGTGGAATACAAACAGATGTGGGAGCCCAGGCCTGTCCATAATCCAGTCAAAAGTAGTGAAGTCTTTGTGCGCTCATTTTGGGTTTTTTTGTACTATATTACTTTTACATTACATTTTGTGCTTACTATTACGGTATTTGTTAAGCCCTTTACTACATGCCAAGAACTGTTCTAAGGTCTGGGGTAGATACAAGTTAACCAGGTCAGACATGGTCCCTGTTACACATGGAACACCCAGTCTAAGGAGAAGGGATAACAGATATAGAATTCCCATTTTACAGATGATGTAACCAAAGCACAGTGAAGTTAAATGTGTGCAAAACACTTTATTAAGTGCCTGCAAGAGTACAGTAGAGTTGGTAGATTCATTCATTCATTCATTCAATCGTATTTATTGAGCGCTTACTGTGTGCAGAGCACTGTACTAAGCACTTGGGAAATACAAGCTGGTAACATATAGAGACGGTCCCTACCCAACAGCGGGCTCACAGTCCAGAAGGGGGAGACAGACAACAAAACATATTAACAAAATAAAATATAAAGAATAGTACATATGTACAAGTAAAATAGAGTAATAAAGCTGTACAAACATATATACAGGTGCTGTGGGGAGGGGAAGAAGGTAGGGTGGAGGGATGGGGAGGGAGAGGAGGGGGAAAGGAAGGAGGGGGCTCAGTCTGGGAAGGCCTCCTGGAGGAGGTGAGCTCTCAGTAGGGCTTTGAAGGGAGGAAGAGAGTTAGCTTGGCGGATGTGCAGAGGGAGGGCATTCCAGGCCAGGGGGAGGACGTGGGCCGGGGGTCGACAGCGGGACAGGAGAGAACGAGGCACAGTGAGGAGGTGAGCGGTAGAGGAGCGGAGGGTGCGGGCTGGGCTGTAGAGGAAAGAACGGAGGTGAGGTAGGAGGGGGCGAGGTGATGGACAGCCTTGAAGCCGTGGGTGAGGAGTTTTGCCTGATGCGTAGGTTGATTGGTAGCCCCTGGAGATTTTTGAGGAGGGGAGTAACATGCCCAGAAAAGCTCCTTACCCAAAAGGAGTTTTACAGACTAGGAGAGACAGGCATTAAAACACATTTTAGATAGGGAAAAGGGCAGAGAATAAGGATATGTACGTAAGTGCTGTGGGGCTGGGGATGAGGTAAATATCTGAAGGCTTAATGTGTAGTAGAGATCCAAAGGCATAGGTGACACTAAGGGGAGAGTTAATAGAAGTAGTAAGGGCTTAGGAAAAACTCTTGGAGGAGATGTGATTTTAAGAAGTTTCTGAGACTGGAGAGAGTGTTCTGTTAGATATGTAGGAGGAGGGACTTTCAGGCCAGAGGGTGGAAATGGGCAAGAGGTCAGCAGCAAAAGAGACGAGATCAAAGTTCATTGAGAAAAGGAGCATTAGAAAGGTGATGTAGATTGAGTTGAAGTAGATGAGTGAGGTAAGGTAGGAGAGTGAGTGCTGATTGAGTGCCTTAAGGCCAAAGCTAAGGAGTTTTTGTTTGATACAGAGATGGTGGGCCGCTATTGGAGGTTTTTGAGGAGTGGAGAATCATGAACTGAATTTTTTTCTAAGTGATCTGGGCAGCAGAGGGCATCACAATTAATTGTATTTGAGAACTAGTTGTGTGTAGAGCAACGCCCTAAACATTCAAGAAAATACAATACAATGGAGCTGGTAGGTGAGATCCCTGTCCACAAGGAGATTACAGTCTACAGGGGGAGATAGACATTAAAATAGATTATATAAAATGCTCAGTGAGGAGGCTGAAGCAGTAGTCAAGGCAGGATATGATAAATCCTTAGGTCTGCACGGTAGCAGTTTGGATAGAGAGGAAGGGGTGAATTCTAGAGATGTGTAGGTAGAACTGAGAAGATTTGGTGACAGACTGAATATGTAGGTTGAATGAGAAAGAAGGATCAAGGGTAATGTCTATGTTACAGGCCAGTAAGACGGAGGTGGGAGGTGGGGTCTGTAGTCCACACTGCTTCACTGATGTAGTGGATTTCCCAGACTGAGCCCCCTCCTTCCTCTCCCTCTCCTCCCCCTCCCCATCCCTCCCACCTTACCTCCTTCCCCTCCCCACAGGACCTGTATATATGTTTGTACAGATTTATTACTCTAACTTGTACATATTTACTATTCTATTTATTTTATTTTGTTAATATGTTTTGTTTTGTTGTCTGTCTCCCCCTTCTAGACTGTGAGCCCACTGTTGGGTAGGGACTGTCTCTATATGTTGCCAACTTGTACTTCCCAAGCGCTTAGTACAGTGCTCTGCACACAGTAAGCGCTCAATAAATACAATTGAATGAATGAATGAATGAGCACGGCCCTAGGAGTCAGAAGGTCATCATCATCATCATCAATCATATTTATTGAGCGCTTACTGTGTGCAGAGCACTGCACTAAGCACTTGGGAAGTACAAGTTGGCAACATATAGAGACAGTCCCTCCCCAACAGTGGGCTCACAGTCTAAAAGGGGGTCATAGGTTCTAATCCCGGCTCGGCCACTTGTCTGCGGTGTGACCTTAGACAAGTCACTTCACTTCTCTGGGCCTCGGTTCCCTCATCTGTAAAATGGGGATTGAGACTGTGAGCCCCACGTGGGACAGGGACTGTGTCCAATCCAATTTGCTGATAACCACCCCAGGGTTTAGTACAGTGCCTGGCACTTAGAAAGCACTTATATACCATAATAATAATTATTAATATTTTCTTGCTTTAATATCTAAATTATGCCACTGAACAATTTATAGTTGGTGCTCATCATTGTCCAACCATTTCATAATATTTTGGATTGCTGTTTTATGTAAAATTCTGGGTCAGTTCTTACGTTCAGTTCTGTGTCCCCTCCTGTGATCCATCTACACCCACTCGCTTGGAGAACTCATTCACTCCCATGGCTTTAGCTACCAAGAAGCAGCATGGCTCAGTGGAAAGAGCACGAGCTTGGGAGTCAAAGGTCATGGGGTTCTAATCCCGGCTCCGCCACTTATCAGCTGTGTGACTTTGGGGAAGTCAGTTAACTTCTCTGTGCCTCAGTTACCTCATCTGTAAAATGGGGATTAAGATTGTGAGTCCCATGTGGGTCAACCTGATTGGGTCAATCTGATTACCTGTATCCCCCCAGCAGTTAGAACAATGCTAGGCACATACTAAGCACTTAACAAATGCCATTATCATTATTATTATTACTACCTCTTTGCGGATGATTCCCAATTCTACATCCCCAGCTTTGATCTCCCTCCCTCTTTGCAGTTCCGCATTTCCTCCTGACTTCAAGATATCTCTACTGGGATGTAAAGGGAAGAAAACTTTGGTTTTCTTCATCTCAGATTACATTCCAAATGCCCTTGCTATCTATATTTGTGTGACCCTAGGACATTGGTCCTTGGCCCGAAGTCCTTTCATGCTTCAGTATGCAGAAGCAGCATGGCCTAGTGGGAAGAGCATGGGCCTGGTGGTCGGAGGATCTGGGTTCTAAACCCAGCTTCTTCAAGTAATGATAATACTAATGATAATGGTATTTATTAAGCACTTAAACGATGTGCCAAGCACTGTCCTAAGCGCTGGGGTAGATACGAAGTAATCAGGTTGGATACAGTTCCTGTCCCACCTGGGACTCACAGTCTTAATCCTCATTTTACAGATGAGGTAACTGAGACCCAGAGAATTTAAGTGACTTGCCCAAGGTCATACAGCAGACAAGCGGTGGAGCAGGATTAGAACCCATGTCCTCTAACTCCCAAGCCCGTAGTCTTGCCTCTAGGCCATGCTGCTTCACTTCCTGGATGACTTTGGGCAAGCCACTTAATTTTGCTGTGCCTCATTTCCCTCATCTGCAAAATGAGGATTCAGTACCAGTTTTCCCTCCTACTTAGACTGTGAGCCCCATGTGGGATCTGATTATTCTGTATCTACCCTAGACCCTTAGTACAGTGCATGTTGCTTAACAAATAACGTCATTCATTACAATTATTACTAGTAACAATAATAAAGATGATTTAAAACTTCAAATGGCTCAGCAAAAAGATGGCATCATACTCAAGCAACGTGATTTGTAAAGCATTGGGTTCTTTCAGGCACAGTATGCAGACACCGAAGAGCTTAATATTTGCCACTGTGATGTTTCAGTTCTCTCAATGGCATTAGAAAAAAAAAACTATGTGGTCCATGCTCGTATGTAATAACACTTTCAAAGAGCCACTTTATACCTAAAAAAAGTTTTTCACTGATGCTCCGCTTCGGAATTCAAATCAAGTATTACAGCTGGACAGTCTACACAGTCTATTAAAAAGTAAGCTCCATTAGCTCTTTTGTAGGATTCTGCAAAAGGCTAAGCACTTTTTTTGTGCTTTTGTCTTTCCTTTATACTGGGTGGGTAGGCAAGCTTAATATAGATGAATATATAGTTCATCATACAAACACAGCTGTGAAATCATTGTTTACTATTAAACCATAGAAAACCAGAGTTGAGAGAGAACTAGATCCATGACTAATAGCTGATTGGAGTAATGATTGAAGCCCTTCCTCTCCTCTCCTGGTACATTTTGAGACCAAAACCAAAATAGAGCGAATTAGAGCCTACAGTTGGAACTACGCTACCACTCCCTCCCACATTTCAATTTTATGCTTAATTGTAAATTTTCTGCTTAATTCTTTATGAAATTTCTTACATTTTCCATGGATCCTAAACCCCATTATAATCAATCAATCAATCAATCATATTTATTGAGCGCTTACTGTGTGCAGAGCACTGTACTAAGCACTTGGGAAGTACAAGTTGGCAACATAGAGAGACAGTCCCTACCCAACAGTGGGCTCACAGTCTATAACCCTCTATTCTTAGCTAACCAAGATTGTAAGCAAAGTTACCTCTTTCTGTTCTCCAGGTTGCTAATGCCCCTTCTCCCCCCACCCTCCCACCCCACTAAAAAGCTATGACTAAATAGCAGTTAAGATTTCCTTGCTCAAGGAAAATAAGAATTCAGACCTAAAGAGAGAGATTGAAACCTGGATGTTAGACATGGACTCTTGAGACGTGGTCTACACCAAGGCCAACCATATTTTCCTGTGACTATTTGTCCTGATCCATGGCAATGAAATCAGATTTGCATCTCATGTTTTCAAAGAGAAAAACAATTGAAGAGATCTTCGCCATGTGAATTTGAGACTAAATCCGGCCATCTGCTGCAACCTACTGATGTCTTGAAGAACTGCAAATTTCGTTTTCATGTCCAGGGAAAAGAAATGAAAATACTTCATTCTGTGCTTCATTATTTGATTGGGGTAAGCCAGAAATGTTGAGCAAGCCAAGTGACAGGATATTAACTCCATTAAAGGGGGACAAAATTCTCCAAAACAGAATAACGCCTAACAAATTCCAATATGTTTTGATTAATTTTTGTTTGGAAAGTTATAAAACTAAATTCATAAAAGCAGCTGTAGCTAGGTTTCAAGACAATTTTTGATTACATCAACTACTACAAAGAGTAATCTTTGGCTCTTTGCACGGTATTAATGTGCGTGTATAATCAAAATTGAGATGTTTTTGAAGTATTTTGATGAAAACTTTGCGTGCGTCTATGTGTGTGTGTTCTGCCTGAGGATGAAGCAGCTGATGATGGAATTGCATCCATATGTGTAAAAGATTGTCTCTTCCATACTTTTCTAGTGCAATGAGAGTAGGGCAATTTTTCTAGCTCCTTGACCTCCAAGATCAGCAGTATGTTCCTTGGAAATGATGTTCAAACACCAAGTGATGCTACTGTCTCTTCCTCAGCAAGAGATCAGAAAGGTGATTCCTATATTATCCAGGACTTGAGTTTAGGGGTGAGGGGAGGGAAAATAACAATTGTGTCAGCAGCAGGAAAGACACTTGAATCGTTTTTTGTTGTTGTTTTTTGCCATAGTGGTGATGGACTGAGATATTCACACTCGGGCAAGTCACTTCCCTTCTCTGTGCCTCAGTGGCCTCATATGTAAAATGGGGATTAAAACTGTGAGCCCCACGTGGGACAACCTGATTATCTTGTATCTCCCCAGTGCTTAGTACAGTGCTTGGCACATAGTAAGCACTTAACAAATACCATCATTATTATTATTATTATGACCAGCAGCAGGTACTGTTTGCCAGCTGGCAAGGATAGCGGGTATAGTCTGTACTCTTAGATCAGACTCTCCTGTTCCCTTTTCACATTTCATAGGTCACTGTGGGCAGGGATTGCCACTCTTTATAGCCGTATTGTACTTTCCCAAGCACTTAGTACAGTGCTCTGCACATAGTAAGCACTTAATAAATACAGTTGAATGAATGGCAGTTAAATTGACTACAGTGAGCATTTGTACAATTGTTTCTGTTTCTTGTGGGGAAATAAAGGTGTTAGGGGTTCTATTAAATGCTAATGAGCACAATGTACAACTTAAAAGTCCAGACTTAGGGGAGATTTTTGCCCCATCTCTCCCTTTGTCTAGATGTTCATCTAGATGAGTGCCTTAGCACCTTTGATGGACAGGTTGGAGTCACTATTTTATACCAGTATATCCAAGAGCATCATATGATGAAATGGGCTTTGTTTTTGTAAATGTTTTTACTACCTCGGGGCTCTTCCTCAAGGTGTGCCCAGACATTTTTGTTGTCCGTATGACAAGACCCTGATTAAGGACCACTAACTGTCCCTCCCCTCCTCACTGTTGAGTCTGCCTTGGGGGAAAGAATTAAGCTGGGGTAGCCCGGCATTGTATATCAAGCACAGACTTGGGAGTCAGGAGGTCATGGGTTCTAATCCCAGCTCTATCACTCGTCTCTTGTGTGACCCTGGTTAAGTCACTTCACTTCTTTATACCTCAATTACCTCATTTGTAAAATGGGGATTAAGATTCTGAACCTCATGTGGGACAGTGACTGTGCCCAACCCAATTTGTAATAATAATAATAATGATAGCATTCATTAAGTGCTTACTATGTGCAAAGCACTGTTCTAAGCTCTGGAGAGCTTACAAGGTGATCAGGTTGTCCCACGCTGAGCTCACAGTCTTAATCCCCATTTTACAGATGTGGTAACTGAGGCACAGAGAAGTTAAGTGACTTGCCCAACATCACACAGATGACAACTGGCAAAGCTGGGATTTGAACCCATGGCCTCTGACTCCAAATCACCTGCTGTTTCCATTCATTCATTCATTCAATCATATTTATTGAGCACTTACTGTGTGCAGAGCACTGTACTAAGCTCTTGGGAAGTACAAGTTGGCAACCTATAGGGATGGTCCCTACCCAGTAACGGGCTCACTGAGCCACGCTGCTGCTTACCCACCCCTGTGCTTAGTACAGTGCCTGGCACATAGTAAGCACTTAACAAATACCAGAATAATAATTATAATAATAAAAAGTGGGAGATGGGTATTTGTCATTTTGTGTGTATGTGTGTGTGTGTTTATACGTGCATATATTATATATATATATATATATTTAAATATTTGTCTAGGTTTGAAGATGATGCTACCGACAGTGAGATTTTTATCATTGTGTGAGTTGCTGAGAAGACTGCTACAGATAGACAAAAATCCCTTCCACATCCTGTACCTCTAAAGTTTGTTTGTTTCCGTACTGCTGCATTTGTTAATCCCAGTCCCTGGTGCTGTTTATTTCCCCTCTTAGTGTCACCACCTTCCAAGAACCTCTCCTCCAAAACAGTCTCTGAAGCAGTGTGGCCTAGTGGAAAGTACATGGTCCTGGGAGACAGAGGACCTGGGTTCTAATCCCACATTGCCACCTGCCTGCTGTGTGACCACTACTTAACTTCTCTGTGTCTGTTTCCTCAACTGTGAAATGGGGATTAAATCCTATTCATCATCATCATCATCAATCGTATTTATTGAGCACTTACTATGTGCAGAGCACTGTACTAAGCACTTGGGAAGTACAAATTGGCAACATATAGAGACAGTCCCTACCCAACAGTGGGCTCACAGTCTAAAAGGGGGAGACAGAGAACAAAACCAAACATACTAACAAAATAAAATAAATAGAATAGATATGTACAAGTAAAATAAATAAATATGAGACAGGGACTGTGTCCAACTAGTTAGCTTGTATCTAACCTAGTGCTTGGTGCAGTTCTTTGCACATAGCAAGCGCCTAAAAAATACAACACATAAAGAACATACACTGACCTGTGTTCTGAGGTTGTCTCATAAATGTCCACTGCTGTGCCACCTTGTTTGAATCTGTGTTTGATCGTGCTTTGAAAACCTTTCCTCTAGCCATCCTGGTTGCAGTGACTCTGTTTTTAACTCACCAAGTCTTATCGGGTGGTTTCTGTACCTTTAAGGAGGAGTGGAGACACATGAATTAACCATCTATCAGGGTTTTTTAAAGAATAAAAGGTCAACTGGGATTAAGAAAGGGGTCAGGAAGAGTAGGATGCTGATCCGATTTGGGAATCCAGCCTGTGTTATTGCTGAGGGCAGGGGAATGCTGAGAGAATGAGAATGAGAGGTGGTACACAGGATGAGGGGTCTTCCATCTCTTGGGCGTGGTAAGTAGAAGATGAGACCACAGCTTCCTCTTTCCACCTCTGAAGTAAACTAACACTGAAGCAGGGCAAACTGCGAGGAGAAGCGACCAGTCAGTCAGAGAGTAATAATAATGATAGTAATGGCATTTGTTAAGCACTTACTATGTGCAAAGCACTGTTCTAAGCATTGGGGAGGATACAAGGGAATCAGGTTGTCCCACGTGGGGCTCACAGTCTTAATCCCCATTTTACAGATGAGGTAACTGAGGCCCAGAGAAGTGAAGTGACTTGCCCAAATTGGCAAGAGCATGGATTTGAATCCATGACCTCTGACTCCAAAGCCTGTGCTCTTTCCACTTAGCCATGCTGCAGCAAGCACTGTGGAAGCAGCTGTTTTGCAGCAGGAAAGTGAGGCCTGAGGTACTGATTGGGATGCAGGTTCAGGCCTAGGGTCGTTGGCTGGGATCGAGCTGGGAGTATGAAGTCTCAGAGCTCTGGAGAAGTGTCAGCTCAAAATTTAGGGACCATAGGGGGAAGTTGGGGGGAGTGGCATCTCATCCTTTAATAACCCCAGCATAGCTAATGGTGCTTTATACATGTTACTAATAATGATGATGACTCTTTTACATAGTCTCTGAAGGATTTTCAATTTTGTTTTCTAATTCAGTGGGTAACCAAATGGTGATTGAGAAATGTTAAAATTGTTCTCTCATTGCTGCAATAAAACAAAGTGTGCCTTATCACTCATTTGGAATCAAATGTCCAGCAAGAAAAAAAGCTACATCATACCAGATAACCCATAGAATGCCTCATCGCCAACCAAAAGAATAGACAGTTCTATCATGCCTGAAACAGAAAAACAATGTGGCACCTAGAAGTAAAAGGAATTTGATCTACTATCACTTATTTACTCCCCAAAGGAGGGGGCTGAACATATTTACTCACATAATTGCCTCCATTGCATAATTGCTCCAGCCCAATTTTTTAGGGGAAATAAAATATATTTTGTACCACACAATTTTAGTCAGCGATAGCAGTGTTTCTGGTGGGGAGGGGGAGAAAGGTAAAAATACAACAACACAGCAAGGAGGAGGAATTCCTTTATTGAAATGGATTTGTGCCACGGGATAAGGAGAAGAATAAGATCTTGATAATAAAGTAGTTGTAATGGGGAGGGGGCACTGGATTCAATGAGGATTTTATTGTTGGGAACAGCTAATTTGCCATTTGGGATGGTGTGAAAGAAGAAACTGAAATTTCAAATTCCTTCTTACTTTCCTTTTCTACCTCCTTTTTTCTTTTTGTTTCTTTTCCCTCTTCCTCCCCTTATTGCTACATTTATTATATAACCCACATAATTGCCAGTCCTGTGTTTCATTGTAACAAAAATTATTTGACAGAGTGGGGCAATCTTGTTAGTAAATGCAGTCATTATTATTTTTGGTTGGAATTTAGCAGTTTACTTTGAGACCACCTAAAGCTACAGCAGCAGATCTGCTTTGTTTCCTCACAAATACCTCCAAATTGGCCAAGAAGTCCACTAGATTGATTGCTGATGTCCAGGGATGTTGACATTCCTGCTGTGCTCCTTCACATCCCTCCAGTAACCTGCCTGGACTTCAAGGAATGGATCTGAGGCTTTCAGGTTAGCAACAAGGTGGGGAGGCATAGTACGGCATTTAATACAGTGCTTCACACACAGTAAAAACTCTAATAATAAAAATGTCGGTATTTATTAAGTGCTTACTATGTGCCAAGCACTGTTCTAAGCACTGGGGGAGATGCAAGGTAAACAGGTTGTCCCACGTGGGGCTCACAGTATTCATCCCCATTTTCCAGATGAGGTCACTGAGGCACAGAGAAGTTAAGTGACTTGCCCAAAGTCACACAGCTGACAAGTGGTGGAGCCGGGATTAGAACCCACGACCTCTGACTCCCAAGCCCAGGCTTTTTCCACTAAGCCACACTGGTTGAGGCAGAAATGGGAACGAGAAGCAGCATGGTCTAGAGGAAAGAGCACAGGCCTAGGACTCAGAGGAACTGGGTTCTAATCCCAGCTCCACCACATACCTGCTGTGTGACCTTAGAGAAGTCACTTCATTTCTCTTTGCCTCAGGTCTCTCATCTGCAAAATACGGATTCATTACCTGTTTCTACTTAAAACTGTGAGCCCCATATGGGGCCTGATTATCTTGTATTTACCCTAGCTCTTTGCACAGTGCTTGGCATATAGTAAGTGCTTAAATATCATCATTGTTATTATTAATAAGTGGGTTTAAAGGAAGGCAGTCGGATGGAGTGTGACTCCCAAATGGAAAATGACATATCTCTCTGATTGATCCTTCTTGGTCTCCTTTGCTGGCTCTGCTTCCCCCTTTCCTTCTATAATTACTGGTGTCCCACAAGGCTTCTCACTTCATACTTATTTTGAGGGAACTGATCTGCTTGCATGACTTCGGCTCCCACCTCTATGGGGTTATCTCACAAGCAACGTGGCCCAGTGGGAAAGAGCATGGGCTTTGGAGTCAGAGGTCATGGGTTCAAATCCCATCTCCGCCAATTGTCAGCTATGTGACTTTGGGAAAGTCACTTCACTTCTCTGAGCCTCAGTTACCTCATCCGTAAAATGGGGATTAAGACTGTGAGCCCCACGTGGGACAACCTGATCACCTTGTAACTTCCCCAGCGCTTAGAACAGTGCTTTGCACATAGTAAATGCTTAATAAATGCCATGATTATTATTATTATTAATCTACACTTCACTATCATGGACATACAATTCCATTTTCTACTCATGCATTAGTCTGTTTTCATGTATAGTTATTCTATGTTACTATTGTGTGGTAGTTCATTTTTGTCCTTCTCTCCCATCCAATACAATCTCTCTCATTATACAATAACACATTTACTCTTGCCTCCAAGACATTCCACACAGATTCATTCAATTGTATTTATTAAGCACTTACTGTGTGCAGCGCTCTGTACTAAAGAACAATACCAATAAACAGTGACAATCCCTGCCCACAAAGAGCTCACAGTCTAGAGGGGGCTGGGACAGATGTCTCACAGATCTTCAAGATCAAAATGCCTAAAACTGAACTCATCTACCGCTTAATCCCTCTCTTCTTTCTAACTTCCCCACTGAAATTTACCAGTTCCCAAAGGTAACTCTTGGTTTTGCTCTCTTTCGCTGCATCCTTTCTACCACCACTCCCTCCTAAATGGACTGCCAAAACAGCCTTCTTATTGCTTTCTGCATTTCTATCTTCCCCTCTGCAGTCTACTTTACTTATAGCTTCGTGCATTACTCTAAAATCCCAATTAGAATCCCTCTACCACCTCCTCAAAAATCTTCATTGACTCCCCACTGCTATTTATTTCAAACAAAAACCTTTTTAAGGCTTTCCATTAGCTGATTCACTCTTAGTTACATACTTTCTTCTCTTGCTGCATCCCACTTCCTGTTTTTCACTCCTCCCAAGCAAACCACCTAACTGTCTTCATTCCTGATATTTTGACCTTTGATCCATTGTTTATTCGTTTCCATTTGCCTGGTATACGTTCTTCCCTCAACTTCACCAAACCACATTCCTCCCTTCCTAAAGTGCCACCTCCTCCAGGACACTTAACCTAATTGTTTCCCTCACTATCATCGACATGCCACTCCAGTTTCTACTCTTATTCATGCATGAGTTTGTGTTCATATATAGCTATCCTATCTTATTATTGCACAGCAATCAATTTTTGTCCGTCTCCTATAATCAAGTTTAAAATTGGATGGGGTAATCACACTTTTTATTTTGATCCTTGTGGGCAGGGAACGTGTCTACTAACTTACATTATACTCGTCCAAGCACTTAGAACAGTACTCTGCATACAGTAAGTGTTCAATAAATGCAATTGATTGGTTTGCGTATTTCCCAAGTACCAGGTGCAGGGCTCTGCAAGCAGGCACTTAATATTCTTCTTGATGATTGTGAATCATTAATAGATCTACAGTCATGGCACCTGCAGACACTGAATCAATGAGACATCAACCCACAGGCAATTACTCTCCCCCACTTCAAAGCCTTATTTAAGGCACATCTCCTCCAAGAGGCCTTCCCTGACTAAGCCCTACTTTCCTCTTCTCCAACTCCCTTCTGTATCGCCCTGACTTGCTCCCTTTATTCAACACCCCTCCCAGCCCCACAACCCTTATGCATATATCTGTAATTCATATTGAAGCACCATGGCACAGTGGCGCAGGCTTGGAAGTTAGAAGGTCATGGGTTCTAATCCCAGCTCCATCACTTGTCTGTTGTGTGACCTTGGGCAAGTTACTTCATTTCTCTGTGTCTCATTTACCTCAACTGTAAATTGGGGATTGAGACTGTGAGCCCCACATGGGACAGGGACTGTGTCCAGCTTGAATTCACTCCAGGGCTTAGTACAGAGCCTGGCACATACTAAGCGCTTAACAAATATCATGGTATTATTATTATTACTATTAATAATAATCATTACTTATACTACTATGTCTGTCTCCCTCCCTAGACTGTAAGCTCAATTGTGGTCAGGGAATGCATCTGTTATATTGTTATAGTGTACTCTCTCAGGCACTTAGTACAGTGCTTGGCACACAATAAGTGCTCAATAAATATGATTGACTGACTGAGGCTTCCCACTTGGAGTAAAACAAACATAACAGCAAACACTTTGCAAAAAGCTTGTGGTCAGCATATAGAATTTCTTCACTCAGCTGTATAAGCCAAAAACATCAATAAGGGATGGAATAAATTGCTGGATAAAAGAAATGTATAATAAATCATTAGAGAGGAATGATAGATGGTACTTCCACATCCTTGAGGGTGAGGATGTCTAGGAAGATGCTATCACACAGTTCTTCCAAATATCCTAGATTGCCACTGTTGGAGACATAACAACATCTAATCTCTCCAAATATATGATCCAGTGTGGCATTAATCACCTTAAAAATAATAATATTAGTATTTATTAAGTGCTTACTATGTGACAGGCACTGTCCTAAGCACTGGGGTGGATACAAGCAAAAATCAAGTTGGACACAGTCCCTGTCCCATGTGGAGCTCGCAATCTCAATCCCCATTTTACAGATGAGGTAACTGAGGCACAGAGAACTGAAGTGACTTGCCCAGGGTAACATAGACAAGTGGTGGAGCAGGATTAGAACCCATGACCTGTTTTCTGACCCCCAAGCCTGTGTTCTTGATTATGTTCTCATGATGAAGTTAGTATCCAGAAAGTGTATTCACTTTGTGTAGATTAAAGGTACGCAAACATGCATGTAAAAGGAAATGATTTGCCATTCAATTTAATAAATGATTATGAAGATGCTTAATAAGGTAAAATGCATTTGTAATAGACTAATGAAAGTTTCTCTTTGCTAAAGGTACTTACTGAAAGAAATGGCTATGTCAAAGGATTTTGTGGACTGTGCAGAGAAACTCTTCTACGAACAAAATTAGGGCTTCCAAGAAAGCTTAAGAAAGGGAATTCCACCTCAAGGATTGTTTTCAGAGAGTGGGAGGAAGAAAATGTTGACAAGGTCATCAGCACGCCTTCCTCTACAGGCTCTGATGATGACACAACCCAGATGGGCTGTGACACGATAAGTAGCACCAAAACCCGACATGCATATAAAAGGAGAGGAAAGTGTCACAATAGCCCCCAGCTCCCCTTTCCCCACTCCCCTATCTCCCTAGATTAATTTTGAGGTTCTTCTCCTGTTCATCTGCTTGTGTGATAAATTATGCCTCTGCCCATAGAAAGAATGTTCTTCTAGCCCAGATATTTAAATGACACCTGAAAACGACACCTCTTATCAATGTTCAGCAAGTTATAAGAATTAGAATGGTATATTACCTAGGTGCCACCTCAAGTTATATTAAATTCATTCATTCATTCAATAGTATTTATCGAGTGCTTACTGTATGCAGAGCACTGTACTAAGCATTTGGGAAGTACAAGTTGGCAACGTATAGAGACGGTCCCTACCCAACAGCGGGCCCACAGTCTAGAAGGGGGAGACAGAGAACAAAACAAAACATATTAACAAAATAAAATAAATAGAATAAATATGTACAAATAAAATAAATCAATAAATAGAATAATAAATATGTACAAACATATATACATACATACAGGTGCTGTGGGGAGGGGAAGGAGGTAAGGTGGGGAGGGGGAGGAGGGGGAGAGGAAAGAGGGGGCTCAGTCTGGGAAGGCCTCCTGCAGGAGGTGAGCTCTCAGTAGGGCCTTGAAGGGAGGAAGAGAGCTAGCTTGGCGGATGTGTGGAGGGAGGGCATTCCAGGCCAGTGGGAGGACGTGGGCTGGGGGTCGATGATGGGACAGGTGAGAATGAGGCATGGTGAGGAGATTAGCAGCAGAGGAGTGGAGAGTGCAGGCTGGGCTGTAGAAGGAGAGAAGGGAGGTGAGGTAGGAGGGGGTGAGGTGATGGAGAGCCTTGAAGCCAAGGGTGAGGAGTTTTTGCCTGATGCTTAGGTTGATTGGTAGCCAGTGGAGATTTTTGAGGAGGGCAGTAACATGCCCAGAGCATTTCTGAACAAAGACAATCCAGGCAGCAGCATGAAGTATGAATTGAAGTGGGGAGAGACCGGAGGATGGGAGGTCGGAGAGGAGGCTGATACAGTAATCCAGACGGGATAGGATGAGCGCTTGAACAAGCAGGGTAGCAGTTTGGATGGAGAGGAAGGGGCGGATCTTGGCAATGTTGCGGAGCTGAGACCGGCAGGTTTTGGTGATGGCTTGGATGTGAGGGGTGAATGAGAGAGCGGAGTCGAGGATGACACCAAGGTTGCGGGCTTTTGAGATGGGAAGGATGGTAGTGCCGTCAACGGTGATGGGAAAGTCAGGGAGAGGGCAGGGTTTGGGAGGGAAGGCAAGGAGTTCAGTCTTGGACATGTTGAGTTGATGGACACTCAAAGAGGAAAAGGATACAACTGGCAAGAAATTTAACTAGTCAAAAAAGGATGAACTAAGTAGTCTGTAAAATAAACTGAGCTGATGCTACCTCATGCTGAAAATAACAATTTCAATCTCCATCTCATTTTCAATTGTATGCACGAGGTGTTGGTAAAATTAGGCTTTGGAGCCCAATTCAGTATAATTTGTTTTGAACATTGAATTTGTAGACACAAATGAACCTGCTCTGACCCCTTTCTCTGCCAACTGGATTAGATTCTGGGGACTACCCTCAGACGATCTAGCATGACACTAAATGGGAAAGAGAAGACTGGTAGCGAGTTATAAGGGATTGGAAAAGCCTGAAGATGCTCCTGTCAATCAACCTATAATGGTCCTGAGAGCGTTCTTGCTATGGACTCAGAGTTGGAACTAGAGGAGTTGCATCTACAAGTAGAATACTGCTTAGAGAGTACGTGACACATAATAGATACTTAATTTAGTAATCCCATCTCTGCCACTTATCTGCTGGGTGGCTTTGGGCAAGTGACTTCACTTCTCCGTGCCACAGTTACCTTATCTGTAAAATGGGGATTGAGACTGTGAGCCCCATGAGGTACAGGGATTGTGTCCATCTGGATTTGCTTGTATCTACCCCAGTGCTTAGTACTCTGCCAGGCACCAAGTGAGTGCTTAACAAATACTATCATTATTATTATTACTATTATCATTAACAAACACCACAATTATTGCACAACTACAAAACATGAGAGTTAAGAGCTGGTGGTCAGTTTGTCTTTTTTATGGTATTTGTGAATCACTTTTTTTTAATGACATTTATTAAGCACTTACTCTTTGCAAAGCACTGTTCTAAGCACTGGGGAGGTTACAAGGTGTTCAGGTTGTCCCACGGGGGGCTCACAGTCTTAATCCCCATTTTACAGATGAGGGAACTGAGGCACAGAGAAGTTAAGTGACTTGTCCAACATCACACAGCTGACAAGTGGCGGAGCCGGGATTAGAACCTATGACCTCTGACTCCAAAGCCCGAGCTCTTTCCACTGAGCCACACTGCTTTTCAAGCATCTGTTCTAAGTGCTGGGGTAGGTAAAGGTTAATCAGGTCAGATGCAGTCCCTGTACCACATGGGGCTCACTGAGGGAGAACAGATATTGAATCCCCATTTTGACACTGAGGAAACTGAGGCAAAGAAATTAAGTGACTTGTCCAAGGTCACACAACATTCAAGTGGCACAAGTGGGTTTAGAACTCAGTTCCTCTGGCTCCCAGGTCCGTGATTTATCCCCTAGACTCTTTCTCAATTCCCTATTTCCTGCTTCTCTTATTTAGAATTGAATTTTTTCAGAAAAGTCAATTGAGCGTAATGTCATTTCCTTGAATAGATGCAATAGTATGGAATAGCATGTAAACTTCTTGCAAGAAAAACCACAAATCATGGCACTTTCTCAATCAAGCAATCAATTGTATTTATTGAGCACTATCTCTGAGCTTGGGAGAGTACAACGTAACAGAGTTGGTAGGCATGGTCCCTGGCTACAAGGAGCTTACAGTCTAGAAGAGGAAACAGACAGAGATATAAATTTTAAAAAGTATGTAGATGCACATAAGTGCAGGGGAGCTGTGGATTCCAATGAATTAAGGCTGCTCCATCTGATTGTTATTGCAAATGAAATTAAATAAGAAATAAAAACAAACAAGTCTAGATAAATAGTGTTCAAGTTCTGTAATAATTTAGTATTTGTAAAGTGTCTCCAGGTTTTTCTCTTCCTTTCTTTTAATGCATTATCTGATTCTGTATTAAATGCAGCCTCCAGTTTTGCTTCACCCTGACAAAATTGTATTCCCACAATATTATTATTTTAAGGGAGCAAAGTTAGCCTTTTTCAGTTTGTGTCTCAGCAAAAATAACAATTTCCACAGAAAGAGCTGTCAGAATAATGTTTCTTTGGGAATACTCACTGAACAAATGTAAGGCCAGTTCTTGAGTTATTTCAAATTATGAATATGCCAGAAAAGATGAGAATTTCTTTTAATGAATCAATGAAGAAGTTTATTTGCTCACATATATATTTTTAGGTATGTAAAGCTTTTCAATATGATATTTTCTATATAAGATGATCTAGAAATTGAATTTATTAAGCACTTATGGGTTCAGCACCATAAATGTAATCTGTATGCTTTTGATAATGCCACCAAATCCTTCTACAGAGGTGACTATTACTTCTTTCAAATTATGGGATAATGGAGTTCTTTAGAGTTAGAAGACTAATTTCACAAAAGATCCTTTATACATACATTTAAAATTACTTCATTGTCAATAAGCCCTTATCTGATTAGTGATATGCAAATACATATAATTGTCCATTATCCTAAAATCAGGCTGAGAGAAACAATTCCCAAGTTAATTTCTTCAAAATGACTTCCTGATCAATTTAGTTTTATTGGGTACAAGATAGGCATTTAACTGGCTGGCTAACCTACAGAGGTCACTGTCTATAGTCGGACAGACTTCATGGCAAACTGATGCATTTAACTGCATGGTAAACTAGATATTTGATCTAAAAATGGATAACTATAAATTATAAATGTTTTGTATAATTCTTACTCCTAAGGATAAAGAAGTTTTCTTAAATGGAAAAAAAAATTATATTCATGTTATCCTTTTCTCTTTACTGATCCAGATGTATAAATATTCTTCTTATGGTGTTGTTAAGAAACTACAGTTATTGAAAAACCCAAATCAAGACCGTTTCCCCACAGCTTCAAGGAAATGCTTTAAATAACAGGAAACCAATTAAAATATTTTTTAAAACCTCACAATGAATTTGTGTAAAGAGCTCAAAGAATACAATGTTCCATGTACATTAGCATTATATTTTAGAGGAGATTAATATTTGCTGTTTTAAATTTAATGTTCAGTTGAATGGAAGTCAAGAAAATAGTGACTTTTTTTGGTTATTGAATGACCAATTATGCTACATAGTCTTGCATATAGGGCTCAAAGTAAAAGCTCTATCATCATCACTGCTTACTATATGCAGAGAGCGTCTATTCTCCATTTTCACCCCTTCCCTTGGAGAACTCATTTACACCCATGGTTTCAATTATCACCTTTATGTGGATGATTCCCAAATGTACATTTCCAGCCCTGATCTCTCTTCCTCTCACATTTTCTCCTGCCTTCCAGAATTCTCTACTTAGCTATCCCACCATCTCCTCAAACTTGACATGTCCAAAACAGAACTGATTTTCTCATCACTGTAGACCATACCACCATCCTTCCTGTCTCACCAGCTCATAACCTTGCTGCTGTCCTTGATTCATCTCTCTCATTCCACCCACATATTCAGTCTATCACTAAATCCAGTTGTTTCAACCTTCACAATATCGCTAAAATCTGCCCTTTCCTCTCTATCCAAACTGCTACCACCTTAATCCAAGCATTTATCCTATCCTACCTTGATTACTATATCAGCCCCCTTGCTGAGCTCCCTGCTTCCTGTCTCTCCCCACTCAAATCCATCTTGGCTCTGCTACCTACCTCATTTTTCTACACACACGTTCAGTCCATGTTTCCCCACTCCTCAAGGACCTCCAGTGGTTGCCCATCCACCTCTGCAAACAGAAACTCCTTACTGTCAACTTTAAAGCATTGTTCCCTCCAACCTTGCCTCACAGCTCTCCTACTACAACCCAGCTTACACACTTCGCTCCTCTAATATGAACCTATTCACTGTACCTTGATCTCCTCTATCTCACCACCGCCCTCTCACCCACATCCTGCCACTGGCCTGAAACACCCTCTCTCTTCACATCTGACAGACAATGACTCTTTCCCCGTTCAAAGCCTTACTGAAGGCACATCTCCTCCAAGAAGCCTTCCCTGAATAAGCCCTCATTTCCTTTTCTCCCACACCCTTCTGCACCTCCCTGACTTGCTCCCTTTATTCACTCCTTCCTCAGCCCCCCAGCACTTATGTACGTATCTGTAATTTATATTAATGTCTATCTCCCCCTCTAGACTTTAATCTCACTGTGGGCAGGAAATGTATCAGCCAACTCTTTTATATTTTTGTATCCTACTCTTCCAAGCACTTAGTACAATGCTCTGCACACAGTAAGCACTCAAGAAATACAATTGATTGATTGGGAGAGTGCAATATAACAGAGTTAGCAGGCATGTTTTCTGCCCAAGATGAGCTTACAGCTCTATGTACTTTTTTCCATCAGGAAAGAAATGCCAAAACCAGCCAGGTTTCCTTTAAAAAGAAGTTACTGTTGCTATTATAGCTAAAAAACAACTATCTGGGAAACTAAGACCTATCAAGGGAAATGGAGGAAGATTTCTTTCATTATAGTTCTATAGTTTAATCCCGATCCAGTTCCAGCTCTGCTACTGGCCTGTGTGATTTACCCAAGTGCTGCATCAGTTAATTTCTCTGTGCCTCAGCTTCCTCATCTGCAAAGTGGAGATAAAGTCCTGTTATACTCCACTCAGAGATCTTAATTGATTTCATGAAAATGGAGTATTAGGAAAATAGCACTGAATGAAATGGAGCTACCAAAAATGTAAAGATCTTTCATGCATTCCTAAGAGCGAATAAAAACCGATTGAAACAACATATACATATATATATGATAAAAATGTAGCAGTTACCACTGTTAGTTTACAAGATGAAATAAAAATGTATGTATCAATATCAATTCAAGCAATTAAATGTTAACCTATGTAAACATTAAATGTGATTGTCCTTATCAAATATTTTGCACACATTGATTTGAAATTTGAATTGTCACTTCAGCAGATTTAGCTTTCTGTCAGATTTAGTCTTTCATGTTATCTTAGCGGCATCTCACTGTACTCTAAGTGCCACCGGACTTGCTGACTCCAGGTTATATATTATAGGCTGTAATATATAGAGATTTCTCTCTCCAGTATTTCCCATCAGAGCACTACAACGTTGCATTATTTGAGGTTTGCTCAGTCAATCAATCAACGGTATTTTTCGAGTGTTTACTTTGTGCAGTGCACTGTACTAATTTCTTGGGAGGGTACAATACAGAGGGAATAGAATGTATGGATTAGAAAGTGAAAGAAAGCAGCTGGGGTGTATTGTCATTTGAGCAGGTCCGGGTTTGGGCACCATACAGAATGCTGCTCTCGGCATATCCATGGCATAGTTGGGGCACCATCAGAATATTGGCACAAAATCAATAGCACTATCACTGTAAGCGCTAAAATGATGGCATTATAATAGGGATTTGCTATGGCCACTTTCCCTGTGAGACAGGTGCTATGTCCGATCTGATGGTCTTGTAGCAACACCAGTGTTTTATCACAGGGTTTCATACATCGTTATCACTTTAACTTAATGATGATACAATGCTTCTCCAGCAGTAATAAATAACCAAGCAGATCATCTTCTGTTTGGATCTGCAGTAATTTTGTTCATTGTTCTTCAAACATTTGTTCCCCAACATGAGCAAATTAAGTGCCTGAGCTGTTTTATTTCTTTTTTGTTTATTTTGAAATTGAACACCAAGATATTGAAATGGAAAAAAAACTGTTCCTTACCATTTTGATTTGTCATTATGAAATCACACTGACAATCCATACCAAAGCTTTTACTGTCAACCACTTTTCTCTGCATCAGTGTAACAGTAAAAATAAGAAAACCTTTCAATACACAGGCGAGCAAACCTGCTATTTTCCGCTAATGTCAAACCGTTATTTTGACTAGCAAGAAATCTCTCCAGGGGAAATGTGTGATGTTTTTCCTACACAGCAATTCTTATGTTCAAAGGAAAGCAAAAAGGGAAAGCCCTTAGAAAGGCAGAACCATTTGGAAAGCATCACGCAAACCTAGTCATGCGATGATCCAAAAAAAAATCCAAAACAACCAATCCAACTGCCTGAAAATCTTGTGGGACCCAGATAGGGATGACTGTGTATGAGACATTTTTGTTTTCCCTCTACCACAGTCGGATCCCTGGTTTTGGTAAGACTGTGAAATACTATGCATTAGTATACCCAGGGCTACAAATGACACACTGTAAAATAAAGTTACCATTCATTCTGTGCCCTGAAAGTTCTTCCTCCAACAGGTTGCTGAAATTTGTGATGAAGCTTTCCTCGGCCCCCACTCTCAGTGTCATTGAAGGGTCACATCCTGTCTCTGTGCAGTGGGGTGAACTCAAAGCAGGAGGGCAGCGGCCAGGTATTACAGGCATTGAAAATGCCAAGAAAGTTGTTTTCTGTTTTTTTGTTATTTTTAAATGGCATTTGTTAAACTCCTACTATGTGGCAAGCACTGTGCTAATTGCTAGGGTAGATAGAAGATAATCAGGTTGGACACAGTCCGTGTCCCATATGGGGCACACAGTCAAAATCCTCATTTTACAGATGAGGTAACTGAGACACAGAGAAGTGAAATGACTTGCCCTATGTCACTCAGCAAGCAATTGGTGGAGCAGGGATTAGAACCGAGGTCCTTTGTCTCCCAAGTTCATGCTCTTTTCACTAGACACTCCACAGTTCAGCTCGTAGCACTGTAAGCTCGTTGTGGGCAGGAAATGAGTCTCTTGTGTCGTACTCTCCCAAGCACTTGGTACAATACCCTGCACACACTAAGTGATCAACAAATAGGATGAATTAATTGTTAGAGCCATGCTGCTTCATTCATTCATTCAATCATATTTTTTGAGTGCTCATTGTGTGCAAAGCACTTGGGAGAGTACAATACAACAATAAATTGACACATACCCTGTCTACAATGAGCTAAGTATGAGTGTCCTATGGCTATTTTTTGTTCTTATTAACTTTTCCAATATTTATCACTTTAATCTATCCACTTGAGTCCTACCCGCATACCCCTGCTCAAAGACTGTGGGCTCCCTTTGTTGTGACTTTGTCTAATGATCATCCTTGTACATTTCATCCTTGAGAAGCAGCATGCCTCAGTGGAAAAGAGTCTGGGATTTGGAGTTAGTGGTCATGGGTTCAAATCCCGGCTCTGCCAACTGTCAGCTGTGTGACTTTGGGCAAGTCACTTCACTTCTCTGGGCCTCAGTTCCCTCATCTGTAAAATGGGGATTGAATGTGAGCCCCTCCGTGGGACAACGTGATCACCTTATATCCCCCCCCAGTGCTTAGAACAGTGCTTTGCACATAGTAAGCACTTAACAAATGCCATTATTATTATTATTATTATTATTATTATTTCATCCTTGAGAAGCAGCGTGGCTCAGTGGAAAAGAGCCTGGGTTTTGGAGTTAGTGGTCATGGGTTCAAATCCCGACTCTGCCAACTGTCAGCTGTGTGACTTTGGGCAAGTCACTTCACTTCTCTGTGCCTCAGTTCCCTCATCTGTAAAATGGGGGTTGACTGTGAGCCCCCCATGGGACAACCTGATCAGCTTGTATCCCCCCAGCACTTAGAACAGTGCTTTGCACATAGTAAGTGCTTAATAAATGCCATTATTGTTATTATTATTATTATTATTATTTCCCCAAGTGCTTAGGACAAGAGCTCTGCACACAGTAGATGCTCAGTAATAACAACTGATTAAATAAGTGAATATTGTGAAAAGCTACCCCAGGAAAAGAGAAGAGTTGATTTCTAATGACATATCATTTTTCAATCAATCATTGGTTTTAATTGTTACTGGAAAAAGACAAATTACAAAGCATCAGAGGTAGTGTCAGGAGACCTTGCTTCTAATCCCAGGTCTGCTATGGCCCTTCTGTGTGATCATGGACAAGTCATTGAACTTCTCTGGGCCTCAGTTACCTCATGTCTAAAATGGGGAGAAGTTATTTCCACTCTACCTCTTATGTTAGGTCCCCTTTATGGGACAAGTATAGTGCTTGATGTGTAAAGTTCATATCTAACCCGGATCTTGTCACAATGTAAGACCAACATAAACACCTTAAATGTTATCGAAGGAATCTATGATACACTAGGCCTTCACTGAACAGGACCTGTGAGGAGGGTGAAAGAAGACAGTATAACCAGACAGCTGCTTAACAGTGATTGTGGGCAGGGAACACGTCTATTAACCCTGCTGTATTGCACTCTCCCAGGTGCTTAGTAGAGTGCTCTGCAACAGTAAGTGCTCCATAAATGGCATTGTTTGATTGAACATTGTGCCAAAATGGAGCAACCATAAACAGGATGAAAGGAATTGATGCCCGCAAGGCCTCAAATGATTTGAGCTAACTGAGGCAGTTGGAAGACTGCAAAAGTCAGAGTCACTTGATGGTAACTCACTGTCTTTGAGATTTTTTTCTGGAAGATTGCGACACCAAGAGTGAACAATTAAAACAGCTCCAAGGTACAGTGGGTAAAAAATGTAGCAGTGCATCACTGCTGCAGTTGATGTGTAATCCTTTACAACAGGAAGGGTGGTTTTATAATAATAATAATGATGACATTTATTAAGCACTTACTATGTGCAAAGCACTGTTCTAAGCGCTGGGGAGGTTACAAGGTGATCAGGTTGTCCCACTGGGGGCTCACAGTCTTAATCCACATTTTACAGATGAGGTAACTGAGGCACAGAGAAGTTAAGTGATTTGCCCAAAGTCACACAGCTGACAATTGACGGAGCCAGGATTTGAACCCCTGACCACTGACTCCAAAGCCTGTGCTCTTTCCAATGAGCCACGCTGTTTTATGGTTAAGGATGTTGAGCCTTCAACATCAGAGACTTGAACCAAGCTTACACAAATGATATCTGGTCTTATTAGAGAATAATGATAATTGATAATTACGGTATTTTTAAGCACTTACTCTGTGTCAGGTTCTAAGCACTGGGGTGTATACAAGCAACTCGGGTTGGACACAGTCCCTGGCCCCTAAGGGTTCTCACAGTCTCATTCCCTATTTTATAGTTAACTGAGGCACAGAAAAGTGAAGTGACTTGCCCAAGATCACGCAGCAGGCAAGTGGTGGAGCTGGAATTAGAACTCATGATCTTCTGACTCCCACTGACATCAATTTCTCTGTGCAGATGGGCCATCTGTTATTCTTGATGACAGACTCCATCGTCATCGTCATCATGAATACTACTTTTCATCAGCATTTTGGAAGACTTTGAATCCGTTAATAAATGGTTCATTCAAAAGCCACATAAAACTTGGGTTAGAATCAGATGAGGTTTAAAGGAAAGAAATAAAATAAAATTTCAGAGGATGCATTTTTTCCCAGGGGGCCAAACCAGGCAGTAGCTGGATGAGTAGCAAAAATTACAACTAATGTTATGACAGATGTGAACCTCTTCCTCGTCTATTGAATAGAAGTTGATGTTAGTAGAGCAGCTGTCTCTTGTCGATGGTCATAGCCTGCTCCAGTCTCCCTGTCATCTGAATCTGTGTGTATCCAGGTTCTGGGTGAGCATGAATAGAAGTAGGGACTTTTACCACCAAGTGCCACTCAAACGAAAGCCCAGCTGACAGAGGGATTTCCAACTCAGGAATGAGACTGTCCAGAGCAATTCTGATGGGCTAATATAACTCAGATGTATGTGCATGTATAAAGACAAATAAGTATTCAGAGCTGGGATCCAGATGGAAACAACCACGAATGGATTAGATTAGATACCTTGAAATAATAAAGAGGTTTGCACGAGAACCTCATTTGGGGGGTTTTGTTTTTCATTTTCTTCAAGCTCCATATGTTGTTTCTTTATCCACATGTGTGGCAAACTGACAGTATGGAGTTGTGGTAGATTAGAACATTATTCTAATCTTCAGTTATCAGGTGCCTACAGGACTACTGGAGTTAATTTAAAATGAAGTAAAAAGAAAACCATGAGCTTGGGTTCTCTTCCCAGACTATTGGAAGTGGTTATTTCATTAGTGAGCAAAAGAGCATAAGGCAATATTTTAACCACGTTGACAAATGTAAATATTCCCAAGTCTAGAAGGATCTGTCACTTAGTATGTTCTTAGCTTATGCATGGTTTGTGTTTCTCTTAGTAAGTCTAACTATGGCTATTTTGGGTTGTATTTGTTAATGGGAAACAAGAATTAAATGAGTAGGCTTAATAAACAAATTACCCCAAACTTTCTCCTGATCCAATAGATTTTAGCCTCTCAGAGAACTGACATACTCTTGATTTTTTTTCTAGTGGTGCTGTGCTAGTACAACTACTTTTGGGATTAGAGTCACTTTTAGACCAAGAATAAGTTTTGCTTGTGGTTATAGCACAGGTTGTGGCTTTAGAACAAACGATCTCTCTGTAACCTCTTCAGGAACAGATGGTTAAATTTATTTGAAACTGCTGCTGGTTGAAGCACTCATCTAGTGAGGTGACAAAGTGTCACAGTGTTTAAATTTAATAATTTATCCCACTGCTGCTTTGGGTTCTTTGGGATCCCAAAAAACCTAAATCTTTGTAGGATTTTGGTCCTTACATTTTTTTTAAATGACCAGCTAGATGACAAGGTTTAAGGAAGGATATCCATGTCCACCATTGTCTATCTGGAGGGGAAAAGCTAGTGTCAATGGGAAAGAAAGTTGTCCGGCAAGTTGGGCCTTTCAGGGCCCAGATTTGAGAGTTTGTTGGAGTCTAAACATGGGAACTGCCATTAGGTCTGCTACAGAGGCAAGGCCACTGTCCTTTGACACAACCACCTTTTCACAGCTCAGATTATCTGGGCTTTCCTGTGCAGAAATTCCAAAGCCATTGCTTGTTTGGTCACAGCAGAAGTTTGTGGGGAGATTGTGGCAAAGGGTAACCTGTAATCTGTTTCTTTTTTACAGTCGTCTTCCCCTACTTCTCTGACTCTCCCCTCTCCTCCTCTTTTATCCCTCTTCCTCAGCCAACTTCTATATTTGAATAGACTGAAAAGATCAACTAATCAATATTTATTGAGCACTTACTGTGTGCAGAACACTGTCCTAAGCTCTTGGGAGGGTGCCATATAACAATATAACAGAGTTCATAGATAGGTTCTCTGCCCACAAGTTTGCCAGATAAGGCAATGGTTGATTGGGATCACGATGGACGTTTACAAAATCATGAAGGGCATGAACAGGGTAAATAAAGACTTGATTTTAATCAAGTATCACAGTACTGGGACTAGGAAACACCTAAAATCTGAAGATAAGTTCAAAACAAAAATTATTTCAAAGAGGGGAGTAAGCAAAAGAAAGTCAACTGCTAAAACACAACTCCTTCATGGCAGGGTCCATATATTTTACTGAAGTATATTTACCCAAGCACATGATTGATTTGTATGAATATAAGAGGAACAAAGACCTATATAAATTCATGAATTAGGCAACTATAATAGGATATTAGGACATAAATTCTACTATCCTAAAAAAAACCCTCTCCCTCCAGTTATTGCCCTATCTCTTCCTTCCCATTGCTTTCCAAACTCTACTATGCCCACTATCTGTACCTCTTCTCCTGTAAATCTCTCCTGAACCTCCTCCACTCTGGTTTCCATTCCCTTCACTCCACAGAAACTATACCCACTCCCTTGGAGAACTTATTTGCTGCCATAGATTCACTTACCATCTCTTTGTGGGTGATTCCCAAAGCTACCTCTCCAGCCCTGACTTCTCTCCTTCTCTTCATTCTCTCGTGCTTTTAGGACATCTCTACTTGAAAGCCCCAACAACACCTAACCTTAACATTTCCAAAAGAGAACTCATCTTCCCACTAAAGCCCTGTATTTCCCCAGACTTTCCTACCATTGTACACAGTAAGCACTCCATAAATATAATTGAATGAATGAATGTAGACAACATCACTGTCCTTCCCTTTTCAGAAACCCCAAAACTTGGCATTATCCTTAATTCATCTGTCACATTCAACCCACATAATCTGTCAACAAATCTTCTTTATTCTATTTTCTCAACATCTCTGGAATTTTCCCTTTCCTCTCCATCCAGTCAATCAGTCAGTGGTATTTATTGAGCTCTTATTGTGGGTAGAGCACTGAACTAAGCACTTAGGAGAGTACAATATAAAAGAATTGGTAGGCCCATTCCCTTCCCTGAATCAGCTTCCTCACTGACCTCCATGCCTCCTGTCTCTCTTCACTCCAGTTCATATTTCACTCTCCTGTCCCAATCCCTTTTTTCTAAAATAATGTTCAGTCCATGTCTCACCACGCCTCAGAAATCTCCAGTGATTCCCTATCCATCTCCCATTTCAAATAGAAACTCTTTACCATTGGCTTAAAACCCTGAATCAACTTTCTTCCTGACTGATCCCCTACTACAACTCAGTCCATGCAATTCACCCCTCTAATACAGCCTATTCACTGCACCTCAAATTGCTTGTTTCACTACCAACCCCCTTGTCCCAAACTCTTTCTGGCTTGGAGACTCCTACTTTACAGCTGACATATGACCACTCTCCCCACATTCAAAGCCCTCCTAAAATCACATCTCCTCCAAGAGGCCTTCTCTTACTAGACACTCATTTTGCCCTTTTTTAAGTGTCACAGTTGCACTTGGATCTGTACTTGATACTTGCCCCACCCTCAATCCTGCAACATGTATTCATTCATTCATTCAATCATATTTATTGAGTGCTTACTGTGTGCAGAGCACTGTACTAAGCGCTTGGGAAGTACAGGTTGGCAACATATAGAGACAGTCCCTACCCAACAACGGGCTCACAGTCTAGAAGGAGGAGACAGACAACAAAATAAAATAAATAGACAAAATAAAATAAATAGGTATGTACACTTACCCTAACTGTAATTTATTTTAATGTCTATTTCCCTTCTGGACTGTAAACACCTTGTGGGCAGGGATTAAATGTACCAACTATATTGTACTGTGTTCTCCAAAGTGCATAATACAATTCTCTGCACACAGTAAGTACCCAATAAACACCTTGGATTTATTGATTGAAAGAACAGTGCAGCTGGAAGTAAAGCAGCTTAGCCAACACACTGTTCCTCCTAGAACTTTTGGTGTGATTTTTGGAACAAACTGGAGAGGTTTTTGATCTGATCCAAGATGGCATATGTTCATTTATTCATTCAACCTTATTCACTGAGCACTTACCATGTGCAAAGCACTATACTAAGTGCTTAGGAGAGTACACACATTCCCTGCCCACAGTGAGGTCACAATCTAAAGTGGGAGAGAGACATTAATATATGTAAATAATAAATTACAGATATATATGTACATATATAAATGCAGATATATATACGCATATATAAATGCAGATATATAAATATATGTACTGTGGGGTTGGGAGGGAGGATGAATGACAGGAGCAGGTCAAGGCGACACAGAAGGGAGTGGAAAAAGAGGAAAGGAGGGCTTAGTGAGGGAAGGCTTCTTGGAGGAGATGTGTCTTTAATAAGGCTGTGAAGTGGGGGTGAGAAATTATCTGTATGATATGAAGAGGGAGGATGTTTCAGGCCAGAGGCAGGATATGGGTGAGGGGACAGCAGTGAGATATATGAGACTGACGTACAGTGAGGCATACAATGTACATACAGTTTTTTTAATATATTTGAATATACATATGTGTGTGTATGTGTGTCTGCGTGCAAAATCATGGCATGAAATAGGGATAGAATTGAATATCAAGTTGGGATTATTTTATAATTTTTATTCTTGAAGGAAATTCAGGATCAAATTGACAATATATTCAGTGTCAGTAATATAGAAGAGAAGAAAGTGGATAAGATTCAGGTATGTACGTTTTAAAAGGAAAACCAGAAAAAGCTAGGACATTGATATCCAACTTTTCTCCTTAGTGACTAACCTATTTTTTGCTTATAGATGACACAGTATCAGTCAATTCAAAGTATTTATGGCTTCAAAACTCTCCATCAGCTTGCCCCTTCTTACCTCACTTCCCTTCCCTCCTTCTACATCCCAGCCCACACACTCTGTTCCTCTAGCGCCAAGCTTCTCACTGTGCCTCAGTCTCGCCTGTCTCGCCATCAACCCCTGGCCTGGAACACCCTCCCTCCTCAAATCTGTTAAACAATCAGTCTTCCCCCTTCAAAGCCCTACTGAAGGATCCCCTCCAAGAGGCCTTCCCAGAATAAGCCTCCCTTTGCCTCAGCTCCCTCTCCCTTCCACATTACCTCGACTCTCTCCCTCCCCCCACCCCCAAATCCCACAGCACTTAGGTATCTATCTTTAAATCTATTTATTTATATTGATGCCTGTTTACTTGTTTTTAATGTCTGTCTACCCCACTTCTAAACTGTAATCACGGTGTGGGCAGGAATTATTGCTCTTTATTGCTGAATTGTACTTTCCATGCTTAGTACAATGCTCTGCACACACCAAGCACTCAGTAAATACAATTGAATGAATTGAATGAATGAATGAATGATCCCATACTGTTTGCAGAGCACTCTACTAAGTACTTGGGAAAGGACCATTGATTAGTAATAATAATAATAATAATAATAATTATGGTATTTGTTAAGTGCCTATTCTGTGCCAGGTACTGTACTAAGCATTGAGGTGGATTCAAGCAAATTGGGTTGGACACAGTCCCTGTCTCACATGGGGCTCACAGTCTCAATCCCCATTTTACATATGAGGTAATTGAGGTACAGAGAAGTGGAGTGAGTTGCCCAAGGCCACACAGCAAACAAGTGGCGAGCTGGAATTAGAACCCATGACCTTCTGACTTCCATGCTCATGCTCTATCCACTATGCCATGCTACTCCTTCTAGGACATATGATCCCTGAATCTATTGCCAAAAAGCTCCCCATTAACTGCCCAGGAATAATGCCACTTGGTACTCATCACCCCTGACTTGAATTACGGGACAGTGGAGGATTTGTGGAAGGATCACCTATGGATTGATTGATTGACTGACTGAATGTTTGAATTCCTAGTAGGGCAGGTGCTTAATAATCCTGTGGATGCATCCTAGATCACTGAAGGCATGCTAGTTTATCAGTATGTGCTTACAGCATTTTAACAAGTCTTGACTAAACTCATTGTGGGTTGGGAATGTGTCTACCAACTCTGTTATAGAGTTATATTGTACTCTGCCAAGAGCTTAGTAAGGTGCTCTGCACACAGTAAGTGCTCAATAATTATGATTGATTGAAGTCCCTAGGATCGGCATTACTCTAACATTTTCCACTATTTGCTAACCAACCCAAATGCATGTGCCTCCAGAATCATGACCACAAGTGGTTTCTGGTGATTCCAGAATCCCTGGAGTCAGTCTGATTTAGTTCCCCATGAGGGCTGTTGAATGCATGAGAATCCCAGTTTTTGTTCACACGAGTTTTAATATTGCCTCATATTCCAGATTAAAATGCAACCAGAAAATTTGGGGCACTGGTAAATTACGTAACCCAGATATATCCAATGGTGTCAATAATAAAAAAGTATAAAATTTTCACTTCCTTTATAAATGCCCCCTTCATACTGTAGGTTGAAAAAGTCATAAAAAATAACTTGTCTTTCAAATATAAATTTTATTTCCTGAATTATTTGATTTTTATAGCATCCCACTTCCATATCATTTAAGATCCTCACAAAAAGAGAGTGCACTTTCAATGCTAAACTTTAAATTGGTCTAGGTCTGAGATCCTGGACTGATAAAGTAAAGTGGTCAGTTATGAGGGGATTCTATTTTTACTTTAAGGGTTTAGGCACTTCTTGAATAACTCAAAAAATGAATTTATTGAACAAAGAATTGTCTAGAAAGTGAATTTTATGTTTTGGTCTTATATGTGAAAGAATGAGGTCAGTAATCTGTACTTACCTTCACACTATGAAGGTTTAGTATTAAATCAATAATTTGAATTGAGCTATCATACTGCTTATGAAGTGCAATTTGTACTTCAGATCAACCAACAGCAGTTTAATTTTCATAGTGACTAACAGAGAAGCCAATTTGCCTTTTCAGCAAAAATTTCTTTTTTAATTGCAAAGTCATCTAAGGGTTTTGGAAGTGTGCACAATCATCTAAGGGTTTTAGAAGTAGTGTTTCATTTTACTATTGTTATGATAAAGTAATATTTCATCCTGGAGAGAAAGGAACGTATTCCAAGTCATAAAGAAATCCTGAGAGTGTGGTTGTGTGTTTAAATGTGCAACATATAGCATTAGCCTCGGTCTCCGTGTCACATAACAAATTACTTCCTAGCACTGATAGAATTATTTCAATGAACAATTCCATCTCTTTTTGAAAATTTCTATTAGTAGATTTTGACGTATGCCACCCAAGACTCAAGAAATCCATCAGGAAGGGCTAATCTAATATGCCTCAGCCATGTATATTTTTCATACTATCTGCCACATCAATTTATATTCTGTGAGTTAACTGAGTTTGACCTCAAGTTGACTCTGACACAGGATGGCAAAAATGATTAAACATTTGCAGTGTGTACTCAGGCATCAACGACTAAAAGTGAAATTGTGTTTTTTTTTTTAATTTGAATTTAAATGGATACTTTGCATTTCTCGATTTACCAGGCATACCATTCTCCTGATAGGAATTCCCCCCTTAAAGTCAATGGAACCATTGAGTGCTGAAGGGAAGATATGTCAGCCCTGCTTTGCCATCAACCTTTTGGCTTCTCACTGGAAGATGAATTGGGCCACTGATGGTCTGTTCTAGGAAAAGCACATCTTTAGACATGATCAAGTGAATACTAAACTCAAAAGACAATGGAAATGATTGAAAGTAAAACATTTTATAGCTAATGCATTTTTTTCAAAAGCAAATGTTTCTCTATAAATATCGAGAGCTTTGTTAGCAACAATTTTACACACAAATTCCCACTTCAGAGTCACTGAGCGGTTTTTTTTTTTTTGGCAGAATAACAATTTTGACTGCTTTCATTTTGGCTACTATCTTGGATGAGTTTGGGAAGTGGGAGAATAGCCTGGCAACCCTCCACTAACTGGTAGAGAGTGAATAAGTGAGAGAAAACAGTACTGAGACTTCTGCTCTACATATCTTTACTCTCCTCATTTCAGCATCTTTATGCAGTCATTCAGACCTTTTTTCTATCACTTGGGCCCCTGGGCAACTGGGCCATCTGGTACTATATCTCTAAGATAGTCATGAAAGGCAATTAAAGGTGAATCCCTCTGGGGAACAGTTGGCTCTGTGATGCTATCCTAGAGGTTATCCAGACCGGGGAAGTTTAACCAAACCCAGACCAGTTATTTGGAATCCCCTGTGGACTGCAGAAATCCTAAGGCCACACCAAGCACCCATTCCTCTCCCCTGATTCAAAGCCTTATTAAAGGCACATCTCCTCTAGGAGGCCTTCCCTGACTAAGCCCCCCTTTCTTCTTCTCCCACTCCCTTTGTGTCACCCTGACTTGCTGCCTTTATTCATCCCTCCTCCCAGCCCCACAGCACTTGCGTATATATCTGTTATTGATTTATTTATATTAATGCAAATAGCACTTTCACCTTTTCTACCCTTTCCACTACCCTACCCCTCTAGACAGTAAGTTCACTGTGGTCAGGGAATGTGTATGTTTATTGTTATATTCGTACTCTCCCAAGCGCTTAGTACAGATCTCTTCACACAGTAAGCGCTCAATAAATATAATTGACTGCCTGACTGACCAAACACGAGGAGGTCTGAGTTGGACTTGAAACCAATGAATTAATCAGTGTTATGGAATGTTTTTAGGTGCCAGAAACTGTACTAAATGCATGAGAGAGTACAATAAAATAGAGTTGATAGGCATGGTCCCTTCCCACAGTCTAGATGAGGAGACGGACATTAAATGACTGATAGAGGAAATGGGCGAATACAAGGATATGGGGCTGGAGATGAGGTGATTTTCAAGAGCTTAACAAGTACAGATCCAAGAGCCTTAGTGATTCAGAAGAGACGGTGCACAGGGGAAATGCGAGCTTAAAAATAAAATTTCCTTTAAAAGTTTCAGTAAAAGATTTTTGTTGTTGTTGTTTTCTAATTCCATTCTGTGTTTAATGGAAGCATCTCCTGGAATAGTTTGGCAGCTATTCTACCAGTTAAGATTGGTATTTCTTTCTACTTAATATAAATTGGGTTTGAGCTATTCTTCTCATCCTGAAGATCTTTTTCCAGTATGTTAAAAATCTTGCCATCTTTCTCCCTTAGTTTCTGCCCAGGTTGGTAAGCCCCTAAATTGTGAGCCTCTTTGAAAAGTCACTGGAATTTCTTTCTGCCTTTTTTTATTTTAAAAACAAGTCAGTTATCCACATAATTTTTTTATGAGTTTCGGAATGCCCTAATTCATGGACATCTATCTAATCACAATCTCAGCAATTACTCACTAATGATAAACAAAATGAACAAAAGGAAGACTGACCCTTTTTAAAAAATCAGTAGAATTATTTTAATAAACAGCAATGGAAATTTTGAAATTCAACAGATTTTTGTTTGCTTTTTCTAACTTTTTAAATTTTCTCAGCTTTAGAAAAACTGAACTGGAATGATTCTCAAACAATCAATCATATTTATTGAGCTCTTACTGTGTGCAGAGCACTGTACTAAGCACTTGGGAGAGTACTATATAACAATCCCAGATTTCAAAGCAAAGCATTGCTTCTTAGTTACCTAAGAGGCCTTCTCTGTTTCCCAGAACTGGGCATGATAACCTTTGACTACTGAAGACCTGAAAAAGCGTTTAAGAATAAAATTACCATCTGCTTTTCATTATGACTGATTGGACAGGTGTAGTAGTAAAGAAAAGTTACCTGTTTTGGTTCAAATCTGGCCTTCTAATGCTACTGGGAACTGTGCCATGCAGTCACACCCTATGTTTTTAGCCACCTATCATGCATCTTATCTATTCCAGCAGTCTTTGTCATCATTGCTTTGTATTTGCAAATAGCACTTCCAGCTTTCCTACCCTTTCCACTTCAGCCCTGACTCTCCATCTCAGTATCACTCTGGAGATTGGACACAGAATTTCTAGCACCCAAGACGATAACTGCTTGACCCAGTTTCACTTATAATCAGGAACCATGACCAAAAATACCATCTCTTAAAAATAAATTATTTCATTCATTCATTCAATCATATTTATTGAGCACTTTCTGTGTACAGAGCCTGTACTAAGCACTTGGGGGAGTACAATATAACAGTAAACTGACCACATTCCCTGCCCCTTCTCTAACTGTAAAATAATTATTTTATTTCTTTCCATACTAAATTGTGACAAAATGTAAGCATAAAATCCCCTTACCATGGGCTGACAAACTATCCAGATGTTAAAATTCAGTAATGTGCGCAGATTTTTTCAGCCTACCTTTGAGTTTAATCCATGCAGAGATGGTTGCATTAAGTTATTTGTGGTCTTTCTGAGCGGAGAATTACAATTTCTCCAGAGCAGTTTATAATTTATCAAATATGGAAACCCATCTCTGAATGTAGTTAAACGAAGTTATTGAGTGTTCACTTTAAAATTTAACCACCAATCGATGTGCTTTATGTGATGTGTCAAGACCGGCTTCCCACTGATACAAGAAAACTGGCTTTTGCCTCTAGGGAGATGGTATCCATCTAACAAAATGAGGAGGAAGGAAGGATGGATGGATTTCATTGAGCACAGACAGTCTGTCCTTCTTTTATTAAAAGAGAGACAACAATACCTCACTGATGGAGTCAGTTGATCTCATGCTTTAATCTTTAAGGACTTATTTGAGCTTTTACTCAAGATTTCTTCATTTGGCTATTGAGATACCTAATGAAATAATTTCATCAAAGGCATATCACATTTACATACCCTTTTCAAATTCAGTCATGGTTTCCTCTTATTCAGTGACTTATCTGCTATTCCCCCATTGCTCTTTTCATTGCCCCAACTCTTACTCTGATTCATTCATTCATTCAGTCATATTTACTGAGCGCTTACTGTGTGCAGAGCACTGTACTAAGCGCTTGGGAAGTACAAGTTGGCAACATCTAGAGACAGTCTTTACCCAACAACGGGCTCACAGTCTAGAAGGAGACGGACAACAAAACAAAATATGTGGACAGGTGTCAAGTCATCAGAATAAATAGAAATAAAGCTAGACGCACATCATTAACAAAATAAATACAATAGTAAATATGTACAAGTAAAATAAATAGAGTAATAAATCCGTACAAACATATATACAGGTGCTGTGGGGCGGGGAATGAGGTAAGGTGGGGGGGATGGGGAGGAGGAGAGGAAAAAGGGGGCTCAGTCTGGGAAGCCCTCCTGGAGGAGGTGAGCTAGTAGGTGATTCCCCTAATAAACAAATCCTTATTTAAAATTTCCATAAAATATCATACCAATAGTTATTTTTTCATGCGGTTCATGGATTCTGAGCATGAGTTAGGGGGTAAGAAGACTGGGTTCCTAACTCATTTTCTAGATATCCAAAGATCTTTTTCAACATTGCACCCAGATGTTGATACACCTGCATCTCCTTCTCATGCAGGGTCTTGAGAAAGTAACCTGTAACTTTAATATTTTTTATTACTTCCAGTTTTCATGCACCACAAGCCATACAGTGACTTTCCATTTCCATCCAGGGTTCATGTTATTTATTAAAGGTTTCTTTGTTTTTTTCTTCTAAACATCTTTCTCACTGGTTCCAGTATGGACGTTTTTGAAATTTTCTTTATATAAAAAATTATCTTTTGTTTAACTCGAGATTAGTCTATTCACTGTTTCCATCGCATAATTCATTTGGCCACCTTTCTGCTGTCTGGGGTCCCTCCCAGCCCATTGAAATTGTCAGAGGTGAAGTCTACTCACCAATTTTCCAACTAAGGGAGATGAGCCTTTGGACCATTTTGCTCCTCCTCCTTCACTTTATTCACAAAGTTAAAATGCTCATAAATTAAACCCTAAATACACCAAAGTGATCATTCCCAATTCTCTCTTCATTCATGTCCTAACAAATGATTTCTCTTTCCACGATGAAACAACCATTTCCCCTTACGGCATAGAAGAAAGACTTAAAGGGCTATGATAAGCATCCCAGGCATTGCCCATGCATAATTTACATATAAAACTATTGGGAATAAAAACGTTATCTAATTCTATTTTTAAGCAACAATTTTACCAGTGCCTATGGCATTACTCTTTTTAGAGTCTCTCCTAGTTCCCCCCCTTAATTCACATTTGTACCTGAACTAGTGCATTGACTACTTTCCATTTTGTCACTGCTCCAGGTTTTATAATCATGCATTTTTCTTGGTTCATCTTTATGTCCCAGAGATGGGTGTGATATGTGTTGCATTTAAAGCAATGTTCAACTTCTTACTCTTTCACAATTATGAGGATGATGTCTAAGCTGGCCGTTTCTTCTCCATGTGGTATTTCACCCTTCCGTTCTCCTCTTTACATATGATAGGACTTATGGCACACATGCCTGGAGTTAAGAGTTGCATGCAAAGGTGTATTGGAATCTGCAGGTGCAGGTACATTCCTGGTGTTTGACTGTAAATTCTTTGAAGGCAGAAAATGTGTTTTGCATTTATGCACCAAGTACACACTTAGGCATGCCTTACCTCTAGCACTTCTTTACATATTATTAGGAGAAACAGCATGGCCTAATGGATAGAGCATGGGCCTGCAAATCAGGAGAATCTGGGTTTTAATCACTTCTCTGCAACTAGACTGCTGTATGACCATGGGTAAATCAGTTCTCTGTGCCTGTTACCTCATCTGTAAATTGGAGATTAAGGCTGTGAGTCTTCTTTGGGACATGGACTGTGTCCAACCTGGTTAACTTGTATCTACCCTAGCACTTCGTGCATGCTTTATGACCTTGGTCATGTCACTTACCTTCTCTGTGCCTTAGTTTTCTCATCTGTAAAATGGGGATTCAATACCTGTTCTTACTTCCTCTTGGACTGTAAATCCTGAGTGGGGCAGGCTTTGTGTCCTAATTGATCATATCGTGTCTAGACTAGACTTGGCATAAAGTAAGTGCTTAACAAAAATTATTATCATTATTATTATTATTACTATTTTCAGTAAGAGTGAGCTACCCCGGATTCTAAATGTTCCTTTATAATACTATTGTTTAGAAAGTGCAAGGAAACTGACAAATGGAAAATTATTATTCCAGAAAGATGATTTTCCTCACTGTTTTGCTTATCTTGCCCTCCATCCAGATTTCTTAAATACTTTGGACAGTGGTTCACCCAGCAGATCAGATATTCTTAATTAAAGTTTGTCAGTCAGTCCCTGTGCAATCCAAGGTACTCTTTTTTTTATTGTTCTTACATGCCAGTCTCTTTCCCTTTCACAATTTCCCCTTGGAACTCCTTCACTTGTTTTTCTCTAATATTTATTATAAACATGTGTTTTCCCCTTATTGCTTCCATCCCTTCTTCTTCCTCCCTCCTAAATCAGTCTGTATAAAATTACACTCAGACCTCCTTTCCTTTCTCTCTTAATCTTCCTGTCCTGCTTTCTTAATCTTCCTTTCCTGGCCCTTAAGAACTACCATCACTGTCTCTGCTTTCCTCTTCCAGCTACAGCCTAAAATATAATAATAATGATGGCATTTATTAAGCGCTTACTATGTGCAAAGCACTGTTCTAAGCACTAGGGGAGGTTACAAGGTGATCAGGTTGTCCCACGTTGGGCTCACAATCTTAATCCTCATTTTACAGATGAGGGAACTGAGGCCCAGATAAATTAAGTGACTTGCCCAAAGTCACACAGCTGACAATTGGCAGAGCTGGGATTTGAACCCATGACCTCCGACTCCAAATCCCGTGCTCTTCCCACTGAGCCACGCTGCTTCTCTAGCAGTAATATCCTTATCTAGCAGTAAAAATAAATGTAAATAAATAAATATCTAGCAGTAAAATCCTTACACTTTGGCTGCCCTTCCCTTTCTGCTCAAAGATGTCTTACTTTCTCTTCATGCACCTCCCTCATGTGTTAGTTGTAGTTATATCTCTCTTCCTGACCTTATGCTGTTGAGTTGTCTCCGACCCATAGCGATGCCATGGACACATCTTTCCCAGAACACCCCAACTCCAACTGCAATCATTTTGGTAGTGTATCTCCATAGAGTTTTCTTGGTAAAAATATGGATGTGGTTTATTGTTGCTTCCTTCCACGCAGTAAACCTGAGTCTCTGCCCTCGTTTCTCTCCAGTACCGCTGCTGCCAGCACAGGTGGGTTTTGACATGTAACAGATTGCCATCCACTCGCTAACTACCACCTAAGCTAGGAATGAAAATGCCTCTGCTTGACTCTCCCTCCTGTAATCCAGGCTGGAAGAGTAGAGGAAACTCTCCAGGTATGACCCTGAGAAGGGACCTCCTGACCTTGCTCTTCTTTAATGCCCCAGACATATACTCTTATCATCTCTTTTCTTAACAGCATAGAGTAGAAGCAGCATGGAGTAGTGGATTGAGCATAGGCCTGGTCATGGATCTCCATCCCCCCATCTCACCTCCTTCCCTTCCCCACAGCACCTGTATATATGTATATATGTTTGTACATATTTATTACTCTATTTATTTTACTTGTACATATCTATTCTATTTATTTTATTTTGTTAGTATGTTTGGTTTTGTTCTCTGTCTCCCCCTTTTAGACTGTGAGCCCACTGCTGGGTAGGGACTGTCTCTATATGTTACCAACTTGTACTTCCCAAGTGCTTAGTACAGTGCTCTGCACACAGTAAGCGCTCAATAAATATGATTGATGATGATGATGATGATGGATTCTAATCCTGGCTCCTCCAGTTGTAGACTGTGTGACCTTGGGCAAGTCACTTCACTTCTTTAGGCCACAGATACCTCATCTGTAAAATGGGGATTGAAGACTGTGAGCCCCACGTGTGACAAGGACTCTGCCCAATCTGATTGCTTGTATTCACCCCAGTCCTTAGTACAGTGCTTAGCACATAGTAAGTGCTTAAAATACCATAATTATTATCATTATTTAAATAGCTCAATCTCTTCCTCTGATCACCTTCCAAATATCTTTCTTTATGCTCTCCCTCTTTGGTGAGGCATTCTAAATATTTAAGTAAGATCTCTCACCTTTTTCTTACTTCTCATATAGCCTCTCCATTGCCTTTTATCCTTGCTCAAATCAGTGTTCATCCTCTAAGTCCCTCTCCTAAACTTGGCCTCCTTCCCAAGTCACAGTAACCAATCAATGGCAGGGAAGCAAGGTTCCCTCACCTCCTTCTTGGGACCTTCACCGTTTACTTATTTTTAGTGGTATTTTTTAACTATGTACCAGGCAGTGTATTAAGCCCTGGGGTACAGATTCATTTTAATCAGGTTGGACACTGTCCCTGTCCCACATAGGGCTCACAGTCTTGGCCCCCTCTTTATAGATTAGGTAACTGAGGCACTGAGAAGCTAAATGATTTACCCAATGTCACACAGAAGACAAGTGGCGGAGCAGGGATTAGAACTTCTAGGAAATCCTGGGCCCTTCCTCACATGTAATTTAATTGATCCTGCCTATCCATCTGCCTTTCTTATATTGGTGCAGTTTCTTCAATGCCCATAGCCTTTTTCTTGAAAGAGTCTTTCATCTCTGTTCTCTGGTAATTTGCTTCAGCCACTTTGGGTCCCTTCAAACCCTTTTTATTTCCTCTCAGCCTTGACACCTCTCACAGCTAAAATCCCCACCCAAGATGACCTTCTTTGGAACCCACAAAAAGGAGTCAAGCCTGGGGCAGTTGACATCATTTTGTGCCTCTCTGGGACATAAACTTAAATTACTTAACCTTCCTTTCCTCCCACACAAACCATTCACTCATTCAATCGTATTTATTGAGCACTTTCTGTGTGCAGAGCACTATACTAAGCACTTGGAAAGTAAGTTCGGCAACAAATAGAAACAATCCCTACCCAATAATAGGCTTATAGTCTAGAAGACAAAGTGACATAGTTAAGTGACACCTCTCAACCACACACCCCCACCCTTTTCTTTCTTACATTATGTTCAATGCCCTAACCCATCACATTTCTCCTCCCTGAATGGCTAGCATGCCACTCCCATACTCATTTCCTTTTGGCTTGTTCTGTGCTATCTTTGGGCTTCAATCTGGCTTCTTGAACTGGCAAGAAATCCCACTTGTTCTCATTCATTCCCTCATGCCAAGTCTCGTGCACTCCTGCATCTTATCTTGCTCACATTTAGAGTGTCAGATTTTTTTTTTTGAGTGTTAACTTTTAACCCTGATTGGATCATTTTCAGGCTCTATGTTCCCCCTCTCCTCACTTCCTGCTTGCTTTCCCTTAGTCTCTTCCTTTTAAGGCACTCCCATACGTCTTCCTCTCTTGAAGACTAACTTCCATCTGCTCTCTCTAAACTCAGAAATCCCTGTGAGAGGGGCCTGGAGGGTATTGAGCCCGATTTCCTAAAGCTCCTCCTGGTATCACTTCTTGGGAGAGAAGCTCAATCATCTGCAGAAGCCTATTCTAACAGAGTATGTGCAGCTCTACATCTATGGTCCTTTGTTATTTCAGTTGATTTGCATAGCTTGGAATGGTATCTTATTCAAAAGATAATTTCCTCTTACAATTCAGCAGGGACTGGAAGTTTAATGATTCAGTAAAACTGAATGCTAATAAACATTTTATGTCTTTTGTAATGCTAAACAGCATTTATTAAATGCACATTGAATGCAGAGTACTTGGGCAGTATAAACGATTGCAAAAATGCAATAGATATCGTCTCTGTCCTTGAAGAGCTTACAGTCTACTAGGAAGAAATAAGACAGATATTTACATGTAAAGCTAAATGGTAGAAATCAATGCACAAATTAAATAGTTATAATTGAAGACTAATGCATGTGGGAGTGACATCAGAATTAGGCTTAGTTTTGGAAGGGTATTTTTAAGTGCTTACTATGTGTCAGGCACTGTACTGAGTGCTGAGGTGGAAACAGGTTAATCTGGGTGGACACAGTCCATGTCCCACATGGGATTTACAATGTTAATCCCTATTTTAAAGATGAGAGAAATAAACCACAGAGACAATAAGTGACTTGACCAAAGTCACACAACAAGCAGTTGGCGGAGCCGGGATTAGAACCTAGGTCCTCTGACCCCTAGGCCTGTGCTCTTTCCTCTAGGCCATGCTGGTTCTCAAAGTTGGTCAAGTGTTTATAACAGGGGAGGGGACACTACAGTATTGGAGGCACATCTGGCTCCTCTTGAAACCATAAGTCTTCTTGAGTTGGTGAGAGGCAGTTTAAGTCCATTAATTTCATGATGAAGTAAGCTATGTTAATGTATGTTTAAATAATATGATTGTCTCTCTACACACCAAATGCTCCAAGGTTTCGTTTTGTCTGGATCTTAATAATTGTAGTTTTTGTTAAGCACTTACTATGTACTAAGCACTGGGGTAGATACAATGTAAATTGATTGAACACAATCCATAACCCAAATGAGGCTCATTCGTTAAACAGGAAGCAGAGCAGATAATTGAATTTCTGTTTTATAGATGAGAAAACTGAGGCATAGAGGGGATAAGTGACTTTGCCTGGGGGAGAAAGCATGTGCCTGAGAGTTGGAAGGACCTGGATTCTAGTACCTGCTCTGGCATTTGTCTCTTGTGTGACTTTGGATGAGTCACTTAACTTCTCTATGTCTCAGTTACCTCATCTGTAAAATGGGGATTAAGACTGTGAGCTCCATGTGGGACATGGACTGTATCCAGCCTGATTAGTTTGTATCTACCCCAGGGCTTAGTGCCTGGCACATAGTAAGCACTTAACAAATACTATAAAAAAAAAAACTTGCCAGGGTCAAATAGCCAGTGAGTCAGACGCAGAATCAAAACCCAGGCCCATATTCTTTCCACTAGATGACACCGTTTCTATAAAGGAAGGTCTCTGACCCCTGGTTTAACATTACTTGGACTCTAAATTGAATAGTTATGGAAAAAAGAGATTCATATTATATAATAAAAACATGATTTCAAATAGAAGCAGCAGCATGGCATAGTGGATAGAGCACAGGCCTGTGAGTGAGGAGGTCATGGGTTCTAGTCCCGGGTCTATCACTTGTCTGTTGTGTGACTTTGGGCAAGTAACTTGACTTCTCTGGCCCTCAGTTACCTCATCTGTAAAATGGGGATTGAGACTGTTAGTCACTCATGGGACAGGGACTGGGTCCAACTTAATTTGCTTGTATCCACCCCAGTGCTTAGTATAGTGTCTGGAACATAGTAAGCACTTAACAAATACCATAAAAAAACATGTGCCCAAGATCACATAGCCAGTGAGTCAGAGTCAGAATCAAAACCTCGGTCCATATTCTTTCTACTAGGTGACACCGTTTCTATACAAGAAGCTCTCTGACCCCTGGTTTAATATTACTTGGGCTCTAAATGGAATAGTTATGGAAAAAAGAGATTCATTATAGGTAATATAAACAGGATTTCAAAGAGAAGCAGCAGCATGGCATTGTGGATAGAGCACAGGCCTGTAAGTCAGGAGGTCATGGGTTCTAGTTCCAGGTCTATCACTTGTTTGCTGTGTGACTTTGGGCAAGTAACTTGACTTCTCTGTGCCTCAGTTACCTCATCTGTAAAATGGGGATTGAGACTGTTAGCCCCACGTGGGACACGGATTGAGTTCAACTCAATTTGCTTGTAACCACCCCAGTGCTTAATGTAGTGTCTGGCACATAGTTAAGCGCTCAACAAATACCATTATTATTATTATTACTATTATTATATACCTAAAGCCCACCCAGATTGCCAATTTATCTCTAGATGCAGCTGCTTTCCTACGATTTTCCCTTTAAAGAGGCAATTTTTCTTTACTAATTGGTCCTTGTGGGTAGAAAAGTGTCTGTTAACTCTGTTCTATTGTACTCTCCCAACTTCCTAGTACAGTGCTCTGCACACATCAAGTGCTCAATATGATTGATTGATTGATTATTAATTCAAAGGTCAGATGAAAAGGCAGGAGAAGGAAGTGCCACACAAATGTGCCGGGCACCCACATGCAGACTGTGCTCTCTCTGTCTTGTGACTTCCCTCAAAAGTACAGAGAGATTAAAATGCCTGCTATTTACTTCTTAGAGTAATTGGAAGAATGCACAAAATATTTTGAAGACTAAAGTAGCAAAGAGCTTCCCATGAGAAGGAATTAATCCCTTAATGTCCTAGGCTCTGTAGTAAAGTACAAGCAAGTATTGAATTATATTTCTTCCAACTTGGTAGGGTGCTCTCAAGACTTTTATTAAGTAAATAGACATTCCTTTAAAAATGAAATTGAATTTCTACCTTCTTAGTGATTTAAATCTGCCTAATTTACAAAATTATGAAGGGTGAGGAGAGGTCTAATCCAGAATCATTACCAAATCTCTCAAACCCAGGACGGCAACTCTTCATCATAATTTACTGAGTACCTACTATGGGCAGCACACAATGTTCTGAGATCGTGAGAGTGTCCTATAAAATGACAGGACATGGTCCTGGCCTTTAGGTATCGATTCAAAACAAAAAGGAAACACTTCTTGATGTGGCAGGTGGTGAACTTTGGAATTTATCCAGAAAGTTGGTCAGGGTTTGGATAAATTCATTAAGCTGTCTACAAGGTATAGTTACTAAAGAGAAAATCAGACATGTGAAAGTCAAGGATAGAGGTGTGAGAAGTACAATGAAAGCCCTAATGATGGATGTTAGAAGAGTACTATTACAGTGTTCATCCAAGAATCCTGTTGCCGATGTCAGTCAGGATAGTGACCTGGATGGACTATAGATCTCATCTTGAATTGGCTTGTTCTTCAGAAGCAATGTAATCTAGCTGCCCTCCAGCTTTCCACAGCGACCAATTGTTTAATTTCAGTTACTATTAAATCTATAATTGCCCACTCTGAAGTATTCATTTGTATTTCCTGCTGAAAATGCTCCCCCATGGCAAATGAAGAATAATTTTCTTAGAAGGATATTTTCACACCTGAAAAAACTCTCAATTTTTTCACCCAAGATCACTTAGTCCATTACCCAAGTACATGAGATGCAGCATGGTTTATGGGTAGAGCATGGGCCTGAGGGTAAGAGGGATCTGGGTTCTAAACCTGGTTCTGCCATGAGTGTGCTGTGTGACCTTCAGCAAGTCACTTAACTTCTCTGGGCCTCAATTACTTCATCTTTAAAGCAGGGATTAAGAGTGTGAGCCCCATGAGGGACAGAGATTGTGTCCAACCTGATTAACTTGTACCTAACAGTGCTCAGAACAGTGCTTGGCACATTGTAAGTGCTTAAGTACCATCATTATTATTATCATTACCTACTATGGTTTGGTACGATATGCTACTGTTTTAAAAACTATTGCAAATCATCTCAAACTAAACCCCATATTGTCAGCAAAGATTTAGCAACTAACATTAAGCAATCAGCAGTCCAAATCTTAATCCAATCAGTCATCAACATGGGAATGTACAGGGTCAGTACAGCCTTCTCAGTTGAATCAGAGAGAACTGTAATAATAATAATAGTTTTCTAGTGCTTCCTGTGTGTCAAGCATTGTTCTAAGTGCTGGGTAAGATACCAGCTAATAATAATAATAATAATGGCATTTATTAAGCGCTTACTATGTGCAAAGCACTGCTCTAAGCACTGAGGAGGTTACAAGGTGATGACCTTGTCCCACAGGGGGCTCACAGTCTTAATCCCCGTTTTACAGATGAGGTAACTGAGGCCCAGAGAAGTTAAGTGACTTGCCCAAAGTCACACAGCTGACAAGTGGCGGTGCCAGGATTTGAACCCATGACCTCTGACTCCAAAGCCTGTGCTCTTTCCACTGGGCCACTCTGCTTCTCTAATCCGATTAAACACAATGACACTGGGCAGTATAGCATACTACCCCTTCTACATTGTGATAAACAGTGTGCCCTAGTGGAGAAAGCATAAGCTTGAGAGTCAGAGGACCTGGCTTCTACTACCAGCTTCATCCCTTGTCTGCTGTGTGATGTCGGTGAAGTCACTTAACTTCTCTGGGCCCCATTTGCCTCACCTGTTAAAATAGCAATTCAATATGGTTTCTCCCTCACCTTCAGACTGTGAGCCTGTTGTGGGATAGGGACATTGTCCTAACTGATTATCTTGTTAATACCCGAGCTCTTAGCTCCGTGTTTGGTCCACAGTAAGCGCTTAACAATTACTACAGTTATTATTATCATTAGGAAAAGTAAGTAAAAAATACTAAAACATCAAATGGTCGAGCATTGAACCACTAATTACTACCCCAGCCTACAGGTTAGCAAGATGACAGGCAATTTAGTTTGGGGTGGGACTGTGGCCAGAGCATAAACAGGCACTGGCTGCTTCACATTGTTAGGGAAACAATGGGACTCAACATTTCCAGAATGAAAGTGACCTTTCAGCATGGGGCAAGTCTAATAGCACATTGACAACATTTCACAGATTCCACCTACATCCTACCAGAGCTAACGGTATCTGACTCATTAGCCAACTAATGCAGGGGCGTGAGGATTTGCTTCTAGCTCCTTTTGGCACAACTGAGCACAGAGGTCTGAGGTAATGTGACACTGATCTTGGGCCAATGGGGCATCTTTCCACGGGCCTGTGTCCTCATTTGTTCATGTTTCCTGATTGACCTAGTGTCCACTTGGATGGCAGCCATACTGAAGTGATGTCGTGGCCCAGCCCTAGGCTCCAGATCCAGTTAACCAGTCCATCTGGATAAAGAGTATGACCCTGAAACCCCCAAAATGGCAGCAGGGGGTTTGGGGGGGAGAATTAAGGCTGGCGAAGCTTGGAAGGAAGTGTGTCTCTATCAGGGGACCCATGCTGATGGTGGGATTTGTGAGACGGAACCAAAATGTGATCTTATCTGAACAGCTTAATCCCCCCACAAACTAGAATTTGATACTTTAAGCTTTGCAGCATACAGATTTGGACTAGAACTAAATTGTCGTCCAAAAATTTGGGCAGACATGATGAGCGTGTGATAGATCCTCAGCCAAAGTTCCTAACAACCTACTAATCTAAAGCCAGACAAATCCTTCTCCTTTAACAGAGGGATTGTCCTCATGCCAAATCCATTAGGAGGCTCTAAGGCATGGACGCTCATGAATCCCACAAGGAATCTAAAGCTGTGACACATCCAAGTGGATTATTCACTATTAACTTTATTTCAATATTAACTGTTGCTTTCAAGCTCCATGTGGAAACTCCATAAAATTAATCAATATTGGCAAGATTAAGACTGGATATAGTACCACAAAAGAGGATAGTGAGTCATAATATTTTTATTGGTTATTTTGTTGAAATCCAAATATCAAACATGGTTATAAACCCATGCTCTTTTAACCTGTTCCAATACCAAGCATTTTATCAACTTGGAGAATGTGTCCAGACTTTCAAAGGGACGGATAATGGCCCCCTTGTTATCATGCGCCTTGATGCTTTTGCCATCGGTCTTGTTTGGTTTTCATTGTTCATTATTGCAATGCTTGTTAAATAGCTTGCGCAAGAGCTTGCCTTTCCCTTTCATATTTCAGGAAGACAGGGTTTCTTTCCGTCCTTCTGCCCCTAACATGGACAAATATTATAAAAAAAGTTCATTATTACTTCGGAACAAAGACAAGTTTAATGCCTAACGTACATACAGTTGTGGGAAAATGGAAAACAAGTATGTTGATCTGAAATATTTAGGTTTGATGGGTTATCATGCACACTGATGACCTTATACAGAAATACCAAACTAAAGAGATTGCATCGGTGATAGACAGAATATACACCCTAATGTGTTTCCTCTTTGCACCGACTCCTCAGGCCTCCTCTTTGGAGGAAGGAACATTTGCAAGAATTTCACTCCAGACTCTAGCTCTTAGATTTCTATTTGGCTGCATCTTCTTGCCACCGCAAGACAGAGAAAGACATGCCTAGTGGTAGTGTGGGAAATTAGTTAATGTTCAGTAATGTGGTTTTCTTGCACGTTCACAAATAATGAGTAAAGAGAGGTTACAGAAAAAAGTCATCTACTGAAAATGTCTGGTTTACCATCCTCTGCTACAGAGTGCTGTGTTACTCTGATAATTACTCAGGGACAACAGCTAAAACGTAACAGATAACTGATTCACTGATATCTTTTAAACTCTTTACAAGTTAGTTTCTTTTGCTCTCAGTCATGTGATTTCCTTGCCTCTGCAGTTGGAAATCTCCCAGCTTTAAGAGTAAATGCTACCGTCCTGACACACTACATAAATTTGAGTCATCTGGTCTGATTTGAGAGGAGTCTCTGTTCTTCCGAACTTGAGGCAAAAGAACAGTGCCCTTGATAAACGAAGAAGAAATATGTTACTCTAGTAAAAGAGGCGGTGCTGCCCACTGCTTTCCCCTTTTTCATTTCCTACTTCCTATAATAATAATAATAATAATAACAATAATAATAATGGTATTAGATAAGTGTTTACTATCCTCCAAGCACAATACTAAGTGCTGGGGTAGATACAAAATAGTCAGGTCCCACACTGGCTCGCACCTTAAGATGGAGAAAGAACATGTATGAATCCCCATTTTGTACATGAAGGAAGAAAAATGATGTGACTTGCCCAAGGTCACACAGCAGACAAGTGGTCAATCCAGGATTAGAACACAGGTCCTGTGACTCCAGTGGGCCATACTGTTTCCCTCATGATCGTCCCAAATTATCCCAGGAAAAAACATGCAGGACTTCCTTCCTTCATCATTCCTTAGATAGATTGTAAGCCCTTGAGGGACCTGATTATCTTGTATCTACCCCAGAGTTTAGTACAGTGCTTGACCCATAGTAAGCGCTTAACAAACAGCACTATTATTATCCGTGCTTGCTTTCCTCTTTAACATGCTAGATCAAAAACGTTTCTCCCTGCTTTGATTTGTTTCTGTTCTCCTTTTAAAACAAAACAGTTATTACTAATGAACGTTAGATTTTTCTCTGCATTCTTCCTGTTTTTTTAAACATTCACAAAATGCTAAGTCACAGTGTGACCTTTATTAAATCATTTACCTCACTAAACTCACTTTTTCAGTCTCAAAGACATTCAAATGATGCTCCTCCTTTGCATATGAGTTGTGAGGATTCTTGGGGAGTAACATAAGTTACTTTGAACACCAACCTTCAAGATAAATTTTCTTCAATTCAAATTGTTTGCTCCTCACCCCATGCTCATTCCTATAGCACTTATCCTTACCCTCTGTACTTTGTAGTTCATTTTAATTCATTCATTCGATCATATTAATAAGCACTTACCGTGTGCAGAACATTGTACTAAGCACTTGGGAAAGTACAACACAGCAATAAACAGTGACATTGCCTGCTGACAACAACTCTAATGCCTGTCTCCCCCTCCAGACTCTAAACTCCTTTCTTTAATCATAGTTAAGTGATTATTATGCTTCAAGCACTGTTCTAAGAGCTGGGGTAGCTACGAGTTTATCCAGCTAATGGGGCTCACAATATAAATTGAAGGGAGGAGGATTTATTCCCTTTTAGCAGATGAAGTAACTGAGACACAGGTAAATTAAATGACTAGCTCGAGGGTCACGCAGCAATCAATTTGCAGAGCCAGGATTAGAACCCTGGTTCTCTGTCTCGCAAGCCATTGCTCTTTTCATTAGGCCAAGGTGCTTCTCCTTAACGGACAAGGATCGTGTCTACCAATTCTGACCTATTATAATCTCCCAAGTGCTTAGTACAGTGCTCTGCACACAGTAAGCACTCAATAAAAATCACTGATTGGTTGATGGAGCTGGTTCCCCACTGTGGGTATTGTGAGTATACTCCTCTGAGGTATAATCCTCAAGAGAAGCAGCGTGGCTCATTGGAAAGACCACGGGCTTTGGAGGCAGAGGTCATGGGTTCAAATCCAGGCTCCGCCAATTGTCAGCTGTGTGACTTTGGGCAAGTCACTTAACTTCTCTGGGCCTCAGTTACCTCATCTGTAAAATGAGGATTAAGACTGTGAGCCCCAAGTGGGGCAACCTGATCACCTTGTATCCTCCCCAGCACTCAGAACAGTGCTTTGCACATAGTAAGCGCTTAACAAATGCCATTATTATTATTATTATAATCCTGCAAGGTTTATCCTCTGGGTGATATTCAATAGGAGCCCTGCTGCCAGTTCAGTGGAGAAAACACTGCTCCAGGAATCAGGAAAATGAGGTGATGGTGGTTGTCATTATTTGTTAAGCACATACTCTGTGTCAAGAAGTGCTTGCACTGTCCTAAGCTCTGAGATTGATAGAAGATAATCAGGTCAGACAACAGTCCCTGTCCTGCATGGGGCTTACAGTCTAAGTAGAAGGGAGAACAAGCGTTGAATCCCCATTTTATAGAGGAGTTAAGTGACTTGCCCAAGGTCACGCAGCTAGCAGAGCCAGGATTAGAACTCATGTCCTCTTACTGCTATGTCTGTGCTTTTTCAACTAGTGCACGGTACTCCGCTGAGTTCTAGAACTGGGTTCTAGTCCCATTTCTGCTGTCGCTAACATGACTGAAGACCACAACGGCCTTTGCAATGTGCTTCACTCCTTACCTCCTACTCACTTGCTGCATTCTGAGTTCCCAGCAGGAACATAACTGGCTGGGATAAGACAGTGTGGGGGCAATGCCTGAGCCACTACCACTGGAATCACTCCCTCTCCACTGGTTCTCAGTCCTGTAATATCAAGACTGAGGCTCATCTGTTGCTTGGATTGGGAAACTCAATCAAATCAATCAATTATATTTATCAAGGGCTTACTGTGCGCAGAACACCCCACTTGCTATGTGAAGAGCACTGGACTAAGCACTTAACCAACATCATTGTAATGAGTCTCCCCCTTTTAGACTGTGAGCCCACTGTTGGGTAGGGACTGTCTCTATATGTTGCCAATTTGTACTTCCCAAGCGCTTAGTACAGTGCTCTGCACATAGTAAACGCTCAATAAATACGATTGATGTTGATGATGATGATGATGAGTTGAACAAGATGGGTAAATGCTAAGGCAGGGATCATGTCAACTAATTCTGTTGTATTTAGCAGAGTGTCTTGCACAATGTATGCTATCCAGGAAGTTTTATTTGATTCCTTTTCACTAGCTTCTCTCAGGCTCAACTCCCAAACAACTGGATCTTCTCCCATCCCTGCCAAAGCTATTGGATCTTTGAAGATTTTATCTGATTTGAGCTTTCCTGAAAGCCTTATAGCCTTAGTCAAAATCTATAGCATTTATCTCTATGACAGTTTTAAGAACTGTGCTATCAACACAGGCTCTGGAAATAATTTAAAGACCTAGGGAGAGGGTGAGTGGTTCAAGACACTCTTCCAAGGTGAGATTTGAATGAAGCAGGCAGTGTCATTTCCAAACTGAAGAAAAGAGAGTGTTTGCTATCAACTCTACTGGTAGCAGCTGTGGAGATTCTTTGACCTTTTTCTTTTCCCAGATGTTGTCTGTCCCATATTCCTTCACCTCCTCCCACCTCCTCAGGTGGGATTCCCCAAGTACTTTTATTTTCACTGGATCATAATAATGATGATAATAATAATAATTGTGGCATTTAAGTACTTACTATGTGCCAAGCACTGTCCTAAGTGCTGTGGTAGATACAAGGTAATCAGGTTGGTCACAGTCCCTGACCCAAATGGAGCTCATAGTCTTAATCCCCATTTTACAGATTCATTAATTCATTCAATAGCATTTATTGAGCGTTCACTGTGTGCAAAGCACTGTACTAAGCCCTTGGGTGAGTACAGTATAACAATAAACAGAGACATTCCCTGCCCACATGGAGCTTACAGTCTAGAAGATGAGTTTACTGAGGGCTCACAGTGGTCAGGGCAGTGTACTAAGCATATGGGAGCTAGCAATACACTTGGTAAACCCAGTCACTGCCCACAAGGAAGTTGCAATCTAGTGGAATCTAGTATCTACCCCAATCTTATTACAGCGCCTAGCCCGCACAGCAAGGTCTTAACAAATACCATGATTACTGTTATTAGTTGAGGCTCGGAAACAAGACGGATGCCCAGGGACACCCATGGCTCCCACACCAGCCCAGCCTAATGGATAGAGCATGGTCCTGGGAATCAGAAGGACCTGGATTTGAATCCTGGCTCCACCACCTGTCCACTCCGTGACCTTGGGCAAGTCACTGGACTTCTCTGTGCCTCAGTTCCCCCATGTGCAAAATGGGGATGAAGACCGTGAGCCCCAAGTGGGACAGGGACTGTCTCCAAACTGATTCGCCTGTATCCACTCCAGCGCTTAGCACAGTGACTAGGAAGATGAAGTAACTTAGGCACAGAGAAGTGAAGTGCCTTGCCCAGGGTCACCCAGCAGACAGGTGGTGGAGCTGAGATTAGAACCCATGCCCTCTGACTTCCACGTCCATGTTCAACTCTTCCCAATTACCACCTCAGCATCTATGGAATTACAACCACCTAAAGTACTTATGTGCACACAATATTTAACCACGTATTTATTCAAGCAATCGATGATGTGTATATATTGTGTGCTTGCTGAGTGCCAAGCCCTCTGCCCAGTGCTTGAGAGTGTACAACAGAGGCAATACCTATGTTTCTATCCTCAAGGAGCTTACAAGCTAATGGGCTTTTCCAGCTTTCTCTTTCTTCCTTAAACCTGTAAATAATTTTATCTTCTTCCTTCATTAGGTTGTAAGATTCTTGAGGGCGGGGATTGTGTTTCTTACCTTCTAAATGTACTTCCCCCTACTTCATTTGGGTCAGTAATCTTTGGGTCTGTATCCCTTAGAGAAGCAACATGGCTCAGTGGAAAAAGCAGGGGCTTTGGAGTCAGAGGTCATGGGTTCAAATCCCGGCTCCGCCAACTGTCAGCTGGGTGACTTTGGGCAAGTCACTTCACTTCTCTGGGCATCAGTTACCTATCTGTAAAATGGGGATTGAGACTGTGAGCCTTCCATGGGACAACCTGATCACCTTGTAACCTCCCTCCCTAGCATTTAGAACAGTGCTTGGCATATAGTAAGTGCTTAATAAATGCCATCATTATTATTATTAAGTACTTTGATTTTTCATCCCATTCCACAACACATATGTACAAATCCATCTATAGATTTTTTTAATGTCTGTCTCCCGCTCTTGTCTATGATTTCTTTGCCGGCAGGGATCTTATATGCCTACTGTATTGTATTATACTCTCCCAAGCATTTAGTACAGTGTTGTAAACAAAGCCCTCAATAAATACCATTGATTGACTCCTTAATACATTATTCCACCCACAGCAGTGTTTGATAAAGACTATTGATAGATTTGCTTGTACTCCTGTCCCTGTGAGCCTACTGCTGAAGGATGGGGCACTTTGCTTTGACAAAGACCACTGCTTGGTTATTCACTGGCCTCCCAGGAGAAACCTTGATATGGCCAGATAAGGACATTGCCTAAAATATCTGTCCTTCTTACAAGGGACGTACTGTCAGAGAGCCGCACAAAATGCTCCCAGTTCTATACATCTGGATTTGGATTCTTCCTGAACCCAGCATTGAGAAAAATTTACCTTAGGTGCTCACCCTGCATCCAGCACCATGTTGGTGTGGAAAACCGATTCTTTTGAGACCTTGACGTGCTTTACCCGGAAACATGTGGGTTGTTGGAAGGATAGTCCCCAATCTGCCATTGCATTCTTAGGGCTATCACACATTCTGACAGAAATGATAGAGTATCAGTCAATCAATCAATGATATTTATTGGTAAAGTGCTCAAAAAATACCATTGACTACTGTGTTCAGAGCACTGTACTAAGCACTTGGAAGAGTACAATGCAACAAAGTTGGGAGACATGATCCCTGCCCAAAAGGAGCTTACTGTCCACTGGTGGTCAGATATTAGCAAAAATTATAGCTACGTAGATAAGTGCTATGGGGCTGAGAGTCAGGTGCCCCTCTAGATGGTAAATTTGTTTTGGGCAGGGAATGTGTCTATTATATTGTTACCTTGTGCTCTCCCAAGCACTTACTACAGTGGTCTGCACACAGTAAGTGCTCAATAAATATGATTGATCCTTCATATCTGAAGATGATACTGTTGATGGAGAGAGTTCAGCATGTGTTCGTGTGTGTAGCTGAATAGCTGCCTCTTCTTGATTCTAAGTCCTTAGACTTATGACCCATTTAGTTCTTGAAAACTGGGATTTGAATCATCATGCAATCTTCTGCTGGGAGTAGGTCAATAAATCTTATTGATTGACTCATAAGTTGAAATCAATTTATTCCTAGGAATGATTTTAGAAATGGGAGCTGATTCCTGAACCAAGTATGGTAACCCACTTTATTATTATTAACATTAATAACGATGTTAATTTTAAGCACCGACGATGTATCAAGCCCTGTACTAAGTGCTGGGGTAGATAGAATCAATATAATCTGGCTAGGACACAGTCTTTGTCCCATATGGGGCTCACAGTGTAAGGGGGAGAAAAGGTATTGAATCTCCATTTTACAGATGAGGAAATCAAGGCAGAGACAAGTCAAGGAACTTGTCCAGGCTCACACAGAAGGCAAGCAGCAAAGCCAGGATTAGTACCCAGATCATCTGACTCCTAGCTCCATGCTCTTTTCACTAGACAATGCTGCCATTCAACCAAAATCATTTGGAACTAGGCTTTCACTTAATAAATGAATAGAGCTATATTTTCATAATGACACTGAAGCAGAGATGTTCCAATTAAGGTAGATAACTTTTACTTAGACAGAAATACAGTGTGTGTGTTGATCGCTGGTGATCATTAACCCCTTCCCTATTCCACCTCTGACTCTCTTTAAACCGTCTCCCTTTCTCCACACCTCCATCTCAGTTTTTAAAATTGTTTCCCCATTTCCTCATGTCCCCCATGAACCCAACAACTTCCCACATCCCCAGACCCGTGCCTTAAAGAAGGCTAGTGTTGAGAAATCAAAACTGTTGTGTCCGCAAAGCTGAAACAGGCTCTAAATTCAGAAATGTTGCAAGTATTTTTCCTTATAACTTAAAACGTCTTAGAGATGAGAACTGTCAGTACATATAAAGATAGGACACCTCTTCTGACCCCTTGACTGATTAGAGTAAGCAAAGAATTTTTTTAAAACGTTTCTGTTAAGTACTTACTATGTACCAGGAACTATACTAAGCCCTGTACACTAGGTATATTACTAAGTATATTTAATAATAATAATGATGATGACATTTGTTAAGCGCTTACTATGTGCAGAGCACTGTTCTAAGCTCTGGGGAGGATATAAGGTGATCAGGTTGTCCCACGGGGGGCTCACAGTCTTAATCCCCATTTTCCAGATGAGGGACCTGAGGCACAGTGAAGTGACTTGCCCAAAGTCACACAGCTGACAAGTGGTGGAGCCGGAATTTGAACCCATGACCTCTGACTCCAAAGCCCGGGCTCTTTCCACTGAGCCACGCTGCTTCTCAATGCTAAGCTTATCAGGTTGGACACAGTCCCCGAACCACAGGGGGTTCCCAGCCTTAATCCCCATTTTTCAGATGAGGTAGCAGAGGCATGGAGAAGTTAGTAACTTGCCTAAGATCATACCCAGACACGTGGCAGAGCTGGGATTAGAACCCAGCTCCTTCTGACTCCTATTGTCTTCTCTCCATTAGGCCAAGCTGTTTCTTGTGTGCATTCCTACCCAGAGCTGCTCAGACAACCAGGGAACTGTCATAAGGTCATGTTCTCCAAAGCTAAGATCATTATTGCACTGCCTATGTTCATAGGAATTTAGAGTTGGAGGTGGGAAGGAAAGAGTCTCTTCCAGTTAGTAGGGCATATGCTTGAGTTTGTTCTCCGATAGTGGTGATGGGTGGCACCATCCACAACCTCTTTACTCCATGCCAATAGTACTCACTGTGGAATGCCTGGCAGAAGTGTGAGCTCGATGTGGGCAGGGAATGCGCCCCGTTGGAATCTGTTGGTTGTTGTATTGTACTCTCCCAAGCGCTTAGTACAGTGCTTTGCAATGGTAAGCGCTCAATAAATATAACTGAATGAACGAATGATGGAGTCAGCTCGTGGCTATGAAACAGCAAACTACTGAGACACCTCCTTGGGTTTTTTTAATGGTATTTGAGAGCGCTTACTATTTGCCAGGCACTGTTCTAAGTTTGGGGGTAGATACAAGGTAATCAGGTCCAGGTCCCACATGGGGCTCACAGTCTTACTCCCCATTGTATAGATGAGGTAACTGAGGCAAAGAGAAGTGAAGTGACTTGCCTAAGGTCACCCAGCAGATAAGGGGCAGAGCCAGGTTTCGAACCCAGGTCCTTCTGACTCCCGGGCCCATGCTCTAACCATTAGGCCAAGCTGCTTCTCTGAACCTCCTCAGTATCCAACAGCTGCCGGGCCCTTATCCACTTCATGTGTCATTTATGTTCATTGTACTTCGAGTTTCGGCTTTCGCTGCTTTGAGAAACCAGAGAAATTGAATATTTGGAATAAACCTGTGGGTTGTGTCATGTCATGGAACCTGATTAATACCATACATCTGATCAAAATCATCAAATCTGGCGTTTGGCAAGGTCATTCCTGGCCTGGAGTAAACAGTTTACTTAAAACAAGTAAACAAGCATCAGTAGCATCAATATAAATAAATAGAATGATCTTAGTGAGCTACTGTCTACTACTCTTATTTGGGCTGCAGTTCCCATTGTAAAGGACTTGAAACTCCATACATGTCAAACGATTGACCCTCCTTCCCAATTAGTCAAATTTATTGAGTGCTTACTCTGCGCAGAGCCCTGTGCTTAGCCCTCGGGAGAGAACAGTAAAACAGAGTTGGTAGACAAGTTCATTCATTCATTCAATCGTATATATTGAGCGCTTACTGTGTGCAGAGCACTGTACTAAGCGCTTGGGAAATACAAGTTGGCAATGTATAGAGACGGTCCCTACCCAACAGTGGGCTCACAGTCTAGAAGGGGGAGACAGACAACAAAACAAAACATATTAACAAAATAAAATAAATAGAATAAATATGTACAAGTAAAGTCAATAAATGGAGTAATAAACACGTACAAACATATATACATATATACAGGTGCTGCAAGGAGGGGAAGCAGGTAAGGCGGGGGGATGGGAAGGGGGAGGTGGGGGAGAGGAAGGAGGGGGCTCAGTCTGGGAAGGCCTCCTGGAGGAGGTGAGCTCTCAGTAGGGCTTTGAAGGGAGGAAGAGAGCTAGCTTGGCAGATGTTGGGAGGGAGGGCATTCCAGGCCGGGGTAGGACGTGGGCCGGGGGTCGACGGCGGGACAGGGGAGAATGAGGCACAGTGAGGAGATTAGCGGCAGAGGAGCGAAGGGTGCGGCCTGGGCTGTAGAAGGAGAGAAGGGAGGTGAGGTAGGAGGGGGTGAGGTGATGGACAGGCTTGAAGACTTGAAGCTCCTTGCACACAGGGAGCTGACAGTCTAGAAGGATGGCACTTGGTAATTTTGCACCTAGAGAAAGAGCTCTCTCTTACGCATGGATTTTCTGGGTAGAGCAATAAGTGGTGAGATAAATGGTGAGGAGAGGTATAGTTCTTAGTCCAGCACAATCTCGCCCCATCCTGTTGCAGGGGGCAGGCAGCCTCTGGGCTCAGGGGTAGTAGGTAGAACTGGTTCTGAGTAGCAAGAGTCCTAAGATCCCAACCCTGTGTATTTTTTTCTTTGTTTTGTTTTTTAACGGTTTTTGTTAAGTACTCCCTATGTGCTGTTCTAAGTGCTGGAGTAGTTGCAAGCTAATCAGGATGGACACAGTCCACATGCTATATGGCAGTCTTGATACCCCTTTTACAGCTGAGGTAGCTGAGGCCCAGAGAAGTGAAGTGACTTGCTCAAGGTCACACTGCAGACAAGTGGTGAAGCTGGGATTAGAACCCAGATCCTTCTGACTGATATGTTGCCAACTTGTACTTCCCAAGCGCTTAGTACAGTGCTCTGCACACAGTAAGCGCCCAATAAATACGATTGATTGATTGATTGATTCTGACTCCCAGGCTGGTGCTCTAACCACCAGGTCATGCTGCTTCTCATAGCCTGTTGCTAGACAGGTATGCTCCTCTGGACAACGGTCTGAGGAGTCCTCGAGGCAGCTGTGTGCTAGGGGCTAAACCCACCTTCCTTCTCCTTGCCTCCATTTCCATGATATCTGTACCTCATGATTGGCTGGGAAAGCAGGGAAGGAGGTGATGGGGAAAATTGGGATGAAAGGGGTGGAGGAGGAGGGTATTTCACAGAAGCTGGAGTTAGATGTGTGGCGTGGGCAGAGGCCAAGTATGGATTCCTGCAGGCCTTTGGCCCTTGGCCATTGCATACTGGGGAATCACCAGAGTGACTGCCCAATCATATATGGACCTCATGATTGGTTGGGGAAGCAGGGAAGGAGGTGATGGGGAAAATCGGGATGAAAGGGATGGAGGAGGAGGGTATTTCACAGAAGCTGGAGTTACCAGAGTGACTGCCCAATCATATACGGACCTCATGATTGGTTGGGGAAGCAGGGAAGGAGGTGATGGGGACAGTTGGGTTGAAGGAGGTGAAGGAGGAAGGTATTCCACAGAAACTGGAGTTAGATGTGTGGCATAGGCAGAGGCCAAATATGGATTCCTGCAGGCCTTCGGCCCTCGTCCATTGCGCACTGGGGAGTCACCAGAGTGACCACCCAGTCTTACCTCTGCCTAGATCCCCTGGCATAGGCGAGGGGAGGGATGTGAAGAACGTGGGTGATATATCAAAGAGCTGGCTGGTGAGGGGGCAACACGTACCTCTGGGAGAAAGAGGTGTGGAAATTGTCCAGAGCAGCAGGGGTGAGCCAGATGTGAAGCGAGTGCTTCGGCCGTCAGGAAGACCAAGAGGACAGGCAAATGGTGACTGGGGGTTCTGTGGCAGTTCCCCCCGGAGGTTGGGAAACGGGAAGGGCTGAGAAACCCTGGCACAGTCCCAGCCTTTCATTCATTCATTCATTCATTCATTCATTCATTCAATCGTATTTGAGCCCTTACTGTGTGCACAGCACTGGACTAAGCACTTGGAAAGTTCAGTTTGGCAACAGATACAGTCCCTACCCAACAACGGGCTCACAGTCTAGAAGTCTCTACATGTTGCCAACTTGTACTTCCCAAGCGCTTAGTACAGTGCTCTGCACACAGTAAGCACTCAATAAATATGATTGAATGAATGGAAAGGGGGAGGCAGACAGCAAAACAAGTAGATAGGTTCAATACCATCGAAATAGGTCAATAGAATGTGCATTATAGCTATATGCACATCATTAATAAAATAAATATAGTAATAAATATGTACAAATATACACAGGCCTTTCCCGAGCTGCCCCATTCCAGACGGAGTCTGGGGAGGTGGGGCGTATCCCTATGGCTTAATGGAAAGAGCCCGGGCTTGGGAGTCAAAGGTCGTGGGTTCTAATCCAGACTCTGCCACTTATCAGCTGTGTGACTGTGGGCAAGTCACTTCCCTTCTCTGGGCCTCAGTTCCCTCATCTGTAAAATGTGCGGCTCAGTGGAAAGAGCACGGGCTTTGGAATCAGAGGTCATGGGTTCAAATTCCGGCTCTGCCACATGTCAGCTTTGTGACTTTGGGCAAGTCACTTCGCTTCTCTGGGCCTCAGTTCCGTCATCTGTAAAATGCATGGCTCAATAGAAAGAGCCCGGGCTTTGGAGTCAGAGGTCATCAGTTCAAATCGCGGCTCTGCCATTTGTCAGCCGTGTGACTTTGGGCAAGTCACTTAACGTCTCTGTGCCTCAGTTACCTCATCTGTAAAATGGGGATTAAAACTGTGAGCCCCCCGTGGGTCAACCTGATCACCTTGTAACTTCCCCAGCGCTTAGAGCAGTGCTTTGCACATAGGAAACACTTAACAAATACCGTCATTATTATTATTAAAATAGGGATGAAGGCTGTGAGCCCCACCTGGGACAACCTGATAACCTGGTATCTTCCCCAGCGCTTAGAAAAGTTCTTGGCCCATAGTATTCATTTATTCATTCAATGGTATTTATGGAGCGCTTACCGTGTGCAGAGCACTGTACTAAGACTAAGCACTTGGGAAGTACAAGTCGGCAACATTCATTCATTCATTCAATCGTATTTATTGAGCGCTTACTGTGTGCAGAGCATTGTACTAAGTGCTTGGGAAGTACAAGTTGGCAACATATAGAGACGGTCCCTACCCAACAGTGGGCTCACAGTCTAGAAGCAGAGACGGTCCCTACCCAACAACGGGAGCGCTTAACCAATACCAGAATCATTATTACAGTCTAGCGTGGCTCAGTGGAAAGAGCACGAGCTTTGGAGTCAGAGGTCATGGGTTCGAATCCCAGCTCCGCCACTTGTCTGCTGTGTGACCTTGGGCAAGTCACTTAACTTCTCTGAGCCTTGGTTACCTCATCTGTAAAATGGGGATTAAGACTGTGAGCCCCACGTGGGACAACCTCATCACCTTGTATCCCCCCCAGCGCTTAGAACAGTGCTTTGCACATAGTAAGCGCTTAACAAATGCCATCATTATTACAGCGGTTAGAACAGTGCTTTGCACATAGTAAGTGCTTAACAAATGCCATCATTATTACAGCGCTTAGAACAGTGCTTTGCACAGAGTAAGCACTTAACAAATACCATCATTATTACAGCGCTTAATAAATACCATCATTATTACAGCACTTAGAGCAGTGCTTTGCACATAGTAAGCGCTTAACAAACCATCATTATTACAGCGCTTAGAGCAGTGCTTTGCACATAGTAACCGCTTAACAAACACCATCATTATTGCAGCGCTTAGAACAGTGCTTTGCACATAGTAAGCGCTTAACAAACCATCATTATTACAGCGCTTAGAGCAGTGCTTTGCACATAGTAACCGCTTAACAAACACCATCATTATTGCAGCGCTTAGAACAGTGCTTTGCACATAGTAAGCGCTTAAGCCCACTGTTGGGTAGTGACCGTCTCTATATGTTGCCAACTTGTACTTCCCAAGCGCTTAGTAGAGTGCTCTGCACACAGTAAGCGCTCAATAAGTACGATAGATTGATTGATTAACAAATACCATCATTATTACCGCACTTAGAACAGTGTTCTGCACATAGTAAGCGCTTAACAAACACCATCATTATTACAGCACTTAGAGCAGTGCTTTGCACATAGTAAGCGCTTAACAAATGCCATTATTATCATTATTATTCTCGCCGGGCAGAGCGGAACTTTTTTTTTCTTTTTTTCTTTCTTTTTCGCCTTGGGCCCACCGTGGCTCTCCGGAGGGGTGCAGCCGGTTGTTTTTGGGCTGCGAGGGCGGGTTTATTACTCTATTTATTTATTTATTTTACTTGTACATATCTATTCTCTTTATTTTATTTTGTTAATATGTTTTGTTTTCTCTGTCTCCCCCTTCTAGACTGCGAGCCCACTGTTGGGTAGGGACCGTCTCTCTATGTTGCCAACTTGGACTTCCCAAGCGCTTAGTACAGTGCTCCGCACACAGTAAGCGCTCAATAAATACGATTGATTGATTGATTGACAGTGCTTTGCACATAGTAAGCGCTTAATAAATGCCATTATTATTATTATTATTATGATTGACGGGTTTGGGAGCAGCCCCTTCGCCCGGACGGCTGCAGCTTCGTGGGGTTGAGCCGGGTGGGGACCGTCTCTCTATGTGTTGCCAACTTGTGCTTCTCAAGCGCTTAGTACAGTGCTCCGCACACAGTAAGCGCTCAATAAATACGATTGATTGATTGATTGATTGATTGACGGGTTTGGGAGCAGCCCCTTCGCCCGGACGGCTGCAGCTTCGTGGGGTTGAACCGGGTGGGGACCGTCTCCCTACGTGTTAGCCAACTTGTGCTTCTCAAGCGCTTAGCACAGTGCTCCGCACACAGTAAGCGCTCAATAAATACGGTTGATTGAGGGACCCAGGAGGGCCGGGAGCCCGTGCGGGGGGCAGGCGGGGAAACCCGCCTCTCGAGAGTTGCAGGAGAGGGGGAGGAAAAAAGCAGCTCAAACAGTTCCTCTTCCTGAAAGGCGGCAGGGCTTCGGGGCTCGGGCTGCGGGGGCCCGCGGGGTGTGTGTGTGTGTGTGTGTGTGTGTGTGTGTGTGCCCTCGTTGTGTGTGTGTGTGTGTGTGTGTGCCGTCGTTGTGTGTTAGTGCCCGTCCCCGGGGCGGCATGTCCGGCGAGCGGAGCCTGCGGTTTGGCCTCGGCCTGCTGAGAGCGGGGCTGTCGGCGGAGGGCCGGGCCGGCGCCGCTCCGGCCGGCGCCGCGGGGCTGGCCGGCCCGCCCCGCCAGCGGGTGAGTCGCACTCCGGACCCTCCGCCGGGGGGGGGAACGGGGACCCAGACCCGCACCGCCGCACTCCCTCCTCCCTCCTCCCTCTGCCTCCTTCAGCCGCTCCCTCTCTCCTCCCTCCTCCCTCTGCCTCCTTCATCTCCTCCCTCCTCCCTCAGCCTCCTTCATCTCCTCCCTCCTCCCTCTGCCTCCTTCATCTTCTCCCTCCTCCCTCTACCTTCTTCATCCCCTCCGTCTCATCCCTCCTCCTGCCTCCATCATCTTCTCCCTCCTCCCTCTGCCTCCTTCATCTCCTCCCTCCTCCCTCTGCCTCCTTCATCCGCTCCCTCTCTTCTCCCTCCTCCTTCTGCCTCCTTCATCTTCTCCTCCTCCCTCTGCCTCCTTCTCTCTCCATCACCTTCTCCCTCTTCCCTCTACCTCCATCACATCCTCCCTCCTCCCTCTGCCTCCTTCATCTTCTCCCTCCTCCCTCTGCCTCCTTCATCTTCTCCCTCTCTTCTCCCTCCATCTTCCCCTTCCTCCCTCTGCCTCCTTCATCCACTCCCTTTCTCCCTATTCCCTCTGCCTCCTTCATCCGCTCCCTCCTCCCTCTGCCTCCTTCCTCTTCTCCCTCCTCCCTCTGCCTCTGTCTTCTCCCTCCTCCCTCTGCCTCTATCTTCTCCCTCCTCCCTCTGCCTCCTTCATCTTCTCCCTCCTCCCTCCGCCTCCTTCATCCCCTCCCTCCCTCCTCCCTCCTCCCTCTACCTCCTTCATCCCCTTCCTCCCTCCCGTCTCCCTCCTCCACCCCCCTCCCTCCTTCACCCCCTCTCTTCTCCATCCACTCTCTGCTTCCACCCCACCTCCCTCCTCTCTGCTCCTTCATCCTCTCCCCCTCACTCCCTCCTTTCCTCCCTGCCCCGTTTCCTTCATCCCCTCCTTCCTCCCCTTTCCTCTCTGCCTTCTTCATCCCTCTCTCCCTCCTCCACCCCCTCTCTCCCTCCTCTCTGCCTCTTTCTTCCTCCTCCTCGTCCCTCCCTCCCCCGTCTTCTTCATCACCTCCCTCCCCTCTGGCTCCTTCCTTCCCTCCCTCCTTCCCCTTTCCCTCCCTTGGCATCCGTCCCGGGGCCGAGTTGCCCGGGCCCTCCCGTTTGCGGTAGAGCAACTACCCCAGAGCCCGCCCATTTTGCGGGACGGGACAATCGTGAACTTGCAAAGGGCAACGATCCCCAAGCGAGGTGGACTCCGGGCAGACTAACCCAGCCCCCCATCAGGCCACGTGGTGGGAGAGGTTGCGGGACGAGGGAGCCGAGTCTACCGCTGGCCTTTCGCCACTGGCTAATAATAATAATAATAATAATAATGGCATGTGTTAAGCGCATACTATATGCAAAAAAAGTTCTGTCTGGCTCGGGTTCCTCCCCAAGCCCGTCCCTCTTCTGGATTATGGCACCCTAGGGACCCCCCTCCCTTCCCCCCACTTGTGGGTGATGTGCGCAGGAAATTTCTTCGGGAAGAAGAACCCCAAGGTCCCACATCAGTCTTATCCAGATGTTCACGAGATTCACTAGTCATACCCAAGGGAGAAGTGGAAGAACAGAGGGAAAAAAAAAAAACATACTGTGTGGGAAACCCCCGTTTAAAGTTTAAAAAGTTACAGATCCACACCCAAATTGGCTCTCATGGCTTTACTAAACCAGACCTCCTTGACTTAAAATAAAAAAAGACAGGAAATATCACAGGGGATTAAATGGTGCCATTTGAAGTGTTTAATAATGACTTTTTGCATTTAACCTTAGCTGAATTAAGCCGAGATTTCCCAATTCTCCGAGCCAGAAATTTCCTCTAAAGCAACAGGTCATAAAGTTGAACTGAACGGAAGCATCATCTGGCAGGGTGAGGGACTGGGCTGGCACTATATCCTCGAGATGGGTGGTAGTGATTTGTATTAGAAAAGAAACTGGGCAAATGTGCCCCTCTCTTTAATTGTTAGTAGCTGCAAGTCTGCAGTTAACTTCAGGGGTAATTCAATTGCCACACATCGCTGTGTTGATGCTCAGCACGTGGTCTTGATGTCATAATGCACATTTTCAGGAAAAAAAATGTGAGCTGTGGGAAAGTAAATGTAGAACAAGAATCTCATTTCGTTAGTTGAGAAAGAGACCAGTAACCACTTGGGAAGAAATTAAAGAGAAAAAAAAAAGCTTATCAGCAAGGATCATTAACAGGGTCTTTGGGCTTGGGTTTTTTTTTTGCCTACTCTCATAAGTTTTTAATTGGGATAAATGCCCATTTTTATTTAGTCCGTTTTATTAAAAACACCCAAGCATTATTTAGAAGATAAATTGGAGAGTAGAAATATTGAAACTACAGATTAGTTCTGTACCAGACCCCCACAATAAAGTCAATACTATTAGGTCTCCTAAGGTCAAAAACAAATAACTCCTCCCAAATCTTCACATCTCTTTCCTTAACAAAGAATCATTTTCCAGCCCCTTTCCAATTTTAAAATGTGGTTTAGAAATTCAGTTTTAATTAGTGTTCCTTACTCTCTCACTCCTTTCTTTTCTCTGCCAATCTCTTCTAGCTCTCTTCCACTCCCTCTTTTTTCCCCTTTTTCTTTGTGTTTATTCCTTCTCTTCCCCCCTCTTTCCTTTCCTTCTCTTTCTTTCCTTTCCCTCTTCTCTTTCCTTCTTTCTCCTCTCTCCTTTCCCTCTCATCTCGTTCCATCTCTGCTCTCCCTCTCTCTTTTTTTCCTCTTTCCCTCTCTCTTCCCCTCTCTCTCCGTGTCTCTCTTTTTCTCTCTTCCCCCACCTGTGGGTTGTGCCAGTTCTCTCTCCTTGCTTCAGCACCCTGGCCAACACTCCAGGACTGTTCTTTTCCCGTAAATTCCCTGGTTCTTCCTGGGCCCATATAGGTGGCCTTCGAAGCAAGATTCAGAATGAGGAGGAGGGAGGAGCTGGGAACAGATCTTTATGGAGATTTCCAGCAGTGGAAGCCCCCAAATCTTCCCTGTCAGCTTCTCCAATGTTTTGCCAACCAACCTCTTGTTGTGGGCAGGGAATGTGTCTGTTATATCATTGTGTTGAACTTTCCCAAGCACTTAGTACAGTGCCCTGCCCACAATAAGGACTCAGTATATATGATTGATTCCTTTTATCCAACCAGTTTCTCCCACTTTTAGTCCATTTCTCCTTTTTCAGTTTTTATTGGACATGGAGAAAAAGGTTTTGGCATCATCCCCATTAAAAAAAAACCCACTTCATAGACAATTGCCCATCCCTTTTGTTATTTAGTGCCATTATTATTTTTATTATGGTATTCATTGAGTTTCACTCACCATTCATTAAGATTTACTATATGTCAATCACTGTTTTAACCGAGGACTAGATAAAAGTTAATCAGGTTGGACAGGGTCCCTGTCTCACTTGGGCCTCACAGTCTAAGAAGGAGGGAGCACAGGTATTGAATCCTCCTTTACAGTTGAGGAAACTGGCACAGAGAAGTTGTGTGATTTGCCCAAGACCCCACGGCAAGCAGTTGGCTGATCTGGGATTAGAATCCAAGTTCTCTGACCCCCAGGCTCATGCTCTTTCCTTTAGGCCATGTTATGTGAACTTTTATTGTAGACCCTCTTCAGTTCCCCTACAACATGATCATAACCAGACACAGCATCATAATATGGGTCTGATGAATGTAGACTATCATGGTGTGACTGCTTCCCAATCATTCCATGTAATGCTCTTGTTTATACATCCTTTTACCAATATTTGCTATTCGATGGAATTACACTGCTGATTTCATCAATCAATTAATCATATTTATTAAGTGCTTACTGTGTGCTGAGCACTGTACTAAGCACTTTGGGAGTGTACAACACAATAATATAGTATGTTATCCTGAGGGAGTCGTGGAAATAGTCAATTAATGAATAGTATTTATTGGGCATTTGTTGTGTGGAGAGCACTGTACTGAGCATGTAAGGGTGTTGTTGATAGTGCTTAAAATGTCACATCAATGGTCACTTCAATCACTTGGGTGGCTGAAAGGCCAAGTGCTTTGTAAGGTAGCCAGAAAAGACTGTTTTTAAAATGTCATACTAAATTTCTAGACTCTCCTTTGTTTTTTCCATTTCCAAATAATTTTTAATACCCCTCATCATTCTAGCTTGCTATTAAAATCCTAATCAAAGAAGAGTATTTTACCAGTAGTAAGATATGAGTGGGCATAACCTCTACTATAACATTCACAATCTGCCTTTTAAGCATACTTAACTAACACTGTTCCTTCATTTTTGCCTCCTTCCTAAAGTTTAACAAATAAAAATCTCAATTACTTGAAATTTACATGTCAGATTTAATTTGGAGAGGGAGGGATTTTAACGATTTTGGAGAACTTAAATTCCAAGGCCCAAAATGTTACGATAAACAAGTGCTGCTACCTGAAAGAAGTGCTTGGTCTAATTTTAGAGTGCAAGCAGAGTAAAAAAAAATATTTGTCCATATATTAAGAATTTAGTCCATATGTGGATTTTTTTTTAACTAGGGACTTCACAGCTCAAGGAAAGCAAGTCTGACCTCAGTAGAAATCACTTAGACAATCTCTAATAGAAATTCATATGACCCTTCCCACCGAGCAATTAAATATGCCTTTTTATCGTGTTGCTCAATTTCAGGAATTCACAGATATTGCAAAAAGGTCTTCAAAGATGATGATTGAGATTTCTGACTCATAATACCCTTCAGAAGAAGTAGTCTCTCTTTCAATAATCTGTATGTTTTTCTCTATTTATATTTCAAATTAAATCCTGTTTGTTTCTCTTTCGTGTTTGTAGGTGTAGCTCAGTTTTGGCCACTGGATCTTTCATTGTCATCTTTAAGAGTAGCTGATGGGAATTATTAATCCATATCTGCTTTGGATGGTGTAGAGCCTAGGAATGTCAATCCTTCTAGCCTGTTTTTGATAACAAAGCAGCCCCTAATTCAGCCCAGAGGGAGCCCTTCTGAATCCTAATTAAGGTTGACTGATCTTGGAGGAATAGGCCTTCTGGGGCACAGAGAAAGCATATTTTTGCTGGCTAAACTATGGGTGTCCGCCTCCAGGAGTCTGGGGAGCAGCTGGAGGGCAGTTATCTTGCCCAGCCTCCTGGAACTGCTTATTATTATTAATATTATTATAATTGTATTTGTTAAATGTTTACTATTTGCCAAGCACTGTTCTAAACACAGGGATAGATGCAAGGTGATCAGGTTGGACTCAGTCCCTGACCCTCACGGGGCTCACAGCCTAAATGGGTGGAGTAGGACTTAATCCACATTTTGCAGATGAGGAAACTGAGGCCCGTAGAAAGTAAGTGACTTGCCCAAGGTCACACAGCAGGCAAGTGGCAGAGCTGGGATTAACCCAGGTCCTCTGACTCTCAGGCCAATCTCTTTCCACTAGGCCATGCTGCTTGCTTGTGGTTAGGAACTCTACTCTCTTCCTTCACTGGTCCTGGGAGTTCTTGGGTTCAGCTTTGGTGATAGCCACAACAGAGAGGGGTTGGGGTTTTCCTGTTGAGAGAATAGACAGTCATTGTTCTAATAGTAGCTGGCAAAACAGCAGAAGATACTGCATTCAGCCTGCATTCAGAAAATTATATGATATCCTGGTCTTGTCACCAAGACACTCCCTGCTTCCCCACCTGCCCTCGATGTTTTCTCAGTTCCATCTCAGTTTCATACATCTCCAAAACTCAGTAACTAGGTAAGGAAAATAAGTTGGGGATTTAGGGAGCATTGGGGTACTTCACATTCAACAGATTCTCCAGGTCTCTAGTATTATTTATTTATAGGCTTGTGAAGCAGCATGGACAAGTGGAAAGAGCATGGGCTTGAGAATCTGAAGACTCGGTTTCGAATCCTGCATCTGACACACTGACTCTGCTATGTGACCTTGTGCAAGTCATTTAACTTCTCTGTGTCTCAATTTCCTCATATGTAAAATGGAGATTAAATCCTACTTCTTCCTACTGTGAGCCTCATGTGGGAACAGGGTCTGTGTCTAACCTGATTATCTTGTATTTAGTCCAGCACTTAGTACAATGCTTGGGACATAGTAAGTACTTAACAAGTATCATAATAAAAATGTCACTAAATATCATAAATATCATACCTTTCACTCTGTAGTGAAGTGAATCATTTGAGATACTTCCTTAACTGATAGTCGCATAATAAAATGGAAATTGAGAAGCAGTACCTAACCAGAGTAGGAAGCTCAGATCTCCAGTAGCTGGGAACATAAGACTGATGCAAAATGGTATATTTCAGATATATATATATATATATGTATATTTGTACATAAATGTGTATATATACATATGTATATATGGAGAGGAATATATATAAATAGATGTTATATATTATATTTTCATTCATGAGTATTTGTAATTGTAAATACTAAGGAGGCAACAGGGCTCAGAAGAAAGCGATAAGGCTAGGAATCGAGATCTGGGTTCTGATTCTAGTTCTACCCCTAGGCTGCTATGTGACCTTGGGAAAATCATGCAGCTTCTCTGGATTTCAGTTTCTGATCTGGAAAATGGAGATCACATCCCCTCCCTCCTTCCCTCTTAGACTGTGAGTCTTGTGTGGAACTAGGATTGAGCATAATAAGACTTTCTTATACCTCCCCAACAATTAGCACAGTTAAAGCACTTAATAGATATTATCATTATCATCATTATTTGTATTACATTGTTATTGCTAGTATCCTCACAACTCTAGACTGTAAACTTGTTGTGGTGGGGAACATGTTTATTATTTTGTTGTAGGGTACTTTCCCAAGCCGTAAACACTCAATAAATATAATTGACTGACCAACTAACCAATCAGTAGTATTTATTGAGTGCCTACTGAGGGCAAAGTGTGGGCTCTTGGGAGGTACAACAGAAGCAAAGCACACATCCCTGCCCTCAAGAGGCTTACAATCAAATGGGGGAGGCAGATAAACAAAAACTACCTTTTCCGCATCCCCTTCTCCCTTCCCTCCGCATCTCTTTCTCCCTCCTACTTAGACTGTGAGCTCCAGGAGGGACAGAGATTGAGTCCAACCTGATTATCTTGCATCTGACCCATTTCTGAGAACAGTGTTTAATACATAGCAAGTGCTTAACAAATACTATCATTTTTATTAATAATATTATAATTTTCCTCTCTTTTTCTCTTCTCCCTTTACAGGCTTAACATGAACAAGTCTCATTTTCATTCATTCATTCAATCATATTTATTGAGCACTTACTGTGTGCAGAGCACTGTACTAAGCGAGGGTTAGTGCATGTCTCTCCACCACCTTTCATTCATTCATTCTTACTTATTGAGTACTTACTGTGTGCAGAGCACTGTACTAAGTGCTTGGGAGAGTACAATATAACATTAAACACATTCCCTGCCCACAATGAGCTTACAGTCTAGAGGGGGAGCCCCCTGCTCCCTAAATTACTGTAACATTATCCCATCCCCACCCACCTCTTTCAAACCGTTTATTCTGCCTTATTTGATCCTATCAGAGGTTTTTCCGCTGTAATATTTACAAAATCTGCCCCTCCCTCTCCATTTGACCAACCATAACTATGTAAGTCCAGGCACTTTTCATTATTGTTATTATTATTATTATTATTATTATTATTATTATTATTATTATTATCAATGTTGTTGTCATTGCTAGTATCCTAACATCTCTAGACTGTAAACTCAATGTGGGCAGAGAATATATCTGTTATATTATTATAATGTACTCTCCCCAGTGCTTAGTACAGTGCTCTGCACACAGTAAGTGCTAAATAAATATGATTGACTGAGTGACTTCCGTACTTCAGTCTTCACAGACTTAACAGACTTTCCTACTTCCAGTCTTAGTCCTCTTCTAACCCCAGCCTTCCAGGGCACTTCATCTTGTCAGCTACTTACAGTGTTTTTGTTTATTCTTTATTTGTTTACTCTGCTTTTATCATTTGTAGTAGCTGTGCACTTACTTTTTTACTGTTGTATGTTTGCTAATTTGAAACTGCTTATCCTTCCTTTTAGCATTAAGTCTGATTCTTCTTCTTGCTTATTCTGTGTCCTTGGGCATTTTTTTGTACTTCAGCTTCCCCATCTGTATAATGGGAATTAAGTACCTAGTCCCCTTCTTCCTGAGACTGCAAGCCCCATATGGTGCATGAACTGGGTCTGACCTGACTATATTGTATTTACCCCATGCTCAGAATGGTGATTGGCACATAGAATGTCCTTAACAAAAACCACAATCATTATGATTGATATTGTTTTTAGCTGAGAGAAGAACATGCTTAACAAAAACCACATTTACTATGATTAGTATTGTTTTTAGTTGAGAGAAGGGATCATTTCTTTTCTATGGTGTGATGATTCTGCCAAGATTCTGGGGCATGGTTGCCAGGGGCCACGAGAACACATGGCGGGGAGGGGGTGACTGTGAAACACTGGGCACCTTGCCAGTGGATAATAATAATAAAAACAACTGTGGTATTTGGTAAGCACTTACTATGTGCCAAGCACTGCTTTAAGTGCTGACGTAGATTCAAGGTAATTAGGTTGTACTATGTGGGGCTCACAGTCTTAATCCCCATTTTACAGATGAGGTAACTGAGGCATAGAGAAGTTAAGTGGCAGGCCCAAGGTCACACAGCAGACAAGTAGTGGAGCCAGGATTAGAACCCACATCCTCTGATTCCCAAGCCCATGCTCTTTCCACTAAGCCACGCTAGATCTGCCCACTGCTTCTTATTATACAATCTTCCTCCCTTTGCTGGCCCCCTCACTTTGATAAGCACTTTGATACTCACCCCATTTCCACAATAGTTATGTAAGTAGACTTATACTCTACTATTTCCCCTATTCCCAATACTAATAATGGTACTTGTTAAGCATGTACTATGTGCCAAGCATTGTTCTAAGCACTGGGGTAAATACAAGTTTGATTGGACACAATCCCTGTCCCACATGGGGTTTACGGTCTTCATCCCCATTTTACAAATGAGACAACTGAGGCACAGAGAAGTGAAGTGATTTTCCCGAGGTCACAGGGCAGAAAATCGGCAGAGCCGGAATTAGAATCCAGGTCCTTCTGACTCCGAGGCCCATGCTCTATCCACTAGGCAACACTGTTCTTTAATCTAGTTTAATGTCCGTCTCTCCTCGTAGATTGTAAAATCCCTGTGGGCAGGGATTGTGTCTACCAACTCTGTTGCATTGTACTTTCCCAATCCCTTAATTCAGTACTCTACCCACACTAAGCACTCAATAAAGACCACTGATAGATTGATATATGTTTTTCATGCTCATAATGGTCTTTTATCCAGATAATTGCCTAAATTTGGACATGTCGAGGCAAGATTGCCATTTAGTACTCTTCTCAGATTTTCTATAGATTTACTAAGGAAGGAGATCAAGGTTTGGAGCAACTTTTTGGTCAGTATGGAAGATGTAACTCTGCTCTTAAGGAGTTTGCAGCCTGATGGCACTTAATCATCTGTTTGTAACTGGCCAGGTCAAGTGGTTCTAATCAGAAATACCAATTCAACAAATGAAAAAAAATAGACTTTAGAATCAGTAGGCTTTCAGGATTGGGTTATAGATACAGGATTGGTGGAAGTGAGAAAGATCCCATGACAGCAGAGAAACTGAATGGAACGAGAGAAGGAGAAGGAGAGTGAGAAGTGAGATGGAAAAATAGGATAAATCAATAACCATTAGAATCAATTTTAATCTGTAGTCATATCAGAATGAATACAAGAAGCAGCTATGGACTTGACCCAGATAGGCTTAAAATCTACAGAGGAATTATAAACAAGATTGCAAGAATATTTTGATAATTCCTAATTAAAAACTCCCTTTCAAAGTCTATCATCAGAGCATAAGTGTGTCTTCTCAGGGAGAAAGAAAATCAAGTTTTTGATTTAAATAAGATCGTTACACAACTTATGAAGTGGGCTGAGATAAGGAATCAGGATAATTGAAGGGTATTGGAAACAGTGAGTAGTTACGATTCAGTCCACCACTAACTATAAATTAAAGTGAAAGATGCAAGCAGGAAAAGGGGAATATGCGATGGAAGCCCAAAGTGGCTCTCTACTGGCTAGTGTTTATGCTGGCCAGGTACTCTAGCAGTTCTGGTGATTTATTAGGACCATTGACTAAATAGAAGAGAGCCAGATCAAACCAGACCAGACCATGGTCCAGGGCAATTTTTCAGGGCTGTGCCACCTCAATTATAGGTTTTCCCCAGATTTCAGGTGTTATCAGTCCCAGGAGTGAGTTCTGATCATCTCATGAATTATCATTAATAATAATGATAATAATAATAACAATAGTAGTAATTGAAAGTTCCTTGTGGACAGCCCAGAGTACCAACACTAATGTACTGTTCTCTTGAAAGTGCTTAGAACAGGGCTCTGCATACAATTAGCTCTCAGTGACTGATGTTCCAAGCCCAGAACTAAGGACTGGGGTAAGTACAAAATATCCAGGCAATATGTTTGCTTATTGTTATGCTGTACTCTTCCAAGCTCTTAGTACAGTGCTATGCGAAAAGTAAGTGCTCAATAAATATTATTGAATGAATGAACAAATAAACCAGACCATGACCCATGTGGGCCACACAGTCTAAGTAGAAAGGAAAACAGGAATTTCCCCCCCACAATCTCTAGACTGTAGGTTCACTGTGGGCAAGGCATGTGTCTACCAACTCTGTCATATTGTACTCTCCCAAGTGCTTAGTACAATGCTGTCTGCATACAGTAAGTGCTCAATAAATATGATTAATTTATTTTGCAGATGGAGAAAATGAGGCAAAGAGCATTGAAGTGACTTAAGGTCAGACTCCACACGAGTGACAGAGGTCAGACTAGAACCCAGGTCCTCTGACACCGAGGCCCATATTCCTTCCATTAGGCCTCACGCTTGGCTTCCCTAATAGGTAGGGGCATGAATTCATCAAGAGCTAGTCATTCAGTCATCAGCATTTATTGCAGATCACTATTCTAGATGCTTGGAAAGATAACAAGAAAAGTATCAGGAAGAGTCCATGCTTTCAGGGAGTTTACAAATTATTACAAATTACAAATGTAATAAATGACGTTAGTAAGGATAGTGGGTTTGTGTCCACTGTTGCTTTCTCTTACTGCTTTCCCTTTCAAACAAATGAAAATATGGAGGACTTAGGGATAATAGATAAAAATAAATGTCAAGTCTGGTGTTAGAGGTGATGATAGATCAGTAGTTTAACTGCAGCTGCAACAGTGAGTTGGCCTGAGATAGCTTTGAACTTTTCCAGAGGAAGATTTTTTTTAAATCTTTTTAATTTTTAAAAGGGAGTTTTGAATTCTGCCTCTGTTTTCAGTATTGTGTTTGTTTCAATAATGGAAGCATCAGAAGATTGAGGGTTTTTTAGTATTCATTTGTTTAGGTGTTTTAGTTTGGATTCTTTATGATCTTTACAACAGCATTGTTTTTTTTACCATTGAAATAAGGCCCCTTGGCCTTTTTCATCTTTGAGAGAAATATTAGTAGACTAAAAAAGAGTATGCTCGCTTGCTTCGACATGCTGACTGAAATTAAATGATTTAGAAATAATCAAATTTAATGCATGTGGTTGTCAGAATAGTGAAAAAGACTTTTTGCATTCATGTTAATATTTATCAACTTCAAAATAGAAATTACTATTCCTAAAATAGGACATATGGGTTGAATAGTTTTACAAACTGAAAATGGAATTCTAAATTTAAGGATTTCATGTCTTAGAATTCCGATTATTGCACACTTCATAATCTTGGAATTTGAGTAGAAGACAGTATGTTTATTTAGCTTAATTTAATAATAGGAACACCATTGAAAATTTGGAAAGAGAGAGTCTCTAAAAATGGCTTAACAATTTTTTTTCTACTTTAGATCTGATAGCTAGGAATATAATTGATCAACTAATTAGTTAAACTGATCAGTGACTTTTGGTTTCTATTTCCAAACCAAGTTCAAAAAAAACGAAAAGACTATCAATAGGCAAAGAAAAGTTCTGGGAGCCTTTCTATGAACAGGGGCACTGAACATGACTACCAATCATGTTACATTTTACTCTCCAGGGCATTCTGTCCAGTGCTCTGCACACAGTAATTGCTCAGTAAATACAATTGATTGAATTGTCATGGTTTCATTAATAATAATAATAATAATAATAATGATAATGATGGCATTTGTTAAGTGCTTACTAAGTGCAAAGCACTGTTCTAAGCACTGGGGGGATAGAAGGTAATCAGGTTGTCCCACTTGGGGCTCACAGTCTTAATCCCCATTTTACAGATGAGGTAACTGAGGCACATAGAAGTTAAATGACTTGCCCAAAGTCACACAGCTGACATTTGGTGGAAGCAGAATTAGAACTCATGACCTCTGACTCCCAAGTCTGGGCTCTTTCCACTGAGCCACGCTGCTTCCCTATTAAGTTATTTAGTGTTGTAAAACCCACATCTATTTGCTTAGAATTAAGTACCCTTTGCTTCAGTTCAATAAAATGAATGAAACTTTGGCCTCAGCAGTGAAAGTGGCACTGCTTAGATTACATATCTGTGGGAAGAGACAGAAAAAGCTAAACCCACAAATAAATTGTAAAAAAACAAAAAACAAAAAAGGTTTGTTTCAAATGTTTACATTTTGGATCATTGAAAGAAGAATAGATTATTTTCTTCTAAGTCTGTTTTTTAACTAAGCCATTTTTCCTGCATCTGTATTTTTTTAAGAATATTAATTCTGCACAATTGTATGAGGCCACCATGAAAACATGTCTTGGTCAGAAAGTGGGCTCCGATAAGATTCTTTCAGGCCTTATCTGAAGCCAAGCAGAAATGTTTTGAGGTAACTGAATTTTTTTTTAGTCAAAAATTAGGACTTAATTGAATCTTGTCTCTCAAGCTGTAATACTTGGTCTATTAGAAGTAAAATTCTGTTTCAAGGAGGCAAAAAAAATTACTTCTCTGTGTAGCACTATATTTTGCTTCAAAATGTTAGTAATTAGAAGCTGAACCTAGCAAACCTAATACCTCCAATTAGTAAAAATGTTCTCTAAATCTATTTTTAACTGGTGAATAATTAGCATTACCACTTTGAGTTAATGCAGACTTGTTTTGAGCCTATGGGTATATGATTGAATTAATATAGATTTTGTTAAAAATCACCTGGAGTCAAATCTCAGACTTTGTCATTGTATTTCTAACAGTTAATTCAAATGCAATGTGGCTTTTTTGGCTAAACACATTCCAGAGAGGAAAGTTTTGAAAACCTATTCCTAAGCTATAATTCTATATATAATTTTTACTACTTCATTATCAGTCATGAAGGCTTTATTTTTCTTTCTTGACTTTTTCCTGAAAATTTCCTTACTAAGTCTGAATTAACATTTTTCCATTTAAGATCATAACTGATTGTTTTTATTCCTTTTTGTCTATTTAGCCACATATTAAGCTAATGCTTGAGTACAAAGCTCCAGTCTTCGGTTAGTCCTGGCTTCTTTGTATTGTGACTAGCTGTTAGTAGACAAGGGACTGGGCCAGGAATTTTATCTTTTGGGATTGAAACAGGTTTTCTCATCCTGTCATTAAAGATCCACTTTGCACTCTGTCTCATCATCCATGAGCAAAAGAGCCATCAACCAAACGGAATCGCGTTGGCAGTGCTACGGTGGCCAATTTAGGATTCTAAACACCAGAATGAATGCAGTGAGGTTGTTTCCATACTATCAAGGGAAAAATACATTGCAGGTATTCTGAATAATGCAGGGCATTCTAGAGGGGCTTGATAGGTTGGTATATATAGTTGATGTTGTCACTAGAGTGTTTGTGAGTTGAAAACACCAAATTCTCCATTCTTGTTTTGGAAGTATGTGCCTTCATTTTCCTAGTGAAGAAATGGGTCACAGACATTTGGTACTAACTTAACCGCTCAAGATTACAGAATTCCCTCTGGTTGGTGACTTTTTGCGTTGATGGAGTATGTGGGAAAAAAGTCTCTTTTTTCCTTCACTTGGGTCACAGATTTCTCTGCTCTTGGTGTGGCCTCTTAGGGATCTTTTGTCTTCTTTGCCGCTCTCGGATACAGAGATAAATGATGGAGAGGAGGGTGTGTTCATAAACTCGACAGCTTGCTAATACTGCTGCTGTTGATAATGGAAGGGTCCAGGCACCCTAGCTCTGAACCTGGCATGGCCACTCAGCTGCCCAGATCTTGCCAGGCTGGGTGACCAGCTGTTCTTGGCTGTTGGGATATAGACAGCGATTGACCAGCTGAGAGCTCACTTCACCTCCAGGGATCTGCATTTTGCTGCATTTGCTCGTTGAAGCAATGAGGTACAAACTTCAGGACGAGTTCTTCACTATGCAAATAGCTCTTACAGTTACATAATGAGAAGCAGCGTGCCTAGTGGGTAGAGCATGGGACTGGAAGTTGGAAGGACCTGAGTTCTAATCCCAGCTCTGCCACGTTTGTGCTGTGTAACCTTGGGCAAGTCTCTTCACTTCACTTCTCTGTGCCTCAGTTCCCTCTTCTGGAAAATGGGGATTAAGACTGTGAGTCCCATGTGGGACATGAACTGTGTCCAACCTGATCACCTTGCATCTACCCCAGCGCTTAGAACAGTGCCTGGCACATAGTAAGTGCTTTATAAATATCTTTTTTTTTTAAAGTATCTTTTTCAGGTTCTAAAACATAGCATCGTATTTGGTCTATTGACATAAGGACACCTGCGATTTCATTGTGCAAATGTTTTGCAGAAAATGTTTTCAGGATTCATTCACTGAATTATATTTATTGAGTGCTTATTGTGCACAAAGCACTGTACTAAGTGCTTGGGAGAGTACAATATAACAATAAACAAACACATTTCCCTGCCCAATGTAACTGAAGATCTATTCCTGATCTATCTCAGCCTGTGGAGAAGAGTAACAATGTAGAGAGCACTTCCCTGGAACATGAAGGACCTTATAGAGAAGCAGCGTGGCTCAGTGGAAGGAGCACGGGCTTGGGAGTCAGAGGTCATGGGTTCTAATCCCACCTCTGCCGCTTGTCAGCTGTGTGACTTTGGGCAAGTCACTTAAATTTTCTGTGCCTGAGTTACCCCATCTGTAAAATGGGGATTAAGACCGTGAGCCCTACGTGGGACAACCTGATCACCTTGTATCAGATTGGCACATAGTAAGCGCTTAACAAATGCCATCATTATTATTACTATTATTGTAAGGAAGAGTTTTTATCCATGAGACTTCTTCAGTCAATCAATCAATCGTATTTATTGAGTGCTTACTGTGTGCAGAGCACTGTACTAAGCTCTTGGGAAGTACAAGTTGGCAACATGTAGAGACAGTCCCTACCCAACAGTGGGCTCACAGTCTAGAAGGGGGAGACAGAGAACAAAACCAAACATATAAACAAAATGAAATAAATAGAATAGATATGTACAAGTAAAATAAATAAATAAATAAATAGAGTAATAAATATGTACAAACATATGTACATATATACAGGTGCTGTGGGGAAGGGAAGGAGGTAAGATGTGGGGGATGGAGAGGGGAATGAGGGGGAGAGGAAGGAGGGGGCTCAGCAGTACCTCTCCAAACTCAGTCAACTGTAGAAAACACACCCTGCACCAACCTGGGCTGCTTTTCCCCAAGGCTCTGAGAAGTTGCCCCCACCCCTTGCCTCTCCCATTCACTGTTCTGATGATTTTGACACCTGTCACATGTTTTGTTTTGTTGTCTTTCTCCCCCTTCTAGACTGTGAGCCCGTTGTTGGGTAGGGACCGTCTCTATATGTTGCCGACTTGTACTTCCCAAGCGCTTAGTACAGTGCTCTGCACACAGTAAGTGCCCAATAAATATGACTGAATGAATGAATGTCACCCAGATCATAGTATCAGAAGGGACCTTAGAGATCCGTCACCTGATTCGATCTTCACACAGGTAAATGACTAAACCAAGGTGGAAGAGTCAATGGCTATTTTGTTTAAGTCTCTAGGGAAAGACACTTTTTAAGCACTCCCTATGTTTGTTTGCTTTTAATCTTTGTATCAAGAAGTTCTTCCTTAGTTTCCACCTGCTTTAATCAGTCAATCAGATTTATTAAGTGCTTACTGTATGCAGAGCACTTGGGAGAGTACAATGTAACGGAGTCCATTCATTCATTCAGAGTTGGTAGACGCATTCTCTTCCCGCAATAAGCTTACAGTCTAGAGGGAAAAAACTTAGGCCCATTTCCTCTTGCTTCTGTTTTCTATGAAAATGGAGCACTGTTGGTCAAGGTCTCATAACAAAGACTCAGACAGATGTGGAGTATGTTTTTGGATTCAAGTACTGATAAAAATGCCCAAGATAAAGGAAAATGAAAATGAAATCTCCAGTCAAAGAAAGAGATTCAGAAGCTTAATAAGTAATGTTTTTTATCTTCATCAGTGTCATAATTGTGTGTTGAGAGATAAATGAAGTGACATAAAAAGTAAAGCTGCACTGGAATAAACAAAGCCAGTTTGTTCGGGCACAAGTGTTAGGTGGAGGATCAACTCTTTCCACTTGTCTGAATGATTTCTGGAACCTGGCCCTGATGTTTCTGAGAAGCTGTGGGCGACTTTGTTGTGGCAGTCCCTCTGGAGCTAATGAAAGTCACAAGGGTCTGAGCATGGAGTAGGAGCTGTTTAAGCTGAAATTCAGGAAGTGTGGGACACATAATTGTGACAGAGGCTATTTCCTGATCCCATGACAGATGGTTAGCTGCACCTTCAGGAAAACTTCAGTTAACTGTTCTACTGGTAAAAAATATATGTTTGGTTTCAAAGTCTCTTACAAGATCAGATGGCACACCCGATTTTTCTTGTGTCACGGTGGAGTCATAATTGTATTGGCTACACTCAGAGTTGAATAGAAATCTTGCCTACATGGTGGAGATTACATCTGTTGCTTTAACTAACAGGGCTAAGGGGACCCAGAATGAATTTTCTACCTAATCTACTTTTGCTGCCACAGTAGGGCAGGTATTTTGTGAGTTTGCTGTCTCCTTCCATCGTCTTTTGAAATGTCATTCAGGCATTAACTCAACTGAGCAGTCAATCGATCAATCAGTCAAGTGACCTTAATACTGGGAAGGAAAAAAATGTTGTTGCCCTTTTAAAACATGTCTTACTTTAAGCAACATTTTACATGGGTCTCCTGTTTATTTTCTTTTTGGAAGGAAAAGACTTTGTAAAAGATGAAAACATATTTTTCATCGTTTGTATGTCCTCTTTGACGGAGAATGTGTCATACTTTATTTACCCAACTAAAGAGGCTCACCTGAGCGAATGAACACAAAGAAAATAAACCAAAGTATTACTAGCAACACCTTTAAGGAAATATGTGAAGAGCCTTTATAAACAGATCAGCCTTAATCAGTTACCTTTTTGTCTTGCTAGCAGAAGGATTAGGTCTTTTATATATCCCGGATGTCTGGCACATATTGGAGGTCGGGGAGAGAAGGAAGGAAAGAGAGGGTAAATAAGTATTCAGTTTTTCTACTTCATAGTCAATGAATCAATTCTGAAGCCTCATCTAAATGTTTTTAAATCATAGTGCAAGTTTTTTTTTCTTTACAGTTGAGATTTATTTTTTCACCTAACATACCTCTGAAGAAATCCCAAGCTTTCTTTTACCATAATGAACATTTTCTATCCGTCAGTCTTGCGTATGTAGAAATAAGATGTTATTCTGTAGATTTTATATGTGGAAATGTGCCAAAAATAATGATTTTTTCTATGTATTTGTTCGGTTTTGTAAATCAGTCTCACAGAATCCTCACCTGCTATTATTGGAAACACTGAACCTCCATTATCATGTTTATGAGCTTCATTTATCATTTAAGGAGGAGCCCAAGTCAAAATGATCACACTGAGATGCACAACAATAAATTACCCTAGTTTGCAGACCACTGCTTTCTCTCCAGCATCTAAGGGAAAGAAGGCTATTTTTGACCACACTATATCCTGACTAGTAGCATTTCTTGTGTTATGCCTCTTTGTTTAAATCAAATGGAGTTACACATAGTGACAGCTGATTCCTTCTCATTTCTGCATTACTTGAGCACCTGGTTAGCTCATTTAAACAGCTTAGAATTTTAAGAGGAAAAAAATTTAAATTATAATATAGACATGCAGAGCACTATGCTCCCTTTAGCTTTCAAATTCAGCTAAAGAGTTGTGCCCTACAGAAATTTCAGTAATTTTTCAGCTGCATAGTAAATGATGATCAGATTGGCCTGATTTGTTTTCAAGTAATTTGAATAGATTAAAATACTGTACATTTGGAGACTTTGAAAAATGCGACTCAGAGCCTTCACTGGGGATGAAATATGATGAATACATTTCTGGTGATTCTGTACCCTTTGATATATGGCAATTTAATTTCCACTCATCACAAGCTAGTTAGGTATTTTATAATGAACTAGAAATAAAAACAGCTTTATACAGGTGTGACAGGCAAGTCACAGCTAGACATGCAGTCAGAGACAGGTGCATACTGAAACTAAACACACAAACATTCAAGCACAAAAGGACGGTGGTGAAAAAGACAAGAAGGGGAAAGGGAGAGAAGACTTGGAAGGGAGATAGTGAAGGAAGATGGAGGGAGAGACACAAAGAGGAAGAGGGAATAAAAACAATGGTATTGAGCAGTTACTGGGTGCAGAGCACTGTACTTCCCTCTTGGGAGAGTATATTTGTGTTGGTTGACACCATTCCTGCCCTCGAGGATCTTACAAATCTATTCATTCATGCAATAATGTTTATTGAGCACTTACTGTGTGAAAAGCACTGTACTAAGGGCTTGGGAAAATACAATATAAAAACAGTAACATTTCTGCCTGCAAGAAGCTCACAGTCTAGAGGGGGAGACAGACATTAATATTAGTAAATGAATAGATAAATAAATTGTATATATATACAAATATACACATATGGGCTGTGGGGATGGGAGAATGGATGGATGAAGGAGCAAGTAAGAGCAGTGCGGAAGGGAGTGGGAGAAGAGGAGAGGAGGGCTTAGTCAGGGAAGGCTTCTTGGAGGAGATGTGCCTTCTAGGGGAGAGCAATTATCTGGTTGATATGAAGAGGGAGGACGTCCAGGGCAGAGGTAGGATGTGGGCAAGCGGTCGGCAGTGAGATAGATGAGATCGAGTTACAGTGAGAAGGTTAGCATTAGAGGAATAAAGTGTGCTGCCTGGGTTGTAGTAGGAAAGTAGAAAGGTGAGGTAGGAGGGGCCAAGTTGATTAAGATCTTTAAAGCCAGTGGTGTGGAGTTTTTGTTTGATGCACAGTTGGATGGCTACCACTGGTGTTTCTTGAGGAGTGGGAAACAGGGTCTGAATGTTTTTGAAGGAAAAAGATTCAGGCAGCAGATTGGAGTATAGACTGGAGTGGGGAGAGACAGGAAGCAGGGAGGTCATCATGGAGGCTGATACGATAATCAAGGTGGGATAGGATAAGTACTTGCATTAATTTGGAGAGAAGTGGCAGATTTTGGCGATGTTGTGAAGGTAGAACTAATACTGACAGGATCTAGTTGAAAGAGTTTATACTCCAGGCAGCAGGAGGAGGGATACAGAAGAGAAAGTAGGCTGAAGATATAGTGAAGATAAATCAGACTCGAAGCTGAGGATTTCCCTCAGCTGCTCCACTCTGCTTCTTATGGCCTCCAGCAAAATGTTCCAAAATAATAATGGTATTTGTTAAGTGCTTACTATGTTTCAAGTATTGTTCTAAGTGCTGGGGGTAGATACAAGCTAATCAGGTTAGACACAGTCCCTGTCCCATGTAAGGCTCACAGTCTTAGTCCCCATTGTACAGATGAGGGAACTGAGGCACGGAGAAATGACGTGACTTGTCCAAGGTCACACAGCAGACAAGTGATGGAGCTGGAATTAGAACTCAGGTCCTTCTGACTCTCAGGCCCGTGCTTTATCCACTAGAAAGTTCCTCACTGATTTTCCCAGCCTGGGAAATAATACCGTGTGAGATCACTATGCAAGCCCAGAGTACCACATCAGACCTCATGTGTATCTGGTATCTGCAAGTGTCATAATAATAATAATAATAGTAATAATGATAAGAAGAAGAATGATAAAAATAATTGCGGTGTTTGTTAAGCACTTACTATGTGTGAGGCTATGTACTCAGCACCAACATAGGTAGAATAAAATCAAGTCAGACAGAGTCCCTGCCCCACCCAGGGTCTGCAATCTAGGGGGAAGGAGACTAGGAATTTAATCCCCATTTTACTGATGAGGAGGCTGAGGCACAAAGAAGCTAGCGACTTTCCCAAGGTCACACAGGAGAAAAATGGCAGAGCCAAGATTAGAACTGAAGTCCTCTGCAGAGGTTTCACATTTTGGATGGATGCAGTACTAAAATAATATCTCCTCTAGAGGGTCTTCACTGACTAACCCCTCATTTCCCCATACTATTTGTCTTCCTTTCTGTGTCTCTTATGCACTTGGCTTTGTATCATTTAAATGTAATGATACTCACCCCAGTCCCATGGCATTTACGTACATATCCTTATACTCCACTATTTCCCCAGTCTGCAATTTATTTATGTTTTTCTCCCCGTTGGGCTGTTAGCTCCTTATAGGCAGGGATCCCTCTGCCCTACCCCTTCCCCTCCCCATAGCACTTGCATATATTTGTATATATTTATTACCCGTTTTATTTTGTTTGTACATATTTATTACTCTATTTTATTAATGATGTGCATATAGCTATAATTCTATTTATTCTGATGGTACTGACACTTGTCTACTTGTTTTGTTGTCTGTCTCCCCCCTTCTAGACTGTGAGCCCATTGTTGGGTAGGGACTGTCTCTATATGTTGTCAGTTTGTACTTCCCAAGCACTTAGTACAGTGCTCTGCACACAGTAAGTGCTCAATAAATATAATTAAATTAATGAATGAATGAATAAATGTCTACCAACTCAGTTATACTGTACTCTTCCAAGCACTTATCACAGTACATTGCACACAGTAAGCACTCAATAAATACCACTGCTTGAATGGTTGATGAGTGAATTGCTTCCTGTTGAGCTGCTCTGTCCCCTTTTCCATCCAGATTTCCCAGCCATCTTCACGATAGCTTCTCCCCAGAGCTGCCTAATTATTGCAGGCATTGGTGGAAAGACTTAAAACTATAAACAAAGCAGGAAGCATGAAAGGAAGCCCTAACTTTAAAAAAAAATGCAAAGAGCTGATAGTCAAAAGATTGGGCAAAAAACAATTTTCTTCCTGTTTGTGTTGCTGACTTTTTTGACCAGCACGCTTACCATATTTCAACCTTAGACACACCAGAGCCCTTCTGTTCTGTGGTGTATGGGCTTTTGAAAGCAAGTAGCCATAGATGCTCCTACTGTCCCCAACAACATGGCAGGAGTAGTTAAATATTTACGTGCATAATTGCCCTGCTTTTGCACAATCATTGCAACCCCAAAACAGGAAAGAGCTATTACCTGGGGGATTAAGTCCAGGAAAAAAGAGGAAATGAGGGAGAAGGAAGAAAAAGGAAGAGGGCCCTTATCTTTATTGCACTCTCCCATGTTCTGCAAACATTAAGCACTCAGTAATGACAAGAATAATAATAATAATAATAGTGTTATTTGTTCTTACTCTATGGTCAGCAGTACACTAAGCCCCGGGGTAGATAAATGATAATCAGGTCACACACAGTCCCTGTCCCACATGGGACTCACCGTCTAAGTGGGAGGAAGGGCAGATATTTCATCCTTATCTTTCCCTCTAGTCTGTATGCTTATTGTACTAAGGGAACATGTCTACGAACTCAGTATTGTACTCTCCCAAGTGTTTAGTACAGTGTGCTGCACACAGTAAGCACTCAATAAATATTATTGATTAATTGCAATTTAGTTTTACTGATTTCCCCCCTTAAGTGGAAACTATTCTGCAGTTAATTATATTTGTAGTTGCACATAATTTATCTCCAGGAGCAAAATGACTCTCACAAATTACAACTGCAAAATAAATCCCATTAAGAAAAATTTATTCTTAAACCTCTACTTAGTTTTAATTTTTTTCCATGGCATTAACATATCGTACTTGTTTGTCCCTTCAACATTAGGGAAGAGATTTTTCATTTCTCTGTTAACAGCTGGAAAAGAAAAACAATGCTGAGTTAGTGATTGACATCAACTGAACTGTAATTCATTGTAACCCAGAATTAGTGGGCTAATTGATATGGAGAAATGTGCGTCACATCTTAATGATTACTCTTCACTCTGCATGGAGAATTCTGCTGATTTCATGGTCTCCAAACTGCTGAAGCCAAGTTCATAGTTTAAGTAATACAGGAATCCCCATGCTGTCATTTACATTTATGTCTGTCTCTGTTTCACACTGCCCACAGTTGATTTTTGAGTTACTATAAATCCCATAAAATCTTAATGGTTTTGAGTGGTAATGTAAGTGAGAAAATATCAGTGCCCTGGATCATAAATCTGCCAAGAACCGAGCAAGCTTTCCCATGTACATTCCATCTGTGTGTATTCTTCCAACAGGTCTGCATTAGCCCGGCTATTTCTTTCTGGATTTTGCCTAAATAGTTTCTAACGATCTGAAAAGTAAGGGTGATCCTTTCCTATAAAAACAGGGGAAAAAAAACCTCACAACTAAATGCATCAGAACTTGAAGTTTCCACGATCTAAACTGAATCTTCCCACAAATGTAGTATCAACAGAGAGCAACTGTGAAATTGGAAGTTATGGTTCTCTCAAAATATTCTCAAGGTCAGGAGTTTTGCATAAAGGGCCCCAGCCCTCATTCCATTCTCTGTTCAAAATGTCATTTTCTTTTACCTCTGGTAGCCACCTGGTCTGTCCTCTTACTCCAACAGAATGACTTGCCGATTCTCCACCCTTCCTCTTTACTCTGACCACCACAACTACCTTCCCCTACTCTAATTTCTAGCCCATCACCACTGAAATGGAGACTTGATTTTGTTTTTCCCCGGAGATAGCTTAGAGAAGCAGTGTGGCTCAGTGGAAAGAACCCGGGCTTTAGAGTCAGAGGTCATGGGTTCAAATTCCGGTTCTGCCAATTGCCAGCTGTGTGACCTTGGGCAAGTCATTTAACTTCTCTGTGCCTCACTTACCTCATCTCTAAAATGGGGATATAATAATAATTATAATGATGACATTTATTAAGTGCTTACTATGTGCAAAGCACTGTTCTAAGCGCTGGGGAGGATACAAAGTGATTAGGTTGTCCCACGTGGGGCTCACAGACTTAATCCCCATATAGACTGTGAGCCCCCCATGGGACAACCTGATCACCTTGTAACCTCCCCAGCGCTTAGAACAGTGCTTTACACATAGTAAGCACTTAATAAATGGTATCATTATTATTATAGCTTCCCCCAGTGCTGGCTTTTAACTACAGCTCACCCGTCTGTTCAGAAGGTGGTTGTGAATGAAAAAGGGTGTCTGCGTGATGATCCTCTATCACCGTGGGACAAACTGCCTGCTGATTTCTTGATAGGCAAAGAGTTCCAGCCAAGGCTGGGGTGGAAGTTAGACAGGTTCCCATGCTGTCAGTTGGTTTTGTGTCAAACTATGACCCAACTGGCAAGATGAACAAACAAGCTGAATCGTATAATTCACGGGTGTAAATTACAAGACAGCTTTTGCAATCCATATGGTGGAAGTGCATTAACTCTGTGTGAATCTAGCCCTGGGCCAGACATTCAAACCCAATAATAGCTTAACTATTTCTTTAGTCAGAAAGAGCAGTAACCTGTGGCTTCATGGAACTTGCAATTGCTATCATTTTATAGCAATCATTTTTACCTATTTTGGGTGATGAACATGAACACTGGTTCGAGAACTTTTGAAATCAAGAAGATAAAGGCCTGGAATATTTTTAGATGAAGAAAGCAATGCAGTTTAAAATACAGTGTTCTACTTGCATTGACTGCCTCCAACCCATAATTCCTTCCCTCCCCAATTTTTCACAAAGAAGTAAGAGCATTTTTTGGAAAGCAGTGAAAGTGGCTCGGGGCAGGGTGGGGAGAAAGGTAATTCATTCATTCATTCAACTGTATTTATTGAGCGCTTACTGTGTACGGAGCACTGTACTAAGCTCTTGGGAAGTGCAAGTCGGCAACTTATACAGATGGTCCCTACCCAACAATGGGCTTATAGTCTAGAAGGGGAAGGTAAGCTTAAAATGCCTGGAATATAGGCCTGAGTGGCAAGCATTCTTCTTCAAAACATACTTGTACATATCAGGGGCACAAGAGAGATAATAATAATAATAATAATGTTGGTATTTGTTAAGCACTTACTATGTGCAAAGCGCTCGGGGGAACACAAGGAGATGAGGTTGTGCCATGTGGGGCTCACAGTCTTAATCCCCATTTTACAGATAAGGGAACTGAGGCACAGAGAAATGAAGTGACTTGCCCAAGGTCACACAGCAGACATGTGGGGGAGGCAGGATTCGAACCCATGACCTCCGACTCCCAAGCCCGCGCTCTTTCCACTGAGCCACGAGAGCTAGGACCATGGTGGCTAGTCCTGGAAAAGACTCACCCCATTGCCAAAGAAAGTGAACCTTTCTTTTAAGAAATGTGTGTGTGCGTGCTGTGGTAAGAAGAGGAGAAGAAGGGGAGGGGAGGAAGTGGGGGTTAGGGGAAGGAACACTGGCCTGGGAGTTAGATGACCAGGGTTCTAATTCCGCTCTCCCACTTTTCTGCTGTGTTACCTTGGGCAAGTCACAGCTTCTCTGTGCCTCTGTTCCCTCATCTGCAAAGTGGGGATTCTACATCTCTTCTCCCTCCTAATTAGACTGGAAGCCCCTTAGAGCACCTGATTATCTTGTTTCTTCCTCAGTGCTTGATATTTAGTAAGCACTTACCAAGTACTGCAATTAATAATAATAACAATGGTGTTATTTGTTAAGTGCTTACTATGTGCCAATCACTGCTGTAAGCACTGGGATAGATACAAGTTTATCAGGTTGCCCCACGTGGGTCTCACGGTCTTAATCCCCATTTTACAGATGAGGTAACTGAGGTACAGAGAAGTCAAGTGACTTGTCCAACGTCACACAGCAGACAAGTGGTGGAGTCAGGATTCAAATCCATGACCTCCGACTTCCAAGTCCAGGCTGTTTCCACTAAGCCATGTTGCTTCCTAATCATTATATTTAGGAGGTGTGGATTCTAAGCCAAGCTCTGTCACTTCCCTGCTGTGACCTCGAGCAGTCGATCAACGGCAAGTCGCTTAACTTGTCAGTGCCTCAGATTTCACAATTATAAAATCAGTGAATCAGTGGTATTTGTTGAGCGCTGGCTGTGTGCAGAGCACTCTACTGAGTGCTTAACTGCTGGAGAGAGCACCCACAATACGGCCAGTCCTCCAGTCTCAGAGAGAGGTGTGTCTGAATTAAAACCATTATTCAGAAAATTATGACAAAACCTACTTACTGCAATAAGTGGAGATGTGAAAATCTTAGAATCACTTTTATCTTTTCATTGTCGAGCCATTCCAAACCTGCAACCATTTGCTTTATTGGCTAGACATTTCCATAGTAAAGCCTTTCAATAAGCGACGACGCAGAATATAAACACTGTTGTAAGATGAGGCTGTGTTTGTGAGCGAGGGGGTGAACAGGATGCTTAGAGTAGCATCATCAATCCGCTGAGGGACAGAGGGAGCGGAAAGCTCTGAGTACTTCTGGCGTGATCAGAAATGTGCCATTTGGCAGTGCCAGGAACTCAATGCCTTGAAGCCAAGAGTGAGGAGTTTCTGCCTGATGCGTAGGTTGATTGGTAGCCACTGGATATTTTTGAGGAGGGGAGTAACATGCCCAGAGCGTTTCTGCACAACGATGATCCGGGCAGCAGCGTGAAGTATAGATTGAAGTGGGGAGAGACAGGAGGATGGGAGATCAGAGAGGAGGCTGATGCAGTAATCCAGTCGGGAGAGGATGAGAGATTGAACATCTCCCCCTCCCTTCTGGGTCACCCTGACTTGCTTCTTTGGTTCATCCCCCATCTTAGCCCCACAGCACTTATGTTCATATCTGTAATGTATTTATTTGTATTAATGTCTTGTCTCCCCACCTCTAGACTGCAAGCTTGTTGTGGGCAGGAAGTGTGACGGAGTGTGTTTAATGTTGTACTGTACTCTCCCAAGTGCTTAGTACAGTGCTCTGCACTCAGTGAGTGCTCAATAAATATGATTGAATGAGTGAATGAATGACTTGCTAAGCTCTTATTATGTGCCAAGCATTGTTGAACTCAGTTCTTGTCCCACATGGGGCTTACAGTTTAAGTTGGAGAGAGTAGGATTGGATTCCCCTTTTACGGATGAGGAAACTGAGGCACAAAGAAGTTAAATGACTTGCCCGAGATCACACAAGCAACAAGTGCAGAGCTGGGGTGAGAAACCATGTTCTTTGTCTCCGAGAGCTGTACCCTTTCCAGTAGGCCATGCTGCTTCATTTCATTTCCCTTTCCTCTCTGCCTGTTATCCTTTCCCCCATCTTCTCTTCCTTTCTATTTTCTCTCTCTCTCTGTCTCCTTTTTGTCTCTTTTTTCCAGTCTCCCTTCTGTTCTTTCCCTTTTCTCCTCATCTGCCCCTCCCTTTTCTGTGCCCTTCTCCTTTCAGCTCTACTCTTTCCACTCAGCCCACGCCCTTCAAATGCCCCTCTCTGATTCCCTTTTGAGTCCCATATGATCAAAAAAGGGCACCCAAACCCTCCGGAAATCCAATCTAATGTACCTTAGCCAATGCACATTTCTATCTTGTACCCTCCAAATCTGCTCTCTCAGGTCTGTTGCTGGAAAGGGCTTGGGGCAAGCTGGGGTCTAATTCTGAGAATAGATGGTCATTCTCCATGGTCATTCAGAGTGATTAGAAGTCCTCAGTTTATAGAGTGTAATTTTGTATTCCCAGTTCTTGTGGGAAAAAAATGTAACCAGGGTTACCATTCTCATGCCCATCCCTGCTAGGACTGAGCATGATCAGCTAAAGCGTGAATTAGCACCAGGGACTAATTGAGTCCTCAAATGGCCACTTACAGGAATAATATTAGCCTACAAATTTAGGTCGGCAAATACGTGACTGAGGCTCAGGGATGCATTGAGGGTTATTCTCCATTTCCTGTTTAATATGATTACTCAAGAATAGATTTGATTTTGAAATGCATTTAGAAATGTTTAATTTTACTTCAGCTCTATTGTGCTAAAGCTTTGCAGAGTTAGAGACACATTTGTATATTATTGTGACTGAAGATGTAAACCTGAATAGCCGAGTCTACATATACAACAATTAAATATAATTTAACAATTGTGGCATTTGTTAAGCATTTATGTGAGTAGACCATGAACTCATTGTGAGCAGGGAATGTGTCTGTTATATTGTTGCTGTGCTCTCTTGAATGCTTAACACAGTGTCCTGCACAACGTAAGCACTAAATGCATACAGTCAGTTGATTGATGGAAGAGCTGTATTGATTGATTGACTGATTGAAGAACTGCATTAAGCTCTGGGGTCAATACAAGACATTTTAGGAGAAATACATGAATGATGCATGGATTTTGAAGTCCCATTTAGAATAGCCTGGCTAAAAGCATCCCTACTTAAAATCAGAGAGACCTTCCCTGATGGATTTCTAATCTCTTCATTTAAATCTTCAATTGTCATTTTAGCACTTTTATACCACCCAACTGCTTAGTTACATATACCTTCCATAGCACTTAAGTACATGTCTATAAACTCAAATATATCATCTTATCTGTAATTTATCTTAGTGTCGGTCTTCCGGCTAGAGTGTAAAGTCCTTAAACACAGGAACCATGTTTACCAATTTTATTGTATTCTCTAGTGCTTACTACATTGCTCTGCACTCAGATGTTCTGTTGATTAAAATCTCAACATGTTACAATTTCTCAGCTCTGCGTTCAGAATAAAGATAAGCTGGAGTTGGGTAGTTTTATGCATGATGGCCAGCTGAGCCTTGTCTCTATTTCATTTGTGTTTCTCTGGTGTACATACATGTTCTAAAAGACCAAAAAGTTTCATTTCGTTTAAAACTCTTCATTTATATTTTTAAGTTTAGGTATTCATTTTAGTCAATTTACAAAATGAATTTTGTTCCTAAAATGTCCCATATTTTAACCCTGACTTTCCCACCACTATAGACAACACCATCACCCTTCCCGTCTCAGAACCCCATAACCTTGATGTTATCCTTGACTCATCTACCTAATACAACCCACGTATTCAATCTATCACTAAATCCTGCTGGTTCAACCTTCACAAAATCACTAAAATCCACCTTTTCGTCTCAATCGAAGCGCTTATCCTATTCTGCTGTGATTACTATATCAGCCTCCTTGCTGACCTTGCTGCCTTCTTTCTCTCCTACCACCAGTTTATACTCCATTCTGCTTCCTGGATCATTTTTTACAAAAACAGTCAGTCCGTGTTTCCCCATTCCTCAAGGACCTCCGTATCAGACAGAAACTTCTCACAATCAGCTTTAAAGAACTCCATCGCCTTGCCCCCCCCACTTCACCTTGCAACTCACCTACTATAACCCAGCTCACCTACTTTGGTCCTCTAATGGCCAATCTACTTGCAGTACCTTTATCTTATCTATCTCACCAACAACCTCTGGCCCATATCCTGCCTTTGGCCTGGGATGTCCTCCTTCTCCCTATCTGACAGACAATTACATTCCCCACCTTCAAAGCCTCATTGCAGGCCTTTCCTGAGTAAGGTGTCAATTCCTCTTTTCCTACTCACTAAGCATTACCCTGACTTTCTCCCTTTATTTGCCCCTCACCACCCGCTCCAAAACACTGATGTACGTTTCTGTTATTTATTTACTGATATTGAGAAGCAGCAGGGCATAGTGGATACAGCATGGGCGTGGGAGTCGGAAGGCCATGGGTTCTAATCTCAGCTCTGCCGCTTGTCTGCTGTGGACAAGTCACTTCACTTCCCTGTGCCTCAGTTACCTCATCTGTAAAATGGAGATTGAGACTGTGAGCCCCAAGAGGGACAGTGACTGTGTCCAACCCAATTTGTTCATATCCACCCCAGAGCTTAGTACAGTGCCTGGCACAGAGTAAGCACTTAACAAATACCATAATTATTATTATCATTATTATTATTAATTAATGTCTCCCTCCACCTTTAGAGTGTAAGCTCATTGTGGAAAGAGATAGCGTCTATCAATTCTGTCATATTCTCCCAAGCACTTACTACAGTGCTCAGCACACTGTAGACAGTCAATAAATATGATTGATTCATTGACTGATTAACCACCCTGCTTTACCAGCTCCAAACAGCTAGAAGCTCCCCTCGTATCAATCAATCAAGCAATAGCATTTACTGAGTACTTGCTTCATTAAGGGCACTGTACTAAGTGCTTGGGAAGGTAATAATAATAATAATTGTAGTACTAAGTACTTACTATGTGCCAGGCACTGTATTAAGCACTGGGGTAGATACAAGCAAATTGGGTTGGACACAGTCCCAATCTCCATTTTACAGATGAGATAACTGAGGCACAGAGAAAGAACTTGCCCAAGGGACACAGCGGACAAGTGGCAGAGCTGTGATTAGACCCCTTGACCCTCTGACTCCCAGAGGAAATCAACACAATGATAAGAATACAACACAATAGAGTAGGTAGGCAAATTCCCTGCCCAAAAGGAGGTTCCAGACTAAATGGGGAGATGGCCATTAACACAAATTACAGCTGGATCTGTACATAAATGCTGTGGGGGGAGGGTGAAAACCAAAATGTTTGAGATGCAGTGCGTAGTTACAAAGGCAATGCAGACAGAAAGGTGACAAGGAGAAGAGACAGCTTCATTAGAGAAGGTCTCTTGGAAGAGATATTATTTTAGGAGGGCATTGAAGATGAGGAGAGTGGTGATCTGTTGGATATGAATGGGAGGGGAATTCTAGGTCAGAGGTAGGATATGGTTAAGGGGTCAGAGAAGATAGATGAAATCACGGTACGGTGAATTGGTTAGAGTTAGAGGAGAGAGTGTTCAGATGGGGATTGTAGTAGGAAATCAGCAAGGAGGAGGGAGAAAGGTTGATTAAGTGCCTTAAAGTCATTGGTAAGGAGTTTCTGTTTAATGCAGAATTAGATGGGTGACTATTGGAGATTTCTGCGGAATAGGGAGCTGTGCATTGAGTGTTTTTTGGTTATTTTGGCAAAGTTATCTGGGTAACAGAGAGGGGTATGGGCCGAATAAACGAGAAACAGCAGGCAGGGAGGAGGCTGATGCAGTAGTCAAGGTGAGATAGAAGCAGCATGGCCTAATGGCAAGAGCATGGGCTTTGGAGTCAGAGGTTGCAGGTTCTAATCCTGGCTCTGCTACTTTGTTGTGTGACCTTGGGAAAGTCGCTTGACTTCTCTGTGCCTCAGTTACCTCATCTGTAAAATGGAAATTAAGACTGTGAGCCCCATGTGGGACAAGGACTGGGTCCAACCTGATTACCTTATATCTATCCCGGTGCTTAGAACAGTGCTTGGCATAGAGTAAGCACTTAATAAATACCATAATTATTATTATTACTGTATGATGATTGCTTGGATAAGTGTGGTAGCAGTTTGGACGGCGAGGAAGAAGCAGATTCTAGAGATGTAAAAATACTAGTCAGGATCTGGGGACAGACTGACTCTATGGGTTGATTGTAGTGCAGGGGAAATTCTAGGGATATCATGCCAGATAGTTTCAATTTTTTCAATTATATAGGTGCCACGGTCATCAGGAACAAGAGATGGGGGGTGTGGAGGACCGGGGACTCAAAGAGGAATTTAAAGTCTGAAACAACTGGCGCAGTCAATGGGCTTGGGAGTCAATAAGGATGGAGAAGTTCTGTTGCAGAGCAGGGGAGAGAGTAGAGTTACAGCAAGTGACACTGAATTAGAGATGGATGAGGTTAGCCTCATTTTTGGATTTCAGGCAGCAGTGCTTCATGACTCATTCAGTTGCATTTTTTCATTCATTCATATCTATTGACTGCTTACTGTGTGCAGAGCACCATAGTAAGCGCTGGGAAGAGTATATTGCAACAATAAACAGAAACATTCCCTGTCCACAATGAGCTTATGGTCTTGAGAATAAAAGTGGGGAAAATGTACTCTGGAGGTGAACCGAAGTTGTGGGTTATTGGTACAAGATCAATGGAGGGACATGGGAGTGAGGGAGTTGAATTCAGTGGAGCTGAGGGTGTGGATTTGCGCATCAGGAGAAGGTGGTTTGGATATGGAGACCAAACAGGGCATGGTGACTTTGGAAAATTAGATGGGGTTGAGGGGTGACAGATCAATGTGAGGAACAGAAGTGTTTTGCAGAGAGAGGGGTATGTCAGGGAAGAGGCAGTTGAGGAGGTATTGGTCGGTCTCCCACCTCCCCTGTATAACTTCCTCGGGTTCTGATCTCTGGAAATCACTGTAGAAGAATCTGATTTTCCAACTCAGTCTCACAGCCACATGCGGACTTGGAAATCAACAACTGAGGGACTGAATTGTTGTTTTAGAAAAATGACTAAATGAAACCTTTCCTCCTACTTTAGCTGCCTGATTTCTGGCCTCCCATTTCATTTGTCCATTACATTCAAAATGATTTGAATTTTGGCTATCTAGAACTTAGGAATCTTATGTCTTCCTAATATTTCATCTACTTTACTCTGGAGCATGATTTGTTCTTTTTGCACAAGAGTTCTGTTACATGCTATGCACATGCTATGCAAACCATAAGATAGTTCTGCAGCCGACAGAGATGTTTCATTTCCGTAAGTCCTTGAATAACAGCACCTTTTTACCACCTTCAAAAGCAACACCTTTAAAAATTTCTTCAGAAGAGTCCTTGCTCTTGATCTCTAAATCCCCCTTTCTTATTCTCAACTCCATTTTTATTTTAAATGACGAAATCTTTTATGTGGAGCCTCTTGACATTTCTCTTTTTCATATTACCCAAAGAGTGATTTTCCCTTCCAACTACAGCAGTAGTGATTGAGCCTTAAGAGCAGCAAACCCTAAACAAAATGTGATCGAGTGACACAGAACAAAGGCACCTTACTTGAACATGAATGGCAGTGTCCAAATTCGTGTTGCAATTAGGTCATATAACATCAACAGTCAGCAAATTGATTAAGAATCGACATATCCTACCATCAAATATTAAGTTGTGAATATGCCAAGAGTTGGTCATATCATTGAATCCTTGTCACTGAATCACTGAATCCTGAATCCTGCTTAGTACAGTGCTCTGCACACAGTAAACGCTCAATAAATATGATTTAATGAAAGAGAGGCAGCATTCCCTAGTGGATAAAGCATGGGACTGGGAGTCAGAAGGACCTGGGTTCTAATGCCCACTCCGCCACTTGTCTGCTGTGTGACCTTAGGTAAATCACTCAACTTCTCTGTGCCTCAGCTACCTCATCTGTAAAATGGGGGTTTAAGACCATGAGCCCCATGTGGAGTAGATATGTCTTGTATCTCCTCCAGAGCTTAAAACAGTGCCTGGCACATAGTAATCACCTAACAAATGCCACAATTATTATTATCAATTCTGTTATAGTAATCTCTCCCAAGTGCTGAGTACAGTGTCCAGCACCTAATCAGTGCTCAATCAATCAATCAATCAATCAATCGTATTTATTGAGCGCTTACTGTGTTCAGAGCACTGTACTAAGCGCTTGGGAAGTACAAGTTGGCAACATATAGAGACGGTCCCTACCCAACAGCGGGCTCACAGTCTAGAAGGGCGAGACAGACAACAAAAACAAACATATTAACAAAATAAAATAAATAGAATAGATATGTACAAGTAAATTAAATAAATAGAGTAATAAATACGTACAAACATATATACATATATACAGGTGCTGTGGGGGAGGGAAGGAGGTAAGATGGGGGGATGGAGAGGGGGATGAGGGAGAGAGGAAGGAGGGGGCTCAGTATGGGAAGGCCTCCTGGAGGAGGTGAGCTTTCAGTAGGGATTTGAAGGGAGGAAGAGAGCTAGCTTGGCGGATGTGCGGAGGGAGGGCATTCCAGGCCCGGGGGAGGACATGGGCTGGGGGTTGACGGCGGGACAGGCGAGAACGAGGCCTAACGGTGAGGAGATTAGCGGCGGAGGGTGAGGGCTGGGCTGTAGAAGGAGTGAAGGGAGGTGAGGTAGGAGGGGGTGAGGTGATGGAGAGCCTTGAAGCCGAGGGTGAGGAGTTTCTGCCTGCTCAGTAAATACCACAGATTACCTTTTGGGTAGGTACGAGTTAGCCTACCAAAAATGGGTTGGCAGCTTGCTTCCCGCAGGGCTCCATACGCATCCCACATGGCAGCTTCTCACCATGCATGCCCCAAACAGCTATCCATGAGGGGATCAGGAGTCCTGAGGCCATGAAAGAGAAATGTTCACATGTTATCTCACATGTGAGGACCTTCATCTATTATCATTTTATTAGTCTGTCTCCCCCTCTAGACTGTAAGCTCGCTGTGGACAGGGAACATGTCTGTTATATTGTTAAATTGTACAGTCCCAAGGGCTTAGTACAGTCCTCTGCACACAGTAAGCGCTCAATAAATATGATTGACTGATTGACTGATAAGCAGGACCCGGGTCACGATTGCCCAACTCAGGGACCTCCTTCCATTTTGCGTGGCTTCCATGTTGGGGCTGGTCACCTTAGGCAAGTCACTTAACTTCTCTGTGCCTTAGTTCCTTCATCTGTAAAATGAGGATTAAGACTGTGAGCCCCCGTGGGACAACCTGATCACCTTGTATCCCCCCGGTGCTTAGAACAGTGCTTTGCACATAGTAAGTGCTTAAGAAATACCATCATCATTATTATTATCGTTCTGGGGAGGGGGCGAGGGAACTCATGGTAGAGGCACAACTGGTCCCTGTGATAGCGGAATCTTTTAAATATATTGTTATGTAGTGGTAACGATGTTCACAGGATATCTGCTGAGTGCAGTGCACCTTACTGAACAGTTAGGAAAGTAAAAAAGAAGCAAGATGACTAGACTGTGAGCTTATTGTGGGCAGGGACTGTCACTTTTTATTGCTATATTGTATTATCCCAAGCACTTAGTACAGTGCTCTGCACACAGTAAGCACCTAAGGGCCCGGGCTTGGGAGTCAGAGGTCATGGGTTCTAATCCTGACTCTGCCACTTGTCAGCTTCTAAAGGGAATGTCATCTAGATAGTTGCAGCAATTTAAAGGTAGAGGGTCTTAATTGGACTCTGATGAGATCTTCTTTGATGATGACATCTGCACATCAGAGCCAACTCTGTGCCACTTAAATTTTCTTTCTACTGAACTAATCTGCTGATCAATTCTGCCAACTCAGGATATATGTGGTCAGGATATATGTCACTTTGGGCAAGTCACTTCACTTCTCTGGGCCTCAGTTACCTCATCTGTAAAATGGGGATGAAGCCGGTGAGCCCTACGTGGGACACCCTGATTACCTTGTATCTACCCCAGCGCTTAGAACAGTGCTTTGCACATAGTAAGCGCTTAAGAAATGTGATCATTGTTATAAATATGATTGAATGAATGACAGACTAGCCCATTAGGTGATATTTCACAGTGGGAATTCTGCAGCAAAAGATAGAGAATTTCATGAAGAAGACAGGAATTGAGGGGTTTTGTGTTGAATTCTATTGCATGCATAGCATAGCATCAGGGACACAAGAGCCCTCAATATAATTCTCATTCTGAAAGGGAAAAGTCCCATATGTTTCTACAATACCAATCTCTAATGTTGTGACTTCTGAGGGTAAATGACTGAGAAATGCCTTTGTAATCAAGAGAGCTTAGCTTGACCTCTAGGGATGTTTGAACAAGGAGACGGGTGATCCAGGCAAAGGATCAGCACATCCATTTCCCAAGCCCCAAGCTGTCATTCAGTTCTTTTGCACTTTGAAGAAATTCTGGCAGGTAATCATGTCACTCAGCTAATCTGAGATGAGTGGGGATGAGGCTCTGAACTCTCCTAGAGGAATCGATATGGTGCTTACAGTGGGCATCAGTCCATTTCCCATCAATCAGACCGCGTATATCCTGAGTTGCCAGAATTGATCAGCAGATTAGTTCAGTAGAAAGAATATTTAAGCGGCAGAGTTGGCTCTGATGTGCAGATGTCATCATCAAAGAAGATCTCGTCAGGGGCCAATTAAGACCCTCTACCTTTAAATTGCTGCAATTATCTAGATGACATTCCCTTTAGAAGACAGGAATCAAGTTAAAACAATGAGGCTTTCCTTGGATCCGTGTTTCTTGCATCATGGGCTGATTTCTTTCATTTCCACCCCACATTTCTGCTTTCTGGCTACAATCATGCCAGGTCATTCTAAGCCATCTTGCAAAGCAGTGGAGAGGTTGGGACTACCTAGGTTTGTTTCCACCACTGAAAGCTGTCATTCAGACAGCAAGTCTTTCCTCTGTGATGCCAAATTGCTCCTAGGCTGGGCCAGTTATAGTGAGGCAAAACAAAGTGAAAGATTGGAGCCATTATCTGGGTAATTTGGAAAAATCCAAGGATTTTTCCTTCAAGTACAGAAATAATGACCTTAATTTTCAGTTTTGATTGGGTCCACCTGGCCTAATTGTGCATTGACACCACCTGGAGCAGGTGTGATTGCTTGTCTGCCTATACTCTCCCGCAAGATACAATTCCTGAATGGCAGATTCACGAAGAGTAAAGAGAGTACTTTGCATTGCAGCCCTCCCTCCTGAAGCGTTTCTGACAACAGAAGCTTGGGGATGCTTCTCGATCCCTTTTTTTGGACTCCCACTCAAATGTTACTTGGCCCCCCTCTTGTATCACTTGACTCCCTTTATTCTTAAGGGTAAGGACAGATACATCCCGAAAAAAGTGATTAGTATTATGGAAACTAACTCTTAAAGGGCCTTACTCCATTTTGTTTTAAGTCTCCATTTCGCAATAGTCTAACTTGTTTGAATCATGATTCAACCATACCTTCCTCTCTCCTCAGTTTCAGACACACCCTGTTATCAGTTAAGAAAACTGCAGCTGCACTTGATTGGATCCTATTGTTGGTGGAAAGGAACATCACGCCCACCCAGAACTATAACTAGTTACGTCTCACCCCTTTAGGTAATGAGGTTGATCCCGCTTTTACAGCAACAGTCTCTGTTTCTCCTCACCCATTTAAATCTATATTAGCATTGCAATAATAAACTGTTTATGCTGAGTTGCGGCTACTATTCTATTGTTAAACCTGGAAGTACAGTGCTCCGCACGTAGTAAGTACCCGCCGAAGACTGTTGAGTAATAGAAAAAGAAAACATTTAAAGTGACCTAGAAGATTTTAAAATTTGGCAACTTCTATAACATCTAAAGACCTAATAGTATACAGGCAATCAAGTAATCAAGATTAATTATGATGTGCGGGGCAGCATACTGAAGGGCTAGGCTCCTGTCCTTGAGGATTTTATAACCTAGGCAGAGAGACAGACACTAAAATAATTTTCAGATAGAAGGAATATTACACATAGAAGAAAGAGGTAACGTGGGAACCAAACAAGTAGATTATTCTATTCCCTCTTAACAAAGAAAATTCTAAATTATATACCTAAAAACACTGTAAGGGTGAGTAGAACAAGTGTCCTGGGAATAGACTTGACTCTGGTCCCAAGAACAGGGCTTCACACAGTAATAATAGTAATAATTACTATAGTAATAACTATGGTATTTGTTAAGTGCCTACTATATTCCAGGCACTGTACTAAGCACCGGGGTGGTTACAAGCAAATTGGGTTGGACACAGTCCCTGTCCCTCGTGGGGCTCACAGTCTCAATCACCATTTTGCAAATGAAGTAACTGAGGCACAGAGAAGTTGTGTGACATGTGCAAGGTCACACAGCAGACAAGTGACAGAGCTGGGATTAGAACCCTTGACTTTCTGACTTCCAGTCCTGTGGTCTGTCCACTGCACCAGGCTGCTTTCCTCTTGCTTTCTCCAGCTGCCTGCCACACACATGCCTCTCTCAGACGTTTCCCACCCTGCTCAGGAGTTGGGGGAAGCAGGGTTTGGGGCTTCTGACCATCCCAGCCTGTAGCTCTCAAGAAACATCCTTTGCTGCTTGGCATAGTCCTCTGTTTCCTCATTCCTGAAGTAATCCACATTCCTGTTCCCCCCCAATTCCCAAAACCCAGGTTACTGCAACAATGGAGATGGCCTTTGGAGACCACAGTCAGCTCTTCTTTTTATGGAATGCGTTAAGTGCTTACTATGTGCCAGGCACTGTAATAGATACAAGCTAATCAGATCGGACAGAGTCCATGTCCCACATGGGATTCACAGTATTAATCCCCATTTTACAGATGAGGTAACTAATGCCCAGGGAAATTAAGTGGCTTCCCAAGGATACAAAGCAGATAAGTGGGTTAGCCGGGATTACAGCCCAGGACTTTCTGACTCCCAGGCTCCCTGACTCTCTATCCACTAGGCCATTCTGCTTCTCAGAGCTTTGGCTCTGGTTCTTAGCCCTGCCCTGCATCATACCCCTGGCAGCCGGGATTGCTGCTGCCTCAGTGCAGTTTGTGAGTTGGGTCACGATCCAGATCTGCCCTTTCAGGCTACTGTTTGCTGAGGGTTCACCAAAGGGAAGGGCTTCCAAGCTCAGGATGAAACTTCAAATCTGGAACCCGCACCCTTTACCCTCAGCTCCCCAGAGCTACAGCCACACTGTCCCCCTTGAGATAGCCAAGCACTTAGTACAGTGCTCTGCAAACAGTAAATGCTCAATAAATACGAATGATGATGATGATGAGGGATCAGATTGATAAGTTTGGCTCAGTAGTGTTACATTCCCTAGGGGGCAAAATTCTAGCTCTCCTGGAGGTTGTTAAGCCCCAACCTCTACCTGTCTACCCCTTAAATGGGTTGGATGTTTGGAGACCCTGGGGGAGAGCACCCAGGGAAACTTAGGAGGAAAGCAGCATGGTCTGTGGTTACAGCATGGGACTAATTCTAATTCTGCCACTGCCACTTGCCTGCTCTGTGACCTTGGGCAACTAATTTAACTTCTCTGTTCCTCAGTTCCCTCTTCTGTTAAATGGGGATTAAGACTGAGCCTCATGTGGGACATGGGCTCCGTCCAACCTTATTAGCTTGCATCTATCCCAACACTTAGAACAGTTTATTCATTCAGTGTATTTATTGAGCCCTTACTGTGGTCCAAGCACTGTACTAAGTGCTTGAGAGAGTTCAATATAACAACAGACACATGCCTGCCCACAGCAAGCTCACAATCTAGTGCCTGGCACATAGTAAGCACTTAACAAATACCATAAAAATAATTTATGCAGATAATATTCAGGGTAGCAACCACCTACCCCTCCCCTGCCCCACAACCCCCAGGAAAAGATGTTGAGAAGAGGTGGGCAGGGACTTATAATCAGTCTATCATCAAATTCTGTCAATTTTTATAATAATAATTATTATAATGGTATTAAGTGCTTACTATGCACAGCACACTGTTCTAAGTTCAGGGGGATACAAGGTGATCAGGTTGTCCTACGTGGGGTTCACAGTCTTAATGCCCATTTTACAGATGAGGTAACTGAGGCACAGAGAAGTTAAGTGACTTGCCCAAAGTCATACAGCCAAGAAGTGGCAGAGCCGGGATTAGAACCCATGACCTCTGCCTCCCAAGCCCGTGCTCTTTCCACTGAGCCACGCTGCTTCTAAGGCTGAGCCAACTGCTTCTCAAGCTGTTGTTTATCTCACAACAGCACTAAAATCCACCCATTTCTTTCCACCCAAAGGGCTACCATGCTGATCCAAGCACTTGTCATATCCCACCTTGACTACTGTATCAACCTCCTCCATGCCTCCTGTTTCTCCCTCCTCCAGTCCATACTTCACTCTGCTGCCTGGATCATTTTTCTGAAAAAACAGTTCTGCGCATGTCTCCCCACTCCTCCATAACCTCTTATTGTTGCCCATTTGTCTCCTTACCATTGGTTTTGAGGCACTCAGTTAGCCCTCATCCTCCTACCTAATCTCACTAATCTCCTACAAACCAACTCACACATTTCATTCCTCTAATACCAACCTATTCACTATACCTTGACCTCATCTCTCTCTCCACTGAGCGTTAATCATGTTCTCCCTTTTCTGGAACTCCTCACCTTCATCTCTGACTCACCACCACTCTCCCATCTTCAGAGTGCTGCTAAAGTAATAGCTCCTCCAAGAAGCCTTTCCTGAAAAACCTCTTTCCCTCACCCCATTTACCCTCCCTTCTGCATTGCCTAGGCATTTAGATCTGTACCCTTAGGCATTTTGGTGTTCATCCCAACCCCAGCCCCACAGCACTTATGTATCTACAGCTTACCTTACCTTACCTTACCTTACCTTACCTTATGAAACCTGCCGGTCTCACATCCAAAATATTGCCAAGATCCACCCTTTCCTCTCCATCCAAACCACTACCTTGCTGGTTCAATCTCTCATCCTATCCCTACTGTATTACTGCATCAGCCTCCTTTCTGATCTCCCATCCTTCTGTCTCTCCCTGCTTCAGTCTATACTTCACTCTGCTGCCCAGATTATCATTGTACAGAAACGCTCTGGGCATGTCACTCCCCTCCTCAAAAATCTCCAGTGTCTACCAGTCAACCTACACATCAAGCAGAAACTCCTCACACTTGGCTTCAAGGCTTTCCATCACCTCACCCCTTCCTACCTCACCTCCCTTGTTTCCTTCTCCAGCCCAGCCCGCACCCTCCACTCCACTGCAGCTAACCTCCTCACTGTGCCTCATTCTCGCTTGTCCCATTGCCGGCCCCTGGCCCACGTCCTACCTCTGGCCTGAAATGCCCTCCCTCCACACATCCGCCAAACTGGCTGTCTTCCTCCCTTCAAAGCCTTACTGAGAGCTCACCTCCTCCAGGAAGCCTTCCCATACTGAGACTCCTCTTTTTCCTCTCCTCCTCCTCCCCCCCAGAGCCTCCCCTCCCTCTCTCTGCCCTACTCCCTTCCCCTCCCCACAGCACTTGCATATATTTGTACATATTTATTACCCCTTTTATTTTATTTGTACATATTTATTACTCTATTTTGTTAATGATGTATATATAGCTATAATTCTATTTATTCTGATGGTATTGACCCTTGTCTACTTGTTTCATTTTGTTGTCTGTCTCCCCTCTCTAGACTGTGAGCCCATTGTTGGGTAGGGACCATCCCTATAAGTTGCCGATTTGTACTTCCCAAGCACTTAGTACAGTGCTCTGCACACAGTAGGCGCTCAATAAATATGATTGAATGAATGCCGCTATGTTTCCCCTTCTCCTATCTGTAATATATGTTAATGTTTGTCTCCCCCACTGAACTGTAAACTCCTTGTGATCAGGGACCATGTCTACAAACTCTGTTGTATTGCATTCTCCCAAGTACTTTAGTACACTTTTCTGCATGCAGAATGCACTCAGTAAATAACATTGATTGGCTCAAAGATGACACCCTTGCCACAGAAAGTTTTAGCAAATGAATTTACCCCACTGTTAAAGGGATTAGATTAAGTAAATCTGAGCGTCTGTGAGGTGTCATCAACATACCATTGGTAGAAAAGCAGTGTTTTAGACACATTTTCCAGAAGCACTAGAGTTAAAAGTCCAAGTATTAGGTGATGAATTCATCAGAGTTCTAAAATACATTCATCTGATGTTTAAATAATCATTTCCGTATTTTCCTTCTGGGTACTGAATTAAAGAAAACATCAGTCTATATCTAAAGCAGATGTGAACACACTGTAGGGGAGATGGAATTTTACCTCCTAATTGGTTTCAGTGTCTGGATGCCACAAATCAAGAAGGCCTACTTTCAGTTGGACATTTAATCTCTCTTTTCTGACATTAACTATGAGTTGACCTTAGTAGAATATCTCAGAATCTCTTTTGGGGAAGTAGATTGCCCCATTGGGATTGTAATGGAAATACTGTTAAAGTGTAGAACTAAAGAGATGAAATTAGGTGCTGCCATAAAAGATGATGAAATGGTTTATAAAGGGGTAATATACTTCACTTTCTCTTCTCTTTGCATAGCAGTAATATTTTGAAAGTAAAGCATAGGTAGGTGAAATCTGGGTTAGATTGATTTCTATAGGGAAATTAGTTACTGCTATTTTGGAATATTTGTATTCTCTGCCTGGGGAAAGCAAAAGTTGCTTAATTCTCAAAATATTTTCTATTTTTTTTTCTAATATTTTTCATTTTGTACCAAGCGATTACTTTGAAATTCAGCTGCCGTTTGCAGGCAAGGCAGTCACAGTTGTTAGCCCTGACCTCTTTCCCTTTTTTATGGTATTTGTAAAGTGCTTACTCTATGGCAGGAACTGTACTAAGCTCTGGGTTAGATACAAGGTAATCAGGTTGGACACAGTCCATGTCCCACATGGGGCTCACAGTCTTAATCACCATATTACAAATGAGGGAACTGAGGCACAGAGAAGTTATGTGACTTGCCCCGGGTCACACAGCAGACGAGTGGCAGAGGCAGGATTGGAATCCAAGTCAATCAATCAATCAATCAATCATATTTATTGAGCACTTACTGTGTGCAGAGCACTGTACTAAGCGCTTGGGAAGTACAAGTTGGCAACATATACAGTCCCTACCCAACAGTAGGCTCACAGTCTAAGAGGGGGAGACAGAGAACAAAACCAAACATACTAACAAAATAAAATAAATAGAATAGTTATGTACAAGTAAAATAAATAAATAAATAAATAAATAGAGTAATAAATAAATAAGTCCTTCTGACTCCCAGTCCCATGCTCTATCCACTAGGCCAAACTGCTTCTCTGCAATCCCACATCTTCTCCTGCCTTCAGGACATTTCTACTTGGATATTTCACCAGGATCTCAAGCTCAGTGTGTTCAAAACTGGACTCTTCTTCCCTCTCAGGTCCTCTCCTCTTGCTAATTTTCCCATCACAATTGACATTCCCACCGCTTCATTATCTGAGACCTTGGCATTATCCTTGACTCCTCCCTGTCTTTCAAACCCTATATTCAGTCTGTTGCCAAATCCTGTTGGTTTTTTTCTCCTCAACATATGCCGTATTGTCCCCTTTCCTTTCCCTGAAAAGAACCACCATGCTGGACTGGTTGCTTGTTATACCCTGACTGGACTGCTGCATCAGTCTCTTTCTTGACTTCCCTGCCTCCAATCTCTTCCTCGTCAATTCTTCACTCTGATGAAGCCTGGATGATTTTTTTTTAAATACTCCTCATTCTCACCCCCTTCTTCCTCCTTTTCTTCCTCTTCTCCCTTCCCCGCCCACCCGGACCATAGGCCTTTACAGAAATGATATTGCCTGAATTCCCCACTTGCCTAAGGCTGGTTCTGGTCCCCAACCTAAACTAAATTTAGGCTATTGCTTAGACTCTCAAGAACTAAAGACTCTCAGTGGCTAAAGTGTGGACCTAGGAGCCAGCGGACCTGGATTCTAATCCGGGCTCTGCCACTTGTATGCTGTGTGACTTTTGGCAAGGCACTTTACTTGCCTCAGTTTCCTCAACTGTAAAATGGTGATTCAATACCTGTTCTCCCTCCTACTCGACTGTGGTGAGCCCCATGTGGGACAGGCCTTATCTAGCCTGATTAATTTGTATCTACCCCAGAGCTCTCCTGTCAGGATCACGCCTGTAGGGTTTCCAGTACTCTACCAGTCTCGACTATGGGAGGGAGCATCAAATACCCATTCCATCCCCAGCGTGATCAGTGGCTAGAGAATGGAAGGCAATCTGCTACAAGTCAAAACTCACCTGTGCTGGGCAGCAGCAACACGGGAGAGAATCGAGGTCAGAGACTCACATTTACTGTGCGGAAGAAGGCAATGGTAAACTGCTTCCTTATTTTTACCAAGAAAACTCTATGAATCCACTAACATAACAATTGCAGATGGACGTGGGTTGTTCTAGGAGAGATGTGTCTATGGAGTTGCTACGGGTTGGATACGACTTGACAGCATAAGATAAGACAAGACCCCAGAGCTTAGAACAGTGACACACAATAAGCACTTAACCGATACCATAAAAAAATGCTTTTTGATTTAGAAATTCATTCATTCATTCGTATTTACTGAGCGCTTACTGTGTGCACAGCACTGTACTAAGCGCTTGGGAAGTACAAGTCGGCAACATATAGAGATGGTCCCTACCCAACCACGGGCTCACAGTCTAGAAGGGGGAGACAGACAACAAAACATGCAAACAGGTGTCAAAATCATCAGAACAAATAGAATTATAGCTTGAGCGCTTACTGTGTGCAGAGCACTGTACTAAGCGCTTGGGAAGTACAAGTCTCCCACACTACTGCATTGCTCATACTGATTAGGCAAGGACCTAGAAACGAGGCCCTCCTGCCTTTTAACTGTGTGGGCTATTCATTCATTCAATCGTATTTATTGAGCACTTACTGTGTGAAAAGCTCTGTACTAAGCGTTTGAGCACTGTACTAAGTTCTATGGAAGGGAGTGCCTTTTGGGGACATTTACTGATAGGGATAAATTCCCCGAACAGCAGCATTCTCATCTTCTCAAACACGAAGAGTAGTCTGTGTGCATCTATGTGCATGCGTGCGTTCTCGTGTGTGTGTGCGTGTGTATGAGCGGATACATGAGCCTCGGTTCACTATCCAGCAGCTGCTTTGGTACTCTGCTGTCATCAATTCCCTCCACATGGCTTTCAGTGAAGCAGTGCCAAACAGTCCTCCTGCCAAGAACTGAGTGAATCATTCCTACATCTCCTTGTTCATGCCTTTCTTCCAGCCTATCTCCTCACCCCTCAAATCCCCCAAAACACAACTCTTCCCACTCCAAACTCATCCTACGAACATCCTCTTCTAAGAGCCATTCCCTGACTGATTCCCACCTTTGGCTTCTGTGGCTCCATCATCCCCTTAGCCCTCACAAATTCATGCTATGTGCTTATTAACTCCTTGCCTCCGTATTGATCATTAGTATCCAGCTTGTTTTGCCTATTGAAAGTTTTGCAACTCACATCTACCTGTCTCACCCATTAGATTGTAAGCTTCTCAAAGACAGAAGTTACATCTAAGTTTGGCATGGAGCATGATGCCCTATTGTTATTGCATTCTGTCAAGATCCAGATTGTTTACAATTTGTTTGTGCATCAGTAGATAAAAAATCACAATGGAAGCAGAATTCTGTGACAGTTTCAAGCTCTATGTTGCAGATAAAAGTTTGTTGATATGTGTAGGGTTATCCTGATGGAGGTTGGTACATAATCTCAGTCTTCCTTTAGGGTTATTTTTAGCCCATAGTGCTCTGCTGACTGCAAGTTGTCCATAATTATCTGCATGCCATCATGTGTATTTGCATTGGTGCATAATTGTCAACAAACAATATTTCCTGAATGACATCCTCAGTGATATCTGGTGATGCTCAGAGCCAACTGATTCAGAGGAGTTTTTCAGAGTTGAAGCCATGGGGCTATGTAGGAATGATGATTATGGCATTTGGTAAGCACTTATTTATCAAAGTATTACTTATCAATCACTGTTCTAAGTTCTTGGGTAGATACAAGTTAATCAGGGTGGACACAGCCCTTGTCCCATGTGGGGCTCACAGTCTAAGTAGAAGGGAGAACAGGTATTGAATCCTCATTTTATAGTTGAAGAAACAGAGGTGCAGAGAAGTTAAGTGACTTGCCCAGGGGTGAAGTGGCAGAGTTTGGGTTTAGAAACCAGATCCCGACTCCCTGGCCATGCTGCTTCCCTAGAATCAATCGATCAATCAATCGTATTTATTGAGCGCTTACTGTGTGCAGAGCACTGTACTAAGCGTTTGAATGATCCGATGAGTTTCCATGAAGCACTGCGTTGATCCAGGAGTTGAGACTCTAGCTCAATCCTGTTAGAATGGTCATTAATGAGTCTGTATATCAATTATTCCCAGAAAAGATGTCTGCCTCGCTTCACAAGAATTTCATGGACGTTGATGAGTAGCTTTGTATTTCAAGGTCCTTGAAGGAAGAGGCCATATAACTTTGAAGTTATGTACAATTTCATTCAATCATTCATTCAATCGTATTTACTGAGTGCTTACTATGTGCAGAGCACTGTACTAAACTCTTGGAAGAGTACATTACAACAATAAACAGACACATTCCCTTCCCCCAATGAGCTTACAGTCTAGAAGAGACAGACAATATGAAGAATTTGTTTATTTTCCACAGCATTGGTGGGATTTTAAGGAATAGTTAGGTGCTGGGAGAATAAGTGAAGACCTTTTCCTAAAATAAACCTTTTGCTGAAAGGTGGAGTAAGAAAAGTATTACTGCTTGGGGAAAAGTTGAAAGACCATTATTCTTCAAAGAGCTCTGAGCTTAACTTAGCTCTGCCTTTCCTTGCTCTTAGATTTTAAAGAATTTGACTTGAAGCTAAAACAGCTCAGGAAGAGTGCATGAATTTTAGTTTTATAGGCTTTCCTTGCAGTGAAAGCCTAACATAAAACCTTTAATGAACAAGGGAGTCATGTGCATCTAAAACCATGACAACGGCCGAAATCCATTCTGCCTTATTCAGGCTGGTGATATTGATCTTACCAGTCAACATGCCTTAAGAACTAAACCAAAGGTTGCTTTGGCATTTGGTTTTTCTTTAGGCCAGCTTTGCTTTTAAGGCTCTTGCCCCGGTATAATAAAAAATAGCCAGTTTAGGAAGCTGTAACAGCTGGGATGAAAAACATACTCTGTGCTGTTTGTGAGGCAAATACGACATTTTTATGGGACTTTTCTTTCCAGAAACCAAGGGAAAAGGTTACCTTTCATTATTTAATGCTTCTGGTCATTGTTGGGAGCATAACAGTTTTGTAACAGGATCCACTAGCATGAAATATCAGATGATCCAGTGGTGGATGTGACCAGGCAGACCCATCAGAAACTCACTCAGGGCTATCTCTGGCCATATCAGTACCATGGCATCAATATTTATCTATGGCCAGGAAAGGCATTCCACCCATATTGCAACTGTGAACACTCCTTAAATATCTTGCTACACAAATCTTGATAGTTTGAGTGCTTTTTTCCTTCAAGGTGTTTACTTATTAATAATAACAATAATAATAATAATGATTTTTGAAATGATAATAATAATAATAATTGTGGTATTTCTGAAGTGCTTACTGTAGGCCAGTCACTATACTAAGAACTGGGGTGGATACAACAAATCAGGTTGGACAGTCTCTGTCCTAATCCCCATTTTACAGATGAGATAACTGAGACACAGAGAAGTAAAATGACTTGCCCAAGGTCATACTCCAGATGAGTGGTAGAGCCTGGATTAGAACCCATGACCTTCTGAGTATCAGGCCCATGCTCTGTCTACCCACTATGCCATGTGTGCCAAGCTCGGTATTAAGCACTAGGATAGGTGTAACATTATCAAGTTAGACATTGTCCTTAGCCACTTGAAGTATATAGTTTAAGTAGGAGGAGTCTGTTATATTGTTCTCTCCCAAGTGCTTAGTAATAGTGCTCTGCACGAAATAAGCACTCAATAAATTTGATTGACAGACTGAGTAGGATTTAATCCCCATTTAACAGATGAGGAAACAGAGGAACAGACTTAACTTCTCTGTGCCTCCATTACCTCATCTGTAAAATGGGGATTAAAAGTGTGAGCTCCACGTGGGACAAGCTGATTACCCTGTATCTACCCTAGTGCTTTGAACAGTGCTTGGCATATACTAAGCGCTTAACAAATACCATAATTATTATTGTAAGTCCCTTGTGGGCAGGGAATGTGTCTACCAACTCTGCTATAATGTACTCTCCCAAGCGCTTAGTATAGTTCTCTGCAAACAGTAACTGCTCAGTACATGCCATTGACTGATTGTTTGGTCATGTGTAGAGTTTCCTGACAATAGAAGCAGCATTGTGTCTTGGATAGAGCACAGTCCTTTGAGTCAGAAGTCCTGGGTTCTAATCCTGACTCTGCCACTTGTCTGCTGTGTGACCTTAAGCAAGTCACTTCACTTCTCTGGGCCTCAGTTATGTCATCTGTAAAATGGGGAGTGAGACTGTGAGCCCCCTGTGAGACAGAGACTATGTTCAACATGATTTGCTTGAATCCATCCCAGTGCTTAGTACAGTGTCTGGCACATAGTAAGTGCTTACCAAATGCAACAATTATTATTATTATTGTTATTATTAATAGGCTGGTACATAAATAACTTTGGCCAGCTGCCTCAAAGATATTCAACAATGCCTCCAATCTGTTCAGTTGGAAGAGTTTTTTGTGGATCAGAAACATATTCTGACTCCAGCTTCCAGGTCTCTTATAGCAACCTAAAGCATAGTGGCATAGAATAATTTGAAAAGCATAAGACTTTCTGTTCAGCTTGCTTTAGTCCAGCGATGATGGAGAAAAGGTCAGTGCATTTAAGAGATCTCTATTCCAGTACTATCTTCAAGGAAACATCATAGAATATTTACTATAGTGAAACAATTCCCCTTTTATTCATTAATCAGGGGAAAGACTGGAGCTTGACTTCTTGTCAGGAGTCTCTTTCAAAAGTTGAGAGAAAATGTAGTGTATTTGCCAGGAATTGATGCTATTTTTTCTGAATAGAAATGTGAAAAGCCTGGAGTATATCCACGAGAAGAAAAGATGTCAGGGCCATGTCCATTTTTAATGCAATTATATTATATAATAATTAGTATGTCTGATTTAAGAAGTTCACAATGCTTGGGAGATTGCCCAGCAGCACTTTATTTTAATGTCTGTCTCCCCCTCTAGACAGTAAGCTCTTTGTGGGCCGGGAACATATCTAGCAACCCTGTTATATAGTTCATTGCTCTGAACATAGTAAGTGCTCAATAAATTCCATTGATAGATGGATTGAGTGGAGCTCCATAGGAAACAGGACATCCAGCAATATTTCAGTGGGCAACTAGGAGTGTTGCCACGAACTCAGAAAACTGATACCTTGTAACACCAAGAACATGGGACTTAGGGTGAAATAGAAAGAGGCAAGGAAGATCAAGAGAACTGGAAATTATTTTAGTTTTTTTGTCTAAATGCTGATCAGGTGAAAGGAGCATTTTTTAGATAGGTCTGACTCTTCCCCTCTCTGTTCCCCTCCCCCACCATCCAATGGATTACTTTCTCAATTGTCATGGGTTGCCAGTTTCCATGGAAACTTGGTTTTGATACTCCAATATTATTTCAAATAAACTGGCTTCAATCTTTGCGACCTTATCCACAGATCAAGCTGTTACTGGCTTCAAAGTGATCTGTATATACTTTTTATGGTATTTGTTAAGCGTTCACTATGTGCCAGGCACTGTTCTAAGTGCTGGAGTAGATACAAGTTAATCAGATTGGACACGGTCCCTGTCCCACACAGGGCTCACAGTCTTAATCCCCACTTTACAGATGGGGTAATTTAGGCACAGAGAAGTCAAGTGACTTGCCCAAGGTCACACAGCATAGAACCCAGGTTCTTCTGACTCCCAATTCCGTATACTATCTACTAGGGCAAGCTGCTTCTAAAACTTTTTAGAAGCATTTAAAAACTTTATTTAAAAACTATATTTAAAATTTTCCCAAGAAAAAGGACGTATTTTCCCCCTACATAATTCAGGTGCGAAAAAAATTATTTTATTCTCATGCTTTCATACCCCATTGGATCTGTTACAATCAACATGATTCAATTTAATCTTTTTTTGTACAGGTAGATTCAACTTTGGGAATTTTATTTTATGCAGGCCAATTATGATAGCCATTGTCCGACACTGAGTATAGGTGCGACTAGAAGGTATCTGCATCATTCACAATTAGCCATTTGTCCATGACCATTAGGTGTTTAATGATACGTCTGAGTCTTTTGTGTGCTCATCTCCCTAGGGGGTGCCATAGCCTCACATAACTAGATTGTACAGTAACTGACTGCCATCCTCCTAGTACTACTTCGATGACCGATGAACATAAAAGGTCTGATGCTTTGTCATGCCTGAAGCAAGATGCTTATTTTAGCAAAATATTGATCAGAGCATGCTTCTGGTGATAGTAATCCTATTCGATTACTCAAATTATCCGACTCTTTCAGTCCAGTTCCAAGTATGGTCTTCTCACCCCGAGCAAACCTGTGCCGTTTGAGAGGGGAAATGAAAATTTTCTCATTCAACAACGAATGGCTGGGAAATTTAGGTAATTACCCAGATAGGATTTTGTCGGGGCTCGGGAATTACCCTAACTCTTTAAGGAAATGCCAAGGTATTATTAACGAGCACGAGGGACTTGCTATTCCATCTCTTCTTGAAGAATGAGCTTCTGTTATAATCAGACTGAGGCACTGATGTAAAATGGTCTCAAGTGAAACAATGCCACCTTTCAAATCACTAGGTCATTTCTGTTATGTTCTGGGGAGCTTGCCCTTGACTCAGTGATGAAATCAATCGATCAACCAATCAAGGTTATTTATTGAGCACTAATTGAGCAGAACAATCAGTGGTATTTATTGAACACCTATTATGAGCAGAGCGCTGTACTAAGCTCTTGGAAGAGTATAATACAACAGAGTTGTTGGCCATGTTCCCCGTCCCCAGGAGTTTGCTGTCTAGAGGGGGAGACAGACATTAAAATATATTATGGATATGTACAGAGGTGCTGTGGGGTTGAGGATGGGGTGAATATCAAGGGCTGAAAGGGTACAAAAATCCAAGTGCCTAGGCAATGCAAAAGGGAGAGGGAGTAGGGGAAATGAGGGCTGAATTGGGAAAGGCCTCTTGGAGGAGATGGGATTTTATTAAGGCTTTGAAAGGTGGGAGAGTGGTGGTCTGTTGTATATGAAGGGGGAGGGAATTCCAGGCCAGATAGAGGATATGGTTAAGGGGTTAGTGGTTAGTTGAAAACCATTTACGGTGAGTAGGTTGGTGTTTAGAAGAGTGACGTGTGTGGGCTGGGTAATAGTAGGAAATCAGGAAGATGAAGTAAGAGGGGGCAAGGTGACTGAGCCCATGGAAAGGAGTTTTTGTTTGACGTGGAAGTGGATGAGCAACCATTGGAGGTTTCTGAAGTGTGGATATGTGAACTGAATTTTTTTTGTTTGTTTTGTTTTAGGTTTTTATTAAATAATGATCTGGGCAGCAGAGTGAAGAGAGACATAACTCGTGTTAGTTGGGTGACTCAGAAAATTACATCATACAGAAGAACCTCCTTTGCGCATAAACTCAATTGAATGCTTTTCAATCAGTCGTATTTATTGAGTGCTTACTGTGGGCAAAGCACTACCTTGAGCAGATGGGAGAGTACAATATAACACAATTTTTCAGTGCTTTCAGACTAAATTACAGTGTACAAAAAATGCTGGTAGCGAATCCCCCTATTGTTAATTGGCTAACGAGTTTGACATTGTTAGAGAAGTAAGACAAATGTTAATTCTGAAAAAAATGTTCTCAGTCTAATAGGTTTAACTTGTATAGGCATGGCTACTCTGTGACCTTGAATTGTTTAAAACATTCCCAGAACTCAATTTCCTTAAAAGGGGCAGCCCATCTGATCCCCAACCAAGTTCCCTTGGAAACACGAGGATTAATTAAATGGTTTAAAAATCTGAAAAGCTGCTCTTCAGAGATAGGAACTATATTAGAACGAGGTATTCGTATTTTAATTAATGGGATGAAAGTTGTTACAGACTATAAATTATATTGTCATTTCATAGTTCATATCTAAAAGCACACCAATAATGTCCATCAGTCAGTTTAAACATTATCAGTTGGAATTGAAAAGTACTCATTATGTAGCATGACTGTTAACGTCAATCATGAAAAAAATCCTTAGTGAAAGTGGGATTTATTCTTTATATGGTCACTCATAGTCAAGGTTCCCCTATAGCAAAGTAAATTTCCCCAGGCCTCGTGCTCTAAGGGGTTCTACATCTGTATTCAAGCAGGACTCTAGCGATCTGGGGCTGAATGGGGCAAAGGGAGAACCAAAATCATGGCATCGCCAATCTTCAAGATCCACACACAAAGTCAGTCAGTCAGTCATGCGTATTTATTGAGCAATTACTGGGTGCAGAGCACTGTACTAAGCACTAGGCAAAGTACAATATAACAGTATAATAGGCACATTCCCTGCCTACAGTGAGCTCCTAGACTAGAGGAGGAGACAGACATTAATTTAAATAAATTACAGAAATGTACATAAGTGCTGTGGGGCTGGCAGAGGGGATGAATGAAGGGAGAAAGTCAGGGTGACACAGAAGGGAGTGGGAGAAGAGGAAAGGAGGGTTTAGTCAGGGAAGGCTTCTTGGAGGAGATGTGCCTTTAATAAGGCTTTGAAAGTGGGCAGAGTCATTGTCTGTCAGATATGAAGAGGGAGGGTGTTCCAGCCCAGAGGCAGGATGTGGGCGAGAGGCTCATTCATTCATTCCTTCAATCGTATTTATTGAGCGCTTCCTGTGTGCATTTAGCGCTTGGGAAGTACAAATCGGCAACATATAGAGACGGTCCCTTCCCAGCAACGTCAGCACAAGATCGAGGTACACTGAGAAGGTTAGCATTAGCGGAGCTAATTGTGTGGACTGGGTTATAGTAGGAGAGGAGTGAGTTGAGGTGATATGAAGTCCCATAGGGCCCTGAGCCTGGAGCTCACTGGACTTGCAGGCAGAGGTTGTGGTAGTGGGCACAAAATAATTAAGCCTGGCCAGCAGTTATCAGTAGGGGCTGGCAATTTCTGAGAGTGGGAGTAAAGTACCCTATCTAGCTGAGGCCTGGGGGCTCATTGTGGGAAGGGAATGTATCTCCCAAGCACTTAGTATAGTGCTCTGCACAAGGTAAGTGCTCAATAATAATAATAATAGTGGCAATTATTAAGCACTTACTATGTGCAAAGCACTGTTCTAAGCACCGGGGAGGTTACAAGGTGATCAGATTGTCCCACGGAGGGCTCACAGTCTTAATCCCCATTTTACAGATGAGGTAACTGAGGCCCAGAGAAGTTAAGTGACTTGCCCAAAGTCACGCAGCTGACAATTGGCGGAGCCGGGATTTGAACCCATGACCTCTGACTCCAAAGCCCGGGCTCTTTCCACTGAGCCACGCTGCTTATGATTGAATGAATTAAGGCAGTATTTAAAATAAATGATAGTGTTTTCTATGACCTCTGCAGCTATAGGAAGTTATGGTTTTGCCCAAGAGAGATAAGAACTATAAAGTTTGTCACCCTACACTTCAATACCATTGAAAAATTAATGGTCACTTCCCCTTGATTCTGATCACTGCTGTAATTTTCTTTAGCAAGCACTAAGCATTTAGGGGATCAGCAGAAAGGCTGAAAAGCACTGAAAAGCTTTCAAGACCTAATAGAGGTTTGTTAGAGAATGTAGCATAAAATCAAATACAGTACAATATAATCCAATCCAACCTTGTACTTGAATCTCTCGTACAATTTATCACATTGTTAATAAATAGCTGAGACCTAGGAAATGTAAAGAAATGCTGAATGGAGCATAGTGTTACCCATCTAACTAAGCTTCATTTCAAATCTAATCTTGTCCCCAATCATATTAGAAGTTACGGATTATCATCCATCACAATGTCTTTTTTTTGCAGATCCTATTCTTGTTAGGAAGTCAGATTTAACTATGCCTTACAGACAGAGTAAAGATGATGCATGTTGTTCATATCAAGTCCCAAGTCTAAGTAGATTACTTGGAAATAAGAGTATGGACAAATCTCTATAGCAACTCCATGCTTCGCCACTTAACACTGACCATTCTAACGTGAGCCAGGTTTCCTTCCTCAACTGCCACCTCCTGAGAAGACCTCTAGTCTTAGGTTAAAGTTAATTAAAGTAGTCTCAGGAGGCAATGGAGACTCTGTGGAAAGGGTAGATTTACCTTATCCCACAGTCTGGGAAATAGGATATAAGGATGTAACCCCAGGGCTCACTCCACCTCACCTCCCACTCCAGCTGGGCTCTGGGCTTGCCCCAGAGAAGGTCAGAGTGAAAAAAGAACATGTTGGTTGAAAATTTCATTGCAGATAGACACTGCTGGCTGGGGCAAATGTGGTACCAGTCAGTCTTAAAATGGAAATTTCACTCAAAATTTCAATTCAGGCTATAGTCTTGCTATTCACTGGGTTTCCTACAACATCGTCTAGTTGGTGTTCTCCTAGGATTCAGGGTTTCAAAGATGTAGCAGCTTCATCTACAACCAGTGTAAAACTACATGGAGTTTATGAATCCACATCCTGTAACTTAGGTTTTAGTAAGAAGCTGCACATTATCTTATTGAGGATCTCTTAGTATTCTGCTGCCACTTCCACTGCTTTGGTGCTTTAAACTCCACTTCATTCTCATTTCCTTCCAATTTCTGCACATTCCTGACTTTGTACGCATCCTAAATTAAATTGAGTTGGGTTGATCCGTTTACACGTTGGCACAGAAGGTACTGTTGAGCTTTTATTAAAATTGACCCTGTCCTCCAGAGTTGTCTCACTAAGAAAACTCAGATTAGAGAAGCAGCATGGCCTAGTAGAAAGAGCACAGCCCTGGGGTCTAATTCTGGTGTATCGTGTGACCTTAGGCAAGTCATTTAACTTCTCAGTGCCTGGGTTACCTCACCGGTAAAATGAGGATTAAATCCACACTCCCTCCAGTTTATACTGTGAGCCCCAGGTGGAACAGGAACTGTGACCAACTTGATAAATTTGCATCTACCCCAGCACTTAGAACAGAGGTATTTTGTTACCTCAAAGACTGATTTTAATAACGTTCAAGAGGCACTTTAAATAATTTCTAAAAAATGAAGTAATGACCAGAAGAGTTAGATGTTGGCAGTAGTCATTATTAGTATCAAACAAAGAGGCTGAGACTGTGGAGGGCAAACCCATTACAAAAGGGATTGTCTCTATTTGTTGCTGAATTGTACTTTCCAAGAGCTTAGTACAGTGCTCTGCACACAGTAAGTGCTCAATAAATACGATTGAATAAATGAATGAATTACAAAATATTTCTACAGCAGTAAAAGACTTAGATTGTAAATTCCTCCAGGGCAGGGATTGTGTCTATCAACTCCATTGTACTGTATTCAGAGAAGCAGCACGGCTCAGTGGAAAGAGCCCGGGCTTTGGAGTCAGAGGTCATGGGTTCAAATTACAGCTCCACCACTTGTCAGCTGTGTGACTTTGGGCAAGTCACTTCACTTCTCTGTGCCTCAGTACCCTCATCTGTAAAATGGGGATGAAGACTGTGAGCCCCCCATGGGACAACCTGATCCCCTTGTAACCTCCCCAGCACTTAGAACAGTGCTTGGCACATAGTAAGCGCTTAATAAATGCCATCATTATTATTGTTATTCTATTACAGTTATACTTTGAATCTACCCCAGTGCTTAGACATACAGTAATTGCTTAACAAATGCTATTATTTACCCTCCCAAGTGCTTGGTGCAGCATTCTGCACATAATAGGTGTTCAGCATATTTCACTGATCGATTGATTTGAACCTCGCAACTCTGGATTTTGGGCTACAAAATGTGTGAATAGTGTGTAGGAGTTGTTTTTTCTGGAAAATGTAGTTGCCAGGTAGCAAGAACAAGTTTTCTACTCCTCCTTCAGTTACCTGACCTCAGTCCTGCCTCCATTATCAACCCCCGCAAATAGACTCCCCCCCCAACCACCCTCTTGACTAGGCCCCTATCACCCCCCTCAAATAAATATTCCCTTATCCTCAGTCTCTCAGTCTGTCTTGAACCCACAAACTGACAGTTCCAAGATTCTTCTTGCAGAAAATAGTACTAAGGTCTTGACTACATCAGCGGAAAGCAGCAGTCAAGAGAATCACTTCCATACAAGATAGGGAGGAGAGGAGTAATTAACATCTATAATTGCATTACTCCCAGTTTGCAAATTGGAGGGATGACTTCTGCAGCAGTTGCAGATTATACCCTGTACAAATCTATCATTAAGACTTATTAGTTTTACGTCACTGGAGTTTGGGAATATATTTGATCTAGAAGCAAGACTATTACCAATTCAACAACCAATTCATTCTTAGAAATGAAAAAAAATATCAACCCACATTAGTTATGTATCAGATAGTTTAGTTAAATTAAAGTTATTTGGTGAGACTGAAGGTCATGATTTTAAAATTCAAGATAGGGTGTTTGGCACCAAAAATTAGTGCAAGAATATACTGAAGGAAATTGTACTAGATGGTGGATACAAAGGCTGTATGATGAAACAGAATAGAAAACTTGGGAAATAATCTGTGATATTTATTGAGCACTTACTATGTTCATAGTATTATTCTAAGCATTTTGTCAGAGTTCAGTGCAATAGAGAATAGGGAATACAACAACATGATTCCTGTTCACAATGACTTAAAATCTAGAGGGGCAGGCAGGTGAAGGCAATGACAAAGTATAAGAATACGTACATAAATGTTGTAGGAATGAGGGTGGGGTGAATATCAAGTGTTTAAGGGATACAGATTCTGGTGCATAAGCAATGCCAAAAGAAAGAGAAATGAGGGGTTAGTCAGTAAAATCCTCTTGCAGTAGATGTGATTTTAGGAGGCCTTTGAAGGTAGGGGAGTAGAGGTGTTGTGTAGGATATGAAAGGGAAGGGAGTTCCAGGCCAGAGGGAGGACATGAGTGAAGAGTCAGGGTAAGAAAGACAAGATCAAGGTACAGTTGATTAGGTTTATGTTAGGGGAGAAAAATATGTGGACCTGGTTGTAATAGGAGATCCTCAAGGTGAGATAGGAGGTGAGAGCTGATTGAGTGCCTTAGATCAGTCAATCAATCCTTTATTGAGGGCTTACTGTGTGAAAAGCACTGTGATAAGCCCTTGGGCAAGTACAATGTGAGTGTTGGTAGATACCTTCAGTCTGGAGAAGCTGATTGTAAGAAGATTCTGTTTGATGTGGAGTTGGATGGGCAACCACTGGAGGGGTTTAGGGAATGAGGCATAGACTAACCTCTTTTTTTTTTTTAAGACAAATGCTGCAGAGTGAAGTAAAGACAAGTTGGGACAGATGGGAGGCAGGAAGGTTCGCGAGGAGACTGATGCAGTAGTCAAGGTGGGGTATAAGTACTTGGATCAGCAGGGTAGCAGTTCAGATGGAGAGGTAAGGAAAGATTTTAGAAATCTTGTGAAAGTAGAACCAACAGGATTTGGTGACAGATCAAATATGGAATGAGGGAGGTCAGTCAAGGATAATACCAAGCTTATAGCATGTGAGACAGGGTTCCTCATGATGTCTACAGTGATATAAAAAGTGGGGAGGACAGAGGGTGGGTGGAAAAATGTGTCCAAAATAGAATTTCTTAAGTTTGAGGTGTCAGAAGGACAACCACATGGAGAAGTTCCGAAGGCAGAAAGAAATGTGAAACGGCAGAGAATGAGAGAGGTCAGGACTGGAGAAGTAGATAGGGGTGGTTGTCGAAGCTGTGGGAGAGAATGAGCTCTCCCAAGAGAATAGATGTAGTGGGATAGAAGAGGACTCAAAACTGAGCCTTGAGGGATTCCCATCATTGGAGTGTGAGAGGCAAAGGATGAGCTTGCAGAAGAAACTGAGAAGCAGCCAGAAAATTGGAGGAGAACCAGGAGAGGACAGCATCAGTGATGCCGAGGTTGAATAATGTTTCCAGGAGAAGGGGGTGGTTGACAGCTGAAAGGTCAAGGAGGATTAGGATGGAATGGAGATCATTGGATTTGGCATGAAGGAGATCATAAGTGATTTTACAGAGGACTCTGTCTATAGTCAGAAGGATCTGGGTTCTTATTCTGGCTCGGCCACTTGTCTGCTAAGTGACCTTGGTCAAGTCACTTAACTTCTCTGTGCTTCAGCTCCCTTATCTTTAAAATAGGGATCTAGACTGTGAGCCCTGTGTGGGACAGGAATTATGTCCAGCCCAATTATCTCATATTTACCCCAGCGCTTAGAAAAGTGCCTGGCATATAGTAAGCACTTAACAAATACCACTCTTATTATTATTATTATGATTATTATTAAGCAGCAAAGTGGAGAGAAGCCAAATTTCTTGGGGATCAAGGAGAGAATTTGAGGAGAGGAAATGGAGGTAGCTGTTGTAGACAACTCACCCAAGGAGTTTGGAGAGGTATGGTGTCAGGAGAGCAGAGGGAGATTGGGTGATAACTGGAGGTTGCAGTGGGGTCAAGGGAAGGATTTTATAAATTAGGGGATGCATGAGTATGATTGAAAGCAGTAAAAAAGGAAGCATTGCAAAGTGAGTGATTGAAGGTTGTGGTCAGAAAGGGAAGAGGGGAGAGGGCAAGTGTTTTGATGAGGTGTGAAGGGATGGGGTAAGAGGCGCAAGATAGGGAGTAGATTTTGACAAGATGAAGGAGATCTCTTCAGATATTGCTGGAAAGGATGGGTGACTCTAAGAGGGAGCAGGAGAAGGGTGGGATTAGAGAGGAGTAGGGAAGATTTTAAGGAGAACATATCTGATGACTTCAATTTTATCAATAAAGTACGTGGCTAGGTCATTAGAGGTAATAGATTGGGGAGCAGGGAGACAGTTTTTGGAAGGAGTTAAAAGTCATTCATTCATTCATTCATTCAATCGTATTTATTGAGCACTTACTGTGTGCAGAGCACTGTACTAAGAGCTTGGGAAGTACGAGTTGGCAACAAATAGAGATGGCCCCTACCCAACAACGGGCTCACAGTCTAGAAGGGGGAGACAGACAACAAAACAAAACATGTGGACAGGTGTCAAGTCATCAAAATAAATAGAAAGAAAGCTAGATGCACATCATTAACAAAATAAATAGAATAGTAAATATGTACAAGTAAAATAAATAGAGTAATAAATCTGTACAAATATATATACAGGTGCTGTGATGAGGGGAAGGAGGTTGGACGGGGGGATGGGGAGGAGAAGAGGAAAAAGGGGGCTCAGTCTGGGAAGGCCTCCTGGAGGAGGTGAGCTCAGAAACAGTCAGAAACAGCTGGAATGGGCAGTGGACATGGGAGTCCTTAAGGATGAAAAATTTTGGTTTCTGGGCAGAGATAAAGTAGGTGAGGATTCACTGAAGATAGATGACATAGGCCTGGTGTCTGGACTTCCAACAGCAAGCAGTGTTTGGTGGCTTGCACATGTGAGCAGAAGAAGAGTACTATAGAGGCAATCTATTGTTGTGGGTTGGTGGTTTGAAATTGATAGAGGGATAGAGCATTGTGGCTCCGTGGAAAGAGCCCGGGCTTTGGAGTCTGAGGTCATGGGTTCAAATCCTGGCTCTGCTGATTGTCAGCTGTGTGACTTTGGGCAAGTCACTTAAATTCTCTGTGCCTCAGTTACCTCATCTGTAAAATGGGGATTAAGACTGTGAGCCCCCCGTGGGACAACCTGCTCACCTTGTAACCTCCCCAGTACTTAGAACAGTGCTTTGCACATAGTAAGTGCTTAATAAATGTCATTATTATTATTATCATTATTATTATTATAGGAGAGTGAGGGAGTTAAGTTCAGTGGAGAAGGCAGTTTTGAGCATGTGGATTTGTGAGCTGAGAAGTTCGGTTGGGAATGGAGACTAAATGGGGAATGATGACTTTGGAAAATTGGAGGCGGGTGATAGTTCAGCGGTCTTTGTTGGGGAAATGGACAGATTTGTGGGGATGGATTGTGTGGGAGAGAAAGCAGATAAGAAGGCTGTGATTGGAGAATGGAATTTTGGAGTTGGTGAAGTTAGAAGTTGTACAGTGACTAGGGATGATGAGATTGGGCACGATGAATTAATTAAATATGAATTGGAAGAGCTGAGGATTCAGTGCAATCTGGCATTAGTGCAGAAGGTGGTACTTTTTTGAAACCAGCCACGTAACAAGAATATATTTATTTCAACTAGCACATCTTACAATGTACTTGACTAACCCTACATCATTATAATATGCAAGGTACAAAATGATCTGTGAAATGAAATAAATAATAGTAATGACAGAATGTTTAAATTATGTAGCTATAACTGCAGTGCATTTAAAAGAAGCAGAAACTGGAAGAGGTAGTGTGGAGATGTGTGAGGGATAATTACCAAATTCCCTTAAAGATAGAGGAATGATACTGTATCTTCCTTTGAGCTCTTCAAATGGTAGAATTATGACGTTTAAAACAAAAGAAAATTTAGAATGCAAGCTGCAATCTTAAAGTCAAAGAACTTACTTGAGTTCTGGAAAAACTAATTATAAACCTTAACCCTAATAACCATGTAAAGATGAGACTCCTAAAATTTTGGCATACAGAGAAAGAAATATTAAAAAAAAAATGAATGGAAAGACAAGAGGGTAGGATCCTAACTAAATTATACTTCAGATTGGCCTTAGTTGACAGAATTAACATTATATTAAGTATGCATATGGATACCTAAATAAATTAATGAAAATGTATAAGGAAAAGTATACAATTTTGTACTTGATACGTATTTTACTTGAATGAATTTTTCAAAACCCAAACATCCTGATCAATTAGAGGCCCTAATTAAGGCTCATTCCTAATTTCCATGACTGCGGTTATAATGATTTTAGAAATCTATAGTGATCAGAGTGCTTCTAATTATCAGTGGGGACTGTGAAAATGGTAATAGTAGTAGTGGTATTTAAGCAACTACACCCTCCCTCTCTATCACCTATGTACCTGTATCTTTACCCTTTAAGCATCTGATATTCATCCCACCCGGAGCTCCACATTACTTATGTACATATTTGTGATTTATTCCCATGACCCTTATGTACATATCCATGATTTATTCTAACATTCATCCATTCATTCATTCAGTCATATTTATTGAACGCTTACTGTGTGCAGAGCACTGTACTAAGTGCTTATAATGTTGGCATTTGTTAAGCGCTTTCTATGAGCCAAGCACTTTCTAAGCCCTGGGGTAGATAAAAGGTAATTAGGTTGTCCCACATGGGGCTCACAGTCTGTCTCCCCCTCTACACTATAAAGTTCTTGCGGACAACTCTATTGAATTCTTCCGAGTGCTTAGGACAGTGCTCTGCACACAGCAAATGCTCTATAATAATAATAATGATAATAATTATGGTATTTGTTAAGCGCTTACTCTGTTCCAGGCACTGTACTAAGTGCTGGAGTGGATACAAGCAAATCACGTTGGACAAAGTGCCTGTCCTGCATACGGCTCCCCATTTTACAGATGAGGTAAATGAGGTGCAGAGATGTGAAGTGACTTGCCTAAGGTCACACAGCAGACAAGTGGGATTAGAACCCGTGACCTTCTGGCTCCCGGGCATGTGCTTTATTCACTATGCAAATACCATGGATTAATTGATTGATAAGTATTCATTCATTCATTTAATCATATTTATTGAGTGCTTACTGTGTGCAGTGCACTGTACTAAGCACTTGAGAAGTACAAGTCGGCAAAATATAGAGATGGTCCCTACCCAATAACGGGCTCACAGAAAAGCAATATCCTATACTAGGCATGTAGATAAGTACAACAGAGACATGGGATGTGTTCAGCTTACAAATTAACAGGGATGCAACTTAAAAATACTTACACATAGTAGAATCAGAATAAATAATCAAATATGCAACTGAATATATATGTATATATATATGAATACACAAATGCTTAAAATCAGTCACAAATAAATAACCCAACAACTGGAGACTCCCTTACCCCCCTAAAATGATTGCAAGAGCTATAGCATATCCAGGATGATCTGTTGAGTTGTTGACTTATACTTCTGTATTTTTGAGGATGAGTCTATAAATCAATGGTATTGATTGGGTACTTAATATGTGCAGAGCACTGTACTAAGCATTTGGGAGAGTTCCGTATAGCAGAGTAGATAGAAATGTTAAGGAGCTTAGGGTCTAGAGTCTAGAGAAGAAGAATGACATAGTGGATAGAACACGGTCCTTGGAGTCGGCAGGTCATGGTAGTAATCTTGGCTCTCCACTTATCTGCTGTGTGACCTTGGACAAATCACTTCACTTCCCTGGGCCTCAGTTACCTCAACTGTAAAATGGGGATTGAGACTGAGAGCCCCATGTGGGACAGGGACTGTGTCTCACCCAATCTGCTTCTCTCCACCCCAGCACTTATTACAGAGCTTTGCACATGGTTAAGCACTTAACAAATACCATAATAATAATTATTATTATTGATGGGTTGGTTTTGATTCATTTTACTTTGTCAAGGATTAGAATTTTTGGCCCCCAAAATTCATTTATTTTATCTTTGAACATTGGTGGCTTGGAATTTGAGTAGAATTATTTCACATATGCTGACACTCAGATACCGGAAGAGTTGACTTAAATCGTTGTGATATTTGCTAGGTGCCTCCAAGCCTAAGGGTAGATGCCATAAATGTTCACCTAGAGAAGGATAGATCTGGATCACTGTGGATGCCCTCCAGCACTTGCTTTAATTCTATTTGTTCTGACGATTTTGACACCTGTCTACATGTTTTGTTTTGTTGTCTGTCTCCCCCTTCTAGACTATGAGCTCGTTGTTGGGTAGGAACCGTCTCTGTATATTGCCGACTTGTACTGCCCAAGCACTTAGTACAGTGCTCTGCACACAGTAAGCGCTCAATAAATACGATTAAATGAATGAATGAATAAACTCATTTCAAGGTGAATTATTCTGGAAGTGCTAATCTACTCTGCCCTCGAGCTAACCCTGAACTCCGGTCTGCCTAGGAAACCAAAGAAGTTTGGGAGGGACCAGGAGATGCAGAGACCCAAATAAAACTGGAGGTTTGAAATGTTCTCTGCAAGTGTGTTTTTTTAGGATAAGGGGAATAATTCTGTTGGCTTAATATTCCATTCCTGCTGGGAAATCTGTCTTCTATCTGCAAATGTAAAAATTTTACTTCTGTACATGGCATTTATTGAAGGTCACTATTTTTGTACTACTTTTAATGCATAGACAACTTGAAAGAACCTATTTTGCTGTATGCCAGGATGACCCTCTCTCAGCCTTGCCCAGTTCAGGCGTAATATACCCAGCCAGGTGTTGGCTTTCAAGGCATCCTAGCCAGCACACCAAAAGTGCAGGCATGGCATGTTCCGGGGTGGCCAACATATCATGGTTGCACAGATCAGATCGAAGCGGCTTCCAAGAAGCCCATTCCCTTTCTGAACTGCCTCAGAATAAGTGATCAGCTTCCAGCTTGGTCATGATCTGGAGAACTACCGAGGAGACCAGCTATCTGTTTCAGTGGTTCAGTTCCTTCAGTCATTCATTCAATCGTATTTATTGAGCACTTACTGCGTGCAGAGCACTTACTAAGCGTTTGGGAAGTACAAGTCAGCAACATATAGAGACGGTCCCTACCCAACAACGGGCTCACAGTCTAGGAGGGGGAGAACGCCATCATCATCCAGCAGTAGCAGCAACAGCATCTACAGCATCAGAGCCTTATACAGAATGCTAATTGGGGCTGAGTCATAAAAATGATTGTTTTATTCCTCTGTTAACATGCTTTGTACTGACACCACTTTCAAGGATGCCAGGCCACTGATTTGATTATGCATTATTTATTGGGGACTGTGGGTGGACTTGGAATTATTCAGGACACAGAGGAAGACAAATAGGGGCATATAAGTAAGCCAGGAAGGACCATGGAGACTTAAAAGAGCTGCATGTGACTAGTCTTTTAGAGAGAGATGGTCATTTCAGTCGTCTGGCCTGCATAATCCCCAGTTCCCTTATGGTCGGACTGCAGCATGTGTCACACTGAATAGATCACTCATGCAACATTTTTTGGAAAGCTGGGCAAACCTAAGCATATTCAGGAGGCACTATTTAAATTAAATGTGAGGTGTATTTTGCTCACTGACCGGGAATCAAGAAGCATGCACACACAATTTAAGTGGTAATACATCTGCTTAAGACAAATGAAGTAATGAAACTGCCTCAACATTTGACCTGATAACCCTGTCTGCATGAGGAAAATTAAATGGCAGAGTGGAAAAAGTGTTGTAGAACTTGTTTGCATCTTCTATGAACTGCTCTCCTCACCCACAGCCATTCTCCCTGAGCTGTGGAAATAGCCTGAGATCTTCCAATTTGGCACAAGTGATGGGAGATGGGAAAATCCTGACATGCCATCTTTAATCAGTTGATGTGATAACATCAGGATCTCCCATCATTTTGTGATCTGTGTCCTCTCACAAAACATCCCACCTTCCTGCCTCTCTAATCTTGATTTTTGGCTTTATTGTGCCTTCCAGGCTTATTGAACTTCTTCTTGAAATCAGTAATTGTTTGTGTCCAGGCAACCCAAAGAAAGTTAAGCTTCATGAGAAACCAAATCTAAACCTTATTGGAGAAAGGCCATCTATCTTCCAGATAACAAGGGAATATTTCTCATAAGTGAAATAGCATAAAGGACAATGGTGTGGTACAGAGACAGGAAGATTTTGGTAATCCCTATTACTAAAATTTGCTCCCACATGCCAAGGTAGTATTATCATTTTTGCTATACCGTACTAGTTGTATCCTTGAAGAACTCTGTGTTGTGGGAAAATCACATTTTAGCCACCATTAAGTCAATGGGAATTAATGGGTTTGGTGGTAGATAGTACAACATTCCACCATAACAAATATTTTCTGATACAAATTTCTATGTTATTGATCTTTCCACCCACTTGTAGAATGCTTTATACCCTTTCACTCGTTTTTTAATGTAGCAAATACTGTGAAGGGGTACAAATGTGGGTGAAGAAGCATGGAGTAGTAGAAAGAGCATGCATGGCCTGAAATTCAGGGAACCTGTGTTCTATTCCTGGCTCTGCCTCCTGCCTGCTGTGGATCCTTGGGCAAGTCACCTAGCTCCTCTGGGCCTCATTTTCCTCATCTGTAAAATGTAGATTCAATACCTTTTCTCCCTCCTACTTAGGCTTTGAGTATCTGCCCCAGTGCTTAGCACAGTGTTTGTCACATAGCATTTAACAAATGTGAAAATTGTCATTATTATTGATAGAAAATGTACCCTCATAGGCAACCTCTTATAACCAGGTTAGAAAAGCTGAATGAATTCATTCATTCGGATTTATTGAGTGCTTACTGTGTGCAAAGCACTGTACTAAGTGCTTGGAAAGTATAATTTAGCAATAAAGAAGGAGACAATCCCTGCCCACACCGGGCTTATAGTTTAGAGCATAATTATGGTATTTGTTAAGAGCTTACTATGTGCCAAGCCCTGTTCTAAGTGCTGGGGTAGATACAAGGTAATCAGGTTGTCCCATGTGGGGCTCACAGTCTTCATCCCCATTTTCCAGATGAGGTTACTGAGGCACAGAGAAGTTAAGTGGCTTGCCTAAGGTCACACAGCAGACAAGTGGCTGAGCCAGGTTTAGAACCCACGTCCTCTGACTCCCAACCATACTCCTGTTTCCACTAAGACATGCTGCTTAGCTTGAAAGCATGATATCTCTAGGGCGTATACTATTCCATATCTCTAATAAATGCAGAGATGAGGTGGTCTTCTCTGTGAAGGACCTAGTGTTAGCATAGTGTGAATGTTGTTTTGTTGTCTTCTCCCCCTTCTAGACTGTGAGCCTGTTGTTGGGTAGGGACCGTCTCTATACGTTGCCGATTTGAACTTCCCAAGCTCTTAGTACAGTGTTCTGCATGCGGTAAGTGCTCAATAAATACGACTGAATGAATGAATGAATGTTTTAGATTAGAAATAAGGCACTTTGAGGAAGATCTGGGGGGAGTTGGAACAGTGTCTGCCCTAGCATTTTTTTTTCCAACAAGAAACAAAGATGAAAAATGACTGACAACACGTGATTAGTTTTAGAGCATGTATTACTTCTCTTGCCAATATTTCAGTTGAGATGATTTTTGCGTTGTCACAGATTACTGGGCAATTAAAATTAAATCAAGTAGAGCCTAAAATAATGCCGTGAAGGGGATAAGGTCAGTTTGGCTAAATATGTTATTCTTCAAAGCACAGTAAATGTTTCCCAAAGTCAAGCACTGACCAAGGCAAAGAGAAGCAGTGTTGTTCAGTGGAAAGAGCCCAGGCTTGGGAGTCAGAGGTCATGGGTTCTAATCCCGGCTCCACCACTTGTCAGCTGTGTAACTTTGGGCAAGTCACTTCACTTCTCTGTGCCTCAGTTACCTCATCTGTAAAATGGGTATTAAGACTGTGAGCCCCACATGGAACAACCTGATTACCTTGTATTCCCCCAGCGCTTAGAACAGTGCTTGGCACATAGTAAGCGCTTAACAAATGTCATCATTATTATTATTATTGTTATTATTATTATTAAAGATCTTCATCCCAAGAGAAAGCATCTTACTTCCATGTGCTCCTATTACAGCAATAGAGGGTTTTAAGAAAAAACCTCTTACCACTGAAAGTCTTACTAGGGAATTCTTAGTTTTCCTCATTTGTAAGAAAATCCATTTTCTGCTAGATATTTTTAGTTGAAATTTTCTCTGATGGGCTATTATCTTACTGTATACCATTAGACCTTGATACTTTTCCAAATGGGTCATGTGATTTCTAAGCATCACTTTAACTACATTCTGAGTGACTGGTCTGGAAGGAGTCAGACAGTACTAAAGCTGTTCAACTACTGAGGGGGAGCTTCTATCCTGTCTGAAATTCCTATTGATAGACCGTTAATGTGCTTTACTGTTATCTATCTTAGGAAGTCAGCCTGTGTGGCTCAGTGCACGTCCTCATTAGCCGATCTCCTTTGTACCAAACAAACTGCCTATGTAAATGTAAAAATGTGATAGTCTGCAAAACAACTGCATGAGTGGGAACAGAACAACTCAACCATTGAAAGTCTCAGATAGTTAAACGCTGATGTGTCTTAATTGAATGAGGGATATTTTAACATGGATTTTTCTTTAAGTGGTGCGTATTTTTGCAATCCCTTTGCCAGAGTAGATTTTACATCTCAGAGGAGTTCAACTGCATTTCTAAACTGTAAGCGATGTTTTTAAAAAAGAAAAAATGAATAAAACTCTGTTCAAATCCCTTAATAAGGTTTACTTTATAAATGTCTCAGTTTAAAAACGGAATGTGCACGCATTCTCAGTGCTGATTTTATTAGCTAATCAGGCTGTTTGTAATTTTTCCAGGGAAACTGTTCATTTGCTGATGCACTTATCGGTTCTTTATAATTAGAGATCATTTACATGAACTGGTATTTTTGATTCTGTCCATTCTGAGAAACAAGCATAGCAGAGGAGTGTTGTAATGACCGGGCAACATGAGATTCCAAACGAATTGAAGAAACAGGAGGCATTCTCGTAATATTTCTGAATGTGTTTAGTTTCAGTGGATCAAATCTTTCCCATATCTGCATCCCAGCTATTTGGTTGTGATCAGATGATCAGGACTCAAGGAAGCGATTGGAGAGCTAGCTGGCTGCAGCTGCAATGTAGTCTGATTCCAGAGACAAGGAGCCACTGTTTTTCCAACATAGCGTAAACATAGAAGTTATTTTGTAGGCTTCAGGATGCAGCTATGGGCTGTGCTGCCAGCATTGTTCTGCTTCAAGCCTTTCGTGCTGTGGTACAGAGGAACTGTCCTCATATTTGTAGGCGACGACAGGAGGAATTGTCACATGAAATCCTGTCCCTGGATAATGAGGATGAAATGAGCCGACCCAGAACCCTCATCATCATGGTATGGTATACTTTGGAAAACAGGTCTGGCTGATAGAATTCTTAGTGTAGTTTCTGTTTGAAATGCTTGAACACAGATAAGGAAGACTTGCTAGTGTGACACCAGGTACTTCTCTACTATCTCTTTCAAAAGAGTTGAGGGGTTTTTTTTAGCCATCACAGAAAAGGCAAAATGCACTGGCTCTCTAAAATACTCTTCTATCCAGGATTTCAACACTATTGTTTGATGAAGTACAGAGGAAGCATTTGAGGTTTCCATTTCATTCAGTATGCATACTTGTCAGACTTTGAATTCCAAGAGATAATCAGAACAGATTGGTTGATTGCCGTGCTTTATTTTCTTAAAGAAATCTGTAGATTTAGACAAAACTGTCTCCTATAGATCCTTAATCCAAATTCTCTGAAGTAAAAATCACTTCTTTATATGGAAAATATCAAAACCACCTCAGAATTAAGAATTGATATTTTAGCGGAGAGCGGAATTCTTTGTTTTGCCTCCGCCTTTTCGGGAAAGTTGCTGCTTGTGAATGCATGATTTTGTCTTTTGGCTGTCACCTGTTATATCTAGTCCCTGATTTAAATTCAGAAAGCACTGCCAATCATTCATTATGATTCTGTTTGATCAGGAAGTATAAGATGTAGGACAAAGAGTCTTTTCTTATTTTAAGGTTTATTTCTGATGGGGAAGATATAACTGCTTAGTCACTGAAATTCCACACCAGGATGCAGACAGTGTGTTAAAGTTTCAGAAATTTAGACGATAGTTGGGTCTGAGTAGTTTAACACAATTGACTTTTTTCTTAGATGTCAGATATCAGGCACTGATCCAGTAGTTACTTTAAAAAAATGCCTTTACCCTGAGAAATCTTTAATTAAGACTTTCCACTTGACATGTTCCTCAGAGAGGCAAACTGTTAAAGGTCAATATATGCCAGTTTCTACAAGCCAATTTCCAGCACTTGCATTTTTTAAAAAAGAAACATAATGATGTTCTTTATGACCACTGTAGCCTCACAAGTGCATTCAAAAGAAAGGTTATCTAGATTAATTTCACAAACTAGAAATTTCTTCTTGGGGAAACTTGTACACAATTTTATGACAAATATAAATACTGCTACAACCATGTTTACTGCATTTCACACACTGCATAAAAGTGCATTTGCTTTACAAGCACTGTATTTGGAATGATGATGAAATGAACTTTTTCCATTTCTCTAGTATTTTTGCCTCCAACCTGTGGTACCACATGCATACTGCGATTATATAAAGAAAAATGCACTGATTTCATTTCTTTTATCTATTAAATCAGCTTAAAGAGTAATCATTTTTAAAACAGAACTTTAAAACAATCTGCATTCTAGAGCAGTCCTTAATTAAAGGTGGTTCATTAAAAAGATGTTAAAACTTAACTGCGGGAATTACTTAGGGAATAGTTGTAGCTCACCCAGGAAATTAACTTTAATAATGCCTTTTGAACGGCTTTCTGTCAAACTGCAAAGACTCATTACAGGAGAGTAAAATATACCTGTTAGAGAGGAGGTTCCACTTCTAACTCTCAGTTCACCATGTGCCTTCTCTTCAGTTCAGAGAAAATGGCTTAGCATCAAAATGAGAGGTATCTGAATTTGCTAATCCTTTTCATTAAGTTCTGTCCCAGAAAGAAGGAAATGATAAAGTTGTGGTGAATCAGGGAGAGTAAAATGCTCTGAGAAAAAAGTACTTATCCAGTTATAGTTTAAAACAACGTTGTCAGGGCAATAAGGTATTGATTACTACTCAGGAAAAAGTCTTTTTTCAAACACCTCCTCAGTGTGGGAAAGCAGCCCTGGACGAATCAGTGGATGCCCAGGAGAGTCTGGGAATGATTGATTTACTGGGTCTTGTTCCTCAAAGTATACAGGATGTGACTGAGGGGAGGCTGCTCCCTTAGAGCAATGCAGACCAGGCCAAGCCTCAAGGCAACAGGTGGAGCTTTGGGTTGGGAGGAGACTGACAGAGCTCCTCAGAGGCCCAGGCTTCAAAGCTACTCCACTCTAAAATATTTCAATCCACTATGGGACAGTCTGCCCTAGCAGACCTCAGAACTCAACTGTGTCCCCCAACAGCCCAAAAAAGCTCAATTATGTCCTCCTGGATAACTGATTAAGTAATTTTAAGACTGATGTTCCCTCACCTGCTCCCATATTACTGTTGTATTAATTGTCCCCCCCAGTTTGTTTTCCAGGTGAAGGGACTATCATAACCCACATTGGCTGACTTGTCGTACAATGGATTAACGCACTTCCTTTAGGAAACATGCCTGCCTGTGTTTAATTGTTGTGATTCTGGTTCAAGGAAAACTGGTCTTGTTCCCAACACCTTCTATAGAAATCCCAGTCAATATGAGATACTGCTATTTGGTGCTCATTCCTTTATCTATTTAAGCAGTCATCCTCTTAATACTCTCCTACCAAGACATATTGATTACATATTCTTTTTCTTCTGCCTTCTTGCTTCCAGCCACTCTCCTAACTCTAAAAACTTTCACTCTTTGTTCCTAGCACTTGTATTCATACACTTAGCCTGATGGGGAAGGGCCAAGATTCCTCCTTGTACTGGGAGACACTGTCATGTCCAGGATCTTTATGGGTGGGAAGGGGAAAAGAGCTATTGTGGGAATGAAGGTACTCCTCTTTGGGTCAGAAAGCAGTTACCTGAGCTGAAGGCATCTCCATTTCAGCTCCTCCTTCTGGCTACTCCCATAGGCAGCTCCTATTGCTGCTTGAGGACCTAATAATAATAACTGTGGTATGTATTAAGCACTTACTATGTGCCTGGGGTGGATACAAGCAAATCAAGTTGGACACATTCTCTGCCCCACGTAGGGCTCACAGTCATAATCCGCATTTTACAGATAATCTCACTAGGTCCAGTGAAGAGACTTGCCCAAAGCCACATAACGGATAAGTGGCAGAGTCGGGATTAGAACCATGGTCCTTCTGAGTCCCAGGCCCATGCTCTGTCCCCTAGACCACGCTGCTTCTCCTCCTTGTGACTCCTCTGGTACCGACCAATTTAGGATAGGCCTGTAGAGGAAGTAGTTGAGGTAGCTAACTCCAGAGCCCAAGCTGAAGCAGATGTAGGTAGGTTGGGCGGGAGGGGTAAAGTAAGGTCCCAGGCCAGATTTCAGGAGCAGAAAGCCGTAACACTTTCATCTCCTCCAAGAGGCCTTCCCCTACTAAGCCCTTGTTTCCTCTTCTCCCACTCTCTTCTGAGTCACCCTTGCACTTTCATTCATTCATTCATTCAATCGTATTTATTGAGCACTTACAGTGTGCAAAGCACTGTACTAAGCACTTGGGAAGTACAAGTTTGCAACATATAGAGATGGTCCCTACCCAACAGAAGGCTCACTGCATTTACTCCCTTTATTCACCCCTCCCTCAGCCCCACAGCACTTACGTACATGTCTGTAATTTCTTTATATTAGGGCCTGTCTCCCCTTCTAGACTGCAAGCTTGTTGTGGACATGGGACATATCTACCAACTCTGTCTCCCAAGTGCTTAGTACAGTTCTGTTCACACAGTAAATGCTCACCAAATATGATTGATTGAGTCCAGAGTCAGTATGGTAAGAGCTGGGTCTAAGAACAAGGAAGGAAGAACTCGGTACCAGAGCTGCACGCAGAAGGTGACTTAGCAGTGGTGAGTGGAGGAGCTCGTCTGCTCTATAAGGAAGACTGACCATAAGAAATGAGAAAACATAGCTAGTCCTTATCTTTTATGTCAGCCAGAGACTCCCAGGAAAACCTTTACTACATAAATCTTAACTTTTCTTTGATTTTGGATGCCACAAAAACCATCATGCCCAAATTTAATAAGAGATGAGCAAAACAAGCAAGATTTGTTTCACTGAGGGGAACAGTCTCTTTTCCATAAACAGTCTATGCTTCCCAATATTCTTTTCTGAAGCTTTTCCCAAAAAAATGAGGAATGTGGAACATCTATCTTCTCTCCCTATCCCCTTGGCTCCTAACTATCTCATTTCTCTCTCTCTCTCTCTCTTTCTCTCTCTCTCTCTCTCTCTCTCTCTCTCTCACACACACACACACACAAAAAAAAATGTTGCTTATTTACATAAAGCATGTTTAGAGTCCCGTTTAGTGTTCCTGGTTAATATCTGGGATGAGTTGATTGGTAGATCAGTACTGAGAAGTTAGATAAACCTGTTGAGAAATGAATTTTAGGTATTACGCTTTTGCTGATTGGTTACATATAACTTGTCCTGACCTGGAGAGATTGGACTAGTGGGGGCTGGAGGAGAGGGTATTCATTATGGACTTTCTGTGGAGTAGTGCTTTTCTGCCCTCTGGTATGCTATAAAATCTTTCTGTGCTTTCAAGTTTCCCATCTAAGATGTGGAGGCTACTACTTCCCTGTTGGTAAAGTACTTTTAGAGCCTTGAAGCTTCATATGAAGGTATATATTATTTATGAATTGGGAAATTCATTTTTTCTTTCTCTCAGGTTGTAATTGCTGTGGAAGTTGTTGTTTTCCCTATATGTCTCCTTTGGTAAGGGCAAGGCTTGACTTGTAAACATTTCTAAATGCAGGAAATAAGCAACCTCAACTAACCCAACCATTTTTTTTTTCACTTGAGCTCCCAATTCTTGTTCTTGTTTAATGGAACACTTGGGAAAATCATGAAAATGGCCATCAGAGATTACATTGAGTTCAAAACACATTGGAGTGCTTATGTCATTAAATTAATATACAATGACCAACATAAATTAAATCCTACTTAATGCAATATGACTTTGATTGGTTCCCCTTTAAACAGGACCACTATGAAGAAGAGAAAATTATGAAATTAATGAGGAAATTGTCAGCAATACTTTGTGGACAGTAAGCAGATTTTAAAAAAAGATTCCCTGGCTGCACTAAGTGAACAATAATAATAATAATAACTATGGTATTTGTTCACTGCATATTATGTTTCATGCACTGCACTAAGTGCTGGGGTGGATACAAGCAAATTGGGTTGGACGTAGCTCTGAATAGCCCCTCTCCTTATGTGTTAGAAGGAACTGAGGGTGATTAGAGCCTTAGGAAATCTTTAATTCATAACCCTTTGGAGGCTCAAAGAAGATTTCATGACCCTTTTGATGATTTTGCACATGACTACATCAGGTTTTACTGAACAAAAACTGATAGAACTCAAAAATTAAAAATTTCAAAAAAAATTAAGTCAATGCACCCACTCACATGGAAAGGGACAAAGAAAAATGGTGAGGGAAAAAGTGACTATAATAATCATGGTTTTTATTAAGTGCTTAACAGGTACCAAGCAGTGCACTGAACATTGGAGTAGATACGAAACCATCAGGTTAAATACAGCCTCTTATCATACTTGGGACTCATAATCTCAAGTGGGGAGAACTGGTAATTTATCCCCATTTTACAGATGATGTTATTGAGGCCCAGAGAGGTTAAATGATTTACTTTAAGTCATACGGCACGTTAGAGATAGACCTGGGATTAGAATGCAGGATTCTTGACTCTGAGATCCATGCTCTTTCCATAGGATAAGTGAGTAGAGATGAACAATTATGTAGTGTTTTTGAACAATATTGAAATCAGCCTAGTTATCCCCCGGACATACCCATCCCCAGATTTGATATTTTAGGCATGACTTTTTCAGTTTGATTATCTGTCATGTGCAAATTCACCAGGTATCACTCACATCATTTGTGATATTTATTGAGCATCTACTTGAGTGGAAAGCCATGTAATAAGTTCTTGGAAGAGTACAATAGAAGCAAGACACACAGTTACTGCCCTTCATTATTAGGTTGGGCAAGACTGACAAAATTATTTACAAATAGTAGGAGGAAGAGTACTAATAATCAATTGATCAATGGTATTTATTTAGCCCTTATTCTGTGCAGAGTCCTGCATGAAGGACATGGGAGAGTACAATAGAGTAGATATGTTCCTTGCTCTTAAAGTGCTTACAACCTAGTAAGGTGGTAGAAGTAGTGATAGTAGCATTTTTAAGCACCCACTTGGTGTGATGAACTCTACTCTGTGCTTGTGAAGTGCAGAATAGCAAAATGCCAAATTCCCTGTTCACAAGAAGCATACCCTCCAATGGAAGAGACAGACAGAAATTATGTATAGTGATCAAAATAGTTGAGTAGGCATACATTCATGAGTGCTAACAAGGGAGTAAATATCTTAAGTCCTAGAGTTGGCTGTTGAGATAATATTGCTCAGGGTGCTGCGATATTAACTGGGAAAAGCTGATTGAAAAAAGGGGGATTTCAGTAGGCATTGTAATGTAGGAAGATCTGAAGTCTTATGTGGAAAGGGAGTTCCAACGTAGGGTATCAGTGTGAGTGAAGGGATGGAGGTGAGGTACAGCTAGAAAGCTGTTTTGTTTTTTTTGAAGCAAGACAAGCCTGCTGGGGAGTGAGAGGAGACAACAGAGAGGTAAGGTGGGATCAGATGCTAGAAGTTTTGTCTAATGTAAAGTGATACAAAGAGCTAGTGGGGGAGGAAGGACAACAGTATAGCAGGAAGTAGTGCAAATGTATCAGGATGAACTATCTGGATAAATAATTGAATATACAAATGAAAATACATATAAAAATATAAATAGGTATATAAAGTGCTGAGGTTAGAACTGAAATATATAAGTGCTGAGCATGATAGCGAGTAGATGGGACTGCCAGCTTTCCATTTTATTTCTGCTTTGTAGGCTTGGCTGAAGTCAGTCTCAAAGAATGTTTTGATGAATGCTAAACCCTGATTTTATCCTATGAAACTTTAGGCGACTCAAGGAGACATAGGCAAATCAGTCACACTCTTCACAGATATGCTTAGGTAAATGAATTGGCCTGTTATAGTTGAAGTTTAATTAGTGCCGCTTCCTGATATTGGAGTGTGGGAAAATGGAAACTCAGGATTGTTAATTCACCATAACATTGTAATGTTACTTAAATGAATTAGTTTCCTTATTCAAGCAAATACTCCTAAATTATCTCTTAAAGACCTTCATTTATTAATTTATTCCATGATATAACCTAGTTGTCATGCTCTCTACCAATTATTTTTCACTATTTTTCTATTCACTTTTCTATTAAAAATGCAAAGCTATTTGTGTGCAATGAAGTTTATTTTAAATTCAGTAAAATTATCGTTTACCTTATGGAAAACAGTACTTTTACACAAACCGTGAAGGATAAAGAAAGAGGAAAAATGATGCATCACATCAATTTAATTCCTAATTCACATGTGGATTGATTTTTATTGCGAGCACATAACACCTTTTATTTATTTAAAGCAATCTACCAATCTGAAGCAGTATCCCATGAGTAAGACAGTTAAACAGCAGTTACTTTGAGATGTCTTAACCCCTTAAGGCCAAAGGGAAATCAGTCAATCACTAGGATTTATTGATTGCCTAATGGGTGCAGGGCACTGCACTGAACGCTTGGACATTCCTTATAGGCACTGGAAGTGTGGTTTGCCTCTCTAGACTTTCCCAAGCACTTAACATGGTTCTTACACTCAGTAGGCCCTCAATAAATACCACTGACTAAGTATTCATATCCAACAGACCACCATTTTCCCCCTCTTCAAGATCGTACTAAAATCATATCTTTTCCTGACCTTCCCTCATTTCCTCATCCTATTATCCTCCCCTCTGCATCATCTTCACTATTTAAGCACATTGATAATCACTCCACCTCCAGCACTTAGGTACACATCCTTATATTCTGCCACTTCTATCTGTCTCCCCCACTAGATTGTCAACTCCTTGAGGACAGGGATCATGTCTACCAACTCTATTGCACTGTACTCTCCCGAGGCTTAGGGCTCAATAAATAATATTGTTGTATCGAATGATTACAGTTGATTAAGAGACAAAGTACCGGACCTCGAAGACCTTATGCTTTAACTGATAGACTGATAGGTACAAGACATTCAGCTTCTGTCCAGTACTAAAATGGATTTGAAAACACATAAGTATGGTATTTAATGGCATAAGGTTCACGCTATCTTAATTTGACTGAAATATACTATTTAGAGAAAAAGCAACCCATTTAATAAAGGTTAGTATTTTTCCCAGGTTGTTTAGTTTCTGCCTGATAAGTAGGGTAGCCCCTGGAGGCCCCTATGGATTATGATGCAGGAAATACTGGCTGTGCATGTGGGGTAACTTAGTGATAACAGGGATGCTAATTGCCTAAAGTATATTTGACTGTTTGACTGGATTATGAGTGTGCCCAAATGCCTGTCTGATTTGCCTACATCCAGTTGAAGGGTTTAATTCTACAATCTTTTAATGAGCCACCTCCTTTAACTGGTTCCTGAAGACAGGATCTGGCTTTTTTTAAATTTAATGGTATTTGTTAAGTGCTTACTTTGTGCCAGACACCGTGCTAAGCACTGTAGTAGATACAACCTAATCAGGTTGGACCCAGTCCATGTCCCACGTGGGGCTCACAGTCTTAATTGCCATTTTACAGATGAGGTAACTGAGGCACAGAGGAGTTGAGTGACTTGCCCAGGGTCACACAGCAGACAGCTGGTAGAGCTGGGATTAGAACCCAGGTCCTTCTGACTCCAAGGTCCATTCTTTATAATAATAATAATAATAATAATAATGGCATTTATTAAGTGCTTACTATGTGCAAAGCACTGTTCTAAGCGCTGGGGAGGTTACAAGGTGATCAGGTTGTCCCCCGGAGGGGGGGGGGGGGTCACAGTCTTCATCCTCATTTTACAGATGAGGAAACTGAGGCCCAGAGAAGTTAAGTGACTGGCCCAAAGTCACACAGCTGACAATTGGCAGAGCCAGGATTTGAACCCCTGACCTCTGACTCCAAAGCCTGTGCTCTTTCCACTGAGCCACGCTGCTTCTTTATGCACTAGGCACATTGCTGATACATTTGAAACACCTGCAGATCGTATGATGAAATCTGATGTGGGCAATTTTCATCATTAACATATGCATGTCTCCTCCAATTTTCAGCTAGACCAGGGGAAGGAGCTTGTGACAAGGTGATTGTCCCAGATATCTAGCATTATTTTGCCTGATAAATAGGTCATAGTTCAAAAAGGTGCTAATCCTATGTGGAACTCTAATATCCTGTGACAGTCTCTCCAAGGTTACCTGAGTCTAGAGCCAGAGGTGAGAGGATAACTCAACTCCTGGAATGAGAGGGCAGGGCCAAGGGATTTCAAGGAGCTGCCACTCCAATGCTCCTTTAAATGCCTTGCTCTTCCAACAAAACTGGGGATAGCCCATGGGCTGGAGGAGAAGGGGAAGGGGGCTGGAGGGAGCTCACCTACTGAGAGCTCACCTCCTCCAAAAGGCCTTCCCAGATTGAGCCCCCTTTTTCCTCTCCTCCTCCCCATCCCCCCCCCGCCCTACCTCCTTCCCCTCCCCCCAGCACCTGCATACATGTTTGTACAGATTTATTACTCTATTTATTTTACTTGTACGTATTTACTATGCTATTTATTTTCTTAATGATGTGCATCTGGCTTTATTTCTGTTTGTTCTGACAACTTGACACCTGTCCACATGTTTTGTTTTGTTGTCTGTCTCCCCCTCCTAGACTGTGAGCCCGTTGTTGGGTAGGGACCGTCAACTGTTGCCAACTTGGACTTCCCAAGAGCTTAGTACAGTGCTCTGCACACAGTAAGCGCTCAATAAATACGATTGAATGAATGAATGAATAAGGCATTTGAAGCTGTGGCTAGAGCTTCTACGGCCCTTCATACAGCCTGTGCCACAGGAGTGCAGGTCCCCAGGGTGACTCCCACACACCTCCCAAAGAGTGCCGGCTCACTGCAGGGGTGGACAGTGTGGCTGGTGGCCGACTTGACTACCTGGGACCCAGAAGCCCACCCCCAGACCATAGCCTCAAGCTAGGGCTGGCACCATGGCAAGAAAGTCTGTTTTTTGGCATATGTGCCAGTGATGGGCAATCCAGCTCGGGTACTGTCCTGGAGTCCTTCGGATCCAGGTGGCTTGACTCCAAAAATAAAAGCCTACTAGGAATCAATTCAAACCAGAACGGACATGCTGGCTGTTATTCTTGTACCAGTGCTCCATTCCAGAGTGGAGCACCTGACTCCCTAACTCCCCACCTTCCTGGCCCTGAATGCCCTTGTCTTTTTTTTTTTAATGGCATTTATGTGCCAAGCACGGTTCTAAGCACTGGGGAGGTTACAAGGTGATCAGGTTGTCCCATGGGGGGCTCACAGTCTTAATCCCCATTTTACAGATGAGGGCACTGAGGCCCAGAGAAGTGAAGTGACTTGCCCAGTCACACAGCTGACAATTGGCAGAGCAGGGATTTGAACCCATGACCTCTGACTCCAAAGCCTGGGCTCTTTCCACTGAACCACGCTGCTTGTCTTCCCCTCCCAGGTCTCTGGGAATATGGGTGCTGCTTCTGATACATAGCACCAGGTAGAAAGGGCCATGGCCTTATGGATAGAGCACAGCCCTAGAAGGCTGAAGGTCATGGGTTCTAATCCTGCCTCCACCACTTGTCTGCTGTGTGACCATATCATTTCACTTCTCTGGGCCTCAGTTACTTCATCTGTAAAATGGGGGTTGAGACGGTGAGCCTCACGAGGGCCAGGGACTGTGTCCCACCTGATTTGCTCGTATCCACCCCAATGCTTTGTGAAGTGCCTGGCACACAGTAAGTGCTTAATAAATACTATCATTATTATTATTATCATTATTATTATTATAGCCATACTGGAAAGGAGAGAACACACCAGCTGAAAAACACAGTCCTGTATAAAAGAAGATAAATAGCCACCCTATCAAAAAATCAGGTTCTCATAACAAGATTAAAAAACAGAACTGAATCACATGCTATATATATATATATATATATATATTACTTCCATTGAATATTTCCAAAAGTGCATAGTTCGAAATGCTATCTTGACATGTGTCTCATCTACTTCCCCAAAATAATCAATGCTTCAACATGGTTGCAGGCTACAAGCTAGTCTTTCAGTTTGCAAAGTAGGAGTATTATCACTTTCCCTCTGCCCTTGAACGCCATCATTTGATATTATTGTTATTATTATTAATAAGCATATTTATTGAGTGCTTACCATGTGCAAAGCAGTGTACTAAGTGCTTGGGAGAGTACAATATAACATCGGACACATACCCTGCACACAACAAGCTCGCAGGGTAGAGGGAGCAAGATTCTGGGTATGGGGAAGCTCAGGAGAGAGATGAGGAGGATGTTGCTGAGAGACTCTTTATCAACATCCACACCACAGTCCAAATCACTCCCACTTATGCCCAGCAGATGTTGGGATGAAAGTTTCATTATTACCCTTAGGGGAGCATTAGGTACCTTCTTTCTTTTTCTCTCCCTTTCTACCTTTCTCTCTCTCTCTCTCTCTCTCTCTCTCTCTCTCTGTATGAACCCCCCCTCCTTTCCTAGTACCATTACTAATAATACTAATTGTGTTATTTCTTAAGCACTTAATGAACACCCCCCCCCCCCTTTCCTAGTACCATTACTAATAATACTAATTGTGTTATTTCTTAAGCACTTACTGTGTACTTTGTGGACAGTACCGAATGCTGAAGTAGATCAATTAATCATTGATATTTATCGAGCGATTACTGTGTGCAGACTACTTAAAATAAAAATTCAGGTCAGAAATGGAACTTATCCTATATGGGGCTCACAGTCTCAGGGGGATGGAGGATGGTTATTTAATCTCCATTTGAAAGGTGAGAAAACTGAGACACAGAGAAGTTAAATATCTTGCCCAAGATCACACAGCAGGCAAATGAAGGAGCTGGAATTAGAACCCACATCCTCTTATTCCCAGACTTGTGCTCTTTTGACTTGGCCTTGCTTCTACTAAATTTAGGATTTCTGATGCCTATCTGGGTGGTAGTTTCTGAAACAGGCCCTTGCCATTCTTAACTAAGCACCGAGGACCGACCCACAAGAACATAGGTGCCCACATGGTGGGGGCAATGAAGGTGAGAACCTCTACAGTTTTCTGATTGAACTCCCAAGCTCCCTTATCCCAGGCCTCTGACAATACCTGAGAGTTTCCAATCAGGGCTGAAAAGGCACAAAATGATGGTTTTCTGACTTAATAGTTCTCTGAAACCTCTCGAACCTCATTTCCCACCCCTAAAATCCTGCCCCTCTCTCCACTCCTCCCTCAAAATGAAAGGTTGTCAACCTATACAGCAGAAATATAGAGACAACAGACTATTTCTCCACTGTGGGGATCAAATAGTAATAATTGTGGTATTTGGTAAGCACTTACTGTGCTCCAAGCACTGCTCTAAGTGCTGGGGTAGACACAAGATAATCAGGTTGGACACAGTCCCTGTCCCACGTGGGGCTCACTATCTTAATCCCCATTTTACAGATGAGGCAACTGAGGCAGAGAGAAGTTGAGTGACTTGCCCAAGGTCACACAGACAAGTGGCAAAGCTGGGATTAGAATCCAAGTCCTCTAACTGCCAGGCCCATGCCCTTTCTGCTAGGCCACAATCAAATGATTCTCTTGCCTCCATAGCCCATCAGCTGTAATGATCATAACTACTTTCAGCCCCATAGAACTGGCACTGGTACTTCCCCCTTGGTTACAGAAATAAATTAAATTTCATCCCTAAAGAGTACTCATGGCCTTTTAAATTTTGTTTGTAACAGTATGTAAGGCAGTCCCGCTTCTCCCTCCCCATTTTAGAAAACGAGAGTGAGCGTTTAAAGCAAGAAATATAATGAGTGAAAAAAGGAAAGAAAGAAGAAGAGAAAGGAGATGGTGGGAAGAGGTGGTGAGGGAGAGGGAAAGAAAGATGGGGAGTGGGAGAGAGACACTGAGACACTCAATAAGATAGCTGGCCAGTCAAAAGGTATTGCTGGAATGAAAGGCCATTGGGTGAAGCAAGTGAGGGAGAAAAAAAAGAAAGGAAAGCATTGATCAAAAGCCAAAGAGAGTTCTAAGCAAGGAAGGGCTCACTGAAGGGAAAAAAAGAGAAGTGAAGTGTGAAATACCTTTTCTTGCATCTCAAATCAAATTGGCTTGCTGGTGTTAGAAGATACTTCTGTAAGGTTTGCTTTTCAGCAACCATTTCTTTTTTTGCCATTCTAATGGAGCGAGGCATTTCAACCTTGTTAGTTGCTTTTCCATGTTTTCCTTTTCTTTGAAAATAGCCTTCCTTGTAAACCATCTAGCCTGATACTCGAGAAAAAATAATCAGGAATTATTTAGGGGTAAAAATAAATCTACCGCATCTCTCTTAATGAACTTGTAAAGCTGAATGGAGTGTAATAATTCTCTTCCTGGTGCTCCTGGCACAAACTGTACTTCTGTTCATCTAATCTGCTGTGTTCAACTACTAGGTGAAGCTTCTGCTATTCATTCATTCTTTCAATCGTATTTATTAAGCACTTACTGTGTGCAGAGCACTGTACTAAGAGCTTGGGAGGTACAAGTTGGCAACATATAGAGACGGTCCCTACCCAACAACGGGCTCACAGTCTAGAAGGGGGAGACAGACAACAAAACAAAACATGTAGACAGGTGTCAAAGTCGTCAGAACAAATAGAATTAAATTCTGCTTATATCTGACAGACAGATGAACCAATGAATATTTAACATTTTTTAAAAACTCTGCCCTTGCTTCATTCCAGCTGAATGAAAACAGAAAGTTTGCTTTAATAATTAGCCATCATAAGAGCATTCAGTCTAGGGGAGTAGAAAGGCATTACTAGATTACAGATCTGCATTGTCTTTTGATGACTAAAATATTTTATTGAGTCCATGGATTAGTCTCAAAACAGATGGAATCTTTTCCATTTTCCTCCCTTAAATTCTCCCAAATCTATTCTTGGGATAATAGGGAAATCTGCTTAATTTAAATGCGGTAGAATTGTGCAGACTTTGCAGTGATCTCACGTTGCTTGATTTTTCTGATGTTCTTGGATGAGAGCGGGGAGAAAAAGGAAAAAGAAGTGGGGAAAAAGAAAATGTTTGCCAACTCTTTTGACACTCCCTGAATTCAAGTGTCTACAAAGACCATCTGTGGCTGTTTCTCATCCATTTTAAAAGTCCCCTTAGCAAGCGAAAAAGCCTAGTCCCAGCAAAGACACAGAAAGAGGGAGAATACACATGAATGGATGACTCACTGCTGATCTGAATGAATGCTTTTGTTTAAAGTTAGTAAGTTGCTTTGAGCTCCCTGGAAGGTGATTGCTTCTTCTTAGATGAGGCATACCTGTATCCCACTTTCAGCTGTGTTGTTAGCCAATATTACATTATCTTCCACATCAGTCCAATTGCAGTTCTTTCTTAATTTACGGCTCATAGGAGCAGCAATGTTGGACTGAATGGCTTACATATTAACATTGTGACTTCTTTTTTTCATGATTGGGTAGATGGGATTTCTATGGAGGCTTGAGGGTCAAAGAGGGAAAAACTGGAAACTTTGATCCCTTTTACCATTGTAGACATGATCCTGCTATTTATAGACTTGAAAGCTTAGGCTGATTGATCCATTTAGGACAGTGTAAGGTCTCTCTACTTAGAAATTGTCTTTGTGGATCCTAATTAAACTAGTGATTAGGTTAAGGTTTCTTGGATTATTTCTCAAATGTCCCTAATGCCTGAAGGAATTTTCTGGCAAAACAGGGCAAGTAACACATTGAAAGAAGAGATTAAACATACTGGGCTCAAGCCTTTTCATTCTTTTTATTAGAGAAAGACTTTCAGTGGAAAGAGCCCAGGCTTGGGAGTCAGAGGTCATGGATTCTAATCCCAGCTCCACCCCATGTCTGCTGTGTGACTTTAGGCAAGTCACCTCACTTTTCTGGGCCTCAGTTCCCTCATCTGTAAAATGGGGATTAAGACTGTGAGCCCCACGTGGGACAATCTTATCACCTTGTATCCCCCCGAGCTTAGAACAGTGCTTCGCACATAGTAAGCGCTTAACAAATGCCATCATTATTATTATTATTGTTATCCAATTCATCTTTCCCCAAATCAGATACCTGGTTTCTATAGTCAAGTAATTACTAAATGATTTTTAATCAAAGAAACAATTTTTTATCATCATCACTCGGTATTGTTTGATGACTAACTGGTTGACTGGTAACTGCTGTAGTATGGCCAATTGGGAATTTAGACCATGCTTTAAAAATTGCTTTCATGAACAGTCTCCATGCATAGACATTTTAGAATGAATGAAAATTCATTGTATTGCTGTGGCAATGTACAAACTCTAGGTCTTCTCCTGAGCCTCAACCCACAGAAAATCCATTCTGAAAAGGTTGTTTTGTGATCTCAGAGAAATGCATGATATGGATGTGAAACCAGCAAGGATATTGGGCCAGTCTTGGCTCTGTGTTCCTGCTATGATAGTGGGTTGGCCTGGAGCAGTCACTAAAATACAAACTTGTATGAGGATGGGATAATCAATCAATCAATGGTATCTACTGAGTGTTTACTATGTGCACTGTAATAAGAACTTGCCAGAGTACAATACAGCACCCTGGATATCAGTCTTAGTATGTAACCTGCTTACAGTTGTGGATCAGACATTATAAAATTTGATGAAGCCAACCTTCATTGTTTACCAGGAAAGAGTGACAATTTAAAAATAAGTTAGTACTGTTTTCTTGTTCAATATCAGGAGCTATTTCCAAGCAGGGAGTGTTTTCAGAATGCCAGGCAACTTATAGTGCTGATGACCTGTAAGGCCATGCTATTAAGGCAGGACTTTTCCATTTTATTTAAGACATAACCCGGAATAGCATTCCACTCCCTCTGTTGATTCAGGAAGTGAAAAGCATCTAGCTGGCAAGTCTCCATGGGAGATGTATATGTTTGAGTGGGGTTTTTTTTCCTGTTGATCAGAATCTACTCAGGTCAAAGCAAACGTTCTATTCCCAGGGTAAGTAAATCAAAAATCAAAGGATTATGGAACCAAATACCACTCTATCCACAGTTTAGTCTAATCCAGGAATCTCCATGTCAGCACAATGAGCTAAGTGGTAGACTGTACTTGAATGTGGTCAGTCTCATTGCCCTGACCTTGGGGTTCACATTGTGTCCAGCGGGGCAGACATGGATTTGCTAAGGGCACTTATGGTTCCACCTCTCACTTTTGGCTCCTTGGTCTGAGTATCTCAGCAGTTTCCTGGACTTTAGGAGTGAGAGTAGAGGGGAAAGGAATGATAAGGGGAGAGCAAGGTGGAAGGAAATGAAGTGGAAAAAAAACCCAACATTTAACAGGAGGTAAAAGTGGATTACCCCATCAGGAATGAAAGATGGGTCTCAGTCCTTCATTCATTAATTCAGTCATACTTATTGAGTGCTTACTGTGTGCCAAGTACTGTACTAAGTGCTCGGGAGAGTACTGTTATTGATGAGTAGGATGCAAAATAGGTTAACCGGTTTAAATCAGCCGCAGGGCGCAGATAGGAAAAATGACTCAGAGATGTGAGTTCAGATAGAGCAGGAAAGGTAGGAAGGTTCAATACCTGCCCGCTCACCTCTCGAGAGAGGTACGAGTGGCAAGCAACCCCGAACCCAGTCGCTTCTTCCTCTTTTATTTGGTTCCCGATCCGAGCTACACAAAGGATTCCCACGTACGTGCCTCATGTGAAACCTTGGCATTCATAGATCCTGAGTTAAATTACAACCCTTTGTTGTCAAGGTTTGGTTAATGTCAAAATCCCTGTTATTGGGATGTTATCAGGAGATAACGGTCAGCACGGCATGGGGACATCTCAAACAGAGAGGAGCCACTTTGGTTAATGTAGCTTTGCACACACTGGAGTGCTTTCGGTCTGCACAAAATTGAAGGGTTACTGTTGGTATGCACAAGATGGAGTCAGTCATGCCAAGTTCACTGGTGGACAACAGTACGATTCAATACAAAAATAAATGGACACATTCTCTTCCCACAATGAGCTTATATACTTCAGATGGCAGCACTCACATTCTCTCATATCATGTTACCATTGGGGCATAGAGTGCAATGTGTGAGTTGGCAGATGGAGGTGCAACACATTGCAAGGCCTCTGTGTGGTCTTAATCGAAGTTAGTCAACTGCAGTTTAAACTGGGGGTAACCTAAGTTTCTTGCTTCCTGGAGCAGTGACCGTTCCACTAGGCCAACAGCAGGGCTGTGGGAAAATTGTGAAACAACTCAGCGAAAAGAAGTTGTTCATATTAGGCTTTTTTAAAATAATAATAATGATGGCATTTATTAAGCGCTTACTCTGTGCAAAGCACTGTTCTAAGCACTGGGGAAGTTACAAGGTGATCAGGTTGTCCCAAAGGGGGCTCACAGTCTTAATCCCCATTTTACAGATGAGGTAACTGAGGCACAAAGAAGTTAAGTGACTTGCCCGAAGTCACACAGCTGACAGTTGGCAGAGCTGGGATTTGAACCCATGACCTGACGGCAAAGCCCATGTTCTTTCTACTGAGCCACGCAGCTTCTCTACGAAGGCTGCTTCTCTTCCGTGAATTATTTTAATTCACATGAACTCTGGATTCCTGCAGTACTTGACCCTACCTGATATTTGTGGTCAGTTGTAATTAGTATTATTAGCTATAACATGATATATATTAAGTGCTTATTCATTGTGAAGTACTAGGCAAAGTGCTAGGGTAAATGCAAGGAATACAGATTGTATAAATTCCTGGTCTTAAGTGGGGCTCAGAACTAGCAACAAAAATGGCAGTTATTGAGCTCCCACTGGGAGCACTGAACTGTATCTCTAAACCTTTGGGAAAGGCGAACAGAAACATGAGGCATAGTGCCTGACCACCAGCCACTTATCCCCAGTTGCTGAGGCAGATATAAAATTATTTACAAATAGAGGAAGCCAAATGGGATTAAACATTAACAGAGAGAACAATAACACTAAGAAAGAAAACAACAAAAACTTACAAAATAAAGGATGTTAACATAGTTCTTCCTTGGAGGAGTCCTCAGCTATCATCTCACAGCTGGAGGACTGATCTCTGTTTGTATATTGGGTCAGCCTCATCAAACTCTTCTGAAGGCAGGGGATGGGACTTTAAGCTCCGCTTTGTCTGGTGGAGGCAATAAGGCTGGTCCAGCAGCCAGCAGCTGCAGGGACTGTGGAATTCTTGATCTTCTTTGGAAGCTCTTTGAAAGCAGGGATCTCCAAGTCTCCCACGTGCTTAGTTCAGTGCTCTGCATACAGTAATCCCTCATCTTACCTCCTTCCCTTCCCCACAGCACCTGTATATATGTATATATGTTCGTACATATTTATTACTTTATTTATTTATTTATTTATTTTACTTGTACATATCTATTCTATTTATTTTATTTTGTTAGTATGTTTGGTTTTGTTCTCTGTCTCCCCCTTTTAGACTGTTAGCCCACTGTTGAGTAGGGACTGTCTCTATATGTTGCCAACTTGTACTTCCCAAGTGCTTAGTACAGTGCTCTGCACACAGTAAGCGCTCAATAAATATGATTGATTGATTGATCAAGTACCATTGATGGATTGGTTAACTGTGGGTGAGTGGCCACTCAGTCCACCCGGAGTTGAGTGGGGAGTTATTGTTAATAATAATAATAATAATGTGTGGTATTGTACTAAGCGCTGGGGTGGATACAAGCAAATCAGATTGGACACAGTCCCTGTCCTACATGCGGCTCACAATCTTAATCCCCATTTTACCGATGAGGAAACTGAGGCACCAAGAGGAGAAGTGACTTGCCCGAGGTCACACAGCAGATGAGTTGGCAGAGCTGGGATTAGAACCCATGACCTCTGACTTCCAAGCCCGTGCTCTTTCCACTAGGCCATGCTGCTTCTCCTAGTTTGGGTAGGGGCCGTCTCTATATGCTGCCGGCTTGTACTTCCCAAGGGCTTAGTACAGTGCTCTGCACACAGTAAGTGCTCAATAAATACGATTGAATGAATGAATAAATAAATACGATTGAATGAAGGAATGAATAAAGGGGAAAGTAAACATTAATATGAGTATACAAGAATTTATAATATATAAGAAGTAATTGATTATATATGACATCTCCATTCGGTAATTCACTTGGCATCTGATTCTGTAGCTAATAGGAGTAACCTTGGAGTTGTGCAACCTCCTATCAAGCATCTGATGGCAATAGGGGTCATGGTTAGAGTCAGAGCTACCACTCGGAAGCCAGATCGATTTTCCCACTGATATTTGTTTTCTCTTCAGAGAGACCTGCAGGCCATGCCCAGGCGTCACTGCGGCAAAACTGTGCTCCAACTGTTAACTGTGGTTTTTCGAGTGGGAATTGTGTCTCCAAAATGAAAATAATTATTAGGAAAGTAAACACACTTCAGAAGGTTCTAGTTTAAAAGCTATGGAAAATTGAAGCTCTGGAAAATCAAAAACTTAAAACGGACAATGCATTGGCAGAGTAGTTCATAAATACACCATGTTTCAAGTTCCAATGATGTCAGTGACTAAATAGTTGCTTTCCATAAGATAATGATGGTAATCGGTTTAGTACTGATGTAGATTGAGTAATTGTATGAGATGAAAACCATATTCGCTTGCTAAATAATGCATTGCATTTTCTAAAGAACTTCTTAAAAGCAACCATTTGTACCCATAGAAATATATTCAGGCTGTGCAAGGGATCATGGTTGAACTGAATATTTACATCGTATAAAAAAAGGCAATCCACCATAAAATGCAGGATGAGAGAAGCCTCCCCAGTGTTCCTTGACCATTGGCCCCAGTTATTGACAGGGGCAAATCCGCTGGGCTCGCTAACAGTGAATCATCCACCGACAAAATTGTACCAGCTAGTATTGTAATGAGTTAATGGTCAGTAGTGTAAATTTTCCAAATGAGTTTGTGCTTGCCAAAATGCCATCCTTGGGGAATGGTGGGGGGCAGAGGGAGGTACACGCAGGCAGGCTTTGTGGCTGAACTTAGCATGACGTGACTAAACAATCTCAGCTGTACCCCCCTGTCCTGGCACCAGATAACAATTCACTTGAGCCATACTTGGTTACATTCCCAGGTCTGGTGGTTCAGTTGCTGCTGTGTTGATGCCTGTCGGGATGCACTTTCTCTATTTATTAAAGAAGCATTAGGGGAGGTTCCAGAGGGCTGGGTGAGACTGACAGGGGTAAAGGTTTCCACAGGTTCATCTGTTGTGCCTGCTTCCATGCATAGGTCAGGGAACTAGCTGGCCCCCTCTCCTACTGGAATCTGGGATTGGGAGGATAGGCAGGGTGGGAAGTGGACTTTAATTCTCCAATAACAATGGCATGAATATCAAGGACTAATTAAGTCATCTTGGCGTGGGCAACTCTCACTGAGGATCAGGGTGTCAGCATTCTTTGGCATTCAGAAACACTTGTCTTATTGTCCATGATTCTTATTGTCCGTGATTCTCCAGGAAGATAGGGCTCCTTAGGACCTTAGCCTCTAGAGAAAACAGCAACCTGCCAAAATGAGAAGGGAAAATATGTACTTTCAATAAGCCAAAAGACAAATGCTCATTCTGAGCACCCTTTAACATGGTCCTTCCAGGTATTGTGGCTGTTAAATGCAGGCTCTTCCTGCACTATGAATGAAGGATAGGTTAGTAGAATGGTTATTTCTTGTCATGAATGCAAAAAAAGTAGACTACGGTTTGTGAATTTATTTTAGGATCTGTTTTCTGACACAATATAATAATAATTTCTAGACGCTAGCGTGATTATTGTTTGTTACCGTGAAAAGTAATTGTTAGAAATTGTTGCATTCCTATAGACTTAGGGTCTTGCTTTACCTTCTCCCAATCCTTTGCTTCTCTAATAATGGCATTTATTAAATGCTTACTATGCGCAAAGCACTGTTCTAAGCACTGGGGAAGTTACATGGTGATTAGGTTGTCCCACGGGGGGCTCACAGTCTTAATCCCCATTTTACAGATGAGGGAACTGAGGCCCAGCGAAGTTAAGTGACTTGCCCAAAGTCACACAGCTGACAAGGGGCTGAGCTGGGATTTGAAGCCATGACCTCTGATTCCAAAGCCCATGCTCTTTCCGCTGAGCCATGCTGCTTCTCTGCCACTTGTTGGCTGTGTGACCTTGGGCAAGTCACTCAATTTCTCTGTGCCTCAGTTACTTCATCTTTAAAATGTGGGTTGAGACAGGAGGCCCCATGTGGGACAGGGACTGTGTCCAACCTGATCATCTTGTATCTACCCCAGCACTTAGTACAGTGTCTAGCACATAGCAAGTGCTTAACAAATACCACAATTATTATTATTACTGGAGTGGGACCTCTATTGAACCTGACCTTCAATGTGTTGCACAGCCACAGTGCTTAACAAATACAACTGATTATCATTATCATTACTGGTATTTTTATTATTGTTCTAGACTTTAGGCTTGTCCTCTGGATTGTAAATTCATTGTGGGCAGGGAAAGTGCCAACCAACTCTATTATATTGTACTCTTCCAAGTGCTTAATACAGTTCTCTGTGCACAGTAAGAACTCAATAAATATAATTGAATGACTTTTCATCACAATAGAAAGAGAAGTGTGAAAGAGTCAGAAGTAGAGGAATTGTTATTGGAGCTGTGCCATCAGTGGTGAAGGATTCTAACTGAAGTAAGCTCATTGTGGGCAGGAATTTGTCTGTTTATTGTTGTATTGTACTCCTCCAAGTGCTTAGTACAGTGTTCTGCACAGAGTAAGTGCTCAATAAATACGATTGAATGAATGAATGACTGTATGAATGAATAGGCTCAGCGGGAGTGCTGAAAATAGCCAGCTCTCTTGCTAAACAAAGACCACAGTAGCTCCAGGGGCAGGCATCTGCTAGTCTTTAGCACTGAAACCCAACATCATCACTTTGCCATGGTTACTTTGACAGTTAATGGGTTTGTATAGAAAATTCTTCCACTGCACGGAACAAGTATTGATTGGAGTGAGGTTCACCATCATTTAGGATGGGTGCTCCATCATAAAGACTATAACATGCTTTTAGAACTAAGATCTATGAAGTTAAGTCTTGCTTTTGATAGTAATATTTTAGACGAAAATGGAAATCCTATGAACCTCTGATAAGGGCAATTGGGCAAGGGCAGATAATGAATCAAAAATAAGGATAGCATTGTATTTTTAAGAGTTTTTCTATGGCATGTATTAAGTGCTTAGTATGTGCCGGGCACCGTCCTAAGCTCTGGGGTAGATGCAAGCTAATCGGGTTGAACAGAGTCCATGTCCCACATATGCTTACACTCTTAATCAGATACTTTAATGTAACTTGTAAATTCAGTGCTGATTTTTCTTAAAATTTCAAAACTCCATAAAGGGACAATTGGCTAGGCAGATTTTGGAGTTTAGTTTACAGCTTTAAGATGCTCAAAATATTCAGAGATGCACTTAAGAACAGGCCAGTTCAAGCAGGGGTAACCTAGTTCAAGCTGAAAGTGGTTACCATCCCTGGGCAGAGAATGAGCCCAGACTCTGGCACAATTCTTAGGATTTTGTCCTCAGGACAATTTCAGGTTGTGTGGTTTAGTGGTTAGAATAAAAGAGCAAGATAGATGCCCGATAGTGGCTGCACTAAGCAACAGACCGAGTCCCTAATCAGCCATGAACAAGTGTCCCAGACCACTTTCTAGTTAATTACCTTACTTGGGAGACATTTTAAATAATTTTGGAGGGTCTTTTCTTTTTTAACATTCCCAAAGACTGAGAGACATTGACAGCACTCTTTAATCCTAGACAAGAAGTTCTGAATAGGGTAGCTAGGACTTAACCAGCAGGTATTCACTGAACTCAGTGAACTAATAATAATAATAATAATAATGGTATTTGTTAAGTGCTTACTATGTGCCAAGCACTGTTCTAAACACTGGGATAGATAAAAGGTAATCAGGTTGTCCCACGTGGGGATGACAGTCTTAATCCCCATTTGACAGATGAGGTAACTGAGGCACAGAGAAATTAAGTGACTTGCCCAAAGTCAAACAGCATGCTCTAACTCTGCTCCCTTCTCATTGCTGGCAAAATTATTTCTCCATCCTTACTGATACACAGGTCCATTGCTCTCACCAGTTATTCCAGACATTTAACTCCCTCCCCCACCACCCCTCCCCGGCCTTCCCTATTCCTTGCCCCTAATGACTTGGGTACCTGTTTTATTGAAAAAATTGAAACAGGTGTCATCTCCCTAAAATCTACCTGGTTCCACTCTATTCCCTCCCTCCTCCTGCCTCTTGTTCAACACTCCCATCCATCTCAGCAGTATCTCAAGAGGAGTTTTGCCTTCTCTCAAAACCCACCCCCTCCACCTGAGCATCCAAACCCAACCCTTCACACCTTATCAAAACACTTGCCCCTACCCTTCTTCCTTCCCTGATCATGATTTTCAACTCTTGGTTTTCCAGTGGCTTCTTCCCCACTGCTTTCAAGCCAAACATGCTCTTGTCTCCCCTACCCTGAAAAAAAAAAACCTTGTCCCAACAGCTGTCTCCAGTTATCACCCCATCTCCACCTATCACTGACACTGTCCTCTCCTGAGTGTCTTCCTATCTCTTTGGCCATGCATTCTCAGTCTCTTTTGTGGGCTCCTCCTCTGCCTCTTACCCCCTAACTGTGGGTATCCCTTAAGTTTCAATTCTGGGTCCCTTTCTATTCTCCATCTACACCCACACCTTGGGTGAACTCATTCACTCATATGGCTTCAACTACCACCTGTATGCGATGATTCCCAAATCTATATCTCCAGCCCTGATCCCTTTCCCTTTCTGCAGTCTCAATTTCCTCCTGCCTTTAAAACATTTCTACTAGGATGTCCTCCTGTCACCTAAAACTTAGCATGTCTAAAACAGAATTATTACATTCCCACTCAAACCCTATACTCCTGACTTTCCCATCCCTGTAGAGGGCACCATCATCCTAACTGTCTCTCAATAATGTTGGCCTTATCCTTGACTCCTCACTCTCATTCAATCCACATATTCATTCCATCACTAAGTCCCGTCTGTTTGACCTTCACATCACTAAAATCTGCCCTTTGCTCTCCATCCAAACTGCCACCATGTTAATCCTATCACCTATCCTATCCCAACTTGATTACTGTATCACCCTCCTTCCTGACCTCCCTGCCTCCTGTCTCTCCCCACTTCAGCCTGTACTTCACTCTGCTTTATGGATCACTTTTCACAAAAGGATTCAGGCCATGTTTCCCCACTCCTCAAGAGCCTCCAGTGGTTGCCCATCCACCTCTGCATCAAAGAGAAACTCCTTACCATTGGCTTTAAAGCACTCAATCACTTTTCCCCCTTCTACCTCACCTCACTACTCTCCTACCAGCCTGCAAACTTTGCTCCTCTAATGCCAACCTACTCACTGTACCACAATTGTGTCTTATCACATCACCAGCCTCTCACCCACATCCTGCCTTTGGCCTGAAGCTCCCTCTTTTTTCATATCTGACAAACAATTACTCTCTCCACCTTCACAGCCTTATTGAAGGCACATCTCCTCCAAGCAGCCCTCCTTGACTAAGCCCTCATTTTCTCTTTTCTCACTCCCTTCTGTGTCACCCTGACTTGCTCCCTTCATTCACCACTCCTTTCCCCACCTCACAGCACTTATATACATAGCTGTAATTTATCTATTTATATTAATGTCTTTCTCCCCTTCTAGACTGTAAGCTCATTGTGGGCAGGGAGTATGTCTCATATTGTTGTACTGTACTCTCCCAAGGTCTTAGTACAGTGCCCTGCACACAGTAAGTGCTCCATAACTACAATTGATAGAAATAGCTTAGAGTCTAGAGGGGGAGACAGATATTAAAACAAATTACAGATATGTACAAAACTGCTCTAGGGCTGAGGATGGGGTGAATAAATGGTACAAATCCAAATGCCAGGATGATGCAAAAGGGAGAGGGAGTAGGGGAAATGAGGGCTTAGTTGGGAAAGATTCATGGAGAAGATGTAATTTTAATAAGGCTTTCAAGGTGGGGAGAGTGATCTGTAGGATATGGAGGGGGAGGAAGTTCCAGACCAGAGGGAGGATGTGGATAAGGGGTCAGCAGTGGGATAGATGAGATCAAGGTACAGTGAGTAGGTTGGTGTTAGAGGAATGAAGTGTTGTAGTAGGATATCGGCAAGGTAAGATAGGAATGGCAAGGAGATTGAAAGCCTTAAAATCAATGGTAAGGAGTTTCAGTTTGATGCAGGGATGGAGTGTAACCACTGGAGGTTCTTGAGGAGTGGGGAACTGTGGATAAAATGCATTTTTTAGGAAAATGATCTGGGCAAAGTGAAGTAGAGAGTAGGGAGAGACAGAAGGTAGAACAGTAAGCAAGGAGGCTGATTCAGTAGTCAAAGGGGGACAGGCTAAGTGGTTTGGCCAACATAGTAACAGTTGGGTTGGAGAAGAAAGGAAAGGAATTATTCCTAACCTTGTTTTCAATTCATTCATTCATTCAATCTTATTTATTGAGCACTTACTGTGTGCAGAGCACTGTACTAAAGACTTGGAAAATACAATACAGCAGTTAAGAGAGACAATCCCTGGCCACAATGGGCTTACAGTTTGGAGGGGAGGGGTGGAGTGGAGGGTGAGACAGACATCAGAACAAGTAAACAGGCATCAATATAAGTAGAATTAGATATATACATATATACATAAATGCTGTTGAGGGGAGAGAGCAAAGGGAGTGAGTCGGTGACATGGAAGGGAGGGAGCTGAGGAAAAGAGGGCTCAGTCTGGGATTTTAGAGATGTTGTGAAAGTAGAACATTCAGGATTTGGTGACATTGAATATATGGGATTAATGAGAAAGATGAGTCTAGGATGATGCCAAGGTTATGGACTCGTGAGACAGGGAGAATAGTGGCGTCATCTGCAATGCTGGGAAAAACAGAGTGAGGACAGAGTTTGGAAGGGAAAATGTGGAGTTCTGTTTTGGACATGCTAAGTTTGAAGTGTTGGCAGGACAAGCAAATAGAGATGTCCTGAAGGCAAGAGGAAATATGAGACAGCAGAGAAAGACCTCGGGCTGGAGATGTAGATTTGAGAATTATCTGCATAGAGATGATAGTTGAATCCATGGGAGTGAATGAGCAAGCACTTAGTACAGTGCTTTGCACATAGTAAGTGCTCAGTAAATATGATTGAATGAATGAATGAATGAGTGGGTGTAGATGGAGACTAGAAGGGGACCCAGAACTGAGCGCTGTCTTTGTCTAAACTTCCAAATGGGCGGGCTTTCCCTCACATCCAAGAAACTTGGTGTAGAGATGTAGATTTAAACAAGTTATTAGAAGTTTGAATTATTTTAACAGTTCAGTCTGTATTCTATTGTTGTCATCTGCTATTGAATAATAATGATGGCATTCATTATTCAATAGCAGATAACAAAAATAGAATACAGATTGAACTGTTATAATAATCCGGACAACTGACTTTGGCTGCCAAGGCATTAATGCTAAATGAGCAATGGGCTGAAAAGTTATCATCTCAGAAGATGCCTGGGTGTCCTAGTTAGTTCATACAGGTTGCATGGTCCAACCTACCAAATCTCACCTTTGGTGGGGGCTAGTATGTTTAAATGAATTTGCAAAACTCAAGCTCAGATTTACAGGCATAGTTAGAGTCCAAACTTCAGGTGTTGGTGGGATTTTCCATCTCTTCCAGGCCCCCGGGGTTTTTTAGAGCATTGAATGTTTCAAAACTGGGGCAGAGGAATTGTTTGCTCTTTCTATATTCAGAATCTAACTACCATCCTTCTCATCTCACAAGCCCACAACCTTGGTGTCATCCTCAACTCCGCTCTCTCGTTCACCCCTCACATCCAATCCGTCACCAAAACCTGCCGGTCTCACGTCCGCAACATGGCCAAGATCCGCCCTTTCCTCTCCATCCAAACTGCTACCCTGCTCGTTCAGTCTCTCATCCTATCCTGACTGGATTACTGCATCAGCCTCCTCTCTGATCTCCCATCCTCCTGTCTCTCCCCACTACAATCCATACTTCACGCTGCTGCCCGGATTGTCTTTGTCCAGAAACGCTCTGGGCATGTTACTCCCCTCCTCAAAAATCTCCAGTGGCTACCAATCAATCTGCGCATCAGGCAGAAACTCCTCACCCTGGGCTTCAAGGCTGTCCATCCCCTCTCCCCCTCCTACCTCACCTCTCTTCTCTCCTTCTCCAGCCCAGCCCGCACCCTCCGCTCCTCTGCTGCTAATCTCCTCACCGTACCTCGTTCTCGCCTGTCCCACCATCGACCCCCGGCCCACATCATCCCCTGGGCCTGGAATGCCCTCCCTCTGCCCATCCGCCAAGCTAGCTCTCTTCCTCCCTTTCAAGGCCTACTGAGAGCTCACCTCCTCCAGGAGGCCTTCCCATACTGAGACTCCCCCTTCCTCTCCCCCTCCTCCCCCTTCTCATCCCCCCACCTTACCTCCTTCCCCTCCCCACAGCACCTGTATATATGTATATATGTTTGTACATATTTATTACTCTATTTTACTTATACATATTTATTCTATTTATTTTATTTTGTTAATATGTTTCGTTTTGTTGTCTGTCCCCCCTTCTAGACTGTAAGCCCACTGTTGGGTAGGGACCATCTCTATATGTTGCCAACTTGTACTTCCCAAGCGCTTAGTACAGTGCTCTGCAAACAGTAAGCACTCAATAAATATGATTGAATGAATGAATGAATCAGTACAGTGGGTTAATGTAGCTAATGATCAAATTTGTTCATATGTATTAAGATTTATGATTTAAATTATTTTCCCTGTTATTTTTTCCTGAGCTCTATCTGTAGAGGTGGAAAGCTGATTCTGACCAGAAATAATAATATACTTGTTATGATACAATTGTGATCAAACAATTACCTGCTGTAACTTTACATTCCCCCCCCCCCCACACCATATTCAATGTGGATAACTTGATAGCATTTTTCTTTCCATCATTAGTGAGCTCCATTTATGATCATCCTGTTTCAACAAGGCTTCTCCTGCAATTGGTAGACTCTGTTTACTTATATATTTGCCCCACTTTTTGCATACTGTTTGTAATGATGCAGCTCTTACAAGAATTGAGTCTGGTAATAAGGGGAGGAGGAGGAGAAAAAATGGAGGAGGGAAGGAGGGGGAAGGAAGAGGAAGATGAGAGTGCACTTGAGGCTCTTGTTTCTATTGCAGTCTCCCAAATTCTGCATACAATGTACAATTATCCTTCACATTTGAAGATACCACTTCATACAATGGGTCCTAAATTAATTGACCCTCCACTCCCCAAACTCTTGTATTCTTATCTGCTCCTGCTGATGTCTGCTCTTCCTCCTCCCCTGCTGCTATCACTTATTCCATTTATAATTTTTTTCCTTCGGGAAAAACTGGGCTAGGGCAATTATGTGAGTTTCTTGTGGTTTTCACTTACGCTCTCATTTTAGCTACCAAAAGACCATTTTTCTCCTGTTCCTACGGAATAAGGAAATAGTTTCACACTACTGTACTCCCTCTTTCTGGTTTTGTCTTATCCTCCCTGATTCCTCCTCCTCCTCCTTTTCCTCCAAAGGTCCAGGTTGCTGTTGTGCTGGGGTTCAGAGTTGAGGCTGAAGGAAAAGATCCAAGGGGAAAGAAAACCTCAAAAAACTTGTGGCTGCACGACTCATAAAAGTAGATGCAAAATAGTGTTGCCCCAAACACTCAGTCGGTCAGTCTATTGAGTGCTTACAGTGTGCAGAGCACTATACTAGAAGCTTGAGAGGGTACAATATAGCTGACACATTCCCTGCCCACAATGAGTTTACAGTCTAGAGGAGGAAACATGCATTAATATAAATAAATGAATTACAGATACATGCGTAATTGCTGTGGGGCTGCAGGGGGGTTGAGGGAAGGGGATGATGAATAAAGGGAGTAAGAGCTTCTCAGAACTCCTCATTCTGTCACTCAGGTGAATATGTTGACATCAGGATTTCTCACAGGAACTTAGAAGAAGGATTAATAATACTTGGCTCCAAAAACATTAGCCTTGTCGGCATGGGGAATCCCTACCAACAACCTGCGGTTGCCTAGTGGTATGATTTCCCTCTGCAGATTCATGTCAGAAAAAGAAAATTCCTTAGAAAAAAGCTCTACCCCATGCAGACACAGCCACTATTGAAGTATATAGTTTGAGGTTTCCTGGTAATGGAGTGGGAAGGCATTATGGCATTGAGTTGCGCTGAGGTTTTTTTCACTGTTTTAAAAAAAACCCTATAGAAAATGTACAACCCACATCACCCAAAGCAGTGCACTCTGATATGAATGTAGGCATAAAGATGGTATTGTGTTTTCAGGAAGCATCAGCTCAGATTTGTATAATTCAGAGGGAGCTTCAAATATATAATTTAATATTAGCATTTTCAAACTATCCTTTTCTGCTGTAAGGCAATAAAAGGAGGATGTGGTAATAAATATCTGCTGCTTAATTTGATTCTTGTCAGTGTAATGCAAGTAAGAGATATGGATGGCAATGCACAGAAAGGAGCAAATCCGTTTTGAAATCTGTTTACAAACTAAGCTAGAGAAATCGCTGCCGAGCGGGGTGCACAGCTGTTACATATTTTTGATTTAATTGAGTAATGAATTATTTTCAGGGCTGACTACCAACACGTATTTGAGAAGTCAGTGCTGCAACCTAGTAAACTCAGAGGAATTCTAACTAAAAGGGAGAAAATGGCACCTTTCTTTAAGTTAGATCAAAATGTTTTAGACATCATCACCTCATTCATCCAGGCTTTTTCTTTTTCTGCATGGTGGGTTAGCTAGAAAATACTTTATCCTTTTTACTGTAGAGGAAATTTGACTTAGGGGGTTAAATGTCTCTGGGGTGAAACAGTGACTCCATGGCAGGACCAAGAAAAGAAAGAATCTGTACATGTGCATGCCCTAGAGAAGCAGCGTGGCTCAATGGAAAGAGCCCTGGCTTTGGAGTCAGAGGTCATGAGTTCAAATCCCAGCTCCGCCAGTTGTCAGCTGTGTGACTTTGGGCAAATCACTTAACTTCTCTGTGCCTCAGTTACCTCATCTGTAAAATGGAGATTAAGACTGTGAGCCCCCATGGGACAACCTGATCAGCTTGTAACCTCCCCATTGCTTAGAACAGTGCTTTGTATGTAGTAAGCGCTTAATAAATGCCATCATTATTATTAGCCCCTACCTAAAAACTACAGGCCCAAAACCCAATACCTGAAAGTCAATCCCCTCCAAACCCAGTTGTTTGGTGTTCTGTTGTCAGCAATCTGATAGTCTGAAGGAAGTAATAGCAGTCTCTCTTTTTTTGGTACTTGTTAAGCACTTACTATGTGCCAGGCCCCGTACTAAGCACTGGGGTGGATAAAAGCAAATCGGGTTGGACACAGTCCCTGTCCCCATGGGGCTCAGAGTCTCAACCCTCATTTTACAGATCTGGTAACTGAGGTACAGAGAAGTGAAGTGATTTGCCCAAGGTCACACAGCAGACAAATGGCAGAGTCCCATCCATGACTCCACCTCTTCACCCAGGACCATCCTAGCCTTAGTCCTCAACCACCCTCACCTTAGCCTTAGTAAAGATAAAATTGTTGGACTCGTTTTCATTTTTGGTAAACCCAGTGATTGAACTGCAGGCCATTGGTTTTAGGCAATCACTTGCCCCACCTAAATGTCCATCTATTATAACACTCCAAGAAGACCAGGATTGCATCTCTGCTTCTTTTGTGTGTTTCCCATTTGGTTAGTACAGGGCTCTCCACACAGCTGGTGCTCAGTAAATTTGGTTAATACGGATCAAGGCCGTCACCCATATCGATCCCTTACTTCATTTGATCCGTCAGTCCCCTGGAGCTAGATAGAGACAAAAGTGTCGCACAGAACAAGTCAAGTCAGAAACCAGGGCCGAAACACATACAGGGAGACACATGAAAGAATGAATCAAAAAAACCCAAGTGAGAGAAGGAGTCGCACAGAGTTTTCATCCACCTACATTCCCCCAGATGTTTTCCCTTAGGAGGCCAGTGACAGAAGGAGAGAGATGCAGCAGTTGTATTCCTTGCTTCTGGCTAGAGGAGACAGCTACCACTCTCCCCATTTCCAGCCTTGTAGGGAGACTGTTTATGAAACAGTCCCCCAAGTCCTGAACCCAAGAGAGCAGGAGTAGCAGGAACAAGTTGCTGGCCAAAGGAGAGGAGAGGCAGCCCCTCTGTCATGCCTTTCTCCCCCCATTTCCTGACTGTCACTCCTCGTCTCCAGCCCTTTGTGGCATAGGGACTTGCTTTTAAATAATTATTATGTATTCATCATGGTTATTACAGTGTTTTGTGCAGATTCAGTGCTTAGGTTCTACTAGTAATAGTAACAGCAGACAGCACACCTCCCCTGAGCACACCAAAGTGCTCGTCTCACATGTGAGTTGACTTACCAAAAAAGGAATGTCTGATGCTTTGCTGGTTTGACTCCATAATCACACCAATCTCCAGAAGATTCCTTGGCTCCTCTGGGGATCAGAAAACCCAGAAGTCAATCACACAAAACATACATTTCGTACAGGTCAATTTTACCAAGTGTAAAATCTCATTATCTTAATTAGTACCTTTGTGAAAATTTCAGTTTACTTATCTGTCAGGCCTTTCTTCTCTCCTCAGTCTCATATTCCTGAATTAATTGTGCATCCATACCGCACCTTAAAGGGGCTCCTCTGACTCTGGAGACCTCCTTTAAGGGGATGGTTTTGTTGACGTTCTCTTCTAGCTCCTCAGAAGTGCTCTGGACAACTGGTCAGTGAAGCCATATTTCCTTCTCTTCTTCCCACCCCTCCCACCTAGTCTGGTGGCTTTACCTCCCCTCTAGACTGTCAGCCCACTGTGGGTAGGGAATGTGTCCGTTTATTGCTAGCACACTTAGTACAGTGCTCTGCACACAGTAAGTGCTCAATAAACACAATTGACTGACTGACTGACTGACTTGCAACAGAACAGGGAAGAAGGGAAGATCCTGAAAGGGGAAAGATCCTGAAGGAGATACAGCCAAAGAATGCAGTGAGTACTTGATTGAGAAGCAGCATGGCCTAGTGCCAAGAGCACAGGCCTAAGATACAGGAGACCCGAGTTCTAATTCTGATCCCCAACGTGCCTGTTGTGTAAATCTGGGGAAGTCATTTAACTTTTCTGCGCTTCATTTTCCTCATCTGTAAAGTGGGAATAAGACACCTGAACTCCCTCCCCCTTATATTCATTTATTCATTCATTAATTCATTCAATCGTATTTATTGATCACTTACTATGTGCAGAGCACTGTACTAAGCACTTGGGAAGTACAAGTCGGCCACATATTGAGATGGTCCCTACCCAAAAACGGGATCACAATCTAGAAGACTTATACTGAGAGGCCCATATGGAAGGATAGATTGTAAGCTTCTTGAGGGTAAGGTTTGAGTCTACCTACTGTATTGTACTATCCTACGCTCTTAGTACAGTGCTCTGCTTACAGTAAGTGCTCAATAAATATCATCTACTGATGTGGAACAGTGACTGGGTTCCATCTACTTATACGGCTTCTACCCCAGCATTTAGTACAGTATCTGGAACAAAATAAGTGCTTAACAAATGCCACAGTTAGTAGGTTATTATCCTGGAGAAGACAAAAAGGGGTTTTTTTTGTATTGGGTGTTTTGTGAGTGCTTTTTTTATTAGTGGAATTTGTTGAGTGCTTACTATGTGCCATGCACTCTACAAAGTGCTAGGGCAGATGCAAGTTTGGACACAGTCCATGTCCACCTGGTGCTCACAATCTTAATCCTCCTTTTTCAGATGAGATAATTAAGGCACAGAGAAGTTAAGTGACTTGCCTATGGTCACACAGCAGACAAGTGGCATAGCCGGGATTAAAACCCAGGTCTCAATTGGAACCCAGAACCTAATTAGATTAGAACTCAGGAGCTGTGCCTGAGTTCCACCCCAAGGTATATGAAACCAGAGGCCACCCTTTGCATTTACTGACCTCTTAATACTCATCCTTAGCATTTGCGTACCTAAGACTCTTTCAATTCACCAATTACCTTCTTTCCTCTGAATTCATTGTTTGTAAACATTGGGAGGCCTCCCTTATGGGTGTGAACACACAGGGCCTACAGAAGCAGCGTGGCTCAGTGGAAAGAGCGTGGGCTTGGAAGTCAGATGTCATGGGTTCGAATCCTGGCTCTGCCACTTGTCAGCTGTGTGACCTTGGTCAAGCCACTTAACTTCTCTGGGCTTCAGTTACCTCATCTGTAAAATGGGGATTAAGACTGTGAGCCCACGTGGGACAACCTGATCACCTTGTATCCCCCCCAGCGCTTAGAATAGTGCTTTGCACATAGTAAGCGTTTAACAAATATCATCATTATTATTATTATCATTATTCCTCTGTAATACTTTGTTTACAGTTACGCTAAAGAGGAAGCGATCTAGCTGGGTTAAGCAGATGTTTCATTTTGAATTAATTTCAGCTGCAGTCAAGAAACAAGACCGCTCCTCCTGTCAGGGAATTTTACATGTTTCTGTTGCACTTTCCCAAGTTCTTAGCATGGTGTTTTACACTCAGAAGCCCCTGATTACTCCTACTTCTCCTGCTACTACTAGCATAGCTCTGAGAACCTTGGGGGAGTTGTCCCCACCAGTCCAGTAGACTAGGTCTCCTTCTTTGCTTCCAGGACCCCCACAAAAAATATCACATATTCTACATGTTTATTGAATTAATGGACTCATCTCTATGTTCTTCCCCTTGAACTGTGGTTGGTCCCTCTGGGCTAAAATAGAGGAGGCCCTAGCCTGGACCATTCACTTTGGACATCAGTCCAGATCCCTACAAATGAGAAGATTTTACAATCTAAACATGATGATAGCATAAACTAAAGAATTTTTTTATGAACTATTTTTCCAAAACTTGGTTCCTGTGTTTTGCCTACACAAAACGCACAAGTGATTTCATGTGTAGGTTTATGTATCTTTTAAGCTCTAAGCAAGATAATGCAAGAAAAGTGTGTGGGCGTGAACACATGGGGCCTAAATTCCTTTTTAATACTTTATTTACAATTATGCTAAGGAGGCATCCATCTAGTTGTGTAAGCAGATGTTTCATTTTGTATTAATTTCAGTTGCAGTTAAGAAATAAGACAGTGTTGCCGGCTGGACAGAGGACTGATCTAGAGTCAGGAGTTATTCATTCATTCATTCAATCATATTTATTGAGCACTTATTGTTTGCAAAGCATTGTACTAAGCGCTTGGGAAATACAAGTTGGCAACATATAGAGATGGTCCCTACCCAACAATGGGCTCACAGTCTAGAAAGGGGAGACAGACAACAAAACAAAACATGTAGTCGTCAGAACAAATAGAATTAAAGCTGAATGCACATCATTAACAAAATAAATAGAATAGTAAATATGTACAAGTAAAATATAGAGAGTAATATATCTGTACAAATATATATACAAGTGCTGTGGGGAGGGGAAGGAGGTAGGGCGGGGGGATGGGGAGAAGGAGAGGGAAATGGGGGCTCAGTCTGGGAAGGCCTCTTGGAGGAGGTGAGCTCTCAGTAGGGCTTTGAAGGGAGGAAGAGAGCTAGCTTGGCAGATGTGTGGAGGGAAGGCATTCCAGTCCAGGGGAAGGACGTGGGCTGGGGGTCGACGGCGGGACAGGCGAGAATGAGGCACAGTGAGGAGGTGAGCGGTGGCAGACAAGTGGAGGGTGCGGGCTGGGCTGTGGAGTTATGCATTTTATTTATTTTACATGTTTCTATTATACCTTTCCAAGTTCTTAGCATGGTGTTTTAACTCAGAGGCCCCTGATTACTCCTACTATTCCTGCTACTAGTAGCATGGCTCTGAAAACCTTGGGGGAGTTGTCCCCGCCAGTCCACTAGACTAGCTCCCCTTCCTAGTTCTTTCTGCTTCTTAACCCCACATATGTCAGGTCATTTCGCTTCTCCCCTTTGCATTTCTGTGTTCTTATGAAACTGGGGCAAGAGTATTAGCGAAGCTATCTGCTGTCTGGTAAAAAGCAGCTTAAAGTAATTTTGTCATTGATTTTAAGGATTGCTGATGATGGCTATGTTTTCTTAAAAAAAGAACACATTGTGTTCTGTTCTCCCCTGTAAAAGTTTTCCCTAATATGGTTAGGCATTTAGAGTGATGAAGAACTTTCGGAGGCCATTTGGGTCCATTTGTTATTATTATTGCTATTATTATTATTATGGGTAGATATGATATATGAAAATCAGAAACAATACAGTCCTTGTCCAGCACAGAGCTCACATTATCAGAGGTGGGGAGAACACTATCCCTATTTTACAGATGAGAAAACTGAGGCTCAGAGGTCTAGTGATTTGTCCAAGGTTACACAGCAGGTCAGTGGCAAAGCAGGATTAGAACCTGTGTTTCCTGACTCCCAATTCCTTGTCCTTTCCAATAGACCAAGACTGTTGCCCAATAGTACCCTAGTCACCTGAGATTCGATGCCTATCCTTAGCTGCCTAATTGCTAAATACCTGAAGATATGAACATATGGGAAAGTTGGAATCATTATTTTATTTATGTGAACAGGTTCTGAACACGTCTGAAAAAAAATGACCACCCATCAGGGAAAGCCCCCAACTCCCCCAGCCTGTTTCAGTGTGGAGAAGAGAAATTGGCACAGAAAGGAAACCTGTTCCTGAAAATATGACCTTTAGGGCACCAAAGCGGAAGCCACAGCCAAAGTCATGATTAGTGCTGGCAAAGCTGTTTCATAAAATCCCTGCAATGTACCTCATTCCTTATCTCTGACAAGAACAAAGCAGAGGCCGATATTAAATAACTCCTAGTCAGGAGACTTTAATATCTTTCAATGACTTTGTAAGGAGGTGGCAGAGGAAAAGGCAAGAGAACAATAATCCCAGGGCACTTTTTCCGCTTTCCAGAAAGCTGAAGAGATCATTATAATACTCATTTGACCTGAGCCAGTAGGAGATCCAGTAGTGGGGAGATGTAAAGCAGATCCACAATTTAAGATATTGATTAAACTGTAAATCTCTTTCTGTGCTCACACTATGGAAAGAACTGTCAAACGGAAGTGTTTTCACATAAATATCACAGAATGTATGGTCATTAGGGCTTCATTCAGGTGCTGGACAAAATAAATACTTTGAATTGAAAGCCCAATCTTTGAAAATGAAAAAGCGAGGAGGAGGGAGAAGATATTAAGTTCTTGGCATATAGAGAGGTCATAAAGGGGATGATTGAAATCCTAATGGTAGGGGGAGAATGAACTTATAGGGTTCTCAGAGACTCAAGTGCAGGAGAGAATTGAAGAGGGTTGGGACTTTGCCTGAATATTCCCCTCAACCTTCTGTTCTGCTCTGACTGTGAGATCACAAAATCAGTGAGAAATTGTTGGGGCAGGGCTTGGAAGGTGAAAACAAGAGTCACACGTATGGTCATGCATCAGGAAATTCATCGAAAAGATTTGCAATTGAAAGACAGCCCGGTCAGGGGAAAATTTATATTCAGCATCACTGTGGGTAAATTTGCGAAGAGAAGAGATCAACACCAAAAGATGGAGTCATTCAGGACTGAATATGCCTCAAGTGAATATGGGAGTCAGGTTAAGTAAGGAAAGGGGACCACTTGTCCCCATTATACCCCTGACTTTGATCATGCTCAAATACTCAGAGCCTGGGAGTCCTCATCCCAGAACCCATGCATTAATCCTGAGAATGCTCAGTTTAAGATTGTGTGTGTTTAGAGAAGCAGCGTGGCCCAGTGGAAAGAGCACGGGCTTTGGAGTCAGAGGTCATGGGTTCAAATCCTGACTCCACCAATTGCCAGTTGTGTGACTTTTGGCAAGCCACTTAACTTCTCTGTGCCTCAGTTACCTCATCTGTAAAATGGGGATTAAGACTGCGAGCCCCCCCGTGGGAACAACCTGATCACCTTGTAACCTTCCCAGCGCTTAGAACAGTGCTTTGCACATAGTAAGCGCTTAATAAATTATATCATTATTATTTTTATATTAGGGACATTGAGGCTCAATCAATCAATAAATAGCATTTATTGAGTGCTTACTATGTGCAGAACACTGTACTAAGTGCTTGGGAAAGTACAAGGAAGCAGCATAGCTCAGTGGAAAGAGCCCGGGCTTTGGAGTCAGAGGTCATGGGTTCAAATCCTGGCTCCGCCAATTGTCAGCTGTGTGACTTGGGGCAAGTCACTTCACTTCTCTGGGCCTCAGTTCCCTCATCTGTAAAATGGAGATGAAGACTGTGAGCCCCCCATGGGACAGCCTGATCACCTTGTATCCCCCCAGCGATTAGAACAGTGCTTTATGCATGGAAAATGCTTAACAAATGCCATCAGTATTATAATTATTATTATTATTACAACAGAATTAGCAGATGCTTTCCGCGCCCATAATGAGTTTACAGTCTAGAGGGGGAGACAGACATTAATAAGAAGCAGTTGGGCCATTATCCCTCTTTGCTACCTTTCCTCCACACTGCTCCTATCCTGATGAAAAAGACTATTGCTAACATTGAGATAGGGCTAACCCCCCCATGGTGGGAATACCTGCTTCACCTTTTCATGGGCAGCCTAGGAAATAGGAAGATGACTACTTGGAGGTGCATCTGGGGAATGTGGCACTCTGGCAAAATCACCAGGGCTGCAGAGTGAGTGGACCACTAAAAAGGGTGAAGACAGATGGCTCAGGGGACGTGTCAAGAGGGAAATTAGGCACGAGAAATTGGTTCACAAGAAATGAAGAAAAGGCAAGAGAATAATAATCCCAGGGCACTTTGCTTTCCAGAAAGCTAAAGAGATGATTACAATACTCATGAGTTCTAATCCCGGTTCTGCCACGTCTGAAAAGGGACCTTGGACAATCATTTTACTTCTCTGGGCCTCAGTTACCCCATCTGTAAAATGGGGATTAATAGTTTGAGCCCCATGCGCTGGATAGGGACTGAGTCCAACCTAGTCAGATAGCTTGTATCTGACAGCACTTAGAACAGAGCTTGTTGCATAGTAAGTACTAAACAAGTACCATTATTATTTTTGTTATTATTATTATTAAGTGCTAAGGTTCTTTTTGACTAAAAAACCTGGTCTCGGGTCCAGGGACCACACTTTGGGGATTCTGGATTTTTAGACTGTGAGCCCACTGTTGGGTAGGGACTGTCTCTATGTGCTGCCAGTTTGTACATCCCAAGTGCTTAGTACAATGCTCTGCACACAGTAAGTGCTCAATAAATACGATTGATGATGATGATGGACTGTCAACCCCCATTACAAACTGGCTCCACGAAAATCAGTTAGTTGGATGTGCCTTCATTGAGGATGAATTAGGGAGGTCTTAATCGAGAAAAAGTAAGAGTTTAATTTGCCGTTCAATTACAGTGCCTCTTGTCTCAACTGAGATAAAGAGCAAGTCATTACTGCAGTGAGCCCAGGAGAACCAGCAATTATTCTCTGCAAAACATAAGGAATATCTCAATTGTAAAGCAAATATTCCTGCATTATTATCCAATTTCCACAGTCGAAGGTGTTAGACAGACACGTTCAAGTAGCAGGAATGTTTCATCTCTCCCCTTGCTTTAAGACTTATATCTCTTGTGCATTAGGGCCCTCAGGTGCCATTAAAGAATCACTGTATGTCCAACTTCCAGAGAAGCAGATGAAAGTAGCCCCGGGAGTCATCTGGCCAGCAGCAGTTGGTTTGCAGCTGCTTTCCTGTCATTATTCAGTCAGAATTTGGCATTTAAATTACAGGATTCCTGTGTGCGGATCTTAATTTGTTTCCTCAGTAATGCTTTAACTGAGGACCTGCAGTGTTCCAGTTCTACCCGATGCTACCACTCATCCTTCTTTCGAAGATCAACTGCAGCACTTTGCAAAATGGAGCAAATGTTGTTAAACTCTGAACCAAAGCTGAACTGAAAAGGAACGATTAGGAAAGCCCTAGCTGCTCACAAAGCCCTCACACAATGTCATTACAGTATAATTATGCCTCTATTTAATGCGGTGAGTGGCATTTATATTGAAAGCAAATGGGGGAGAATGCAATCTCAGGTACTTGTTTTGGTGGAAAAACTCCCCAAGCCTATCCAACAATTCTAAAAAAGAACAGCAGCAGAATGTGAAATACCATCCTGGATATAGTTATTAGAGGATAGATCACAATAGCATCTTCCTTCCTTTCCTCCAGGGCAGCTGTATCTATTTTACCCTCATCTCATCAGCTGTGGTGAAGTTTGTACCCCCAAGGGAGGCTGCTGATGAGGATTTACTTTGCAGGAAAAAAAAAATCATGTTCCAGTCTGTAGTTCAGAATCTGTGATGAATTAACTCCATTGTTATTCGCCTGATTATATTTTGTGGGCATCACAACGATTCCATGTGAGGAATTGACTTCCTGCCTCTTTAAGGAGCACAAGCCACAAGCCGGCAGGCTGAAATTTCTTTGGTGAATGATCAAACAAAAGACCACATTATGCCTGTGGCATGTTTGGTACTGTCCAGCCTTGGGGGTAGAGGTGAGTGTGTGGGAAGTGGAGGCTTATTTCCTTAAGGATGAACTGTTGGATTTGCTACTTCAACTACAACAAAAAAAAATGTTAAAATAAATACATCTTCGAGTGGACTGTGAAGTAGTCTGCAAGTTTGCTGTGGGTGATTTGTTCCTGTGCATGCCACTGAGCAGACTTTAATATAAAAGCAGTGAAAAAGTTCAAAAAGCAAGATTCTTGATCCTGACCCAAAGTACAGTACAGAACAGGAGAACAGAGCCAACCCAACTGAAGCCCTCGTTCCCTTTCTGGAGTAATAGGAAACTTGCTGGCTCTGTTTACTGAAACCATTTTGGAAAAAGCAAGGATGGAGGAGGCAAAGTGGGTTGCAAAGCATTTCTCTGACTTCAGCAACCTGTGGTCGAGGTTGCAACCCTCACTGGAAAAAATAATGAGACCTGCGGTAACTCATTTTTAGGAGATAATGGGACCACCAACATAGTCTGTTCTGTCCTTTCAAATAAGAAGGAAACATGCATAGGAGAGAAGTAGCGTGGCTCAGTGGAAAGAGCAAGGGCTTTGGAGTCAGAGGTCATGGGTTCAAATCCTGACTCCGCCAATTGTCCCCTGTGTGACTTTGGGCAAGTCACTTAACTTCTCTGGGCCTCAGTTACCTCATCTGGAAAATGGGGATTAAGACTGTGAGCCCCCCCGTGTGACAACCTGATCACCTTGTAACCTCCCCGGCACTTAGAACAGTGCTTTGCACATAGTAAGCGCTTAATAAATGCCATTATTATTATTATTATTATAGGAGTCTTCAGAACTCATCGAACATGAAATGGCATCAGCACAATGTTTGCAGGATTTCTGGCTGCCCAGTTTATGGAGTTTGTTTACCTGCAGAAATTAATCTACCTACTGAAAGCAGCTTTTCCAAGCTTTCTTACTTTTTGGGAGGAATTAAAATAAAGAGAAACATTTTGGCTAACTTCAAAAATGCTATAGTCTGGATCATCTCAGTTGCAAAACATATCTGACCTGAATTAGTTTTTTGTATGTATTACTAATGGGCCTTGATGCTAGTTTGCAAATTTCTTGTACTACCTTCTGGAAGTATCAAGTTGTACCACAAATAGATGAAGTAGTTATTAATAATAATAATAATAATGGTATTTATTAAGTGCTTATTATGTTCCAAGCACTCTAAGCACTGGGGTAGATACAAGGGAATAAGGTAGTCCCATGTGGGGCTCACAGACCTAATCTCCATTTTACGGTTGAGGTAACTGAGGCACAGAGAAGTTAAGTGACTTGTCCAAAGTCACACAGCAGATAAGTGGCAGAGTCAGGATTAGAACCCATGACCTCTGACTCCCAAGCCCATGCTCTTTCCACTAAGCCATGCGGCTTCTCATTTATTAGCATTCACAATCTTCACAGTGAAAATACCTAAATGAGTTACCTAAAGCGACAGCATCACTATTATTTAAATGACAATAAAACAGTTGACTATTAAGAACTATGCCATCTGTGGTCTTCAAATAGTCTTGGGTTGTAATTACAAACTGGAATATTTTGCAATATTCCAATTAAAACATAGCAAATGGATTTACTCTTCTGCCTATGCTGTTTTAGATTTTGGAATATAACACAAGCCATTAATTCATATAAGAAGAACTTCAACTCACAAAGGAAAAAAAAGGCAGAAGGATGGAAGGTGTGTGAGTGTCTTTAAGGAGAAAATGTCATTGTGTGACCCGCTGAGATGCTGTAATTTGATCTTTTCTCATAATAATAATAATAATGGTTTTTGTTGAGCACTTACTATGTGGCAAGCACTGTTCTAAGCCCTGGGGTAGATACAAGGCAATCATACCTTGCAATGTTACCTATGTTAAAAAATATTGATATGAAAGAACACTAGCTTCAGAGCAGGTAAACCATTTTGCTAATCATAGCACTGTATCACTTTGTGACCTACTTCCTGCCATCAAAGTGTTTTAAGTATATCTGCAAATACTCTGCCAAATGAAGCTGGTATTCCTGATGTTGCTGGAGTTGCGGTGCAATGCCCATGCTGATGGCCATAGCTTGAAACAAAGTCACTTTAGTCTTAAAGAGGCAATGATTTAATACCAAAGGGAAGATAAATTTCATAACACTCTACATTTTGGTAAATGTTAATCTCCCCTTTAAAAATGCAATATCTTGACAGTAAAGCTAGCAAATTCAGCCATTTTCCTTACAAAGTGGGTGTTAAATCCAACATTAATCTAGACCATAGGTTGTTTGGCAATCTCTAATGGTAAAACCTATTGGCTTGAAAATGTGCATTATTTTATAAAACTACAGTCTTCAATAGGATTAGTTAAGAGGCTAATAGGAGGTTAGCAACATGCTAACCTCAGTTGCTCTTCTGAAGTCTAATTTTGGATGCAACAGACCTCTTCTGTAGTCAACAGGATCTATCTCACTCTTGGCTGCAAGGTTATCCACCATCTGGCCCCACCTTATCTTATCTGCTGTCATCTCCTGCTATTCTCCAGCTTGCTGTTTTCCTTCCTCCCAAGCCAACCTTCTAGTGGTACCTTGTGCTGGACTCTCCCATCTCCGCTCAAACTATTCCTCTGGCCTGGTGCTCCTTCCCTCCTGACATTAGAAAGACCACAGCTTTCCCACATTCAAATCCCTTCTTAAGTCCCATCTCCTACCAACTGTTTTATATTGTACTCTAAAAAGTGCTTAGTAGAGTGCTCTTCACACAGTAAGTACTCAATAAATATGATTAAATTGAATTGAACACTTCCCCAATCAATTTCCTAACACTCTGAGCCCTACCGTCCCTTCAGCCAACTCTGACACTTGCAAATAATATGACACCCTCTTTGGTACTTGTGGGTAGTGGTTGCCCATCTATCTATGTAGATAAATAGATATATAGATAGATAAATATAGAAATGTATATAGATCTAGATAGATGTAGGTATATAAATATTATTTATATATGCGTTATTTATTAATTTTTGACTTCCCTGGTTGTAAATATTTTTATGCTCGTGTCCCCCATTAGAAAGGAAGCTCTGTGTGGGCAGGCAAAGTTGCCTGTTTTCTGGAACTCTTTCCCCCTTCATAGCCAACAAACCATCACTCCCCTGACCTTCAGAGCAGCATTAAAATCACATCTCCTGAAAGAGGACTTCTCCAACTAAGTCCTCATTTCCCCTACTCCCTTTCCCCTCTGCCTCATCCTTGCTCTGGATTTATACCCTGTTTTCACCCCAACTTCAGCCCCACAGTGCTTAAGCAGTATGGCCTAGTGACAAGACACAGGTTTGGGAGTCAGAGGACGTAGGTTCTAATCCCAGGTCCGCTACATGCCTGCTGTGTGACCTTGGGCTAGTCATTTCACTTCTCTTTGCTTTAGATACCTCAGCTGTAAAATGAGGATTAAGACTGGGAGCCCCATATGGGACAGGGAGTGTGTCCAACCTGATTACCTTGCATCTCCCTCAGTGCTTAGAATGGTGCTTAACACATAGTAAGCACTCAACAAATACCATCATTAAGTATATATCTGTAATTCATTCTAGTGTCTGTCTCCCCCTCTAGACTGTAAACTCCTTGTGGGCTGGAAACACTTCTACCAATTCTGCTATATTGTACTCTCCCAAACACTTAGTACAGTGCTGTGCACACAGTAAGCACTCAATAAATACAGTTGATTAATGGATTGATTCAGAAAAGATCACACATATCTGTATATATGAAAAAAAGGTTCGTGTCTGTGTGACCGGCAAGTCATGTAAATGACCAGGATCTGGAAACAGCAGTTGACTTCTGGGAAGAGCAGGGACCCAATCTTTACCCTGCTGTACACAAGTTAATGAAATGCCAAAACTTTCCCAATCTTTCTCTGTTCCCTTCTTCTCTCTGTCTCAGTCAAACATATATGCATGCACACACATACACACATGCACTGAAATAATTCCCCCTGGTAATGAGATCTCAAGTGCACAAAGGACCATCGCAGCTCCTTCAGCAAGAGAAGGTAGGTGTAAAACGGCTACTGCTTCCCTACCATTGCTGATGCACTGTGAGCCTGTTGTTGGGTAGGGACCGTCTCTATACGTTGCCAACTTGTACTTCCCAAGTGCTTAGTCCAGTGCTCTGCCCACAGTAAGCGCTCAATAAATATGATTGAATGAATAATAATAATAATAATAATGGCATTTATTAAGCACTTACTATGTGCAAAGCACTGTTCTAAGCACTGGGGAGGTTACAAGGTGATCATGTTGTCCCACGGGGGGCTCACAGTCTTCATCCCCATTTTACAGATGAGGGAAATGAGGCCCAGAGAAGTTGTGACTTGCCCAAAGTCACACAGCTGACAATTGGCAGAGCTGGGATTTGAACCCATGACCTCTGACTCCAAAGCCCATGCTCTTTTCCACTGAGCCACGCTGCTTCTCATGAATGATGGACTTCATCATTCAGTGGTGAAATCATGGCACTGAGCCTTAGGAGCTTGGCCAGCTCTGATAGTGAGTAATCCACCACAACAATAGCAATGACAGAAATGGGCATGTAACTGAAGCCCCACTGCCATATTCCTGTTCTCCCTTCCACTTAGACTGAGTCCACCATGTAGTTCAGGGATTGAGTCCAATCTGATTATCTTGTGTCAACTCCTGTGCTTCGTACAATATTTTGCACATATTAAGCACTCAACAGATATCATCATTCCTAGGGGAAGCAGCATGGCATAGTGGGCATGGGAGTCAGAAGGTCATGCGTTCTAAACCTGCCTCTGCCACTTGTCTGCTGTGTGACCTTGGGCAAGTCACTAAACTTCTCTGTGCTTCAGTTACCTCATCTGTAAAACGGGGATTAAGACTGTGAGCCCCAAGCAGTGCTTAGTAGAGTGCCTGACACATAGTAAGCACTTAACAAATACCAAAATTATTATGATTATCCTGCCTGCTCAGGTTTCTGCATCTGTTTCCACCCAGCCAGCAGCGCTGGTCAGAGAGCTTGCAGAAACGTCCGCCTACCCATTGTCTCTGGACCACTGTGGCTCTCTGAGTAGTGACAGTTCTGAGAGTAACTATTCTGGTCCCTTAGCGTATGTGTGCATATGTGTGGGAAGCCAAAGAAACCTAGGAAGAAGAAGACAACTAGAAGGAAGGGAATTGGGGAGGGACTGGACCAAAGGCAGGAGGTTGTGTGGGGTCAGACCAGGGAAAGAGGATGAAGCTTGTTGTGGGCAGGGAACGTGTCCATCATCATCAATCGTATTTATTGAGCGCTTACTATGTGCAGAGCACTGTACTAAGCGCTTGGGAAGTACAAATTGGCAACATATAGAGACAGTCCCTACCCAACAGTGGGCTGTCCTATTGTACTCTCCCAAGTGTTTAATATAGTGCTCCGCAAAAACTAAGTGCACAAAAAATGCTGTAGATTGAGCCATTTAGTGGAGGGGAAAAGGGTTAAGAAGGAAGAAGGATATTAGTTTTGGATCTGAAATGGAGGGTGAGGGTGACCTAGTGGGGTTGAGTGCAGTTCATAATCCTGGAAATGGTCAGGCATTTGTTAGCTTACAAGATTTGTAGGTTTCACGACTGAACAAGAAAAACTCCAAAAACAGCAACGAGAGTATTACTTCTTTTAGATGTCTAACTTTAATGAACTGGTGTATATAGTCAAAGATAATGTATTGAAGATATTTCTCAGATTTCATTATAGCCAAGTCCAATCATGTCCCAGTAACCCAGCCGAGGGCTAATTAAGTAGAGATAGACCTCTAGCTAAGCATTTCCCTACTAACCCCTATCTCCTGGGCTCAGCTGGACCCTTACCTCTATCTCCAAAGGGCCAATCTCCGTTGTCTCCCAGGTCAAACCTGGATAGCCTCCCTTCTCCGCAATTCTCCTGCCCAGTCCCTTTTGCTTGGGCCCCAGTATCATGGTCACCCCACTGTCCTATGTGGTCGTGGACCCTGGTATTATATCACTGCAACTAGTCTTTCTGCCTTTAAATCCTCCCTTTTCTCTTCTCCTCCTTTTCTCTTTACTACTACTGATTTCTCCCTGCTCCTTCTTCTGCCATCATCCTGAAGCAAATTTTGTTGTTTGGCAATGACTCTCACTGCTACCTCCACTTTTTCACACCCAGATCTCTCCCCCTTCCTTAATGGTTACAGGGGACAGTTGCCTTTAATGACCAGAGGAATAACCAGAGCTGCATCAGCTGTCCCTCCCTAACCCCAGCTCTGCCTGGAAAAAAGCCAACCTAGCCCCAGCCTGAAACCCTTAATGGGGTGGGGCAAGTGGGGCAGGACTCAAGAGAGAAGTGAGAAGACTCTGAAAAATCCCAAGACATGAAACTTGCATCAGAGAGACCTGAAATTCAATCTTTACACCCCCTTTCAGAGAACCTAGGGATTTTCCAGGTTCCTCTAGGAGACTCTCAGATGTAGAGATCTAGATTAGAAAGTCCAAAAAACCGTGACGATGAAAATGACTTCGTCCTTTCTTTTGGAACCCAGTGACTGGGCGAAGTAAACTGCACCCATTCAGTCAGTGCCCATGATTACTGTTACTCATCATTTGATCCATACCACATTTCCAGGCAACAGAATAGTTTACAATAATATTCATTCGTTCAGTCATTTTCAACCTCTCCTGATTTTTCCCCATAATGGTGATTTTTTTTTCCAACGATTAGCAGTGTAGATCAAAGATTCCTTAGTTCATTGTCTCTTGATTTCCACTTCTTGGGTTCTGAAGAGAGTTCTATTTTGCTGGGAGCCATTAGGGGGTTGTGAACCCCCTGATCTCCATAGGATCATCTCTCATCAAATATCATCCATTGAAAACTCCACCTAGCAATGGGGAATTTGCCCAGTAGACTAGAGATGAATATTGGCGAATTGTGGTTCTGAACATCCCTTTTCTCCATAATGGACAATGGGACAGGTTTCAGGGCCTAAAATAATCTGTTTAGTAGATAAGACACCACTCACTATGAAAGATAAATGAAATAAAGGGAGAAATGAAAAGAATGGATATCTGATCCAAGCCTTTATTGAAAAAAATAAGATGCAGTGGCAAAAGGAAATACGAAATTAAATGGCTGGACTGAAGGGGATGAAAAGCTAAAACTATTAATATGATTGAGTTTCTACAATATTTTTATGCATTTATTATGTGTGCAATAACACTTTGGAACTTAAGTAAAGGACCAGAACTTTGTCATGAGCTTTTCTGTACAGTGCCTAACTTCTGACATTTGTTAAGCAACAACAAAAAAACCACAAAAACACTCAATAACATTAGTTAACTTAGAGTAACCCAAGTTTACAGTGTTTAACATTTGGGTAAGTGAAGACTTTCTGGAAGAGAGATCCACCATCTCCAACTGAGCACACCTTTTTCAGACCTGATTTTCAGACCTGACCTCATCATGGATGTTTCTCATCATTTTGTCCCTATCAATAATGCAGACATTATAACCAGGCTAAAACATCCTCTTGAGCTTCTTGGGCTCTGAATGCCCTCATTTCCACTGTGAGTGCCTGGAAAAATAAAAGAATGATGAAGAGTAATCCCCTTGTTAGGTGTCAGACATAGGCTTCTGATAAGAGGAGTGAAGGAAAGGGAAGAAGCCATGAGGGAAAAGAAGATAATAATAATAATGGCATTTGTTAAGCAATTACTATGTGCAAAGCACTGTTCTAAGCGCTGGGGGGATACAAGGCGATCAGGTTGTCCCACGTGGGGCTCACAGTCTTAATCCCCATTTTACAAATGAGGTAACTGAGACTCCAAGAAGTTAAGTGACTTGCCCAAGGTCACACAGCAAACATGTGGTGGAACCGGGATTTGAACCCATGACCTCTGACTCCAAAGCCCATGCTCTTTCCACTGAGCCACGCTGATGGTGGCATGGAGGAAGTGGAAAAAATACAAAGGAAGATGACCAGGAGAGAGACTAGGAACCCAATGTAAAGGCTGCGTGTGCTCAAAAGGCTGGACAATAAATACTCTATAGAGCCAGGAGATTTGGGTTCTAATCCCGTCCCGATTTGCAAAACGAGTATATGAAAGCAGATAGCACTAGCCACCTCACTGAAATGACAATAAAAATGGACTGCATTTTAAATGTTTGATAAGATATTCAGCCTGGTTTAGTATCACAATTAGGAGATGAGAGAAATAATAACAATCTAAACTGACGAAGTTTAATAACATGCTTGTAAAAAGGTAAATACCAAATATTGTTGTGCTTTGAGGTTTTGTTTCTATAATTTAAGGACTTCCCAAGCACTTAGTACACTGCTCTGCACGCAGTAAGCGCTCAATAAATAAGATTGAATCAATGAATCTCTTTTTCTCCTCCCCAACGCCTTACTTTGCATCTCATCTCCCTTTCCCCCTCAACCTTAAATCTTCCCCTACTCTCCTTCCCATCTGACTGGACACCTGCCCCCAGGCCTGCTTATAATTGCCCACTCCCTCAATTTCTGTCTCCCCCCAAGTTTCCTCCCACCACTCTGCTTCTGCTTTATTTGGGTGACTCATTTCTTCCCATGCTTAACTACAGATCATTTCTTCCTGAAGGGTTAGCAAAGGAAGTGGAGTTGGTGGCAGGGTTTCCAGTTGCTAGGCAGCACGAGATGGCTTTTTGGTTCACAGAACCCGATAACCTTCACATTCCGGGAACCAGGTCCACAACAGCATTGCTTCTTAGTAATTTTCTCCATTTAGTAAGGAAAAGACTGATTCCACAAAAGAACCAAAATGCCTCTAGACACGCCTAATTTCCCAGTCTAGTAAAGCCTACCAGATAGGGCGGGTGTATGAACTATAAGAAAATTATCCCTCGGAAGGAGAGCTGAAAAGTCGAATCCTGACATGATTTGCTAGGTGGCTTTCCCTACTTTAAAGTTTTGTTTACAGAAAACAATTTTATGACTTGAAACTTTTCATCAGCTTGAAGCAGCAACAGACTTTAGATCTTGCTGAAATGAGGAAATGACAGAAAGGGAGTGTCCATTGTATTAAAATCGTGGTGAGGCCTAGCTGGGGGAAAGAAAAGTGTAAGTTACCACCAGACATTCATTAGATCATAAATCAGCCCAGGGATGGGGTCTTGCGTATGTTTTAGCCACTGCCTAGCATGCTGTGGTCAAAATGCTTATATGTGGCCTCTGAAGATCCAGAAAACTTGATAAGCTAATCTATTTCCTACTGTGAAAATCAATTTCCTATGTAAACAAATGTTAATGGTTATGCTTTCTTTGAAAGCTACCTGGACCATATATATGTTCTCAAAACCATCTGTTAAAAAGACTTTTCTGAGCAACTGCAGGTTACTCTCCGAGTTGAACCTGTCACAGAGAAAATACACATTTTTACATTTGCTTCCACTTTTCAGAATCTCTTGAAAGGGGAGAACTCTGAATTTAAATTTATTTTGCAGATGAAAATTTGGATAATTGGTGCTAGAATGGGAAAACTAATATTATGAACCACTATAAAAAACAAGTACATATCTGGAAACTTTCATAACAACCCTGAATGCATCAGATTTCAGAAAGTAACATGGCCACGTGAGAAGAGCACAAACCTAGGAATCAGAGGACCTGGGTTTTCATCCTATCTCCACCACTTGCCTGCAGTGTGATCTTGGGCAAGTTCCTTAACTTCTCTGTGCCTGTATTTCCTCATTTTTAAAATGGACAATCAAAACCTGCTCTCCCTCATTAGACTGTGAGCCCCTTGTGTGACAGGGACTGTGTCCAAATTTATTATTCTTTATCTACCCCAGCACTTAGCACTGTTTTTGGCATATAGAAGTGCTTAAAAATATCACAATTATCATTATTATTATTATCATCATCATCATCATTCAAACACAAAAAATTAACGGTCAGGGAGGTTTAATAACTTCCTGTAGGCTTGACAGCTCAGTCAGTGATTAATTAATAAATTCATTCATTCAATGGTATTTATTGAATGCTTACTGTGTGCAGAGTACAGTACTAAGCGCTTGGTTAGTACAATTCAGCAACAGATAGAGACAATCCCCACCTAACAACGGGCTCACAGTCTAGAAGGGGGAGACAGACAACAAAACAAGTAGACACGCATCAGTAGCATCAAAATAGATTAATAGAATTGTAGATATGTAGACATAAATAAAATAAATAGAATAATAAATATGTACAGATATACACAAGTGTTGTGGGGCGGGGAGGGGGTAGAGCAGAGGGAGGGAGTGGGGACGATGGGGAGGGGAGGAGGAGCAGAGGAAGGGGGGCTCAGTCTGGGAAGGCCTCTTGGAGGAGGTGAGCTTTCAGTAGGGTTTTGAAGCAGAGAAGAGAGCTAGTTTGGCAGATGTGAGGAGGGAGGGCATTCCAGGCCAGAGGAAGGACGTGGGCCAGGGATCAACGGCGGGACAGGTGAGAACGAGGCACAGTGAGAAGATTAGTGGCAGATGAGCGGAGTGTGCAGGCTGGGCTGTAGAAGGAAAGAAGGGAGGTGAGGTAGGAGGGGGGCAAGGGGATGAGGAGCTTTGAAGCCAATAGTGAGGAGTTTTTGCTTCATAGGAAGGTTAATTGGCAACCACTGGAGATTTTTTGAGGAGGGAGGGGTGACATGCTGAGATAATTTCAATAGAAAGATAATCTGGGCAGCAGAGTGAAGTATAGACTGAAGCCCTCAAATCCAGGTCTAAAATATTTTAGGATTCAATTGTAGTGACTATTTCTTGTCTCATAAACACAGCCCAAAAACCATGAATGTAGTACTCATGCTTGCAGGGAAACAACTGGAAGATGGAATTTAATCTCATTCAAGATTTTGCAGGTAACAAAAATAATTGTGAGGTTGTAATTTTGAATTCATTAATCCAACCAACATACTTGGCATTTGGAGTTTGACTGAAATCCCCTGGATAATCTCTTCTGCAGGCAGTTCAGCACATATTCTAGTTGATAAGAATCTTCTAGAACATTAAGGGTGGAGATTTTTTTTAGAAGGTACTAAAGCTTTTTAAATATTCTAAACAGCTGGTTATTGCTCACAGGAAGTCATGACTACTTGTGGGTTTCTTTTCCTTTCTGTTTGGGGTCTCTCGCTGTAGCATGAACATCTCTATGAAATAGATCTGTTCAGTCAGTCGAATCTTCTGAAAGAAAGGAAAAACGCAAGAGGAATAAAACATTACTTTTAATTACTTTTTGCTTCTGAAATTCATGATTTATTTATACAATGAGCTTCCGAGGGAAAGTTTTTAAAAGGGAGCCCAGTGATTTTTGGAAGAAGAGACGGACCATGAGGAGAGTTCATCGTGGTGAAATTTACAGACTTAGTTCTGTAGGTACCTGCTTTTTATCTCTTATTTGTGTGTTTTCTAAGTTATGTAAGATAAAAAATGGTAACTAACCTCGGGGTAAAGTGTTTGCTTAAGAATCGATAGAGAAATTCTGCTTATGAGAAAATAAGTAACTTTTAAACAGGTGGTCTCGAACACAAATAGAGGTAGCAATTCTTCAAGAAACTCAGGTTATCGAGAAACTGCACCATTTTGTCAAGGCATAGACTTTCATCTTCGCATACAGGATTTTTCTTAAAGCTGTTTTCTTTCCAATGTGTGCTCTTCCATTTTGCATATATAAAGATAAATTTGCTTTTTCTTTAAATATTTCAAAGCACAAGAGCACAATCCTAACATTAATAGGTCATTTGGAATATATGCCCAGTTTTCTTTGGTGTTTGTGATGGTGTTTAGTGGTCTTTGCAGAGCTTCACTGAGATGAAGTTTCAGGCCGTGATTCTTCTCATATTTACTTTATGTTGGACGTAATGCATTTCCATTTTAAATAGTGATATACTGTGAAACCTTTATTGGAAATAGGAAAGAAAAATTAACTCTCATAACTTAAGTGTTATTTAATATTTGCAGGGAAATGAAAATAAAAACCCAATACGTTACCTTGGTAAGGGTGAAAAGGCATTAATACCTGTTGCAAATAAATTGTTTTCATTAAATTTATAACTTGAAACCAATATATGACTATTATTTTTCCCTATCTACCCTTCCTTGTCAAAATAAGAGAAGAATCTCTAAATCTCATACATATAAAGCTGTATTTTTTTTCCTACAGCCCTAGAAACTCAAGGCAGAACTGTGTCTGTCTTAAAAATGGAAGGGAATGTACTTGTTCCCATTAGTTTTTCAATTAAACCACAAACTTTAGAAACCGTCCAAGGATTGGAATAAATACTATAGAAGATATTGTCTAAATTGTCATGTTAGCCCCACTTGTTATATTATTGTTACATGATTATATTTTGCATTGCTTTAAACAACAAAATGTATCTGTGGTCAGAATTGTCTTCATTTAATCTGAGTGCGAGAGTGAATGAAGTTATTGAGAGAGATAATTTAGTACATTTTTGATTCCTTAGGGAGAATCCAACATTGGCCCTTGGCCTTGCTTGAATTACCTTTAGATGGTCTTTCCACTTAATGTATCATATTTGGAACGTGTACAGTTCTTGACCCCAAAATAGGTTCATTCATTGTCCGTCAGCAACTCATCTGATCAATGCTTGACATGAATACTTGGTTGGGTTCTCTTCAATTGCTTGTGAAATGCTTTCCGTGATATGCTCCACCCTCAGGGTAAATGAAACCGTTAAACTCTGTCCTCTGAATTTTCCTGGTTGTGTATGCAAATATAAATCGACATTGGATTTAACTATTTCTGGGTTTGAAGAAATACAGAAAACATGCTGCAAAGGCTTGTAATTAAAAACGTAGACAATGGCAGTAGTTAATCCTTTCCGACCTTCCTGCCTCATGCCCAGATCATTTTCCTAAAAGAAAAAATTCATTCCACGTTACTCCACTCTTCAGGAGCTTCTAATGTTTTCCAATCTCCTCCACATGTAACAGAAACTTTCTACGATCAATTTTAAAGCATTCAATCAGCTCACCCCCTCCTACCTTACCTCCCTGATTTCCAAAGACAACCCAGCCTACACAAATCATTCCTCTATCGTCAACCTGCTCTCTGTACCTCGATCTCATCTACTGTGCTGCTGACCCCTTGCCTAAATCATTCCTCTGGCTTGGAACTTCCTTCATATACAAGAGCTCACCACTCCCTACACCTTCACAACCTTACTAAAATCATTACTCCTCCAAGAGGCCTTCCCTGACAAAGTCCTCATTTCCCCTGCTTCCTCTCTCTTCTGCATCATCTATGCAGTTAGAGCTTGTACCCTTTAAGCACTTGCTATTTGCCTCAGCCCCACAACACTTATGTATCTTTTCATAAATTATTTTAATGTCTGTCTTCCCATCTAAAGCTCCTTGTGGGCAGGGAACTTGTTTACCAGCTTGAGTCTATTGAACTCTCCCAAAGGCTTAGAACAGTGCCTCTGTACAGAGTCATTGATTGATTAATGTCAGTTAGGTGCATATGATTAGGCTTTGGGAGCAAAAGATGTATTTGTAATGAAAGATTTTCTCCCCCAAAATGCTTGGATCATGCTGACACATCCATTGCATTGCCTTCTACGGATTTGAGGGGAGTTGTTATTGTTATTTTATTTGTTACTATTTATTTGTTACTATGTTACTATTCTTTCTCAGCTCTATCCGTGATTATGTTAACTTCATTCCTCCTTCTGACCCAGCTATGAATTGCCTAAAACTCTTTTTAAACTGCTTCTTCCAAGTCCTGTCTCTACTCTATTCCACTCTCCTCACTCTCCTCATTTGTAATGATTCACTGCAAATTTCTGCGAGTTTGACATTGAATTTTCTCTGGAGATCATTGAACTCTCTGTAAAAAGCAAGCAATTTCCTGGGTATAAGCCAAAAGAAAAGCAGCGTATCCTGATTAGATCAGCAGTTGGAAATACCAGTCTTCAATTTTGATTTGTGGATACTTAAAAAAAAATATTGGAATAAGTTTTGGATCTAGTTTACAAGGAGTTTGAATTTAGTTTGAATCTAGCTTGGAAGTTCTTAAAGTCACAAAGCAAAGATTACTTTCCTAAAAGCATGTAAATTTTGATGCTAAAAGGAATCCAACCTCTAAATTGGGTCACGATGCCTATCTACTTTTCTAACTTATTCTTCATATGAACTGAAAAAATTAAAAACATTTTTGCTTCAGCTAATAATATGATTTAATGCGGTCATGTTAACACTGTAATTCAACTAGAGATGGAAAACAGTCAGTTTACCTCTCTTTAGTAAACCTCTCTCAGAAGAAAAGTGAGAGAAATAGTCCATTTCCAGTGTATGACATTTAGCTTCAATGACATTTAGCTTCTTTCTCAGCTCTATCCATGATTCTGTTAACTTCATTCCTCCTTCTGACCCAACTATGAACTGCCTAAAACTCTTTTTAAATTGCTTCTTCCAAGTCCTGTCTCTACTCTCTCTATTCCACTCTCCTCTTTACAAACCGATATCAATCACTCAATGAATCAATAATATTTCTTGAGTATTTTCTGAGTGCACTGCACTGTACTAAGCGTTTAGGAGAATACAAGTTAATAGTCATAATTCATTCCCACAAGGAGCTTACAGTCTAGAGAGGGAGGTAGACTGTTATAACCTGTTCAGTTATGACTGGGGTAGCTGGGATTGCTGAACAAGTCAGATGTGATGCCTGTGATAAATGAAGGTTCCTCAGTCTTAGGAAAGGTTGGCTACTCCCATGCTGTGTAGATCTTCAGTTTGGTTTAAAACTTGATACCTTGCAGTGTTCGACTGTTTTTGAGTTGGTCATTGTGTCTGCTCCAGAGTTTAATATAGAGCTTGGAACACAGTAAAAACTTGACAAATACCATAATTACTATTACCACAATGTGAGTTTTCCTTAACGAGAGTCTGCGGGATAGTAATTCCCACAAAGTAGAAAGAAGTCACTTCCCTGCTTATAATTCTTGTTTCTTTCCACCCTTCATGGCTGTAACAAGAACAGTATCTTCATTAGAGGTTGGGAAGAAGATTGTAGCTTCACATGCTGCAAAACCTTTTTTAAAAAAACAAAATCTCTCAGCATCTCCGCTGCTTTCATGTCCCTGAAATATGCCAAGGAAATTAGCTTGTCAGTTGGTGGCATTTTGTGAAGAATTATGTAGATCTTTATAAAATGTATGGCCAATTATTGTCCCATAGCAAAGCCTATAGCCCCTCCTATGAGCCCTCTTTACAAGGTGAATCCATTACCATAGTCCATAAACTGTCCAAAAGGAAATTGTGGTTTTTCTTATCAATTAATTTCTTTGGTATTCTTTAAGTGCTTACTATGTGCCAGGCACTGTACTAAGCACTGGGGTAGATACAAGCTAATATGGTTGGACACAGTCAGTGTCCCACATGGGGCTCATAGTCTTAATCCCCATTTTACAGATGAGGTAACTAAGATACAGGGAAGTTAAGTGACTTGCCCAGGGCCACACAGCGGACAAGTGACGGAGCCAGGATTAGAATCTAGTTCCTTTTGACTCCCAAGCCTGTGTTGCATCCACTAGACCAAGTTTCTTCTCCACTAGGCCAAGTTGCAATCAATTGATTGCTTGCTCTGTGCAGAACACTGTAATAACCGTGTTCTAATTAAGTGTACAAAGCAATAGAGTGGATATATTGTGATGCTGACCTCATGGCTGGCTAGATACGAGTAAAAGTGTCCTTCTCTTTTCTGGTCGGCTGCTGTTCACATCATCTCATAGGGTCCTGATGTTCCATGTCAGAATTATTATTTTCTTTATTCTTGGTAGGTGTTTATCCTTTTCTTGTCATTCAAGGCTGCTCAGACACCCAATATACTTCCAAATTATGCTGCTTCCTCCTCAGCACATAAGGACCAATGTCCTGGGTCACCTACCTCGAAAGGGTTTTGGTTCAGGTTTGACAGCATCAGCAGGATGTACACTTGAGATGTTTTTCTTGTAGTGGTACTGGGTTTCACTCTACACAGTTCCCACAGAGGTTGGCAGGGGCTATGAGAAAAATCTATGGCCTTAGAAAATAATATCTGCATGTGCAGTGCTTAGTCTTCATCCACTTAGCCCATCACAATTGAATGTGGTACTCATTTTGCTCATTAAAAACATTCAGACCTTTGCACTGATGAATTGTTCCTCTACTAGGATGGCTAGAGGTCAACCAGAGCAGAATGAAGACAAGGAGTTGTATCGTTCTCTTTTCAGCAGAAAGGATGCACTTAAAATGTGTTTTTTCTAGCACAGCATTTCCAGGATCTGCCCTTTCCTTTCCATCCAAATGGTCAAATCATCCCCGCATCTAGCCTGTGAGCTCATTGTTATATTTCACTTTCCCAAGCACTTCATACAGTGCTCTACACACAGTAACCGCTTAGTAAATATGACTGAATGAAATCCAGACCCTTGTCATGTCCTACCTTGACTCCTGCATCAGCCCCATCATTAGTTCCCTGCCTCCAGTCTCTGCCCTCTCAGTCCATAATTCACTCTGCTGCCCAGATCATTTTTCTTCTTCTTCTTATTATTATTATTATGGTAATTGTTAAGCATTTATTATGTGCCAAGCACTGTTCTAAGCATAGGGGTAGATACAAGATAATTGAGTTGGATACAGCCCCTGCCCCCCCCAGGGGTCTCACAGTCTTAATCTCCATTTTACAAATAAGGTAACTGAGACACTGAGAAGTGAGTGATTTGCCCAAGGTCACACAGCTGGCATGTGGTGGATCCAGGGTTAGAATTTGGACCTCTTACTCCCAGGCCCATGCTCTTCCCTAATGTATATATGTATACATTATATATATGTATATATATGTATATACGTATGTACATATTTATTACTCTATTTATTTATTTTACTTGTACATATTTATTCTATTTATTTTATTTTGTTAATATGTTTTGCTTTGTTGTCTGTCTCCCCCTTCTAGACTACTGTGAACCTGCTGTTGGGTAGGGACCGTCTCTATATGTTGCCAACTTGTACTTCCCAAGCGCTTAGTACAGTGCTCTGCACACAGTAAGCACTCAATAAATACGATTGAATGAATGAATGAATGAATAATGCTGTGTCTGTAAATGTCGTTCTGCACAGATCACCCCACTCCTTAGAAACGTTCAGTGGTTACCTATTCTTCTCTATGGCAAGCAGCAACTCCTAATTGATTTTAAGGCAATTAATTAGCTTTCTTCTCCCACTACACCCAGTTCTTATTCTTTGTTCCTCTCAAGCTAACCTCACTTTGCCTGGCTCTTGTCTCGCCCACGGTCGATCTTTGATCACGACCTCCCTCACGTGTAGAACTAACTATCCCCTCTTCAAAATTGCCAGATGAGAGCTCTCCCTATCTTCAGAAATTTCTGAAATAGTATGTTCGCCAGGTGACCTTCATGGATTTATTTCTGTGTTTTACCATTATATTCTCCCCATAATTACCACCTGACCACTGTGTAGACAACTAAAAAGGACAGCGCAGGATCCACAGTTTTGAGGGTATTCCACACACAGAATGCCCCTCGTTGTACTGCAGGTTTGGTTTTTTTGCAGACCCAATGTTATTTTCACTTTTCATTCCCGTCTTAAAAACCTTTCAAAGCTTCTGCTCAAAAAAAGCCACTCCTTTTTTATGATTGCAGTGCATCTTGATGGTCTGTCTGTAGCAAATGGCTCCCAACCTTCCTCTGAGATACAGCATTGTTTGAGACTTTGTTTTACGGTATCCTGAAAATGCTTCTTTTGTTCTTTGTTTTTAGTTTTCCAACTTCAGCTCATCATGTAGCATGTTTAGGTAGCATACTATTGTCCCTTTCTCCTATCCCACCCAGTGCATCTGTGTTGTAGTGAGCATAGTTATGATGCTAAGAGACTGACTTGGTTTCTAGGACTTCGTTGCTTGTAATACTTTAATGATATCGATATGATTACATCCTGTAGAGCTGAGGTTGCTCCTTTCTCTATCTGTCTACTTAACTTAGGTTCCTATGCTTTAAATAGTTTGGTCAGTGCTCCCTAGAGTTTTCAACTGAAGCTTTTAAAAATCTATATGAACTGGGGGCCCTATAGGGAGCATATATTGCAGATATTCTTACATTCATTTTTAATAGGCTCTCACAAAAGAAAGGATGAATGAAAGAGCTATTGTGACCCACAGGAAGTTTGATGAAACTCATGACATTTAATAAAGGAATTCCCTTTTTTGCCACAGATGACTTGTGAAACAAACATTTACTCAGAGTTTGTGAAAATCTACAGTAGTATCAGTTCATAGTGGATGGCAGCTTTTCAACTGTAGATTATAAATGATGCAATTAAAAGGCTCCCTGCCATGTCCTAGGACATTAATTTATCGGGAATCTTAACGGTTGCTCAAGTAATTTTGTTGGGATGTGTTTTTAATGATGTTTACTTATCATCTTGCAAAATTGTTTGGAGAATGCTGAATGAGATACATAAATTCATTTGATTTAGCTTTTGTTGGACAATTTTCCTCTTTCTGAACAAATAACATTTGTGCCAGTCATTTAGCAATTGTATTCCCTTGATCACTCTCCCAGGTTGAAAAAGTCTTATTGGTTAGGAATTGAAGACAAAATATTTATGTTACTCAACCTCTCAAAAAGGATTGACTAAAGCATTAATAGTCATTTTTACCTTAGGAAAGTTCTGAGTTAATATTCCCTAATTTTTTCCAGTCAAAAAGAGACACCAAGTGAGAACAGTGTGAACTATGTGAAAAATACTTTAAGGACATCTGAGTGGAAGCCACTTTAAATATATATAGGGGAATGGCTTTTATTTTCTCTAGTTGAGACAATACATACAGGTATCACAGTCGGACAGCTGTAAAATTGGTTACTATTAGGAAAATTCTGTAGCATTTTTTACAATTCCATAGACCTGTGCTTTTGAGAATCAAGATGAGTCTGAGAACCCTTTGTAATTGGTTTTCATTTGTTATTTATTTCTTCATAAGCTCGGCTTTCCATAACCAAAATATCTGAGACTTGGTATTTGGACAGCTAGCAAAAGTCTGAATGAATTCAGCACAATTATGAATTTCCAGCTGCAGTCAGGAATATAATGACATCTTTCCTCTTTTCTTTTTAGAAAATAACCTGGACTCTATTTTCATTTTAAATGTCCCTTGTATTAGACTGTGAGCCCACTGTTGGGTAGGGACTGTCTCTATATGTTGCCAACTTGTACTTCCCAAGCACTTAGTACAGTGCTCTGCACACAGTAAGCGCTCAATAAACACGATTGATTGATTGATTGAAGAATAGCCTGTCAAGAATTGTTAAAATCCAAAAAATCCATATGTCCCTCAGTCCTTGTCTTTCCTCTAAATGATTAGTACTATATCTTGAAGAGAGTTGAGGTATTAATCTGTCTTGGAAAATATGTTCCCTTCAAAACTTTCTTGAAACTCCTGAAGACCCATGAATCACCCCTACCAGCCATTTTCTTACCTGTGCTTTAGGCATGGAAAATAAATTTCAAAGAATAGTGAGAGAGCAACCAGAAAAAGCCCACTCAAGGGGCCCTCAAAAGAAGGAATAAATTAAAATAGATTTCCACAAAACATTTCTAAATGCGATGACAGCAAAATTGTAAGAGTGAACAGAAATGTAGATCCAAGGGGAGCCATCGTGAAGAATTAGATTTATAAAGAATCAGCCAATGATGGAGGGGCTTTTGCTTTTGTAGAGTAAGAAGTTGTACTCTATTCTTCTAAAAAGATCACTACAACCTTTCAAAACTGAAAGAGAGGATCTGCTTCTTTAAAATGTCGGGTTCCCTAAAATGGAAAAGGCAACACCAACACCAGCTGGTTTGGATCCACAAAAAAAAGCGACCCTGATAATGACTAATTTAAAGCATTTGCTCCACAGTTGTCTTTATACCTAAAAGCCTAAACAGGCCACTCCTAAGTAGATAGAGCTCCAAAGCTCAACCACAAAGTTTCCAGTCTTAACCTCAGAGCTGAGTGATCTCAGGGCATGATTACGTTCCGGATTAGTAGAGGACACCTTAGTCTTTCCCCCACAATTTTTTTTTCTCTCTCACTGTCCTTGTCCTCTATCAATCAACTGTACTTATTGAGTACTTACTGTGTTCAGAGCACTGTACTAAATGTTTGGGAAAGTCCGATATAACAATAAATTGACACATTCCGTGTACACAGAGAAGTCGTTGTGAAATCACATCTCCTCCAAGAAGTCTTCCTCGGTTAAGCTGTACCATCCCCGAAAGGTTCTATCCCCACAATTACCACTTTAGCACTATTTCACCACCACAACAAAGACCTTGTGAAATCACATCTCCTCCAAGGAGTCTTCCTTGGTTAATCTGTACTGTTCTAACCCCACAGCTACCATTTTAGCACTACTTCAGCACCTAACCATTGGTATAAATTCCAGCCCACTGAACCACTTATGTGCATATCATACATACCCTATTAATTAAGCATTTACACATGCAAGCAACCTCTTCTCCTGCTTTCTCCTGCCTGAAAGAAATTTTAGTGTTTCTCCCCTGCTAGATTTTAAGATTTTTGAGGGTAGGGATCATGTCTATGTACTTCTATCACTTAGTATAGTATAGTGTAGTATAATTACTTAGTACAGTGCTCTCTACACTGAAAGCCTGTAAGCTACAATCTTTCAGTGTAGACTGTATGTACAGTGTAAACTCTAGACTGTAAGCTTGTTGTGGGCAGGGAATGTGACAGTTTATTGTATTATTGTACTCTCCCTGCACACACACATAAATACAATTGAATGAATACATGGCCTAGTGGATAGAGCACGGGGCTGGGAGTCAGAAGGTCATGGGTTCTAATTCCAGCTCCACCACTTGTTTACCGAATGACCTTGGGCAAGTCACTTCACTTTTCTGGGCCTCACTTCCCTCATCTATAAAATGGGAATTAAGACTGTGAGCCCCATGTGTCCAACCCAATTATTTTGTATCTACCTCAGTGCTTAGAACAGTGCCTGGCACATAGTAAGCACTTAACACATAACGTAATAATAATAATTATTATTATTACACATAGTAACTGCTTAATAAATACATTAGTCAACTGTTTGTTGAATTCCTTCCCCCTTCTCCATGTCTAGCTGCTTTCTAATGCTAGAAGCCTTTACAATTAATCAATCAGTGGTATTTTTTGTTTTCTTTGCACTAAGCACTAAGGAGGTTTGCTGGAATTGATCCCCGCGCTCAAAGAGCTTACATATGTCTTAATGTGGCTAGTGATGCTCATCCTTGTTTCCAGTTACAAATGTGTGTTTGAAAATAATGGGAAAGGAACCATTGGAAAGTGAATGGTTTAATATAGCAGTCATGGAGGAAAGAAGGGGGGGGGCAGATGTTTTAATAAGGTGCAAAGGGATGGGGTCAAAGGTGTAAGTGGAGGGGTATATTTTGGGGAGGAAACCAGGGGATTCCTTTAAAGATACTGCAGGGAAGGACAGGAGAGTTGAAGAGGTGGCGGGGAGACCAGACCTGTTGGTTACAATTTTTTCCATGAAGTTCATAGCAAGGTCATTAGAGGCAAGAGATTGGAGTTGTAGGAGGACAGGTGCTTTTAGGAGGGAATTAAATCTGAAACAGCTGGTGTGGGCAATGGGCACGGAAGTTGGTGAGCCTAGAGAAGCATAGTTGCTGGGCTGAGGAGAGGGCAGAATTAAAAAGCAGGAGAACACTCTGCGTCCCCCGGATTTTCCCAACATTGCAGACAATATCACCTTCAACCCTGTCTCAAAAATCTGTAACTCAACTCTCTCATTCACCCTGCATGTTCAGTCTGTCCCCCAATTCTATCTGTTCTATATTCACTACATTTCCAGAATCTGACCCTTTTCCTCCAACCAGGCTGATCCAAGCACTAATTAGATCTTTCCTTGAGTTCATACTTCACTCTACTACCCAGATCATTTTTCTAAAAAATGGTTCAGTTCACACATCCCACTCCTCAGAAACATCCACTGCCTAACCATCCACCTCCACATCAGAGACTCCGTACCCTCTTGTCTGTCTCAATGCTGACCCACATCCTCCCTTTGGTCTGAAATTACGTACCCCCTCACATCTGACAGACCACCACTCGCCCCATCTTCAAAACCATACTAAAACTACATTTATAATAAGCCTCCAAAACACTGAGGCACAGGGAAGTGAAGTGACATGCCCAAGGTCACACAGCAGACATGTGGTGGAGCTGGAATTAGAATCCAGGTCCTTCAGACTAGCAGGCCCGTGCTCTATCCACTAAGCATGCTGATTTCTGCTAGGGGTGGGATTAAATATCTGCCCCTTCTGCTCCTCATTTGTATTGCCAACTAAGTTGGTCAAGGATAAAGTCCCCTCTTTCTCCTTCTCATTCTCAGGCAGAGGCAAGAGGTTCTATGGATTCATCTGGTTTAAAGAGCTGTATGGGGATGATGTTTTCTACTTTTATTGCTGTATACAATTTATACTACATAGTCCATCAGGTTTTTCACAGTTGGGCTGCCCTAAGGCTAACATTTGGTCTTCTATTAATTAAAGCTGTTCATTTGCTTTTTCTACAATGTTTTCCTTATAATTAATGCACTCCTTTCCTGTGTTTCATCCCTGGAGACATTTTCCAAAAGGTGTATTTTCAGGAACTCGACTAAAAATAATGTCTCCCTATTTTTCTCTTGGGAATGCACAGTCTTAAAGTGATTCCTCTCTACTTAGAGAAGCTGCCACAGGGAGATGGGAGAACAAGCTGTTAAGGGAGAGGGACAATGGGTATACCTTATCTCCCATATATTATAATAAGGGCATTTGTTAGGTGTATGCTATGTGCCAGGCACTCTACTAAGCACTGGCATGGATACAAGCATCCCAACCGTCTCTCAAGAGAAGATTTCCCTTCTGCCCTCTAAATCTACATCCCCTACTGGTGCCTCTGACCTTATCCCTTTTCATCTTCCAAAAACAATTGCACTCACTCTGCAACAATATATAACAATATATTGTTATATTGTTCCCTTCCATGCAACTTAGTATAGAGCCCTGCACACAGTAAATGCTCAATAAATACGACTGAATGACTGACTCTGCTTCCTTCCCTGATCACCACCTTCAATTACTCCTTCTCCATGGCTCCTTCCCCTCTGCCTTCAAACACGTCCATGTCTACCCTACACTTAAAAAGCCTTCTCTGAATCCTACTACACCTCCCAGCTATCCCCCTTTCTTCCTGGTCCCAAGCTTATCTAAACTCCTTGACTTGGTTGTATACAGCCACTTCCTCCAGTTCCTCTCTTCTAAATCCTTATGGATCGTACAATTGGTTTCGCTCCCCTCACAGTGCTTAGTACAGTGGTTGGCACACAGTAAGTGCATAATAAGAAATTACTGCTACCGAGACTATACTCGTCATTTACCACCAAATTGACAGATCTAAAGGACAGTAATCTATTGCGTTCTTCCTTAACCCTTCAGCTGCCTTGTATACACTGGACCACTAGTTTCTCCCAGAGATACTAGTTTTATTGATCCTTCTCTACTGATCCTACCATACTGAACACCCCTCATCTGATTCTTTCACCAACTCTTTAAATACCCCTCACTTTTTATAATGGATGTCCCTCAAGATTCAACTGTAGGTCTTATTTTCTTATCACTTTACATTCACTTCCTTGGAGAGCATATCTGCTTAAACGACCACCTCTCAGCAGATGACTCCCAATATACTCCACTAGCTTCAGCATCACACCTCCTCTCCAATATACATTTCATCTGAGCTCCAAGACATCTCTACATGGTTATCCCACCAGCATCTTCAGCTCAATTTGTCTCAAACTGAACTCCTCATATCCCCTCCACAATCCTCTCCTCCAGCAGAATTTGCCATCACGATTGATAACAGCAGCATCCTCCCAGTCTCCGAGTCCCGCAATTTTGGCACTGTCCTTAAATTCTCCCATTCTTTGAACTTCCATATTACATCTATTGCTAAATCCTCTCAGCTTTTCCTCTAAACAGTTCTTGGATCCACCAGTTTTAACCCAGCATGTATCATATTTCATCTTGACTACTGCATCAGCCTCCTCACTGGTCTCCCTGCTGCCCATCTCTCCCAAACCCAGTTCATGCTTCATTCTGCTGCCTGGGTTATGTTTCTAAAATATGATTCGGCCCATATCTCCCAACTCTTCTAAAGCTATCAACGATGATCCATTCCTCTGAGCACCAAGCCTGACAGTTAGCTTTAAGACACTTAATCAGTTCATCCACTCTTTTTTACTTATTAAGCACTTACCATGTGCCAGGCCCTGTACTAAACTCTGGTGTAGACACAAAATAATGAGGTTGGTCACAGTCCATGTCCCACATGGTATTCTTAGTGAGAAGCAGTGTGGTTTAGTGGAAAAAGCACAGGTTTGGGAGTCAGAGTTCATGAGTTCTAATCCTGGCTCTGCCACTTGTCAGCTGGCTGACTTTGGGCAAGTCACTTAACTTCTCTGTGCCTCAGTTATCTCTTCTGTAAAATGGGGATTAAGGCCGTGATCCCCACCAGGGACAACCTGATTACCTTGTATCGACCCCAGAACTTAGAACAGTGCCTCGCACATAATAAGCGCTTAACAAATACCACCGTTATTATCATTATTATTATTATTCACAGTCTTAATCCCCATTTTTGCAGAGAACATAACTGAGACACAGAAAATCAATGATATTTAAGTGCTTACTATAAGCAAAGCACAGTCCTATGTGCTAGGGAGAGTACAGTAAAGGACAACTGGTAGAAATGTTCCTTGCCCAAAACAAAAAGCTAACTAATTTGCCTAAGGTCACACAGTGGACCCAGGATTAGAACCCTGGTCCTTTGACTCCCAGGCCAGTGTGCTTTCCACTAGGCTGCACTGCTTCTGATTCTCTCTTCTGCTAATACACCCAGCATGAATCTTTCATTCCCCTCCAATTTATGTATTCTCAACCTTCCAATCTGTCTCCTTGCTCTTGTCCCATTTTCCTGGAATTCTCCCTTTCAAATCTGCCAGACTACGTTCCCTCCTTTTTCAAAGCTCTTCTGAAATTTCATGTTCTCCAACAGGGCTCCTTTAATCAATTTTCTCCGCTCCCCAGGTTGTATTCCCCTAAACTATTATTTCAGCACTTCTGTGACAACAAGAAAACTGTTCATTCATAACCACGACTAGCATTTTAGGACCTATGTCTTTTATACACCATTACTTGAACACTCCCTCACTTTCCCCTTCCTATTTACATATGACTTTTATGTCTGGCTCCACCACTGATTTTTAAATTCCTGGAGATCATGGATTGTGAACTCTATTGAAGTCTCCTATGTCCTCTGACCATTGCTCGGCACACAGTTGTAGATCAATAGTAAATGTATCTAAATAGAAGTTTCTATATGGATAGTATACTAGAGTTTTTCCTAAAGGGTTTTCTGACAGTTTCAAGAGAAAGGCTAAATAAATGATTTTATAGGTTCAATAGACAGAACCCCTGAAAATGTCAATAAGATCATTTGTATGACTTCTGCCTCTTGAGCATACCTTTCTTTCCCAGTTTTATCAAGAGGAAATATTTCCTGTGTTAGATTTTCTTAATAGTACTTAGTACAATAGTATTGCCTAGTGGAAAAGCACGGGCCTGTAGGTCAGGGGTCCTGGATTCTTATCCTAGTTCTACCACTTACCTGCTGAGTGACCTTGAGCTTCTGTATGCCTCAGTTTTCTTATCTATGAGAGATTAAAAACCTGTTCTCCTTCCCCGTTAGACTATGAGCTCCATGTGGGACTGGGTGTGGGTCCAAACTGGTTACCTTGGGTCTACTCCAGTGCTCAGGACAGTGCTTGGGTCATAGTAAGCTCTTAGTGAATGCCACAGTTTCTATTTTTAGTAGTAGCAGTACACCTTGTTTTCGGTTCGTGACCTGGGAAGGCTGACTTCATTATTTTGAGCCAGTGGCTAACATCTCAAAACAGTATTTTGGGCCATAGTAACAATTTAAGCACTAGCGAAATCTGGCTAATCTAAAAGCCAATATAAGGAACTTCCACTTTTACCAGAGAACGATCCACTCACCTTTGCTCTTTGAGCTGAGAATAGAACAGGAGGCCATGGTGTATTTCCTCAAAAATGGAATGCATCTCCCCCTGAAATGACCTTACAGAATTTAGGGCTTCCCAGCTAGAGTGCTGTTGTTTTTAAAGCGGTTTAATAATAGCACTCAAATTTTAACATCTTAAATTTTAGCATACGGTTGTCATGCTCACTTAATGGTAGCACTCTGACCTCCACTACCAATGTAAAGCAGTCAACAGCAGTTGCAAGCAGCGTAGCCTAGTGGAAAAAGCAAAGGCCTAGGAGTCGGAGGACCTGGGTTCTAATCCCAGCTCGGCCACATACCTACTGTGTGACCTTGGGCAAGTCACTTAACTTTGCCATGCCTCAGTGCCCTCATCTGCAAAAAAGGATTCAGTGCCTGTCCTCTATCCTACTTAGAATGTGAGTCCCATGTGGGACATGATGATCTTCTATCTACCCCAGGGCTCAATACAATGTTGGTCCCATAGGAAGCAGTTAACAAATACCGCAATTATTATTATACCAACAGTGGATGGGGCAGGGAGTGTAGAGGGAGTATGCAGCAGTGTTTGCAGCCTTGACACAATGGGACCTGTTCACTTGGGGCCAGGGAGGAACCAGCCCCCTGATGATCCGAGAAGGTAGGTGAGGAAATCCCTGGGCAGGAAGAAACTCCTCACAGTCTCGATGGGAGCTTTTGCTTAGTACTCTGTTTTTATGGAACCGAGGAGAGTTCTAGCTGGGTAGTCCCTGTGGAGAGTGAGACTATGCAAGATTATGAAACCCAAATCAGTTGTTTCCCCTGGGAGTTAGTTAAACGACCTGATGTTCTTTTGGAACAGAACTGGGATTGTTTAGCTTGAAGAAGAGAAAGTTCAGGAGTGACTGAACAGCTATCTCCAAGTATAAAAACAGTATTGTTTCTTATGGGGAAGATGGTGCCCAGTTGTTCTTTGTGTTTGAGATTTTAGCAAAAGGAAATGCTAATATATTAAGGCAGAAGTTATTTTTGTTGGACAAAAGGAAGACCATGTGATTTTTAGAGTGAAAAAAGACTAGAATTTTCTACCAAGTTAATCTCCATCCTTGGACAACTTTCTCTACTCATTCTTCCACTCAGCACTATTATTTCCCTTTTCATATTGGCTCTAATGCCTTTTTATCCCCACCAATAATTCCAGATCTTTAACCCCCTCCTGAAGCCCCCAATGCCCATATCCTGCTTTTCATTTGCCTCTGATGACTTCACAAACTACTTTTTGGAAAAAATTAAAACATTCAGTAATGAGCATCCCTAAGCCCCCATCATTTCCCAACTCCCACATCTTCATCCACTTTTTCTTCTTCCCTGTCATTCCTTACTCCCACCTGCTTTCAAAATCCAGCCCATTTCCTTGTACGTCTGCCCCCCAGCCACCATCTTAAAACACTTCCTGCCCCCTTTCTTCCCTCTTGAACCACCATTTTTAACTGTTCACTTTCTGATGGCTCTTTTCCCTCTGCCTTCAAACATATCCTCATTTGTCTTCTCCTAAAAAAGGCTACTACCCCCTCCAGCAATCAATTCCTCTTTCATTTTTACCCTGACAACTTGAAAGGGATGTGTGCATGCACTGCTTCACTTCCTCTCCTCCCATGCCTTCCTTGGCTCACTAAAATCTGGTCTACACTCCTTCCCCTAGTGTGGGCCTCAGACCATTCCATACAATGACATCACGCTATGCCGAGAGGGTTCCCAGCGTAGTATAATGCCATCACGCAGAAGTTATGAGAAACCCCAAACCTGGAGCGATTCTCCAGAGGGATCCACCCCCACCCCCACTGCTCCAGAGACATTGTGTCCCCCTCCCAAGACTTCTGGTCTCTGACTTGTAGAACTTTTATACATATTGATTTACATCTACTACTTAAGCACTTGTCTTTCCACATATCCATTTTACCATTCTCTTCTTTCTCCTAGCTGCAAATTATTTTGGATCTGTCTCCCATGTTAGATGTAAGCTCCGTAAGGTCAGGATTTGTGTCTCTTTTACCCCTATTAATACTGCCAATGCTTAGCTCAAATAGTAATGATTGATTGATTTAAGGAAAGAACAGACATTTTTCTGGAGGTTGAATACTGGACCAGTCTCTCCCAGCTCTTTAACTTTGGGGTTCTCTCAAATGGTTCTTAGATCACATATCACATATCTCATATGCAGCAAATATATATATTCATATATTACATATATATACACAAACATATGGTATTTGTTAAGTGCATATTATGGGTCAAGACTATTCCAAGTTCTGGGGAAGACACAAATTTATTGGGTGGGTCATAATCCTTGTCTTACATGGGGCTCACAGTCAAGTAGGTGGGAGAACAAGTATTGACTCTCCATTTTATAGTTGACGACCCTGAGACACAGAGAAGTTAAGTGACTTGCCCAAGGTCACACAGCAGACTAGTGGCAAAAACAGGATTAGAACACAGGTCCTGTGCCTCCCAAGCCCGTCTTTAACTACTAGACTATGCTGCTTCCCATGCTGGTTGAGGTGTCCCTAATCACAAGTTACAACAAGAGTTTGGATGCTTCCTGGGTCTTTATAAGTTGCCAGCTGGTACTTCCCAAGCGCTTAATACAGTGCTCTGCACACAGTAAGCGCTCAATAAATACTATTGATTGATTGATTGATTTATCCTTGCAATAGCTGATTTCAATAGCCAGATGATAGTAGAGAGATTTTATCCAGATATGTTTTCATCACAATCTCATTGAGGATGGAGAAGCATGAACAGAGGTAGTGTTGCCTAGTGGAAAAAGCACAGGCCTGGAAGTCAGAGGACTTGGATTCTAATCCTGTCTTTGCCACTTGTTGCTGTTAGTCCTTGGGCAGGTCACTTAATTGCTCTGTGCCTCAGTTACCTCAACTATAAAATAGGGATTAAAACTTGAGCTCTACATGGGACAGGGACTGTGTCCAATGTGATTAGCTTGGATCTACTCCAGTGTCTAATATAGTGCGTGACACTTAGTAAGTGCTTAACAAATACCATTTTTTAAAAAGGCCATTCCTTTGAGATCATCTAGATGGGATATTTGTCCTGTGGGATTGTATCCATTTGCCTAGGAGCCAGAAGGGCCTAGGTACTAATCCTGGTGCTCCATTTGTATGCTGTGTGACTTTGGACAAGTCACTTAACTTCTCTGTGCCTCAGTTACCTCATTTGTAAAATGGAGGATAAGACGGTGAGCCCCACATGGGACTTGGACTGTGTCCAATCTGATCACTCATCTATCCCAGTACTTAAAAACATGCCTGGCACATGGTAAGCTCTTAACAAATACCTTAAAAAATATAACATGGGAGCCTTCCCAGTTAATCATTGCTGTGAAGTCCCTGGCGTTTCTGTTCCCCACCCTTCTCACCCTCATCCAGTCTTTCCGTCAGGATCCCGGGGGCCAAAATTTACCATGCAGTTTGTCAAGCTAACAGGTTAACATTGGGGCTTGGAGTCTTGGTTCAAAGATGGAACTAGAATTGAATGGCTTCAAATGTTTCTGTCTGCACAGACTATGTTAGGTTGGTTCCTGGCTTACTAAGACCAACCACGACTGTGAACATCACTGTATTTGCCTTTACCTTCCAATTCTGAAAGATCAGTAATGGAGCATAATATTCTTGAAGTTTAATCCCCTAGGCAAGGCATGTACTTTAGCTGCTTCTTTAAAATCAATTAAAGCTGATATTTTGGACAACAGTTTTGCTTCAGGACTAAAAGATTATTGGTTTCCAGTCCCATATGAAGTGGTGAATTGGAGCAGAACAATGAAAGGACATTTCCTTTGTGTTGAGGCCTATGTTCTGATACAAAATTAAGGGAGATTATCCTTGCATTTCTGGGACTGGATCAAATACACAATAAAAGACCTCCCTGGCAACACCAACATGACTGCAGTATGAAAGGTAGTAGTGAGTGCCTTTTCAACTGCTCGGCACATTTCAGAACAGCTAATGAAATTCATTACTCATTCGAGAGCAAGAGTACAAAAAGCATTTAAAAATCCAATTCAGTGCAATCTTGGCACCTGGTTCATGCCAATTGGTTCAATTCCAAAAGTAAGAATCAAGTTAAATTCAGGAGGGACAATCTTACTGTTGTTAATGTTTTAAATCAAATCGTCTCAGTTACTCGTCTCACCATAGCTCTGCAACCAGCGTGAGTGAATATTGAACTTGACCATTTGACTCACATTTGACTCCCTTCTAGACTGTGAGCCCATTCTTGGGTAGGGACGGTCTGTAAATGTTGCCAACTTGTACTTCCCAAGCGCCTAGTACAGTGCTTTGCACACAGTAAGCGCTCAATAAATACGATTGGATGAATGAATGAATTTGACCAGAAAACTGCATCATTAGAACCCATTTTCCAAAGAGAACTATGGACAAATCAATCAATCAATCAATCAATCGTATTTATTGAGCGCTTACTATGTGCAGAGCACTGTACTAAGCGCTTGGGAAGTACAAATTGGCATCACATAGAGACAGTCCCTACCCAACAGTGGGCTCACAGTCTAAAAGGGGGAGACAGAGAACAGAACCAAACATACCAACAAAATAAAATAAGTAGGATAGAAATGTACAAGTAAAATAAATAAATAAATAAACAGAGTAATAAATATGTACAACCATATATACATATATACAGGTGCTGTGGGGAAGGGAAGGAGGTAAGACGGGGGGATGGAGAGGGGGACGAGGGGGAGAGGAAAGAAGGGGCTCAGTCTGGGAAGGCCTCCTGGAGGAGGTGAGCTCTCAGCAGGGCCTTGAAGGGAGGAAGAGAGCTAGCTTGGCGGATGGGCAGAGGGAGGGCATTCCAGGCCCGGGGGATGACGTGGGCCGGGGGTCGATGGCGGGACAGGCGAGAGCGAGGTACAGTGAGGAGATTAGTGGTGGAGGAGCGGAGGGTGCGGGCTGGGCAGTAGAAGGAGAGAAGGGAGGTGAGGTAGGAGGGGGCGAGGTGATGGAGAGCCTTGAAGCCCAGGGTGAGGAGTTTCTGCCTGATGCGCAGATTGATCGGTAGCCATTGGAGGTTTTTGAGGAGGGGAGTGATATGTCCAGAGCGTTTCTGGACAAAGATAATCCGGGCAGCAGCATGAAGTATGGATTGAAGTGGAGAGAGACACGAGGATGGGAGATCAGAGAGAAGGCTAGTGCAGTAGTCCAGACGGGATAGGATGAGAGCTTGAATTAGCAGGGTAGCGGTTTGGATGGAGAGGAAAGGGCGGATCTTGGCAATGTTGCGGAGCTGAGACCGGCAGGTTTTGGTGACGGCTTGGATGTGAGGGGTGAATGAGAGAGCGGAGTCGAGGATGACACCAAGGTTGCGGGCTTGTGAGACGGGAAGGATGGTAGTGCCGTCAACAGAGATGGGAAAGTCAGGGAGAGGACAAGGTTTGGGAGGGAAGACAAGGAGCTCAGTCTTCGACATGTTGAGCTTTAGGTGGCGGGCGGACATCCAGATGGAGATGTCCTGAAGGCAGGAGGAGATGCGAGCCTGGAGGGAGGGGGAGAGAGCAGGGGCAGAGATGTAGATCTGGGTGTCATCAGCGTAGAGGTGATAGTTGAAGCCGTGGGAGCGAATGAGGTCACCAAGGGAGTGAGTGTAGATTGAGAACAGAAGGGGACCAAGCACTGAACCTTGGGGAACTCCCACAGTAAGAGGATGGGAGGGGGAGGAGGAGCCTGCAAAAGAGACTGAGAAAGAACGACCAGAGAGGTAAGAGGAGAACCAGGAGAGGACGGAGTCTGTGAAGCCAAGGTCAGATAACGTGTTGAGGAGAAGGGGGTGGTCCACAGTGTCAAAGGCAGCTGAGAGGTCGAGGAGGATTAGGACAAATGAGGAGGGCATTCCAAGTCCGATGCAAAACCTATTAATGCTAAGGATGTGCACTGACTATATGGAATGTATATCTTGGATTTTTTTCTATATTCAGTAAGTTACAGTCCTAATGGAGAGTAAATTTGCCCTTCTAATAGGCAGAAAAGATGTTGCCAGGACTGGAGTCCTTCCTTCCTCTCCCTCTCGCCCCCGTCTCTATCCCCTCATCTTACCTCCTTCCCTTCCCCACAGCACCTGTATATATGTATATATGTTTGTACATATTTATTACTCTATTTATTTTTTTTTTTACCTGTACATATCTATTCTATTTATTTTATTTTGTTGGTATGTTTGGTTTTGTTCTCTGTCTCCCCCTTTTAGACTGTAAGCCCACTGTTGGGTAGGGACTGTCTCTATATGTTGCCAGCTTGTACTTCCCAAGCGCTTAGTACAGTGCTCTGCACACAGTAAGCGCTCAATAAATGCGATTGATTGATTGATTGGAGTCTAGGGCTTGAAATCTAGAATTTATTTTCAAAGATCAGAGACCTCTGGGCATGAGGTGAAGAAATTGGAGAAGGGGAATCAGAACCTTTCTGGCTTATGGGAAAATAAGGAAAAGTTCAAATAATCAAAATTCATGAATTCTAGGAAAGGTGATGGTAACAATAATAATAATAATAATAATAATAATAATAATAATAATAATGGTATCCAAGTGCTTACTATGTGCCATACACTAAACTTAGCTCTGGGATAGATACAAGATGATCAAATTGGACACAGTCCCTGACCCACATAGAGGAGTCTACACTGTGACTTCTAGACTGTGAGCCCGCTGTTGGGTAGGGACCGTCTCTATATGTTGGCAACTTGTCCTTCCCAAGCGCTTAGTACGGTGCTCTGCACACAGTAAGCGCTCAATAAATACGATTGAATGAATGAGTCACTAATCCCTCTGGACTAAGCTCACTGAGGGGCAGGGAATGTGTCTGTTGTACTGTTATATTTTTCTTTCCCAATTACAGTGTCCTGCACACAGTAAGCACTCAATAAATATGACTGACTGCCTGACTGGTGTGTTACCAGATCAGATTGCATGATGGTCCTGTTATTGCTACAAGAGGTCTTCGTTTTTAGAAAGATCCCAAAAGGGGCAGCAAGCACAAAAAGAGTTGAACTGGCAACTCTGATTGCAGCCCTTTATCGAAGCAGCGTGGTTCAATGGAAAGAGCCCGGGCTTTGGAGTCAGAGGTCATGGGTTCAAATGCCGGCTCTGCCAATTGTCAGCTGTGTGACTTTGGGCAAGTCACTTCACTTCTCTGTGCCTCAGTTACCTCGTCTGTAAAATGGGGATGAAGACTGTGAGCCCCCGTGGGACAACCTGATCACCTTGTAACCTCCCCAGTGCTTAGAACAGTGCTTTGCACATAGTAAGTGCTTAATAAATGCTATTATTATTATTATTATTATTATTATATGGGTTTAAAGGAAAGATCTCGAACAGTTTGGGAGTGTGATGGATTTGCTTACTTTGAGGGTTTAGAAGTTGATGAGGTTTATTCCAAAGCAGCTAAGATGATGCTGAATCTTGCAGTTTATTAGGGAAGTTGTCTTTCTGTAGACTGTAGTATCATTGTGGGCAGGGACCGCGTCTACCAATTCTATTATTGTACTTTCCCAAGCGCTTAGTGTTCTGCACGCAGTAAGCACGCAATACATGCAATTGATTGATTGACTGATCACTTTTAAGCTGACGAACTTCATTTGGGAACAGAAGCACTATCTAAATCTGAATGTTTTCAGTGACTTAAAGTGTCTATTGTGGGTCCTCAGCATGTTCACCGTGGGAAAGGGGAACTCTGAATCCAGCGCCAAGTAGCAGTGCAATAGCCTACAGGGGAAGCAAGGGCACATGGGAGGCTAAGGAACACATTGTAGGGAAATATAAAAAATGGGCTTTCCCTACACAGCAGCAGAATGTCATAAATGTCATAAGTAAAACCCCAGGAAAATACAATAAAACAATGAAACAAGACTCCTGACCTCAAAGACCTCACAATGTAATGAAGGAGACAAGTGAACAGAAATTGCACACATTCAGAGTGGTCAAATCAAAAGAGCACAGAATTGGAAGTCAGGATATCTAGGTTCTAGTCTCAGATCTGCCATGTGCCCACTCTGTGATCATAGATAAGTTGCTTCTCAGTGCTCAGTTTCCTCATCTGTAAAATGGGGTTAAAATACCTGTTTTCCCTCCTTCTTAGATTGTGAGCTCTGTGTGAGATGGGGACTGTGTTTGATTATCTTGGATCTCCTTTGTGTTGAACACATAAGTGCTTAAAAGATGCTATTATTTTTGTTATTAAAAATCAGGCCATTACTTTGAACTGTTCCTTTTTTTGTCCTCCCTCCCTACCCCACACTGTTCTGTGGTGGAGTAGCCAGAGTCTAATTTGCACCACATATTCCCATCTTGGAGATTAAATTTAAGGCATTCATGAAAACTGCTGTGCATTCAGAGTCCTGGAAAATGAGGCCTAGCCTGAGTTTGAAAGGAATTGTGACAACATTGGTAAAAGCTATAATCATGTTTTGTTTCTCCACAGCAAGAGAAGCCGAGACTTCTAGAGCCATTGGATTATGAATCTGTCATCGCAGAGCTTGAGAAAACATATTCCAACGATCCTCTTAAAGATCTCATATTCTTCCCCAATGATGACTTTTCAGTAAGTTCTCATTATTTTTAAACATTTGAACACCATTGGTCACCTTTAACCATGACTGATTCAAAATTAGACATTCTCTATCCAAGAACATTTGAGACTAAATTGACAGAGATGACGGAGAGAGATGGGAAGTACAGAAATAAACAGTGGAAACTATGGCTAGATACAACACACCCAATTCCAAAATATACAGCCAGTGAGAGGTCCACGTATCACTCACTGATGGTTAATCAGTCAACAGAATTGGGCAAGTGCCTATTTTGCATGGAGCATAGTATAAAGCACTGATAAAACTTCTCTCCTTTATTTCCCTGAGTGCTGCTTAGGCTCTGTTAAATAATTCCTTCTAGAACTGGTAGAGTTTCAAAGCTCAATGAGTATGCCCATTTTACAGCCCCACAGAATGGTGAATTATGCTACCCTTATCCTTTACCCATAGCTGAGTTTTACTGGCAACTTTCTGTTGGAGTCAAAAACCTTGCTTTGGAATCACATGACCATCGCTTCTCCGAGACCTGGGCCTGCCATTTCCTACCACAGTGACCTCACATTGGGCCAGAATAACTTACTTCAGTCTTTTGTTTCCTCTCACATAATCTGGTCACGAACTAACCTTTACTCTCTTTGCCCAGCCACTCTGCTGCTCCTCCAACACATCCACTGGGTTAACTGAAAGTTGAAGTTTTTCTATTCAAGTAAATCAGGAGTGTAATTTAAAAAACAATTAAGACTAGATAGAATGAGTGTTGGAAATAGATAGATCTAAAGGTGTGAGGGCAAGAATAAATCCAGTTTTTAAAAGTTTCATTTGGTTTGACACACTTCTGGACCTCACTCAACTTCATTTCCTTTGCTGAATGAGAAGTTGTGGTGCATGAACTAGATGCACAGGGTATAACCACAGTGAGTGATCAGCCTCAGACTTCTCCCACATCCTTGTTCTTTTTCTGTGACCAAAAGAGCGAAACCTGCCTAACGGTTCCTACACCAACTTGATCGACTCTACATAGAGGGGGTATGGAAAATGGAGAAGTCTTCCTTAAGCCTATTTGGCCTTGCCACTTGTCTGAATGGCTAAGAAGGGACTGTGGGTATTCACTCGATCGTACTCTCCCAGTAATTGTGGTATTGAGGATTTACTACCTGCCAAGCACTGAACAAAACGCTGGGGTGGATTCAAGATAAGCCAAATGGAACCCAGTTACTGTCCCCACATGGATCACAGTCTAAGGGAAGGGAGAACAGGTATTTAATCTACATTTTACAGATGAGTACACTGAGTCCAAGATAAATTACATGATTTATGTAATTTACACAGTCACACAGCACACAAATGGCAGAATTAGGAGTAGACCCCAGGTCCTTTGACTCCCAGGCTCTTTCTACTAGGCCAAGCTGCTTCTCTAAGTGCTTAATACAGTGGTCTGCACACGTGTGTGCTCAATAAATACTACTGATTTGTTAATTAAAAACTTAGAATCCCTTGAATTATTAAAAACCTAGAATCACTGAGCTCAAAATTTTATGGGGAGGGGTCATGTTTTACAGTTTATTGCAGTTGGAATAAACAGGTTTTATTCCAGAGTTCAGAGTTCCCCTTTCTGAGTAGACTTTGCCCTTTGCTTCCTGTGGTGGCCTAGGCCCACTCTTGTCTTGTCTTATGCTGCCTAGTCATCTCCGACCCATAATGACTCCATGGACACATTTCTCCCAGAAAGTCCCACTCTCCATCTGCAATCACTGTGGTAGTGTATCCATACAGTTTTCTTGGTAAAAATACAGAAGTGGTTTGCCGTTGCCTCCTTCCGTGCAGTGAACTTGAATCTCTGCCCTCGTCTGTCTCCCACCCTGCTGCTGCCCAGCACAGGTGAGCTTCGACTTGTAGCAAAGCTACAAAGCTTCCACTCTCTAGCCGTTGCCCAAGCTAGGAATGGAATGAGTATGCCTCTGCTTGGCTCTTCCTCCCGTAGCCAAGACTGGTAGAGTACTGGAAACTCTCCAGGTGTGATCCTGAGAGGGAGAGATCCACTCTAGCCATGTAGTATACCACCCTGTTTCTGTATCAGTGACCTCTTTCCACAACTGCAGAGAGGTTGAGTCTGACCCTCTATTCACCTTACCTCTAGAGAGCTGACATCCGTAACCTGCACCTCCTGCCAGTTTCCAGGGTTTTAACAATCAGTCAGTCATATTTACTGAGAGCTTACTATATGATGAGCACTTGGGAGAGTAAAATACAACATAAACATACATATTCCCTGCCCACAATCAGCATCACACCTCTACCCATTCTCTGTTATTATTATGGCTATTGCAATTGTTAAACTCTTATTCTGTGTCAAGCACTTAGTGCAGGGGGAAGATACAAGATAATCAGGTTGGACCTAGTTCCTGTCCCACAAAAGGCTCCCAGCCTAAATAGGAGGTAGACCTATTTGAATCCCCATTTTACAGCGGAGGAAACTGAGGCACAGTGAATTTAAGTGAAATGCCCGATGTCGCACAGCAGGCAAGTGGCAGAGGGAGGATTAGAACCCAGGTCACCTGGTTCCTAGACCTATGCTCTTTCCATTAGGTCACACTAAGGGCAGGGGGATTACATCCATATCCACCTCAAACCTGACCAGGTTCAGCTTTGTGCCAGCCCAACCCAGCTTTAAAAGCTCAAAAGCTGCATTTCCCCAGGCTGAGCTGGGCCCATGCAAGGCCTTATCAACAGTGTGGTCTAGTGGAAAGAGTACAGCCTGGGAATCAGAGGGCCTGGGTTCTAATCCTGCCTCCATCTTTCTTTTGATTTTTTCAATGGCATTTGTTAAGTGCTTTTTAGGGCCCAGGCACTGGTCTAACACTGAGTTAGATACAACTTAATTAAGTTGTTCCACATGGGGCTCACAGTCTTAATTCCCATTTTACAAGGTAACTGAGGCACAGAAAAGTTAAGTGACTTGCTCAAAGTTACACAGCAGACAAGTGGTAAAGCCAGGATTAGAACGCAGGTCCTTCTGACATTCAAGCCTGTGGTCTATCCATTAAGCCATGCTGCTTCTCATGAAAAGAGAAGTGAAGCTTCTCATGGCTTCACTTGTCTGCTCTGTGACCTTGGACAAGCTATTTAACTTCTCTGTCCTTCAGTTCCCTCATCTGTAAAATGGAGATTGGTTGTGAATTTCCCGTGGGACAGGGCTGTGTCCAACTGATTATATCTACCCCAGTTCTTAGTACAGTGTCTGGCACATAGAAACACTTAACAAATACCAGAATTATTAAATTGGTGCCTGGAAAATAATAATAATCATAATGGCATTTATTAAGTGCTTACTATGTGCAAAGCACTGTTCTAAGCACTGGGGAGGTTACAAGGTGATCAGGTTTCCCACAGGGGGCTCACAGTCTTAATCCCCATTTTACAGAAAAGGTCTGGGTAAGTGGGCCCTGGCTGTACCCTGGGGCCAAGGGAAGGAAAGACGGAAGAACCCAGTTCCTATAAAGGAGTGGGTAATAATAATAACAATAATGATGGCATTTATTAAGTTCTTACTATGTGCAAAACACTGTTCTAAGCACTGGGGAGGTTACAACGTGATCAGGTTGTCCCACAGGGGTCTCACAGTCTTAATCCCCATTTTACAGATGAGGTAATTTAGGCCCAGAGAAGTGAAGTGACTTACCCAAAGTCACACAGCTGACAATTGGTGGAGCTGAGATTTGAACCCATGACTTCTGACTCCAAAGCCTGTGCTTTTTCCATTGAGCCATGCTGCTTCTCTAGGAAAGGTATAGGGAACTGGGAAAGGGAAAAGAGAGCAAGAGGATGTTCTGATTCCAGAGTTGAATGGAGAAGAAGGAAAAATCCATTACTGCAAGGAACTGGGTAGAGAGTTAATCCTAATCTAACTCAGGGATTAGGCGAAGGGAGAGTCCTACTCTTTCTGAGAGCCAGTTGTTAGGAAACCCATACTCACTGTGAGGGAGGAAGAGGCAAGGGGAAAGGCATCTGACCCCTCTGCCCCTTTTTTATTTTTCTTTCTCTTTCTTCTCCAATTTTCCCCTCACATCCTTCATGGACTACATTACCCCAGTAGTAGTTTAACAAGCAATCAGCAGGAGGTGTAGAGTGAAATATTGTATGACAAACATGCCTGTGATTCTGAAACATTTTCATATCAAAGGCATGGAAGGAGCAGCCAAAGAGGACTCATAGGGTCTGAAAAAATGTTTTTGAAATTCACTGTGTTGTCATAAATAATGTGTAGGTGACTTAAATGCCATAGCACCAAATACCAGCAGGTAGTTGCCAGATTAATTGCCACTCTTGCTTAGAGGGATGGGATTGACACTAACCGCCTGACTCTTTTAATCTGAAATTTAAATCCCTGAGCCCACCTGCTTCCCACCATCTTCTTCAATAAACTGGAAGAGCTAGCAGCGTGGCTCAATGGAAAGAGCATGGGCTTTGGAGTCAGAGGTCATGGGTTCAAATCCCAGCTCCGCCACTTGTCAGCTATGTGATATTGGGCAAATCACTTAACTTCTTTGGGCCTCAGTTACCTCATCTGTAAAATGGGATTAAGAATGTGAGCCCCCTTGGGACAACCTGATCACTTTGTAACCTCCCCAGTGTTTAGAACGGTGCTTTGCACATAGTAAGTGCTTAATAAATGCCATTATTATTATTATGGTGCCTTCTGCCAGAGCAGCTTGTCTGGCCACAGCTGTCAGTGGACTAAATTGTTATTGAGACATTGATACTGACGGTGAATCTGGCCACAACAACTAGTTTATCGTTTCGCCATTTACATTGCATTTATCCTGACAAAACTGCTTTTGTATATTACATTAGCTGTGGAACATCATCCAGAAAGGGCAGTTGGCTGATCTCTTCTCTTAAAAACATGGCTGCAGAGAGACAAGACTAGTCCAAAGTGAGAAATTCATTATTGTATGAGAATAAGAAGGCGCTATTATAAATCATTGTCATTTGATTATCTTTAGATGTAATAATTACCCTTTGCAAAGTTTGTAGCTATTTGTAATATTGAGGCTTCTCATGTGGTACAGTTGAACTGGTTTTAATGATCTCTCTGAGGACGAGGGTTCAGTTTTGGTTCTACTCACCATTCAGTACCAGTGAGTTATCTTAGGATGCAACATAGTTTAAAGACACAGACTTTGGCTAGAGAGACAGGAGTTTTCCGAGACAGGGCAATGAGCAGTTTTAGGGAGGTTGGCTAACACGGCCATGAAAACTGCAGCAGTGAGCGAGACAGTTACCCTGACAACTGCCTGTGCACAGTGAACAGCACTGGCCATTTTCACTGTAGTTTTGCATGTGAAACTCTTGCATGTGCTTTGCAATATGCTGCATCCCTGCCCTCTTACTTGTTAGAGCACCCCATGCTCTAGTGAGGGGCTATACACCAACCAGTTCCTTCACACAGCTTCTCAGTCCCAATGTCTTTTTGACTGCTTACTAAATGAGGCCTATCTGTCATTCTGTGGCTTCACCTTGGAAAGGAAGAATCAATCAATTGTATTTATTGAGCACAATACTGTACTAAGTGCCTGGGAGAGTACAATATACGAACATTGGTAGATGGGTTCCCTGCCCACACTGAGCTTACGTCTAGAGAAGCAGCGTGGCTCAGTGGAAAGAGCGCGGGCTTTGGAGTCAGAGGTCATGGGTTCAATCCCTGCTCCGCCAATTGTCAGCTGTGTGACTTCGGGCAAGTCACTTAACTTCTCTGGGCCTCAGTTACCTCATCTGTAAAATGGGGATGAAGACTGTGAGCCCCGTGTGTGACAACCTGATAACCTTGTATCCTTCCCAGTGCTTAGAACAGTGCTTTGCACATAGTAAGTGCTTAACAAATGCCATTATTATCATTATTATTATTATTATTATTAAAGAGGAAAGGTGGAAAGGGCTCAGGGTATGATTCGCCCCAAAGCCCCATCATTCAGGACTCCTTTCTTTTCTTTGTTGAGAGGTTGGAGGGAGTGGGTTAGGGCCAAGCCAACAGCAGCTGCATTACACAAGAAGCAGTGTGGCGTAGCGGAAAGAGCCCAGACCTCGGAGTCAGAGGACATGGATTCCATTCCCAGCTCTGCCATTTGTCTTCTGTGTGACCTTGAGGAAGTCACTTAACTTCTCTGTGCCTCAGTTACCTCAACTGTAAAATGGGAATTAAGACTGTGAGCCTCATGTGGGACATGTATTGTGTCCAATCTATTTAGCTTTTTTCTACTCCACCCTTAGCACAGTGTCTGGCACATAGTAAACATTTAACAAATATCATTAAAAAAGAGAGAAACTCATTCCAGCTGCCTAGATGGGATCCCTTGGGAATGGGGAAATGATTGAGGAACAGAGGAATCCTCCTACAACAACTCCTAGACCTACTTGATTAGATCTGAATGCTTAAAGGTACCCTACTATAATAATAATAATAGCATTTATTAAGCGCTTACTATGTGCAAAGCACTGTTCTAAGCGCTGGGGAGGTTACAAGGTGAACGGGTTGTCCCATTTGGGGCTCACAGTCAATCCCCATTTTACAGATGAGGTAACTGAGGCACAGAGAAGCTAAGTGACTTGCCCAAAGTCACACAGCTGACAAGTGGAGGAGCTGGGATTTGAACCCATGACCTCTGACTCTAAAGCCCGTGCTCTTTCCACTTAGTCACACTACTTCTCTATTCTAATTCTCTAATTCCGTCATCACCAAAGCAGCATCCTGAAGAGGCTGTTATGGGAAAAAAAGACGAGGTTAGATGTTAAGTACCTGTGTAGCTAAAGCTCTGAGCCTTCTACTTTGCAAAATATGGTCCATTAACAGCCATAACTCTAGCTTAGCTTGGCATAGTTTATCTCTAGCTCTAGTCCCTGTCATGATGGTGTCTCCTACAAGGAACAGCAGCATGGCTTAGTGAATAGAGTACGGGCTTAGGAGTCAGAAAGACCAGAGTTCTAGTCCCGGCTCCACCCCATGTCTGCTGTGTGACCTTGGGTAAATGACTTAATTTCTCTGGGCCTCAGTAACCTCATCTGTAAAATGGGGATTAAGAGTGTGAGCCTCAAGCGGGACAGGGACCATGTCCAGCCTGATTACTTGTATCTACCCCGGTGCTTAGAGCAGTGCTTGGTGCATAGTAAGTGCTTAATAAGTACCATAATTATTATTATAACAGCAGATGAGCCCCAATCCTGATATTTCAGGATGGAGAACTGAACGTAGGAATTGCTCTCAGTGATGGTGGTTTGCCTATGGAGTTTCTCCTCTTTCTCATTTTCCTACTAGTTTCATACTGCAGCAAGTGTGTAGGCTGGCAGGCATGCAGCACGTTGCAGAATGCATGTGATGTCTTTGCCCATGTTAGCAAGCTACAGGAAGAACTAGGACTAGGACCCAGAGCCCATGATTCCCCGAGCAATGATCTTTCCACTGAACCAACTAAACAGTTATCTTTGTTTCTTAATACAAGCCTTTGCTGAATGTTCCCCGTTCTGTATAATGTGGTTTGGTCACTTCATCTCTGAATCGTTCATGTAATCTACCTATTTAAGATCCAACAGAGTCACCAGAAGGTTCTTGATAATTATGGTTAAGGATGAAATTACCTTCTCCAAGCAGTTCCTAAAAATACATATTACATGGAGTATGGCTCACAATTGTATTTATTGAGCGCTTACTATGTGCAGAGCACTGTACTAATCCCGGCTCCACCATTTGTCTGCTGTGTGACTTTGGGCAAATCCCTTCACTTCTCTGTGCTTCACTTCCCTCAGCTGTAAAATGGGGATTAAGACTGTGAGCCCCATGTGGGACAACCTCACCTCATCACCTTGTATCCTTCCCAGTGCTTAGAACAGTGCTTTGCACATAGTAAGTGCTTAACATCATTATTATTATTATTACTAAGTGCTTGGAAGAGTACGAAATAGCAATAAACAGACACATTCCCTTCCCACCAAGAGCTTATATTCTAGAGGGGGAGACAGATATTAATATGAATAAATAAATTACAGATATGTAAAGTGCTGTGAAGCTGATGGGGGATGAATAAAGGGAGCAAGTCAGGGTGATGCAGAAAGCAGTAGAAGAAAAGGAAAGGAGGGCTTTGTAAGGGAAGGCCTCTTGGGCAGAGATGTGCCTTCAGTAAGGCTACAAAGTCGGGGAGTGTAATTGTCAGATTTGAGTAGGGAGGGCATTCCGGGCCAGAGGCAGGACTTGGGCAAGGAGTCGGCAGTGAGACAGACAAGATTGAAGTACAGTTAGAAGGTTAGCATTAGAGAGGCGAAGTATGTGGGCTGGGTTATATAGTAGGAGGGTAGTGAGGTGAAGTAGGAGGGGGAAAGATAGGCAAAAATGATTTGAAGCCAGTGGTTAGATTTTTTTTGATGAGGAGGTGGATGGACAACCACTGGAGTTTCTTCAGGATTGGGGAAACATGTCCTCAGTGTTTTTGTAGAAAAATGTTCCAGGCAGCAGAGTGAAGTATGGACTGGAGTGGGGAGAGACAGGATCCTGGGAGGTCAACAAGGAGGCCAATACAGTAATCAAGGCGGTTAAGATGAGTGACTGTATTAACATGGTAGCAGCTTTCATAGAGAGGAAGTGGCAGTTTTTTTAGCAATGCTGTGAAAGTGGAATCTAAAGGATTTAGTGATGGATTGAATATGTGGATTGAATGAGAGAGCGGAGTCAAGGATAAAGCCAAATAAATGAATGAATGAAAGTTCTTAAACTAAGCCAGTTTATCAGAATCTGATAATTTCCAGACAGTATATTTGATTTCTGCCAAGGTAGAAAATGTCCTTTTCCAATACTCAACTATATACCCTTTTGGTGATCTGAAGAATGGTTTTGATGGAATGTTGGCTTAGTGCATCCTCTTAGCCAAAAGACAGGGTGACTGATGCAGAGCCTTGAAAGTGAATTCGTGACTGGTAAAGGGAACTGGAAATTGGCAAGGCTCAAATGGCTGAGTGTTAAACAACCAAATCTAAAACAAGCTACTGTGGAATAAGCGTATTACCTAGAATGTCATGGGCTCTAACACCATGACTATTTTCTAGGACACTATATACTAATAATAATAATAATGATGGCATTTGTTAAGCGCTTACTATGTGCTGACCACTGTTCTAAATGCAACATAATTGCAACGTAATTGGGTTACGTGGGGCTCACAGTCTTAATCCCCATTTTACAGGTGAGGGAAGTGAGGCACAGAGAAGTTAAGTGACTTGCCCAAAGTGACAAGTGATGGAGCCGGAATTAGAACCCACGACCTCTGACTCCCAAACCTGGGCTCTTTCTACTGAGCCATGCTGCTTGTCTTAAGGATACTATTCTTTAAGGATATTTTCTAGTTGGGCTCTAGACAAGAACCTCCTCGAGAAACTCCGTTTACAACAAAGGAAAAGCCAGACTTCATTCAAATGAACTTTAGGAGCAGTTTCATGTACTTGAACTATATTAACTGTCAACCGAAGTGTTATGACAAAGAGCAGGAAGTGTGCTGTGGCCAAGGCAATCTGCAGTGGTCTAAGGTGTCTAATTCTCAGAAAAAAGAAAAGAAAAGCCTGCATTTATATTGACATTGTTAACAAATAAATGTGGCACTCTTCCTCTTGGTAGTTTAACCCTTTCCTGTCTTTGTTTTGAAACAAATTATATTACACAAATTTAGAATAAAATTGAAATGTGCAAATACCTGATTCTTAAGGTTTTGGCTTTACTTGCTCCTTCTGAAATGAAGGGAAATGTTGAGTTAAAAACATAGATAGAACAAATGAGGTGATAACAACAAGAAAAGCCATAAGTTTCCTATGTACCTTATAAGAGATAATAAGTGAATGTTTATGGTGAAAGTGTAAAATACTAGAGGTCTTCTACCTTAGTGGCCAGGTTTTTTCAAGGAAGTCAAACGTCAGTGTGAAAAAAAATTTGAGAATCACTGAATTAATTAAATTTACATTTTAGCTAGCCAATGATAGAGAAATTTGTTTCAGGTACTTTTTGACCTTAGAGTTTAGCATGAAGGACTTCGAAACATTAATTTGAAATTATGCAATCAATCAATCAATCATATATATTGAGTGCTTACTGTGTGCAGAGCACTATACTAAGTGCTTGAAAGAGTACAATATATAACGGACATGTTCCCTGCTCAAAATGAGCTTACAGTCTGGTGGGGGAAGGATGTCAGGTAAATTGCAGGTCTGTACATAAGTGCTGTGGGGCTGGAGTGGGGTTAGTGAACAAGGAGAGAAAATCAAAGCTTCGCAGAAGGGAGAAAAGGAAATCATCATCATCAACCGTATTTACTGAGCGCTTACTATGTGCAGAGCACTGTACTAAGCGCTTGGGAAGTACAAATTGGCAACATATAGAGACAGTCCCTACCCAACAGTGGGCTCACAGTCTAAAGGGGGAGACAGAGAACAAAACCAAACATACTAACAAAGTAAAATAAATAGAATAGATATGTACAAATAAAATAAATAAATAAATAGAGTAAAAAATATGTAGAAACATATATACATATATACAGGTGCCGTGGGGAAGGGAAGGAGGTAAGATGTGGGGGATGGAGAGGGGGACGAGGGGGAGAGGAAGGAAGGGGCTCAGTCTGGGAAGGCCTCCTGGAGGAGGTGAGCTCTCAGCAGGGCCTTGAAGGGAGGAAGAGAGCTAGCTTGGCGTATGGGCAGAGGGAGGGCATTCCAGGCCCGGGGGATGACGTGGGCCGGGGGTTGATGGCGGGACAGACCTGTGGAGGATATGTACTTTCAGTAAGCTTTGAAGGTAGGGAGAGTAATTGTCGAATATGAAGAGGGAGGGCGTTTTTTGTCCCTCTTTAAAATTTCAGACTCAGGCATTTCCCTCCTGGTTGACTTAGTCTCCCTAAGAACTGAGCACTGGGCTTCCTAGATCCTCTCCCTTTGGCCCCATCTCATTGCCAGACTTCCTGTTCTCTGGGAAGGGGCCCATATAGGTATTAAATCTGGCTGCACACCCACAGACTAGCCATCCAGTCTTGCCTCATTCCCACACAGAAAACCTGCTTACCAGTTAAATACATAACTTGGTTGCAGTATCCACAGGTCACTCTGGTATGCAGCGTGGCTCAATGGAAAGAGCACAGGCTTTGGAGTCACAGGTCATGGGCTCAAACCCTGGCTCTGCCAATTGTCAGCTGTGTGACTTTGGGCAAGTCATTTAACTTCTCTGGGCTTCAGTTACCTCATCTGTAAAATGGGGATTAAGACTGTGAGCCCCCCGAGAGACAACCTGATCACCTTGTAACCTCTCCAGCGCTTAGAACAGTGCTTTGCACATAGTAAGTGCTTAATAAATGCCATTATTATTATTATTATCTCTGTCACAGGGAACTGCCTAGAGGTTGCTGACGGAGGTAGCAGACTAAATGATCGATTGATCAATCAATGGTATTTATCGATCACTTATTCTCAGCGCTTGGGAGAGTTCAATATAACAGAGTTCGTAGATGCATTCCCTGCCCACAACGAGCTTACAGTCTAATAACAATAATAATAATTGTAGTATTTGTTAAATGGTTAGTGTGTGAATTAAGCGCTAGAGTCAATGCAAGATAAGCAGGTTGGTCTCAGTCCCTGTCTCACATGAGGTTTGCAGTATAAGGGGGAGGGAGAACAGACATTTAAATCCCCTTTTTACAGATGAGGAAACTGAAGCATAGAGAAATTAAGTGACTTACTCCAAGTAAGGCAGGCAAATGGTAGAGGCAGGATTAGAACCTAGATCTTCTGATTCCCAGGCCCATGCTCTTTCCACTAGACCACACTGCTGGGGGACATGCAGGGGAAGCCTAGAGTTCAGTCTGTCAATCAAACAGACATTGCTGTCAGTGCTCTTGGAGTGAGCTCTGAGGAGCTCACTGTAAGTGACCTCAAACAAGTTAATAAGTTTGCCTACATGGGGAAAAAACTCTTAAGGTTGGTTTGTTACTTAAAATTAGTTTTGCCCTATACAGATTGACTCAGAATAGGAATTTACCATTAAAAAACACTTTATAAATAAAGAACTCCTGGCTCCCTGCAGGCATGGCCAATGTAATTTGAGAGCATAATGGGTGCGATTAGTTCCACAGCTGTCAACCATTATAACTCAGTGTTCAGCCATTGCTTGTAAATCACCGAAACCCAACCATAGTCCATGAACAAATGATTTGACAATTAATACAAACCACCTGGAATAAATCTCCAGAACCTATACACAACACATACCTTTTGATTCGTACATTTGAGGAAGTAGCCATGTGTGGCTTTTTGAAAGATGCCTACTTTCAGGACAAGACCTTTAGGGAAGATATGAATATTCAAAAGTAGTGCATCTGTAGAAGATAACATCTGTAGACTTGCTAACTTTTCTCCAAAGTAGATTGTTCAGCAAAGCCAAAAACTTTGAAATGTCAAAGATCCTTTTATCATTAAATAGGATTCCAGATGTTGAATTACTTAGATCTCTCTCTTAATCTGTCTTGGATTTTACCCAGCATTTATCATTATGGCAAGAGATGGGAATTTATATAGGTGGCGAGGAGAAATGCCTTGGGTATTTGCTTCTCCTTAATCTGAAATACTAAGTGCACATTAGATTGGGAGGGTCACTGTATATGTTTTGATCAACTCACACTGTTCCTCACTAATAATGGTCATTCCTAGTTCCCAGACTAAGCCCCACTTTTCCTCTGCTCTCCCCACATTGCCCCAACTCGCTTCCTTTGCTCTACCCCCTCCCCACCCCACAGCACTTGTGTATATATATATATAGAAAAGTGTACATACATATTTATAATTCTATTTATATTATTGATGTTTATATCTATAATTATGCGTATTTATATTGATGCTATTGATGCCTGTTTACTTGTTTTGTTGCCTGTCTCCCCCTTTCTAGACTGTGAGCCCATTGTGGGCAGGGATTATCTCTGTTGCTGACTTGTACTTTCCAAGTGCTTAGTACAGTGCTCTACTCACAATAAACACTCAATAAATATGATTGAATGAATGATCATTAAAATCTATAAATAATCCAGAACCATCATTTTAGGCATTAAAGTGAATCTCTTACCCCAAGAAACCTTTTACCAGAACTGCTTATAAAGTGTCCAGTCAGCCAATTTGAATTTCATCATATTACTAATGGCCCAAGGCAAGGATCAGATGGGAAGATGAGAAGGAGCAAGGCACAAATAATGGATCACTTGGATAATAATCCCCAGCTATCAAAAATGAACAGTTTTGTCCCTGTCATGGAAAGAAGCATAAACAGTGGGCCACTTGGATAATAAGCTCCAGCTAACAAGAATGAAATACTTTGCCCTGGTTATTATTCATTCATTCAGTCAGTCAGTCATATTTATTGAGCGCTTACTGTGTGTGGAGCACTGTACTAAGCACTTGGGTAGAACAAGTCGGCAACATATAGAGACGGTCCCTACCCAACAATGAGCTCACAGTCTAGAAGGGGGAGACAGACAACAAAACAAAACATGTAGACAGGTGTCAAAATCATCAGAACAAATAGAAGTAAAGCTATATGCACATCATTACCAAAATAAATAGAATAGTAAATATGTACAAGTAAATAGAATAATAAATCTGTACAAACGTATACAAGTGCTATGGGGAGGGGAAGGAGGAAGGGCTGGGGGAATGGGGAGGAGGAGAGGAAAAAAGGGGTTCACAATGGGAAGGCCTCCTGGAGGAGGTTAGCTCTCAGTAGGGCTTCGAAGGGAGGAAGAGAGCTAGCTTGGCGGATGTGTGGAGGGAGAATATTCCAGGCCAGGGGATGGACGTGGGCCAGGGATCAATGGTGGGACAGGCAAGAATGAGGCACAGTGAGGAGGTTAGCGACAGAGGAGCGGAGGGTGTGGGCTGGGCTGTAGAAGGAGAGAAGGGAGATGAGGTAGGAGGGGGTGAGGTGATGGAGAGCCTTGAAGCCGGGAGTGGGGAGTTTTTGCTTGATTCATAGGTTGACAGGCAGCCGTGGAGATTTTTGAGGAGGGGAGTAACATGCCCAGAGACGTTTCTGTACAATTAGAGGAGGATGCTGTGAATGTCTGAAAAGATGATGTGTTCCTTCCAGATAGCACATCATCATTACCATACTCATCCAGTACCTCTTGAGATCAGAGAGTTGGGAAAAAGATTAGGAGAAAAGTGCATACTTATCAGTCTTTGTTCTAGCTGGGTTCAGTGTTGTAACTTGTAAGATTGTAGGAGTATGGTTCTTATCACTGGACTCTAATCATTTTATATTGGGCAAATTATCATCGGAACGTAACTGAGTTTGCAATGAATAAAACTAGTCTGAAGATGTGAAGGGACAACCAGGGGGTGGCAGTAGGTATGTGATAATTCAGAATATCTGAAAGTGGAAACGGTGTGATGTTATCTGACGAGAGAAACTGCACCTTTCATGTTTTACTACAAGTTTATATCATAAACATATATGGCTGTTGTTGCATATCCATTAATCCTGATGAACACACTCATATTCTCATTTATTTGGTGTTATAGAATAATATGTTTTTGTGAATCTGGCTAAATGTTAAACCAACTAGAAGAAGGGTCCAAAGCAGGCTATTTAAGGACAGGCACTAAACCTTCTTCATATAATTCAGTTCTCTGAAAACCTTGACAGTAGCATATATACAGTGGGTGTTCAGAACATAGTCACTGGGGAGCAGAATGGCCGAGTGAAAAGTGCCCAAGCCTGTGAATCAGAAGCCCTGTGTTCTACTCACCGACTCACCACTTGCCTGCTGTGGGACCTCGGGTGAGGCACTTACCTTCTCTGTGCCTCCATTTCCTCAATTATAAAATGGTGAATCAATACTTGATCTCCCTTGAGGGACCTAACCTGCATCTACCCAAGTGCTTAGAACATAGTAGCTGCTTAACAAATATAATGTTTTTTTAAAAATAGAGGCTCATCTTGGCAGTAGAGCTAATCTTATTTAGTTTTTATCCTGTTACCAAAGGAGAATCATAAAGCTCAAGTACAGGCAGAAGAAATCCAACAACAGACATATTGATTTTCTTTCCCCATTGGTTGCAGAGGAAGAAGGAGTAAGCTTGGGTCATGGAATGCATTCAAGTTTGCATAAAGAAAGCACTTACAGGCTCTGGTAGCTGAGACAGTTTACTAAAAGAGATTCTGCAATCTCCTTCCCTGGAGAAGAGTAAAATTAAAATTTACCTTTAAAATGGGCAATTTAGATGCAATCTTTAGGGAGACAGGGGGATGGCCAAAGTGAATTCTAGAATTTACTTTATTTAGCCCTAGGGTTCTATTATTTGAAACCCAATTTTGTTCAGAGATGAGATCAGGTTTCTCGTTCCTGCTCAATTGTTTAATGTATGCTTTGTTATTTTTTTACTGTCAGACAGACACAGTTTCCTGGGAAATTCGAACACTGTACTCAACTGTGCCAGAAGATGCAGAGCACAAGGCAGAAAATTTACTGGTGAAGCAGGTAATTATGGGAAAACTCCTGATTAATCACTGGGACTTAGAAAGGCAACATGCTCTGATAAGCAAAAGACATTTTCTCTCCTCTTAAGGTGTTTACAGTCTAGCTGAGGAGTTTCCAATCAGAGTAAATCAAAGAGTTTCTGAAGTCCTTGAAAAAGCATGACGGTTTTTAAATACTAACCCTTAACGTGCATCTAAAACAGCTGTATATGTATCTTACATTATATTATAAACTTCTGGAAAGCAGGGACCCCCTTTTTTACTTGTATTGTAGTCTCATAAGTGCTGAATTCAATGATCACCAAGTGGTACATACTAAATATATACTACTGAATACATTGATTATCAAGATTATTTCATTATTTGGAAAATGGGTGGAAATAGTTTTTTTATCTAGCCAGTTTTCAATTGTTAATACCTAGAATGAAAAAAAATCTGAAATGGCAGTGCCCAGTGAAATATCTAATGTAAAGATGGTGCTGAGTTCTACCAGGAGTCAAGTGTGTTTCCCCTGCCCTAGCCTCCTTGCTAGTATGGGGAAACGTGTGAAGCTGTTTGTGTTCACACTGGTTTTATCAGTGGATTGCCAATTGGCCAGATTTTTCATTGACAATTCAGAAGGATCTTGCCAGCAACAGAGAGCAGTGAGATGCTATGACGGGTGCCACAGAATTCTCACTTTTTTTTTGTTCAGAGGGTGATGATGCCTACCCTGTCTTTGTTAACTTGGGGGAGAAAAAAATCACTTTTTATTCCTTCAGCGATGCATCAACTCTTTAATTGTAGATCTCAGGAAGCATGCCATCAAGTGAAGGGGTTTTTACCACTTTTCAGGTTCTGACTTCAAGATAACTGCCATTGTCGCTTGATAGATTCCCTGTGGCTTCACTTTTAATAGGTGGTGTGCCTGGGACCCCTGCTGAAGGGTTTCTGCCATCTCTGTAGAATTCTCTCTCCATCTGTGATGAGTGAAGCCATTAGAGAAGCGGCATAGAGCACAGAACTAGTAGTCTGAGGACCTGGGTTTTAATCCCAGGTCTGCCACTTGTCTACTGTGTGACTTTGGGCAAGTCACTTCATATCCCTGAGCCTCAGTTACTTCACTGATAAAATGGAGCTTAAGACTGTGAGCCCCATGTCAGCTAGGGACTGTCTAGCCCAATTTGCTTGTATCCACCCCAGTGTTTAGTACAGTGCCTGGCACAAAGTAAGCACTTCCCATATACCATCATTATTACTATTATTTGCACTTTTCAGGGTTGTTATGGTGGTTTGTTTCTTTGGGAATGTAAAGACATCCTTGTTTTGACAGAGGACTGCATATCCTTAAATCTTTCCAGCGTTGGATCCTACCACTTTTTTTCCCATGTTCCTTCCCTTGGTTTGCATGTTATGATGCACTCATATAAAAGCCTCTCTTTCGTCAGGATCTCAAAGGGCAAAGTGTTGGCAATAGAGTATTGGAACAAAGAGATCTTTAATATCCGAGATATTTTTATCCAATCAGCGTTGGTGGCCTCAACTAACTGAGCCCAGGGCTTTGATGGGTCCCTGGTGAACAGTATCACAAAGACATGCCTGAAGTTTGACTCTCGGAAATGGGTACTGGATGTACCCTCTTTCAGACAAACTTTTCTTCTCTGAAGTGTCTGCTAGCAGAGAGTGGTTTTGCAGTCAGGTAGCTCCTGGATTGGGCCTTGTAAATCTGCCCAGAGATAAAAGTAACCACCGATGATGCCAAGCTGACTCTGAAACCACCTTGCGTATGCCTACCCTAAGGCCCCTGTTGTTCTCTGTGTCCCAGCTGTCTAGTGGTTAAAGGACAATTTTTGTGATTGCTTTTCTTTGTTTTGTTTGTGTTTTTTACCTTGTTTTATACAAAAAACTAGAAAAGCTCTCCCAACACCAAGTCATATTCAGTAATGGCTTACAGAGCGGATGAGAGTCCAGAGGTGTCTGCTATGCTTAGAGAAGCAGCGTGGCTCAATGGAAAGAGCACGGGCTTTGGAGTCAGAGGTCATGGGTTCAAATCCCAGCTCCACCAATTGTCAGCTGTGTGACTTTGTGCAAGTCACTGCACTTCTCTGTGCCTCAGTTACCTCATCTGTGAAATGGGGATTAAGACTGTGAGCCTCCTGTGGGACAACCTGATCAGCTTGTAACCTCCCCAGCACTTAGAACAGTGCTTTGCACATAGTAAGCACTTAATAAATGCTATTATTATTATTATTATTATTATTATTATTATTATTATTATCATTATGGTTGTGGTCTTGTAGATGTTCTTTTCCCTGACCTTGGATTACACCCTGCCCAACATCTCACAATGTGTGCCCATACACTGAAAACAAAGCCCCTTTGTCTATTTGGTTTCAATTCTAGCCCCACCTGAGTTCCTGCAACTGACTAGATCTTATTATTTTTAAGTGTTCGTCCAAGAATGTGATTTCTGGAGTCATGCACAATGACTTAGGACTTCCACCCTGGGGTCTAGGCCATCTACTCCACCACCCACCATCACAACAATCACCTGAGGCTCCTTTAAGATATGTGAACCCACCCATGACCAATAACTTATCACTTCTAAAATCAGTTATTCATTCTGCCACATGCAGCGGAAAGCACCTAGGTCTTTTATGATTCTAGTTTGGGGGTTGTGGGTTTTCTGTTAGTTTTTTCTGTTTGCTTATGTGTGTTTTAGAACCTCCTAGACCCAGGGTCTGGTTGAACACATTTCTAATTCTTTTCTCTCTGAGAAATGAAAACAAAATTCAGTTGCTAATTTAAGCCATGTTTCCCCAATTCAAATTCTTCACAAATCATAGAATAAAAAACATTCTTGATGGTTTGTTGCCTTATTCTTAAAGAACTCCAGGCATGAAAATTCCCAAATTCCTCTAAATAATCTAATTCTGCGTTGGAACCAAGTGATCTGAAATTTCTCCCTTACATGTAAACAAAGCCTCCAACTGAAATTTAGTCCATTTTCTTTAGACTGGATTTTGGTGGAGTTGGAGAAAAGCTAGGCAGCATTCTCATTATTATTATTCTTCATCTATCTACATATCTTGTCTTCTGCCATCTAGTCATCTCCAACCCATAGTGACACTGTGAACACATCTCTCCCAAAACGCCCTGGACTTCTATTTGCCATAGTTCTGGTAGTGTATCCATAAAATTTTCTAGATAAAAATCCAGAAGTGGTTTACCATTGCCTCCTTCTGTGCAGTAAACCTGAGTCTCCACAATCGACTGTCTCCCATGCCGCTGCTGCCCAGCATGGGTGAGTTTTGACATGTAGCAGATTGCCTTCCACTCGCTAGCCACTGCCCAAGCTAGGAATGGCGTGGGTATGCCTCTGATGGATCAAATATATCAGTCGATCAATGCTATTTATTGACTGTTTTACTCTGTGCAAAATACTATACTAAGCAATTTAGGAAAACAATAGAGTTAGTAGCCACAGTCCCTCTTTCAGGAATATTATACAGATTATTCAGTCAACTTTATGTCTTCTCTTTTCCACAACCCCTCTCTCACAGGTCCATTTTCTATTTGTTTAATCAGTTTGATTGCAAAACTTCTTCCAACCGTTCTAAAATGGTACACTCAATTAAGAGTCTTATCCAAGTCAGGTATTGTCAAAAGATTTCGCCCTTCTCTTCCATAGTATATTGCCCTAAATACCACCTATTCCCAGGGTATTTTGTGTGATTGTTTTCTTTTTTAAAATAATAGCATTAGATTGCTTGCACTTACACAAATTATGGTACTCTATGGCCTGCAGATCTTTTTCTGATGTACTTTTCCTCAGCCATCATTTTCCAGTGGGATAGTCTATGCTTATGTTCCAAAGTGCACTTCAAATTATTTTCCTCTCTTCCAAGATGTTAGCAGTGCTACTCTACTTGACTTCATTAGCCACACTGTTTTTTTTATCTAAATCACTGGCAGGAATTTAAAACAGCAGTGACTGTAATAGTGTCACCTTGAGGGATACCACTAAAAATGCCCTCATATATTGAGACTGAATCATTATTTACTATCTCTGGTTCCCAATCTTCAACCAAAATGAATTCCCCATTATAATTGCAAGAGGCAGTGTGCAAACCACTAACACTACAATCATGTCTTCTGCCCAGACTCTTGGTTCTAAAGGCTAAGGATTGTGTCTCATTGATTATTTCCAGTATGTGACGTTACTAGGGCTTCTTAGCCTTAAATCCGAGATGGAAGAGTCCCCAGAGTCACTTCAGTAGTAACACCCAGACCCCTGCTAATCACTGCTGTGTCCTAAATCGTAATAATAATGGCATTTATTAAGTGCTTACTATGTGCAAAGCACTGTTCTAAGCACTGGGAAGGTTACTGGGAAGGGCCCAGACTGAGTCCCCCCCTACCGCTCCCCCCATCCCCCTCCCTTACCTCTTTCCCCTCCCCACAGCACCTGTATATATGTATATATGTTTGTACATATTTATTACTCTATTTATTTTACTTGTACATATCTATTCTATTTATTTTATTTGGTTAATATGTTTTGTTTTGTTGTCTGTCTCCCCCTTCTAGACTGTGAGCCCGCTGTTGGGTAGGGACCATCTCTATATGTTGCCAACTTGTACTTCCCAAGCACTTAGTATCATCATCAATCATATTTATGAAGTGCTTACTATGTGCAGAGCACATAGTATAGTGCTCTGCACACAGTAAGCGCTCAATAAATACGACTGAATGAATGAATGAATGATGAGGTTGTCCCATGGGGGGCTCACAGTCTTAATCCCCATTTTAGGGATGAGGTAACTGAGGCACAGAGAAGTTAAGTGACTTGCCCAAAGTCGCACAGCTGACAATTGGCAGAGCCAGGATTTGAAACCAAGACCTCTGACTCCAAAGCCCATGCTCTTTTCACTGAGCCACGCTGCTTCCTAAAGCCCTTCAGTTCTTCCTTTCCCAGGACCAGAAGGTTGAGTATTGTCTAGGATACCCCAAGTCCCGGCACCCTATCACAGTGCCGTCATTTAGAGCCATTTGACCTTCTTAATATTTTACTAAGTGCTTCTATGTACAAAGCTTAATATTTTATAGGGTAGAGTTTCCAGACGTTTCAAATGGTGATTGTAGGAGAAGCAGTGTGGCCTAGTGGAAAAAGCATGAGCCGGAGTCAGAGGACCTGGGTTCTAGTCCCAGCCCCACCACTTACCTGCTATATGACCTTGGGCAAGTCACTTCTCTGTGCCTCAGTTCTCTCATCTGCAAAATGGGGATTCAGTAGTTGTTCTCCCTCCTACTTCAACTGTGAGCCCCACATGGGACCAGATTAACTTGTATCTTCCTCAGTTCTAAGTACAATTGTACAGTTGTACAGTTGTGGCTTAGTGGAAAGATCATGGGCTTTGGAGTCAGAGGTCATGGGTTCGAATCCCAGCTCTGCCACTTGTCAGCTGTGTGACTTTGGGCAAGTCACTTAACTTCTCTGGGCCTCAGTTCCCTCATCTGTAAAATGGGGACTAAGACTGTGAGCCCCATGTGGGACAACCTGATAACCTTGTATCTTCCCCAGCGCTTAGAACAGTGCTTTGCACATAGTAAGCGCTTAACAAATACCATCATTATTATTATTACTATTATTACAGTTCTTGGCACATAGTAAGCATTTAACAAGTGTCACAACTATCATTATTATCATTATCATTATCATTAGCTTCTTGAGGGTAGGACTTGTGTCTGTCAACTCTATTGCATTCTCCCAAGTGCTTGTTACAGTGTTCTGCACAGAGTAAGCACTTAATCAATACAATTTTTAAAATATTATTATTATTATTATCAATCATAATAATAATAATTGTAGTATTTGTTAAGCACTCACTATATGAAAAGCACTGTACTAAGTTCTGGGGTAGATACAAGACTATCAGGTCCAATATAGGGCTCACAGTGTAAGCAGGAGGGAGAACAGGTTTTTGCATCCCCATTTTGCAGATGAGGGAACAGGGGCACAGAGAAGTTAAGTGATTTGCCCAAGGTCACACAGCAGGCAAGTGGCAGAGCAGATTTAGAACCCAGGGCTTCTGACTTCCAAGCCCATGCTCTTTTCAGTAGGCCATAATAGACTGAGTTGGAGAAAGGACTTTTACAAAACTACTACATTCCCAAGTGAGAGAAAACTGCTTAATCCTAACCAGTCTGAGTGAATCCTTAAATAGAGATGTGAGAGAATTTCTTAAAAGCTTCATGATTCTTGTAGTAATTTAAGGACAGAAAGTTCTTGCTTCATAAAACTGTGGAATGTGTTAAGCACTTGTGATGTGCTAAGCACTGGGGAAGATAGAGGAAAATCAAATCAGGCACAATCACTCACTTACATTTGACTCACTTTATTCCTTTTATTCATAGGAGGAAAACTAAATGCAAAGGTTGGAGTACAATCTTCCTGACATAATGATAAAAATGATGTTATTTAAGGCTATAGTTAAAACATATTCTGCCAATGGTAGCCCCTGCAGGTCATCTAACTTACTGCTTGGTTCCCACCAAAGAGACAAGGTAACAGCACGAAAGAGGCAAAGATCAAAGAACAGGTGTTTTTATCAGGTTCTTGTTACAGTCCTGAACAGAATTTACCCCCATTTTTTTTTCATTTCAAACCCTGGTATCCATTCTAGGCCATAGAACTCGATATAATATGGTTTTAAGTTTAAAATGTTGGGGGGCTTTTAGCTAAATTAAGATCATTAATGAATTATTTCCTGGGAAGCCTAGAAATAACTGTATGACCTTACCAAGGGTTCTCAGCGCTAAACTGCGATGAAAGAATCTGAATCACTTTAGGAGTGCCAGGACCCTGTCAATTTCCACTGGGTCCTCAATCCCTCCAGCTCTCCCATCCTAATGCAGATTTTGGGGCATCCTGTTCAGTGATCCTCTAGTTCTAGCACCCCTATTGTTGCCACCACCACCATAAGCCTTAAAACTGAGGCATCTCCCCAAAGGCACAGGAGTCATCGGGGACTTACCTACCACCCTCTTCCCAGGACTGACTGCAGCAAACTCACAAACAAAACACTTCCTCTGATCCCTGAGGCTCCCCAAAGCTACATGTCTCCCCAGCTTCTCCAATCTCTACCACAGTCAAACACCAAGATCTGAGATCTCAACAATATTTAAGAATGTCTTAAAATACTAAGGAAAACAAATCTTGTTCAACCAGTCTTTCCCTAGATCTAACATTTTTGCCCCCAGGATCCTCTGAATTTCCCTGTAGGCCACTTGGAGCTTATGTTTCTCTGGGCCTACCCCTCTTCTCTTGGGGTGTCCCAGGCCGTTTGAATGCAGCTTGTCCATTTTAACCCTCAGGGCAGGAGCCTCATCCCTCTGGAGTTCTAGCCATGGACCTTGAACCTCTAAAGCATCCTAACCCTAATCTGGGATCCTCTCAATCCCTCCCTGTGCCTTATATCCATTCACAGTCCACAACAAGAGCTTTTCCTGTTTCCTTCAATCACAGGCACATGGCTCGCAATCTCTTCACCTCTAAAATGCCCAAAAGTCTTCTCTTTCCCCCATCCTGGCCCCTTGAGTTCCTCCCCATTCCTTTTCTCTGATTGATTTAGTTTACACTTCATATAGGGGCACCGTGGACTGACTCTTCAGGCCTAAGTGTTGAGGAAGTGATCAACACAAACTACACTTAATTATCTTAGGGTGTTGTCAACCTGAGAGAATGGATATGGTTTAACATAGAACTACACCCTTCCATGAAGAATCCCCTAAAAGAAATCAGGCCCATGGTTATGTTCATTTTCTTTTTATAATCACTCAATCATATATTCAGCTCTTACTCTGTGCAGGGCACTGTACTCAGCTCTTGGGAGTGTATAATGCAGAGGAAAAAAGTAGACACAATCCCTGTCCATAAGGAGCTTACACTCTAGAGGGGGAAATCAGACAGATTGCCTTTCTTCTCTTCCCTCCTCCCAGTTTGTTACAATCCCAGTAAAGGTTCCCTCTTCACAAGTAATAAGTCACGGCAGCCCCTAAAAGAGCAAACAAAAAACTTCAGTCTAAAATGAGTCAGTAGCTCACTGAAGATCTAATTTTGTCCTCCAGTGTACGTACTAACTTCGCCCCATTGTTTCAATTTCTACCCCCTAATTCAGGGCTTGAGTTTGTGAAGAACAATTCGGTGGTTCAAGAAAAAATTAATTCCTTGATTCCTGTATACATCTAAGTAGGCTACAGAATTTGGTTATGGTTTTTAATTCATTTTATTTTTGCTTCCTGTATGCCTTTGTGTTTTCTGAATAGAAATCCTGTGATTGGATTTGATCGGTCATGTTTTAAGGAAACACAGAGAAGCTTTGTTTTTTACAGTTAAAACACTTTAACAGGCTTTATTTGCTATTCCAGGCTATTTATTATGCACATCAATAAAGAGGCAATAATGCTAACACAAAAGCTTTTGCATAGTGCACTTGACACAAATTGATTGGGTTTTAAATATAGAATAACCCATAATGAAAGTGCTACAGAAATCAAAGCAGGGGCTTCCTATCAAGGATTTGCTTTTCTTATATGTGCCAAATTGCAAATGCATGAAGCATGAATTAGTGGATTTGTGTTCATCTTGTCCCAATTCAGATTCTTGTAATTCCATAAATGAATGTGTCCTCTGCAAACATAAATTTATTTTATCCCAGATGCATGACATCCAGAATAAAACTAATACCAGAGAAGTTACAATTCTGTATTGTTTCTGCTCCACAAAATCCCCATCCATAAAAAAACCCAGAATATGTATTAACAATTCTGATTTCTGGTGGACTTTGGGGATTTTTTGAGGTAACATTTTTTCCCAGAAACATAATTGTATTTCTGACCTTTCAGAAAATGGGGCATTAATTTCCTGGCTGTGGTTTGTTTTAATGTTAAAGCTTGTAATTTTTTGGCATTATTATTTTGGGTTACAGTTTGGTGTTGTGTATTTTAGTGCTGTCCCATTAAACATAAAAATGAAGTTAACAATGATAAGCCAGATTTTATGATTATACATCAATTTGGCTCAAAACCAAAAGAACAAAATCGTATTATTGATACTTTATGTGAGTTTATGATTCATTAATAAGGATGTTTTAGGAATAAGGATTGAATCCACAAAATGCCAAAAACTGGGTAATCTCACACTGGGGACAATGAGGATACTCATGTGAAAAACATTGGCTCAGTTTCATTTCGTTCCTAGTTTTATTCGAATTATTTATACTTGGAAATAGCTGATAAGGAAGTTGAAAAGAAAATGCTTATCATTTTCAGAGCTGAGGAGATTTACTTTAGCTTCTGTCCAGGAATAGTAAACCATGACAACGAATACCTCTATCTGCAACTGGTAGCACTTCTAAATTGGCTTCCTTTTCTCCACTGTGAAAACAGCTTTCTATATGTTGCAGAAAATGAATGAAAATTAAGTTGAACAGGCCAGTGATCAAGGAGTATAAGAAAAAGGAATAATTGAATAATAATAGATGTGTATCAAAAGCGTGTTTTCCACTAGTGATATGAATTAGAATCCAATTTTGTTACCTTCAAGGCAAATCATCGTCACTACATAGCAGGTGGATTTGCACTGGAAAGACTTCATTATTTGTATATAATATCATTAGAAAAACACACGTTTGACTAAAAATTCCTTAGGGTATACCTAATGTTAAATGGCAACCTAACGATATCATGGAATTTGCCAGACAGTTATATTTTGGAGTGAACCTCCCCGATTCCATCCTGTGTGCTCAACCTTAAGGAACCTGATGGCAGCATATGCACCTACTTGTGTTTCATCTTTTCTGATCCCACCTAACAATAATAATAATAAAGGTGGTATTTGTGAAGTGCTTACATTGTTCCAAGCATGTACTAAGCACCAGAGTAGATACGAGATTGACCTCCAGATCTTTCGCTCTATCTCTTTACCATTTGGGGGAGAATATAAAAGACTGGCAGTGGAATAAGTGAGGAGATGTGAGGCCAACAATATTTCTGTCATCAGCTGTTAATTGGGCTGACTAGACAATCAGGAGGCACTCATGAAGGCAGATCCCCTCAAAGTCGAGAAGTTTATAAATCATTAGACATATGATAATGGTGTTTATAAAAGCATTTCATATGAGCCAACACATAGCTCCAAATAGATACGTTCCAAATAGATCTGATAATAATAATAATAATGGTATTTGTTAAGCACTTACTATGTGCCAAGCACTGTTCTTAGCACTGGGGTAGATACAGGGTAATCAGGTTGCCCCACAAGGAGGTTGCACTTTTAATCCCCATTTTACAGATGAGATAACTGAGGCACAGAGAAGCTAAATGACTTGCCCAAGGTCACACAGCAGACAAGTGGCATAGGTAGGATTAGAACCCATGATTGGACAAAGTTCCTGTCCCACACAGAGCTCACAGTTTAAGAAGTAGGGAGAATATTAGACAGATGCAGACACTGAGGCACAGAGTTTAGGGATTTGGCCAAGGTCACATAGTAGACAAGTGGCAGAGCTGGTACTGAAATCTCGACCTCCTGACTCCCAGCCTGTGCTCTGACATATGAAGAATCCATGACATTTCTCAACCTGCTTTTAATAATGATAATAATAATGATGGTATTTGTTAAGCGCTTAATGTGCCACACACTGTTCATTCATTCAATCGTATTTAAGTTCTTTTCAAAAGTGTTCTAAGTGCTGGGGGAGATACAGCATAATCACGTTGTCCCACGTGGGGCTCACAGGCTTCATCCCTATTTTACAGATGAGGTAACTGAGGCACAGAGAAGTTAAGTGACTTGCCCAAAGTCACACAGCTGACAAGTGGCAGAGCAGGGATTAGAACCCACAACCTCTGAGTCCCAATCCCCTGTTCTTTCCACTAAGCCACACTAATTCTCAACTTCTTTGAGTTTCCAGGAGGATTTGGTCATTGTCTAGGATGTCTAGGAAATCTGAAGCATAGTAACAGTTCACAGTTGACTAACTGTAGCTGCGATTTAACTTTTCTGGTTAAAGCCCAGGTTCAAATCAATAATAGTTCAAATCAGCAGAGTGAAAAATAAATAATAGTAATAATAAGGCTAAGAATAAAGAAACTGCATGGCCTAGCGGAAAGAGGATTGGCCCAGTAGACAGAAGAACCTGGGTTCTAATCCTTACTCTGCCACTTGTCTGCTTTGTGACCTTAGGCAAGTCACTTAACTTATCTTTGCCTCAGTTGCCTCATCTTTAAAATGGGGATTAAGACTGTGAGTCCCATATGGTACATAGATTGTGTCCAACCTGGTTGGCTTCTATCTACACCAACACGTAGAAGAGTACAGTGTTTGGCACATACTAAGTGCTTAACAAATACCATTATAAAATGAATAATGTTATTTATTAAGCACTTACCATGTGCCAAACACTGTAATAAGCACTGAGGTAGATACAAGATAATCAGGTTGGACACAGGCCCTGTCCCACATAGGGGTCACATTCTAAGTAGTAGGGAAGTTGTATTTAATTTCCAGTTTACAGATGACGAAACTGTTGTACAGAAAAAGTTAAGTGACTTCTCCAAGATCACAAAGCAGACAAGTGGCAGAGCCATAATCAAACCTAATCAAAATATGTTTTCGGTTCAACACCAATTCCATTTCAATAAGCATTTTTAAATGACAGTACATGTTTAATTCTGATTCAGGAAAAATTATGACATCAGATTATGTCAAAGCAGCATTGCCTAGTGGTTAGAGCAAGAGCCTGGAAGTCTGAAGGACCTGCTGTGTGACCTTGGGCAAGTCACTTTTCTCTGCCTCAGTTACCTCATCTGTACAATAGGGATAAAGACTGTGAGCCTTATGTGGGACGTGGACCGTGTCCAACTTGGTTAGCTTGTATCTACCCCAGTGCTTAGTCTAGTGCCTGGCACATGGTAAGCACTTAATAAATACCATGAAAATAAGTAAATAATAACACCCAACATACATTTGACTCCATGTTCTGACTCTCATTGTGCACTGATGTAATTTTATGGCCCAATGATATGATGTTTGGAAAAAAAGCCATATTAAGCTTTATAGCTCAAGTTCCTGGACATGGGACCTCAATATGATACTGCATTGTTGTTTTGAAAGCGATGGAAAACGTAGGCCTATGTGAGTCTCACCCTCAGTGTCAAATTCCTGAAGTCCAGATCCAATGCAAGTATGTCAAAGTATTAGGTGCTAAAAGCTCTTTCAGTTACATATTGTTTATTCTAGATGTTTATTACAAAGAAACCCTCAGTCCTTGTAAGCACAGAGCAGAAGATATTTGATGGAAAACTTTCTGACTTGCTCTTCCAATCAGTCAGTCACTGGTATTTATTGAGCACATGTGCAGAGCAATCAAAGCCCTACTGAGAGCTCACCTCCTCCAGGAGGCCTTCCCAGATTGAGCCCCCTCCTTCCTCTCCCCCTCCCCATCCCCCTGCCTTACCTCCTTCCCCTCACCACAGCACCTGTATATATGTTTGTACAGATTTATTACTCTATTTATTTTACTTGTACATATTTACTACTTTATTTTGTTAATGATGTACATCTAGCTTTACTTCTATTTATTCTGGTGACTTGACACCTGTCCATATGTTTTGTTTTCTTGTCTGTCTCCCCCTCCTAGACTGTGAACCCGTTGTTGGGTAGGGACTGTCTCTATATGTTGCCAACTTGTACTTCCCAAGCGCTTAGTACAGTGCTCTGCACACAGTAAGTGCTCAATAAATATGATTGAATGAATGAATTGGGAAAGTACAGTATAATAGAGTTGGTAGATGTGATCCCTGTCCACAAGGATATAAACTTATTGTGATCAGGAAATGTGTCTATCAACTCTCTTATGTTGTAATCTTCCAAGCACTTAGTACAGTGCTCTGCACACAGTATGGGCTCAATAAGTATAATCGATAATTGCTTCGATAATTTGCTGACAATCTTTTAACTTTTCATGACAAGGTTTCTCATTTGTAGAATAGAAATGATGATCCATTCTTTCTTTATTAGACACACCATGTGTTCAAAGTCCTTCAAAAATTAAGATTACTTATTCAATGCATTTGAAATACGTTGTGGATTCAGACCAAACTCAGGGTAGAAGAACCAGAGGCCTTGGAAATATTGGGATGCCATGATGCCATCTCAAAAATAGAAATAGGTACTGCCTGTAGCATATCAATCAATGCTATTTATTGCAGATTCAGTGTTTACAAAGTACTATACTAAGGGTTAGGAAGAGTACAGTATAGTAGAGTAGGTGGACATGTTCCCTGCCCTCAGGTAGCTTGGAAGCTAATGGAGCGTATCAGTACAGCAAAGACTCTTTTTATGTGTTCACAAGGAATAATAGATAGCCTCCAGTCATCATGGTGGTGGCTGGCACCTTGGATCCTGGAGGCGTCAGAAAATGAGAGACACACAGACAGAGAGAGATGGGTGGGGGGGAGAAAAAACAAGAGAAAGGAAAGACAGAGAGAAAGACAGACACAGAGGAAGGAAGGGAGGAAGGGAGGGAGGGATGGATGGCCGGAGGGAGGGAGGAAGGAAGGAAGGAAGGGAGGGTCATTGTTAACACAAACAGCACTTGGCTAGGAAAAGGGAGGAGTAGAGTAGCCTCAGCTAAATAAATGTGTGAATATAATCACTTAGTTTTTTAAAGATGAGCCTTTGTTTTATAATAATAGAAATGCTTTCTATCCCCAACCGCCAAAGAAACAAAAACTTCATCTTGGTTCTAGAACAATACAGGATCTTGAGAATTCTGAAAGAATAACCCTGATAGTAATAATAGTTATGGTATTTGTTAAGTGCTTACTATGTGCCAAGCACTGTTCTAAGCGCTGGAGTAGATACAAGGTAATCACGTTGTCCCACATGGGGCTCACAGTCTTCATCCCCATTTTACAGATGAGATATTTGAGGCTCAGAGAAGTGAAGTGACTTGTCGAAAGTCACAGTGCTGATAACTGGTGGAGCTGGGATTAGAACCCATGACCTCCGACTCCCAAGCCTGTGCTCTTTCCACTAAGCCATGCTGCTTCCCTGATGACATGAGACAATTAGCTCACCTTTTGGATTCATTCATTCAATCGTATTTATTCATTCATTCATTCAATCATATTTATTGAGCGCTTACTGTGTGCAGAGCACTGTACTAAGCACTTGGGAAGAACAAGTTGGCAACATATAAAGACGGTTCCTACCCAACAACGGGTTCACAGTTTAGAAGGGGGAGACAGACAACAAAACATGTGGACAGGTGTCAAGTCATCAGAATAAATAGAAGTAAAGCTAGATGCACATCATTAACAAAATAAATAGAATAGTAAATATGTACAAGTAAAATAAATAGAGTAATAAATCTGTACAAACACATATACAGGTGCTGTGGGTAGGGGAAGGAGGTAGGGCGGGGGGATGGGAAGGGGGACAGACTGTGAGCCCGCTGTTGGGCAGGGACTGTCTCTATGTGTTGCCGACTTGTACTTCCCAAGCAGTTAGTACAGTGCTCTGCACACAGTAAGTGCTCAATAAATACAATTGATTGATTGATTGATTGATTGATTGAAGGAGGGGGCTCAATCTGGGAAGGTGAGCTCTTAGTGGGGATTTGAAGGGAGGAAGAGAGCTATCTTGGTGGATGTGTGGAGGGAGGGCATTCCAGGCCAGGGGGAGGACGTGGGCCGGGGGTCGATGGCCGGACAGGTGAGAGGGAGGCACAGTGAGGAGGTTAGCGGCGAGGAGCGGAGGGTGCGGGCTGGGCTGGAGAAGGAAAGAAGGGAGGTGAGGTAGGAGGGGGCGAGGTGATGGACAGCCTTGAAGCCGAGAGTGAGGAGTTTTTGCCTGATGCGTAGGTTGACTGGTAGCCACTGAGATTTTTGAGGAGGAGAGTAACATGCCCAGAGCCTTTCTGCACAAAGATGATCTGGGCAGCAGCGTGAAGAATAGACTGAAGTGGGGAGAGACAGGAGGATGGGAGATCAGAGAGGAGGCTGATGCAGTAATCCAGTCGGGATAGGATGAGAGATTGAACCAGCAGGGTAGCGGTTTGGGTGGAGAGGAAAGGGAAGATCTTGGCGATGTTGCGGAGGTGAGACTGGCAGGTTTTGGTGACGGGTTGGATATGAGGGGTGAACGAGAGAGTGGAGTCGAGGATGACACCAAGTTTGCGGGTTTGTGAGACCTGAATCTGGATCTGAATTGGATCTGAATTAATAGGTTCAAGAGAGTGTCCAAATATTGTAATTTATCAAATGGACTTTGCATTCTGAACGATAATGTATGTTTATTGGTTTTTGTATTTAAACTGAGCACCAAGAACCATGAATCCAGCAAACTGTAAACAGTGTTGAGCTGTAATGTGACATTCCTATTGCAGGTTAAACAAATTCTGATTTGTAAAGAGAACATGAGAGGTAGGGGCAAGAGATGGCAAGTTTTGGGAGGTAACTACTCTTGGAAAGATTAGGCGAGATGAGAAAAAAGATAACCATTTCAAAGTTTTGGGGAAAAGTTGCTCCTTCCACCATCAACCCTTTAGCTTCCAGGGTGCTTTGACCCACTCAAAGGGAAAAGTTAGAATTGCTGAGAAAGAACAGATGGAAGCACCATGGCCTAGTGGAAAGAGCATGTGCCTTGGAGTCAAAGGACCTGGGTTCTAACCTCAGCTCCACCATTTGTCTGCTGTGTGACCTTGGGCAAGTCACTTCACTTCTCTGTGCCTCGGTTAACCCATTTGTAAAATGAGCAATTTTTATGACTTTTGTTAAATGCTTACTTATTATGTGTCAAACACTTTTCTAAGCCCTGGGGTATACCTATATCTATAAGTTAATTAGGTTGGACACAGTTCCTGTCCTGCATGGGGCTCAAAGTCTAAGCAGGAGGAAGAACAGGTGTTTAATCCCCATTTTACAGCATTAAGACTGTGAGACATGGACTGTGTCCAACCTGATTAGCTTTTATCTACCCCAGCACTTAGTACAGTGTCTGGCACATAGTGAATGCTTAACAAATATCATAAAAACGTTTTCTGTTATTGGCAGTTACCCTAAAGCTTTATTTGGCATCCAACCAATGTATTATATAACTAAGAGTGTGCCTGCCATAGCCAAATAAAGAACTCTGCAAATTGCCAGTCATCTATATGGACATTTCCAACGAGGCAAGCATTGGATTTCAAACCAATGGGGAAAATATGCTTCTTCTGTAAAATGAGTGACTGTCAGTGTAGAAGTACCCCAGTATGTAACTTTGATGTTTAATATCGGTAGCACAGTTCTGTTGTATAACTTGACTTTGCATCTTGGTGAATTTTCAAAGTATCCAACCTGTCATTCTGGAGGAGCAAGCATGAACTGCTGAAAATTGTAGAGGTTTGCACTTTCCCTGTCCTGCAATTTGAGGCAAAAATAGGAAAGGACTAGGGAAGGGTAGGAATGGTGAAGAGCAGTTAGCCCCCCTGTGACACCCCATTGCCAGCATTTCTAATCATTGGCTTTCAGTACATAAAAAGGCTTTTTCTCAGTGATCACAAAACTGAGCCAAATTCTTGGTTCTGACAGACTACATAGCAATTTTGTGCAAAATTCACTATATTTCTGGCACTATTTTTCTTCCCCTACTAGTTTACTGTTGCCTAGATGATGGGAAACATAATAATTGTATTTATTAAGCCCTTACTATGTACCAAGCATCGTGCTAAGTACTGGGGTAGTTACAACACTAATAATGATAATGGCATTTATTAAGCGCTTACTATGTGCAAAGCACTGTTCTGAGCGCTGTAATAATAATGATGATGGCATTTGTTCAGCGCTTACTATGGGCTAAGTGCTTGGGTAGTTACATAATAATCAGGGTGTCCCACATAGGGCTCACAGACTTCATCCCCATTTTACATATGAGGTCACTGAGGCCCAGAGAAGTTAAGCGACTTGCCCAAAATCACACAGCTGACTAGTAGCAGAAGTGGGATTAGAAACCACGACCTCTGATTCCCAAGTCCAGGCTCTTCCCAGTAAGCCACTATGCTTTTCACGCTACTCAGCCACAGTCCCTGTCTCACAGTCTTAGGGAATTTTTTTCCCCCATTTTACAGATGAGAAATGAAGTAACACTCACGGTCACACAGCAGGCAAATGTCAGAGGCAGGATTAGGGCCCTGCTCTCCTGTCTCCTAGTGTCATGCTCTCCCCACTAGGCCGAACTTTCCCTCAGGAGGAGAGAACAGCGTAAAGAAGCCAGCACAGTTTGGTGCTTGACCCATGTGAGCCCGTTGTTGGGTAGGGACCGTCTCTATATGTTGCCGACTTGTACTTCCCAAGCGCTTAGTACAGTTCTCTGCACACAGTAAGCGCTCAATAAATACGATGGAATCAATGAATGGTCAAAGGCAGGGTACTCTATCATGCCTCCCTCTGGTAGGTGTGCTGGGATCTGCAAAGCCTAACCTCAGGGAGCTATAATAGAATTACTCTAAAGTCATTAGGCAGAAATAAAGCACGAGCATATAAATTCTTAATGCATCAGGTGAACTCATTTTTTCATACAAAAAGGAACCAAAAGTTTAGTTAAGTACTTTACCAAGAGTGAGTAGAGGAGCTGGAATGAAAAATAGAGTATAACTTTCTTTGTACCATTGTTTAACTGCCGTGATTGTGAAGGAGACACATTTAAAAATTACATAAGATCATTGGCTGTCCCGGGAGGTTTGTATAGAGAGCATACAGAAGTATAGAATATGACCCACATCCTTCCTTAGTGGTCTAAATTGGGAAGACTCATTCATTCGTTCAGTCGTATTTATTGAGTGCTTACTGTGTGCAAAGCACTGTACTAAGCTAATACAAGTCTGATGTAGAAAGAATTCACATGACACAAATGTGGATAAGGTGAGTGAGGAATGGTATCTTGAGGGTAAATAAAGGGATTTAAAGTGTCCAAGATTCAACATGACATTTTTAAAAAAGATAAATGTTTTATAATTGAATTGGCTATGACAACATAGAAAGATGCAAAGGAACAGGTTTTGTTCTGTTTAGTGGTATTGTTTTCTTCCAGCTTTTGGATATCAGGTGAAGGTTTCAAAATTATATACTAACAGGTGATTGTTTAACCAACAGATCTGACTGCTTCTCTGAAGCCAAGATAACCGAAAATTTTCAGGGAACAATGAATCTGAAAACTGTTTTTAACAATGCAAAAAAGGTGCTATAACAAGACTTAGGTTAAGAGGAAAGAATGTACTGAAACTGCATCAGAATGATTAGGCAGAAATAAGAGCAAAGATTCTCATTATTAAGAACCATCAAGAATTGGAAAAACCCATCAAAGGAAGCTGTTGAATTGGATGTCTTCAAGGCCCAGTTAGAAGCCCATATGTGGACTGATTCAGAGAGGTTACCTTATCCCTTCTATGATGCAGGAATATTAAGTAAATCAGCTAGTTTGGTCCCTTTCCAGCCTACATGTGTCTAAGAAAATGACTGACCTTTCATTCTAATGGAAAATACTGTATGCCACTCAGTTGTAAAAGGCAAGTAACCAAGCTTCTAATCCGGCAATTTGGTCAGCTTTCCAAAAATGATAATAAAGGGACCTCTGCTTTATTTGTCCTCTGAAAATGTTCAAATTCCTCTCTCATTTTTTTCCTCTCATTTTAGGCATGTAAATTTTACAGTTCCCAGTGGTACGTCGTAAACTACAAATATGAACGATATGCGGGGGACATTCGACATTTGCCACCGTAAGAGACTTTCATAATTCCCCATTTCCACTGTTTGATTACTGTACATCTTTGCTTGAATATCGATGCTTTAAAATTTGTGACTGTACCCTTGCCCAAAGGAGATGTGTTTGATCTGTGTTTCTTGTGCTTCCAGTTTAGAGGGGATATGGCATAGGTGGGGTGGAAGCCAGCAATGAGGGACCCAAGAAATTCATGGTACCTGGAGTGTATTTTCCTGTCACTCCTCCTCTGTGTATGCAGTTTTCCCTTATGTTTTCGATCATTCAATCTAAATAGTATGTATTGAGCTCTTGTAGTGTGCAGAGCACGGTACTAAGAACATGAGAGAATCCAGTAGAGTGAGTAAACATGATCTCTACCCTCAAGGAGCTTACAGTTTTGGGGTGGAGTTACACTCTAAAATAAGTTAAAGGGCGGGGGAAGCAACAGAACTTAAAGATGTGTATATGTCTGTTTGCAAAGGTTAGAATGCAGGAGACAGATGCAGAAGGCTCTTATTCTGTTTGCTGCTCCTAGGGTACAGGGAGAAGGATGACTTATATCTCTGAGGATTCTGCCCTCTTAATATAGAGGCATCAACAACCTCCAAACCATGAATTTCCAAGTCTCAATGAGGTGTAATTGTTTATTGTGGCTATGCTATCACAGTCCTTCTAAGAGGTTTCTAGTCCCTGGGTGCAGAAATAAGCATGTGGAAGATGTGGTTAAAGGGAAAATGAATGTCTTGAGTGTTTTTCAAAACAAGTCAACCCTGATTGGTGGAATTCTATTGTCAAAAGCCAGAGGAAGTTATCCCACCTCAGAGTTAAATAAATCCCACAGAGGAGGTCAAGGGAGAGAAATGTTTAGTGTTCCCAAGCACGACATGCTACAGGATGGAGTCAAAAAGAGAAGTAGTGGCTGTTTCTGAAGGAAGGTCTACTGCACACTAACTCCACAAATGGACTTCTTCATTTGGCAGTCATCTATCTGAAAACTTTGCAGGCGATAACAGGATCTCAAGTGACTTCCAACTGAAAGTCCCTGAACTGAGGCTAAGTGGGGGGCCAGCACCCCACCATCCCTTCCTCAGTGAGCATGTAATAAGTGCTTAGTACAGTGCTCTGCACACAGTAAACACTCAATAAATACAATTGAATGAATGGGCTGTAGTGATAATTACCCCAGCTCATTTGCCTGAAAAGGGAAGAGTGGGCTGTTATAGGGCTGCAGAGAGACCCTTGTGCACAGCCTTATGTGGAGGAAAAGGTTGGCTCACCTGAGAAGTGCCACCCACACAAAGGATGTGTGGCTAAGGCAGATTGGAGCAGTTCCTAGGTCAGGCATCCCAAAGACCCTGCAGTGATAATCAAGATGATTAGTACAAGCTGGCAGTGATTCAAGTGCTTTGGGAGAGAGGGAGGGTATGAAAACCAACTAATATCCCTCCAAAGCTGTTTCAAGCCAAGCATGAGGAAAGGGGCAAACGAAACTTACTCTCTCCTCCATGATCTTGGAGGTGTGTAGCTGCTACTAGAAGCTGATGTCAGAGTCCTGGGCTTAACAACACTGATCCTATACTAAAACTGGGCCTCTTAGCCTTAGAAGTTGTACTTGGTATAATTCTTATTTTCACCAAGCCCAATTTTGAGCCTGTGGTATCCAATGCTCCTTGTGGAATCAATTCTGTCCTCTGAAGAGACTGTCATGCAATGAACTGAGAAGATATGAAAGTAGTTGATTCTTATGAAATATCATAAATGTATTCCTGTGGTGTGTTATCTGTTTTGTTTACTAAAAACAGGAATAAAGGGAAATGGTCCCCTAAAGAGATATCTTGTTTCCTTGTAGAAAGAAATAATTTTAAAATCCCTAATCTTTAAGGATATCGTGATGTACCCCAGAGTCCACATGGCTTGGGGAAGAAGTGAAAGCCAGGCTCTAAATTAACAATATCCAGAGCTTCCAGGACAAGTCAGTAGCATTTTGAGGGAACCTCTGCAAAAGTAGCTCTATGCAAGCTGCTGAGACAGTCTTACCTTCCATCTCTAAAGGTTCCAATATTGAAAAATTAGTGCATTTCTCACATTGTTTCATCAGCGTGTCCAAGGTCTCACCTTATGCCTGCCAAGTTGCAAGTTAATTTCCAGAAAGAAAGATTAAACTTTTCTGCATATACCACTTATCATTTTTCTTTTTCATATAACCATGTATACTTATTTTCACTTCATGTTTTAATAGTACACATAAGTAAACCCAAAACAGCACTGGATTCATCCTGCAGTATTTGGAACTCATTTTCTTTTTACTTCTTTCAGTCAAGTTCTGTCATTCAGTTTGTCACATGTTTCTAGATTGATAGTTGCATGCAAAGTGTTTTTCACTAGAAAAAGACTTCCCCTTTCTGAAAATAGTCTTCTACTGGGAAGTGATTGCAACTTAGGAACAGAGTATTGGCAGCAGACAGATTGAAAGTGAACTCATACAAAAGTATTGAGTTGTCCCTTCTTTTCTTTTTTATATAAATGAATTCCTTCTCCAAGACCTCTATCTGTTCTTCCAATCCACTAAATCTGTCCATATCTCCATACCCCATTTCCTTTCCTTAAACAGAAATTAATTTATCATTATTAATTTAATTTATCAGAGGCAAAGCAAAAGAAAAGACTTTTTCACTTTTCAGAGAATCTGCCTGTTTGACTAAAAGAAAAAGAAACTTCAGGCACTCGGTAATCATGGGAAATTTAAAATCTTTATAGAGTGAGAAAAGAAGATTAGTAAGATAAAGAAATGAGTGGAAGTAACTGAGGCAGACTTTTTTTCAGTTTGTGTTGGGGCTACACCCAAACGGAGTCAAAGAAAGTAGCTAGAGGGAGCAAACCATTCAGAGAAAGAAGGAAAGCTTTAGAGGTTTCTATTTAATTATTCAAAGTGAAACTCAGAAAAACATCAAAAAGAAATTATATTAATATAAACAATTAAGAGAATCAAGCAATTTGCTTGATATATATTAAGCAGTTGCAAAAGTTCAGCTGAAATGAACAGTGAGCAGCTTCACAAGACTGATAACATGGGGAGAGGAAACAAAGTGTCCAGAGCAATTGGAAGTTAAAAAACATAGGTCTTTCATATGAATATTAGTGTTCAATTATTTTCATACTGGTGGGTTCAGGAGTGCCTGTCCATTGATTATAATTGCCCTTACTGTCAATTTCTCATAGACATGTAAAAATGATTGGTAAATCAGTGTGAGAAGCCATGTGGCTTATGGAAAGCCCCCTCTTTCCTCTCCCCCTCCCCAGCCCCTCCCACCCTACCTCCTTCCCCTTCCCACAGCACCTGTTATATATGTTTGTACAGATTTATTACTCTATTTTACTTGTACATATTTACTAGTCTATTTATTTTGTTAATGATGTGCATCTAGCTTTATGTCTATTTATTCTGTTGACTTGACACCTGTCCACATGTTTTGTTTTGTTGTCTGTCTCCCCCCTCTAGACTGTGAGCCTGTTGTTAGGTAGGGACCATCTCTATATGTTGCCAACTTGTACTTCCCAAGCGCTTAGTACAGTGCTCTGCACATAGTAAGCACTCAATAAATGTGATTGAATAAATGAATGAATGAATGAATGAATGAAGGGCATGGGCTTGGGAGTCAGAGATCATCGTCAATTGTATTTATTGTCATGGGTTCTAATCCCGGCTCCGCCACTTGTCAGCTGTGTGACTTTGGGCAAGTCATTTAATTTATCTTTGCCTCAGTTACCTCATTTGTAAAATGGGGATCAAGACTGTGAGCCCCAAGCGGGAAAACCTAATAACCTTATATCTATCCCAGAGCTTAGAACAATGCTTGGCACAAAGTAAGTGCTTAACAAATGCCAACATTATTATTAAATGAAATTTAGGAAAAGTATATGTCTGTTATATTGTTATACAGTACTCTCCTCAAGCGCTTAGTACAGTGCTCAACAAATACGATTGCCTGACAATGAAGGTCTTCTTTTATCCCATTTTTTGTATTCAGACTTTCATATAGTTGACCCACAAGAAGTCTGGGGTCTGAAAAATAAAAACGTATTCAGAAGAGAAGACTGGAAGGTTTCCTGTTCAGCCCTAACTCCAAAACATTGAGCCCTTACCAATTAATAGGAAAAACAAAAAACAGCAAAATGATTTAAGCTCTCAAAACACAGGGATTATATAAATGTAAAATGGTATTATACAAGATGAGTTAAAAGTCACTATGTAGTTGCACAGAGTCTCTGCCCACCAGAGGTTGGGGCGGACGTGGTTTACAATGTACTTAATGGGCACAGGAGCATAATGAGCAGGTAAAACAGAGTGCAGTTGGCATGACACAAACCTCTGTCGCTATAATAAACTTCTTTGAGCAAGTTCTTGATTCTGAAGTTGCCCCCTTTCACCTTACCTCACTGATATCCTACTACAGCCCAGCCCGCACAGTTCACTCCTCTAGTGCCAGCTAACTCACTGTGCCCCAAATCTGTGTATTCTCTCCTAGAGCTTAGTTCAGAGTACAGTACTCTGCACACAGTAAGTGTTCAATAAGACTTAGCATGACTTAGTGAACTGAGCGTGGGCTTGGGACTTAGAAGGACTTGGGTTTGAATCCCAGCTCTGCCCCTGTCTGCTGTGTGGATTTGGACAAGTCACTTTACTTCTCTGTGTCTCAGTTGCCTCATCTGTAAAATGGGGATTAAAATTGTGAGCCCTATGTGATGATGATGATAATAATAATAATAATAATGGCATTTATTAAGCACTTACTATGTGCAAAGCACTGTTCTAAGCATTGGGGAGGTCACAAGGTGATCAGGTTGTCCCATGGGGGGCTCACAGTCTTAATCCCCATTTTACAGAGGGAACTGAGGCACAGAGAAGTTAAGTGACTTGCCCAAAGTCACACAGCTGACAATTGGTGGAGCTGGGATTTGAACCCCTGACCTCTGACTCCAAAGCCCGGGCTCTTTCCACTGAGTCACGGATGATGATGATATTTGTTTAGTGCTTACTATGTGTCAAGCACTGTTCTAAGCACTGGGGGAGATACGAGGTTATCAGGTTGCCCCGGATGGGGCTCGCAGTCTTAATCCCCATTTTACAGATGAGGTAACTGAGACACAGAGAAGTTAAGTGACTTGCCCAAAGTCACACAGCTGACAAATGGCAGAGCCAGGATTAGAACCCACGACCTCAGACTCCCAAGATTTTTCCAGTAAGCCATGCTGTTTCTCAGCATTCATTCATTCATTCATTCAATCGTATTTATTGAGCGCTTACTGTGTGCAGAGCACTGTACTAAGCTCTTGGGAAGTACAAGTTGGCAACATATAGAGACAGTCCCTACCCAACAGTGGGCTCACAGTCTAAAAGGGGGAGACGGAGAACAAAACCAAACATACTAACGAAATAAAATAGACTAGATATGTACAAGTAAAATAAATAAATAAATAAATAGAGTAATAAATATGTACAAACATATATATATATAGGTGCTGTGGGGAGGGAAAGGAGGTAAGGCGGGGGGATGGGAGGAGCGGGAGAGGAAGGAGGGGACTCAGCATGCTTCTCACGCTATGTGGGACAGAGACTGTGTACAAACTGTTCAGTTTGTATCTATCCCAGTGTTTAGTACAGTGCCTAGAACATAATAAGCATGTAACAAACACTATAGAAAATTAATCAATAAATTCCAGTGTTCTTCCTGATTTCTTTCTGTTCGAAATGGAATCTCAAGGCCTTGTCACCTGACTACGTTTCACTTGCTCTCATCCCCATGCACAAATCACTTCTAAAATGACTTCTGAAGTATTCACATCCCTGAAAATGTAATGAGCATATCCTTTATTCCTTAATCCAAGGAAGAAAAACAATCTGACAATGAAGCAAGTGTTACACATGGCCAGTCCCAGCACAGACCTCTGAGGGACCCCTATTATATACACTCTGTATCCCAAAAAGTAATTGTCTATCCCTCCTCTTCCTTTCCTATCTTTTAACTGTGACAAAGCATTCCCTTCATTCCCAGATTGTAATCTCTCTTTTCAATTAAACCTGTTAGATAACACTGGAGGAGTCAATTGGCCTATATATTTCAACTTCCTCCTCCCTAAAGTAAGACTGGTGTCCCTTGGCTACCTTATGAAAAAGAGTAGATTAAGGTTGATAATGTACTTTGAAATAATTTAACTAATGTTCTGTATAAATATGAGATATTTAAGCACTTCCTATGTGCCAGGTACTGTACTATGCGCTGGGTTGAATACGTTAGGTTAATCTATGTCCCACATAGGTTTACAGTCTTGATCCCCATTCTACAGATGAGTTAACTGTGGCACAGAGAAGTTAAGTGACTTACCCAAGGTCACTCAGCAGACAAGTGGCAGAGCAAGGATTAGTCCCCAGGTCCTTCTGACTCCTAGGTTCATGCTCGATTCACTAAGCCACACTGCTTCTCTGCAAAGAGTCTTAATTTTTTCATCCTGCCTGGAATATTAATTAGAATGTCAGGATGTATTAAATATTCAAATTATCTCCTAAGTTGTATTTGTACTTGCAATTTATCTGGGTAATTCAAATGACAATTATGTACCCTAGCCTAAATTTTACAGATACTTTAGGGAGAAGTTTTATTTTATGCCTAAAGCCTTCACTGGCTATATAATTTGTCTAAATATTGGAAAACAGTTCTGACCTGAGGCCAACTGTAGGTTTTTGAAGCGTGGAGAAGGTTGACATCAGGGTGAGAGCATTCAGGGAGCAGGGGGTACATGGGCGGGATGATTTAAACCATAGCAATGCAATCACTTCCAGTGGAAAGAGCAGGGGCTTGGGACTCAGAAGTCATGGGTTCAAATTCTGCCTCCACCAATTGTCAGCTGTGTGACCTTAGGCAAGTCACTTCACTTCTCTGTGCCTCAGTTACCTCATCTGTAAAATGGGGATTAAGACTGTGAGCCCCACGTGGGACAACCTGATCACCTTGTATCCCCCCAGCTCTTAGAACAGTGCTTTGCACATAGTAAGCGCTTAACAAGTGCCATCATTATTATTATTATTATCCTTAGTGGCCCATACCTAGCTCCAAACCAGCTGAGACACAGTCAGTCAATCAATTGTATTTATTGAGTGCTTATGGTGTGCAGAGCACTGTACCAAGCGTTTTAGAGAGTACAGTATAATAATAAACAGAAACCTCCATGGGGCCTGTTGGAAATAGTACACACCTGGGAGTCAGTGGACCTGGGTTCACTCTGTTGCTTGCCTGTTATGTGACCCTGGGCAAGTCACTTAACTTCTCTGTGCCCAAGCTTCTTCATCTGTAAAACAGAAATTTAATATCTTCTAGACTGTGAGCCCACTGTTGGGTAGGGACCATCTCTATATGTTGCCAACTTGTACTTCCCAAGTGCTTAGTACAGTGCTCTGCACACAGTAAGCACTCAATAAATATGATTGAATGAATGAATACCTGTTTTGGGTCTTTTTTTACTGTATCCAACCTGATTATCTTATAACTACTCCAGCATTTTCTACAGTACTTGACACACATAGTAAGTGCTTAACAATACGATTTGACCAATTAAAATTGCTACATGCCAGGGGGTTGCTAACTAGCTCATCCGCATCAGATTAAACCCATTCTTTGTGGACATTTGTGGCCTGAGACTGCATCTTATTCTGCAAGTCAGCCTGAAGAAAGTGAATTTTCCAGTCGAGGCATTCACGATGGCTTGCCCAGGGGGATTTGCCAGCAAAATGTCCAATGCAGAAAGCTTGAGCATTATAAAGAACTATAGGAACTACATTATTACAACGATAAGGTCGTTTGATAATGTGTTATTAAGAAGCTTTAATTAGGGCAGCAGCACAACCTAGTGGCCTGAGCCCAAGTTGGAACTCAGGAACATGAGATTTAAAACTCTGATTCAGTTGTTTGTTGTATTGTCTAACCTTGAATTTGCCCTCCCTTTGTTTCAGCTTACTCATCTATAAAATGAAGAAGAGATGCCTAAGGATCTATTTAATTACCCTTTAACTTGCCCTGCTCTGCCTGTTACTGAGCTAAAAGTATTAGCACTAGACATTTTCTTTTCCCCTGAGGGTTTGACTGAGTTTGAGTGCTGTGGCCATTGGAGAAGTGAAAAAACAGAATGTAGATGCTCAATAAAAGTCAACAATCAACTGCAAGAGAACAGTTCAATTAGGAAAAAAAGTTTAATATTAAAAAATATTATCCAGCCTCTAGTACCATCCAACACCTGCGAAGCATGAGAAAGCACCTGTCCCTTTCCTGCTTTCCTCCCTGACAGCCATCTTCAACTCTTTTCCCTCCCATGCCTTTTTTCCCACTGCTATTAAACATGCTCATGTCTCCCCTATCCTAAAAAATCCCTCCCACCTTTTGACCCTCCTGCTCCCTCCCATCTCCCTCGTACCATTCCTCTCCAGATTCCTTTACCGAGATGTCTACGTCACTGTACCTTTTGACCCTCCTGCTCCCTCCTATTTCCCTCATACCATTCCTCTCCAAATTCCTTTACCGAGATGTCTACGTCGCTGTCTCAAGTTCCTCTCTTACAATTCTCTCCTTGACCCCCTCCAATCTAGTTTCCATCCCCTTCACTCCACGGAAACAGCCCTCTCAAAGGTCACAAATGATCTCCATCTTGCCAAATCCAAAGACTTCTACTCCATTCCAACATTCCTTGACCTCTCAGCTGCCTTTAACACTGATGACCACCCCTTCTCCTAGAAACATTATCCAACCTTGGCTTCATTGACTCAGTCCACTACTGGTTCTCCTCAAAACTCTCTGGCCATTCATTCTGTCTCTTTTGCAGGCTCCTCCTCTGCCTTCCACCCCTCAAAGTTCAGTTCTGGGTCCCCTTCTATTCTCCATCTATACCCACTTCCTTGGAGAACTCATTGGCTCCCATGGCTTCAACTACCACCTCTATGAGGATGATTCCCAAATTTACATCTCCAACCCTGATCTCTCCCCCTTTCAGCAGATTCACATTTCCTCCAGCCTTCAAGACATCTCTACTAGGATGTGCTGCTGTCACCTCAAATTTAACATGTCCAAAACAGAAGCCCTTATCTTCCTACCCAAATCCTGTCCTGTCTCCTGAATTTCTCATCACTGTAGACAGTACCACCCTCTAGCCTGTCTCCCAGCACATAACCTAGGCACTGTCCTTGACTTAGCTCTCTCACTCAACCCACGTATTCAGTCTATCACTAAATCCTGTCAGTTTCAACCTTCACAACATTGATAAAATCCTCCTTTTCCTCTCCACCCAAACAGCTACCACATTTATCCAAGCACTTAGTCTGTCCCACCGTGATTACTGCATCAGTCTCTTCTCTGACCTCCCTGCCTCCTGTCTCTCCGCACTCCAGTCCATAATTCATCCTGCTACCTGGATCATTTTTCTGCAAAAAAGTTCAGTCCATGTTTCTCCACTCATGAAGAACATCCAGTGGTTCCCCTCCCACCTCATCAAACAGCAATTCCTTACCATCAGCTTTAAAACCCTAAGACACCTTGCCCCCTCCTACCTTACCTTGCTGCTCTCCTACTACACCCCAGCCCAAACACTCCTCTAGTGCTAACCTACTCACTGTACCTTGAGCTCGTCTATCTCATCTATCTTAGAGAAGCAGCATGGGTCAGTGGAAAGAGCCCAGGCTTGGGAGTCAGAGGTCATGGGTTCTAATCCCCGCTCCTCCACTTGTCAGCTGTGTGACTTTGGGCAAGTGACTTCACTTCTCTGTGCCTCAGTTACTTCGTCTTTCAAATGGGGATTAAGACTGTGAGCCCCACGTGGGACAACCTGATTACCTTGTATCCCCCCCAGGACTTAAAACAGTGCTTGGCACATAGTAAGCGCTTAACAAATGCCATCATTTTATTATTATTATTATTATTATTATTATTATTATTATTATTATTATTATCTCACTGGTGATCTCTCAGCCATGTCCTGCCTCTGGCCTGGAATGTCTTCCCTTTTCACATCTGCCAGACAATTTCTCTCCCCACCTTCAAAGCCTGATTAAAGGCACATCTCTTCCAAGAGACATTCTCTGCCTAAGCCCTTATTTCCTCTTTTCCCACTCCCTTCTGTGCCAACCCTTGAACTTGGATTTGCTCCTTTTATTCACCCCTCCTTCAGCCACACAGCACTTATGTACCTACCCAGAATTTATTTATTTATATTAATGTGTGCTTCCCCTTCTAGACTGTAAGCTTCTTGTGGGCAGGGAATGTGTCTACCAACTTTATTACATTGTACTCTCCCAAGAACTTAGTATAGTGCTCTGAACATGGTAAATGCTCAGTAAATACAATTGATTGATTGATTGAGAAGCAGTGTTGCCTAGTGGAAAGAGCCCGGACCTGGGGTCAGAGGATCCGGGTTCTAATGCCAGCTGTGCCACGTATCTGCTTTGTGACCTCACAACTTCTCTGCACTTCAGTTATATCATCTGCAAAACTGGGATTCAATACCTGTTCTCCCTCCTTCTTAGACTGTGAGCCCATGTGGGACTTGATTAACACATATGAACGCCAGCATTTAGTGCAGTGCTTGGCACATAGTGAGAAAAAATACCACAATTATTATCATGATTATTATTATTATTACAGTTATTAAACAATTAACACAACTTGTAGTATCCAACAATAGAATTCCAGTATTTAAGAGTTTTTAAAGCTCTCAGAAAGTTGCCCTCCAATTGTTAACTAAATGGTGCCATCACACTAAACGTTTCTCTAAAGATGAAATTGAATTCATATGACTTCATTTTTTCAAATTTCAGAACAGATTTCAGGCCAGAAAAACTTCCTTCACATTCATTTGAAGTGGACCATGAAGATGCTGACAAAGATGAGGTAAGTGCGGTGTCTTGTTTTGGGTTTTTGTTTTTAGGCTGTTTTTTTTCTTACCAACTGAGACATTTAGCATTGGGATTGTTGGCAGCCACCCAATTCCTTTATAATCTTAACATTTTTGCATATAATGAAGTAACGTGTTTTGCTAACTATTGCAGCCAAAAGAAAAATAATTATTTGGATCGTTTGTTAATTTAAAGAGAAAAATGATGGTCAAGTCAAGAGTACTCTCATATTCATTTATTCAATTGTATTTATTGAGCACTTACAGTGTGCAGAGCACTGTACTAAGTGCTTGGAAAGTACAATTCAGCAACAAAGAGAGACAATCCCTGCCCACAGTGGGCTCACATTCTAGAGGGGGAGGAGACAGAGATCAAAACCAGTAAACAGGCATCAATAGCATCAGTATAAATAAATGGAATTATAGATATATATACACCTAAAAATAAGTAAACAGGCATTAATATAAATAAATAGAATTATAAATATGTACATTTATACACAAATGCTGTGGAGCGGGGAGAGGTGGTAGAGCAGAGGAAGCGAGTCGGGGTGATGTGGAGGGAGGGGAAGCTGAGGAAAGGTTTTAATGATGCCTTCTGTACAGGATACTACTTCCCACTCATCCTCAAAAGGAGGTGGAGGAGCAGGAGGAGGAACTGGAGTTTTCAAGTCTGGCTGGCTTTACAAGGGGAATTTTAACAGCACCATCAACAATAGCATCACTGTTCGGGTAAGAAGACATCAGGATTCACCTTTGCTTCCCCTTGTGCTCTGTGTTTCCCCACCTTCAGTCACATTACAGGGAGTGCACAATCGCATTCTCTTGTTTATTGCCATATAGTCATTTATTTGTTAAAATATTATGCTACAACTGCAGTGTCCCCTAAGGCATTTTTGAAAGTCTTCTCTGTTGATGAATTACATGACTCACAAAAACAATTGGAGCCATATTCTTTTATCTTCCCTTGCTATAGTCTTTCAAAAAACGCTATTTCCAGCTAACTCAGTTGCCGGACAACTCCTACATTATGAATTTTTACAAAGATGAGAAAATCTCCAAAGAACCCAAAGGCTGCATATTTTTGGATTCTTGTACAGGTGTCGTGCAGGTGAGTAAAATGCTTCATTTCATTCATTCAGTTGTATTTATTGAGCGCTTACTGGTGCAGAGCACTGTACTAAGTGCTTAAATAGGTTGTCCAACGTAGGGCTCACAGTCTTAATCCCCTTTTACATATGAGGTAACTGAGGCACAGAGAAGTGAAGTGATTTGCCCAAAGTCACACAGCTGATAAGTGTTGGAGTCAGGATTAGAACCCATGATGTCTGACTCCCAAGCTTGTGCTCTTTCCACTGAGCCACGCTGATCTTTTCTTGGAAAGATGGGCCATGTTTCTCCAGATTTTTTTTTCTTTAGTCCTCTTTGGGTACTCTTATTTTCTTCTTTAAGATCATTCATTAGCACATGTCTCCCAATGATCCTTAGTGACAGTCCAGGTTGCTGCTTTATGAGCTTCTGGGTTTGGATTTTTCAAATGATCTCCTCTGGATAGATAGGCATAAAGCTTCCCTAAAGAGTTGAATTTAGGAAGTAGTGTGCTAAAGAGCATGCTGAGATAGGAAGTGAATCATTTGGGCTGTAGCCTGATTGAATCTGTACTTGAAATTGGGCTCAGGTATTCTGAAACTTTGGTTAACACTTTTATTATGTCTACTCTTTTGAATGCCAGAAATATCTAAATCAACTGAACTGAAATAATAAGGGGGGGATCATGAGAAGCAATGTGGCCTAGTGGAAAGGTCATTGGCTTGGGAATCAGAGGACCTGGGTTCTAATCCCAGGTCCTCTGAGAAGAGAAGCAGCATGGCTAGTGGAAAAAGCACGGGCTTTGGAGTCAGAGGTCATGGGTTCAAATCCCAGCTCCGCCAATTGTCAGCTCTGTGACTTTGGGCAAGTCACTTAATTTCTCTGTGCCTCAGTTCCCTCATCTGTAAAATGACGATTAAGACTGTGAGCCCCACGTGGGACAATCTGATCACCTTGTATCCCCCCAGCGCTTAGAACAGTGCTTTGAACATAGTAAGCGCTTAACATGCACCATCGTTGTTATTATTATTAATCCCTGCTCCACCATGTACCTGCTTTGTGACCTTGTGCAAGTCACTTGACTTCTCCATTCCTGTTACCTCATCTGTAAAATGGGAATTCAAAACTTGTTCTCCCTCTTCTGTAGACCATGAGCCCCATTTGGGACAGAGAATGCATCTGACCTGATTGACTTATATCTACCCCAGTGCTTAGTACAATGCTTGGCACAAAGTAAGCATTTAACAAATACCGTTATTATTACTACTGTTATTATTGTTATTATTATTAGGCAATTATAGATCCGATTGAATGACTACTATGATCAAGATACTGTATGTACAATACAATATGATCCACATTAACTTCTGTAAACTGTTGATTTACTGAAGACTGTTGGACTCTCTGGATCCCTTAATCTGTGAAGAACAGAGATGGTGTCCTGTGGTCTCTTTTTTTTCATGATATTTGATATGCATTTACTGTGTGACAAGCACTGCCCTAAGCACTGGGGTAGATACAAGATATTCAGGTTGGGCACAGTCCCTCTCCCACACAGGGCTCATAAACTAAATTGGAGGAAGGAGGATTTAATCCCCATTTTACAGATGACATATCTGGGGCACTGAGAAGTTAAGTGGCTTACTGAAGGTCACACAGCAGACAAGTGGCAGAACTGGGATTAGAACTCAGGTCCTCTGACTCCCAAGTCCTTGCTCTTTCCACTAAGCCCCACTGCTTCTCTAAATAGAAACCAACATGGTACAGCCCCACCTAGGGCCTTGTTCTCCTCGCACTTCAATCAAATAAATGCAGAGTATCTATTCTTTCCCAAACCCACCCGTTGTTTGATGAGCCCTTTGGGGATCTATTCTGACAACCAGAAGAAGAAGAATGGTAGTGACGTAGGAATGCTGATTGGGAGAGCGTTGGTCACCTGTGTTTGCTCCTGGAACTTGAAGCCCCAAGGAGACCTCTGTCTTTTTTTTTTTATGGCATTTATTAAGCACTTACTATGTGCAAAGCACTGTTCTAAGCGCTGGGAAGTTACAAGGTGATCAAGTTGTCCCACATGGGGCTCACAGTCTTAATCCCCACTTTACAGATGAACAAAGTGGAGGGTGGAGGGAAGATATGGACCATTGATCCTTGCCTGGATATAGCCCATCTTTCTACTGCCCAGCTAAGCACTGCATTGAGTCCTAGTCGGAGACAAAGCCAAGACTGTCCTTTGTGAGGTCTCTCTTTTTCATTTAGGAATCAAGGAGACTCAGTAGCATGAGGCTTCAACTCTGTGTCTGACCTTAAGACTCGTATTAAAAATAATGATAGCATTTATTAAGCTCTTACTATGTGCAAAGCACCGTTCTAAGCACTGGGGAGGTTCCAAGGTGATCAGGTTGTCCCACGGGGGCTCACAGTCTTAATCTCCATTTTACAGATGAGATAACTGAGACCCAGAGAAGTGAAGTGACTTGCTCAAAGTCACACAGCTGGTAATTGGCAGAGCTGGATTTGAACCCATGACCTCTGACTCCAAAGCCCTGGCTCTTTTCACTGAGCCACGCTGCTTCTCTATTAGCAAGAAACTGTTCAGCACTCATTCCCTTTCTTCTCTGTGCCTGCCCGAGACATGCCATGTTGGCATTTTTACCCATGACCCTTGATAGGCCATATGACTTTTAGTGAAGAGAGTGTAGTTTATCCCTCCTGCATCAAACAGGTATCAGAGGTGAAGTTTGCCCTAGTCTTCCCCATTTTGAACATCACCTCTCCAGGAACTCAAGCCTGATGAAAACACTGACATGCATTCATAGAGCATCATAGAGAAGTACCATAGCCTAATGGAAAGTGCGCAAGCCCTGGAGTCAGAGGACCTGAGTTCTAATGCTAGCTCTGCCACTTGTCTGTTTTGTAACCTTGGGCAAATCATTTAACTTCTCTGTGCCTCATTTAACTCATCTGTAAAATGAGGATTAAGACTGTGAGCCCTATGTAGGACAGGAACTGTGTCCAACCCAATTGTCCTGTATCTACCATTCGTGCACTGTACTTTTTTTCACTTTCACAGCCACCATGATACTTTGTAACTCTGGCTTTACCATTTTAAAGGTGGAGAAAATTAAATACAAATAAGCTTGTCGGAGGTTATGAAAAAGTTATAGAAGAGCTTGCACTAAAACCCAGAAACCTTGATTCCTTCACTCCGTCTCTCTCTTTGAAACCCTTCTGAACGAACTTGCATATTATTTTAAATTTGCCAAGTAACACATGTGGGCAATGATAAATATGTGGAGTATTTATTAAGTGCTTACTGAATGCAAAGCATTATACTGAACACTGGGGAAAAAATAAAGAGGTAAGAATTTGACAAAATCCTAGTCCCCTTACAGGCTCACAATCTAAGAATAAAATGAGAATCAATCAATCATATTTATTGAGCGCATACTGTGTGCAGAGCACTGTACTAAGCGCTTGGGAAGTACAGGTTGGCAACGTATAGAGACGGTCCCTACCCAACAGTGGCTCACAGTCTAGAAGAAGTGAGGATTGGCAGCAACACATAAAGAAGAAACAATGCAAGCACAGATACAATATACAAAACGAGGACATTGATAAATACAAGAGCAGTAAGGCATCATGGAAAAGTTTCAGGTACCTAGGAGTTCAGTCCAGTGGTTATTAAAGTCACAGACATTGTGTTTTCAAAATTGGGGAGGCCTCACATTGCTGAAGTTTCCTTCTTCTTCCCTGACTGGAGCAGGAACCTACAGGATTTTCAGTGGTCTGGTGTGAGACAACGTCTCTCACACATGACAGGCCCCAGTCTCCCTGGTATTGGGGACTCCAATGTGGACTGACCTGCTAAACACAGAATTTCGGGTCTCTCTGAGTCTTCGCAGCTTAAGCCGAGTGTTTTAAGCTCCTCCAGGGGAGGGATCGTTTGTTTTCCCTGAACACCAAGACAGTACGTTCCTAGTGGTTGGCAGTCAATAAGTAGAAGTGATGCTGATGAAATTATTAACATTTCTGATGAACTGGGCTATGGTTTTGTTTTAACTACACAATAGGCCATCAACACTCTCCTATATGTATAGATATTTGCCTTCAGATCCTTTCACTTAACATTAACTGGTCTCAGCCCTGAAATTAAAGCATTTTTTCACAAAGAACAAAAATGTGCACACAACATGTGGGCAAATGAACTTGTATATTGAGGGGTTTTTGTCATGTGAGTTGGTCAATTCGTTGGTCGAAAGGAATGTAAATTGTACTTGTACTTGTACTTCCCAAGCGCTTAATACAGTGCTCTGCACACAGTAAGCGCTCAATAAATACGATTGATTGATTGATTGATGTAAATTGCCATAAAAGAAATATCTATTGATGGCAGAAAAGGATACGTCAAAGACAATGATATTCCAACAGCTTGAGAACAGCACAAATATCAGCTTTTTGGAACTCAGTTTATTAAGGGAAAGTAGTCAATATTCTAAATATGTCACAAATCCAGATCAAGATTGGCCAGGAACCTAGTTTGAGTTGAGGGCTTTATTTTGAAAAGCAGTGCTACGAGTGTGAGTTTTGGGCATGTTTGTCAAATCCTTATTTCCTAGAAAAGTGATGATAGTTTGTGAGCCCTGCAGTTTATAACCCCATGATTACTCTTAACCATAAGGTGGCATATGCGATAAAATATCACAGTGCAAATAAACTAATTCTCTCAATCTGGTTCCAGGGACTGTGTTCAAGCCAAGAAGTTTATAAATAAAACCAAAGACACGAATCTGTCTTTCTGTTCATTTAGAGTGCCACAGTTCTTCTTTTTCAAGGACATGCACCAGTATTCTCCTTTTAACCCCACCAAAATGAGGCAGTAAAGGGTTGTTTTACAAGGTGATGGAGACGGAACTGGGATTATAACTCAACATTTATAGATGCTTCTGTTTCCATGCTTAAATAATGAAGATATGTCACATTCACATGATTCTTTACTTTTTTTAATGGTACTTGTTAAGCGCTTACTATGTACAAAGACAGTGTTCTAAGCACTGGGAGGGTACAAGGTGATCAGGTTGTCCCACGTGGGGCTCACAGTCTTAATCCCCATTTTACAGATGAGGTAACCGAGGCACAGAGAAGTGAAGTGACTTGCCCAAAGTCACACAGCTGACAAGTGGCGGAGCCGGAATTAGAACCCATGACCTCTGACTCCCAAGCCCGGGCTCTTTCCACTGAGCCATGCTGCTTCTCTGCTTTACTTGTTCGGGGATAAACTCTTTTAGAAGAATGAACCTACAAAATTTGAGCTAAGGTGTCCACAGTTTTCCAGATCTAGATAATATCTGGTTTGGTATTTTTTTAAAGCTGAAATTCCTCCGGAAGGTAACAATGCCGAACCTAAAAGGAGGAAACTAATTGTTTCAGAGCAAGTCAGTAGGAGTGAAAAATAATTACGTATTTGTAAAGATACAAAATGTCCCTATGAAAGGGGTAATAAAGAACTTAATGGAGAGAAGAGAGATTTCTTTTTGTCAGCCTCAAAGGAAACTATTTGGCCATAGCTTTTAAAAAAATATCCACCAGCTGAAAATCGACAGCCCCATTTTCCAGACAGTAAGCTGGAAAACATCAATGTCCATTTTTCCATCTGTAGGATGTTTGTTCTGGCAAATGTTTTTTTTGTATAAAGTTTCCTAGTGTTCCATTAAGTTATTTAACATCTTAAAGGAATGAAAGAGCTAAGAAATTACATTGTATTCATGAAGCAGACAATGCATATACTTTTTCTTAATGATTTCACTCTCTTATATTAGAAAATTAGAATAGATTTCAATCCACTTTTGTTTATAAAAATAGACTACTGAGATATTTAACTTAATTATTAACCCAATTTTACTTCTCTACTGCTGTTGAAAGCCTACTGCTGGTGGAAGAATTACCTTGGTGCTGAATAACAAATCATTGAAATCCAAACTAAAGATCCAGGTGCTCTTCAGACACCTGGAGTTTTGATAATCCATTTGAGAAATTATTTAAACTTTGATAATCCAACGTTTGATGATCCATGTTTTAGATTATTTGATTTTTTGACACTTCATTTTCACTGACATATACTTCTTGGACAAATAATTGAAATAAAACACCTGAAGGTTGTGCGTTAAGAATATTTCATTCAAAAGATGAAAAATCAAAACCAAATAAATCACCCACTCTTTTCTCCCCAAAATGCATTAGTATTATCACTAGAGTTAGGGTTAAAATTAGTTCATAATTTAGGATTAGGGAGAAGATTTAGAAGGTTAAGTTTTAGGTTTCATATTATCTGATTGAAACCTGACATGGTGTTGATGCCGCTTGATGGCTGGAGGAGCCAATGCTTAAATCTTTCAGCTGCTGAAGTGAAGATGGCTGGTTAAAATATCGTGGTCCTGGTGAAAGCTGACCTATGACCTTTGGTTCATTAGTCTTCATTCATTCAATCATATTTATTGAGCGCTTACTGTGTGCGGAGCACTGTACTAACCGTTCGGGAAGTACAAATCGGCAACCTACAGAGATGGTCCCTACCCAACAACGGGCTCACAGTCTAGAAGGGGGAGGTAGACAACAAAACAAAACAAAATGAACAGACGGGTCTTATTACCAGTAGCATAGACTCCTACTGAGTTGAAAGAGAGAGAGAGAGTGTGGGGGGTGTGTGGATGAGTGCATGCGTGTGTGCATGCAGCATGGCCTAATGAATTGAGAATGGGCCTGGGAATAAGAAGGGCCTGGGTTCTAATCCCGGCTCTGCTGCTTTTCTGCTGTGAGACTTTGGGCAAGTCACTTAATTTCTCTGTGCCTGTTACCTCATCTGTAAAATGGGAAGTAAGGCTGTGAGCCCCATATGGGGCATGGACTGTGCCCAACCCAATTAGCGTACCCCAGTGCTTAAAACAGTGCTTAATAATAATAATAATGGCATTTTACTACGTGCAAAGCACTGTTCTAACTGCTGGGGAGGTTACAAGGTGATCAGGTTGTCCTGCGTGGGGCTCACAGTCTCAATCCCCATTTTCCAGATGAGGTAACTGAGGCCCAGAGAAGTGAAGGGACTTGCCCAAAGTCACACAGCTGACAATTGGCGGAGCCGGGATTTGAACCCATGACCTCTGACTCCAAAGCCCATGCTGTTTCCACTGAGCCATGCTGGTTCATGGTTCTGTGGCAAGAGCCCGGGCTTGGGAGTCAGAGGTTGTGGGTTCTAATCCCGGCTCTACCACTTGTCAGCTTTGTGACTTTGGGCAAGTCACTCAACTTACTTCCCAAGCGCTTAGTACAGTGCTCTGCACACAGTAAGCGCTCAATAAATATGATTGATTGATTGATTCTCTGTGCCTCAGTTGCCTCATCTGTAAAATGGGGATTCAGACTGTGAGCTCCACGTGGGTCAACCTGATCACCTTGTATCTCCCCCAGTGCTTAAAACAGTGCTTGGCACGTAGTAAGTGCTAAACAAATACCATTATTATTATTGTTATTTTTAACAAATACCAACATTCATCTGTTGTAATATAAAGCCTTCACTGCAAAACCAAAATTTTGGAATTGTTAAAATTGAAATTGACCCTAAAGTATGATACCTTAAATTGAACAAAACGGCCTTGATATTGCTATTGCTTTACATGTCATTAGGTTTGCTTCCTGCAAGCACAATTCATAGTTAAATAGAGCTGCAGAATGCACTTACTCTGTGCCAAGCATTATAGTCAATGCTGGGGTAGATTCAAGATAACCGTATCATATAATCAGATTCAACAACCAGGCCAAGTGGGCCGAGGACAAAGATCCAAGAGGATCAGGCTAAGACCTTTACTTGGCTCTGGTCAGTGGAAACTAGGAGACCATCAGCCAGATTCCTCCTCCTCTCCCATTCCCTGAATGGTCTGCTCTTCTAACTGGAAACATGTTTAAGAAGATAGTAGCCAGAGTGGAGTGGAATTGGAAGAGTCCCGATGACTTAGCCCTGGGACATCACAGACAAACACAAGGAGCTCCCCTGCACTGATCATTTGCCCACTGGTTGGAGACCCAGTCATCGGGTTCAAATATTTTACCGAACTGAAATTGCCATAATTGCCCTGACAAAATTATTAGCCAGCTAGCATAAAAAGGATTTACTACCAATGTACAGTTACATCTCGACAAGGAAGGACTGAAAGAATTAGGTAGCGGTAATGTGCCTGCCTGGGGGCTTGGCTCCTGACTGATCCAGGACAGTGACTTTGTCAGTTTTTGGGTTTTGTGTTTGTTTTTAAATAGTATTTATTAAGCCTTATTATGTGCCAGGTACTGTACTTAGCTGAGCTCGTTGTTGGGTAGGGGCCATCTCTATATGTTGCCTACTTGTACTTCCCAAGCGCTTAGTACAGTGCTCTGCACACAGTAAACGCTCAATAAATACGATTGAATGAATGAATGAATGCAAACTAATAAGGTTGGACAGAGTCCATGTACCACATGGAGCTCACAGTCTTAATCTCCATTTTACAGGTGAGGTAATTGAGGCACGGAGAAGTGAAGTGACATGCCCAAGGTCACAAATGAGACAAATTGTGAAGCTGGGACTAGAACCCAGCTCCTTCTTACTCCAAGATGTGTGCTGTAATAATAATAATAATAATAATAATAATAATAATGGCATTTATTAAGCACTTGAGATGTGCAAAGCACTGTTCTAAGCTCTGGGGCAGTTACAAGGGGATCAGGTTGTCCCACAGAGGGCTCACAGTCTTAATCCCCATTTTACAGATGAGGTAACTGAGGCCCAGAGAAGTGAAGTGACTTGCCCAAAGTCACACAGCTGACAATTGGCAGAGCCGAGATTCGAATCCATGACCTCTGACTCCAAAGCCCAGGCTCTTTCCACTAGGCATGCTGCTTCTCAATCAGTTTCTGTCTAGAGATGGTGATACCACAGCACAGTGGATAGAACACAGGCTTGGGAGTCAGAAGGTCATAAAGTCTAATCCTGGCTCTGCCACTTGTCTTCTGTGGGATCTTGGGCAAGTTACTTAACTTCTCTGTGCCTCAGTTACCGCATCTCTAAAATGGGGATTGAGACTGTGAGCCCCATGTGGGACAGTTAATATGTCCAACCCAATTTGTTCTATCCACCCCAGGGCTTAATAGAGTGCCTGGCACATAGTAAATGCTTAACAAATACCAGAATTATTATTATTATAATACTTCTGTCCTGCTGCACTGAGCACACTGCAACTCTGCCTGAAATTGGAGATATTCTGGGGGCTGTTCTCTGGTTCTTGAGGGTAACATATGATGGCAAGAGCGTGAAGCAGCATGGTGTAGTGGATTGAGCATTAGCCCGGGAATCAGAAGGTCATGGGTTCTAATCCCAGCTCTGCTACATGTCTGCTCTGTGACCTTGGGGAAGTCACTTAACTTCTCTGTGCCTCAGTTCCCTCATCTGTAAAATGGGAATTAAGACTGTGACTATGTGGGACAGGGACTGTGCCCATCCCAATTTGCCTGGATCCACCCCAGCACTTAGTACAGTGCTTTGCACATAGTAAGCGCTTAACAAATATCATTATTGAGTAATTAATTAAGAGCCTGCACAGAAGTCACCAACATTTCTAGACAATCAGGGTAATCGAGTAGATGTGCAAAAATCGTGCTGCCCTTAGTACAGTGAATTTCATAAAGTAGGCATAAAATAAATAATTTAACTCTGCTACTCCTAGGATTCTATATGTTTAGGTGTGGAGCTATGGGGACAAGGTATCAGAAATGTCAGTTTTCTCTACCAGAGGCAATCATGCTAATGTTGGCTCAATGCTTAAAGTTAGGTTTGGCCTATAAAGATTTGACTTCAAATAAATATCACACCACAAAATTATTTTTTAAAAAAGGTGTCCAGCGCAGACTTGGTGGTGCCTCTGAGATAACACAGATAATGCCTGCACAGAGCAAACCCTGTGCTTCATGGAGAATGAAAGAGTGCCCGGTTTTCAAGTGAATATACAAATTAACACTGTAACCTTATAATGACTTTGACTGGGTAGCACTATTATTGTCATTAAGGACGATGATACTGCGGCACTGATTACAATGCTGTGGCTGCACATTCAGTCGTGACAAGTTCATGTGAAAAAATGGCCTCTGACATTTGTTAAGTGCTTACTATGTGCGAAGCACTGTTCTAAGCACTGGGAGGGATACATGGTGATCAGGTTGTCCCATGTGGGGCTCACAGTCTTAATCCCCATTTTACAGATGAGGGAACTGAGGCTCAGAGAAGTTAAGTGACTTCCCTAAGGTCACACAGCAGACATGTGGCAGAGTCGGGATTAGAACCCACAACCTCTGACTTCCAAACCCGGGCTCTTTCTGCTGAGTCACGCTGCTTCTCCTACTATATGTGTGTTTGATGTTGTAACTTCTGTGATGTTTCACATTTAAAATTTAGATATTTCCACTTTCCTAATTGAGCGGCCCAACTGGAGATACTAGGACGGAGACTCAATAATTCCCCCCAAAACTAAGCCTAACAGCATGAGAAGCAGCATGGCCTAGTGGAAAGAATATGTACCTGAGAATCAGAAGGACCTGGGTACTAATCCAGTTCCACCACTGGTCTGCTGTGTGACCCTGGGCTAGTCGCTTAACTTCTCTGTGCCTGTTACCTCATCTTTTAAATGGAGATTAAGATTGTGAACCATATGTGGGACTTGGACTGTGTCCAACCTGATTATCTTGTATTTACCCCAGCACTTAATACAGTGACTGGCATAAAATAAGTACTTAACAACTACATAAAAAAATAACAAACTCAGCAATATCCCACACTGTCAATGAGTAGTGTTGATTGAGCATCTCAGAGCACAAGTGATTTGGGGAGCACCCTAGAATTACAATATTGATTCTTGCCCTCACAGAGTTTACAGCCTAATGAAGGATCAATCAGCTGATAGATGGTATTTGTTGAGTGCTTACTCTGTGCAGAGCATGATACTAAGCGCTAGGGAAAGGTCAGTGCAACAGAATTGGTAAATACAACCAAAAATTGGTTGTACATATTTATTACTCTATTTATTTATTTATTTATTTATTTTACTTGTACATTTCTATCCTACTTATTTTATTTTGTTGGTATGTTTGGTTCTGTTCTCTGTCTCCCCCTTTTAGACTGTGAGCCCACTGTTGGGTAGGGACTGTCTCTATGTGATGCCAATTTGTACTTCCCAAGCGCTTAGTACAGTGCTCTGCACATAGTAAGCGCTCAATAAATACGATTGATTGATTGATTGATTGATATGCTCCCTGCCCACAATGATCTTACAATCTATGGGAGAAGACAGACAAATATGCATCTCAGTTCTTTGGGGCTCAGAATGGGTACAGAAGCAGCAGTGTGGCTCAGTGGATAGAGCACGGACTTTGGAGTCAGAGGTCATGGGTTCAAATCATGGCTCCGCCAATTGTCAGCTGTGGGACTTTGGGCAAGTTACTTCACTTCTCTGTGCCTGTTACCTCATCTGTAAAATGGGGATGAAGTCTGTGAGCCCCCCATGGGACAACCTGATCACCTTGTAACCTCCCCAGCGCTTAGAACAGTGCTTTGCACATGGTAAGTGCTTAATAAATGCCATCATCATCATCATTATTATTATTATTATCTGAGTGAATAGAAGATTCAGAAGTGAGAGGGAGTTGGGGAAAAGAGGGCTTAATCAGGGAAGTCCTCCTGGAGGAGAAGTGACCTTAATAAGGCTTTGAAGGTGGGGAGAGTAGTGGTCTGGCATATATGGAGGGGGAGGGAGTTCCAACCCAGAGAGAGGATGTGGGAAAAGTATCGATGGTGAGATAGACGAGTGACCACACTGGAACTAAAGGAGCAAAGTGTGGGAGCTGGACTGTAGAAGGAAAAAGACAACCAAATAAATACCACAATGGATGGAAGTAATATATGAAAATTTAAAGCTCTGGGTGTTGTGAATATTTCACTGTTGAAGTGGTGAGGAAATGTTGAGTGGCCGTTGGAGGAGTATAAAGTGGAGAGAGAAGAAATTGGAGAAGGCCTCCTGGGAGAGGTGACTTCAGAAGGACTTTGAAAATGGAGAAAATGGTCGTCTGTTGGATGTGAAATGGGAGTGAGTTCCAGGCAGAAGGAAGGGCCTGAACATCAGGTTGGCAGTGGGAAAGATGAATGAGGCACAGTCATTAAGTTGAGGTAAGACTGGCAAAATGGAATTGGAAGAAAGGAATTGGAGGGAGCAGGTGTATACAACCAATTTGAGGAGTTTGAACAAGTATGAGAGGGAGGACAATAACTAGATGGTTTACTGGTGTCCGGATTGGGTATACATTGGCATGTTTGAAAACGGAGGTCAGGGAGAGAAGCCTGGGAGCAAGTGTTTTTTACAAGGCAAGGAGGGATGTGGTCAGAGGTGAAAATGAGGGTGTAGATTTTGAATGTCGGTGAGAGATCTCTTTTTAAGAGATGGTGATGAACGACGTGAAAGTGGATGTGTGGATGAGAAGGTGGGGAGGTGCAGAAGAGATTTTGGGGAGCTCATGATGGTTGGTTTCAATTTTGTCGGCAAAATAGTTGTTAATTCCATCAGTGGCAAAATAGGGAGGTGAGATCCCTGGGGATTTAAGTGGAAACTTAAAAGTCTGGATTAGTTGGTGTGGGAAAAGGGCATGGAAATTGATGGAGGGGATGTAGTGTTGATAAGCAGAAGAAAAAGTACAGTTACAGCTGGTAAGGAGGAATTCCAAGTGACCAACATAGGCAAGGTGCCTGAATTTCTACCCACTGCATGAGTGAGGGAGTGGAACAAGTGTATAATGGTGGTGACTCAGGGCTGGGGATTTGAAGTATTCATTCAATCGTATTTATTGAGTGCTTACTGTGTGCAGAGCACTGTATTAAGTGCTTGGGAAGTACAAGTCGGCAATGTATAGAGACAGTCCCTACCCAACAATGGACGTATGAGATCAACAGACAGAGAAGGGCATGAGGGAGTTGACTTTTAGTCGGGAGGGTTGATTTGAGGGCATGGATTTGTGCATCAAGAGCGACGAATTGGGTAAGGAGTCACGAGATAACAATAGAAAAAATAGTTCCCAAAACAAAATGGTAGGTTTTCAAGTTGCTAGGTTGAGCCGACACAATTAAGTTATTTTTGCTGAGCATTTGCACCCCCCTGGGTGCTACCTTATTGATCCAGAAGACCACCTGCCTGACAGCTACTGCCCAGGACTGCTTAGGGCTCTGCACTTTGTTCCCTGCACAACCAGCCTGCTTCGAACTCTAGGATTTGTTCTGAGGCGTCCCAGGGTGACAGAACTGAAACGAGGAAAACCCAGATTATTGGCTGTTAAAGAGGAGGCCATGATGAATGGGTTACTGAGAATGAATATGGAATATTCATCCCTGAACTGTGGATTCCTAGCAGGCTGAGATGGTTTCATTATAGTCCTATTTGATGACAAGAAAATAAAATAAGCAAAATCTCAAGGTCCCTTTCAACTTTATGATCGAATGATTCTCCATATAGTGGAATTCTTTCTTTTTCTTCCTGAATACACTTTTGCAGTGTGCTGGTAATTTCATCCCATTGTACTCTTCCTTTGAGGAGAAAATTTCTTTGGAAGTTCAAACTACAGTGAACTTTTTTCTGTTTCCATTGTCTTCCTGATAAATGTCAAGATGTGTGATTAACATTAAATAGGTGTTACATAGCTATTCATTTGAGGACAGTGATATTTTTTTTCTTAGAAATTTTCCTGTCTTTTAGGGGGAAAAGAAAGACTTTGAGTTTCTCCCTTACAATAATAATAATTGTTAAGCAGTTAAGTGTCAAGCACTGTTCTAAATGCTAAGGTAGACACAAGTTCATCAGACCAGACACAGTCCCAGCCCTGCAAGGGGCTCACAGTCTAAATAAGGAAGTGAACCGGAATTGAATCCCCATTTCACAGATGAGGAAATTGAGGCACTGAGAAGTGAAGTGAGTCTTTTTGAATGGTATTTGTTAAGTGCTTACTGTGTGCTTGGCACTTTACTAAGCACTAGATATAAGTGAATCAGGTTGGACACAGTCCCTGATCCACATAGGGCTCACAGTCTTAATATCCGAAGTCACACAGCAGACGAAACTAGACATGGGATTAGAACCCAGGTCCTCTGACTCTCAGGCCTGTGCTCTTTCCACTAAGGCATGCTACTCATTAATGAATTGCATTAATACTTCAACAATTATATTTTCTAACATTGAACATCACCCATAAAGATAGTAATTGAGTCCTTTGTGTACATCCTGGATTTTGTACATGTGTATGAGGATTTTGCATATCAGCCCTGCCTCAATTTAGAATAAGGGATAGTTTTTCCCTTCTGAATTTCGTAGAAGACTGATGGTGTACTAAAACCTTTCCTTGGTCCACATATTGACAATTAGGCTCATTTTTTTTTCCTTGTTCTCTGTGCCATTATCATCTAAATATTAGACAATAGGACAGAAAATTGCTGACATCTTAATCTTGGAAATAGAAACTTCATCAGGTTACAGTTCATTTTGATGGTCCCAAAGCAGAGAAAATGTAACTTCATCAGGAAAAAATGAGCTTCTTTGTAAGAGGATAATGTGCTTTTTGTTTCATGGTCAATATACAAATGCTCTGTAAGAAATATTTTAGGGGAATAGACAGATTGGCAGTCCACATACAATTAGCTTTCTGTGAGAATATAATTTATTTTATGGTTTCAAAAAGTGAAAATAGAAAGCAATCACTTTATTCATAAATCATGTAAGTATTGAGTATTTTTAATTTAAAATGTATTTTCCATTTTCAGTTCATTTTTCATTTGTGTCAACTATAACAGCATTATTTGGGACTCTCCATTAGTTTATTAGAGGGTTAGATGGGCCTGCTTATTTTTTTTTCTTTTAAATAACTTTCATTTTTATCTCATCTTTAGTACAATCTGAACAAAGCCTATGTCATTCAAAGATTTAACAGTATCAAAGATGTTCAAGTTATAGGCATTACTCTTAATTAATCTCATTGTCTTTTTTCATGTTAGCCTATGTATGAAATATCAAATGGCTAGACAGGATCACAAATAGTGATGTCCTGCAACAGAGTCATGACTCTCTGATATCAGCATTCATCATAAGGCATAGGGCTCAATAGACTGGACCAAAGAAATGCTTTGAAAATGAAATGAAGCAAAACCTTAAGTGAGATGGCATAACCGCAGACATTTTGAAGAGAGCAATGGACTCAGCTAAACCTGGTTTAAAGCAATTGGAAATGGAGTAAATGCTTTGGAACAGAGGCTTTGAAAATTTATGCCACCAATCAGGGAAAATGAAATGAAATGAAAAAGCAGAGGCCCAAAGGCTTTTAGGTAACAAAAGCACAGTGCCTACGTGAAAGTTTTAGGTGTATACTCATTTGCCTTAGCAACCAAACGCAGTGATTTAAAAAATGTCTGCTACCTCTTTTTATGGCTAGAGTTCATTTACCAAAAATGTTTAGCTCCTCAAGACAGGATCCATCTTTTTAGAGAATTCTAGGAGGTTCTGGGTTTTTTTTAGTTATGTGAGAGCATTGTAGGACAGTTTCAAATGAAGGACAAACATCTGAAAAATTTGCCCTTTTTTAACTAGTAGATACGGGAAAGTAGAAGCTATTTGCTGGGGCAATGATGCAAAGATTTGACTCAAGATTATTTTATTCTGTTCAGGGTTTAATTTGTGTTTGAACTTGGTGGAGCCAGCCCTGGCACATCTGCCTAGCATGGAATTTTTTTCATTATTATTATTATTATGGCTTGTATTAAGCGCTTACTATGTTCAAAGCACTGTTCTAAGCCCTGGGGCGGATACAAAGTGATCAGGTTGTCCCACGTGGGGCTCACAGTCTTCAACCCCATTTCACAGATGAGGGAACTGAGGCATAGAGAAGTGAAGTGACTTGCCCAAGATCACACAGCAGACATGGGGCCGGGCCAGGATTAGAACCCATGACCTCTGACTCCCAAGCCCGGGCTCTTTCCACTGAGCCATGCTGCTTCTCTTTTCAACATAGCCCTGGCTTCTCTTTTCCAACATGGCCCTGGCACCTCTGGTCCCAGTGTTATGCCAGAAGGAGGAGTGATGAAAGAGTACTTTCCCCTGCTCCTTCCTATACCCAGAGCACTGGACTGAACGCCTTACCTCCTTCCCTTCCCCATAGCACCTGTATATATGTATATATGTTTGTACGTATTTATTACTCTATTTATTTATTTATTTTACTTGTACATATCTATTCTATTTATTTTATTTTGTTAATATGTTTGGTTTTGTTGTCTGACTCCCCCTTCTAGACTGTGAGCCCACTGTTGGGTAGGAACTGTCTCTAGATGTTGCCAACTTGTACTTCCCAAGCCCTTAGTACAGTGCTCTGCACACAGTAAATGCTCAATAAATACGATTGATTGATTGATTGATTCTTCCCAACAAGGTCCACCATGCCTAAGGTGAAAGTACTGGGGAAAATGTCAGCATTGAGAGCCCCACCATTTCTCCTGAGACAAATTAAGCCCTGATTCTGAACCACTGTGAAGATACCTTTGAGGATATTGCTTAGTCTGTTTCAACCTTCCCTTGGCATATCCTCATATAATTTCCCCTTTCATCAGAGCAAAGCATGCCCTGTCACAATTTTAGGAAAGAGTAATCAATTCAGTCCCTGGCTTCAAGGCTTTGCTTTACGGGACAGAATTTCAGCGTATCTGAGCACCTGCCCTTTTCTCATTATCATCAAATTTTAATTGAGCACCCACAGGGTCATTTTTCCTCCAGAAGCTCATCACAGTTGAAAGAATGCTCCAGCTTTCATACTCAGCCTCAGAATTCAGAAGCATCACTTAATGGACTCTTCTTATCTTCTTCAGCACAATAAGGGAACAATTGATCTGAATTAAGAGTATAGGCATTGATTTTTGAAGAACCTGCCGGAACCATTGGGTGGGCTGAGAAAATATATTTCTTCTGCAAAAGGGACATTGGATGGAATTGGCTAATTATTTGCAATTTCCTTAAATGCTTCTCCGATTCTCAGTAAGGGAATTCAGCAATCAGTTGGTTTTTGAAACAATTATTTTGCATGCCACGCTTGCTTACTTAAAAAGAGTACTTGATTTTTCTATCTATAGATGGATAGATTAATTATATGATGTCTGTAAAGCACATTGAGTTTCTCAGGAGGAAAAGAGTTATATAAACACAACATGATGTTATGGGGATTTGTGAAGTGACATCCATGATAATGAGCCTGAAATGAATTCAGAAACACTGTCAGACTAAGGTTTGACATTCTTATTTACTGTACCATGAATGTTTATTCCAAAAACCAAAGCCCCCATACCAATCAATCAGTCAGTGGAACTTACTGAGCAATTCTTATTTGCAGTAGTAGGTATTAAGAGTGTGGGAGAAAACAATACAACAGAGTTGGTGGACATTTTTCCTTCCCACAAGGAGCTTAAGGATCTCCTTACCATTTCTTACTATTTTTCCTTTTTTAAAAATGATCAAAATCATTCTCCAGATTACCTATATAAGAGTAGTTGCATGTAATTTGAGGATTTAGGAAACATTTTCTATTTGAGATAAAATCCCAAGAAATACCAAAGTTGTTTAGGAAAAAAAATACATTTCTTAGATTATCTTAATATATTTGCAAATATGTTAAACATTGTTATCTGTAAAATGTCAATGCAGATGGAATCCATTAAAAAGTGAATGGCAGTCACATATTACTCTTAGTATTATAGGATCTGACAGTGTATTGGTGAAAATGCCTATCTATAGTTCACAGTAATCTACTTCCCATCAATGAGCATCTTTATTGCTACATACAAAAGTAGATATCTAAGAGTTGAAAGCAAGATGCTAACTCACTTCTTGGTGTATGAAGGCCACTGTTGGGCACTGATTGTGTATTTCATCTAGGAGAGCTAATCAGTCTATCAGTCAAAGGTATTTATTGAGTATTTTATACAGAGTACTTTACTAAGTGCTTGGGCTATTACAATAAAATAGACAAGATCTCTTCCCTTGAGGATTTTATAATTTAGCAGAATCTAGCTACTTACTCTCACGTACGAAAAATACTACCAACTGTGCTTTTCTATACTGGAAAAGGGTTTTTTGATACTTTGGCATTTTCAGTGGAAAGCAATCCCAAAAACAGTGGGTTAACAGTTTAGCAAAACGTGGTTAATGATCCCTTTTATATTAGCCAGGTCTCTTTGGGCCTGGCTATAAAGTTAATTTCTCTCTAAACAGTGTTACTGATCTTCAGTGAACCTGTGAGTTTGAGCTAACAATTGCTAAGAGGAATTTTTCTCTGAGGAGACCAGGGGTAGGACCTAAGAAACATCCATTCTAGCCAGGCAAAGCTAGGTGCTTAGCTAGGTGCTAAGCTTTCTAAAAAGAATAAGTTAACAGGAGTGCTGTAAGAACAGGAAGAAAACTGAGAAGGTGAAGAAAAATGTAATCTTGATCGATTATTCCATTATTGGATGAGAATGTCAGTATAATGCATTCATTCATTCATTCAATCGTATTTATTGAATGCTTACTGTGTCCAGAGCACTGTACTAAGCGTTTGGGAAGTACAAGTTGACAACATATAGAGACAGTCCCTACCCAACAATGGGCTCACAGTCTAGAAGGGGGAGACAGACAACAAAACGAAACATGTGGACAGGTGTCAAGTCGACAGAACAAATAGAATTAAAGCTAGATGCACATCATTAACAAAATAAATAGAATAGTAAATACATACAAGTAAAATAGAGTAATAAATCTGTACAAACATATATACAGGTGCTGTGAGGAGGGGAAGGAGGTAGGGCGGGGGGGGGGATAGGGAGGAAGAGAGGAAAAAGGGGACTCAGTCTGGGAAGGCCTCTTGGAGGAGGTGAGCTCCCAGTAGGGCTTTGAAGGGAGGAAGAGAGCTAGCTTGGCAGATGTGCATTGAAAACCAAGGGCAGCCCTGACTGTACAGTTAGGTTGTTAGAAGTCTGTTACCAGGTTTGTAGCCTATATATCAAAATCTCATTCCAAGAAACCCTGCTATTTTGTGTCACATTTTTATTACATAATATAATTATTGGATTTTTTTTTTCTGGAACCACAGAACAGCAGACTGAGAAAACACGCTTTTGAATTGAAAATGAATGACCTGACATATTTCGTGCTGGCAGCTGAAACAGAGATGGATATGGATGACTGGATTCACACACTGAACAAAATCCTGCAAATAAATCCTGAAGGGACCCTTCAGGAAAGGAAGAGTGCTGATCTCACAGATCTCAGGCTGGGTGAGAGCAGATGTACTGATGCCTCTTGTATTAAACAGAAACTCTCCATTTTGGTTCAGTTAGAGCCAGTAGCTCTGAGCACTCCTCATTCTGAAGAACCTGCCTCTGAGACTACCATTTCTGAAAATCAGCCCTAATTTTTACACCTTTCTGAGGCATAGGCCAGACACAGGTTTATTTTACAATTGTCTATCATGGTTTTGAGTCAGTGCTTCTGTGGGACATGGTGAGACTGCAATTATATTTCAAATTTCCCCCCTTCCTAAGTGGGTCTCAATCATTTACTAATACTTTATGCTTGATGATCCTAATTTAGACATAAATAACCACTTCTCCTTGGTTGATTTTTATTTAGGCTATAACAACTACCCGAAGATTATTATGTTTAGCTAATATGGATTGTACATCCTTCCGATGCTTCCTAAATCAGATTCTCACTGATGGAAGGTTATGTTTCACTGGCATTTCTTTGACATATCTGACATTAATCTGTAGTTATTAGCACCTTCCAGGAAACTGCTTAAAGTCAGTTTCAGTTAAAGAATGGATTTTAAGTAGTTATAAATGATTTCCTTTGTAATGCTAAGGCATCAAATCGGGTGTGTCAAGTGATCCTGTCAGTTGCTTGAAACAGCAATCCTATCAGAACGGCTTCATGTATTGACTAATTTACATCCAGGTTATGGTAACCATATTGCCCTATTCTTTCATTATAGTCTATCCAAAGCAGGCTCTAAAAAACCATGATTGGGTTGGAATGCCTGAATCTTTCAACGTGAATGAGATTTCACTCATTCTTCTGTTTCTTGGGCTGACTTCAGGGTACAGGTACTCCTTATATATTTAAGAACTGAAACAGCATGGCCTAAAAGATAGAGCAGCGGCCTGAGAGTCAGAGGACCTGGGTTTTAATCGCAGCTCTACCCCTTATCTGCTGGGTGGCCGTGGGCAAATCACTTAAATTCTCTGGGACTCAGTTACCTCATCTGTAAAATGGGGATTAAGACCGTGAACCTCCTGTGGAACATGGACTGTGTCCAACCTGAAAAACTTGTGTCTTCCTCCATGCTTAGTACAGTGCCTGGCACATGGTAAGCACTTTAACAAATGCCATTACAAAAAGAGAACGAGTAAGCTAATATGTCCTTATGAGATGAAATAAGATGAAATGAGATAAGGAAGGCCTGAGGAAAACAGTGACATTGAATTTTTTTAAAATTTGTGGCATTGTGTATGTTAAATAATTAACTTGTATTTTGTGTACCTTTCTAAGATGCTGTGGACATTTCTCTGAATTGTGAATGTACTCCAGAGGAAGCTGATTCTGCAGAGAACAGCATGCATCCTGATTTTACAAAAGTAATAAGCTTGATATTATAAAATACAAATGTGTCATAAAAGACTTCTCTAGTTTTTATGCAGATAGAAAGAATGAAAACATATTAATGCAAGATCTTTAATGGGAAACAAACACTAAACTATCACTACTGCTATATGGATAGCTGAAGTCACCTGTTCAAAAATTTATCTCTAACGTTTCAAAAAAATCTTCATGGTTAATGAAAATGTAATCGTAGGAAAAGGAGTTTAGTATCTCATGAATGGAGAAAATACTAGGTACCTGGTTGTTGGATGCAGAAAACTAACATGATTTTTACCGTAGTACATGTCTGAAACAGAAGAAACAGTCAAAGTGTCTCGGAACATGGAGAGGCTAAATTTATTCGCACTGGATCCAGAAATAGATGTAAGTTAAAACTTTCTTTCATTCTTAAATTGACAAATATCATTTATTGAGTGTCTACTGTAGTCTTAGTAACAGTAGTATTCATTCATTCAATCATATTTATTGAGTGCTTACTGTGTGTAGAGCACTGTACCAAGCGTAGTAGGAGTGAAAGTATTTATTGAACACCTTGTGTGTTCGATTTACTGTACTGTAAGCAGAACACTGTACTAAGTGCTTGGAAGAGTACAGTAGAGTCTAAAAATGACAATACTTGCCCTCAAGGAGTTTCCAACCTAGTGTGGGATACAGACCAAAAATAAGCAAAGATAGAAGGGAAAAGGGAATGGAAAAATGAGTAGGTAAATAAGTATGTACTTCAAAGTAGCGTACGCCATTCTCTCCGTTCAGAATTGATGTGTGTGTGGAGGTGGTGGAAAAGTCCTCAGGTGGTAGATGGGAGGCGGCAGGACTTGGGGAGAAAGTAAATTAATTGGGGAAGACTTCCTAGAGCAGATGGAATTTCAGAAGGCTTTGAGGACGGGGAGAACTGTGATCTGATAAATTGGAAGGAAGTCCCAGCAAGTGGTTGGAGGCAGGAGAGTCGAGAATGAGTCCCAGCAAGAAGGCAAGAATGAGAGGAATGAAGAGTAGTGATCTGGCTGTAGAGGAAGAAGAGCGTGGATAAGATTGAGAGCTGATAGAGTACTTTAAAGCCCCAAACCCTGAAATCACTGCTTTCCCTCCCAAGAACAGTTAATTATCCTCTCCACAGCATAAATGTACTTTAATTTCTGAGAATCCAAAATGCACAGCACACATTTTTCAAACTAAGCCAATGAACAAGAATAAGAAGTAGTATATCCGTATTTATGAAAGGATGGATGGGTGGGCCTTCGCTAAGCCCTACTTTCTTTTTCTCCTACTCCCTCTGCATTGCCCTGACTTGCTCCCTTAATTCATCTCCCCTCCCAGTCCTACAGCACTTATGTACATATCTGCAATGTATTTATTTATGTTAATATGTCTCCCTCTCTAGATTGTAAGCTTGTTGTGGACAGGGAGTGTTTCTGTGTATTGTTATATTGTACTCTCCCGAATGCTTAGTTATATGTCTGTACTCTCCCAAGCTCTTAGTATAGTGCTTTCCACTCAGTAAGCCTTCAATAAATATTATTGACTTGAATGAATGAATGATCTTTTTTCCTTACTGAAGAAGAACTCACTGCAGAACTCATATCCCTTCTCATTATACATGAACAATAATAATGGTATTTGTTAAGTATTGTATTAAGCAGTGGGGTCAGTTAAAAGAGGTCAATTAAAAGATAATCAGGTCAGACACAGTCCCTGCCCTACACTGGGCTCACAGTCTAAGAAGAAGGTAGAAGAGGTAGTTAATCCCCATTTTACAGATGAGGAAACTGTGGCCCAGAGAAGTTAATCACCTTGCCCAAGGTCAAAGAGCAGGCACGGGGCAAAGCCAGGATTGGAACTCAGGTCCTCCGACTCCCAGACCCACATGGATCTTCTTCATTTTTTCACTAAAACTAAACTGTCAGTCTTTATAATTGGTAGACGCAGTTTGAGGGCTGGAACAAATCAAATAAAGGTTCATTCATTCATTCAGTTGTGTTTATTGAGTGCTTACTGCACGCAAAACACTGTACGAGCACTTGGGAGAGTATAATTCAACAACAAACAGACACATTCCTGCCCACAACGAGCTCACAGTCTAGAGGGGGAGACAGATATTAAAATAAATAGATAAAATAAACAAATAGAGAAATGAATAAATTACAGATATGTACAGATATATATATATATATATATATATATATGTATATATATTCTGTGGGGATTCATTCATTCATTCAATCATATTTTTTGAGTGCTTACTGTGTGCAGAGCAATGTACTAAGCACTTGGAAAGTACAATTCAGCAATAAAGAGAGACAATCCCTGTCCACACTGGGCTTACAGTCTAGAAGAGGGAAGACAGACATCAAAACAAGTAAAACAGGTACCAATATAAATAAATAGAATGTAGCTATGTGCACATCAAAGCAAGTAAACGGGCATCAATATAAACAAATAGAATGATATATATCATATATGTACACACACACATATATGTGTGTGTGTGTGTACACATATTTACATTAAGTGCTGTTGGACCCGGGGCGGGGAAGAGCAAAACGGAGCGAGTCGAGGTGACACAGAATAGAGGGGAAGCTGAGGAAAAGGTTTAGTCTGGGATGGCCTTTTGGAGGAGGTGAGTCTTCAGTAGGGCTTTGGAGTGGGAAAGAATGATTGTATGGCAGATTTGAGGAGGGAGGGCATTCCAGGCCAGAGGTAGGACATGGGTCAGAAGTAAGCAGCACGACAGTAGAGACTGAGGCACAGTGAGGAAGGTTAGCACCAGAGGAGAGGAGTGTGTGGGCTAGGATGTAGGAGGAGAGAAGGGAGGTTAGGTAAGAAGGGGCAAGGTGATGGAGAGCTTTGAAGCCAATAGTGAGGAGTTTTTATTTCATACGGTGGTCAATAGGCAACCACTGGAGATTTTTGAGGAGGGAGGTGATATGCCCTGAACGTTTCTGTAGAAAGATAATCCGGGCACCGGAGTGAAGTATGGACTGAAGTGAGGAGAGGCAGTAAGTAGGTAGAGAGGTCAGATAGGAGGCTGATGCAGTAATCCAGTCAGGACAGGGTGTGTGATTGTACTATCGTAGTAGTGGTTTGCATGGAGAGGAAAGGGAGGATCTTGGTGATGTTGTGAAGGTGTGTCCGGCAGGATTTAGTGACAGATGGGAGGGAGGATGAATGAAGGAGCAAGTGAGAGTGGCACAGAAAGGAATGGGAGAAGAGGAAAGGAGGGCTTAGTCAGGGAAGGCTTCTCAGAGGAGATGTGCCTTCAATAAGGTTTTGAAGTGGGGGAGAGCAATTATCGGTCTGATAAGAGGAGGGAGGGTGTTCCAGGCCAGAGGTAGGATGTGGACGAGAGGTCAGTGGCCAGAAAGACGAGATCGAGGTACAGTGAAAAGGGTAGCATTAGAGGAACCAAGTGGGCTGGGTTAAAGTAGGAAAGTATAGAGGTGAGGTAGGAAAGGGCAAGGAGATTAAGTGCTTTAAAGCCAATGGTGAGGAGTTTTGTTTGTTATGGAGGTGGACGGGCAACCACTGGAGTTTCTTGAGGAGTGAGGAAACAGGTCTGAACATTTTGGAAAGAAAATGATTTGGGCAGCAAAATAGAGTATCCTATCCCGACTGGATTACTGCATCAGCCTCCTCTCTGATCTCCCATCCTTCTGTCCCTCCCCACTTCGATCTATATTTCACGCTGCTGCCCGGATCATCTTTGTCCAGAAACGCTCTGGGCATGTTACTCCCCTCCTCAAAAATCTCCAGTGGCTACCAATCAACCTATGCATCAGGCAAAAACTCCTCACTCTCAGCTTCAAGGCTCTCCATCACCTCGCCCCCTCCTACCTCACCTCCCTTCTTTCCTTCTACAGCCCAGCCCGCACCCTCCGATCCTCTGCCGCTAAGCTCCTCAATGTGCCTCGTTCTCGCCTGTCCCACCATCGACCCCCCGGCCCACATCCTCCCCCTGGCCTGGAACGCCCTCCCTCCGCACATCCACCAAGCTAGCTCTCTTCCTCCCTTCACAGCCCTGCTGAGAGCTCACCTCCTCCAGAAGGCCTTCCCAGACTGAGCCCCCTCCTTCCTCTCCCCCTCCTCCCCCAACCCCCCCCACCTTATCTCCTTCCCCTCCCCACAGCACCTGTATATATGTTTGTACAGATTTATTACTCGATTTATTTTACTTGTACATATTTACTATTCTATTTATTTTATTCTGTTAATATGCTTTGTTTTATTGTCTGTCTCCCCCTTCTAGACTGTGAGCCCACTGTTGGGTAGGGACCATCTCTATATGTTGCCAACTTGTACTTCCCAAGCGCTTAGTACAGTGCTCTGCACACAGTAAGCGCTCAATAAATATGATTGAATGAATGAATGAATGAATGAATGAATGAATGAATGAATGAATGAACTGGAGTGGGACGATACAGGGGGCAGGAAGGTCAGCAAGGAGGCTGATATAATATTTAGGGAGGGCTAGGATAAGTGCTTGCATTAAGGTTGGAACAAAGCACTTCTTTGCCTGTACCCATTCTTGCCAAAATAACCTACTCAACACTTTGTACTCCATATACATATGCTAAACATATACATGGTTATTATTTGATTTGCAAATTAAGCATTCACTTTGTTACTGAGGAAGGCGTGATTGATAAGACCATTTTCTTGCAAATCAGTTTTTCTGGTCTATCGAAGACTTGGTCTAGAAATAGTAAATCCCCGAAGTGTTTTGTAACCATGTTAGTACTGATGAGTTTGATGCAACATTTCCAAGGATACAATTATAATTGGCATAATTTCCAGGAATTGAATGAAGATGAAGGTATTTAAGATGCTACTGCAGATATTTCCACTCTACTTTATACCCCTAGTCCATTGCCCATAATAAACAATTGGATTTTATTTTCTATCAGGTTTACCTGTCTGTGTCAAATGGTGTTGCCTTTTCCATGAACCATAATAATGAGCCATTTTTGAGCAATAACACAAATGCCCAGTCAGCTTTCTAATGTTTAGAATAAACTATAAAATTTCTGTGATTCCTGTCACAAGCAAAATGAGTGAAATTGCACATGACAATTTCACTTCAGTGGGGCTTTTAACATTAAAAATAATCCTCAAATGTTGTTCTTTTCCAGGCTTTAAAACTTCAGAAAAGAGAGTTTTCAGGAAATGACTTGGTGATCAAACCATTTGAAGAAGAGGCTGCAAAACGAATCATGATTACATGTAAATCCCTCAATTTAAATCTTCAAGCCTGTGTGACTGAAAATGAAAATGACCCCGTAACCAATGTAAGTTTGGCTTTCTCTTGTTGCATAACACACTGCCAAATTAGGGATATTTTCACTTCTCATTTTTCTCCACTATTTCCAGGTCTGCCAAGCTGTAAGAGTGTGATTCACTGAAATTTTGTCAGCCCTGGAATCTTTATCCTCTTTTGGGCCTTTGCCTTATCCCTGTGCAGTCCCCTTTTCAAATGCTGGCTTTCTGTTGAATCTCAGATGCCAGACTGTCTTCTTAAAACACTCCCTAGGATGCCAGGGGAATTGTTATCACCTAAAGAAATTGGTTTCCCATCCCCAAAAGTATATTTTCCTTTAGTTTCTTCTTGTAGTCAATGTGCGGTTCATAATTTAAAGAGAAGCCCCTTTTTTGGTGAGCCAAACTTCCCTGGCATGCACATGGAGTTTGCAAAGGAAAGGGATTGCAGGCTTCAGAGGCTAATTACCCTGTTCATTTGATTAGCTCCAGGATCCTCATTTTCTGACAGGCTGAAAAATTGAGGTCTGGATGAATGTTGCTAAGTAGTTTCAGCTCATTAGGGTCCTGTACTCATATCTCCTAGAGTTTTTCAAAATACCCAGTGAGTATGGGGAGAGGATCATAGTCAAACTCTCTTGGAATTCTGGACCATCATGGGAGATGATCTTTGCTTGGTAATTCAGGGTATGGTGAATTGAGAATAGAAACTAGAGAAGCAGAAAAAGATTCATTGCTCTTTTACTGCAGAATGATGGGAGAGTATTATTTGATTTGTTGAAGTTTTCCCGGTAAAATGAGCACAATTTTGGCCTAAATAAAGCTACCTTCTAATGGACTGTTCTTGTCAGTTCATGTAGAAACTGAATCAAAAACTGCCAAGAGTTCTACTTCTTTTTTCTTGGTCTAAGGCGTCTATGGCTTCTTTTCCATGACCTCCTTCAGGGGCTGATAACATGGGAACAGACCTAATGTTTCTTAATAGCCCTGTTGGTATCTAAAACAGCAACTCACATTAAGAGTATTTGATATTGTTTCTGTTCTTGTTTGGGGGCTGGGGGAGGGAAAGAGAGAGGGAGGGAGAGACAGAGAGAGAGAAAAAAAACCCATAAGCTTTGAGTTGATAGGATACCAGAATTCAACTCTGGGATCAATTCTTAACTCCATTCATTTTTCTTTGGATGATCTAGAATGGAGTATGACTGGGTTTCATGCGTTGCTATTTTGCTGAAGTATCAATTTCTAATTTTATCTTTAGATTGAACCTTTCTTTGTGAGTCTGGCCCTTTTTGATACCAAGGACTGTAGAAAGATTTCTGCAGATTTTCATGTGGATCTCAACCACACCCTTGTTAGGCAGATGGTTTCAGGGACTTCAGTTACCTTGGAAAATGGAAACATCGACTCCGGCAGCCCGAAGCACTCGGAAGAACCTCGGGTGAAGGGATTTCCAGAACAATGGCTGAAATATCCAAAGCAGGTCAGTACTTGGTTTATGAAACTGTCTGAAAGCATTGTCTCCAACAAGTATTTATCACGCCCCCATTTTTTGAGCATCCAACAGATAGAAGAACTATGGGAAGTAGCATGGCCTAGAGGAAAGAGCACAGGCCCGGGAGTCATAGGACCTGAGTTACCTCATCTGTAAAATAGGGGTTGAGGCTGTGAGTCCAATGTGAGACAGGGACTGTGTCCAATGCAATTTGCCTGTTTCTTCCCGAGCTCTTAATACAGTGCCTGACACACAGTAAGCACTTAACAAATACTACAATAATAAATATTATTATTCTAATCCTGACTTGCCTGCAGAGTGACCCTGGGCAAGTTACTTAACTTCTTTATCCCTTGCCTATGTGTCCAGGTCATTGCTCCTATTGAACAATACCTGATGCCCCTTCTTTGATGAGGCTGTTAGTGATCATCATTAATATGGCTAATTGTATTTTGGCCCAGGATAGGCACCGTCTCCAGCCTCACCTTTGTTAGTTCCAGCCAGGTCAGTTTTCTGGCAGTCTAGCATGTTGGAGGGATCACGGGGAAGAGAGAAGAGGACTGTTTCCAATCTGATTTGCTTGTATCCACCCCAGTGCTTAATACAGTGCCTGATACACAGTAAGTGCTTAGCAAATACCACAGTTATTATTTTTATTATGTGAAGGAGTGATGTCCCATGTCTGCTTCACTCCTGCAAGCCTGGGAGCTCTCTCCCTTCTCTGACTACAGCGAGTGGAGGAAAGGGGTTCCACTGTGGGAGGGGGAATGAATGGAGTGGGGAAGCATACTCCAACCAGTTGTGTTTTAGGAATTGATTAGTTATAATAACCATGGTATTTGTTAAGTGCTTACTATGTGTCAAGCACTGTTCTAAACTCTGGATTAGGTACAAGCTAATCACGTTGAACATGGTCCCCGTTCCACATGAGGCTCACGTTCTTAATCTCCATTTTAGAGATGAGGTAACTAAGGTGCATAGAAATTAAGTGACTTTCCCAAGATCACACAGCAGACAAGTGGAGGAGCTGGAGTTAGAACCTTCTGAGTCCCGGGCCCGTGCTCTAACCAGTAGGCCATACTGCTTTCCATTCTTTGGTCGGGGCAGGCGATGGCAGGTGGTGGCAGTTGTGGGCAAGATTTGGGGTGCTTGGGGGTTTCTTCCTAGCCTGGGACTCCTGGACTTCAGTTCCAAGAGCCCCTACATTAATTCAGCCCTGCTAGGGAGACAGATGCAAGGAAGGAGGAGTACAGAAAGGTCCCTGGAATAACCTCTCTTCTGCCTTTGTCTCTGTCCAGTTTCGGGACACATTAGTGACTCAAAATACCCATTTTGAGTTCTGGATAAAATGGATAAAACTATTGGTTGTATTCAGCCTCCATCCCAGATCACCTGTTGCAATCAAATCAAGCAGCAGTTGTTGACTGCAGAATAGAAATAGAGCCAGGAGTATGCAGTTGTACATTTTAAACTTAAGCAATTCATCGGTGTTCTTCAGACTCTGTGGAAATTTAGAGCCATTTCAGCATTGATGGCAAATGCCATTAAATGTTCAACATTTTGGAAATAAGGATTTCTTTCACCTTTGAGATTAATTCATGATTTCTTATTCCAGAACTCATTGTTTCAGTCTTCTGTGATTCGAGGAGGTTCATTTTACTACGTCAATCTGAAATTTATCTTCATCCTTTTGTCATATATCGTTCTATCACTCACCTAGAAAAACTCATTGTTTCAGTCTTCTGTGATTCTTGGAGGTTCATTTTACTACGTCAATCCGAAATTTATCTTCATCCTTTTGTCATATATCGTTCTATCACTCACCTAGAAAGATGACTAGGGATGATAAAAAGTGTTTATAAAACATTTGTGTTTCCATTCCCTCTAGTAGATAACCTGATATGAGCAATTTTTGAAGCACAAATCACTTGACATTTTCAGAGCTACCATTTAGACCATTATTTCTTAATGTCACAGTGCTTGTTAGTGACTTACCTCCCCTTGTCTTTGTTCACAGGCTGTTTTCTCTGTAAGTAACCCACATACTGAAATCGTTTTGGTGGCCAAAATAGAAAAGGTGCTCATGGGAAATATTGCAAGTGGTGCTGAAGCTTATATTAAGAATCCAGACTCCAATAAGGTACAGTTCCTTATAATTTCTTTAATTAGGTTTTTAAAAGCTGCACTGATAAAATGCCAGTTTCTGAGAGATGGAAATCTAGGGAAGATCACTCTGACTTGAGGAGTTTCAGAGTACAGACTGGGAGGAGATCTGAGCCTCCTTTCACCCTATCATTGATGTTGTTCTAATTCATTCATTCCACCATATTTATTGAGCGATTACTGTGTGCAGAGCACAATACTAAGCGCTTGGGAGAATACAACAGTAAACAGATACATTCCCTGCCCACAACGAGTTTACAGTCTAGAAGACGAGCTTACGCTCTATAGTTTACAGTCCTAATGAGGTCTCTCCCACTACGTCTCCCCTTCCAACCAAAGTTCTGGTGAAGCAGAACGGGTAGTTACTGCTCTTCCCTACTTCCACAGCTTTTACCTTCCCTGTATCTGCTGCCATTATTGGTCATAGAAGTTCGAAGCCATAGAGAAATAAATATCCTAGGCTGAGCCATCTTCCCCACTAGGGTCCCAAGATACATCCATACCCTGTGGACCAATAGAGTTTACATAATTAGAAACACACCCAGCACACTGTCACACAAATGGAAACAGTAATGACTGGATTTGAAATGACATTTACATTTGCCATTTCAGACCAATGGTTTAATGATTTTGATAGTCCCTTTAGCGCAAATTATAGTAGCAAAACTAAATACCATATTTTAAAAATCAAGACTAAAAATCTGGGAAGGCTTCCCTTTTAACATTTTTAAAAGGTTCTTTTCAATAATTAATAATATATAAATACTAGGAGATGAAAAGGGGCATCACCCCTGGGAACTGGCTCTGAGGGGGCCAAGTTAACAGCTAAAAACTTTGGGGGCTGGGTGTAATCCACAGCACCTCTTAGGCCTGGGTAGGAACCATGAGTAAACCAAGATGATGGTTCCACTTTTTGCCCCCGGCTGGCAGATTGCCCTCACTCTGGATCCCTAGTCTTGGCTGGTCCAACCAGGCTGCTTGGTGGGGGGCTCTAAGGGATGAGTCAGTAACCCCAGAAGAAAGATGGAGGGTTTTCTTACCACCCAAGAGGGTCATCTCACCACCCGACCTGTCCCTGAAGCTTGGAAGAATCTTTGGGGGAAATGTAGGAGCCAGCTCTGATGGTGAGCTAAAGTGACTCCAGTGGCTCATCACTTCCAGTGGCTTTCAGGGTCCAGTTAATATATCTTGGCCCCTCCCTGGGCTCCAGAATTGATTGAAGATTTTTTGCACCCTCTGCATGCTTGGTCAGGAGCCATCCTGTCCCCCAAAGGTTTCCAGACTATCCAAGACTTTCTACAATCCTTCCAAACTCTAGATCCAACTAGACTTGTACTTCTGCTTGGTATTGGCACATCCACTTCTAGAAATTTCTCCCCCTGGAAGTCCCAGCTTTTCCAAGCTCCTCCCAACATTGGTCACTTGCATAGGTGGAAACTTGGCATCTCTGATAAAGATCAGACCTTTTGAACTGAACAATGTACAACTTATTTGAAAAGAAATAATGAATGATGAATGTCTTTTCCTCTCTTCAGTGTGCCCAGAAAATATTAAAAATGAACAGACAGTTCTGCAGCAAACTGGGGAAATACCGGATGCCATTTGCTTGGGCCGTGAGGTACGATGATCATTTTTATTTCACAGTTTCACCCGACACCTTACAGCCACATTCTGCTAAAAATTTTGAAGCCACTCACAAAATTTTACTGTTGTTTTCCACTTATAAAAATAAAAGGATGCTATTGGGATGATCTTGTGTGAATAGTTGGAGCTCCTCAGAGAAAAGTCCTATTGAGATAACTTAGAATGCAAGTTCTTCGAAGTCAGGCAATGCCATGGAAACATTTTGCACAGGGGATTCAGTTTTTAATATCATCTTATTCTCTTGTGTGTTAGAACCCCAATTTTCTCTCCTATTTTTCAAAGTATTATGATTTATAACCCCCATGTGCATTTGATAGCAGAAAATATTATTATGCCCCTTTCCCCAGAGAAGTGAAGTGATGTGAGAGAACTGAGAGCTGCACATTTTCTAGTCATTACACATCGGCTGAGTCTGCTTGGGACCAGACATATTTTTTGAAAATTCCAGTTTTGGCAGGAATCTGCACATGGCAATCCAAACTTTTACTCCAAGCTAACATTAGCAGGGCTCCCTCGTAAACAGAAGAGACCAGTGTGCTCAGAGTCACATACCACCAGCCTCATACAAGAGCCTTCTCCAAGATCCCTGATAACTGCACATTTGCCTGATGAATAGCATTCCGGAAATTTCCGGCCCAATCCTGCCCTGCCCCCTCCAGGGCACTTTGGGACCTTTCCCACGGTCTGATTGGGCAGACCCCTAGACCAGCATCCCTGGTTTCCCAGACCAATCGGGAACCGGCACAAAGATATAACCCTACTGAGAAAAAATTATATCCTCTCAAACTCGTTCCTTGTTGAATTGCAACAACAAAAAGACCAATTGCAAACCTACTGTAAAGAACACCGCCCTCCTTCCTGCTCACAAGCCTCTAACCTCAGCATTATCCTCAACTCATCTCTCTTTCAGCCTGCATATTCAGTCTGTCAGCAAATCCTGTCAGTTCTATCTTCATCACATCTCTAGTATCTGTCTTTTCTTCTCCAACCAAACTGCTATCTTGCTGATCCAATCACATATCTCATTTTTAGACTGTGAGTCCGTTGTTGGGTAGGGACCGTTTCTATATGTTGCCAACTTGTACTTCCCAAGTGCTTAGTACGGTGCTCTGCACACAGTAAGCGATTGAATGAATGAATCTCACCTTGACTACAGTATCAGCCTTCTCCCTGGCATTCCTCTTACCAGTCTCTCCCCTCTCCAGTCCACAGGTCACTCTGCTGCCCAATTCATTTTCTATAAAAGTTCAGCCCACATCTCCCCACTCCTCAAAAAACTCCAATGTTGCCCATCCACCTCTGCGTCAAACAGAAACTCTTTGCCATTGACATTTAGGAGTCAGCTCTTTCCTGCTTCTTTATTTCACTAATGTACTCCAACCCAACCCTCAAACTTCACTACTTCACTAATCGACATCAAACTTCGTTCCTCTAACACTAGCCTGCTTACCATACCTCAGTCTCATCTGTCTCACCACAGACCCCTGGTCCATATCCTCCCTCTGGCCCGGAACTCCCTCCTCCTTCATATCCAACAGACCTCACTCTCCCCAAATTCAAAAGCCCTATTAAAATCATATCTCCTCCAATAGGCCTTCCCTGTCAAAGCCCTCATTTCCCCTACTTGTCCTCCCTTCTGCATCACCTATGCCTTGGTCTTTACCCTTTAAGTATTTGATATTCAACCCACCTTTAACACCACAGCACTTATGTACATATCCTTACACTCTACCATTTCCCCTAGTTCTAATTCATTTTAATGTCTGTCTCCCTTTCTAGACTGGAGGCCCCTTGTAGACAACGATTGTGTCTACCAAGTCTTATTGTAGTCTCCCAAGCACTTAGTAGGCAGGGTGTTCTACACAGAGTAAGGGCTTAAGAAATTCCATTGATTGATTGATTGATTGATTGAGAGCCAGTTAGAGGTCCTGGGGAAATTGTTCCAGAGAGCCCAAGACTTTTCACTGATACATTCTTGCAATATGGGATCATATTTTTGGTTGTGTCATCACTGTGGGCCATCTGGAATAATGATAAGGTATTTTGGGACCATGCCTTGGGTGACTTTCTCCGTCAAAACTTGCAAACTGTAAAGCCCGTCAAGACTTCTAAAGATGCAGTTGTTATAATTCTGTAAAAGGGGTATGGAAAATAAACAGAGACAATAGACCTATACAGCTGAATTTGTGGAGAAGACAATCTTACTGTAGTCAAGTAAATGTGCAAGAAATGGAAGATTGTTTGTTTTACTAAATTCTTCCATCCTACAAGGGAATTCATTGTTTTTATCCCATAAAAGGACTGTGACTAGAGGAATATTAATCCCTGTCCTGTGAATAGATATCACAAGTGTTTCAAGAGGTTTGGGATCATTAATGGAAAGTTCAGTGGAACTGAGTGGAAGCGTCATGCCAATATTAGCTTGTGAATTTCTCAGATGCAGGAGATTTACCATGTTATTTTATGTTCCTATTTCAGGATCTCAGAGTATTTTTCAGGTTATCTTCAGGATAATATCCACCCACCAAATAGGCAGAGGTAAAATAAAGAATAGGGTCACTGAAAGAACCTGCAGGAAGAATCTGGGGAGAATTGGAGAATATTTACCCAATTAGGAATTGGCCGAGATAATGAACTAGCAGAAGAGCCGAGGCTTCCAGTGAGACACATTGATGTTGGAATTGTTTACTTTATTACTGAGTATAAAAAGGCAATGATACTCCAGTTCCAGTTATAGCCAATAAAAATAACAAATTAATGATTCTGCCAGGACATTGTAAAAGTAATACATTCCAATTTGGTATTTGTGTCATGCATGTTTTTCAGTTGAATTTAAGATTCCCAACACCTCAGAAAATAAAGATTTAAATAGACCGTTGTAGGATGTACAACACTGCACATTGGAGAGTTCACCTAAAGTTGTTAAAAGATCAAACCACATAAAACTAGAGGACATGGCCATAGAACATCTTTCCCCAGGTTCTCAAAGAATGATATTCAAATTACAGTAGGAATAGATATGGCGTAATTGGTTCATGACCAGAAAAGTAGAACAGTGCACTTTTGCCCAGCTCATTATTCATTGTGTTTTGCCATTTTGTGGCTCTTCTCAGTTTCCCTTTCCTTTTCCAAAATATTCTTTGTCTTTATTTTTCTTTGAAAAGTGCTACATTTTGGTTCTTCTTAAATTGATACTGTCTCCAGCCACAGTATGGTCAAATCACAAAGATGGTTACATATAAGAAATTCATGCTTAAATTAAGAGCTAAATTCTTTTTTTTTCCCCTAGCATTCTATCTATCACCTAAAAGCAGCATGACTTAGTGGATAGAGCACAGGCCTGGGAATCAGAAAGTCATGGGTTCTAATCGCAACTCTGCCACTTGTCTTCTGTGTAACCTTGGGCAAGTCACTTTATTTCTCTGTGCCTCAGTTACCTCATCTGTAAAATAGGGATTAAGATTGTGAGCCCCACCTGGGACCAGGGACTTTGCCCAACCCAGCTTTCTTGAATTCACCCCAGCGTTTAGTACAATGTCTGTTATATAGGAAGCACTTAACAAACACCACAGTCATTACTATTGTTAAATATTAAATGTGACACAAACACAAATGTAAAAAATCTTTAGTCCAAAATGAATTTGATATGTTAGTTTAATGTCTGATAGCAGCTAGTTTCTATTTTTCAGAAGAAAATTTTCCCTTCAAGGAAATTACTAAAGCAAATTACAGATGTTGTGACTTTTCATTCTACCTGACAGAAATAGTGTTCCAACACAGTGTTTTTAACTCAGTTGCCAAGTTGGCCAGGTGTATCTATAATGAAAAGCTCCCCAAAATATTCTATTTTACCAAATGTATTTCCCCCAGATCATGGAATTTAGAATTTTATCTAAGGCATGAATAAACAATAGTAACTATTAAGAGCCAACTGTATGCTGAGCACTGTACTAAGCATGTAGGAGAGTTCAGTAAACTTTGTAGACACAATCACCTGCCCTTTCATTCACAGTGTAGCAGATCTCATATTCAGGAATTTTGTGTTTGCCTATTTCTACTGAGAATTATTGGAGTCTGAAGTGCTCTTTGATCATTTAATGCTCTTTGATCATTCTCTGTTGCTTCAAACCCAACCTTCAGTGGAAATGTTAAAGAACATAAGAGATGTCCAGCCCAGGGTCCATTCATCTAGCTCAGGATTCTGTCCGTGACAGTAGCAACAAAGAATATTTAGAGGAACTTTATCATGGTTGTCCACCTAGACATTCATTTTAACACTAAGAGATGTGCCATAAAATAGATTACATCCAGAACTGGAATCCTTGAAAAATTCAAAAGACAGTGAAACGCCCTAATTGAATCCTTCAAATTGATTGGGGTAGAAATGGTTCTTTGGATGCTGAAGAGCGATTATAATAGACATCTTAGCCTTTCATTTCATCTTCTGGAATCTAGGGCTACAAAAAATGGTCAGAATGAAGTAAAAGGGGAATTGCTGTACATTTCACTCTGTGACCTGTCCCGTTGTGAGGATAAGTAACATAGAGTATTAAAAATAGGGGAAACAGTGTGTCCTAGTGGGTAGATTACAGGCCTAGGAGTCAGAAGGACCTAGGTTCTAATCCTGGCTCATCCTCCTGTCTGCTATGTGATCTTGGGCAAGTCACTTCACTTCTCTGTGCCTCAGTTACCTTATCTGTAAATGGGGGATAAATAACTGTGAGCCCCCTGTGGGACTTGGACTGTGGTAATGGACATGGTAATCAACCTGATTACCTAATATCCACCCCCAAGGTTTAGTACAGTGCCTGGAACATTGTAAACACCTAAAAAATACCATTTAAAAAATAGCAGATAAATCGCTACTATGAGTAGGTAATTAATACAGCGTAATTAGGAGTTCCAAAGTTAAAGCTTCCACATGACTTCTTGCAAAATAGTAGCTTTCTGCCACATTTGAGTTGCTCTCACAAGCACCTGAAGAGTGCTCACAGTCAACCAAGAAAGATACTTGGTCCCTGGGCTAGCTAAGTGGCAAGTCAAACTCCTCAAATCAAGTAGATTACCCAGAATGTAGTAAATCTGCATGTGGAAATTGGGATTGAACTGAAACTACAAAACTCCTCAGCACTGGAAATTTGTGTCTTGTTTCTGTTGTATTTGCCCAAGAGCTTATTAGCATGCGAACTTCTCAGTAGGTGCTCCATAATGCCAATCATTGATTGTGCCAGACGAAAGTCACAGGCCACAAACTCCAGCAGTAATCAGAAAATAAGAAATGAAATTGCGGTATTATCTGAGGAAGCACAAACTTATTACCTTCATTTTATAAATGTATAATGATTGCCATATAGGCATTCACTTAATTGAAAAATAATTGCAGGTGAATACCAATTAAGCTATTCTAATAGTATTTTTTTGACCAGATTAGTTAGATTGGCTAGTTAAGTGCATCAGATAATTATTTAAACAAATCACTCAGAATGTGAAAGAAAATTCCATAATGGGCATTTTATTTACATAGATTAAGGGGGTGTGTTACACTAGTATCTTCATAATCCCATTTTGATGATTATTTTGTCTAGATTTACTCTTTCCCTCTTTCCAAATTGTAAACTCAGTGATATATTTAAGGTGAATTCTTAAATGTACATTCATATTCTGGTCATAAAAAAGACCAAATGTTAATCAGTCTTCTAAAAATGAGACACAGACAGTAGATTTGTTGATAAAAACCAGTCTAACACACCAACACTAGCCTGAGACCTAGCCTAAGTCTCAATTCAAACCCTGGTTCTTGCCCTAGTGATGATTTTCAACAAGCTAATTTTCAATCTTGGAAACACTGAGAATTAGATTTTTCGACAGTTGGTTTCAAGTGCATGATGTCTCCCTGCAGCTCAATTAACAAATGACCCATTTAATTGCCCAGTTACTTCTAAAAGTGAAAACCTCACACATTTTGGGTACAAACAATTAGGGGATTAGGATGTGCTTTTCCAACAGTGAACTTGGATCTGGTGATGCAGTGTCCAAAGAAGATATTTTTTTCATGATCAGTGTCAGTCAGGACATTAGTACTGTAGAGTGACTAGAAAAACAGTTATCACATTAGAGTAGAAATGACTGTTCACTGTTATTTTCTAAAAACAAGATTATTCTCTCCCTGCTGATGAATAGAAGCCAGTTCTATCTTCTGCCAATATTAAAAAAATTAACTTAAAAAATATACTTAGTCTTTGTAAATGGAATTATTTTTCAATTCAGTAGTCTGTCACCAACCAGGGAGTTAACACAGTCACATGAATTTAGCAGTGTAGCAAGAGACTATTTTTGTTTCTTTTTTTCAATGTGGCTTGTATTGGCGTGGTCAAAGACCACCCAGAAGTCTGTCTGGCGGTCAAAATTAGCAGCACTGCTAATGGAGTTCCAAAAGGATTCAGTGCCAGAGACTGAGGCAGACCAGCATCTGAGATATTGATATTTATGTAGTGGGTATTTTTCTCTAGAGTATCAATATTTTTGTGTTGATGCATCAGTGATTGAAAAAGTGGACTCTACTCTGCATTTTGTTTGCCCAAGATATACCTTGAAAGAAGTCCTGAGCTCATGATGTTTCTGATGAATTATGCAGTGGAAACCAAAACAGCCTTGACATACAAAGTGCCTTGAGGTGAAGGACAATTTCTATAAGCAGTAACTAATGTTTATGAAGCATGTGTGAAATATGTTTTCTTACAGATCCGTGTTCAAGGATAACCAAGGTAACATAGACAGAGATTCGAGATTCTCTTCATTATACAGGCAGGAAAGTAGCAAGATTTCAACCGAAGACCTGATAAAATTAATATCTGAATACAGAAGGTATGTATGGACTATGAATAAAGCATAAAATTATGAAAGTAGGTGCATTTCTGGCACTACTACGTGATTACTGCCTGTCTGGTGTCAGATTCTCAATAGAATATTCACCCTCCTCCCGCCTCTCAAATCAATGTAAGCTTTTCAGATTATTTCAAGATCTGCCAAATGGCTTTTTAGACTAGAATAATAGGAAAGGAGTGTGGACTGGTTAAAAAAAAGTCATTCAATGTGAACAAAATTATTCAGTGCATTACTGCCAATCAAGAGTGCTGCTAAAAGGAAAGTACTATGAATTAGGAAATGAAAAACATAAATGAGAATATGACTTGAATTGGTCCTTTTTCACCTGCCCCACATTTCCTGTTCATAATGAAAATTTTGATGACAAATTCCTAAACTGTGACCTCTCCATTTACTGTTATTTTTGGTTCTGAGGAACATTTTGTCCCAATTGTAGACTAAATGTCTTTCTGTGACTAAAAATGACATCATGATAAAAAAGAAGAAATAATATTGCAAATGCATTCCTTAAGCCTCAAAAGAAGAATAATGAATATTCCCAGTAAAAATGTATTCAAGAAATGTCTAGGTGAGACTAGAAATCGGTTTTTCTTTAGACTGTAAGCTAACTGTAGGTATGAAAGGAGTCTACCCATTCTGTAACATAGTGCTCTCCCAAGTGCTTCATACAGTGCTCCACACACAGAAAGTGCCCCCCAAATACCACTGATTTATTTTTAAGGACGAGCAAGTATGACTTGAGACAAACAGTAGTATAAAAGACCTCTTTAAAATGACATTTTTAATATGAGCATAACAATGAGGCAGCCTGGAAATCTCTGAGGCAGCCACATACCGACCTAACCTTTAGGGACTCCCCAGTTAGGTCCTGATCAAGATTAGATTGACCTTTCCTGGAGTTTTCCAGGATCCATTCTCCACCATTAAACCTAAATTCCTGGGGCTGCCCCAGAACTGACCCAGTTATAATTAGGTGCATTTGAAATCATATAGTTGCAAAATGGGGAGCTGGTGGGAAAAGGCAGTAATAAATCAGGCGAAGAGGAGGAGCAGGTGAAGGAGGCCAGGATGGTGAGCTCTCATTGTTTGTCAAAGTAAGGCATGTCCAAAAGCCCTCTGATAAAACCTTGGAACCCTGGTAAATGACCTAGTCCTCAGATAGAGGCAGAAATGTTTTGGGTTGTCTGGTTTTTTATTTTGTTTTTAAATAAATCTCAAATCTAGAAGTAGCACTCATACTCCTTTCCCCTGTAAATCCGTATTACTCCCTCACAGAGATCTCCGCTCTCTGGACCCCACCCATCTTTCAGAACGCCTCACACCCCACCTCGCTGCCCTCTCCTCTCTACCCAGTCTTGATGATCAGATTACTGCTCTCAACTCTACCCTTTCTACTCAGCTAGACTCGCTCGCTCCCCTTTCCCTTCGCCGCTCTCGCACCACTAACCCACAGCCCTGGATCACTGCCACTGTCCGCCTCCTTCGCTCTTATGCTCGAGCTGCCGAACGCTGCTGGCGAAAGTCTAAACACCATGCCAACCTCGTTCACTTCAAGTTTATCCTTTCCTGCCTTAACTCAGCCCTCTCTTCTGCCAGACAAAACTATTTCTCCTCCCTTATTGACACCCATGCCCATCACCCCCGCCAGCTCTTCCGTACATTCAACTCCCTTCTCAGGCCCCCGGTTCCTCCCCCTCCTCCTTCCCTCACCCCCAACGATCTGGCCTCCTACTTCATTAACAAAATTAAATCCATCAGGTCCGACCTCCCCAAAGTCTCTTCCCCCCTTTCTCCAACCCCCCGGCTCTCAACATTCTCTGCTACTCTCCCATCCTTCCCAGTGGCATCCTCAGAGGAACTCTCCTCCCTCCTCTCAAGTGCTACTCCGGCCACCTGTGCTTCTGACCCCATTCCCTCTCATCTTATGAAATCTCTCGCTCCATCCCTTCTCCCCTCCTTAACTTCCATCTTCAACCGCTCACTCTCCACTGGTTCCTTCCCCTCTGCCTTCAAACATGCCCATGTCTCTCCCATCCTAAAAAAACCCTCTCTTGACCCCACCTCACCTTCTAGTTATCGTCCCATATCCCTCCTACCATTCCTTTCCAAACTCCTTGAACGAGTTGTCTACACGCGCTGCCTAGAATTCCTCAACAACAACTCTCTCCTCGACCCCCTCCAGTCTGGCTTCCGTCCCCTTCATTCCATGGAAACTGCGCTCTCAAAGGTCACCAATGACCTCCTGCTTGCCAAATCCAACGGCTCATACTCTGTCCTAATCCTCCTCGACCTCTCAGCTGCCTTTGACACTGTGGACCACCCCCTTCTCCTCAACACGTTATCTGACCTTGGCTTCACAGACTCCGTCCTCTCCTGGTTCTCCTCTTATCTCTCCGGTCGTTCTTTCTCAGTCTCTTTTGCAGGCTCCTCCTCCCCCTCCCATCCTCTTACTGTGGGAGTTCCCCAAGGTTCAGTGCTTGGTCCCCTTCTGTTCTCAATCTACACTCACTCCCTTGGTGACCTCATTCGCTCCCACGGCTTCAACTATCACCTCTACGCTGATGACACCCAGATCTACATCTCTGCCCCTGCTCTCTCCCCCTCCCTCCAGGCTCGCATCTCCTCCTGCCTTCAGGACATCTCCATCTGGATGTCCGCCCGCCACCTAAAGCTCAACATGTCGAAGACTGAGCTCCTTGTCTTCCCTCCCAAACCTTGTCCTCTCCCTGACTTTCCCATCTCTGTTGACGGCACTACCATCCTTCCCGTCTCACAAGCCCGCAACCTTGGTGTCATCCTCGACTCCGCTCTCTCATTCACCCCTCACATCCAAGCCGTCACCAAAACCTGCCGGTCTCAGCTCCGCAACGTTGCCAAGATCCGCCCTTTCCTCTCCATCCAAACCGCTACCCTGCTAATTCAAGCTCTCATCCTATCCCGTCTGGACTACTGCACTAGCCTTCTCTCTGATCTCCCATCCTCGTGTCTCTCTCCACTTCAATCCATACTTCATGCTGCTGCCCGGATTATCTTTGTCCAGAAACGCTCTGGACATATCACTCCCCTCCTCAAAAACCTCCAATGGCTACCGATCAATCTGCGCATCAGGCAGAAACTCCTCACCCTGGGCTTCAAGGCTCTCCATCACCTCGCCCCCTCCTACCTCACCTCCCTTCTCTCCTTCTACTGCCCAGCCCGCACCCTCCGCTCCTCCACCACTAATCTCCTCACTGTACCTCGCTCTCGCCTGTCCCGCCATCGACCCCCGGCCCACGTCATCCCCCGGGCCTGGAATGCCCTCCCTCTGCCCATCCGCCAAGCTAGCTCTCTTCCTCCCTTCAAGGCCCTGCTGAGAGCTCACCTCCTCCAGGAGGCCTTCCCAGATTGAGCCCCTTCTTTCCTCTCCCCCTCGTCCCCCTCTCCATCCCCCCGCCTTACCGCCTTCCCCTCCCCACAGCACCTGTATATATGTATATATGGTTGTACATATTTATTACTCTGTTTATTTATTTATTTATTTATTTTACTTGTACATTTCTATCCTACTTATTTTATTTTGTTGGTATGTTTGGTTCTGTTCTCTGTCTCCCCCTTTTAGACTGTGAGCCCACTATCGGGTAGGGACTGTCTCTATGTGATGCCAATTTGTACTTCCCAAGCGCTTAGTACAGTGCTCTGCACATAGTAAGCGCTCAATAAATACGATTGATTGATTGATTGATTGATTGAAGTAGCAAATATTCACTGAGTCGAACTGCCTTGGGTCCTTGAGTTTTCTGAATGCAAAATTGGTGGGGGGGAGGATTTGCACTGAGATATTATATATTTAAAATGCATCAAATCATCAGAGTGCAAAGGGAAACATTTAGGACTGAAAAGGCTCATTCTTAGGAGGCCTTGATAGTGAAAAAAAATAATTTTGAATAGGGAATCTGTTTATCTGACTTTTATCTCCAGTCCTTGTTTTGATTTTTAATGAATGTAGTTTTTCTTTACCCTGAATAGTGACTTGTCAGAAATGTAATTCTAAACATGGTATGTATTCTTTGTTCTCCAATCCTAAATTCAAGAAGCTGGTCACATTTAATTAGCCATTTAGAAACCATTCCTTAAATCTTAGCCTGTTATACTGTACTCTCCCAGTCGCTTAGTGCAGTGCTCTGCACTCAGACAATGCGCAATAAATGCTATTGATCAATTTGTTCTGTATTAAACTCCTGGTTTGCTCTTATTTTTACAGGGTGGACAAGTTAAGTAAAACACAAACCATTCCTGGAAGTCTGGATATTGGAGTTGACAGTGTCCCTTTGGATCACCCAAGTATGATTAGCTATTATCATTGTTTGACCGTAGAACCTAACAAATTAACTCATAAGCCATGTGAAAACTTGATTTTTTTTTCTTCCTATCGGCAGTTTCCCCAAGTAGGCAGACCACGAGGCAGAGTGAGAATCACGAGAACCATAATCAATTTATTCCTACGTGGTCTCAATCCTAAAAGTCGCAGGACCGAGGCCCTTTATCTCACTCCTGGTGAGAGACTCCATCATTAGTTTGAAAAACTACTAACCAGGAAAACTGCCAACTCTGAAGGCTGAATTCTAGCCCGACCACATGGGGTTCGCTCAATAAAAGATAAACAGCCACTGTGATCTTTTAGAGTACTTCAGTTGTGTGTAATAGAAGCAATTTTGCTCTCTTTACTACGGTAAAAAGTCCCATTGATTTGAGTGACACTTTTGACTAAAATAAATAGCACGTAAAGGTTTCTTGGACATTTATGGGGGGTAAGATGAGATCATTAAAAGCTGTTTTGTATTTCTGCCTGACTTTCTTGTAGCCAAATAAAGAGCATGTTTTGGCTTCATCTGCTAGAACGAAAGCAGTTTTATAGACTCTATTGATTGCCATTTGCCATGTTGATTTTTCCTTTTTCTAGTCCAGTCCATGAAATTATATTAGTAATAGATACTGTGGAGAATCTAATCCAAGCTATTTCTTTTTAACTAGTTTAATATGGATTTGTATGGAAAAATCAGGAACTGAAGTTTATGCTATTTCCTATGGCCACACTTTTAAAATTGGGTCTTTTTACATATAAGGAAATATATGAGCTGAAGCAGACATTGAGACTGTATTTAGAAAGAAAACACAGGCCACAGGAGAAATTTAAAACTCCTTCCTACTTTAAAAAAAAATGTTCTGTTTAAAAGAAGAGATTGCCCGGTCTTTGGGAATGTTTGGAGGCAGCGAAGAGCTAGAAAGAATTGTAGATAGCTTATTTGTAAACATTCCTTGGTGTCTTGGCCAGTGGCATAAATTTCACCATAATTATGGCATTTATTAGGTGTTTACTATGTTCTAAGCACTGGGGCAATTACAAAAATGTTAGATCAGATGCAGTCCCTTTTCCAGGATTTTTTATACCCATTTTACAGATATAGAATAAAATCTAGAGAGGTTAAGTGACTTGCCTGAGGTGACACAGCAAACCAGTATCAGAGGTGGAACTAAAATATGTGTCACCTGACTTCCAGTCCTGTGTTTTTTCCACTAGGCCACGTGCAGGAAATCTGTATTTACATATGTATCTCAATGAACTGATTTTCTTCCAGTTCCTGAAAAGCTATCTAAATATTTCTTCCTAATGAATATTCATTCATTCATTCTTTCACTCCTATTTATTGAGCGCTTACTGTGTGCAGAGCACTGTATGAAGCGCTTGGGAAGTACGAGTCGGCAACATATAGAGACGGTCCCTACCCAACAACGGGCTCAATGTGTTTCCACTAAGTCAATGAAATATTAACCTTTCTTGTTTTATAAACCATGCTTTTGGCAAAATCCTGAGCCTGAAATAGTTACATAGGCTCAATGCGGTTCCCAGCACCTAATCCTCAGTGCTCTGGACTTGGCTATCTGGATCTCATAGGCAATAATTTACATATCAAATTCTGCTGATGACTGAACGAAAACTGGCAAAACTCCAATGATAAAGTGAATTTAACTTGATTCAGTTAAAAATTTTGAGCATAATCAATTTTCATCTCTTTCTCCTGCAGTTTTTCATCCCCAACGGAATTAATCAGCCAATTACTCATGTTAATTCATTCATTCATTCAATCGTATTTATTGAGCACTTACTGTGTGCAGAGTGCTGTACTAAGTGTAATTATGGTTTGTTTTATATAGAGCACTATACTATTTGGGAGAATATTAGAGTAACACATCAGTCGATCGATAATATTAATTGAGTGCCTTCTATGTGCAAAGCACTGTACTAAGTACTTAGGAGAGTACAGTATAACAGAAGTAGTAGACATAGTCCCTACCCACAATGAGCTTACAGTCTAGAGGTATCTCTACCCGTAGACATGATACCTGTCTTCAAGGACTGGATAACCAGAGTGAAAGTAAAGTTCTCCTTGAGTATTTCCATGTTTCTTTCTACAGCATATGGTAAATAGTGTTGAACCTAACGCTCCCATATGGGGCTGTTAGCGTAAAGATGGTATTTATTAAGCACATACTATGTGCAAAGCACTGAAGTAGATATATAACAATCAGATCAGACACCATCTCTGTTCCCCGCAGTGGCTCCCACAGTCAATGAGGGAGGAATACTAGGTATTTATTTTATCCCTACTTCACAGAAAAAGAAATGGGATTCAACAGGCTAAATGATTTCCCAAGTTCACCTAGTAGGCAAGTGGCAGAGCCTGCACTAAAACCCAGGTCTCTTAATCCCAGTTCTGCGCTTTTTCCACCAGGCCATGTTCAGCAGTTGTTTCTTGGGTTATTCTACATGCTGTGACTTCCACCTCAGCATTCTATGATTCTCCATCCGAATCAATCATGCAGTCATATTTATCAGTAACGGTTCTTTCGTTACTGACCTACAAAAGTCCAGAAAAGCCCCCTACCCTTTCCTTATTCCTGTTGCCATGCCCTGCTCTGATCCCAATCAATTAATCAGTCCATCATATTTATTGAGCGCTTGCTGTGAGCAGGGCACTGAACTAAGGGCTTGGGTGAGAACTATACAACAGAATTGGTAGACATAATCTCTACCCTCAATGAGCTTACAGTCTGATGGTATTGAAAACTCCTTTCCCTGGAAGCACCACATGCTGGGAGATGTTATATGAGGAGCAGCTTGGCTATTGGAAAGAGCACAGGCTTGGGAGTCAGAGGACCTGGGTCCTAATCCCAGCTCCGCCAGTTGCCTGCTCTGTGACCTTGGAAAAGTCATTTAACTTCTCTATGCCTCAGTTCCTTCATTTGTAAAATTGGAATTTAATGTCAGTTCTCTATCCTACTTTGACTTTGAGCCCCATGTGGGACAGGGATTGTATCTGACCTGATTATCTTGCATCTTCTCCAGAGCATAGAACAGTGCTTGACACATAGTAAGGACATAACATATACCAGAATAATGATATGAATAATAATCACAGTTTACAATCTGCCTAACAATGTTGCTCTTTTAGCCTTACTGTTGGAATATTAAAAAGGATTAGAGTCCCTTCCAGATAACTGAACAGGGACTCTATCTCATCTGATTATCTTCCATCTACGCTAATTTAGCAAAGTTTTTAAGCACCCATAGAAAATAAATGCCAAAATAATCATTATCATCATCCGTGTAGGCTGTAAGATCCTCATGGGCAAGGATCAAGTCTACCAACTCTGTTGTACTGTACTTTCCCAAGAGCTTTAAATGGTGCTTTTCACACAGTAAGTGCTGAGTAAATACCATTGATTGATTGATTGACTGATTGATTGTTAGAGTTACAATAACCATTTTAATGACCATATCTTTGTAGTCCATACTCACTACCAATACACTCCCTCGAATTGCTGCACACTGTTGAAGCCACATACTAGTCAGGACGAATGTACCGCCTTTGCCCTGTTGCAAGAGTATGGAAATGGAAATACGTTCTCTAGACTGTGAACTCATTGTGGGCAGGGAATGAAGCAGCATGGCACAGTGGATAGAGCACGGGCCTACGAGTCAGAAGGTCATGGCTTCTAATCCTGGGCTCTCCCGGCTCTGTCACTTGTCTGCTGTGTGACCTTGGACAAGTCACTTCACTTCTCTGGACCTCAGTTATCTCCTCTATTAAATGGGGATTGAGACTGTGAGCCCCATGTGGGACAGGGACTGTGTCCAACCCAATTGGCTTATCCACCTAGTGCTTAATACAGTGCCACACACATAGTAAGTGCTTAACAAATACCATAATAATAATTATTACAATTTATCACTGTAGTGTAATAATAATAATGATGATGGCATTTGTTAAGTGCTTACTATCTGCAAAGCACTGTTCTAAGCCCTGGGGAGGATGCAAGGTGATCAGGTTGTCCCACCTGGGGCTCACAGTCTTAATCCCCATTTTACAGATGAGGTAACTGAGACACAGAGAAGTTAAGTGACTTGCCGAAAGTCACACAGCTGACAAGTGGCGGAGTTGGAATTAGAACTCATGACCTCTGACTCCCAAGCCCGGGCTCTTTCCACTGAGCCATGCTGCTTCTCCCCCAAGTGCTTAGTATAGTGCTTTGCACACAGTAAGCACTCAATAAATACCATTGAATGAATGAATGAATTCTTCCCCAAACCCATGTTGGTAAGTCTGCAGAGGCACACTCTGATGAATTTACAGTGATGAGCCTCACACTCACTATTACGTCTCTAATTCAGGGCATATTTACATGTCATTTCAAAAATGACATTACCTAATCATCTATGGTTTATATAAAATTCTTCTGGTGACATGTCAGGTATCTGGAAGCATAGCCTTCCAAATTGAATTCTACATGTACTACTAAGGATCCCCATTTCCTTAAGATGTTGAATTAATGTGTGGGGACCCCCACAGTCACTGATGATATAATAGTGGTTAGTCCATGACTGCATTTCAGTCTCCAAGTTTCGGTCTCCAAGTTGTTTCAATTTCTCCCCTAGGACTATATACTTACCTTTTTGTGGTCTGTGGTTATTTCTACTTAGAAGAATAGCAATATCAATTACCTGTTCTATTAAGTTTATTAAACAACAAAATATTTGCTCGGTTGAACAGAATTTTTTAGTCTGTTTTTATTATTCAGTCTAAAAATGCCTTTATACATCTGTGGCAATTAGAAACATCCTTTCTGCTCTTCAATCACAGTATTATTCATCTCACAGTATGAGTGAATTCTTGCAGCCACATTGGAGGGTATTTGTTCATAGGTGATAGGTCAACAAATTTATCTCCTATTGGCTAGATTTAAAATGTTGTTTACTTTTTATAAAATAAAGTATCTCGGTAATTACTCCTGGCTCTTTCAGGAAACCCATGAAATATCTCACTCCATAGGTGGTTATGAGATTCCTGCAGCCTGAAAATCTAAACAAGCCAAGACCTGATTCTTTTCAATTATCAGATGCTTTGATTGCTTTAGTAACCTCCTTTTCAAGCATAAAAATTGGTGACATTTCTATAATTCCATATATTTAGTTTCTTCTAGCAACTTTGGCACTCCATTGTTAATGGTACTTAGAACCCTCCCAAATATTTTCCCAAAATTTCATCACCTTTCCAATTAGTGATAAACCTGGCTATAATTTTTTTTTATAGGTAGTTCCTACCCTGGATATGTTTTAATACTCGTTTATGGTCAAGCTATTTGTGGGTTCAATGTGACTAAGACTGTGGATAATAATAATAATAATAATAATGGCATTTATTAAGTGCTTACTATGTGCAAAGCACTGTTCTAAGCGCTGGGGAGCTTACAAGGTGATCAGGCTGTCCCAGAGGGGGGCTCACAGTCTTAATCCCCATTTTGCAGATGAGGGAACTGAGGAATAGAGAAGTTAATAATAATAACAATAATAATAATAATAGTGATGACATTTATTAAGCGCTTACTATGTGCAAAGCACTGTTCTAATCGCTGGAGAGGTTACAAGGTGATCAGGCTGTCCCAAAGAGGGGCTCACAGTCTTAATCCCCATTTTCCAGATGAGGGAACTGAGGCCCAGAGAAGTGAAGTGACTTGCCCAAAGTCACCTGACAGTCAATCCCACATTGGTCTTTTCAGAAAGAGAGAGAGAGAGAGAGAGAGAGACTTCACCACTAATGATGTCTTCTTCTGAATCATCATCATCATCATCAATTGTATTTATTGAGCGCTTACTATGTGCAGAGCACTGTACTAAGCGCTTGGGAAATACAAATTGGCAACACATAGAGACAGTCCCTACCCAACAGTGGGCTCACAGTCTAAATAATACCATAATAAGAGAAACAAACTGAATCTTGGCTAGTTTAGATTTTCAGACTGCAGGAGACAATTCTCTCCTCCTTATTTAAGGTGTTAAATGAAAATAAACCTGAGTTCTGAACATAACCAAGTGATTCCTTGCTCACCTAGGCTAGCTTGGAGCCCCATATGATTACTAGAATGGCCCCAGACCAGAACAGAGCAGAAGAAAGCAGGAACTGAACTTGTCTCTCCAGGGCCAGGCCCCACTAGCAGTGTTGATGGACACATGCCTGGGCCCTAGTTGCATGACAGGGGAAATAAGTAAATGAAAGAGCCAGTCTTAGCAGTGTGGCTTAGTGGTAAGAGCCCGGGCTTGGGAGTCAGAAGTTGTGGGTTCTAATCCCTGCTCTGCCACTTGTCAGCTGTGTGGCTGTGGGCAGGTCACTTAACCCCTCTGTGCCTCGGTTCCCTCATCTGTAAAACGGGGATTAAAACTGCGAGCACCACGCGGGGCAACCTGATTACCCTGTATCTACCCCAGCATTTAAAACAGTGCCTGGCACATAGTAAGCACGTAACAAATACCATCATTATTACTATTATTATTAGAAGCAACATGGCCAAGTGTATAGAGTACAGACCTGAGATCCAGAAGGATCTGGGTTCTAATCCCAGCTCTGCCAGTTGTCAGCTGTGTGACCTTGGGCAAGTCACTTCACTTCTCTGGGTCTCAGTTACCTCATCTGTAAAATGGGGATTTAGACCGTGAGCCCATGTGGGGCCTGGACTGTGCCCAACCTTATGACTTTTTATCTGCCCCAGTGCTTAGAACAGTGCCTGGCACATAGTAAGTGCATTCCCAGCCAACTCCGGGCACTGTAGTGGGCATTGATCTAATTTTGTAGCAGCAGTTTGATTTCAGATGATCGGTTCCTATCCAGTATGGCTTTATCACTGCATGTTTTTACAGGGTATTTATTCTAAGCCTCCAATTTTCCTCCACTTTGGCTCCTGAAATTGAGTTCCATGGCCCGGAAGAGGCAGCCTGTTTAGAATAAAATAGGTCTGAAACACGGTGGGGAGGAATCCAGGAGTCCACCCAGAGACACGCTGTAGGTTCTGTGCACTTACACCAGTTTGCCTATGAAGTCACTTGTACTTTCCAAGCACTTAGTACAGTCTTCTAGACTGTGAGCCTGCTGTTGGGTAGGGTCCGTCTCTATATGTTGCCAAGTTGTACTTCCCAAGTGCTTAGTAGAGTGCTCTGCACACAGTAAGCGCTCAATAAATACGATTGAATGAATGAATGAATACTCTGCACACAGTAAGTGCTCAATAAATATGATTGATTGATTTTGTGCTATCTGCATGGTCCATCATTGGTCACCCTCAACAAAGGCAAGAAGACAGGTCTGGAACTGAGATCTGGGGACACTCCTAAAGGATAGTAGGAAAGGATGATAGTTCCAAGTAGTAAAGTCCAGGAATCCTAGTAGGACAATGTTCAGGATTGCCTGGACAGTAAAATACTAACCAAAAAAAAGGCCCTGAGATTGGGGTAGGGGGAGTTAAGGATCAAATTTTGGTTTGGGGTTAAAGTTGCTTGACCTAATTACTCCAACCATCTGGCAGAGGAACTCTACAGCATCTGTGTGAAATCTAGTAAATATCAGGAGATTTAACTAATCCCAGCTCTGACACTTGTCTGCAGTGTGACCCTGGGCAAGTCACTTCACTTCTCTGGGCCTCAGTTTCCTCATCTGTAAAATGGGGATTGATTGCAAGCCCCATGTGGGACATGGACTGTTTCCAACCTGATTAGCTTGTATCTACCCTAGCGCTTAGTACAGTGCCTGACCACAGAGTAATTGCTTAACAAATACCATTAAAAAAGCAAAACTGTACTATTGATATTGTTTTCCTAAAGGAGGGAAAGTGGCGGAATGACTTAAAATTGTATTTTCTGTTCTTTCATAGATTGTGTAACATCATCCTTTATTCCCATCAAGCCTTTCAATGTGATGGAGCAACATGCACCTACAGTGGAAGTGGAAGAATTTGTTCACGATTTGACCAAGTATTCCCGGCCTTACAGAGCGTACAAAAATCAAATTTATATCTACCCGAAACACCTCAAGTACGATAGCCAAAAATGTTTCAGCAAGGTAAGCCATGAGTTCATGAAGCATTTTCAGGCCTTCTATCTTCCATGGAATCTTCACTGTTGGGGAAATTGCCGGAATGTGAAATTAAAAGATTCACAAACTAAATATCGAAAGCCATTTCCCAAAAAAAGGCTATTTTTGAACCTAATGACTTCTTACGGAACACAATTGTCTTTTTTACATTAGTAGCCCTTTCTAAATCAACCTTGAAAAAATTGATTCCTATTTAGCATTTTCCCTGCCCCTAATTACAAAGGCATGCCTAAGTGCTTTTCCAATGTGAATTCAACTCTTGAACAACCATTTTGATTCCTTTTTTTTTATTAATTCCCACCCGCTTTGCCTACCTCCTGGATCCATAGATAATATCATGCTAAATTTTACATATTGGATGAAACAGGAACTACTTATTTCTAGTATTGTTAGAGAAATATTACAGAGTAACAAATCATAACTTCAATCGTCTCTCATTGCTATTTCAGGCACGTAATATAACTGTGTGTATTGAGTTCCGAAACTCAGATGAAGTGGGAGCCAAGCCAGTGAAGGTGAGCTAATGAATAAAACAGGATAAAAGATTGGAGTTTTATGGGATATTGTAGTTGAACAGGTTTGAAAATGGGGCATTTTAATATGTTCACTTTAAATTGCCTAAAATGTACCATTTTAATAGGAGCTATTAACCAGAGCAGTTGGAAATGTCAACCTCATGATCCTACTTCACTTTTTGTGATTTGGAAAGAAAATTTTCTTGGTTGAAATAAATGTTAAGAGCTTCCTCTATGGAAGCATTTGCCCTTTTCAAAAAATGAAACTTGCTCCCCTTTCTAGCACGTTTGGTTTAAAATATCTCAAACAGGCAGACTTCCAAATGCTTCCTGTGGTGATGCTTGCCTCTATTATGGTCTAATTGTGGAAACAAAGCCTATTTGAATAGTTGTGCTGATTATGAAATTTGTATGTGATCAGTTGTATGTTCCAATCCAATTAAGGAACATTGGAAAAAAGTATTTCTGTCCTAGTGCTTTTATAAGCAATACACAAAAAGCAAATTGTCCCTTACTAAATACTCAACAGAAAATGGTGCATTCTTTGCACACTTTCATCGTTAAGATAAGAAATGTTTTTCCATGTTCTGAGGCCAGATCTGCACAGACATCTTGGATCTAGATGTAAATATTTTTCAAAAACTATCAGACTATCAGTCAATCATATTTGAGTGCTTACTGTGTGCAGAGTACTGTACTAAGCACTTGGGTGAGGACAGTTTAATAGAGTTAGCAGACATGTTCCCAGCCCATAATGAGCTTACAGTATAGAGGGGAAGACAGATGTTAACAATAAATTAATAAATTAAGGATATATATGCAGGTGCTGTGGGGCTGAGGGAGGGGTGAATAAAGGATGTGAATCGGAGCCCCACAGCACTTATGTACAGATCTGTAATTTATTTATTTATTTATTTAAATAAATGTCCGTCTCCCCCTCCAGACTGTAAGCTAGCTGTGGGCAGGGAATGTGTTCATTGTTTTGTTGTACTCTCCCAAGTGCTTAGTACAGTACTCTGCACACAGTATGTGCTCAATAAATATGATTGAATTAATTGAAAGTGAAAGGGTGAAAATCAACAGTGAAAATGGCCAAACCTGATTTTTTTTTTGACCTGCCTTGTTTGACCACTTTGCTGTCTGAATTCCCTAAAAATTCCTTGACCTTCTGCTCTTCAGGCATGACCAAATTTACACAGCAGTAGACTGTGAGCCCGCTGTTGGGTAGGGACTGTCTCTAAATGTTGCTAACTTGTACTTCCCAAGCACTTAGTACAGTACTCTGCACACAGTAAGCGCTCAATAACGATTGATGAATGAATGAATAATGAAGTATCAAAACTATATAGAACAGTAGTGCGGAGGTAATTACTCATAAAAGATATTTGGATATGTGCAGAAAGATTTAAAAAGTGTCGTGTGCCAACATCGAGATGTGAAGGGAGAAGGATAAGGATTGCAATCAGGGGCACTATATTAGTCAGTGTTGAGGGAGGGCAGAAGTTTTAAAAATGTGTATTGGCACAGCTCAGGTAAATACAGATGGGATGCATCTAGTATACTTTCCTAGCGGTCTTCAATGGGGGAATCTCAGTGAAGCTTGACAGTAGCAGATTTTAGAAGAGAGAGAAAACACCTGCAGGTAGTATGCATATGGAATCAGCTACCCCAGAAAGTTGTGCAAGCCCAAGTTTTGCAGGTTCGAAAAGGATTAGATCAATAAAAGCAGCAGTAGTTCATAATGGGCAACTAAAAGAAAGTTAATGGTATTAGAAAGCATTTCTCAAAACATAATTATGGTTGCCTCGATGAGCAACCATCCTATGGTTTCTCCAAGTAACTTGTTGCTACTGGCTTAGATGTAGTTCTATGCAGGAAAGATCATTGACCTTAACTAGTAATGGCATTTTCTGTTTTTATGGCTTCTCTGTACTTGCTAGTCATGGGCCAACAAACTCAAAGTGGTTTGGCTCTAGGACCCAAGGGAGATTTTCCTACCCCTGGGTCCAGTTTCAATCAATCAGTCATATTTATTGAGCCCTAGTCTGTAAGCTCATTATGGGCAAAGAACCTGTCTGCTAATTCTGTCTGTAATTCTTAGTACAATGCTCTGCACATAGTAAGGACTCAATAACCACGATTGTTTGATTGATTGCTTACTATGTGCCAAGCAGTGTTCTAAGCATGGAGTACATAGAAATGAATCAGGTTGGATTCATTCATTCAATCGTATTTATTGAGCACTTACTGTGTGCAGAGCACTGTACTAAGTGCTTGGGAAGTACAAGTTGGCAACATATAGAGACAGCCCTTACCCGACAACGGGCTCACAGTCTAGAAGTTACAGTCTCTGTCTTAGACTCTTAATCCCCATTTTACAGATGAGGTGACTGAGGCCCAGAGAAGATAAGTGACTTGCCCAAGGTCACACAGCATATGTGGCAGAGGTGATATTAGAACCCAGGTCCTTCTGACTCCCAGGCCTGTGGTCTGTCTGCTGATAAGCTTGTATCTAACCCGGAGCTTAGTACAGTGCCTGGTTCAAACTAAGTGCTTAACAAATGGCAGTGGGAAAAAAAAGGGGGGAAAGAATGATTGTCTGTTAGATGTGAAGAGAGAGGGCATTCCAGGCCAGAGGTAAGACTTGGGCAAGAGGTTGGCGGTGAGATAGATGAGATCAAGGTATAGTGAGTAGGTTGGCATTACAGGAATGAACTGTATGGGCTGGGTTTTAGAAGGAGAGCAGCAGATTGGGGGCACCAGTTACAGATCCAGAGCCTGGAAACTGGAACTGGCTTTAAACGTGGAGCCAGGTGAGTGGGGCTGTCCCTGATGGAGATAACTTTGCATAAACCCCCACCTTGCTCAAATTTTCACTTGTTTCCAGCACCTTTCAATTCTCTAACACTTCCTCCCACATTACCAAACCTTAAGACCTAGAAGAACCCATCTGAAATCTATATAGAAAAAAGGCAAATCAAACCTTCTGTTTTAGGGAGTTAAAAGTTGACCGTCCTCTTTGCTGAATGTTCCCGTATCTTTTTTTAAACAGTGTATTTATGGAAAGCCTGGCGGACCTCTGTTTACTACTGCAGCATTCACAGCCGTCCTTCACCATTCACAGAATCCGGACTTCTCTGACGAGGTTAGTCCATGCCGGCCTCATCCATTGATGTGAGAGAATGCATTTGAGTTCATCAAGCATTTAGTACAGTCCTTTGTACATAGTAAGTGCTCAGTACATATCATTGATGATGAGTTCATATTCTATAAGCAAGAAAGCCTCTTGCCCAAGTGACACTCTACCCAAATGAGAGTTAATATGTTAAGACAGCAAAGAAGATCTGCATTAAGGGATCAATGCACCAGTAGGATTTGAGTGCCTACTATGTTCAGAGAGCACTCTACTAAGCACTAGGGAGAATACAATAGAATTAGGAATCATGATCCCTGCCATGGAGAGATAAATCCATGGGTATTGTTCATAAGATTATCAATCCATAAGTGGTATTTATTGAGGACTTTCTATGTGCAGAGCACTGTACTTGGGAGGGCACAATACCAAAGAATAGGTATAAGGAATCCCCGCCCATCCGGAACTTGCAGTCTAGAGGAAGAGACAGACATTAAAATAGATTAAGCAAGCATAGAATTTAGTTTTTAAAGTTCAATATTTTTCTAGATTATTTTTAAGTGGGCCACATTGATCCACAGCTAGAGAACAGTGTCTTCTATTTTGCTAACTGCTCCCAAGTGCCCAGTACAGTGCTCAGTACACAGTTGGGCCTTAATAAATAGTGACGATGCCCTGATCCAATTTGAATTGTTGACTTTCCCTGAACCCTAATCAGGTACTTGATATTGTACTGTTTTGCATTGCTGGTCCTGGGTACATGTTTACTTATAATACTATATTGATTCTTGGGCTGGTAACAATTAGCAAATATTTATTTTTTGTAATGTGAATAGAATGCATATGTTTTGATGGTGATAAAATACAGCCGAGATTAAGAACTGGTTTAAGAATGAAGTCCAGTTTGGGAGTTTTAATAAAGTCAGATTCATTACTTATTGCCCTGTGCTATTGATTAGACAGTCACTTCAATCTTTTTTGCCTTGCAGGTGAAAATTGAGCTGCCAACCCAACTCCATGAGAAACACCACATTCTCTTCTCATTTTATCATGTCACCTGTGACATAAATGCAAAGGCTAATGCCAAAAAGAAAGAAGCTCTGGAAACATCAGGTACTAATGGAAAATCATTTTTAAATATTTCCATAATGTTCTGTGTCTGAATGAAAAAGAGTTCATTAACGACAACTCATTTTTTTTAATTTTTGAATAATTTCAAAAATAGTTTCCATTGTCCTAACTCTAGAACTATTTTTGCTTTGATTCTGCTATAAAATAATTCTGATCAAAGCCATTTGCTATGTATTCTTTTGTGCAGTTGGATATGCTTGGCTTCCTTTGATGAAAGGTGATCAACTAGCATCTCAAGAACAGACTATTCCAGTAGCAACTAGTTTGCCTCCTAATTATTTGAGTCTTCAAGATTCTGCAAGTGGAAAGGTATCAAGTGGCAATAACGCAATTAGAAGTGATTTTGTTTCTTCCCTTTCAGTGTATGTTAGATGCTTTAATAATAATAATGATGGCATTTATAAAGCACTTACTGCGTGCACAGCACTGTTCTAAGTGCTGAGCATTGTTCTAAGTGTCAGCACAGTATGCAGAGAACAAATAAATAGTGGAAAAATGCAGTATTTGTCCAGTTAAGAGATAAATTATTAATATAAGCACTTCAATGTTTTCTTTTGGAAAAGCAAATTACTGTCAGTTTTACGCTGTTTTTTGGCTTGGTTTTTCACATTATCCACCTTCGACTTTGTATTTCCTTTTTTTTTTATTTTGCAAATGTGCAATCATTTTGTCTCATGCAAACTTAGGCAACTGTAATGCAAACTAAAGAAGATTGACAATTTGTATTATGGAATGGCATTTACGATATACACAATAACATTTTCTTTCCAGAACAATGGAAGTGATATTAAATGGGTAGACAGTGGGAAACCACTTTTCAAAGTGTCAACATTTGTTGTATCAACAGTAAATACTCAGGTGAGTTCATTTTCCCTGCACTGTTACTGGCCATGCTATAAAACTAATAAGGAAACTTCATAAATTTTATGGCTTTTTTCTAATCTTAAGATTGATGCTCACCCCCTGCAACTTTCCACTCATTGTATTCCTTTCTCTGCTGCATATATGTTGGCATGAAAATGCGCTGTGGAAAGTGGTAGAAGGTTGTAAAGGGCAAGAGGGAAAAGGAAGATGGATGAAAGAGAATGGAGAAATGAAAGATATTAATGGGAGCATTTCTCCAAGCTGAGCTATCTCAGACTCTTGATAGGTAGAAAATGAGTGTCTTGTTGTACATAACAGGGTGCGCAGATGAAGAAGTGCAAGCCCTGAAGATTGAAATGGGCAGTTTATGTCTTTGTTTGGGGTTTAAATGGCATAGGAAGTTAATTCATCAAGTAAATTTTCACAAAGCATTAAAGGAAAATCACTTTAGGTTAAAGATGTCAGTAATAGAGTTTTGCATGCTGTTGCACAAATCATCAGGAAGTCATTTTCCAAGTAATTAGAAAACATTTCATTTAAGAACTAATTCTAATTTCTTTTTAACTATCTTAGGATTCAAATGTGAATACATTCTTCCAGCAGTGCCAAAAAAGGGAAAAAGATCTCTCTCAACCACCTACCTCTAATTTTGTCTTCGCTTGTAAGGTAATATAATTTAGAAATAATGAAGATTTGTTGTTGATTTCAAATCTATTTTAAAATTACATGTTGGGTGGCCTTACAATTGAAAAGCAAGCCAGGAGGGTCATTCACACTTTTTTAAAAATCTTGTTGCATGAAGTTGCACTTCGCCCTTTCTCTTCTTCCTTGCTTGCTCTGAAAACCGGTCCAATCTGTACTTATTCTTGGAGAAAATAGAAAAAAAATCAACTAGCTGTTTCCATATTTTCATCAGCCATGATTGATGCATATTACTGAATACCTCTAAAGTACCAGTACTGAACTAGGCTCTTGAACTACGTGTTGAATAATAGATAAGGTTCTTGCTATGTAGAAATCTTATAATAATAATAATAGTATTTGATAAGCACTTACTATGTGCCAAGCACTGTTCTAAGCACTAGGGAATCTACAAGGTAATCAGGTTGTCCCAAGTAAGGCTCACAATCTTAATTCCCATTTTACAGATGAGGTAACTGAGGCACAGGCACCGTTTGTCTGCCGTGTGACTTTGGGAAGCCACTTCACTTCTCTGTGACTCAGTGACCTCATCTGTAGAATGAGGATTTAGACTGTAAGCTCCACATGGGGCAGGGACTGTGTCCAACCCAATTTACTTATTTGCACCCCAGCGCTTGGTACAGTGCCTAGCACATAGTAATCACTTAATATCATTATTATTAAGAGGCCAGAGAACAAACTTGAGTGGTATGGCGGAAGGATAAGTGGCTCTTAGACTGTGAGCCCCATCTGGGACAGGAACTGAATCCAACTGATTCTAATTTCTACCCCAGCACTTAGTACAGTGCTCAGTACCTAGTTAGCACATCATGATTAATCTTATCATCCATGATCATCAACCCACAGAAAGTATGTGAATACTGTGGACTGGACTTCAATCACACAGTGGTATTTTCAGCCACCTTCTCACACATTGATGAAAACCTTACTGTCAGTAACTTTATCTCTGAATACAAAGGACATATTGTATATAAATCTAAGGAAATGTAGGTGCTTCTTTATTGAACAACTTTAGTTGAGGTTATGTCCTGTTCAATGGGATTGCAAAGAGACCCATTATGGAGATGCACATTTAAACCCAGTTGGAATATTGATGGGAGTCGCTCAAGAAGAAACAAAGTACTTGCAGCACGAGGGTGTGTGTTTGTTTTTTAGGTTTTTATTAAGCTCTTACTATGCATCAAACACTGTTCTAAGCACTGGGGTAGATACAAATTAATTAGGTCAGATACAGCCTTGTCCTTCATGGGAGCTCACAGTCTTAAGTTGGAGGGAGAACAAGTATTGAATCCCCATTTTGCAGTTGAAGAAGCTGAGGCACAGAGAAATTAAGTGACTTGCCCAAGGTCACATGGCAAGCAATTGGCAGAGCCAATACTCTGAATCCCAGGCCTGTGTTCTTTCCACTAGGCTGTGCTGCTTTGATGTCTAATGTTCTTTAGGCCTGGCCTCATGTAAATCTCCAAGTCTTTTTTCTAGTAACTGTGGTATCTGTTAAGTGCTTACTATGTGCCAGGCACTTTTCCAAGTGCTGGGGTAGATACAAGATAATTGGGTTGGACAGAGTCCCTGTCCCACATGGAGAGCACAATCCTAATCTTCATTTTACAAATGAGAGAACTGAGGCACAGAGAAGTTAAGTGACTTGTCCAAGATCACATAGCAGACAAATGGTGGAGCTAGGATTAGAATCCAGATCCTCCGTCCCCCACCTTATAGATATGCCCACAATAAGTGTTAAGGTTAATCAGTTCAGAGAAGTTTGTTTTGGTATGTGAAGGGACACATCTTGAAGAGAGACAGGGAAAAGGAATGCAGACGTGATCAAATGAAGGAGGGAATCGAGAAAAGAGAATACTTTCATAAATGATAGTCCTAAAACATCTATATTTGCTTTATTCAGATTCCCATTTTCAAGACAAACATAATTTGTAATGAATCCTTTTTATCTACTACAGAATTTGCTTAATGTTGAGAAGATTCATGCAATCATCAGTTTTCTTCCTGTGACTCTGAATCAGCTGTTTTGGGTTCTAGTACAGAATGAAGAGGATGAAATTACCACAACTGTGACCAGGTATCTTGAATTTCCTGACTACTATAATGTAAAAATAAATTATTATGTAGCTAATGATCCACTGATGATGATAGCCATCAAATAAATGATGCTAGGCCAAGAATTTTTAATTAAGTAGATATTTAAGTGCATATATTTAATGGATATAAATATATAAGTATATATTTTTAAAGTTTAGAGAGGAAAACTATGCAAGTCCAGAGTATAATTGGTTATTTTTTCTAAATGAGCAATATATCTTGGTTCTTCTTGTTAAATCTTTGTATGATTTTCCTTGTTAGGTTAACTATTTCATTCTTTTGTTCCCCGAAACATAAATAAGGACATTACTTTCTCAGACTGATGATTCATTCATCCCAGTATTCTGTGTCCACCATTGATAAGAGAATACTTGGAGGAACAATGTGACATTGGCCTTCTTTAGCATAATAATAATAATGGCATTTATTAAGTGCTTACTATGTGCAAAGCACTGTTCTAAGTGCTGGGGAGGTTTCAAGGTGATCAGGTTGTCCCGGGGGGGCTCACAGTCTTAATCCCCATTTTACAGATGAGGTAACTGAGGCACAGAGAAGTTAAGTGACTTGCCCAAAGTCACACAGCTGACAATTGGCGGAGTCAGGATTTGAACCCAAGACCTCTGACTCCAAAGCCTGTGCTCTTTCCACTGAGCCACTGCATCCATCCTAACATGGTTAGGATGAACCATATTTCATGACTAACTTTATCTCTGAAGCCTTTATAGCTCTTTATTCCAAAGCCTCTTTGGACCTACTGATATATTTGGCTACCACAATGTCCTTGGGTAACAAATTCCAGAACATGAAATTCCAGAGATTTCAAGTTCACAGGGGTGGTCACCACTCATGCAAAGTAGTATTTCCTTTTGTGTTTATTTTTCAGACCATTACCTTTAAGCTTCAGTAGGTGCCCCTTTCTCTTGTTGTTGATGAATAAAATATCATGTTCACCTTGTCTACAACCTTCAAATTTGGTCATGACCTACTTCAGCCTTTGAGTAACAATAAAAACAAATTAGGGCATACAATTTCTTCTCACAAATAGGTCTTTGAATTGTGGGTTAGATAGAGTGATCTTAAAAAAAATTAAGTAAACTGGCATTCATTTTGTCAGAGCCTTAAGAAATTCTTAGTTGTTTTGACTTGACTCAGAGTCTTGTGTCTCCGAGATTCCCCTCAGGGAGAGGAGAGGGAAAGCCTTATGTCTGACTGTGGTTTTGGTGAGATGTTGTACTCTTTGTACAAGCTATAGGCTAGTCCTTTATACCTTTTTGGCAAAACTGGTCCCATGTTCTTGTGTTTTTTGGCCCTGGCTATCAAGAAGAATCCAGGAGCCTCTAGATACCTAGGTTCCAAAATTGTACCCAGGTATTCCTCCATTCCCCGCAGCTTGGTTCACTGGGTCATTTTCCACTATTTGAAGCCCGAACGTCAGGGTTGCAGGGAAGGAAAGGATATCTGGGCCCCATTTTCTCACCCCATTCCAGGTTCAGAAAAAGGGAATCACAAGTCGCACAACCTCAACTCCTTTACATCGCAGATAAGATTCCTTGTCTCCTGATCACTGTATTTTATTATTAACAATACTACCATTATTACATTAAGCACTTACTATGTGTCAAACACTCTTCTAAATTATGGGGTAGATACAAGTTAATCAGGTTGTACACAATCCCTATTCCCCATGGGTTTCACAATCTTAGTAGGAGGAAGAACAGGACTTGTCTCCCCCTTTTAGACTGTGAGCCCACTGTTGGGCAGGGACTGTCTCTATATGTTGCCAATTTGTACTTCCCAAGTGCTTAGTACAGTGCTCTGCACACAGTAAGCGCTCAATAAATACGATTGATGATGATGATGATGATGACTTGAATCCCCATTTTACAGTTGAGGAAACTGAGGAACAGAAAAGTTAAGTGAATTGCCCAAGGTCACACAGCAGGAAAGTGACAGAGCTGGGATTAAAACCCAGGTCCTCTGAATACCAGACCCATGCTCTTTTCACTAGGCCATGCTGCTTCCCCTATATGCTTAATATATGTGTTTTTATTTGGACCCTGAAGGATTAAAACGAGTTCCTGAATGTGGAAGAGTGATGTTTCCCTGCTTAATCCAGCAAAAGGATTAAATAAGTTTTCCTTTGCAGGGTTCTGAGTTTTATTGTGTCTAAGTGCCATGAAGAACAGCTAGACCACTGTGTCCAGTCCTACATAAAGGTATGAAATACCTATTTGCTGTTTGATAATGTACTCTTACCCTGCAAATTTTTTTTTTTCTTTTCTTGTCTCTGGTCCTTGTGTTTGGTTTCCTCCTTTAAAACAGTAATGCACCCCCAAGTGGTATTTTTCAGAACAGTCACTTTAATTATTGGGAATTGGGAATTCATACCTATGAAGTGACTTGGCTAAATTAATTCTATAGATTTTACATACATATAGGTGTGTGTGAGATAGAGAGTTCTTTCCCTAGCATTAGAAACAGTTGATATTTCAGTTTAAGATTTCTTGCCTTGGAATTTTCCTGGATTTCCTTTTATTTGCTGAATTCTGTATGTTTCTTCTGTAAGGTTTTCTTAGCTGCTCTTATTGTTTTCTCAGGCATATTTTCATTTTCCAAGTTACTCTGTATTTGTACCTCCTTCTGGTATGTTAAGAACTTTATCTTCTGGCATGAATCACTTGCCCATTCATTACTATGCACTGCTTTTCCAGGTCCTCTTTCAACTTTTCATTCAGGGCCCTCATAGCTCATTGCCCAGTTGTATGTCTCAATGTCAGTGAACTTGCTATGATGTTTGCAACATCAGAGTTCCAATGAAACTGATCTCTGCATGTAATGAAACCACATCCTGTACAGGCTGGGCCATCAGGAAGTCAGAGAAACGTTTGAGTAGATTTTCTGCCGCAAACTACCTGATTTGTAGATTTCCTATCTCTTTCTATACCCCGTGCATCTTCTTCTCCCTTTGACACCAGTAGGACAGTTAATGAATCAATCAATAGTATTTATTGAGCGCTTATTTGTGCCGAGTTCTGTACTAAACACTTGGGAAGGTTCAATAGAAGAGAGTTAACAGACATGTTCCCTGCCCTTAAGGAGCTTACAGTCTAGAGCATTTCAGAGATGCCCATGAGGGGTGGACAAAGAGAACATGACTACTGAAAAGCCGTCTCTCAAAGGAGTCTTTTGGGTGTTTTCAATATCAGGGGAACAGCCAGACATTTCAGCCCCAGGCAGATCTAGAAGCATGCTCTCTCATTTGTTTCCTTTCTGCATATTTCCTAGGGCATGCAACTTGACATTTCAGTGCCAGAAAAGACAAAAGAAAATGGCCAAATCCCATGCTCTGGTTTTGAAATGTTAGAATCTGTTGCGGTAGAACTTTCAGCAACTAACAGATTCACTTTTGCTCTAGGTTGCCTTTTTAACAAAACGGAACATGAGAGAAACAATATAGCTGTAACTACTAAGTACAGGAAGTAGAAACTCATCTCTTCATCCACTCCTTCTCTATGAGCAAACACACCAACGTACACACACACACAAACACACACACATTCCTCTTCATATGCCTACGATCCTTTTTTTTCTCTCCATGCTTAGTGAAAGAAGAAATAAATATGGAGCTCACCAAAAATGTGAACCATATGTTATGGCTGTGTAGTTGTTTTATGAGCTCCAAGGATAATAGTCCTTATTTGGGGCTTGAAACAGAAAATAGCTTGCTGGCCTTTTAATCTGATATCTTATTTTTGATGGGCAAGAGAAAAGGAGGTGGCGAATATACTCTTTGTCCACCTTTTACCATCAAATCCTGGGATGTGTCTGTCTGACACAGTCTTTTTCGAATCTCAGGAGACTTGGAAAAGTTTTAATAGCTGAAACTATGAAATCACCAATATGAAATTGCCTATATAAATATAGCATACATGTGCTTATACATACACACACACACACACACACACACACACAGATAATACAACTGCTTTTCAAGATGTCTGAAACTAAGGTAACCAGAAAACTGGACACCTCAAGTGGGAGGGAGTGGGACCAAAGAAAGGATGGGGAGAGGAGGAAAAACCAGTAAGAGATGGGCAGGGGCTAAAGAGTGAGAGGAAAAGGGAGAAAATAGGAGAGAGGAAGGAAGAACAAAAAGAGAACTAGGAAAAGGGATAAAAGGAGAGTGAGAAAAAAGGCCAATAGAGACAGGCAAAAGGAATGAGGGTAGGATGATAAAGGAGAGAAGAAGGGGTGAGGAGTAAAGGGAAGAGAAAGGAAGTGTGGTAAAGAGGAAATAGGATAATAGGGAGAGGTAGTGGGACAATGGGCGAAATTCCCGTTTGCTCCATGACTGTCCTGGAGGAAATGGAGCCCTGAGTGGGGTGTGGTTTATCTGTGGCAAACTTCACTCCTTCTGCCCAGGTTGTGGCAACAGTGGCTCTGGATCATAGTGAGTGAACTGGGTCTCCTTCAGGCCTGTAATTTTGGGGCTCTTATGGCTGCTGCCATCTTCCCAGATCCAGGTCCCCAAATATGGGCCTTATGGGGGCAGGGGGGAATCACAGTGACTGGGGGCCCATGATCTGTGGACCTGCAGCTTTCAGGACATCCACATTCACCCTTGCTTGTCTTTCCCTCAGTCCTTTCCCTGCCAGTGTGGGTAGGGCAATTCATAGTGATGTTCATTCATTCATTCATTCATTCATTCAGTCGTATTTATTGACGTTTACTGTGTGCAAAACACTGTACTATGTGCTTGGGAAAGTACAACACAGAAACAGAGACAATCCCTGACCATTACAAGCTCAGAAGTGCCATTTACCCACTCAATGTCATCCCTCCCATTTCTTGAGGTTTTTTAGGGCAAATTCATTCCCAAAAGATTTCAAGTTGGAGATGGGTCAGATCCTTGACATTTAAAACTGCCCCACCTAAACTTGGGACATCTGGCCACTTTACTGAATTAGTCAGGCAAGTTAATGGTAGTAGGAGAGTGGAAGGAGGACTAACCTAACAGTCTTGAGAGCTGCATTCTAGTCCTGCCTCAGCCAGTGCATTGCCCCTGTAAGATCTGGGGAACCATTTTACACATTCCAAAAAATAAAATTATAAGTTTTAATAATGGTATTTTTAAAGAACTTACTCTGGGCCGAACACCATACTAAGCCCTGGCAAAGGCTACATAGGTAGGAATTAAACGTGAGTCCTGTTCTTTTAGGGTCTGACAATTTATACAAGACCATAATTCTTATCTCGACCTACTGCACAAGGATATTCTGAAGATAACTGAGATCATTTCTGTGAAGTGCTTATTGGCTACATGACAAAATAAATAAATGTATTTTTACAATTATACAAAAATGCACTAACCACCATTTAAAGTTCAGTGAAGCTAAATGCCACTGAGTCACTCCATCCACCATTCAAAATGCCCAAATGTGTCGTGGGACTTTTTCAGGGTCATGTGTGAAAAATGAACCCTATGAAACTTAAAGATGAGTGGACTGTAGAATAGTGTGGATTGAAATGATGTATCAGTCCTAACTAGAATCATATTCTAGGCGGAAGCCAGAGAATAACCTGCCACTTTACATTTCAGAACTGATTAATATGAACTTGGGCCCAGGAATGGTACATGGGGAAGAAGTCAATGCTGGGTACCCTGTAGAAATGAAATTATGTGGGAAAACAGAGATTACTTCATGACCCTATGAACCTTTCCATCCTCCTCTGTAACAAGTCTAAAAGTGCCCAGCTGCATCAGAAGTATTTATTGGACAAAAGTCCCCATGGGGAAACATTCATATTACAAGTTCTCCTGTGATTGAAGTCCAACTGTGCTTTTGGGGTCAGAATAAAGCTGAGGTTCTCTTGGCTCAAAATTGAACCTGAATTTTGAAAACTTTCTTGAGCTTGAAGCAGCACACAAAGTTGTATTAACAACAAGTGTATTGAAAGATATGACTTTGAGGAATAATTCTAGACTGTTGCCCTTAAATTCTTAGCTTTTTATAGCAATTAATATACCATGATTAGCATCCAGTTGCAGATGATGATGATAACAGCCAAGCTGATATCATGTGATAAAAGTGGTAAAGGTTCACGAGATCTCGATTCAGAATTTCCAATCCTGGAATTATGCCAGGTCGAGGCGGAGCATACCCTGCTGGTCTTTGAAGGGAATCTCATTTCCCAGTTGGCCATTTGAGTGGGTGCTCTACCCCTTTCAGGATGAAGAGTTGCCACCAAGTCATCTGTTACCGGTGGAAGAAAGGAGCAGGGGAAAAGGTGGCCCTGAGTAGGTGGGTGAAAACCCTCCATGTTTCCTGTACCTTCTTAATCATTCTGTCTCTGTCTCTCACTTCCGTCTCTTTCTTGTCTGTGAGAAGCAGTCTGGAGGAGACTTTAGGAGAGCAAGGCCCTGATTACTCATGTCCCTGTTCCAAGTGATAAATAGAAAGAAGTTTGTTACACCTTTATGACTGGAGGACTGGGAATTCCCAGGGGATCTGAGGGTGCCAAGAAGGTTTTGACAAGGAAAAGCAAGCAGCACGTAATTTTAAAAACACAGGCAATCAATGCATCGCACGCTCTTCTTGATATTTCTCAAACATATTTCTTATTGTATTCACTTTCTGGGGCTTCTCCAGTTTGTGTTCAAGACCAGGTCATACAATGAAAGAACTGTCCATGAGGAACTGGCCAAGAATATGACTGGACTTCTGAAATCTAATGACTCGACAACAGTGAAGCATGTTTTGAAGGTAAACTGTTGGATTGTAGAAAAATACTTTGTCTACTATGCCCAAATTTGTTTCCCAACCCTTTATGGCAAAACTTATCATAACCTAATAACACTATCCAGTTTCATGTGGTGTCAGATAATTAAGTCTTTCCATTGTTTTCCATTGGGTTTATCCTCTTGGATTTTACATCAGCATTGGGACAACTACTAGGCTAGCACATATTCACTGAGGCTCAACCTCAATTTTGATTGGATTTATTCTCAGTATTTTTATATTCCTTATTTTACCTGTCATGTATTTCAAATTTTTGAAGTCAGTGACCTAGAAGAGGTTAATGACCTGAGAAGCAGCATAGCCTAGTGGATAAGAGCACGGGCCTTGTAATACTGAGGAACATTGTATCAGTTTGCAAGTGCCTTTCCTTGGACACACTCTGAGACTCAAGCCAAAGATTTGTGCCTGGTTGTCCTTTATTGCAGATTTTGGGTTCTTGCAAAATACCCATGGTAAGGGAAAACTCATGCTGTAGCCAGCTGCAGGTGTATAACTATTTCCTCCATCCCTATATTGAACCATATCAAAATAGGCTTGCATTACCAGAAGAAAGTTCCTTAACTACCTGAAAGCCAAAATGCAGAGCAAAACCATACACTGTGGCAAAACTGAGGATACTGACCTGCACTAGGCTGAGTGACTAAGTGACAGAGTTTTCATAGTTCTTTTTTACTCTCCTTGTGGCCTTGGGAAAATCACTCTAATTTTCTAACTCCATTTCTCTACTTGTAAAGTTGATATAATATAGATAATTCATATTGCAAACCCTACCCAAATATTTTGGAGATGAATGAGGTTTGATCATATTGTAAAAATGCTTAGGTGACAGGCTGAGGAACAAATATGTCATAAAAAAGTTATAATATTCCTGTATTTTCAAGATATGTTTCTTTAGGAATAAAGAATTTGTATCATTAGAAAGGAAAAATAATTTTAATAATGAACATGGAAAGCATTCAAATTGAGATGTAAGACAAAGAGCCTTTGTTATTCAAGGTCTTACTGAATTTCAAGGTTGGTAGTGTTTCTCTAATGAGAAAGGCAAGAAGGAACTAAAAAATCCATTGTGGTGGTTTTGTTTTGATTCTTAGAGCTCTACTAATATAGAGGCGGCAATTAATTCCATCTTTTGACTTTAGAAGTCTTAATCCCAGGTTCATTGAGTAGGTCAGTAGCGGGAAGCAGTGTAGCCTAGTAGAAAGAGCATGGGCTTGGAAGTCAAAGGATCTGGGTTCCAATCCCAGTTTTGCCACTTTTCTTCTCTGTGACCTTGGACAAGACATTTAACTTTTCTGTGACTGTTACCTCATCTGTAAAATGGGGACTAAGACTGTGACCCATATGTGGGATCTGGACTATGTCCAACCTGATTAGCTTGTATGTAACCCAGCATTTAGTGCAGTACCTAGCATATAGTCAGTGCTAAAAAAAAAACCATAAAAAGTCCAGTGGCAGAGCACAAAAGTCCTCTTATCTCCTTACATGATACGATGATGAGATTTTATCTTCTCTCTTTTCCGACAGCATTCTTCGTTCTTCTTTGCAATTATCATAAAGTCAATGGCCCAGCACTTGGTCGAGACCAATAAAGTAGAGGTAAGGTAATCCAGAGGTGATATAATTTTAGTGTACATATTTACTATTCTATTTATTTTGTTAATGATGTGCATTTAGCTTTAATTCTATTTGTTCTGACAACTTGACACCTGTCCACGTGTTTTGTTTTGTTGTCTGTCTCCCCCTTCTAGACTGTGAGCCCGTTGTTGGGTAGGGACCGTCTCTATATGCTGCCAACTTGTACTTCCCAAGCGCTTAGTACAGTGCTCTGCACACAGTAAGCACTCAGTAAATACAATTGAATGAATGAATGAATTAGAGGATAGGCCTCAAAAGATACCCCAGTTCCATAGTCCACTAGAACAGCCTGAGAAGCTAGAATGAGACCACAAAAAGGAACCAAACAGAAAACAATAAAATTTGCCTCTCCTTTTGTAATGGATTTCTTCTCATTTTTAATTGGAATTAGTGTTTGTAAGAAAAATCAGGGATTTTCTTTGGGCCAATACTTGAATCAGAGGAACAACAATGGTAAAACTGAAAAACAGGAAAAACCTTAGTACAGTTGGCACCAGTGAAGAATTTGTAGGTGGAAAAAGCTTAATATTAGGTTAAAAGTGCTTTGAATCTACCTGCAAGGCCATTTTAAATAATGGGAATATGTTCATTCATTCCTGTAGTGAGTGCTTTGAAATCCAAAAAGTTACGGTCATGGAAACTTGACCTGTTAAGAAAGCTTCCATGTCATTTCTATAGCTCTTTATTTCTAATTGCCCAGTAAAAGTAATTCAACAAGTGAAATAGAGTTACAGGCTTTGTGACCCGTATGCAATATTGTGCAGAAATAATCCATTATTTCTTTAGCTCCCTCGGACTCAAAGGTTTCCTGAATCATGCCAACATGAATTGGACACCCTTGTGATGGTTCTGTCCGACCATGTGATTTGGAAATACAAAGACGCCCTTGAAGAAACAAAAAGAGCAAACCATAGTGTTGCCAGATTCCTAAAGGTAAAATGCTTTCTCTTTGTGACTGTGATGGGGGTTGGAGACTAAAGATAACCCAAACCCTAAAAATCTCAGATTCTGATTGAATCTCAAAGCTACTATTATGTTGGAAATGTAAAATATTTTGCTCTTTAGTCACACTGTTTTCTTGATTTTAGGTCTCACAGAAGATTTGGGATTTCAGTGCTAGTGACAGTGGCATTGCTGCTCAAGCACACTGACTTCTCAGAGTGACTTAAAAAAACGATAAAGCCTTATCCATTTTAGCCTGTGGCTAAACTATGATTTGACATCATTCTCCTCTTGGGTTATTGACTTTTCTTCTCTAGTGTCAGATCTGTCAGACTTGGCTCCTATTTATGTAATTGGTTCAATGTTACTAAACAACAAATTAGACTGTTTTAGGCATGTATAAATGAACTTGATTAATAATAATAAAAATCTTGGTATTTGTTAAGCGCTTACTAAGTGACAAGCACTGTTCTAAAGGCCAAGGGGAGATGCAAGGTAATGAGGTTGTCCCACGTGGGACTCACACTCTTAATCCCCATTATACAGATGAGGTATCCGAGGCACAGAGAAGTTGAGTGACTTGCCCAAAGTCACACAGATGGCAAGTGACAGAGGTGGGATTATAACCCAAGACCTCTGACTCCTAAACTCGTGTTCTTTCCACTGAGCCATGCTGCTTCTCAAGGATTCTTAAGAATTCCTTTGGTAGTGTAATGTGCAAGCTTTTAATATTTTCAATTATTTTTTTATGTAAATATATCAAAATTCCATTATTTTTTAGCACTGCTTTACATTTATGGACCGAGGATTTGTATTTAAGATGATCAACAGTTACATAAGTATGTTTTCTCCAAGTGATCCAAAGGTAAGAATTCTATTTGGAATGTTATTTAACTTAAAAATAATTTTGGCAAAATTAAGCATAACTCAAAACTGATTACAGATTGAAGAAAGGCTAGGTAAGCACAGAAGCCCAATATTGGGTTATACTGGACATTTTTACTAAGAGCATTTAATTGGTAATGAACACTCAGCTTGTAATTACTACCTTCAGGCCTAGCCTGTTTTCTGACATACCGATTTGTACTCTTAATGGAGGAGGTTTTTTTCCTCCTAATTCTGCGATTTTGCATAATTTTTCAAGGTCTGTTTGAAATTCATTCCCATCTTTCAAAGTGTTAGCAACTGATTTAATGAAACTTCTCTCAATTCTGTATCTTTAAAAATAATAGAAACCATGATCAGCCCCATATATTTTAGCTATTCCTCCATCTGCAGAAGCAGCAGGGGGACAAGGAATATAATATTTTGAGGTTTATTCCAGCTCTGTGATTCTATACACACATCTTTCATCTACCCAAACTGAATTTTGTTACAAGATTTAATCCTGGCTAAATAGCTTCAATAGTAAAAGCAGATGTATAATGAAGACAAACACACAAGAGACAGTATCATTATATGTGGATCCTTCTGAATTGGTAATAGCAGAAAGGTCTTTATCTTCAACTGAATTGACTTCAAAAGTTTCCTTTAAAATATTTTGACTTTTCAAAAGCAAGCTAAGTAGGAACCAGATCATCTGTCCTAATTGAGCTGAAATAACATAGAAAATAAAACATATTAAATCAGATATTGTTGACATTGATCCAAATTCCTGATTTTGATACTCCTTTGGGAAACCTCATTTTGAAAATAATTAAGTGGGCCTGAATTCTGTATGCACATAGTGGTATTTCCATATTATCCCATAACTAAAGAAGTTAAGAAACACGACATGCTGGCAGCGGGTGCCTGTTTGTGGTCTTGAAGAAAGAGATTTCAAATATAAAATTAAATTTGGAAACTACAGGATGACTGGATAATAAATTTAAGAACTATGAAGTCGAGTATATACGTGGGATATGGGGTGTGTGGTGACATATTTGCCATGAATAGCCAAAGGTCCCAAATTATTTCTCACTAGCAAATATTTCTCATTTGAATTATCATCTATGTAATCTAATCTGGGCTTGAGATGCTTGAGGGAAGTACTGTACTCCCACTCTACAGAATTAAACGAAAGAACAGAGAAAAGGTGCTATTTTCCAGAAGGGGCTATCAAGACTGTCTTCTATGAGTTTTATACCATGAACCATTTTATTTTTTTTAATAGTATTCATCAAGTGACTCTACTCTACTAAATTCTGGGGTAGATACAAGCTACTCAGGCTACACAGGCCTGCATGTGAGTCACAGTCTAAATCCCCATTTTACAGATGAAGTAACTGAGGCACAGAGAAGTGAAATGACTTGTCTAAGGTCACGCAGGAGACAAATGGTGGAGCCGGAATTAGAACCCAGTTCCTCTGACTCCCAGGATAATGTTTTCCATGAGACCAAGTTGGATCACTCAGGTTTCCTGGAAATTTTAGGCCAAATTATTTAGTCCTAATTCAAAAAATTTGATCCTAACTCTTTCTTGAGGTTTTGGTGGAAACTAACTGTACTAACCCTCTTCTAAGCAAGCTTTATTGCAAACCAGATTAACTTGACTGTGTTCAGGCTAAACCTATTATAATTATCTGTGGGAAATCATAATGCGACTTCATTTAGTTTTTGGGTGAAAAATTCATAATCATTGAGACTGGTTCTGTTTCAGATCCTGTGCCAGTACAAATTTGATTTTCTTCAAGAAATATGCTATCATGAACATTTTATTCCACTGTGTCTCCCTATCCATTCAGCAAACATTCCAGGTAATCAAAGTCTTCTTATTTTCATAAACTCCAGGAAACTGGTCAAAGATTTCATCCATCATCACAGTTACACTTTATTCACAGGAATGACACTCAAACATGATATAAAAGACACTGACTAAATTCCAGGAATGCAATGAGGAAGTGATACTGAATCATTTTCCAGGAGCATAGATTCACAGTTCTCCCATATTTCAGATGGTTCCTAATTTGTATTTTGTTTCACAAAGGCCAACAACAGAAATAAAGTGGACTATTGCAATGCAAAATTGGTTAGATTTGATTTAATCTCTTTTTAGGATGACTTTCCTTTTGTTTTATAAAATTGATGGTCTATCTGCATTCATTCAATCGTATTTATTGAGTGCTTACTCTGTGCAGAGCACTGTGCTAAGCGCTTGGGAAGTACAGTCGGCAACATATAGAGACGGTCCCTACCCAATAACGGGCTCATCTGAACTGCATATGTAAGAGTTGAAGATAGATAAAGAAGGATTTAATCTGTGAACATCAGTGAATGCTAAATTATTATAACCTTTCAAAAATAAAATTATTTATGTAAATGTTCTTCAAAGTGTTGCTTCTGAAAACAGTGACTAATTGAATAAGAAAATTAACATATAAAAGCTACAAAAATTATATTCTTTAGCTTATTCCATTATTAGTTAGCATTTAAGACATTCATTGTCACTTGTGGTTAAGGTCCAAAATGAAATGTGTGTTAATTATTTATTTCTTTATTTTACCCTAAAACAAGACCCTCTGACACCTTCAGAATCAACACAAGAGTGGCACGCATCGGGTAAGTAGCAATGAATTTCAGAATGGGTTGTTATGATATTGATTAAGTGTTGATTACATGTCAAGCACTGCACTAAGCACTGGAATAGATACACAATAATCTGATCAGAAATATTCTCTGCCCCTTAATCTATTATTACTGTAAAAATCCATGTCTTATCATCAGTCGTTACTTATTTTGTCATCAAATGTTTTTCCAAGAGAAACAATACTTGTCCTTCAAAAGGTAACTTTGTCTTAACTTTATTCTCCAGCCAACCAGTATTTGCAACTTTTAAATTCACTGAACTTTTGACATATTCTTGGAGTGTTCAGTTAAAATCTGGGCAACTGAGTAGTTCTATGCACTTGACAGTTACTTTTGTTTGCTCCGTATATTTACAGGTTCCGTGTTGTGCAATCCTTTCGAAAGTATTGATTTTTAACATGGGCATTCTATCCAATAAAATGGAATGAAACAATTGACACACAATAAAGTCACCAATTTATTGAATCCATCTTTATGCAACTTTTATTGGGATCCAGAGTACCAAATTTAAAATCCAGAGAAGCAGCATGGCTTAGAGGAAAATTCATGGGCCAGGGTCCTAATCCTGGCTCAGCCACTTGCCTGTTGTGTGGCCTTGACAAGTCATTTAACTTCTCTGTGCTTCAGTTACCTCATCTGTTAAGTGGGTTAGGGTGAGCCCTATGTTGGACATGGACTGTGTCCAATCTGATTATTTTATATCCACTCCAGTGCTTAGTACAGTATCTGGTGCATAACAAGCACTTAGCAAGTACTGTTAAAAAAAAGGTGCCAAATTCAATTAACACCTCTTGAAAGTTAAAGGAAAATTGATTTCACTGAGCTCTGTTCTTTCCTAGTTGGTTCAGAATTTGTGACCACCCCTCCTACCCCGAAAATTGCAGGTGGAAGGAAATGACTCTCCCTATACCTGTATTATTTTTCTTTTCCAATCTCAATGGGAACAGAGACTCTCTTTCTGTGGGACCCACCAGCCAGTTGCACTGATCAAGCACTTGGGAGAATACAGTACAGTAGTGGGTAGATTGCACCCCTGCTCACAAGGAGTTTACAGACTAGAGGGGGAGAAAGACATTAAAGTAAATTACACATGGATAGGAGTGTAAGTGTTGTTGGGGGTGGGTTGCTTCTCAATGTAAAATGAGTTCTTTTTTTTATCAGATATGCCTGAATATACAGTCACAAATGAATTTTGCCGTAAACACTTCCTGATTGGAATACTGCTCCGCGAGATTGGCTTTGCCCTTCAGGAAGACCAGGATATCAGACATTTAGCTTTAGCTGTTCTTAAAAACCTAATGGCCAAGCATTCATGCGATGATCGGTATTCAGAAACAGTAAGGAATTCATTTCATTCATTGAATCATATTTACTGAGCACTTCCTTCTCTACTTCCTCATAGATTTTTAAAGAATAAATGACTGTAAAACCATGATTCACATTGATATTTTTTTTTAAATCCAGGAAAAACAGGCACAAATAGCTACCTTGTATATGCCTGTCTATGGCATAATTCTGGATAACATGCCAAGAATTTACATGAAGGACCTATTTCCTTTCACAGTGAATACGTCTAATCAGGTAATCTCATATCATGCTTAAAACGGTTTTAATAATTTTGCCTCTGATAATCCTGCCATACAATAATTTTGCTTGCACTTGATTAAACGAAGTAGAGTCTACCCAACACTCCAAACATTTCACATCATAAATTTAAAGATTATCACTTGGTTGATTTAGATAATAGTGGAATTTTTCAAATTCCTTGTTAATTTGGAATTCCCGGTGATCTGGAACAGGTATTTTGCCTTCCATTAAAAGTTATTTTTATCCTCCTGAATGTGGCAAAAAGCTCTGTGACTCGGATTTTGGCTGGGGGTTGGGGGGAGGTTTGTTGTTGTTTTGTTTTTTAACTGAGAGCAAAAATCACTGGCCATATCTGCAGAAAGCAAAAGCAATGCTGGTCTGAAAAAAAAAATACCAGTCTGTTACTTCAATACAAAAATCAATCGTATTTATTAAGCATTTACTGTATGCAGAGAAAGCACCGTACTGTGCTTCTTAATGATGCACATTTCTCCAATTTCATTTCATTCATTCATTCAATTGTAATTATTGAGTGCTTGCTGTGTGCAGAGCTCTGTACTAAGTGTTTGGAAGAGTACAATGCAATAGTGCGCTGCAGTAGAGACAAGATGATGAGGTCCCACATGGGGTTCACAGTCCAAGGGCTCGGAGGGTGGACAGAGTTTGGATTTCTGGTTTGGAGATGCGGGCACACAGGGTCGGAGGGCACGAGGGGAGCGGGGGGTGGCGGGGTTCACATCGGCCCGACCCTGGGACGAGAGGCAGGGGGGCAGAGAGGTGCCCTCTGCTAGGCCCACCGCCTCAAGCCCCGGGGGATAATGACCACTCCGGCCTCAGCATGGATTAGTGGAAAAAGGACGGCCTTGGGAATCAGAGGTCGTGGGTTCTAATCCTGGCTCCACCATATGTCTGCTGTGTGACTTTGGGCAAATCACTTAACTTCTCTGTGCCTCAGTTACCTCATCTGTCAACTGGGATTAAGACTGTGAGCCCTATGTGGCACAAGGACTGTGTCCAACCTGATTACCTTGTATCTACTCCTGCATTTAGTACAGCGCTTGGTACACAGTATGCACCTAACAAATGCCACAAATTTATTGCTATTATTATTATTAGCAGTATTAAACTGCAGAACCCAGAATTTGTGGGAGACCCAACAGCGGACTCTAATCATGCAGTTGACTGCAGTAATTGTTTTGTAATTTTATGAAAATAAATTAAGCAAAATATTTTTAGCACAACTCATCACATACGGCATCTACTTCTAAAAGTTATTTCCCATTTTAACCTCTTTTGATTGGCATGTCTACTATGTGAAGAGTTCATTTCTAAGCTACATAAAGCCCTGACAAAGTCTGCAGTCATTATTGCCCCATATTTGTGGTAGAGAATTATGCCTAGGGAAATCATATAACCATTGTTGAGAGAATGGGATTTGTACCAACCATGCCGCTCCCACTGAAATACCGCTATGAACCAATTCTTCAGTGACTATGTAAACAATATGTCGCCAGAGTTTCTGCATTTATAAACGTTACAAGAAGCCATTTATGAGCTTAATTGCATTTGAATTCAGAGTTCCTTTTGTTGGAATTGCAGGGCTCCAGAGATGATTTGAGTACCAATGGAGGATTTCAGAATCAGACAGCTATGAAGCATGCAAACTCAGTGGATACATCATTTTCTAAAGATGTTTTGAATTCTATAGCAGGTACTTAGAAAATGCTGACAAAACATAATCAGACTTAGTTACATTTCATTCCATTGTGCTTTTTAAAAAATAAATTCATAATTCATTATGGAAAAAGCAGGAAACAAAGGTTGCAGTGTTTCTAAAGAGGCGTTGCAAAAGGGAGAGTTTCCTTTTTATACAGATCTAGATAGTATTTAGTGGCTTATATTCCTATTAAAAATTCATTTCTATATGGTCACTTTTTCATTTTTATTTGGAAAGGCTAATTGGGCAGGATCAGTTCCTTATTTTGGTGGAGAGTCTATTCGTTTCCTTTTTATCGCACATGGACTTTTAATTGTAACATGTCTCTAGCTTCAAAGCCCACTTTTAAGAATTACTTCACACTTCCAAAGCATTGTTACTTTTCTTTTTATTTCAGTAATGATTGTCAAGCTGAAATCTCATCTAAAAGTCCCTGTGAGTTTGGTGAGAATCATTTCAGTAAAAGAAATTAATTTTTGCCCCAAAGCAACTTTTTAAAAGTATAGAAATACATCTTTATTTGCTTTATTTGAAGAATTTTATAGTTTGTTTAGGTCATGAATAATAGAAAGATGCTAGTTAGATTTTAGATTGTAGAAGGTCTGTAGTACCAAAGCTGGAATCCGTAAAAGGTTCCAGTTCTAAATTTTGCTGCCAGTTTCTCCATTTACATCTTTTTGCTTTGCCCCTTTTTATTTTATTTTTAGTCCATTCATTTCATCTTAGTATGTGTACTGTGACCTTTGTTTCCAGCTTTTTCATCAATAGCTATTTCTACAGTGAACCATGCGGACTCCAGAGCTTCCTTAGCAAGCCTTGACTCCAACCCTAGTGCCAGTGAAAAAAGCAGCGAGAAAACTGACAACTGTGAAAAGGTATATCCAACTGTGGATACCTGCAAACAATGGCTATGAGTCCAACCGCATCACTTATTACTCAATAAATGTTTCTTCTTTTATTCAACAGATTCCAAGGCCCTTGTCTTTGATAGGATCAACTCTTCGATTTGACAAGTTAGATCAAGCAGAAACCAGGAGCCTCCTTATGTGTTTTCTTCACATTATGAAGACCATTTCTGAAGGTAAAGAATTATCTATAAAAATAGGCATTCTAAAAGCATAATTTTCCAATTTCAAGTTAGCTCATATTGTTTTCAATTTGGTTCCAGAAACATTGATTTCCTACTGGCAAAGAGCACCGAGCTCAGAGATTTCAGATTTCTTCAGCATCTTAGAGTATGTACAATGGCTTTTATTCTTCGGAGATTTAGAGAATTCTTCACAGAGAAATAGCTAGCTCTTGGGTGTCTCATTTTTATAATAATAATAATAATAATATTTGTTAAATGCTTACTGTGTGCTGACCATTGGACTAAGCACTGGGGCAGATACAAGATAAGTAGACTGGACACAATCTTTGCCCCAAATGGGGCCCACAGTCTAGTAAGAGGGAGAACCAGTATTGAATCCCCATTTTACAGATGAGGAAACTGAGCATGGAGAAGTTAAGTGTGTGAACCTCTGTGGCTACTACAAAGTTATAGAGGTGCTGTGGTCACTGTGGATAATAACGAAGACAGAGCATTAAAATTCTGGTGGGAACAGAGAGAAGCAGCAGTTGGTTAACTGTAGGGGATCAAAGAGTTCAAGGAGCACTGTGTGGCTCTGAGTCATGCGGGCAGGACCTATTTTTCTTTTGTAACCTACTGCAGCTATTGCTTATCTGCTTTTGGAAGTATTTCCACATGTGTGAATGAAGTGCAAAAATGGTATGTGTCTGAGCAGGACTGTAAGAGTGGTATGTATCTAAGAAGGACCGAGGGGACAGTTATGGGAGAGGAGGAAAGGGTGCTTAAGGAGGAAGATAGTTCAGGTGAAACTGTGAGACAACAGAGGAACAGTTTGAAAAAAATAGAAACCCCTAAACTTCCTGCTCTACTGAAAAGAGATAAAAGCTATTCAGGCTGGATTGCTTAGAAGATGCTACGTGCTTCACAAATGCAAAAACCATTCACCGGTGTGCTGTGATTTGTCTCTTTATCTTCCAGTGTTTGCCTTCAAAATTTCAGATACTTAGGAAAAAGAAATATTATAAGGTAATACTTTGAAACAGTAAATCCTTATTCAGAATATTTTGTTGAACCTAATCTTTGTACTTTCTCAAATACACCAATAACTGTTAGATTTTAATAGTGCTACTGATTGAATTGCCTGAGAAAATCCATCTTGTGTTCTAATTTCTAAATGATTCTACAGTTTATGGGGGGAATAGCCTCAATATATTCTTACAGGAAAAAAACCAAATGTGGTAATATTGTTCAGTTATCCATTTCTCCTTTGAAATGAGCATACCCCTTGCTCATATCATCTTTCAGGCCTGGAACTCTCTCCCCCTTTATCTTTAATAGACCTCCACTCTCCCCATCTCCAAAGCCTACTCAAATCACATCTCCTCCAGGAGGCCTTCCCTGGCTAAACATTCTTTTCTCCATACTAATCGCCCTCCCTTCTGTATGGCCTATGTACTTGGGTCTATACTCCTTAAGTGCTTTAATCTCACCTCACTCCGAGCCCATACAGTGTGTATGTTCATATCTCTACATTCTGCCCCTTCTCCTATCTGTAAGTTTAGTTTGATATCTGTCTCTCCTACTAGATTGCAAGGTTCTTAAATGAAGGGACCATGCCTACCAACTCTGTTTTATTGCAATAGTAATAAATGTGGTATTTCTTAAGCACTTACTTTGTGCCAGGCACTGTACTAAGTGCCGGGGTGGGTACAAGCAATTTGGGTTGGACACAGTCCCTGTCCCCCATGGGGCTCAGAGTCTCAATCCCCATTTTACTGATTAGGTAACTGAGTCCCAGAGAAGTTAAGTGACTTGCCCAAGGTCACACAGCAGACAAGTGGCAGGGATGGGATTAGAACCCATGACCTTCCAACTCCCGGTCCCGTGCTCTATCCACTAGGTCATGCTGTTTCTCAAGCACTTAGTAGAATGCTCTGTACACAATGAACTCAATAAAAATCTCTGATTGATTGACCCAAAGGGTCTTCTCTCTCCCTCCCTCTCTTTTTTTTTAATCCCAGTAAATCTGCAAACAAAATTCTGGCCAGGTGGTTTAGTGGCATTATGGATTCATAACCATTAACGTCCAGGGTACGCCTCTCCTAATGCAAGGGTCCTATTGGAGGGATTTGGTTTGGGCCCACAGTGGCCCCATGGACCCAGTAGTTGGAGAAGACATAGACTTCTATCTAGCCTTGATAGATCTGAAGTACAGGTCAGAGCTGTCTGGAGACCCTACATTTCCAGTAAGGTTTTGAGAATATTAGTCCATCTAAACCATTCCTACCTCTCTGAACCTGCAAAATTATAGTGATGGAGCCCGAGACTGAACAATCAATCAAATTTACCGAGTGCTCACTATGTGTGTGCAGAACACTATACTAAGTACTTGGGAGAGTACAATATAACAGAGTTGGTAGATATGCTCTCTGACCAGAGCAGAACTACTAAATGGCTATATTTCAGATTGGGACTACAGGACCATTTTAGCCCCAGACCTTCCCCAAAGGGCAGTTCTGAGAACCTCCAAAGCCACCACAAACTTTGGGGTAATGGTAGTGGCACTTAGCAGCCCTTACTAAGACGGCTGGGTCACCACTGCTGCTCACCATTGCTGATTTTCAGCAACGTTGTTTATTGGAAATTTCTGGGGACAAAATAAATGCAGCAACTGATCCTCCCTTCCTTCATTACTACCTGGAAATGTAATAAACATATACCAGATTCATGTTTACTGTGCTCCAAGACAACCACACTTAGCATGACACCATGATCTGTAAGTGCTTTTTTCCTAGGGAAAAAGTTACCAGAACTCAGACCTGGAGCAGATCCTTGTCTGTAGATATGAGTGGGATTGGAGAGAAGGAATAAAATCAAGTATATTCCTCGAGTTCCACTGGGACTCAGAATGTGTCTGTCAAAAAAGCAATGAGCCAGCATACCTGGACTAGTGTTCTTAACAAACTCCATACCAGGAAATAGGGGGATCTAATTACAAAGGCACCAGAATGTGAATCCAAAATGCTCCCACAGAGGGACCAAAAAAGCCCTCAAGTTTATATTCTAATGTTTTTTGAGAATTATCACGTGTGCCCGTGAACTATCAAATGCATGAGTGAAGACTACAGTACAATTCACTGCATTTGAGAAGTAACTCTCTAAACTGGTCTTTCTGAGTTCCATGTCTTCAAACTATGACACTCTATTCAATATTGATGATGATGATGAGCGCAAGAGCAAACTATGGCATTTTCAAAGCACTTTACCCAACTCTGAAGTAGGCCAATGTTCACATTACTCTTATACAAATAAACAGGGACCTAGAATCCAGCCCATCACTTGGTCAGGGAGTTAGAGTCTGACTCTCCATATTCTCAGGTCTCACTCCCACTCCAGGAAACTAGTAATGAACTGGTACTTAGGGAAGGAAATCCAATCCCAGTTCGTTCCCCCAATCCAGAGACCAAGAGTTTCACTTTCCTGCAGAGTGCAGGTAACAAGAACTTTTGATTAATTGACTGTACTAGCCAATTTATGTTTCAGTTCATAGTTCGTCAGATGGGCTTCTACTTTTCTTGGACAGGAGTTACAGATGTTCAAATATGTTTTAACACTTATGTTCTCTTCACAGAAAAATTGCTGCTGCATTTAAAGTTGTTCAGGCTACCCAGAACAATGGAACTCTTAAAGGGTCCAATTCCTCCTTTCAGACCACAGGTCTCCTGCCACAATGGTAATGATATAACTGCTTGTTGAACATTTTATTTTAAACAAAATATAAATTAAACATATGTTCATATGTACAGAATTTGAAGCTATTAAGACAGTAGGCCTGAAGAAATTCTTAAGAATGTCCTAATCTTTGCTAAACGTATCTGTCGGCAAAAATTTGGCCTGAATTCACATTAAAGCAATTATCCAAGACAATCTGAGGAAGCAACCTTGTTACCAGTCAGTGATACTTATTGAGCTCTTACTGTGTGCAGACACTGTACTGTTTGTCTGAGGCAGGGCTAAGACCACAGGTCAGATTTCCTTCATGTACATGGTTCAGCTTGAATTTTGTTATGTGCTTCCTAAATTAACCGCTCAACACGACCAAGGCTGAACGCTGGGGGATGGGGCCCAATCTGGAGTGGGCCTGGGAATTGAGAGCAGGAGAAAGAGAAAAGAGGAATGTTCTACTCAGACCGAACTTGAGTCTTTAAGCTCAACTTAAAGCAACGAAGAATAACTCAAATTCCTGGGGGTTAGCTAGAACTCAGGTTCCCTGGGGCCCCCCAGACTGAGGATAACCCTGGACCACTGCTAATTTGAGCTGATCCCAAGGGAATGATTGGGCCACTCTCCTGGAGCAATTAAATCATAAAGCAAGGCCATTCACCTTGCATCATTCCATTCCCTCTCCATATTCCACATTCTGTCTCCGTGTGCCATATTTTCCTTCCAAAACTGTTTTTGGAATGGCTGATCTAAAAGTAAGCTGCCCCTCTATTATCAGTCTTTTATCTTTGCAGATGGATAGAACAAAGAGAAAAGGAGAAGCAGAAGCAGGCTTTTTTCCATCTCCAGAATAAAGACTTTTCTCATTTTCACAGCTGGAACCGGCATGGGGCATTTAAATGAAAGGCGTCATGGGCCATTGTTTTGGTTCCCCTTAATAGAAACAGCATGGTGGCACCAGAGAATTCTGCCAGGAGAGCAGCCTCCAGCTGTCTTCAGTTGCGACCCTTCACTCCTCCCAGTTATTAACCTTTTTCTAACCTAAATGTAATCATAAATGGAACTTCTGCCCATCTGGCTTAAAAGAAATGGAAAGAATAGTGAATCAAACTGCTTTTTGTCAAATTTTTCCTTGGATTCTGCCTTTAAAATGTTTTTGGTAGTTTTCTCTACTGATCTCTACCCAATTATCAAGTTAAAATCCATCTCCTATCCCTCGCTCCCCCACACAATCTTCAGTTTGTCAAAGATGGACAGAAAAACTGTTTAAACCCAATTAACTTTTTAAATGCTCCTTCTGAGAGCAATTCCATTGAAAGTATCTTCAAAATTCATGATTTTCAATACATAATTTAGTGCCTATTAATAAATTCTTTCACTCTCTACCCACGTGAACTCTATGTTAATGACTTTAAAGGGTGAAATTGATTTCCCTGTTGAAAAGCAGGAAAGATTTTAATAGGGGAGTTTCTATTCTATGCCATTGTAGCCCAGTCTCCCTTTATTAACATAAAGTCTGATTATGTGGTGAGTCAGGGCAAATAGCATGCCCTCTAGGAAGTGAATTAAATCTTTGAGGGTACTAGCAATACCATCTGGTAAATTAGCTCACCCAGGTACTAAATGCATCTTCCTAAAAGAGTTGTTTAACTCCCATAGGAACGTTTCCTCTGGAAATCACATGATGAATTCATTTTGCTTGAAAACTTGGGCTTTTAATGACCTTGATTTTTGAACCAAAACTCCACAGTTCAGTTTCTGTAGAGGCCCAGATTCAGATAGGAATGTAAAGACACCATTCAGATGGGGATACCCATATGAGCTCAACTTCTATTGAATGTTACATGTTTTAGGGGGATTCACTAATGTTCATTTCCCAGTGGCTTCTTCCCCGCTGCTTTCAAAATTCTCATCTATCCCTTTTCCTAAAAAAACCCTCCACTCCCTCCAGTTATCGCTTCATCTCCCTCCAAATTCCTTAAGCAAGTAGTCAACCCTAGCTGCCTCCACCTGCTCTCTTCCAATTCTATCCCTGAGCCCTGCAGTCAAGCTTCCATTCCCTTCACTTCATGGAAACTGTCCTTTCTAAGATCATCAGTGACCTTCTTGTGGCCTTTACTCTTCTAATCTCAGCTGCCCTCAATAATAATAATAATTATGGTACTTGTTAGGTGCTTAGTGAGTCTCCTCTAACCAAGCCCGGACCCACCTCTACTAATCCCCCCCATATTAATAATAATAATTATTATTATTATATTTGTTAAGCACTTACTATGTGCCATGCACTGTTCTAAGCTCTGGGGTAGATACAAGGCTATCAGGTTTATTTTGTTGTCTGTGTCCCCCTTCTAGACTGTGAGTCCGTTGTTGTGTAGAGACAGTCTCTGTGTGTTGCCGACTTGTACTTCCCAAGCGCTTAGTACAGTGCTCTGCACACAGTAAGCGTTCAATAAATACGATTGAATGAATGAATACTGTGTGCCAAGCACTGTTCTAAGCACTGGGGCAGTTACAAATTAATCAGGTTAGACACAGTCCCTGTCCCTCATGGGGCTCACACTCTTAATCCTCATTTTTTACAGATGAGGTAACTGAGGCACAGAGAAGTTAAGTGACTTCTCCAAGGCCATGCAGCAGACATGTGGCAAAGCCAGGATTAGAACTCAGGTCCTTCTGACTCCCAGGCTGTGCTCTATCCACTATAAAAATAAAAATTAAAAAATGTTGGTATTCGTTAAGCGCTTATTATGTGCCAAGCACTGTTTTAAGTGCTGTGGTAGATACGAGGCAATCAGGTTGTCCCACGTGGGGCTCACAGTCTTCATCCCCGTTTTACAGATGAGGTAACTGAGGCCCAGAGAAGTGAAGTGACTAGCCCAAAGTCACACAGCTAACAAGTGGTGGAGCTGGGATTAGAACCCATGACCTCTGACTCCCAAGCCAATGCTCTTTCCACTAAGCCACGCTGCTTCTGCATTGCTTCAGTACTGTGGACCACTCCCATTTCCTTGAAACATTATCTAACTTTGGCCTCACTGGCACCTTCCTCTCCTAGTTTTCCTCCTACCTCTCCAGCCTCGACTTCTTGCTTTCCTTTGCAGGCTCTTATCCTCTAACTGTAGGAGTCCCCAAGGCTCAGTTCTGGGTTCCCTCTCCCTTGGGGAACTCATTCACTCCCATGGATTCACCTACTATCTTTACACAGATGATTCCTAAATTCACATCTCCAGTCCTTACCTAAATCCTCTGCAGTATCACATTTCCTCCTGCCTTCAGGGCATCTCGACTTGTGCATCCACCGACACCTCAAACATAACATGTCCAAAATATAACTCTTCATCTTCCCACTTAAACCCTGTCCTCCTACTGTCTTTCCCATCCTGTAGGCAACACCACTATCCCCCCGTCTCACAAGCCCATAACCATGGTATTTTCCTCAACTCATCTCTCTCATTCAACCAACATATTCAGTGTCACCAAATCCTGTCAGTTCTACCTTCCCAGTAACACTAAAATCTGTCTTTTCCTCTCTATCCAAATTGTATATCTCACCTTGACAACTGCATCCGGCTCCTCACTCACCTCTCTGACTCCTGTCTCTCCTCATTGCAGCCTTACTTCGCTCAGCTACCTGGATCATTAAAAAAAAAAATCAATCCACATCTCCCCACTCTTTAAGACCCTCCAGTGGCTGTGTATCCAACTCTGTGTCAAAAAACTCGAAAACTCAGATCAAAAACTCCTTACTGTTGGCTCAGGAGCACTCAATCACCTTGCCACCTCCTACCTTGCCTCCGTATTTCCTACTAACCTAATCCACACTTTCTACCTACTCACTGTACCTCAATCTTGTCTATCTCACTGTTGACATCTTCCCTCTGGCCTAAAATTCCCTTTCCCTTCATATACAACAGACCTCCACTCTCCCGCATGATTATTAGTAGCATATCACTTCTAAGAGGCTTTCTCTGACTAAGCTCTCATTTCTTCTACTCTCTCTCCCTTCTGTCTCACCTATAAATTTGGATCTGTACCCTTTAAGCACTTAGTCATGTCCCCCTTAACTCCACAGTACTTATGTACATATCCATGATTTATTTTAATGTCTGTTTCCCCCTCTAGACTATAAGTGCCTGGTGAGCAGGGGACAAGACTACTAACTCAGTGGCATTATATTCTCCCAAATGCTTAGTATAGTGTTCTACACATAATAAGCTCTCAATAAATACCACCAATTGATTAAATGATTGATATTTTCTTACTAGTTTTTCTACAAATCTGTTTAGACCTCAGTAAATACTTCCCACTGATTTCAGAGGTAGAAAAATACCTCCTTAAATTTCACTTGTTTTTCAGCTGGGTTTTCCTCTCCAAAGAGTGAAATTTTCACTAACCAGCCTCTTACAGCAGGTAAAAAGTATTTGGAAAATTCATGTTCTAAGATTCGGATATTACTGAAATCACTTTGTTTTGTTTATTTTCAGGATGCATTCTACTGCCAGTCACGAGGGACATAAGCACCACAGATCTCAAACATTACCTATAATTCGTAGCAAAAATGCACTCTCTAACCCCAAGCTCTTACAGATGTTAGATAGCACCATGACCAGTAAGTAAATGAAAAATAATGTTGCTGAATTTGCCTAACTTTTCCCTAGTCTTTTGAAAGAAATAAAATACTTTGGGCTGTTTAGAATATCTAGAATATCAGTGGTGGGTTTGTTGAGAACATCATACTGCATCATTTTGGTCTTGGAACTTTGTTGAAATTCCTTCATTTACTCAAACTGAAACCAATGATTCCTTCTACAGATAAATAGGTTGGTGGATAGATATCGCTGAATATGTTGAATGCAAAGGGAAGTATCTTAACGCCTTTATGAATGTTTCACCTTTTATTTCTATAGGCAATTCCAATGAAATAGACATTGTGCACCATGTAGATATTGAGGCCAATATTGCCACAGAGGTTTGTCTCACCGTTCTGGACCTACTGTGTCTCTACACTCAGTTACACCAGGTAAGTCTGGTAGAAATCCAATCGGGGGCATGTATGTAGGGGTCCCAACTCCCAAAGTCTACTGTCCCCATCAGTCTCAAGGGAGAAGCCCCTGGCTTCCCCTCAACTACTTTCTAGTCAGGGCAAGCAGCCAAAGCTCGCCCGCTTCCACCCTAAGGAGCTATTTCTTACCACCTAGGAGCAAGAAAGGAAAGCTTGGCCCAGCTCCAGTCCCTACAGACCTAGTGGATAACGCACAGACCTGGGAGCCCTGGGTTCTAATCTCAGCTCAGCCACTTGTCTGCTGTGTGACCTTGGGCAAGTCACTTAACTCCTCTGGGCCACACCTCAACTGTAAAATGGGGATTAAGACTGTGACTCCTCCATGTGGACATGAACAGCATCCAACCTGATTAGCTTGTATCTGCCCCAGTGTTTAGTACAGTGCCTGGTACATAGTAAGCACTTCACAAATACCACAATTATTATTATTATTATTTTTGTTACTAGCAGCGTGGCCTAGTGGAAAGAGCATGGGCCTGAGGGTCAGAAGACATGGGTTCTAATCCCAAATCCTCCACTTACCTGCTATGTGTCTTCTCTGAGCCTCAGTTACCTCATCTGCAAAATGTGGATTCACTTCCTGTTCTTTCCCCGACATTGAGTGTGAGCACCATGTGTGACCTGGTGATATTGTATCTACCCCTGGATTTAGTACTGTTCTTCTCATATAATAATAATAATGATGGCATTTGTTAAGCACTTACTATGTGCAAGGCACTGTTCTAAGTGCTGGGGGGGAGGTTACAAGGTGATCAGGTTGTCCCATGGTTCAGGGGCAAGCACATATAATAAGCACTTAAAAAATACCACCGTTATTATTACTATAACAGATCTCTGAGACTGGGCTTGCAGTTCTTGTTGCCCCCAGCTCTGGGCCCCAGTGGAAATGAGTTGTTCACTCCCTTCTCCCATAGCTGCTCAGACAGACTGGGTGATGCTGTTTCTGATGGAGCTGTTGCTATCACTGCTCAAATCGCGGCCCGTCTGGATCAGTTCAAGAAGGGCAATTACTGATGGGTGGTGGAGGAAGAAGAGGTGCTACTTCCCCCTCTTTCCCTTTTCTCTCCATCTCTATTCCATTTCTCCTCTCCCTCTCTAGCTTCTCCTTCTCTATTATTGCCTTCTTGCTGCTCCTCTCCACCTCCTTCACTTTCCTTGCCTCTCTCCCATCCTTTTCTTTTCTCCTTTTTCTCTTTCCTTTCTCTTTCCAACCCTTCTTTTCCAGTACTGGATCAGTTCAAGAAGGGCAGTTACTGATGGGTGATGGAGGAAGAAGAGGTGGTACTTCCCCCTCTTTCCCTTTTCTCTCCATCTCTATTCCATTTCTCCTCTCCCTCTCTAGCTTCTCCTTCTCTATTATTGCCTTCTTGCTGCTCCTCTCCACCTCCTTCACTTTCCTTGCCTCTCTCCCATCCTTTTTTTTTCTCCTTTTTCTCTTTCCTTTCTCTTTCCAACCCTTCTTTTCCTCCTCCTTTCATACCCCGCTTTCCAAAGTCCCACCCACAGTGCCCTCACTCTATATTCCCTCTAAGTTTGCTCGTGCCCTCAAATAGAAAAGTTAACACCCCCAATGACAAGAGAAACTTCAATAGCCACAAAACCATTCTGTGGAGGAAAGCATTCCCTCGGTATTTTAAGATAGTGTGGGGAGATCTTCTTTAAATTCCATTGTTTATTTTAGTTTTTCCAAGCATTTTTGTTTTGAATCCCACACCATTCCAGGCATTCCATCTCTCTAGTCACCTCAGTACTGGAGTAGTTACTTATTCATTTTTGTTAACTACATATGCCATCTTACTCTCAGGTACAACATATTTACCGATTTTTGTCTTCTGCTAGTCCCAGTAGAATGTAAACTCTTTGACGGTGGGGATTGTGTCTTTTGATTCTTTAGCCAGTTTCCAAAGTATCTAACACCATGCTCTACTTACTGCGGGTGCTTCATAAATCTTGTTGATCCTGATACCACTGTTTTACCTTTATCTTTTCAGAGACAACTTCAGCATTCTGATCATCAGAATCCATCGTTAAAAAGGGTCTTTGACACTTACTTGCTGTTTTTACAAGTCAATCAGTCATCGGTAGCCCTGAAGCATGTTTTTGCAGCCTTGCGGTTGTTTGTAGGCAAGGTAAGAATACTTCTTGTTCAAACTGAAAATTCCACATATGACACATCAGTCAGTCAGTGGTATATATTGACTGTGTGCAGAGCACTGAACTAAGCTCTTGGGAGAGTACAATGCAATAGAGTTCAATAGTCATGGTCCTTGCTCACAGAGAGCTTACTCTAGTAAGGGGGATAGAAACATCTTAGTTTTTCAAGTCCAAATATTGGGCTGTTTTAAAAAATGATTAAATTTGTCTTGGTTTCTTTGGAAGATAGCCCCATAGTTTCAGTAATTGTCCCAAAGTGTGTCTTTGTAGTTGCTTATATACAGAATATGGATAACACCTGTCTATCAATTAGTACCTTTTGAACACACTGCCAGTGTAAAAAGTGTCATGGGATTATATTTCACATCCATAATTCCCCCTTTTTTTTTTGAATTAAACAGAAAAGTTACATAGCCACAGACATGACAAAGCCATTTATAGATTCAAAACCTATAGTTGAAATCATATAAGAAATTCCATCACTGAGTCCAGTAAGTGTTCCATTTTAGCAACAGGATGCTTAGATGAATCCTATGATGTTTACCATCCTGGTTGTTAATTCTAAAGGTAACAGATATTCTCTCATCTACATTCCTGATTTCCTTCCTAGTAGCCCATTATGGACTTGTTGTTCATGAGTTTCTCCAAACCCCTTTTGATCCTACTGATATTTTCAGGCTTCACAGTTTCCTGCGGTAGTACATTCTGTGTTTACTAACCCCTTAAGAAAAAGTGTTATCCTTTATTTTGTTGTTAACTTACTATCTTCAAACTTTAGTTAGTGGGTACCCTTTGAAACAGGCACACTATGTTGCATAAAAGATTAATGAATTCCAGGACCAATAGATTGCTGATTGGTGAAGCAAGGGGGATTTTATTTTGCTCAGTCAATCAATCAGTGGTATTTATTGAGTGCTTACGGTGCACAGAACACCAAACTAAACTCTTGGGAGACCACAAAACAACAGAGTTCATAGACATGTTCCCTGCCCACAAGGAGCATACAGTCTAGTGGAGGGACTCACAATCTTATGTTCGATCATTATACTATGGCTATATTGATAGAGTATAATTCTATAGAGGAAAGGAATTGTTAGTATAATTTTAAATGGTTAATATAATGCATTTGAGCTGGCGTAATTCATGGAGTAAGAAATGATAATAATAATTGTGCCATTTGTTAAAGATTTACTATGTGCCAAGCACTAGGGTAGTTGTAAGATCAGGTCAGGCACAGTCCATATCCCTCACAGGGCTCATATCTAAGTAACCATTGAGAGAAAATTTAAAAAAAGAAAAAAACCTCCTAGAGACAGACTTTATACTCAAGGGTTTTAAGCCCCTGCTCAGCGGGTTCATGTTTTTATTTCCAGTTTCCTTCAGCCTTCTTCCAAGGACAGGCCGACCTCTGCGGGTCATTCTGCTACGAAGTCCTAAAGTGCTGCAACCACAGATCACGGTCCACTCAGACGGAAGCTTCAGCCCTCCTGTATTTTTTTATGAGGAAGAACTTCGAATTTAACAAGCAGAAATCAATAGTCAGGTCCCACTTGCAGGTAAGTGAGGTCGAGGATGAGCGCCGCCATTGAATTAGCTCATCTCTGTCTGAATCCTGGCATTCCAGATGGATGAGCAGAAGACCCTGGACATGGGGGAACCAGTGCGATCAGGTCAGGCTGAAGACCCTGGACATGGGGGGACATGGAGGAACCCCTCCTGGGCCGAGGGGTTGAGAGGTGTGCTGCTCTGAAATGGGCTTATAGGGCCCCTGAATCCCTGGTCCTTACTCCTTCGTCATCTTTGGCCACCCCTTATCCCCAGCAACATGGGCCCTCTGTTAATCAAGGAGCAATCCCTTTGTTGTCTCTGGCTGATACACCCAGTTTTCCTAAAAAAATGGGGTTGCCTTCTCACAAATTTTGTGTTGAGGGAACATGGTAAGCTATAAACATCCGAAGACCCCTCTAGACTGTGAGTCCCTCTAGACTGTGAGCCCGCTGTTGGGTAGGGACCGTCTCTATATGTTGCCAACTTGTACTTCCCAAGCACTTAGTACAGTGCTCTGCACACAGTAAGCGCTCAATAAATACGATTGAATGAATGAATGAATGAACACAAACGATCGTTTCTGTTATCACAGCCTCCTCTAGCCAAACGGATGCATGGTGTCAAACAAATGTTCTGGCCCAAAGGTTTTAGCCAAAACACCAAGTGAAAATGTACATTCTGGCAGACCTGAGTGTGCTGTAGGAAGAGTTTCTCAAATAAGGAAATATGCTCGGTTTAGTATCATAAAAATAAATAAGATGATTCTCCATTGTTCTTATTAATAGATGGTACTCTAATCAGTCGTATTTATTGAATGGTTACTGTGTGCAGAGCACTGCACTAAGCTCTTGGACAGTACAATATAACAGAATTGGAAGACACATTCCCTACCCACAACAAGTTTACAGTCTAAAGTAACAGTTTGAAGCAATGGTCATGATTGATCTTGTAGAGGATATTCATTTATATCCACCCAACCCTATGGATTTTTTAAAGTTCTGTTTCCTGACTGACCTATCCTGCTGCTCTCTTTGGTTCTAGCTCATCAAGGCTGTAAGTCAGCTGATTGCTGATGCAGGAATTGGAGGATCTCGGTTTCAGCATTCCCTTGCAATTACCAATAACTTTGCTAATGGAGACAAACAAATGAAAGTAAGAAAATTTTTTTGTCAGCTTCTAATCAGAGTAGTTGATAGGTCAATTGTATTTTTCAAGTACTTCCTTTGCAGAATAACTAGACGGAGAACTCGGGAAAGTAAAAAGCAATAAAGTTAAATGTGGAAGAAGAAATTTAAGTATTATCTGGGTAATAATGTTATTTCTTACCAAATTATACATTTGGATGCTTTTAAAAGGAATGATTCTGTGCTGTGATTTTCTTTAATGAGAAACTTTGATAGTACTTTCAAAATTGCCAGGGGAGTCAAGCACATTAATTAGGTAAATATCTGGCCCTGAAATGATTAAACCCTAAGAGCTGTCATTGATAGCAGAGATAAATGTGTGAGCACCACAACTGAATAAATTAATCCAAATTCCCTGACAAAATATTCAAACTGCTTTCTGAGAAAACTGGAATATAATAATGGTGGTATTTGTTAAGCTCTTACTATGTGTCAAGCGCTGGAGTAGATACTAAATAATCAATCAATCAATCAATTGTATTTATTGAGCACTTACTGTGTGCAGAGCACTGTACTAAGCACTTGGGAAGTACAAGTCGGCAATAATCAGGTCAGATACAGTCCCTGTCCTACATAAGAATAATAATAATAATGTTGGTATTTGTTAAGCGCTTACTATGTGCCAAGCACTGTTCTCACAGGTAATCAGGTTGTCCCACGTGGGGCTCACAGTCTTCATCCCCATTTTACAGATGAGGTAACTGAGGCCCAGAGAAGTTAAGTGACTTGCCCAAGGTCACACAGCTGACAAGTGGCGGAGCCGGGATTAGAACCCATGACCTCTGGCTTCCCAGCCCCGGCTCTTTCCACTGAGCCACGCTGCTTCTCCTGGTGCTCATAGTCTAAGTAAGAGGGAGTAGGATTTAATCCCCAAATGAGGAAATTGAGGCACAGAGAACTTAAATGCCCAAGGTCACAGGGCAAACAAGTGGCTGAGCAGGGATTAGAACCCATGTCTTCTGACTCCCCTGCCCGAGCTCTTTCCACTAGGACACGACATGAACTAATTTTGAATGACAACTCCACCTCCTAAGCCCAGCCTTGAATTTGATGGATTCCATTCCCCATCTACCTTCAGCTAGTCTTTAGATGCTTTCTTACTCTTGGCCTCATTCCCAACCCTGTTTCCAACTCAATTCCCAGCACCCTGTTGTGTCCCTTCTCACCCAAACACCAGGAGAGTTTAAAACTTAGAGGGAGCTGCGGGACTTGGGAAGAGAAAAATCAATGTTAGACCCCTTAATTATGCTCCAGCCTCTGTTCTCTTCTCCCAGGTTGTCCATCCTGAGAAACATTCACAAACCCTTCTGTGTGGCCACAGTAATGACCCGCTCATGATATGGTCATTTCTGGTCCCTCCCTGTTCCTTTCGTTCATTTTATTTTCTTTCATTAATTAATGAGCACATCTCTCACTCATCTACTTTTACAATAGAGTCACTGATTTGATTGTGCATATATATATGTGTGTGTATTATATGTACATATTACATGTACATATGTTTATGTGTATGTATATGTTTATGTATATTTATATATTTGCATATGTAAATATGTATATATTTAACTTGCATATATCTATTCTATTTATTTTATTTTGTTAGTATGCTTGGTTTTGTTCTCTGTCTCCCCCTTTTAGACTGTGAGCCCACTGTTGGGTAGGGACTGTCTCTATATGTTGCCAACTTGTACTTCCCAAGCGCTTAGTACAGTGCTCTGCACACAGTAAGCGCTCAATAAATACGATTAATGATGATGACGATGATGATGATGATGATGACCCACTCATGATATGGTCATTTCTGGTCCCTCCCTGTTTCTTTCTTTCATTTTATTTTCTTCCATTAATTAATGAGCACATCTCTCACTCATCTACTTTTACAATAGAGTCACTGATTTGATTGTGTATATATGTATATATATATATATGTGTGTGTGTTATATGTACATATTACATGTGCATATGTTTATGTATACGTATAGGTTTATGTATATTTATATATTTACATATGTAAATATGTATATATTTATTATTCTATTTTTATTAATAATGTGTACATGTATCTATAATTCTATTCATTTATATTGATGCTATTGATGCCTCTCTACTTGTTTTCTTTTGTTTTGTTGTCTATCTCCCCCCTTCTAGACTGTGAGCTCGTTGTTGGGTAGGGATTGTCTCTGTTACCTAATTGTACTTTCCAAGCACTTAGTACAGTGCTCTGCACACAGTAAGCACTCAATGAATACAATTGAATGAGTGAATTTGATTACTAATAATAGTGCAGGTATTTAGTAGCCCTTACTACAGGTCAATCACTAGGCTAAGCCCTGGGATAGATTTGCCTATTGCGAGAATGACTCCATGAGTCAAAACACATGAAGAAAGTTATACTGTTAATAAGTACTAAAGTTTTTCAGAATCAAATTATCAGTCAGTAGTGTTTATTGAATGCTCAATGTGTGAAGAGTACTGTACTAAGTGCTTGGGAGAGTACAGTACAGCAGCGTTGGTAGACGTGTTCCCTATCCACAATGAGTTCACAATCTATTATTTAATATAAATAAATAATTTATAATATACGATTTCTAGATATGTACATAAATGATGGAGGTTGAGGATGGGACAAATACCAAAGCCCCAAATGTCATAGACCCAAGTGCAAATTATTGCACCATTGTGTCCAACCCATAATAATAATAATAATAATGGTATTTGTTAAGTGCTTACTATGTGCAAAGCACTGTTCCAAGCGCTGGGGGGATACATCGGTGATCAGGTTGTCCCACCTGGGGCTCACAGTCTTAATCCCCATTTTACAGATGAGGGAACTGAGGCACAGAGAAGTTAAGTGACTTGCCCAAAGTCACACAGCGGACAGTTGGCAGAGTCGGGATTTGAACCCATGACCTCTGACTCCAAAGCCTGTGTTCTTTCCACTGAGCCATGCTGCTTCTCTAATAACTCCAATGGTCTGAGGGGAGCTCAATCGATATATTTTAGTAATAATAACAATTATTATTATGGTATTTGTTAAGCACTTACTATGCACCAGGCACTGTACTAAGCACTGGGGTGGATAAAAGCAAATCAGGTAGGACACTGTCCCTGTCCCACGTGGGGCTCACAGTCTCAATCCCCATTTTGCAGATGAGGTAACTGAGGCACAGAGTAGTGAAGTGGCTTGTCCAACATCACACAACGGACAAGGGACGGAACGGGATTAGAACCCATGACCTCTGACTCTCGGACCCGTGCTCTATCCACTGCGCTATGCTGCTTCTCGATAACTAGTAGCAGATATTGAACCAGTTTTTAGAGACTTTCCACTGACCCAATGCTTTTTTCTTTTCCCCAAGAGTAATAATTTCCCAGCCGAGGTGAAGGACCTAACGAAACGCATAAGGACAGTTCTGATGGCCACGGCTCAGATGAAAGAACACGAGAAAGATCCAGAGATGCTGGTGGACCTCCAGTACAGCCTTGCAAATTCCTACGCAAGCACCCCTGAACTCCGACGGACATGGCTTGAAAGTATGGCCAAGATACATGCAAGAAATGGAGATTTATCTGAGGTGATTTCCAAGAGCTTTGTTGTTTGCTCCCCGTGTACCTTTCCTATTAAAAATGGTTGATAAGATGCAGAGTACTTCTCATAAAGTTTCAGAATGGTTTCCCTTAAATTGACTGAGCTACTTTGCGTGTGGTTTGCATTAAATTTTAAAGGTACTAGTCACGAGACACTCCAGGTTTGTAGTATAAAATATCATTAATCATTGCAGCCTCCTGAAATTATATTCGAGTGCAGCATTCGGGGACTAATAGCACTAAAAGATGTAACACATGTTTAAGCCACTGGTGGTTGTAGAAGAATAACCATGTTGGAGGACAAAGAAAAATATCCCCCCTCACCCCAGTGCTCTCCCTGGAACACTTTCACGACCTTTATGGTAGAGTGAAGACGCTCCATGCATTCCTGCCAATTTTAGATAGGCAGCAGGGGATCATTCCTCTTTGAAGTCGTGTGAATTAATCTATGTGTTTTCTAGTGAAGTTCTGTGATAACTGGATTGAAAGGCGAGGCGGCTATACTTTTTTAAACCGTAATTTGTTCATCAGAAAAAAAGGGCAATTGTGCAGTACCATCTGGTTTTCAAGGAATTCCTGTTATGTAATCCAGTTCCACAGCTGGGCTCAAAAGGATACAAATCTGTCTTTACGGACTTGCCTCTGGTTCCAGACAGAGGCATAATACCAGGATGCACCAAGAAAATAACCAGAACCTTGTTGGGCTTGGTTGACTTTCATTATGTTGTATTGTACTCTCCCAGGCACTTAGTACAGTGCTCTCCACACAGTGAGAGCTCAATAAATACGACTGACTGACCGATCCCTGCAGGCAGGAAGGGCAGAACTAAATACTAAAAGACATTTTGTAGCACAGTCGCAAACAATATGACATAGCAAGGGTCGACTGAGACTCCAGTACAACAGATGGACCAGTCTGGCAGAAAGCAGTCATGAGAGGTCATGAGCTCTCCTTGAACAAAGGCATTGTGAAGCTTAGAATATCAAAAGGTAAGGTTAAAAAATAGAGACATGTTTGTATCAGACAAATTAACGCAGCAACGAATATATCTAGGTTACAAATTGAGGAGGAGAATCGCAGTTCCAGATTGGTCCTTTAAGGCATACTTTAATCATGGATAATCAATCAATCCATCCATCAGTCGTATTTATTGAACGCTTACTGTGTGCAGAACACTGTACTAAGTGATTGGGAAGTACAAGTTGGCAACATATAGAGACAGTCCCTACCCAACAGCGGGCTCACAGTCTAGAAGGGGGAGAGAGAGAACAAAGCAAAACATATTAACAAAATAAAATAAATAGAATAAATATGTACAAATTAAATAAATAAATACATAATAGAGTAATAAATATGTACAAACATATATACAGGTGCCGTGGGGAGGGGAAGGAGGTAAGACGGGGGGATGGGGAGGGGGAAGAGGGGCAGAGGAAGGAGGGGGCTCAGTATGGGAAGGCCTCCTGGAAGAGGTGAGCTCTCAGTAGGGCTTTGAAGGGAGAAAGAGAGCTAGCTTGGCGGATGTGTGGAGGGAGGGCATTCCAGGCCAGGGGGAGGACGTGGGCCGGGGGTCGATGGCGGGACGGGCGAGAACGAGGCACAGTGAGGAGGTTAGTGGCAGAGAGCGGAGGGTGCGGGCTGGGCTGTAGAAGAAGGGAAGGGAGGTGAGGTAGGAGGGGGCGAGGTGACGGACAGCCTTGAAGCCGAGGGTGAGGAGTTTTTGCCTGATGTGTAGGTTGACTGGTAGCCACTGGAGATTTTTGAGGAAGGGAGTAACATGCCCAGAGCATTTCTGCACAGAGACTATCTGGGCAGCGGCGTGAAGTATGGATTGAAGTGGGGAGAGACAGGAGGATAGGAGATCGGAGAGGAGGCTGATGCAGTAATCCAGTCGGGTTAGGATGAGAGATTGAACGAGCAGGGTAGAGGTTTGGATGGAGAGGAAAGGGCGGATCTTGGCAATGATGCGGAGGTGAGACCGGCAGGTTTTGGTGATGGATTGGATGTGAGGGGTGAACGAGAGAGCGGAGTCGAGAATGACACCAAGTTTGCAGGCTTGTGAGACGGGAAGCATGGTAGTGCCGTCAACAGTGATGGGAAAGCCAGGGAGAGGGCAGGGTTTGGGAGGGAAGATAAGGAGTTCAGTCTTGGATATGAAGACTCTAAACATAAGTAGCAAGAGCCTGGGCTTGTGAGTCAGAAGTCATGGGTTCTAATCCTAGCTCTGCCACTTATCAGCTGTGTTACTTTGGGCAAGTCACTTAATTTCTCTGTGCTTCAGTTCCCTCATCTGTAGAATGGGTATTAAGACTGTTAGCCCCACGTGGGACAACCTGATTATCTTGTTTCCAATCCAGCGCTTAGAACAGTGCTTTGCACAAAATAAGTGCTTAACAAATACCATTATTATTTATTATTTATTTATCCTTTGAAAACCAAAGACAGACACTGGTATTTATTGAGTGCTACTGTGTGCAGAGCGCTATACTGTGGGAGAGTGCAATATAATAGAGTTGGTAGACATGATCCCTAATGGAACTTACAATCTAGTGGTAAAGAAAACTGTTCTAGAGATGCATAGTGAGCTAGCTGTGAAAGAATTTCAATCCATTTCAATCCAACATTACGATTCAATCATACTTCTGGCATGAGAAGCGGAAAATTTTTCTTTCTGCCAAAATATGCATTCTTAGTTTTTGTCCTGAATCTTTGCAATCTAATAGAGAATATGTTAGTTTCATCTTAAAAATGGAGCTAAACAAAATGAACTGTCAACCTAAATGCTTCTCTTTTTCTGATATTGAAAGATAATAACTTTACTAGGCAAAATGAGTGAGAATGTCCTATTTAACTTTTTTCTTTTTTCTCATAGGCTGCTATGTGTTATATCCATATAGCTGCCCTCATTGCAGAATACCTGAAAAGAAAGGGTAAGATAAAATTATAATGATAAAGCATTAACTATACTTGAATATGATGATCTATCACATTTTAAATTGCTCCACTTCTTATAGACCACATTTAAATTTTTCAGTTATCTTCTAACCGCTTTAACTTGTAAAAATATTTTAAATGAAAACATAACTAATAAATAATGAATAACCATATTCATTGTATATCAAGTCTAATTGAATGATAAGCTTCTTAGTGCTAAAAGAGAATGCTTATTTTATTAGCGATTTTAGTGTTTAATATGCATGAATTAACACATATCAATAGTAGTATCTTAACATCATCTTGCACTGCCATAGGTTACTGGAAAATGGAAAAGATTTGCACATCAACTGTGTTCCTGGAAGATGCTCACATCTGTGATAGCAATCAGTTACTAACAACTCACAATGGAGGAAGTGAGTGTTCTAACCATGGCTGTTTGGGGGATTCAAATAACCCTTCTTAGGAAATTGAGTTACTTCTTAAGTCTTTAATGTGTCCGTTGAATAGTTTTCCAAAGTCGAATCATAGATGACTTCGTGCATGAGCCTAGAAAATTCCTACAGCTCAGAGCCTTTGTAGATTTTTGAAGTTTATCTTGCTGTTATTTTTAAACATCCTCAACAAATTGAACCATGATGGGCTAATGTCAGTGCTGTTAATCTGCATGCTGACATCTCATGGGACTCCACTGGGACTTTTCACCCAGAAATTAATGGGTGATTTGAAATTGCTCTTGCGATTTTTTTTTTCATGTATCATCAATTCTCTCCGTGTAGAATCAGATGGGCTAAAAGTCAAGTGTACATTGGATTATTATATACAGCATTGTTTTGGGTCAGTCTTAGTGGAACAAAAAATCCAGTTTCTTTTTCATAAAACATAATGAGGAAAGATTGGACTGTAAACCGAAACTATGATCTAAATTTTTTTTAATTTGAAAGTTTTCTTTTACAACTAAAATTGGAGTAAGAATTGGACTGGGCAAAACATGTTCCCCCAGTGATAAATTCCACATAAACCGTACTTGAATAAAAATATGCTATTACAGTAAATTCATAGCATTTCCTATAAGGAGTTTATGGACAAATTAAACTACAGTTAACGTGGCTTAGCTTTTGCTTGTAAAACCTTGTTCTCATCAAAGTTTATAGTCTGTAATATGGTTGACAATTCTGTCTTGGTTTTTCATTTTCAACTATCAGCCTTGTAAATGTGTGAGTGATGAAAGGCAATTTATGGATGTGGTATTTAAAGTTTACAGTGTTGGGGTTTGGAATGAAATTTCAGGGATGACCAATCTATTATTCTGAAAGTGCCAAAGTGACAATGGTCTTTTACCTGCATTGAATGTTTCACCCATGTACCTCAAATGCCCTTGCAAATCTGATGGTAACTGCACCACCACAATGGATAGAGCATAAGCCTGGAAGACAGAAGGATTTAGGTTCTAATCCCAGCTCTGCCATTTTTCTGATATGTGACACTTGATAAGTCATTTTACTTCCCCGTGCCTCAGTTACCTCATCTGTAAAAAAAGGGATTTAAGCCTGTGTGAGCCCCATGTGGGACATGGATTGTTTCCAACCTTGTTACCTTTTATCTATCCCCAGTACCTAGTACAGTGCCTGACACATGCAGTAAACACTTAAGAAATAACATTTAAAAAAATTAAAATTAAACAGCTCAGAGGTCTAAATTCAGGAAAGTCAGGACGCTTGTTTGAGGCCATCCCCAATGTCAGTGTCTAGGTACATATGTACTAAGTGTGCAGTGTGGCATAGTGGAAAGAGCATGGGCTTTGGAGTCAGAGGTCATGGGTTCAAATCCCAGCTCCGCCACTTGTCAGCTGTGTGACTTTGGGCAAGTCACTTAACTTCTCTGTGCCTCAGTTACCTCATCTGTAAAATGGGGATTAAAACTGTGAGCCCCACGTGGGACAACCTGATCACCTTGTAACCTCCCCAGCACTTAGAACAGTGCTTTGCATATAGTAAGCACTTAATAAATGCCATTATTATTATTAGTTATAATAGTCATGATAATAATAACATTTGTTAATGGTATTTGTTAAGTGCTTCCTATGTGCCAAGCACTCTACTAAGTACTGGAGTAGATGGAAGATAATTGGGTTGGACTCAGTGTCTTATCTCCCAAGCAAACTTGTACTTTCCAAGAGCTTAGTACAGTGCTCTGCACACAGATGAGCGCTCAACAAATACGATTGAATGAATGAATCTCATGTAGGGCTCATGGTCATAATCCCCCTGTGTTACAGATGTGGTAACTGAGGCCCAGAGAAGTTAAGTGACTTGTCCAAGGTCATATAACAGGCAGGTGGAGGAGCTGGGATTAGAATTCAGGTCCTCTGACTCTCAGGCCTGTGCTGTTTCCAATAGGTCACGCTGCTATACCACAATGGGGTAGGTTACAACACAAGCAGGTGGGAGACAGTTCCCATCCTACAGGGGCCTGAGAGTCAGAAGGGGAAGGAGAAGAGATATTTAACCCCCATTTTTACATATGAGGAAACAGGCACAGATAAGTTAAATAACTTGCCCAGGGTCACACAGCAGGCAACTCGAGAAGCTTCTGATTTCCAGCCTCCTGCTCTTTCTGGCCACAATAGTTATGTATCTTATTATTTATACATTATTATTATTGCCATACAATAATAATAATAGCATTTATTAAGTGCTTACTCTGTGCAAAGCACTGTTCTAAGCGCTGGGGAGGTTACAAGGTGATCAGGTTGTCCCATGGGGGGCTCACAGTCTTTAATCCCCATTTTACCGATGAGGTAACTGAGGTACAGAGAAGTGAAGTGACTTGCCCCAAGTCACACAGCTGACAAGTGGCGGAGTCGGGATTTGAACCCATGACCTCTGACTCCAAAGCCAGTGCTCTTTCCACTGAGCCATGGTACAAATTAGCAAAAAAATCAAATAAATCATTTTCCAGCTGTCCTTCCTCTTTATCAATAATCAATATGCTGCTTAAGAAAACGAGATTTACAAAAAAGAGAAAAAGAGCTGTAAGCCCTTTACAGCCTAAAGAAAGATACAGTTGTTGACAAAATAAAGCATAAATTTGAGCAATTCTGAGAACACAGTACACTGTAATCATGAAGTCATTCTTCATTAAACATTAAATACTTTCATCCTTTTCTTCACAAAGAAAAAACATTTATTGAAATAGAAGACTCTTTGTTATTAACCTCTTTATATTTGTGGGGGTATGTATATATGTACATTATAAGGAGTTTATGAAAATCAAACTACCGCTAACCAGATCGAGTCTGAGCAATTTCAGACTTAAGTTTATTAAACTTAAACTTTGGCATACCTGCAATAAGCAACCTACAGAAGCAGTGCACCACAAAAACACTACCTTAAGCTTTGATAAATCATCACTCAAATAACAGTGTGATAAAAGACCTTTGAGCAGGATTTTCAGGAATTACTAATCGATTTACTTGTATCTGTTTTTCCAAGGTTTATTCTCCATGGGCTGGCCTGCTTTTCTGAGCATTACCCCAAACATTAAAGAAGAAGGAGCAATGAAGGAAGATTCAGGAATGCAGGATACCCCATACAACGAGGTCAGGCACAAACCGATCTAAATATGCAATCGAAATTTAACTGTTTTGAAGTAAATTTGCTTTCAAACTAAATGAGTTTTTTTAAGACCCATAAAAAGTCAAATGGTTTAATTCCTCAAACCTGAAAACTCAATCAGGCCCATTGGTTAAGGACCATATAGAAAATAAGCCAGACTCAAAAACAAATCAGGCTGCATGATAGAATCGAAGCAATTTAACAGAACTGGAAAATAAGACAAATAGCACTCTGGAATGATACTTCTTCTGGTTGGCGATGTTCACTACTGTTAGATGCTTTATTACTGTGGTGATGAAAGCTGATAAAATTTTTGTGAGCTACTAAAATGGTTTATGGGTCAAGAGGTTTTATTATGTGCCCCCCAAAAATGTAAAAGGTTGATTGAAAGAAGAACAAATGCAGTGACTCCTGCATAAATCAATAGTATCTGAGTTTAATGATGTTCCAATGTTTGGAAATACAGAACATCCTGGTCGAGCAGCTGTACATGTGTGTTGAGTATCTTTGGAAGTCTGAAAGGTATGAGCTCATTGCTGATGTCAACAAACCCATCATTGCAGTCTTCGAGAAGCAAAGAGATTTCAAAGTAAGTTTAACGAAACGTAGATTTTTCACTTGCGACAAATTTCTAGAAATGACCATTTTTGAGCTTTCACATTGCCCATTTTGGTATCAGGCTTATGCTGAACAGAACCCTCCAATTCATGATCTTGATATTTGCTTTCACTTATCTCATCCTAGAAGCTCTCCGATCTTTACTACGACATCCATCGGTCCTACCTGAAGGTTGCAGAAGTGGTGAATTCAGAGAAGCGGCTGTTTGGGCGTTATTACCGGGTGGCATTTTATGGGCAGGTAAGTGAAGAGAAAACACTTTACTCACCCAGTGGTCCATTTCAATAGAGTAGCTTGATATAGGTTGGCATCCTTCAGCAGACCCGTGTTCATACTTTCCATTGGCGAAAATGCATTTCTCTTGATTATATATTTAATTGGAAAACCAAAGCATCAGACTTCTCATAGTCTAGAGCTTATCTGTACTAGTTCGTTTGTTATTTTACCCTTGTTATTGGCTTTTGACTTACTATTTCCTATTACTTTCCCATAATATTCAGTCCTGGGCCTCATTTGGGAAGCAGTCACTAGAGCTTGTATCCAGTTTAGAATGTTAGAATATTTTGAACTTTGTATTCATGGGATAAAAAGTGTCTTTTTCTTCCACTATAAACCAGAAAACATAGCTAAAAGAATAGCAAGATCTGGCCATCTAAAGCCCAGGAACATTGACTGAAAAATGAAGGGAAACTAGTATGGTTCATGAATGTCCCCAATTCTCCTTTTTTCAATCAGTCAATTGCATTTTTCCAGCATTTACTGTGTGCAGAGCACTGTACTAAGCACTTCAGAAAGTAGAGTCACTACAGAAGGTAGACACAATCCTTCCCTACAAGAAGCTTTCAAACTAAGTTACCTCCCCTTAGCTGTACAGTGAATGTTGCCTGAGAGTCCACTTCCAGCCAGTTGTTATTTTTTTTTTTAAATGGAATTTATTAAGCACTTACTATGTGCCTGGCCCTGTACTAAACTCTGGAATAGATACAAGATAATCAGGTTGGACATGGTCCATGTCCCACATGGGGCTTACAATCTTCATCCCCATTTTACAGATGAAGGAACTGAGTCACAGAGAAGTTGCGACCCAGGGTAGCATAGTAGACAAGTGGCAGAGCTGGAATTAGAACCCAGGTTTTTCTGGAGGCCAGTACTCTATCCACTAGGCCACACTACTTCACTCTTAACTCCCATTGGATCTTCTCGTATGGGTGTGTTGGGGATTTCTCTCCTTCTTCCACCAAAGAGTGATTTTTGTTTTGACATGAGTTATTCCTTTCCTTGGGGAACAAGTGCTATCAATGAGATTTATCAAAAAAAGAAACCAATAGAATCATTGTAGTACTCCTGTAACACTGACTCTCCTCACAGAACATATAGTAATGCCCACCGTCTGTAAAAAGATAGCTACTATTCCTACAGCTGTAATAAACTCAGTCTCCAAAATCAAAATTTGTAAAAATGGGAAAATGAATCATGTGGTTTCCTAATTGATTTTTAATGTAGACATTTGCTTTTTTCTTCTCTTGGTCTTGATTATTGCAGGCTGTGGTAAGTTCTCTCTCCCTCTGCATGCTCTAATACTTTTCACTCATTTCTGTGTGCATTTTTACTGAACCTTAACATTTTTTGTACCATTCAGTGTTTGATGTGAAATGCAAGATCACCCTGCTGCCATTCATTTAGAGGTCATCCTGTGTTTCTTAAACCAAATTCTTTTTACTCCAGTCCCTTGAACAAACACACATTAAACTCCTTACCCACACTTGTTTCCTTTATAATGTTCAATATATTCATCTGCCACACAAATGTGCAACAGGCATACACACACTTACAGATATCCTTGTGTATATGAGGATTAGGATTTAGCCTCAAGTGGCAACAATAGTGATGTAACTTTTGCCCTGATGATTAGCAGGAATGAGGCAGCCCAACTCATCTGCAGAAGTGTTCCTGTTTGTACCGTCCATTTCCCACAGTTTGTGCCCTGGAGATTGAGAGTACCGGGACTCTCCAGTCTGGTTGACTCACAGAAGTCAACGTAGAAGTGTTGTGATGACTATTTGGAACAACTTAGTACACTTTAGAGTGAAAATTTTTTTTCCTGGATGTGACTCTCAAAAGATGCATCTCAAAATGGAGTGGCAATTGGGGAGCATCGATAGGCAGAAATGAACTGCCTAATGCCTGAAACCTTGGAATCAGTAACAAATCATCTGGATACTCTAACAAAATCAGCACCAACAGGGACCATCCTGGTTTAAGCTTTTATGCATTTAAATATCAAACATTAAATCAGTGACATGCCAAGTGTTGACCAAAACCAACATCAAATTTTAACCTAAATTCTAACCCTAACCTACACCTAAAGCCTAACCCTAACCTAGCCCTAATGTGTTTTTGGGGGCATTGATTTTTGTTATTTATTTAATTATTAGGATTATTTTTATTTTTGGCATCAGTAATAAAGTATTTTTGTCAATCAATCAATCAATCAATCAATCAATCGTATTTATTGAGCGCTTACTATGTGCAGAGCACTGTACTAAGCGCTTGGGAGGTACAAATTGGCAACACATAGAGACAGTCCCTACCCAACAGTGGGCTCACAGTCTATAAGGGGGAGACAGAGAACAGAACCAAATATACCAACAAAATAAAATAAATAGGATAGAAATGTACAAGTAAACTAAATAAATAAATAAATAAATAAATAAATAGAGTAATAAATATGTACAACCATACTGTCGTTAAATGACTTTTTAGTGTGGGAGAGGTCTTCAAGCAAATTTTCACTTGGTGTAGATTATTGTCATTGAGACATTTTCCAAAAAGAACATTCCTTCCATTTCCACTTGTGTTCTGTCTTAGTGCAGATTTCTTTGTGAACAGTATACTTTTTTGTACTATTCTACACCTATTCTATCACTCTACCCCAAGCCAGTATTTTCCATCTTCATTAAGTTTCTTATGGTATTTGTTAAGCGCTTACTATGTGTCAGGCACTGTTCTAAGTTCTGAGCACTGTAAGCTTAATACAATGACTTTTTAAATCACCTAATAAAGGGATACTTGTAAATCATTAAATGGAATGGAAGAAAGGAGGAGGAAGAGTAAGATTTGAGTATCATCATTTAAACTTCCATAACTTTGCCATTTTTCAGATTACTCAATAAATTATTCTGAAGTCACTTCTGTTTTCTGAGGCTACCGATATTTTGTAGTTGTCTAATCAGAAAATTCAATTACACAGAATCCGCAAAACAAAATATATTTAACTTGCATTGCTCTTATAAGGCCATACCCTGAGTCTAGAATTTCTTAAACTGAAAATCAACCCACCTGTGAGGAGCAACGTAGTTTAGGGAAAAGAGCATCTGGCCTGGGAGCCAGAGGATGTGAGTTCCAGTCCCACCTCCTCCACCTGTCTGCTGTGTGACCTTGGGCAAATCACTTAGCTTTTCTGTGCTTCCATTTCCTCAGCTGTCAAATGCCTGATCTTCCTCAATCAATCGATCAATCAGAGGTATTTATTGGACACTTATTGTGTGCAGATTAATCTACTAAGTGCTTGGAAATGTACAGTGCAACAGAGCTGGTAGACTTAATCCCTGCCAACAAGAAGCTCCTCTACCGAGGAGACATGCAATAAAATAAGTTACAGATAAATTACATAGATTGTGAATCCCATGTGTACAGGGACTATGTCTGACCTGATTATCTTGTACCTATCCCAGTGCTTAATATAATGCTTGGCACATAGTAAGTGCTAAACAAATATCACTAGTAGTAGTAGTAGTAGTAGTAGTAGTAGTAGAAGTAGTAGTAGTAGTAGTAGTAGTAGTAGTAGTAGTAGTAGTAATATTAGCTGTAATATGCGAGAGGTTATATTAGCAGTGGATTTCACCTACTTAATTATCAGTTGCCAATAAAGGACCCTAATACTTCAAGGGTTAAGGTTGAATTCCTAGAAATGTGATATAATAAAATTGTGTGGGTGAAATACCCTACATTGAGTAAGATCTAAACATATTTTCCCAATTTTTTTTTCACAAGCAGACACTATAACTTTAGTTCCACTGCTTTTCTTTACTATCATATAGAATGTAATTTCCTGTTGCATTTCCTATCTCTCTCAAAACTGGCCAAATAACCAGCTGCAGCCTCATTCTGTGATATCATTTATATAGCAGTGCCTTTGGAGACTTTGAGTCTCTTGAAACTATGAAGTAATGGCAGAAACCAGGGAAACATATTTCCCAAGGTTGCTATAGTCATTCATCCTTTTCAAAAGTCTGGGTAAAGGCAAAACTAATAAAATTCTAATATTAAATGATAATATGTCCAGAGTACTTTAAGCACACAAAAGTTGGCAGAGAACTCCTTAGAGTGTCCTTTCTCTGAATGGGACTCTCTACCTCTGTTTTCCAGCTTTTTTAGCTTCCCAAGTAGGGTAAATGGCTTAGTATTTCAGAAGAGCTATTTTTATTGCGCTCGCAATGCCAATGGCAAACTGTCCTTTGGCTCATAAAGCAACTCAACAGACCACATAACTCCATGAGGGAAAATGGAAACAACAGGCTCTCTGATTTTAGTTTTCTCAATGAAATCCTTTCTAAACATCATTCTACAGTTATGGAGCCCTTGTATGTAGATGGTGTCCCAAATTTCCATTATCTTTCCTTTATAAAAGATGATCTTGCTTTCAAAGCAGTTCAGTGCAATATAAAGGCATTATCATGAATTTGCATTATTTTCAGTTTGGGGGGGATATTTCTGTGTCTTTTTAATGGTATTTGTGCCAGGCACTATAACAAATGCTAGGGTAGGGACAGGATTATCAGGTTGGTTGTAGTCCATGTCCCACATGGGGCTGACAATCTTCATCCCATTTTACAAAGGAGGTAACTCTAGCACAGAGAAGTTCAGTGACTGGCCCAAGGTCACACAGCAGGCAGGTGGGGGAGCCGAGGTTAGACCAGGTCTTCTGGGTCCCAGGTCCATGCTCTTTCAACTAGGTCATGCTACTTACTAAAGTTTCCCCAGTATCCTAGCTCTAAAAGGATTTTTAACAAATCTCTGGCTTCTGAAGGCTGAATTTATGATCATTCAATGTATCTTTAAATACCTATCCATTAAAAATTTAAATAATAATAATGATGGTATTTGTTAAGCGCTTACTATGTGTCAAACACTGTTCTAAGCACTGAGGGAGATACAAAGTAATCAGGTTGTCCCATGTGGGGCTCACAGTCTTTAATCCCCATTTTACAGATGAGATAACTGAGGCACAGAGAAGTTAAGTGACTTGCCCAAAGTCACAAAGCTGACAAGTGGCAGAGCCAGGATTAGAACCCACAACCTCTGACTCCTAAGCCCGGGCTCTTTCCACTGAGCCATGCTGCTTCTCTAATGAAATCAGCCTATCTCCTTTTTCTAAAAATGATTAGCAAAAATATTTAAACAATTACCAGATCACCCCATTTACATATAACAAAGCATTTACCTTTTCTGGATGGGAGAATAAAGGTCCATTACTCCGGCAGCAAACCTCAATTAAAATTTCCTGTTTCAGTGAATTACTCAAAAGTGTCTTACAGATGTTAGAGCACTAAGCTTGTTGGGTTTTTTTTTCCCCTGTGAGACAAGGAAGGGATAGAGATAATCATTCCCATTCTACTGATAGGGAAATTAGAGCCTGGTGTGTGTACAATGCTTTTCCAAGGTCACACTTGACAAGAGTTGTCCCAACCCTGGAAAGAGCCCCTGATCTCTTGCTGTCACTCTAGCATGTAGAGAATAATGACCACAGTGTATAAATTGGGGGACATGGGAACAGTTTTACATGAAAAGACATTTGTGAAATGTAGAGAAGAGTTAGAAGAGATTTTTTTTTTGGAAAGCACTAAGTGTCTTTAATGCTTCTCTTAACAACAAACAAGGGGGCACGATAAATGTGGGTCAGGAGCCAGCATCTATGCTCAGAAAGGACTAAAAAGTTTTATTTCTTCATTTCTAAAATGGGGATTCAATACCTATTCTCCTCTGACTTAGACTGGGAGCCTGATGAGGGCAGACTCTGCGTCCAAACTGATTATCTTGTATCTTCCTCAGTGCTTGGTATACAGTAGGCGATTATTATTATTATTATTATTATTAGTGTTATTAGTGTTATTGCTATTGTTTCTCTGAAGTCTGTTATAGCTTCCAGTTCCTACCTTTGGTTCAGTCAAGGATCTGCTAAGAAAACTGAAAATGAGTTATCACCACTGGCGAGGCTAAAATTTTCACAGAAATCTAGCCACAGGTCTTCAGTCTTTCGCAGATAGACGGTTGGGTACATTTTTTTTTCACATGTTTGGATTTTTCAGAGATGGTGCATATGATGTGTTGAATTTGACCCTAAACAATTACCCTGAGAAAAGGTTTCCCCAAAAACAAAGGGTTATGCTTTATTACTTCCATTAACATCAATGGGATCTGTGCTACTAAAATGCATTTAGGGTTCTATTTTTGGAGTATTTTATCCTCCAAGCCCCAAGTTTGTTCTCAAAGAAAAACCTCAAGAATAGGAAACAAGCAGAGCCGTAATACTTTAAATCCTGTTCAGTGTGAATTTGCCAGGATTTGAAAAATGTTTTCAGAAGAAGAATTGTCAATGGAATTAATCAGTCAATGGTATTTATGGAGCGCTTTACTGTGTGCAGAGCTCTGAACTACAGCAGAGTTGGTAGACACATTCCCTGCCCACAAGGAGCTTATTCATTCATTCATTCGTATTTATTGAGTGCTTACTGTGTGCAGAGCACTGTACTAAGCGCTTGGGAAGTACAAGTTGGGCTTATAGTGCTTAAGGGGAGACAGACATTAAAATAAATTATGTCTATGTAAATAAGTATGTGGGGATGAAGGAGGGTTGATTATCAAGTGCTTAAATTGAGAAGCAGCGTGGCTCAGTGGAAAGAGCACAGGCTTTGGAGTCAGGTCATGGGTTCAAATCCCAGCTCTGCCCCTTGTCAGCTGTGTGACTTTGGGCAAGTCACTTCACTTCTCTATGCCTCAGTGACCTCATCTGTAAAATGGGGGTTGAGACTGTGAGCCCTCTGTGGGACAGCCTGATCACCTTGTAACCTCCCCAGCGCTTAGAACAGTGCTTTGCACATAGTAAGTGCTTAATAAATGCCATCATCATCATTATTATTATTAAAGGGTATAGCCTTAAGGCGACTCAGAAGGGAGAGGGATTAGGGGAAAAGAGGGCTTAGTTGGGGAAGGCCTCTTGGAGGAGATTCATTCATTCAGTCATATTTATTGAGCAGTTACCATGTGCACAGTACTGTACTAAGCAATTGGGAAAGTACAATATAACAATAAACAGACACATTCCCTGCCCATAACGAGCTTACAGTCTAGAAGGGGAGAAAAACATTAATATAAATAAATAAATTACAAATATGTACGTAAGTGCTTTTAGGCTGGGAGGGAGAATAAATAAATGGAGCCAGTCAGGTCAACGCAGAAGGGAGTGGGAGAAGAGGAAAGGGCTGGGGGGGTGGGGGGGCATGGTCAGAGAAGACTTCTTGGAGGAGGTGTGCCTTCAAATAAGCTTTGAAGGAGGGAGAGTAATTGTCTGTCAGATTGGAGGGTGTTCCAGGCCAGATGCAGGACATGGGCAAGGGGTCGGCAGCAAGATGGACAAGATCAAGGCTCATTCATTCATTGTCTTATTTATTGAGAGTGTACTGTATAAAGAACACTGTATTAAGTGCTTGGAAGTCAAAAGAACAATGAACAGTCACATTCCCTGCCCACAACAAGCTAACAATTTAGAGGAGGGGAGACAGATATCAATACAAATAAATAAAATTACAGATAGGTACATAAATGCTGTGGGGCTGGGAGAAAGGGAGAAAGTCAGGGCGGCAAAGAAGGGAGTGAGAAATGAGGAAAAGTGGGGCTTAATCTGGGAAGGCCTCTTAGATGAGATGTGCTTTCAATAAGGCTTTGAAGAGGGAGAAAGTAATTGTTGGATTTGAGGAGGGAGGGCATTCCCGGCCATATGCAGGATGTGGGCTATGGGTCGGCGTTGAGACAAGTGAGATTGAGGCTGAGTGAGAACGTACACCAAGAAGGTTGTTAGAGGAGTGAAATGTGTGGGCTGGGTTGTAATAGGAGAGTAGTGAGGAGAGGTAGGAGGAGCCAAGGTGATTGACTGCTTTAAAGCCCGTGGTGAGGTGTTTTTTTTTTTGATGGCATTTGTTAAGTGCCTACTATGCGCCAAGCACTGTTCTAAGTGTTGGGGTAGATGAAAAGCTATCAGGTTGTCCCACGTGGGGCTCACAGTTTTAATCCGCATTTTACAGATGAGGTAACTGAGGCACAGAGAAGTTAAGTGACTTACCCAAAGTCACACAGCTGACAAGCGGCAGAGGGGATTAGAACGTACGACCTCTGACTCCCAAACCCGTGCTCTTTCCTCTAAGCCATGCTGCGACTCAGCATTTTTTTTTGTTGCGAAGGTGTATGGGCCATGTGATCTTCATTAGGCTTTGGAAGGTGGGGAAAGTGGTGGTCAGTTATACATAAGGGGGAGGGAGTTCCAAGTCAGAGCTCCATGACATGCGAAAAGAATTGTCATAATAATTCATAATAATAATTGTGTAAACCCAAGGATTGTCATATTTAATCAATCAATCAATCATATTTATTGAGCGCTTACTGTGTGCAGAGCACTGTACTAAGAGCTTGGGAAGTACAAGTTGGCAACATATAGAGACAGTCCCTACCCAACAGTGGGCTCACAGTCTAGAAGTGCTTACTGTGTGCAGAGCACTATACTAAATGCTTGGGAGAGTACAATATGTCCACCATGAGCTTAATCTAGAGGGAGAGACAGACAATATAAATAAATTACAGATATGGACATAAATACTGTGGGTCTTGGATGGGGGTATAACTAAAGGAAGCAAACTTAAGTGTCTATGGAGGGGTACTTTAGTGCATGGGTGATGTGGAAGTGGTGAAGTGGGAATAGAGCTAGCCACCAAGCCAGCTTTCTTCCTCCCTTCAAAGCCCTACTGAGAGCTCACCTCCTCCAGGAGGCCTTCCCAGACTGAGCCCCCTCCTTCCTCTCCCCCTCCGCATCCCCCCCGCCTTACCTCCTTCCCCTCCCCACAGCACCTGTATATATGTATATATGTTTGTACGTATTTATTACTCTATTTATTTTATTTGTACATATTTATTCTATTTATTTTATCTTGTTAATATGTTTTGTTTTGTTGTCTGTCTCCCCCTTCTAGACTGTGAGCCCGCTGTTGGGTAGGGACCGTCTCTATATGTTGCCAACTTGAGCGCCTAGTACAGTGCTCTGCACACAGTAAGCGCTCAATAAATGCGATTGAATGAATGAATCTCCACAAATTTTCTTGTCTCGAAGAAGATTCAGTGTTTGCCATCTATCCCTTGTACCTACCTTGATATTTGCAGGGACACAGGCCATTATGGACTTACTGGGCTGTATTTATTGCCAACTGGTGGCCACGTTATTTTGAGATATGACTGGAAGAAGACAGAAGCAGGACATCCAATATGCATTCCATCAGCAATTCTGCCACTTGCCAATCCTGTCAGGACATACAATCATTCATTCATTCATTCAATCGTATTTATTGAGCGCTTACTGTGTGCAGAGCACTGTACTAAGCCCTTGGGAAGTCCAAGTTGGCAACATATAGAGATGGTCCCTACCCAACAGCGGGCTCCCAGTCTAGAAGGGGGAGACAGACAACAAAACAAAACATGTGGACAGGTGTCAAGTCGTCAGAACAAATAGAATTAAAGCTAGATACACATCATTAACAAAATAAATAGAATAGTAAATATGTACAAGTGAAATAGAGTAATAGATCTGTACACACATATATACAGGTGCTGTGGGGAGGGGAAGGAGGTAGGGTGGGGGGGATGGGAAGGAGGAGAGGAAAAAGGGGGCTCAGTCTGGGAAGGCCTCCTGGAGAAGGTGAGTTCTCAGTAGGGCTTTGAAGGGAGGAAGAGAGCTAGTTTGGCGGATGTGCGGAGGGAGGGCATTCCGGGCCAGGGGGAGGAAGTGGGCCAGGGGTTGACGGCGGGACAGGCGAGAATGAGGCACAGTGAGGAGGTCAGCAGCAGAGGAGCAGAGGGTGCGGGCTGGGCTGGAGAAGGAGAGAAGGGAGGTGAGGTAGGAGGGGGCGAGGTGATGGACAGCCTTGAAGCCGAGAGTGAGGAGTTTTTGCCTGATGCGTAGGTTGATTGGTAGCCACTGGAGATTTTTGAGGAGGGGATTAGCGTTCATTGAGCAATTGGGAGGGTACAAGAGCATTAGTGGGAATGTACTTTGCCCTCAGTGAGCTTACCATCTAGTGGGGAGGGCCTGGCACTAAAATAAATTACTAATAGGAGGATGGAATAGAAAGCATAAGATGTATGCTCAAACTGCTATGGAGGAAATATGGGGAAGGGGGGCGGATGTGAATACCCAAGTGCTAAGGTGATGTAGAAGTGCTAAAGTGACAGTTGGGAGTATATAGGTGGTATAGTATATAGTATATATATAGGTGGGGAAAATAAAAATGAGCTGGGGAAGGACTTCTGAAGGATATGTGATTTCAGAAGGACTTGGAAGATGGAAGAGAAGTAGTCTGATGGATATGAAGGAGGAGAGAGCTCCAAGCAGGAGAGAAGAGTTTGAGAAAGAAATCCACAATTTATTTTAATGTTTATGTCCCTCTCTAGGACTGTAAGCTCCTTTTGGGCAAGGGATGTCTACTAACTCTGTTATATTGTACTCTCCCAAGCCCTGAGTACAGTGCTCTGCACACAGTAAGCACTCAATAAAAGCATTGATTGGGAGATGAGACTGAGGCACAGTGATTAGGTGGGTTTGAGAAGGTTGATGCTTGCAAGCTGGGGTGTAGAGGCAGATGAAAATGGATGACTAAGAGAGATCTTCTTGTCTTAGAGGCAATGGTCTGGAGCTTCTGCTTGATGGGGACCCACTGGAAGTTTTGGGGGAGTGGGGAAATTGTGCAGAATGAAATTTGAGAAATTATCTGGGACAGCAGAGTGAAAAGTGGACTGAAAAGAGCAGAAGCTGATGCATACTTCCCTCTTAAGCCAGGATAGCGCTAATACCTGGAGCAGTGTAGTGGCTTTTTGGATAGAGACGGGGGAGCAGATTCTGGAAGTGTTCCGGAAGAAGAGCAAACAGGATTTGGCAACAAAATTAATGTGGGTGTTGAAAGAGAGGACTAAATCATTATAATGACAAGGTTACAGGTTTGGGAGATGGGGAGATTGTTGGTTGTGTCCACTGTGTTGGAAAAGTTAGGTGGAGGAGAGGATTTAGGGAGAAAGTGAAGAATTCCGTTTTGGGCAGACAGTTTTCCTGGAAGCAAAGCAAATGCAAGACTATAGAAAAGTTGAGAAGTCAGGGCAGGTGAGATAGATTTGGGAGCCATTTATTGAACACCTTTTGTGTTCAAAACACTGTACTAAGTGCTTGGGAGAGTACAGTGGAATAAATAGACATAATTCCTGCAGGGAAAGAATTTAATAACTAATAATCCCTACACACAAAGATTATACAGTCTAGAGGGCGGTTCTTGCCTGAGCAGTGCTAAATTCTGATACTGGAGCCTTTTTGATGGGGAGAGGAGTCATGCATGTTTTGGAGAACCTCCGCAGGAGCCCAAAGGACAGGAATCTGCTAGACTTTCGGCCAGTCCCCTCGGTTGCCATTGCCACTCAAGGCGGTCCCCATGAGACCCTGAGTTCCCAAAAGAACAGCTGGAACAAGACCACCCTCCCTGTTCAGTAATGCTAACAGGCAGAACTCTACCAGCTTTGATGATAGGATCTGGGCCAGGATGGTAGTTACATGCTCCCAGGAGGGGGGCTGCTTCACCCTCTGGATCCCCTTGGAGAAAATTGGACTCACTTATTGTCGTACATGGAATTTTGCATTGTATTTTGGCATTGAAAATATATAACTCCATTTTTTATAGCATTTATTAAGCGCTTACTATGTGCAAAGCACTGTTCTAAGCGCTGGGGAGGTTACAAGGCAATCAGGTTGTCCCACAGGGGGCTCACAGTCTTAATCCCCATTTTACAGATGAGGGAACTGAGGCACAGAGAAGTTAAGTGACTTGCCCAAAGTCACACAGCTGACAAGTGGCGGAGCCGGGATTCGAACCCACGACCTCTGACTCCAAAGCCCGGGCTCTTTCCACTGAGCTAAGCTGCTTCTCTAAATCAATATTCTTCATTTGGATTTGCTAGGTAATGCGTGCCGTCCCACTGAACTAGTAACACCACACATCGAAAATGTCTTGAACGATCACTTCAGGATCATTTTTAGAGAAGCAGCGTGGCCCAGTGGAAAGAGCCCGGGCTTGGGAGTCAGAGGTCATGGGTTCTAATCCCGGCTCTGCCATATGTCACAGCCTTATGATTGTGATGCCAATTTGTACTTCCCAAGCGCTTAGTACAGTGCTCTGCACATAGTAAGCGCTCAATAAATACGATTGATTGATTGATTGATTGATTGATTGATTATGACCCAGCCATATGACACAGCCATATGTCTGCTGTGTTGCCTTGGGTAAGTCACTTGACTTCTCTGAACCTCAGTTACCTCATCTGTAAAATGGGGATTAAGACTGTGAGCCCCCCGTGGGACAACCTGATCACCTTGTATCCCCCCAGCGCTTAGAACAGTGCTTTTCAAATAGTAAGCGCTTAACAAATGCCATCATTATTATTATTATTATTTAAAGTATGCATATCTTATTAGAGAACTGCCCTCCTGATATGCAGTGTTTGGCCACACGAGGGCTCTCTTTCCTCAAAATACATACTAAAATATATATACACACTAAAATACATACTAAATACATACATGCATACTAAAATATATATACACACACACACACACACACACAAGCCTCTTTACTGCAAAGTAACCATGACATAAACCCTGGAAAAACATAAATCCGTATTCAAGTCATGTCTGAAATATATATCAATCAATCAATCAATCGTATTTATTGAGCGCTTACTGTGTGCAGAGCACTGTACTAAGCGCTTGGAAAGTACAAGTTGGCAACATATAGAGACAGTCCCTACCCAGCATTGGGCTCACAGTCTAAAAGGGGGAGACAGAGAACAAAACCAAACATACTAACAAAATAAAGTAAATAGAATAGATATGTACAAGTAAAATAAATAAATAAATAGAGTAATAACTATGTACAAACATATATACATATATACAGGTGCTGAAGTTACTTGGCCTTGTCATAAAGCAATTAGGGTAATTTTGGTGTCTAATTGGACTTTAACAACATACTAGATTCTACATCAATACTGGATTTTTTAATGTAATTAACAGCTTGTATAACATCATGAAGAGATTGGTGTACCTACCCCTGTGGTGGGATGCTTTTAATTTTTTTCTGATGCTTTTAAGATGAACTTATCCATTCCAGTTATTTAACTGAAGATTCAATGCTTTTCTTGATTAGGGCTTTTTTGAAGAGGAGGAAGGTAAAGAATACATCTATAAAGAGCCTAAACTGACAGGGCTGTCTGAGATTTCGCAAAGACTGCTGAAACTCTATGCAGATAAATTTGGAGCAGATAATGTGAAGATAATCCAGGATTCCAACAAGGTAGGGGTAAAACACTGTTCCATCATAATTTCTTTGTTTTCTTTTAAAATATCGTAATGAAGAACCTATTAGAAATTTTTCCTCAGGCAAAAAAATGTTTTTTGTTGTAGTGCAATACTCACCTCTTGTAGTAGATGGTTGTGCAATGATTCTCTCTTCCCGCTGTGCTAAATGAACTAAATTTTGTTTTCCTTCCACACATCCTATGCTTGTCAGGCAGATTTCCCAAGATCCTTTTTTGTTAATCAGTACTAGATATTTTTCTTCTTAGATGAGGGGGAGACAGGGTGGAGAAATGCATTCTTAATTATGCTAATGCTGTTGGGGTGGCCCAAAGGGACCCAAGAATAGAGCTGTGTTGATTTGCTGCAAGGGCAATTCCGGCTAACTCTGCTATATTCCGGAAGGCTAAGGAACAGATTCTGAGGTTGCGGGGAAACCGAAACACTGAACAAGCTTTGGTCTCTTCTGAGGGGACAACTAATGCTAAAAGGAAGATCTTATGAGTTGGTGAAGTGATCAGGCAGGGTGATTAACCAAAGACAGAAAAAACCATAAAATTAAGGTTAAAAATATTTTCACAAATATTTGTGTAAATGCTACATGATTGTTCCTGTATCTTGGATCAGGAATATCGTTATCAGTATATATTAGACTGCCCTAGATTCCTGGGAAGAACATGGTCAGAAAAGTGTAATTTTATTTATCCCTTTGCTCTTCCCCGCTCCCAGCCCCAAAGCACTTATGTACATATCTGTAATTTTATTTATTTCTAAGGACGTCCGTCTTCCCCACTCTAGACTGTGAGCCCATTGTGGGCAGGGAATGTCGCTGTTGTTGTACTTTCCCAAGTGCTTAGTACAGTGCTCTACACACAGTAAGCACTCAATAAATACTGTGACTGAATGAATGAATGAATGAATGAATGAATGAATGAATGAATGTGCTCTCAAAATGCTTACAGTCTAAAGTGAACAGCACCAACAGTCATTTACAAGGATAGCGAACCACTAAGGGAGTTGAAACAAGAAAGAGCATTACACAGAATACGACCCTTTTTCTCAAATTCAGAATGCAAAGATATGGCCTTTTTTCAAATCATGAGGAAATAAATATTATTGCATGACTGGCATTTCACTTTCTCAGATTCTCTAAAATTGCATGGTCCCATGGTCACTTGAAAATGTTCAGATTATAGAAGTAAGGGCACTACCCTGTGTCCTCGTGAGCACAGCAGGGTTGACAACTCCTGACCAAAATTTACAATACAGATAGAGGAACAGTAGCTAGTCCCACTGCTTTGTTTGGCATGGGATAGTAAAGATGGCCAGCCAGAGGGGTGATGAAATGGTTAGTCAGTCACTCAATCAATTAATGGTATTTATTGAGCATATTTAATGGGTGTAGAGCACTGTACTAAGCACTTAGTAACCTTTCTGACCATGAATTGCAGTCCATAAAAACTTGTCCAATCTGTTTAACTGTGCTCAGGAAGACATGGTCTAAATCCTCTTGTTCAATAGTAAAAATACTTCTATAAATACTCTGGGGCCTGGAATTAAATTTCCACCAAGTAGCGATTGTGTCTACTGAAGTCCTCTCCTATATCCCCAGAAGAGGATGCTTCCTGGAACAAAGATTGCTTGTTCAGGGAGGGCAGATGCTCCAGTGACCAAACATAACAACCCCAAGTTCTCAATAAATGCGATTGAATGAATATCTAAGGCATATTCCTGAAGTAGCAATTTCGTGGCATCTTACTGTTTCATGGCTTACTGTTAACATAGGTGAACCCCAAGGATTTGGATCCAAAATTGGCCTATATCCAAGTGACCTACGTTACGCCTTTCTTTGAGGAGAAGGAAGCTGAAGACCGAATGACTGACTTTGAAATGCATCACAACATCAACCGCTTTGTGTTCGAAACTCCTTTTACACTCTCGGGCAAGAAACATGGAGGAGTAGAGGAGCAATGCAAGAGACGAACGATTTTGACAAGTATGTGTATTGTCTGAAAGTGTAGTAATAGTCAAACCATTAATTCAATTCTTAAAGTGGGAAAAGCACTGGGAAGAATCCATATACATTAACACATATATGACCTCTGACCCACAAGAAGATAGCAGTCTAAAGTGGGAGTGCAGAGAATGAGGGGCAGAAACACTCAAGAGAAGGTCACAACCTCACAAGTGTCTTCAATGTTGTACAAAGTCCATAAGGCTACACAATTCTTAGTGGGTGAAAGCCATCCTGGGTATATATGGACCATTACACCTTCACATATGCCTCTCCAAGGAAATAAAATTAACAGTACTTACTGTTCCCACCCTCAAAAGCCTTATGTAGAGTTTAAGCAGCTGCTGTAGCATTTATTGAGCTCTCGCTGGTGCAGTGCACTGTACAAGCTTGTGGAAAGTATAGAATAAAGAAGTGACATGTTTCCTGCCCACGGGGAGCTTACACTCTATTGGGGGTGACTACCATAAACATATCTGTAGCTAGAGTGGGCAAAATAAATAATTGAGTGCACAAAAGGGCTTGAGGGACATAAATAAGTTCTTAGGTAGAGTTGGTTGGTGGAATTCTATGGCTTGGGGGTGGGAGATTAATTGGGAAAGACTTGTAGGAAGAGGTGGGACTTTTAATAATAATAGTAATTGTGGTATTTGTTAAAAGCTTACTATGTGCCAACCACTGTATTAAGCACTGGGAGTAGATACAACGTAATCACCTCAGACAGTCTCTGTCCCACATGGGGTTCCCTCTAAGAAGGAGGGAGAACAGGTATTGAATTCACTTCTTATAAGTGAGGAAACTGAGGCACAGAGAAGTCCAGTGACTTGTCAAAGTCATATATCGGGCAGTGGGCAGAGCTGGGATTAGAACCGAGGTCCTCTGACTTCCAAGCCCGTGGTTATTCCAGTTGGCCGGGCTGAATACGGGAAGAGCTGTGGTCTATCCAATGTGGAAAGGAAGGATCCTAAGCCAGGGGAACAGTGTAAGTGAGGGGGGATGGGGCTGAGTGCGTCAAGAGTGAGATACAGTCGCCAGGTAGGCTTAGAAAGCACCAAGGATCCTTATTGACAGGGAGCTGAGGTATGAAGGGAGGTCGTGAGAGGGACATACTTGGGTCATTTGATTATTCAGTGATGTTATCAACTAATAGATGGCTGTTTAATTCCCATTTAATGCATTTCGGAAGAAACGGAGGGAAGAAATTGGTAGTTTGGTCATATAGAGAGGATCTAAGGACCATAAAAATAAATGAAACTCAAGTATAGGAAATGTCTTTATCTTTAAATTGCATTGAACAGCAAGCCACCTATTCCCCTATGTGAAGAAGAGAATACAAGTCATTAACCAGATGAGTACGGAACTCAACCCTATTGAGGTAGCAATAGACGAGATGACCAACAAAGTTGCTGAACTTAAACGGCTTTGTACAATGGAAGAAGTCGACATGATCAGACTACAACTCAAACTTCAGGGAAGTGTCAGTGTGAAGGTAACTATTCCTCAGAGCTATCAGTGTTCAACTTCTCCCCCTTTTTACTTCTTTGTTTCTCTGAAATAAGATGCTTTCGTTTTTACTTGTTGAGTGCTTACTATGTGCCAAGCACTGTACTACACCCTGGGATAGGCACAAAATAATCAGGTTGGACATAGTCTCTGCCCCACATGGGGCTCACAGTCTACATAAAGGAAGTAGAATTTAATCCCCAGTTTACAGGGGATCATGGTCGTTACAGCAGAAGACAGGACGTTCTGGAGAAAATATATCCATAGAGTCGGTATGAATTGGAAAAGACTCAATGGCTCTTGATGATAACAATTACAAGTAAGGTAACTGAAGCCCAGGGAAGTGAAGTGATTTGCCCAAGGTGACACAGGGGACAAGTGACAAATCCAAGATCAGAACCCAAATTCCCTAATTCTCAGGTCTGTGCTCTTTCCACCAAGCCACACTGCTTCCTGTTTATTCCTTAACTATTTAGTACCCTAAAAAGAACAGTAACATGTACTCCAAAACCTCACCCTGGCAAAATTCCTATGATTAGGGGTTAGTTAGTTCTTTGATCCGTAGAATGCAATAAAATGGGACGTTAATCGTCATTGTCAGTGGTATTTATTGAGCACTTCCTAGGTGCAGAGAACGCTGCTTGGGAGAGTACAATACAACTGAGCAGACACATTCCCTGCCCACAGTGAGCTTGCAATCCATGGTATGCATTGAGCACCTGCAAATTTTAGGAATGTTGTAAAATGAAAATAAAGCTGAAACAGTATGTATATGTTTTTAAAGGATTATAAAATCCGAGTCCTTTTCCCTTCACAAGCCATATTTGTACCATTCATTGTAGCATGCAATGAAACCACTCTGTTTTCCAAAAAAAAAATGGGGACAACACTCCACAGCTTATAAAAAGCAAAACATTTTAATAAATATAAGTGACTTTAAACTGCAAAGGAGATCATTAAGATTCAGGCCGAAAGCCTTCCAGTATTTTTCAGTAGTTCCTAAAACATTAGCCAATATTTCCCACATTCATTCATTTCAAGGAGGTAATGCATTTGACGTTGAATATCAGAAGTCCGAACATGTGTAGCACAAACAACTTGGGTGATTTTTTTTAAATGAAGATCTGGCATAAATATCCAATCTTTTTCTGAATTATTAAGTGCTCTATGTTTCTTCTTCTTCTGTCCCTTTTCCTTTCCCATCTTCCTATCACTTTGGTAAGGGAGAGGGGTCAGAAACTGGAAAAGAGATATACAGTTCAATAATCAATCACAGGTGTTTTTTGAATGCCTACCATTTGCTGAGTACTGCACCATGCTAGCAGGAGAACAACAGAACCAAGGTATACATTCCCTGCCCAGGAATTCACTGAGAAGCAGCGTGGCTCAGTGGAAAGAGCACGGGTTTGGGAGTCAGAGGTCATGGGTTCAAATCCCAGCTCTGCCTCTTCTCAGCTGTGTGACTCTGGGCAAGTCACTTAACTTCTCTGTGCCTCAGTTACCTCATCTGGGTAAAATGGGGTTTAAGATTGTGCGTCCCACATGGGACAACCTGATCACCTTGTATCCTCCCCAGCGCTTAGAACAGTGCTTTGCACATAGTAAGCTCTTAACAAATACCAAAATTATTATTATTATTATTATTATTATTATTATTATTATTATTATTATTCCATGCTGCTGAAAAGGAAGTTCAAAGACTCAATCCCATGTTTGCCCAGTGTCTCTGTCAGTACCATGGGTAATAATAATAATAATAATAATAATAATAATGGTATTTGTTAAGTGTTTACAATTTGCCAGGCACTGTACTAAGCACTGTGGTGGATACAAGCAAATTAGGTTGGACAGATCTTGTCCCACATGGGACTCACAGTCTCGATCCCCATTTTACAGATGAGGGAACCGAGGCACAGAGAAGTTAAGTGATTTGCCCAAGGTCACACAGCAGATAAGTGGCAGAGCCAGGATTAGAACCCATGACCTTCTGACTCTAAGGCCTGTGCGCTATAGGAAACTGGGCAGGAAGCACAAATCAGAGTTTCCAAAGGCAAGGAGGTGAATTTGCCTGTTTCAAGGGCTTCCTTCCAAGTCTTCCTTTCTTTGCCAACACTGTCAGTGCTGGTGAATGAATTTGACATTCTGGCCCAGGTTTAGGGATGGGGCTAAACCCTCTAGGGTGCCAACTCAGCAGTGCTGAAGACTTTAGTCTTTCACTCCCTACTTTCTTTCAGGAGTGCTCAGATTTATATCAGATCAAATGGAGTTAAAGAGTCAGCTCTCGATAACAATTTTTATTTGAACTTATTTATTTATACTTCACTCTGCTGCCCGAGTCATTTTTCTACCAAAACATTCAGCTCGGGCTTCCCCACTCCTCGAGAACCACCAGTGATTGCCCAGCCACCTCCGCATTCATTCATTCATTCATTCATTCAATCGTATTTATTGAGCGCTTACTGTGTGCAGAGCACTGTACTAAGCGCTTGGGAAGTACAAGTTGGCAACATATAGAGACGGTCCCTACCCAAAAGTGGGCTCACAGTCTAGAAGGGGGAGACAGAGAACAAAACAAAACATATTGACAGACTAAAATAAATAGAATAAATATGTACAAGTAAAATAAATAAATAAATAAATAAATAGTGTAACAAATACGTACAAACATATATACATATCAGAAACTTCTTACTATCGGCTTTAAAGCAGTCTCTCCACTTGCTCTCTCTTACCTTACCTCACTGCTATCCTATTACATCCTGGCTCACACATTTCGCTCCTCTAATGCCACGATCTCCTTGCCAACCACTCACCCACATCCTGTATCTGGCCTGGGATACTTTCCCTCTTCATATCTGACAGATAAGCATTCTCCCTACTTTCTAAGCTTTATTGAGGGCACATCTCTTCCAAGAGGCCTTCCTTGACTTCCTCTTCTCCCACTCCCTTCTGCATCGCACTGGATTTGCACCCTTTATCCACCCCTCCCTCAGCCCCGCAGCACTTGTGTACGTATCAATAATTTATTTCTATTAATGACTGTCTACCCCTGTAGACTGTAAGCTCATTGTGGGCAGGAAACAAGCCTACCAACCCTGTTATATTACATCCCAAGTGCTTAGTACAGTGCCCTGCACATGGTAAGCACTCAATAAATAGGATTGATTGATTTGTTTGCGTATGCAAAAATATGCATGGAGGGGGCGGGGGGAGTTTATGCATAATGATCTCCTTCATCATCATACTGTTCTTTGTAATAGGTAAACGCTGGGCCAATGGCTTATGCCCGAGCTTTTCTTGAAGAAACAAATGCAAAGAAATACCCTGATAATCAAGTAAAACTTTTGAAGGGAATTTTCAGGTAAGCTTTGAATTTTTAGACTTTTCTCTTCTTGGAACCAGCCCACCAGTACTACCCAGCACAGTTAGGGCAGTTCATTCATAAAGAAGTTCACCCCCGTGCTTTGTAGAAAGCAAAATCTACTGTGACAGTACAATGGGGTGATTAACCATTGCTTAGAGAACTTTTCAGTTGATTCATTTCTGCCCCCAAAAGGCAATTTGCAGAGACCTGTGGATGTGCTCTTGGTGTGAATGAGCGTTTAATTAAAGAAGACCAACTAGAATATCAAGAAGAAATGAAGTCTCATTATAACGACATGCTCCATGAACTCTCCGCGATCATGAATGAGCAGGTGAGCTGTTCTCCATTTATTCCTTGAGGCTCTGGGCTGGCAGAGTTTAAGTGCGAGTTCATTTAATTGGCCAATGGCAGGTGCGAGCATTAATCCTAACAAAAGAAATATCCACTAGAGTCTCCAAACTTGGAAAAAGAGTTGGAGGCAGCAGTCTGAGGAGATCGGTAGGGTTAAGGAAGTAGAACCCGTGTAGTTTGAATTTTGGGGACCCGACCCAACTTGGACTGTCTCCGATTAAAATGGAGCACCCAGTCTGCCTTGTTTAATAGAGCCTAGTCAGTGTCTCTGCATGTTTGCTGCTTGGAAAATTTTTCTTTGCTTTGGTTTTATCTAGCCCTGCCCCGCAGAATTTAGCTCAGGAAGAAATATTCCAAATCAAAGAGAAGCTAAATATGTACTTATCATCCTCCCACCTTCTCTCCTTTTTATGGTATTTGTTAAGCACTTATTATGTGCCAAGCACTGTACTAAGCACTGGGGTAGAAACAAGCAAATCAGGTTGGATACAGTCTGTGTCCAACATAGGGCAGAGAAGCAGCGTGGTTCATTGGAAAGAGCCCGGGCTTTGGAGTCATAGGTCATGGGTTCAAATCCCGGCTCCGCCAATTGTCAGCTGTGTGACTTTGGGCAAGTCAGTTAACTTCTCTGGGCCTCAGTTACCTCATCTGTAAAATGGGGATTAAGACTGTGAGCCCCAAGTGGGACAACCTGATCACCTTGTATCCTCCCCAGCACTTAGAACAGTGCTTTGCACATAGTAAGTGCTTAACAAATTCCATCATTATTATTATTATTATTATGGGGCTTGCACAGTCCTAATCCCCAATTTAGAGGTGAATGAGGCACAGAGAAGTGCAGTGGCTTGCCCAAAGTCACACAGCAGATAGGTGGCTGAGGTTAGAACCCGAGTCCTTCGGATTCCCAGGCCCGTGCTCCATCCACTAGGCTGCTTCTCCTTATTGTCAGCTTACTTGGACAATAGGCCTCAGGCACTAGGAGGGAAGGAGCGTGGCTCAGTGGAAAGAGCACAGGCTTTGGAGTCAGAGGTCAGGCTCCACCAATTGTCAGCTGTGTGACTTTGGGCAAGTCACTTAACTTCTCTGGGCCTCAGTGACCTCATCTGTAAAATGGGGATTAAGACTGTGAGCCCGCCGTGGGACAACCTGATCACCTTATAACCTCCCCAGTGCTTAGAACAGTGATTTGCACATAGTAAGACCTTAATAAATGCCATCATTATTATTATTAAGGAACTGGTCAAGTTGGCCCCATTCATTCATTCATTCCATCATATTTATTGAGTGCTTACTGTGTGCAGAGCATTGTACTAAGCACTTGGAAAGTACAATTCATCCCAACCTGACAGGGTTTGTCTTTGCGTAAACCTAAGTAGTCTCACGGACTCAGGACCTACATGCCTTTACAAGAAGACAGGGTCAGCTAGAAAATGTTTAATTTAGAGTAAAATGAGTGATGAATTCAGAAAGGCAGACGGTGGAAAACTTTGAGCCTCATACGCCAAATAAAAATATCTTAGTCCACAATGCTTTCCCAAAGGATAATCAAGAGAATTGTCTAAGATTGAGTGCTATCCAAGCACACAGTAGACACATGATCTGGTCCCTGCCCTTCAAAGTTTATATTATAAATGCCTCACTGTAAATGTCTTCCTCCTTTTTTATGACTTTTTTCTCCTCTCTTTTACTCCTGCTGTATATGGTTGCTATTTTATGGAAGTGATTGTTCTCACAACTCACAGATTTGAGTAGATTCATATATTGGAGGTAAGGGAATAGAGACAGGGTTTTAATTGAAGGAGGGAAATTATTTGGAAGATGGGAGAAGGAGAATATGTTAGACATATGAAGCAGTCTGGGAGGGAAGTAGAATGCCAAGAAATGGAAAAGAGGTCAGCAGAGGCTAACAGGAAGGATGGGGAAAATGAGGAAAGCAATGAGACTGTTTTTGTCCACACTGTGACCACTGACTTTTCAGCTAAATGTTTTTCTCTTTTTTTCTGGCAGCTGTATCATGGCCCTTATTTATACAACTTCTGTTCTTCTATGTCTAACATGTCCCTCAGTACTGTAAACAGGAGTGGTACGTTTTCATCTTCTGTCTACACTTTCCCTGATTGCCTGTTTTGTCTCTTGCAAGTTTTCTGTTTTGTCTTACAATGTTTCTCATCCGTTGAATGTCATTTCTTTGAAATGGTATAGGGCCGTACACAAGTCCGTCATGAAAGAGTATCTCCACCATAAAAACATCACCTCAATGTTTCCACCACCCCTAAAATATCGTAGCTGCTCCCAATGAATTTCTTAGGGATTCAAATGGAGAACTGGGAAAAGGATGCAAAATAAAGGGCAGGACCCACAGCAAGGTAGTGAATTGTCCAGTAAGAAATCAAAATGATGAAAATACATCACACTGGAAACCAACTGGTGAAAATGTACAACCTGAGTTTTACTTGGCCTTTCTTTCCCCACCTGTGGGTATGGCACCATTGTCACAACCTCAGTGTTCAGAACTACTGACACTACAAATACATTTGCCAACAGGTAACACAGAACCCTATAGTTCTGTGGAGAAGGCAAAACAAACCGCAAAAATACTGAGTTGGAGTCCAAGAGTTCTAAAAAACATCTATCTAAAGTATTTTAAAGACAGATTTTCATCCCTGAGACCTTTTTCTAATAAGATCAGAAGTCACTGTGCCAATCCAGGGCCACAGCATTGGGAATGGATGATCAGGAGAAACTGGAAAACTTTCTTCAGTTTTAGGACAGTTTTATTTATTAAGGGCTTATTTATCCAGGATGTTTGGGAAATTGAAGGCTTTGTATAATCAAAAATGCTGGTTATCTAGAAGGCAGAACTGACATTGGGTGGGAAGTATTTCCATAGTTACATAGTGAGCTCCTCTAGGAGTCCCAGGATAGTCTGCATGGCATGGACAATCCAGCCAATTCTGACAGTGAATGAAAATGAGGAAAGAGGAAAATAATAATCTGGTCCCATTTAAGGAAACAGAGTGGTCTTTCTGAAAGAGTTGACATTGTAACATGGGCATCTTTGTCATCAGAAAGTGGAAGGTAAGAATACCAGCCTCCATTGGATTATCTCAATCATGGTATAATAATTGTGGTATTTGTTAAGCACTTACTTCATGCCAAGCACAATGTAATCAGGTCATATACATTGTCTGTCCCATGAAGGTCACAGTCTGACGGTGGGGGAGAACAGGTATTTCATCCCCATTTTACAAAAGTTAAGTGACTTGCCCAAGGTCATGCAGCGGACAAGTGGTGGAGCCAGAATTAGAACCCAGGTCTTCTGACTCCCAGCCCCGTGCTCTTTCCACTAGGACAGGCCACTTCTCTGAAACAGAATTCCGAACGAAGAGGAAATATTACAGGGTTTTCTGTGTGATTTATCATGAATGACTAATTTATTTGATAAAATTCAGACTTCCGTAAAATTCTCAACTTCATCTCCAGATTTCTGTAAGGTCAAAAATATCACATTAACAGAAATCCTACAGAGAAATAGAAGCAGTGTGGCTTAGTGGAAAGATCCCGGGCTTGGGAGTCAGAGGTCGTGGGTTCTAATCCCGGCTCTGCCACTTGTCAGCTGTGTGACTTTGGGCAAGTTACGTAACTTCTCTGTACCTCAATGACCTCATCTGTAAAATGGGGATGAAGACTGTGAGCCCCATGTGGGACAACCTGGTTACCTTGTATCTACCCCAGTGCATAGAACAGTGCTTGGCACATAGTTAGTGCTTAAAAAATGCCATCATTATTTGTTTTTATTATTATTAAATCACAGAGCACATACTCATAACCTTGTGTGAGCAGGGAACATGTCTGCCGACTCTCTTGTAATGTACTCTCCCAAGTATTTAGTACAGTGTTCTGCACACAGTATGTGCTCAATAAATACCATTGATTGATGAGCATATTATCCAAATATGTCATGCTTACACAGCACATATTGGTCTCAATTATCAGGGAATTTCAGGGAAATTCTTCTTTTATTCTTTGCACAAGTAAATGGTAGATCCAGCCCAGAGTACATGCCCAGATTTACTCATCAATGAGAGAAACAAAATGACAGTTAAAAATTAGTTGGGTTAAAAAACCTCACAATACATCTTTAAACTTCACACTAATCACCATATCTTATGCTTAGAAACAATTTCCAAGAATTTGTCAATTATTTATAAATAAGAACAAAATTTTAAATGTCTCTGCTGATAGTATGTGTCGAATTAAACCATCTTTCTTTTGTCTTCATTTTTAAATAAAACAATAAGATTTCTTGCAAGGAGGACCTATCAAAGCACAGAGTGGACCCATCTTATACTGGAGCAATCAGTAGAACAAGCACAACGATGCATGGTACATCAGTTTCATCCAGCACCGACATATGATGGAAATTTCAGAGATATTAGACTGAACTCTACAGGACTTTTAGAACTTTAAGCTGATCATCAAATATCATGGTGAACTAGGAGAAACGAAGGTGATTTTAATTTATTTCAACTCTTCACAGTGTTAATATTTTTTACATTGCTAGCTTGAGAATTTCGCTTGTCCCAGTATTTGCACTTTTCCTCTGGTATTTGTTACTGAGCGATGTTTATGAAGCCAGGCTGAATATGTGCTATGAATTCCCATGAATGTGTAGTTTAACAGCAAGCCGTAAGTTTGCTGTAAATTATACGTATATGTATCAAATACTGGGTCCTAGTACACATATTTTAAAGGTAAAAGTGAATGTTTTATAACAGTTAAGCATATTTCGATTGTAAATAGAAGATGTGTAAAATATGTCATTTTTACAAAATTTAAAAGAACCTTTTTAGTTAATACTTAGGACAATACTAAAATATACGGATAACATTTCAAATACAACTATATTAAAATATTTGTGTATGTGTACAAAAATATGGAATTTTTTTTTTACGTTTGGTCACTTTATTGTAACATATATGCCCAGAGCAACAGTGAGTGATTAAATGACCTTGGAATTTGTTTGTTAATGCAAATAAAAATACCCGTCCTTTGCATTTCGTATTATTCGTCTGAATGGGTTTCATGGAAGAGTGACCTCAGTGAATTAAGTATCTGTTCTCCCTCCCCCGTTAAACTGTGTGCCCCATGTGGGACAGGTTTATGTCTGACCTGATTATCTTGTATCTACCCCCGTGCTTACTCGAGTTCTTGGCACATAGTAAGCACTTAACAAATACCAGTTATTAAATGATTTACTTCATCTCTCCCAGCTCCTTGTCACAGGAAAGAGGAGATAGGGAATGGGAGCAAAATTAGAGGACGGAGTCTGTGAAGTCAAGGTTGGATAGTGTATTGAGGAGAAGTGGGTGGTCCACGGTGTCAAAGGCAGCTGAGAGGTCGAGGAGGATTAGGATAGAGTAGGAGCCGTTGGATTTGGCAAGAAGGAGGACATTGGTGACCTTTGAGAGGGCAGTTTCCGTGGAATGTAGGGGACGGAAGCCAGACTGGAGGGGATCGAGGAGAGAGTTGGTGTTGAGGAATTCGAGGCAGCGCGTGTAGACAACTCGTTCAAGGACTTTGGAAAGGAATGGTAGGAGGGAGATGGGGCGATAACTAGAAGGTGAGGTGGGGTCAAGAGAGGGTTTTTTTAGGATGGGAGAGACATGAGCATGTTTGAAGGGCATGTTTGCCATCCTCTAACAGGGGGCGTCCCTCAAGGCTCAGTTTTGGGTCCCCTTATACCCTCCATCTATTTCCACTCCTTTGGAGATCTCGTTTGCTCCCTCAGCTCGACTACCACCTCTACACAGATGATTCCCAAGTCTATCTCTCCAGCCCTGACTTCTCTCCTTCTCTGCAATTTCAAATTTCATGGACTGGAGTCGGGCAACGCTTGAGGTTGGGAGGTTAGTGAGGAGACTGATGCTGTAGTTGAGGCAGATACTTCTTCAGTTAGAACCAGAGAAGCAAGATGGCATTTCTACTCTCTATCATATCTTTCTTCTAACACTTTTTCTGACCCTCCACTCCCACCCCTTCCATACAGATCCCTTTGGAATTGGCTGATCTCCAGCCCGTGTCATCAGGTGAGCTGACCCCTCCTTGGGTGATTGACAAATCACGTAAACACCTACGATAAGGTCTGAGTCTTATGGCAGAAAAACTTATTTCCAAAAATACTGTCAAACGCTGGTGTTCCCTCTGGGCAGACTAGTAATATCCTGTGTCACCCAAAACTGATTTTATTCTTGCTTCTCCAATTCTAAATATTTTCCAGCACACAAATATTCCAATAATAATAATTGTAATATTTGTAAAGTGCTTACTATTTGCCAAGCATTTTTTTAGGCACCAGGGTAGAGACAATATAATTAGATCAGATCCATTCCCTGTCCCATATGGGGCTCACAGTCTATGCGGGGAGGGAGAACAGGAGGGAGAATGCCCATTTTTGCAGGTGAGAAAACTAGGGAAGAAGAAATTTAAGTGGCTGTCCAAGGTTATGCAACAAGAAACTGGAGGAAGCAGGGTTAGAGCCCAGATCTCCTGATATCCAGTCCTGTGGTCTTTCCAACTAGGCTAGGCTTCTTCTCCAAGAGTGTTTTTATTTCCCCTTTCACAACTTGGACTGCGTTTGCTTACACTCCCAGTTTCTGTGGTTTAGTTACCTCATTGATGCCCGTTGGAATGTGCTTTCTCTGCTTTTCTGTGAGGGTCAACCCAGATTTTTCTTTGCGTTAAAATGAGTTCTTAATGTTTTAGTTTTTTTATTTGTGTTTTTAAAGTCCGCATTCCAGACTTTTGTTATAAATACTTGCCACTCGTATTAAAAGAATTCAGAAAATCCTGTTTTTTTTATGGCATTTGTAAGTGCTTACTGTGTGCCAGGTACTAAGCCCTGGGGCCTTGTCTTCTGCCGTTGAGTCATTTCTGACCCATCGCAACACCACGGACACATCTCTTCCAGACCGCCCCGCTCTCCATTTGCAATCGTTCTGGTAGTGGATCCATAGAGTTTTCTTGGTAAAAATACGGAAGTGGTTTACCATTGTCGCCTTCCGCGCAGTAAACTCGAATTGCCGCCCTCGATTCTCTCCCATGTCACTGCTGCACAGCATGGCTGAGTTTGTAGCAGATTGCCTTCCACTCTCTAGCCACTGCCCAAGCTAGGAATGGAATGGATAGGCCTCTGCTTGACTCTCCCTCCCATAGCCGAGATGGGTAGAGGACTGGAAACTCTCCAGGTGCAACCCTGAGAGGAGCTAGCCCTGGAGGAGGTACAACCTAATCAGTCCGTACCGCACATTTCACAGATGAGGTAACTGAGGCACAGAGAAGCTCAGTGACTTGCCCAAGGTCCCACAGCAGTCAAGTGGGGGAGTCAGGATTAGAACCCAGGCCCTTTCATTCATTCGTTCATTCAATCGTATTTATTGAGCGCTTACTGTGTGCAGAGCACTGTACTAAGCACTTGGAAAGTCCAGGTTGACAACATATAGAGACGGTCCCTACCCAACAGTGGGCTCACAGTCTAGAAGGGGGAGACAGAGAACAAAACCAAACATATTAACAAAATAAAATAAATAGAATAAATATGTACAAATAAAATAGAGTAATAAATATGTACAAATATATATATACATATATACAGGTGCTGTGGGGAGGGGAAGGAGGTAAGGCAGCAGGGATGGGGGGGGGAGGGAGGAGGGGGCTCAGTCTGGGAAGGCCTCCTGGAGGAGGTGAGCTCTCAGGAGGACCTTGAAGGGAGGAAGAGAGCTAGCTTGGCGGATGTGCGGAGGGAGGACATTCCAGGCCCAGGGGAGGACGTGGGCCGGGGGTCGATGGTGGGACAGGCAAGAATGAGGCATAGTGAGGAGATTAGTGGCAGAGGAGTGGAGGGTGTGGGCTGGGCTGGAGAAGGAGAGAAGGGAGGTGAGGTAGGAGGGGGCGAGGTGATGGACAGCCTTGAAGCCCAGGGTGAGGAGTTTCTGCCTGATGCGCAGATTGATTGGTAGCCACTGGAGATTTTTGGACATTTTTGGAGCATTTCTGGACAAAGACAATCCGGGCAGCAGCGTGAAGTATGGATTGAAGTGGGGAGAGACAGGAGGATGAGAGATCGGAGAGGAGGCTGATGCAGTAATCCAGTCAGTCCTGATTGCCAGACCTGTGCTCTATCCACTAAGCCATGCTGCTTAATTTTATATAAGGGCTATGCTCCAAATGGTCCTACTTTTGTTTTCAGTTCCTACCTAATGCTGGAAGTAGATTGGAACTGGCCTGAACTGGCCACTTTTCTTGTAGAAAAAGAAAGTCTCCGATTTGTGGTTTCAGGGAGGTGGGGGTTGCGGGGCAGAGGGAGTAATGGAGGGAGGTGGAGAGGAGAAGCCACACCCCTGAAGCCATACCCTGCCTCTCCCATTTTAATGTGCCTTGAGTCCCTGGGCTGTGAGCCTGGCAAAATAATTATAATAATAATGGTATTTGTTAAGCGCCTACTATGTGCAAAACGCTGTTCTAAGTGATGGGGAGGATACAAGGTGATCAGTTTGTCCCTCGTGGGGCTCACAGTCTTCATCCCCATTTTACAGATGAGGGAACGTAGGCCCAGAGAAGTTAAGTGACTTACCCAAAGTCACACAGCTGACAATTGGCGGAGCTGGGATTTGAACCCATGACCTCTGCCTCCAAAGCCTGGGCTCTTTCCACTAAGCCACGCTGCTTCCCACAAAATAGTAATTATGGTACTTGTTAAGCACTTACTGTATCATAATGATGGTATTTGTTAAGCACTTACTACACGCAGAGCACTGTTTTAAGCGCTGGGGGGATACAAAGTAATCAGGTTGTCCCACGTGGGGCTCACAGTCTTCATCCCCATTTTACAGATGAGGTAACTGAGGCACAGAGACGTGAAGTGACTTGCCCAAAGTCACACAGCTGACAAGTGGTGGAGCCAGGATTAGAACACATCATCATCAATCGTATTTATTGAGCGCTTACTGTGTGCAGAGCACTGTACTAAGCGCTTGGGAAGTACAAATTGGCAACATATAGAGACAGTCCCTACCCAACAGTGGGCTCACACTTTCCACTGAGCCACACTGCTTCTACTCTATGCTAAGCACTGTACTAAGCATTGGAGTAGATACAAATTAATCAGATAAAAGTCTCTGCCCAATATGGGGCTCACACTCTCAATACCCATTTTACATATGCGGTAACTGAGGCTCAGCTAAGGGGAGTAGCTTGCCCAAGATCACACAGCAGACAAGAAATGAAGACAGAATTAGAACCCAGTTCCTTCTGATCTTTCCACTAAACCTATCTCCTTCAGTGGCCAGCCTTCCACATCTCCCCAAACCTATTTACTCACCACTGCAGCCTTTGTTACTTCCATCACCCTTCCCCACGACCTACACCCACTTACCTGGAGGGGAATGGAGGGGTGGTATTCTAATCAGAAATTTTCTTTTTACTTTCATCACTGCATTCTTGCTTCATTATTCTGAATCTTAAAAAACAACAACAAGAAAACAACCTACCTACCAACTTGGATATAAATGAATCCCACGGATAGAACTATGCAAGTGCTCTATCCACACTGCTAATTTCCTTTCCATTTGTATAGTGATAGCATTAGCTCATGACTGTTGTGTCATGATAGAGAAATGTTCACCCCTTTACCTCAGTAATAGGTCTGAGTGAAGTGCCTGTCTCTGATTAAAATCAGACCACATCTTCTTAGCAGCTTCCTTTGTATGAAATAATAAAATGTTTGTGTCTGTTCCCCATCTTATGATGGAACAGACCTTGATTTCCCATTTCAAGACCATCTCGTTTATAGGAATCCTGGAAAAGCAGCTGCCAATATATATGCTACCTAGGTCACTGTGACGTGATTTAAAATTTATATTTTTTCCCCCTGTGGTGTCTGCGGAAGATGGGTGTGGGCCCAAGGAACACCTTAAGCGCTTGTACAGTGTTCTGCACACAGTAAGCACTCAATAAATACAATTGAATGAACGAATGGTGCCTAGGTATGGCCTCTGGAAGTTTTTAAAACCTTAAAGCTTTCCTCCTATCAGTGTTGGCCAGGAAACAATTCCACTACTCAAAGAAACAGGATAGAAAATTACTCCCACAAGCTTTGGAGTGCACGGTAGGCGGGCCCTAATTCATCTGTTCACCAAAAATCAGAATCCAGTAGGACTCCGAAGATGTTTACATTGAAAACAGGAAGAAGGAGAAAGTCCTAGGAGGGAATAGAATCTTTCCAACAAAAAAGATTGGCTCCATAAATATGTGTATGTATATCAGTCAATGGTATTTATTGGATGTTTACTATGTGCAGAGCAGTGTACTAAGCATTCATTCATTCATTCAATTGTATTTATTGAGTGCTTACTGTGTGCAGAGCACTGTCTTAAGTGCTTGGAAAGTACAATACAGCAATAGAGACAATCCCTACCCACAGTGGGCTTACAACAGAATTAGCAACTATGTTCCCTGCCCATCATTCATCCATTCATTCAATCGTATTTATTGAGCACTTACTGTGTGCAGAGCACTATACTCAGCACTTGGGAAGTACAGGTTGGCAACATATAGAGACGGTCCCTACCCAACAGCGGGCTCACAGTCTAGAAGAGGGAGACAGACAACGAAAATAAACATGTGCACAGGTGTCAAGTCATCAGAATAAATAGAGATAAAGCTAGATGCACATCATTCAGCGCTTAGAACAGTGCTTTGCACATAGTAAGCGCTTAATAAATGCCATTATTATTATTATTATTATTATCATTAACAAAATAAATAGAATAGTCTAGAGAACATATGTGCACTGTATCTTTGTGTGTTGTGACCAGTGGATCTGAACATGCCTATCTTTTTTAAGTTGAAGAAGTGTTGAATGCTGCCACTACTGAGATCTCTGTAGGGGAGAGGAGGAAATGTGTGTAATGGGGATGGGGAGGGGATATAATAATAATAATAATAATAATAATAATAATAACAATGATGGCATTTGTTAAGAGCTTACTATGTGCGAAACACTGTTCTAAGTGCTGGGGGGATGCAAGGTGATCAGGTTGTCCCACGTGGGGCTCACAGTCTTGATCCCCATTTTACAAATGAGGGAACAAGCTCAGAGAAGTTAAGTGACTTGCCCAAGGTCACACAGCAGACATGTGGCGGAGCTGGGATTAGAACCCATGACCTCTGACTCCCAAGCCCGTGGTCTTTCCACTTAGCCACACTGCTCCTCAGGGAAAGCCTCTTGGATGAGATGTGATTTCAAAAGGGCTTTGAAAGGGAACTTTTGATTTGAAAAGGCCTTTCAAAATCTGGTGGCATTCCAGATGTGAAAGGGGAGGGATGGGAGTACCAGGCAAGAGGGAGAGTATAAGCAAGAAGTCAGTGGTGAGAGATCAGTCAGTCAATCAATTGATGGTATTTATTGTATGCTTAATATGTGCAGAGCACTGTACTAAGTGCTTAGGAGAGTATCACCCAGGAGAATTAGCAGGCATGTTCCCTGCCGATAATGAGTTTACAGTGTTGAGACTGGAAAGATGAGAGGCAAATCCAGAGTGTGGGCTGACTTGTGAGGAGCGAAATGTGTAGACTGGGTCATAGTGGGAGGGGAGTGAGGATAAGCCGGGGGAAGAGAGGTGATCGAGTGCCGCAAAGTCAAAGACAGAAGTTTCTGCTTGATGTGGAAAGGGATGAGTAACCATTGGAATTTTTTTGAAGAGTGGGGAGATGGGCACAAAGCTTGGCACATAGTAAGTACTTAACGAATACCATAATTATTATTATTATTATCAGAAGCAAAGTCTACATAATAGGAGCTGGCTCAGGCCACAGGACTGCCCCCATAAGAGAGAAGGCCGGTGGGAACAGGCACAGAAGTAGAGGCCAAATTTACCTGGCTGCAGCAAGGAGAACCCTCCTAAAATCACATTTCCTCTAAGAGGCCTTCCTTGACTAAGCCCTCATTCCCCCTCCCCACCCTCCCCTCACCATCAACTATACACAGTGAAGTGTGTACCCTTTAAGTCCTTTGATAATCACCTCAGCTCCACAGCAGTTACATAAATAACTTTATTGTCTTGTCTTACACTGTCATTTCCAACCCATAGTGACTCCATGGACACAACTCGCCCAAAATGCCCTACCTCTATCTGCAATCGTTTTGGTAGTGTTTCCATAGAGTTTTCTTGGTAAAAGTATGGAAATGATTTACCATTGCCTCTTTCTGTGCAACAACTTGAGTCCCCGCCGTCAACTCTCTCCCATGCCACTATTCAATCAATCAATCAATCAATCATATTTATTGAGCACTTCCTGTGTGCAGAGCACTGTACTAAGCACTTGGGAAGTACAAGTCGGCAACATATAGAGTTGGTCCCTACCCATTAACAGGCTCACAGTCTAGAAGGGGAAGACAGACAATGAAACAAGTGAATTTATACTCTACTATTAATTTATTTTAATATCTGTGTTTTCCTGTAGACTATAAACTCCTTTTTTTTTTCTTTTCAGGCCTATTAACAGTGCTTTGCACACAGTAATCGCTCACTAGACACGATTAAATGAATGAATACTAACTGTATTATATTGTACTTTCCCAACCAGTTAATAAAGGGCTCTGCACAAAGTAAGCATTCTATAAATACCAGTGATTGGTTGATTGAAAGATGTCTGTGGATAAGGAAGGGAAAAGAGATGAAGTCAAGCTTCCTTTGCTAAGGTAGTGGGTTTTTTATTTGTTTTAATGGTATTTGTTAAGTATGTACTACGTACTAGGCATTGCATTACATGACCCTGCTATGCAATCAATCAATCAATCAATCAATCAATTGTATTTATTGAGCGCTTACTGTGTGCAGAGCACTGTACTAAGCGCTTGGGAAGTACAAGTTGGCAACATATAGAGACAGTCCCTACCCAACAGTGGGCTCACAGTCTAAAGTATGCAGTGATACTACCTGCAAAAGACTTATTTACATGTTGGTGACTTAGTGGGAAAGACCTCAGGTTGAATCTTGTCTTATGCTGTCGAGTTGTGACTCCATGGACGTCTCTCCCAGAAAGCCCCACCTCCATCTGCAATTGGTTTGATATTGTATCCATGGAGTTTTCTTGGTAAAAATATGGTTTACCATTGCCTCTTTCTGGGCAGTAAACATGAGTCTCCACTGTCGACTCTCTCCCATGCTGCTGCTGCCCAGCACAGGTGAGTTTTGACTTGTAACTGATTGCCTTCCACTCGCTAGCCACTGCCCAAGCTAAGGATGGAATGGGTAGGCCTTTGCTTGACTCTCCCTCCTGTAGCCAAAACTGGTAGAGTACTGGAAACTCTCCAGGTGTGACCCTGAAGGGGTAGTTAGAATCTATGCAGCAATAAATGAACATCAGTTCAACTAACTGATGAACATCCATGAGAGGGGCCCAAGGGAATCTCTAGCCCAGGAAATGGGGCCACTGAGCCTCTCCATTGACATCTGTGAAGTGTTTTGTAATCCCATAAATTAATGAGAATAAGAATAATCGTAGCATTTTTGAAGTGCTTCTATTTGTCAAAGCGCTAGGGTAGATTCAAGATAATCAGGCTGGATACAATCCCTTTCCCACATAGGACTCGCTTTCTAAAGGGGAGGTAGAACAGGTATTTAGTCCCTATTTTAATCAATCAATCAATCAATCGTATTTATTGAGCGCTTACTGTGTGCGGAGCACTGTACTAAGCGCTTGGGAAGTACAAGTTGGCAACATATAGAGACAGTCCCTGAGCAAACTGAGTCACAGAGAAGTTAAGTGATTTGCCCCATGTCACACAGCAAGCAAGGGGCAGAGCCAGGATTAGAATCCAGGTTTCTCGACTTCCAAGCTCATGTTCTTCCCACAAGGCCACGCTGCTTCCTGCTGAAAATCTAACAAGATTATCCATGAAGGAATGATACACAAGTAATTGCTTTTATTGCTGGATGAAATGAATAAAAAAGGAATTTCAAGGATTGAAATCACGGTAAAGTGAAAAATCAAAAAAAGACGTTAAATGTAAACCATTTTTTAAAAAATTTTACCTGTATCTCCCTTAAGGCTACAGAAAGAATAGATTTTAAAAAGAAATAGTAAATTTGGAATCATTCTTAAAGTGTGCAGAAGCTTAAATCAGAGATGGCCCTACAGTTTTGTCCAACAAAATATTTAGAGGGTGAAACAGAAGACCACTAGACTGCTTTATCTTTCTTTAGAATTATCCACTGCATTGAACTATAACAAATGAACTCTCTCTTTCTGTCATAACAGACTTGCTTCAAGTGGGATTGAGACTTTTTTGGAGGCACAAGGGCTTTTAAGAGTGGCAGGGTTACAAACAATAGGAGCTCTTGTGAAGTGAATTTACTTTGTACATCAAAGAAGAGCTAAAATGAAGGGGGAGAAGGAAGAAAATTACATGAGAAACTGTTCATTTTTGAGCTGTGTTCGAAATTCAGAAAATAGCAAAGCTTCCCATACCACATCACAACCAAATGGAAGAGCCTTTGTGAGGTTTCAGGACAGAGAACTGGATTAATGTATAGGCTGTGGGACAAGAATTTTTCCACTTCTAGAAGCTGGATTCACATCTGGACCAGTTAATTGGAAACTGAGATGCTTTTAGTTGTTTTCTTTCAATCAAACTAATTAAGGGGTTTTCTATCCAGCTTCTTGTACTCCTGGGTAATTTTCACCGAAATAAAAGGGCCGTAAGTGGAGATTCTCATTTGCACATCAAGACTCTTCAGAAAGGTTAACCAGTGGCCTCCCAGATCGAAACCCACGACACAGCTGCAGCTGACTCAGTTCTGCCATATGAGCCTGCCTCCGGCCTCTGGGATTGCCTTAGTCATCATCATCATCATCAATCGTATTTATTGAGCGCTTACTATGTGCAGATCACTGTACTAAGTGCTTGGGAAGTACAAATTGGCAACATCTAGAGACAGTCCCTACCCAACAGTGGGCTCACAGTCTAAAAGGGGGGAGACAGAGAACAAAATCAAACATACTAACAAAATAAAATAAATAGAATAGATATGTACAAGTAAAATAAACAAACAAATAAATAAATAAATAAATAAATAAATAAATAAATAGTCAATGGCGTCCCTCTGTCCCGTACAGAACAGAGTTAGAATCCGCTTGGACAAGAATGTAACATGGAGGGCAGTGTCTCATTCAGCCTCATTCCTGCCTCCTTGGCCCTCTGAAACAGCAATCTAATCCTGATACTCCTTGACACAATCATATAGATATTCAATTTAATAGATATCAATCTATAGATATCATAAGATAATCAATCTTCTAGACTGTGAGCCCACTGTTGGGTAGGGACCGTCTCTATATGTTGACAACTTGTACTTCCCAAGCGCTTAGTACAGTGCTCTGCACACAGTAAGCACTCAATAAATACAATTGATTGATTGATTGATATAGAAATAGCACCCTGCTTCTGACTTTCTTTCACTAACGTTTCCCAGCCTTCCCTGGAAGACCTCAATCGATCAATTGATCAGTTGCATTCATTGAGCACTTACTTTATGCAGAGCAGTGTACTAAGTGCTTGGGAGGGTACAGCATAACTGAGCTGGTAGACGTTATCTCAGCCCCCAAGGAGCTTACAGTCTTGAGGCAAAGCATCATGTCAAGCACTGGAGTAGATACCCTATAATCAGATCAGATGCAATTACTGGCCCAATCTGGGCTCATGATCTAAGGACACAGAAAAGAGTGCATCTTGTCCACATGTGAGCCCACTGTTGGGTAGGGACTGTCTCTATATGTTGCCAACTTGTACTTCCCAAGCACTTAGTACAGTGCTCTGCACACAGTAAGTGCTCAATAAATACGATTGATTGATTTTACAGATGAAGAAGCTGAGGGGCAGATTTGTTAAGCGACTCCCCAAAGTCACACAGCAGGTCAGTGTCAGAGCTGGGAACAAGAACCTTAGTGTCCTGACTCCCAATACCATATGCTTTCCACTAGAACACACTGCCTTCTTGCTTCTCCTCTACTGTCACAGCCACCTATTCCTCTGTTCTTGCTTATCCCCATCCCAACCATTCCCCAATCACTCCTTGACCAGTCCCTCCCTGTGGAAGAATCTTTACCCTCATCATCCCTGTCTCCATTAGTCACTCTTCCTCCAGCCCTTTCCCCTCTCTCCTTATCCCACTACTACCCAAACATACTCTGACCACTCAATTTCTTCTTGAGAGATCTCTCGAACTACTCTTCCTCCCTCTGGAAAACTCTTCAAACTCTTTCCCTCTACTCCCCTCCTTCCAGATTGGCAGTTTATCAATAATTAAACCTTAGGTGATTGAGGTGTGAATACTTGATTAATGGATGTTAAAAAGTTGATTTCCCGCTGATTGCATTGAATAGTAAAAATAATAACTTGTTGTGGGCAGGGAATGTATCCATCAACTCTGTTGTGTTGAACTCTCCCAAGCCCTTAGTACAAAGCTCTGCACACAGTCAGTGCTCCATAAATACCATAGATGATGATAAAAAAAATCTGAACGCATTAGTGAGGAACAAATAATACACACAGTAATCAATCAATTTCATTTATTGAACACTTATTGTATGCGGAGCACTGTACTAAGCACTTGGCAAAGTAGAATATAACAGATTTGGTAGCCATGTTCCGTTGAGAAGCAGCATGGCTTAGTGGAAAGACCATGGGCTTGGGAGTGAGAGTATGTGGGTTCTAATCCCACCTCCACCGCTTGTCTGCTGTGTTACCTTGGGCAAGCCACTTAACTTCTCTGGGCCTCAGTTACCTCTTCTGTAAAATGGGGATTAAGACTGTAAGCCCCACGTGGGACAACCTGATTACCTTGTATCTACTCCAGAGCATAGAACAGTGCTTGGCACATAGTAAGTGCTTAACAAATACCATAATTATTATTATCATTATTATGATGATTCACAAGGAGATTACAGTTTAGAGAAGATTACAGACATTAAAATAAATTATGGATAGAATAATAATAATGATGATGGCATATATTAAGTGCTTACTATGTGCAAAGCACTGTTCTAAGCACTAGGGAGGTTACAAGGTGATCAGGTTGTCCTACGGGGTGGGGGGGTGCTCACAGTCTTAATACCCATTTTACAGATGAGGTAACTGAGGCCCAGAGAAGTTAAGTGACTTGCCCAAAGTCACACAGCTGACAATTGGCGAAGCCAGGATTTGAACCCCTGACCTCTGACTCCAAAGCCCGTGCTCTTTCCACTGAGCCACGCTGCTTCCCCATGTATATGGGATATGTACATACATGTTGTGGGGTTAACAGTGAGGTGAATAAGAGGAGCAAACCCAAATGCAAGGGTGACACAGAAGGGAGAGGGAGCAGAGGAAAAGAGGGCTTAGTTGGGGAAGGCCTCTTAGAAGAGATGTGATTTTCAAGTGCTTTGAAGGTGGGGAGAGTGATGATCTGATAGATATGAAGGGGAAGAGAGTTCCAGGTCAGAGGCAAGATGTGATAGTGAGATAGAAAAGAATGAGGTACAGTTGGCATTAGACTGAAGCTCGTTAAGGGCAGGGAACACGTCCACCAGTTTTGTTGTATCATACTCTCCTAAGCATTTAGTACAAAGCTGTGCACATAGTAAGTGCTCACTAGAGATCACTGATTAATTTAGTGAGTGAAATAAGCATGCTAGGTTGTAGTAGGAAAACAGCCCAAGTAAGATAGGAGGGAGCAAGGTGATCGAGTGAGTCAAGGCCCTACTGAGAGCTCACCTCCTCCAGAAGGCCTTCCCAGACTGAGCCCCTTCCTTCCTCTCCCCCTCGTCCCCCTCTCCATCCCCCTCATCTTACCTCCTTCCCTTCCCCACAGCACCTGTATATATGTATATATGTTTGTACATATTTATTACTCTATTTGTTTATTTATTTATCTTACTTGTACATATCTAGTCTATTTATTTTATTTTGTTAGTATGTTTGGTTTTGTTCTCTGTCTCCCCCTTTTAGACTGTGAGCCCACTGTTGGGTAGGGACTGTCTCTATATGTTGCCAACTTGTACTTCCCAAGCGCTTAGTACAGTGCTCTGCACAAAGTAAGTGCTCAATAAATACGATTGATTGATTGATTGATTGATTGATTGAAAGGTAAGGAGTTTCTGTTTGGTATGGAGATGGATGGGCAACCACTAGATGTTCTTGAGGATTGGAGAAACATGAACTAGCAGCAGAGTGAAGTATGGGCTTATTGTTCTATGTGGAACAGGTCAGCTCTAGAAGATTGTTCTGTTAAGCAAATAATGACCTCTAGGTGTGTTTATCACTCAATTCAGGCCCTGTGACCAGAGAGAAAGTGACTATTTCCAGAACTCACCTTTTCAACCATAAATTATCATCAGAAGTGGTTCTGTGTTGTACTGTGAAGATACAGGCCTTGACTCTTACCAGTTCTCTTGATTTTACTGTGTTTGTTGTTGTTTTTGCTGAATAGCTCTCAATACACAATCCCAGATTACTCCAGAAAGAAATGGACAAGGTCTAAATTCACAAATCATACCACAATGGTTGTGGGTTCAACTATTTAGTCAATCATTCTGGAAGAGACAATACCCATTTCAGAAGTCTGTTTTGTTCTGTTTTCTGTCTCCCCCTTCTAGACTGTGAGCCCATTGTTGGGTAGGGACTGTCTCTATATGTTGATGATTTGTACTTCCCAAGCACGTAGTACAGTGATCTGCACACAGTAAGCGCTCAACAAATACAATTGAATGAATGAATGAACTCCAGAGTAGTTAACTAAACCTCACCGACTCTGTCATTTAATAACTGGGCGATGATATGTTTTTGAACAAGAAGTTTTAAGTGCCATTGAGTATAAGCACTCATGTAACTTTCCTCTAGTGCTCTGGACAAATGACAGCTAAAGAAATGTTATGTGTATTTGGTTTTCTGTCATTCTATTCCATAGCCCTTCCTCCTTAAGGAAATCACTGAGCAGTAAATGGAATATGTTCGAGACCTACTAAATGGACTCTAGAAAAAATTTGGGAAAAGGATCAGTTCTCTGATCCTGACTAGCACTGGAAATATAAACTGTGGTCTCAGCTGGAAATTAAGAAGTATTTTCATGCTAATGCTCTTGTTTGAACCCTTACTTTTTTTCCCTATTAATCAACCCCTCTATACACCATCTTGTCAATAATGCCTGGTAGCCATTAGCAAAAGTCAGCAGAAGGGTGGTTCCCATCCCCTGGTCTGTGAAAAGGGAAGATTCTTAAGAAGAAGGTGACAGAGTAGAAAATGAAAAGAATTGTAGGAAAATTCATCTCATTCCATTTCAATCAGAGGTATTTGTAATAAGCACTTGAGAAAGATCAACGGAAGCAAGACAGTCATTCCCTGCCCTCAGAGAACTTACAGTCTGAAGGAGGTGACAACAGACCGACAAAAAAATTATTTGCCAATAGTGTACATAGAAGGTTGAACCAAAAGTAGTCCATGTATATCAGGATGAAGCACCAGTATTAATAATTGAATGCACAAATGAGAACCCATATAAAAGGACATATGAGTGTTCAAGATAATAATAAAAAATGAAAATACTAAGGGTGGCTGTTGATATTATCAATCAATCAATCAAACTTATTGAGCATTTACTGTGTACAGAGCACTGTACTAAGTCCTTGAGAGAGTACAATATAACAGAGTTGGTAGACACATTCGCTACCCACTATGAGTTTATGGTCTAGTGGGAGTTTACGGAGCATGTGGTACATTATTCAGGGAAGGCTTCCTGGAGGAGGTGGAATTTCAGAAGGGCAATGAAGATGGGGATAGATGTGACTGGCAGATTTGGGGTGGGGTGGGGGTTTCCAGGTTGGAGAAACAGCATGAGCCAAGGTGTAGCAGTAGAAGAATTGGAAGCCTGGGTATACTTAGAAGGGAAGCTTCAAAGGAATGAAGAGGACAAGCCGAAGAATAGAGAATCTAGAAAGAAAATATGTAAGATGGAGAGAGGTATTGGACGTGAGGAACTTCTGCTTGATGTGGAAGGAAATGAGAGGCCATTGGGGGTTTTTGAGGTGGCACGTTAGTCGATAAAACTGAAACACATATTCAGACTTGATTTCAACCTGCTTCCTGCGCCAGTTTCATTCTTAATGTTGGTTTATTTCAACAGTGAACTGTATCATAAAACTGTAAAAAGGGCTTGTCAGAATTGAGAATGCATGGCTAGAAGGAGATGAAGAGTACTAGACCTCATTTTTTTTCTATAGCCTTAAATTAGTTACAGCAGGAGCTATCTTTACAAGAGACAGTGGAACAGATCTAAAGAATGGCCACTCCATTCCAATACTCTAAAAGAAGAAAGAAAGGAACACTGAGAGAGGATAGAAATTATTTATGTTTGTTGCTTATTCAAGGCCATCCCAACAGCCCTACAGGAGTTAAGGGCTATACATATTTTATGTTGTCACATCTTCAGTGAACCAACCCCAAGCATGAGCTTTAATTTCAATTAGAGGAAGTTGCATTTAATTTTTAATAGGAATCATTCCTTACAGGGTAATTATGTCAACATTCACGAGAGAGAAATTACTTTGACAACACAAGGTTGAAACAAGCAGGGATTTTTCTGGATCACCTCCAACTGGAGAAGCAGAATGATAAAATAGAATGATAGAGCTGTACGAAAAGGAAATAATTGGAGGATTTTGTGTACTAGTTAGGCAGTAGGGATTTTCTTCCATTACTAAAATTTCCCATCTATATTAACAGTCTATATGTACTTTCTATATTTGTCCTCCTTCTGCATCGCCTATGCATTTGGGTCTGTAATCAGTCAGTCAATCCATCAGTGAATCAGTCAATGGTATTTATTGAGCTCTGTACTAAGTGCTCCTGTTAAGGCCTTTGTCATTTACCCCAACCTTAGCCCCTCAGTACTTATGTAATTATCCTTAAACTTTGTCATTTCCCCTATCTATAATTAATTTGACTATCTCCCCAGCTTAGTGTGTAAGCTCCTAGGGGGCAGGGATTGTGTCTACCAACTCTTCTATTGTACTCTTGCATTGTGTTGTATTGTACTGTACTCTCCCAAGCATTTGGCACACAGCTTTAAACACAGTAAGGGCCTCAATAAATACCAGGAGACAGGGAACTTGTCTACCAACTTTGTTGTATTGTACTCTCCTAAGTACCTAGGACAGTGCTCTGCATACCATAAGTGCTGAAAAAATACCACTGGGTGATTGATTGGTTGATTAATCCCTGACTAGAGCCCATGAGCAAAATTGAAAGAATTTTCAACTGAAAAAAATTCAGCATCTTAACGTCGAATTCTTCAGGTCAAAAATGGAAGCAACTTTGTTATAAATCCAGTGAATGGGGGGAAGGAACATAGTTGTACAAGGAATGGCTGAAAATCATTTTGTTGAGGCTAAGTAGGTAGGATTCTTCTAACAATGAGATTGCATCTCCCAGACTGCCTAGGAAGACTTAGAGATAGGTTGAATCACACATCTTTTACTGAGGAGCCAAGAGCTGTTGGAGTGGGAAGAGACACCTTTATTCCGACGGCTTGTGATTCTTTCTGCTCTAATGAAAATCTGATCAGGAAGACAACCTTAAAATCGTTAGTCCTATGCTGACAAATACAACTTTCTGGTTGGAAGCATTAATCCTATCCAAACTGAGTCAGGGAAAACTGGCATCAGCAACATGCTGCATTTAAAGGATATATTTCTGCCTTTATAGCCTCTCAAGTCCAGTTCCCTTGCACTAGTCTTGATCAAGGAGAATAAATACATAAATAAATTAATAATTATAGTATTTGTTAAGCGCTTAGACTGTGAGCCCATTGTTGGGCAGGGATTGTCTCGATTTGTTGCTGAATTGTACTTTCCAAGCGCTTAGTACAATACTCTGCACACAGTAAGCTCTCAATAAATACAATTGAATGAATGATTGAATGAATGCCAAGCACTGTTCTAAGCTCCGGGGTAGATATAAGTTAATCAGATTGTCCCACGTGGGTCTCACTGTCTTAATCCTCATTTTACAGATGAGGGAACTGAGGCACAGAGAAGTTGAGTGGCCTGTCCATGGTCACGCAGCAGACAAGTTACAGAGCAAGGATTAGAAACCCAGGTCCTCTGACTTCCAAGCCCGTTCTCTTTCCACTAAGCCACACTGCTTAGAAGCAACTTAGAAGCATAGAAGTTTAGAAGCACAGGCCTGGTGTCAGAAGGACCTGGGTTCTAATCCCAGCTCTGCCACTTAATCTACTATGCAATTGCTAAAATTAAAGTGCCTCAATTTAAAATTGATCTCTACATTATAAATTCATTGGATTTTTCACTGATGAGTTTAAAGAATATTCACTAGCTAATTCATCTATAAATTATCCCCAAGGATGAATGCTTATCCAAGTAGGTTAAAGTGAAGTATTTTTATAGTGCTAATATACTTAATTTATGTGGAACCGTGGGAGTTCAAAATTCTCCATACTCGTTCTCATATTAATCCCACCAGTTGCCTTTCCTCATGTTTAAGTGGAGCTGGAAAGTGTTCAGGTCCTGGGTCATCAGTCTGAGGTTACATGAAAATGAATATCCTTGGACAGTGATGATTACGAAAATAATTTACTCCAGGAAGTCCTGCTGCTTTAGTGTTCAACCTCTGGCCCTCGGTTACTGCTGCACAGCCTGGTAAAACCAAAAGGAATGAAGGGGAATTTCCCCACACCCTCTCCACACCCAATCTTCCCCTTTTTCCTCCTCTGCTCCTGGGAACAAAAGCTGGCCATCCATTTACAGACATTAAGGGTCATCGACTCATACTGACCCTAAATTAAGCTCCAGTGACCAGTAATAATAATAATAATAATGATGATGATGGCATTTATTAAGCGCTTGCTATGTGCAAAGCATGTGCAAATAACAGGCCTATTTTGCAGCTCAGGATGTAATAATTACCTAAGGTTAAAAAGCCTAGGTTTCTGTTTCCCTTATTTAGAGTTTCAGCCCATTGTGAGTCAGGGGACCATGACATAATTGATTTTCTTGTAACTATCCTAGCATTTTACATAGTGAAAGCCCTAAATAAGTGGTTCTAGCAGTAGTAGTAGTAGTAGTAGTAGTAGTAGTAGTAGTAGTAGTAGTAGTAGTAGTAGCAGTACTAGTACTAATTTATTGAAGACAACATTAATGTTTTTAGAGCAATATACCTGGCCCACCCTTAGAAATCTGACCTCAGCAAGTCCCCAGAGCACCTGACACAAAGATATTCCATTGACTCCAACTCCCAGCATGGTTACCTAGTGTTTCTCTAGTCTGGATGGGCTTCTTGAGGGAGAAGAGAGGAGAAAGATGAGAAGGCACATAAAAATAATCACAATAATAATTGTGGTATTTGTTAAGTGCTTACTATGTGCCAAGCACTGTACTAAGCACTGGGCTATATAGAAGATTCATTCATTCATTCAATCATATTTATTGAGTGCTTACTGTGTGCATAGCACTGTACTAAACACAGTCAGATTGGACACTGTCCCACACTGGGCTCACAGTCTAAGTCCTTAGGTGGTGAGGAAATGTGAAACATAGGGATGTTGGAATTAATGTAAAAGCCTCCTGGAGATGTAATTTCAGAGTTACAGTTTTGGGGACAGCAAATGAGTTCTCCAATAGGCCCCTGACATGACTGCACTGACTTTCATTCATTCACTCATTCATATTTATTGAGCACTTACTGCATGCACAGCACTGCACCAAGCACTTCGAAAATACAATGCAGCAATAAAGAATGACGATCCCTGCCCACAGTGGGCTAACAGTCTAGACTTCTGTTCTTCGCTCTCCTTCCTCTCTTCTTCCTCTCCCCACCCCAGATGAGCTTCAAGGCTTTTCCTTTGCTCCTGTTAAGAATTCTATAGGTTCACAAGTTACATCGGGATTTTCATCTTTTTCCATTCCCATTTCTTCATTAATAACAGAGGTATGGACAGAAGTATAGGTATAGACAAAGTTCCTCTAAAGTGTATGCTCGTTGTGGGCAGGGAACGTGACTGCCAACTCAGCTGTATTGTACTTTCCCAAGTGCTTAGTACAATGTTCTGCACATAGTAAGTCCTCAATAAATAACATTGATGATATTGATGAGCAGAGAGAACTCATAATATGAGTGGCATTAGAATCTCCAGGCCATTTCCTTCCCCGACTTTAAGGTTATTATGATTGGAAGGATGTTCTTTCTCCTTAGGATTCCCATTATTGAGGCACATCACTAGTCTCAGCTGCTAAATCTGTGGGATTTTTTTTGTGATATTCATTAAAGGATTAAATCATTTTAGATCAGTGTTCTACCCTAAAGGGCAACAGGGGCTGATGACTTTTCACTCTGCAGGTGACTTTGTCATCTACATATTGTCCTCAGGTCAGCAGTCTTCCGTATGATTGACTTATTCCACTGTGAAAACTTATGTATAGTTTTTTTTTAGTCTTTCCCCGCATCCCTCAATTCCCTTTACTCCTCTCACTTGCCTTGGTTGAGAACAATTATCATTCACTCATTCAATCATTATACCAAATCATCTTGTCAATGCCTGAGAAGTGGCAGGGTCTAGTGGATAGAGCATAGGTTAAGGAGTCAGAAGGACCTGGGTTCTAATCCTGACTCTGACACTTGTCTGCTGTGTGATCTTGGGCAAGTCATTTAGCTTCTCTGTTCCTCAGTTACCTCATATGTAAAATGAGGATAAGACTGTGAGCCCCACTGTGAGCAGGACATGGACTGCGTCGAGCCTGATTAACTTGTAACTACCCCAGTACTTAGTACAGTGCCTGGCACATAGTAAGTGCTTAACAAAACCAATTTTTAAAAAAACCTTGTTCTATAGGGCCATCTTAAATCAAAGCAGGAAGATTAGCTGATCTGACCCAGGATAATTGGCTATAGTCCTTTAATACACTAAATGAGTGGGACATTTGTAGGAGAGTTTGTTCTGTGGTTTACATGGATCAGCTGAAATCTGTTTGGTTACGGTTGTTCAGACCGGTCCTTTGGCCATGATATTGGGTATTTCTGTGTATCTCCTAAGTGGCCCAGAACTGGGCACGGCAAGCAGCTGCCACCAATTAACAAGCAGCTGATGCCCAGAATTCATCATGTGAATGACAATCAAACCTGTGTTAGTCGCGCCCCATCGGCCTATTACGTGCTTTTTAAGACATGAAGCCATGGAGTCAGTGTGAGACAAAATGTGTGCACGTGGGTGTTCTCTTAGGGCAATTTAGAAAGCATTCTGCCTTAGGAAGGCCACAGAGCTCTGCTTGCTTCCATACCTTGAGGCCAGAGGAAGAGCCAGCCTCTACTAGGGAATTCCAAAGGTAAGATAAGAACATTTCTCTCCCTTTCTGATTTCTTCCAGAAGTTTGTTCAACTCCTTTCAGGGGTCATGCCTACTCCTTCTGTTGAAATCAAGAGACATATCAAACAACAGTAAAGTAGAAAGAGCACTGGTGTGAAAATCAGAAGAACCTGGCTTCTAATCCTGGATCTGCTACTTCATTAATTCATTCTGCTACTTCAATTCTACTTCATTCTTCTACTGCAATAAATACAAATTCAGCTGTATTTATTGAGTGCTTACTGTGTGCAGAGCTTTGTACTAAGTGTTTGGAAAGTACAGTTTGGCAACAGATAGAGCCAATTCCTACTAAACAATGGGCTACTTGTTTCTTGTGTGACCTTGGGTAAATTAGTTCACTTTTCTTGGCCTCCCTTACCTCATCTATAAAATGGAGATTAAGAGTGTGAGCCCTATGTAAGGTTGGACTGGGCTCAGCCTGATTAACTAGTATCTACCCCCTTGTTTAGTATAGTATATGATACATAGTAAGTACTTAAGAAACTTCATTAAAAAAACACTTTAGGGGCAATCAGCCTGAAAGGAAGGAGTTGGCAGGGATAATTTACATCACAGCCCAGTTTGTTGCTTCATGGTGCCTCACTTGCATATATATATATATACACACACACAACACCTTTATGTTTGTAGGGCATCAAGCGCATCTTCACATTCGTCTTTGAGAAGGAGCAAAAAACTCTTCTGGGAGGAAGTGGGTGAGTGAAGTGACTAAGTGAAGGAAGGTATTAAGTGCCTCTCTACCCTAAGTCCAAGTACCTCTTGGTGTTCTTGGCATTTCAGTGTTAGCTGCTATTTCACTGCAGTTGGAGAGAGACTTGTGGGTGGTCTCAGAATTGCTCTTATTCTCTAACATCTGAGTTATCCCCTTTCCAGGAGCAGGCCCAATCCCTGGATATTACCATTTTAAAGCCAAATAAATGAAAAACGATAGGTATAGTAGCAAATACTATTTTGGAAAGATTTTATTACATGGAAACATAACAGGTGAAGAAAACATATATTTGACCCCTTGTCTCCTGACTATGCTTATTTAAAAAATAACATCCCTGAGGAAAGCAGATTTGCTATGGAATATGCATATAATCTATGGAAAAAGAAATAGCATTAGACTCTAATATTAGTTGGCCACACACCTTGTATAAGCAACTTATCAGTTGGAAGCAGTATGGCCTAGTGAAAGCAATGTGGTTTGGGAGACTAATCCTGGCTTCATTGCTTGCCTGCTGTGTGACCTTGGGGAAGTCTTTTAACTTCTCTGTGCCTCAATTTCCTCAACTTAAAAATGGACATGAAGGAAGGCATCTGTCCTATTTACACCATAAGCCCTGGGAGAGACAGGAATTATGTCCAATTTGATTGACTCATATCTACCCCATCACTTGGAACAGTGCTTGACACTTAGTAAACCCTTAAAATACCACAATTATTATTGTATAGAATTACTTGCCTAATGGAGATAAAGCCTATCTGTATCACTTGTCTACATACTGTGTAATAAAATTGAGTGGAAGTGTAAACACTACAACAGGAAATAGAAGGGTGTGCCCAGGGATTGTTTGGAGATTTTCTTTGTCATAATCCCGTTTATTGCACCTTACCTCAAAATTCACTGAAACTGGTTAGCAAACCGTAGTTGATGTCATCTTGATTGAATGCCAATTAAATATTTGGGCAGCAAGCCTGTCCAACATGAGGGAGTATAGGGAAGAATGCAGGGAGAGGGACTTAATCCATGCTTTAAAAAAAATTGCATTTGTTAAGCACTTACTATAATAATAATAATAATACTAATAATAATGGTTGGTATTAAGTGCTTACTATGTTCCAGGCACTGTACTAAGTCCTGGGGTAGATAAAAAGTAGGCATGTTGGACCCAGTTCATGTCCCATATGGTGCTCAGTCTTAATCCCCAATTTACAGATGAGGTGACGGGCCCAGAGAAGTTAAATGACTTGCCCGAAGTCACACAGCAGGCAAGTGGCAGAGCTGGGGTCAGAACCCAGGTCCTTCTGACCCCCAAATCCATGATCTATCCACTGGGGCATGCTGCTTCTCAGCTGAGATACACATACAACACAGTTAGAATCTATTGACTATTTTAGTTAACATTTACAAATTACATCTATTTTATATAGCAGCTGCACACATTCACAGAGGAAATATGCTTTATCAACCCAGACTGTAAAATTGTCATGAGCCAGAAACATGACTACCAATTCTGTATTGAACTCTCCCAATAAACAAATAAACGGTATTTGAGTGCTTTGGATGTTCTTGCCAGGAAATTGAGGTGACTCTACTCAATGTGAATGTTTGGGGACCCTCTGAACCTTTCAGAAGCAGCATGGCTTAGTGGAAAGAGCACGGATTTGGCAGTCAGAAGTTGTGGGAAACAGCCCCGCAATTTATCAGCTGTGTGGCTTTGGGCAAGTCACTTAACTTCCCTGGGCCTCAGTTACTTCATCTGTAAAATGGGGATTAAGACTGTAAGCCCCACGTGGGACAACCTGATAATGTTGTATCCCAAAGCTTAGAATAGTGCTTGGCATATAGTAAGTGCTTAACAAATACCATCATCATCATAATGGACAATCAAGTCTAGGAAGGGGAGGGGTAAGAAGCAGTCAACTGTAATAGTAATGGACAGTCTGGAATGACTGAGGAAACTTCAAAGACTCCTCTTTTCTAGTAAATTCATTCAATCCTATTTGCTTACTGTGTGCAGAGCACTGTACTTCTCTCACTATCTTTATCTGTCCCTCTTTCCTTCTACCTCTATTAACGTCTGGTCTGGTTTCTGTCTTTCCTGCTTCTCTCCCCCTGCATTTTGAGCTTCCAAAAATCTTTTCACCTTAATGTACACACCACCATCATCATCATAATCGTATTTATTGAGCGCTTACTATGTGCAGAGCACTGGACTAAGCGCTTGGGAAGTACAAATTGGCAACATATAGAGACAGTCCCTACCCAACAGTGGGCTCACAGTCTAAAAGGGGGAGACAGAGAACAAAACCAAGCATACTAACAAAATAAAATAAATAGAATAGATATGTACAAATAAAATAGAGTAATAAATATGTACAAACATATATACAGGTGCTGTGGGAAAGGGACAATTCTTTCATAAGTTTTACACAGAATCTAAAGAACTCCAGAGCCATTCTGGGTTACAGTAGCTGGTATCGGGATGTTTTGCCTAAATTTTACAGCAGGTTGCCTCCATTTTACATACGATGTTCTTAGCCTTTTCCAACCATTTAATAATCAAGACACATAATAGAAGCTAAAGAAGTTGAACATAATAAGGATCCTGAGAGAGCCTTTATCTCCTCCCACAGAAGGATCTGGTAAACAAAAGAAGGGTATTGCTTAGTGAAGAGTTATTGAAACCCTTAGCTCTGGGGACCAAGAGCAGAGGTATAAAATGTGAGGAATCTCTAGTCATTCTAATGAGGGGAGTAAGTCCTTTAGGAATAGGCTTTCCAGTAAAATTAAAACAACTTGTGTCCATAGAATGTGAACCCCTTAAAAAAAAAAGCAAGCCGGCTCTCATGTGGAAAACATCGTCCTTTCAACACTGCAAATTAATAAAACCACAGGAAAGACTTAACCATTTTACTTTACATTTCTATTTTAAATGAACAGAAAACACCTGGGACCCAATCAGCAAAAAATTATTCAGGAACTCGGTAAGCCAAAGAGAACTTTTTATCTTCCAGTTGATCTGGGAAGCAATTTTAGTGAAAGAAGTATGGGCCTGGGCGTCAGGAAAAATCAGGTACTAATCCCAGTTCTGCTTTTTTTTTTCTTTACTTTGAACACTTACTATATGCCAGGCACTGTACTTAGCACTGTAGTACATACAAATTACTCAGGTTAGACACAGCCTGGGTCCCACATGGGGCTCACAGTCTTAATCCGCATTTTACAGAGGAGGTAACTGGGGCACAGAAAAGTAAGCACCTTGCCCAAGGACACACAGCAGACAAGTGGACAAGACAGGATTGGAACTCAGGTCCTTCTGAGTGACAGACCCGTGTTTTATCCACTCAGCCACACTGCTTCTAATTTGTCTGCTTTGAGACCTTGAGAAAATCCTTTTACTTCTCTGCCTTAGGTATGCAATTGCGGTGTTATTTGCCTAAAGTACTTTAGGATTGCAGATATGCCTGGGTGCCTCTAATCTGATCATCTTCCACCAGCTGAAAGAGTTGATTTATGACCCACTAATGAGCCACATCCTCTGACTAATTCTTGCAGATGGGATCTGATTTGTTTGAATCATATGCCAGGTACTGTCTGACCAGCAGATTATTTTGTATTTACCCCAGCACTTAGTATAGTCCTTGGCTCATAGTAAGTGATTAATAAATACCATAATTGTTATCTATTAGGCTGTATATTACAAGTTGGCCATTCAAAACATGACTTTTTAAATGCATATTAGCTTTGGAAATGAAGATTAATGTAAAGTGACCCCCATTTAGCTCTTAGGCAATTCTTTTCTGAGGAGTGGACCCAAACCACACTGAAAATGGTTAACTGTCCAGAAATCCCACTATCCCACTTTAGTTGTAATAATAATTGTGGTATTTGTTAGGCACTTATTGTGTGCCAGACATTGTACTAAGCGCTCAGGTGGATACAAGCATATCAGGTTGGACACAGTCCCTGTTCCATAAGGGGCTCACAGTCTCAATGTCCATTTTACAGATGAGGTAATTGAGGCCCAGAGAAGTGAAGTGACTTGCCCAAGGTCACTCAGCAGACAAATGGAAGAGCTGAGACTAAAACCCATGACCTTCTGACTCTTAGGCCTGCACTCTATCCACTCCACCATGCTGCTTCTCTAGGCAGCCATCCTGCTGCCTTAGTTGCCCAAAACAGCATCCACTCAAGTCTCCTGTTCTCTGTCCAGGTAACAAGAGCCGCCCTGGTAGAGGTACAACTCAGGAAAATAAATTCCACCAAAGTTGGCAAAACTGCCACCAAGGAGGAACAGGAGAGGATACCCCCGTTCAACTGGCCTGCTTTAATTTGAGTTTCTGCCAGACTCTAGGAGAAGGAGAGGAGTCACTGGCTGAGGAGACAGCTAAGTGGAACTGCTGTGTGACATCAATCAATCGTATTTATTGAGATCTTACTATGTGCAAAGCACTGTACTAAGTGCTTGGGAGTGTACAGAACAACAGAGTTGGCAGAACAGATTTCCTGCCCGCAATGTTCAGTAGACATAGTAATCATTCATTCATTCATTTAATCGTATTTATTGAGTGCTTACTGTGCGTAGAGCACTGTACTAAGCGCTTGGGAAGTACAAGTTGGCAAATACTTAATTTAAGTATTAAAGTATTTAAAGTATTAAAGCATTTAATACTTAAATACTTAATTACTTAATAATGGAATTAAGTAATTGCTATGTGCCAAGCCATAGGACAGGTATATGATACATACACAGCCCCTGTCCATGTGGGGCTCACGTTCTGAAGGCGGGAGAACTGATATTTTTATCTTCATTTTACAGATGAGAAAAATGAGGCACAGTTCAGTTAAGGGACTGGCCTAAAGTCATACAGCAGGTAAGGGGCAGACCTGGGTTTAGAACTTGGGTCTCTTGACTCTTAGTTCTGCATCCTTGCCACTAGACCATGCTAGACATGATCCATCAGTGTGACAGAAACAGGAGTGCAGGAAACAGCATCAACACCTCTACATGCTGTTTAGGGCCCTTAAAAAAGCATTAGATACCATCAGTAGATTAAAAAATGTCTATTTTCTAAATCATCATTTGTTAACAATGCAATTAATATGAAGAATGTTTTCCAACACTATGGGCACAAATTTACCAATTTGAAATGCATTTTTCTTCACTCAAGAAGGCCTATGAGTATTTTATCTACTTTTATACCTGAAGTGCAACTCACTCGTGCTAAGTAGATATCTCAACAACAAGATGGGTATTGGAAATTTCCATATGAAAATCATTAGGGGGAAAAAAATAGAGATGGACAACGAAGGCCTTAAAACTGTCAGAACAGTACAGATAGAGTTCATGATTCAGAAGAGCTTCACAAGAACCCCACACATAGATCAGAGGTGCTTTTCTTAGCAGCTAAGACATTCAGACTATTTGGCTCTGTCTTATTCCCACCTCTCCTCCTCCTCAATCCCCCCACAGTGAATGTCTGTAACACAGAGATATTCTTCAGCTCTGTGAGCTCAGGTTCCTGAAAACACCTTCCAATCTACACTACCATGTTTGTTTAGCTCCAGTGGAGAAAGAATTGGGAAGATTAAGGTAAGCAACATCCTATTTTGTGTCCCAACTCATTCAGCTGTATTTACTGAGCTCTTAGTATGTGCAGAGCACTGTGCTAAGCTCTTGGAAGAGTACAATATAGCAATGAACAGACACATTCCCTGTCAACCTGACCTGACAGTATCTCTTCCCTCCCTCACAGGGCTCCTGATTAAAAAAGAGCTTCAAGTAGTGAAAAACAATCTACATCCAAGACCATAACTAACATGCCTAACACTTTCTGGGACCAAAAGTGTTCCAAAAAATATATTCTGTAACAAAATGTTCCATTATTTTACATTGGCTCTGTTGTCTCATTGTTTGGTTCAAAACTCTGTACTGATCATAAATATTTCAGACATTTTATTGACTTTAATCATGCAAGCCTTTCTGTCTTGCTCAATGAGGCATCTCAAATGATAAATGAACATCAGCAATGATTAGACCCAAAAGAACTAATGGAAATAGCAATTTATGATCATCATCAAACAAAAAAAGAAAATCACTCATAAATGACCTGTGGTTTGTGAAGGTACTGTTGTCTAGGGCATTTTCATACTGTTCTAAAACAGTCAATCCTGAATTTAAGGTGATCCCTTTTAAAATCTGAAAGAGACCAATTAATCAGACCCCACCCCTGCAGTAGGCAAGCCTGGGACTGTGGCAGTGACCAGACTTATTTTACTTCTTTAGTAAAATTTGTGCTAACTGTCCAGTTGTTCTAAATTAAGGACAAACACATAGGTCTTTATCTGTCCTGCAAATATTCAAATAAGTAGAACAGGGTGGTAATTGCATAGGGCTTATTCACTGTGACTAAAGCAGAATTATTCATCAACTTCTGTAAACCTATCCCTTCTCCTAGTTTTCCCACCTCTGTTGAGAAGCAGTATAGCCTAGTGGAAAGAACATAGGCCTGGGATTCAGGGGACCTGAGTTTCTAGTCCCGGCTCTGCTTCTTGCCTCCTGTGTGACTTGAAGCAAGTCATGTAACTTCTCCATCCCTCAGTTTACTCATGTGTAAAATGAGTATTGGATTACTGCTTTCCTCCCACCATTGGGATTGTGAACTCTAAATGGGACAGGGCCTGGGTCTCACCTGACTCATGGACAGGGGACATGCCTATCAGTTCTGTTGTATTTTACATTCCCCAAGGGCTTAGTACAGTGCTCTGCACACAGTAAGCTCTCAGTAAATATCATTGATGATGATGATGAACTTGTATCTATCCCAGCTTTTGGCACATAGTAGGCATTGAACAAATGCACATTTATTACTATCACTTAGGTTGGGTTTTAAATTCAGCCTGATCTAAGGTTCCCTGGAGGTCCTTAGATCCCTGTAAGCACCAAGTTCAAAGCACTGGGGTAGACAAAGTCCCTGTCCCACATGGGGCTCACAGTCTCAATTCCCATTTTACAGATGAGGTAACTGAGGCCCAGAGAAATCAAGTGATTTGCCCAAGGTCACACAGCAGAAAATTGGCAGAGAGGGGATTAGAACTTGGGTCCTTCTGACTCCCATGACTATGCTGTATCCACTAGGCCATCCTCCTATCTGAGACAATTACTCTTCCCCAGCTTCAAAGCTTTATTTCTCCAAGCATATCTTCTCCAAGATGTCTTCCCTGAATAAGCCTTCCTTTCCTCTTCTCCCACTCCCTTCTGCATCACCCACAGCACTTAAGTACATATTTGTAATTTATTTAATCATGTTAATGGGTATCTCCCCTTCTAGACTGTAAACTCATTGCAGGCAGGGAATGTGTCTGTTTAATGTTGTACTCTCCCAAGCGCTTAGTACAGGGCTGTGCACAAAGTAAGCATTCAATAAATACAATTGAATGAATGAATGACCTTGGGCAAATCACTTAAATGCTCTGTGCCTCAGTTTCCTCATTTTAAATGGAGATTTCATACCTGTTTCCCTCTTACTTAGACTGAGACCTCCATGTGGAATAATAACTTTGTCCATCCTGCTTATTTTCTACCTACCACAGCACTTAGTACAGTGCTTGGCACACGGTGCGCATTTAATAAATTCCACAATTATTATCTGTCAGCACCATTCACAACACAGAAAAGAGGAATTCAATTGGTAGAAAATGATGATCTGCATTCCTAGAAGCTGCGCCAAAATAAATTACTCCTAGGAAAGAGCTGTGTAATTTAGAATAACCAGATGCCCTTGAACATTTTTAAATGCTCCTTACAGAGGAACACTTCCTTAGAGTGCTCAATCTTTAGCAGTAGGGAAGTAGCTTTTCCTGAGATCACTTTGCTCCCATAATCGATCTGAAAATTCTGTAGTATTATGGTTAATACTACATATTGACCACATATTTCATATGATGGTTAATATGGCACAGTGGATAGAGCATGGGCCTGGAAATCAGAAGGACCTGGGTTCTAATCATGGCTCCACCACTTGTCTACTGTGTTCATTCATTCAATCATATTTATTGAGCGCTTACTATATGCAGAGCACTGCACTATTGCACAAGTCACTTAACTACTTTGTGCTTGTTACCTCATCTGTAAAATGGGGATTAAGATTCTGAACACTGTATAATAATAATAATGGTATTTGTTAAGCACTTACTATGTGCAAAGCACTGTTCTAAGTGCTGAGGAGGTTACAATCAATCAATCAATCAATCGTATTTATTGAGCGCTTACTATGTGCAGAGCACTGTACTAAGCGCTTGGGAAGTACAAATTGGCATCACATAGAGACAGTCCCTACCCAACAGTGGGCTCACAGTCTAAAAGGGGGAGACAGAGAACAGAACCAAACATACCAACAAAATAAAATAAGTAGGATAGAAATGTACAAGTAAAATAAATAAATAAATAAATAAATAGAGTAATAAATATGTACAACCATATATACATATATACAGGTGCTGTGGGGAAGGGAAGGAGGTAAGACGGGGGGATGGAGAGGGGGACGAGGGGGAGAGGAAGGAAGGGGCTCAGTCTGGGAAGGTCTCCTGGAGGAGGTGAGCTCTCAGCAGGGCCTTGAAGGGAGGAAGAGAGCTAGCTTGGTGGATGGGCAGAGGGAGGGCATTCCAGGCCCGGGGGATGACATGGGCCGGGGGTCGATGGTGGGACAGGCGAGAGCGAGGGACAGTGAGGAGATTAGTGGTGGAGGAGCGGAGGGTGCGGGCTGGGCAGTAGAAGGAGAGAAGGGAGGTGAGGTAGGAGGGGGCGAGGTGATGGACAGCCTTGAAGCCCAGGGTGAGGAGTTTCTGCTTGATGCGCAGATTGATCGGTAGCCATTGGAGGTTTTTGAGGAGGGGAGTAATATGTCCAGAGCATTTCTGGACAAAGATAACCCGGGCAGCAGCATGAAGTATGGATTGAAGTGGAGAGAGACACGAGAATGGGAGATCAGAGAGAAGGCTAGTGCAGTAGTCCAGACGGGATAGGATGAGAGCTTGAATTAGCAGGGTAGCGGTTTGGATGGAGAGGAAAGGGCGGATCTTGGCAATGTTGCGGAGCTGAGACCGGCAGGTTTTGGTGACAGCTTGGATGTGAGGGGTGAATGAGAGAGCGGAGTCGAGGATGACACCAAGTTTGCGGGCTTGTGAGACGGGAAGGATGGTAGTGCCGTCAACAGAGATGGGAAAGTCAGGGAGAGGACAAGGTTTGGGAGGGTTACAAGGTGATCAGGTTGTCCCATGAGGGGCTCACAGTCTTAATCCCCATTTTACAGATGAGGTAACTGAGGCCCAGAGAAGTGAAGTGACTTGCCCAAAGTCACACAGCTGATAAGTGGTGGAGGCAGGATTAGAACCCACAACCTCTGACTCCTAAATCCATGCTCTTTCCTCTAAGCCACACTGCTAAGTCATATGGGACAAGGACTGTAACAAACTTGATTGCCTTGTATCTACCCCATCACTGAGTATAGTGCCTGGTATCTAGTAAGCACTTAACAAATATCACAGTTATTCTATTCCTTCCTTCCTTCCCCTGCCCCAGAACACCCTGGCCACAGGCAGAGCGGATCATAAAAGCTGAGTATTGATCCACTACATTTCCTCTGCACTTCGTCTGACCTGGATGGGTGCCTAAGGAGATTCTGGTTTTTCAATCAATTAATCAATCGTATTTATTGAGCGCTTACTGTGTGCAGAGCACTATACTAGGTGCTTAGGGAAGTACAAGTTGGCAACATATAGAGACGGTACCTACCCAACAGTGGGCTCACAGTCTAGAAGGGGGAGACAGAGAACAAAACCAAACATATTAACAAAATAAAATAGCAATGGAGAGAGAGAAACAGAGAGGGGGCAGAGAGACAGAGAAAGAGAGGAAGAAATGAAGAGAGAGAGAGAGAGAGAAACAGAGAGGGGGCAGAGAAACAGACAGAGCATTTACTATGTGCCAAGCACTGTTCTAAGCACTGGGGAGGTTACAAGGTGATCGGGTTGTCCCATGGGGGGCTCGCAGTCTTCATCCCCATTTTCCAGATGAGGGAACTGAAGCTCAGAGAAGTGAAGAAGTGACTTGCCCAAAGTCACCCAGCTGACAATTGGCAGAGCAGGGATTTTCATTCCTTCATTCGATCATATTTATTGAGCGCTTACTGTGTGCAGAGCACTGTACTAAGCGCTTGGGAAGTACAAGTCAGCGACCTATAGAGGCGGTCCCCACCCAACAACAGGTTCAGTTTTCCCACTTGAAGAAGGGGACTGGAGGTCTAGTAAGTAGGTGTCTTGCTGGGGACTGGGTATTTGATTTTTATGGTCTCATATAAGCTATCAAATATTTAAAGCAACCTGAAGTTTCTCCTATCTGCTTGCATGGTGAGGCGGCTGAACTGTTCCACATGAGTTAGCCCTGTCCTTCCTTCAGCTTCTACCCTGACAACTGTTAATCATGTCAGTTGCTCACCGACTTTGTCTGTCAAAATCACCCTCTCTCATCCCATCCCGCTGTTCTGCGCTACTTGGAGTTTGAAAATCACAATGGCAGGTCTGCTTCAATTTTTCTACTGATCTCACTACGATTCCATTCACCTAGGAAATAACTTTGGTCAAGAGAGTACAGTGCTCTGCACACAGTAAGCACTCAATTAATATGATTGAATGAAAAGATATCGTGTTCAGGGCAAATGAATTTTCAAAGAATGTTCCCACATTGGTGTTGCCAGAAATTGTATTTAATAAGAGGCATATCCTGCTATAAATCTGAAGAGTGAATTGAGGGCATGGATTTTTTTCATCTGAAGAGTAGCATTGGTGAATTGAGGGCATGGATTTTTTTCATCTGAAGAGTAGCATTGGTGAATTGAGGGCCTGGATTTTTTTCACTGTTTCTGAGTATGGCTGCCCGAGTTCAGAGGAAGTATTTTTTACTTATTAGGACCTAAATGAAGCCGGTGGGTTTTGATTGTGTTTCTGAAGCAACTACTTTAGTCACCCAAAATAAGACAGGAACTTAGATGGGCCACAAGAAAGCAATGGGGGGTTGCTATCAGACCATGGGTTAACTTGGGGGAAAGAGTTATTATTTGAGCATGATATGAGAAAACCCCATATGCAGCTCTTGGAGTTAAAATAAAATCCTTAGTGCTCCTTTCTGGCCAACACTGGACCTGATAGGGTGAATGAGATGGTTTCCATTTATGAGAAATGTTGGGGGGATCAGTACTCCAGGTTCATTTTCATGCCATGAGGGGCCATGAGTGTAGAGCCTTAGGAGGGCACGCTTTCTGTCACTTGGCACATATCATCATGGGAGAATAAGGTTGGGAGGTAAGTAAACTCAATGCCGTGCTGACTGGCTGTTCTTCTGGATGTTACTCAGATCCCATCCAAGGCCACCCATTGGGCCGATTAGTCAGTCAATTGTATTTATAATCATCATCATCATCAATCATATTTATTGAGCACTTACTATGTGCAGAGCACTGTACTAAGCCCTTGGGAAGTACAAATTGGCAACATATAGAGACAGTCCCTACCCAACAGTGGGCTCACAGTCTAAAAGGGGGAGACAGAGAACAAAACCAAACATACTAACAAAATAAAATAAATAGAATAGATATGTACAAGTAAAATAAATAAATCGAGTAATAAATATGTACAAACATATATACATATATATAGGTGCTGTGGGGAAGGGAAGGAGGTAAGATGGGGGGGGATGGAGAGGGGGACGAGAGGGAGAGGAAGGATGGGGCTCAGTTACAGATGAGGTAACTGGGGCCCAGAGAAGTGAAGTGACTTGCCCAAAGTCACACAGCTGACAATTGGTGGAGCCGGGATTTGAACCCTTGACCTCTGACTCCAAAGCCCATGCTCTTTTGCACTTTTGCTGCTTCTCTGTAAAGAGAGGAGCACTGTCACAGTCATTCATAGCTGGAGGTGAGCTAGGCTGGGCAGCACTTTGTACAGTGCTCTACCCACAGTAAACCCTTAATGAATATTCTATTACAGTGCAAAATTCAGTTTGGTACAAGGGAAATGTCCCGGGATGTGCGGAAGAAGGCTGAGATGGTGACAGTGGGCGGCAGGTGAAGTTGGGCCTGGAGAACCTGGATTGTCTAACCCCCAACCCTGCTGACTCTTTGGTTGCCAGTAGCTGGAGCCTCTTCTCTCCCATTTTTATTTCACCCAAATCAATCAATCAATCAATCGTATTTATTGAGAGCTTACTGTGTGCAGAGCACTGTACTAAGCGCTTGGGAAGTACAAGTCGGCAACACATAGAGACAGTCCCTACCCAGCAGCGGGCTCACTGTCTAGAAGACCTTGGGCAGCTTCCCTGGCATTATCATCAGTGGCTGGCTCGTCCCCCAACCCCCCCATAGAGAACCCATTCATCAACCACCTAGTCAGCAGAGCCACTCACTTTCTGGGTAGAAACATAATAATAATAACAATTATTATTATTATTCTGGTATTTGAGTGCTTACTTTGTGACAGGCACTGTACTAAGTGCTGGGGTGGATGCAAGCAAATCGGGTTGGACACAGTCCCCGTCCCACATTCATTCATTCAATCGTAGTTACTGAGTGCTTATTCATTCATTCAATCATTTATTGAGCGCTTACTGTGTGCAGAGCACTGTACTAAGCGCTTGGGAAGTACAAGTTGGCAACATATAGAGACGGTCCCTACCCAACAGTGGGCTCACAGTCTAGAAGTGTGCAGAGCACTGTACTTAGTACAAGTTGGCAACATATAGAGACGGTCCCTACCCACAACGGGTTCACAGTCTAGAAGATGGGGTTCAATCAATCAATCAATCAATCGTATTTATTGAGTGCTTACTGTGTGCAGGGCACTGTACTAAGCACTTGGGAAGTACAAGTTGGCAACATATAGAGACGGTCCCTACCCAACAGTGGGCTCGCAGTCTAAAAGGGGGAGACAGAGAACAAAACCAAGCATACTAACAAAATAAAATAAATAGAATAGATATGTACAAGTAAAATAAATAGAGTAATAAATATGTACAAACATATATACAGGTGCTGTGGGGAAGGGAAGGAGGTAAGATGGGGGGATGGAGAGGGGGACGAGGGGGAGAGGAAGGAAGGGGCTCAATCTGGGAAGGCCTCCTGGAGGGCCTTGAAGGGAGGAAGAGGAGAGCTACTTGGCGGATGGGCAGAGGGAGGGCATTCCCGGCCCGGGGGATGACGTGGGTCGGGGGTCGATGGCAGGACAGGCGAGAACGAGGCACGGTGAGGAGATTAGCGGCAGAGGAGCGGAGGGTGTGGGCTGGGCTGGAGAAGGAGAGAAAGGAGGTGAGGTAGGAGGGGGCGAGGGGATGGACAGCCTTGAAGCCCAGGGTGAGGAGTTTCTGCCTGAGGTTCACAGTCTCAATCCCCATTTTACAGATGAGGAAACTGAGGCACAGAGAAGTGAAGTGAGTTGCCTGAGGTGTCCCAGCAGACGAGTGATGGACCCTGGATTAGAACCCACAACCTCTAACTCCTGGGCCAGGGCTCTATCCACTACGTCATGCTGCTTCCCTCTGAGGGCAAGGTCCTGCTGGAGAGTCCAAGACAGCTGCTGCTGGATTTGGAGAACCACTCCAGATAGAGAATCACCATGATCGAATGGCTAGAGCACAGGCCTGGGAATCAGAAGGACCTGGGCTCTTAATCACGATTCCACCTCTTGCCTGCTGTGTGAGCACAGGTAAGTCCTTTTACTTGTCTGTGCCTCAGTTACCTCACTCTCGCAAGCAGTTAGTACATTGCTCTGCACACAATAAGCGCTCAATGAATATGATCGAATGAGGTAGATACAAGATCAGCAGGTTGGACACAGTCCTTGCCCCACAAAAGGCTCGGGGAGAAGGACAACAGTTATTTAATCCCCATTTTACAGTTGAGGAAACTGAGGCATGCAGAAGTTAAATGTCATGCCCAAAGTTACACATCAGGCAAGTGACAGGACTTGGATTAGTTTCCAGTTCTTCTGACTCCCAAGCTCGTGTTTTTCCCACAGGCCATGTGGTTTCTCCTATCCTGTTCCCCCTTTGCCTCTATAAATAATTTAGTAGATACCAGATGCTAGATTTCTACTGTAATTTATCATTCTTATTTTGTAATTAAGCTAAAATTAGATCTTATTAATCAGGATCTTCATTACCGTTAGTTTCCTTGGTGCAGAGGAGAGCCTTCTCACAAGTCTTTTCAATTCGTGTGTCTTCCTGTTGGGGTCAGGATTAAGCAGTTGATTTTCAAAAAAAGCAATATTAGCTGTATTTGAATGTTGTCTCTTTTTCTCCTTTGATTTCAATTCTATTTGGAAAAAGAAGCAACATGGCCTAGTAGGTCACGGACCCGGAAGTAAGAAGGACCTGGGTTCTAATCCCAGCTCTGCCTCTTGTCTGCTGTGTGACCTTGCCCAGTCACTTCACTCCCCTGTGCTTCAATTACCTCATCTGTAAAATGGGGATTAAGATTGTGAGTCCTATGTGGGACAGTGACTGTGTCCAACCTGATAAGCTTATATCTACCCCACTGCTTAGAACTGTGCTCTACACATAGTAAGCACTTAACAAATACTGTAATCATTATTATTATTATCATAGCCATCTACTACCACCTTAGTTGAACCATCTTCTTGAATTGTCTTTCTTTATGGAATATGTTAAGTGCTTACTATGTGCAAAGTAGATAAGTTAATTAGGTTGGACACAGTCCATATCTCCATGGGGCTCATGAACTTAACCCCCATTTTGCAGATGAGGTAACTGAGGCACAGAGAAGTGAGGTGACTTGCCCAAGGTAATACAGCTGGGATTAGCACCCAGGTCCTTTGACTCTCAGACCTGTGCTTTTTCTTCTAGGCCACGTTGCTTCCCTTTTAGCTGATTCATTGCCTAGCCTACACAAACATTTATAGATTTTTCTGGGCTTTTTCCCACATTTGCACTTATGACTGGGTTTGTGGGCTTCCTTATCACCACCTCCATCCCTTTGGATCAACCTGGTGGTCAGTACAGTGTGTTAAAAAGTTATGAAATTTGGGGGAAAAAATGAGTTGGGGCCCTTAAAAAATCTTTCAACTAAATATTGAAGAAGCTTTAAAAAATTGAAAACCACATGTCAGAATTGATCAGACATTGCAAAAATGAACACTGAAACATGCAATCCACTGATTGCAGCTTTACCTTCCAATCTATCCCTTGCCAACAAACTCTATCAGGTCTCATCTCTCCTCCTCCAGCCTGTCTCTTCCTCCCCTTCCACATTTCCAAGTTTTCCCCTCTCCCACAATTTACCCTGCCCCTTTTACATTTGTCTCCTCCCTTCATCAATCAATGAATCGTATTTATTGAGCACTTACTGTGTGCAGAGCACTGTACCAAGCGCTTGGGAAGTACAAGTTGGCCACATATAGAGACAGTCCCTACCCAACAGTGGGCTCACAGTCCTTCATCCTTTTTCTCCATCTGCCCTAATAACCTGTCTTTCCCCTTATGTTCCTACATTCCCATGACTTAACCTTTCCCTCCTCCTGCACTTATTTCTCCCAAAACAGCCAGGACCTTCACCTCCATTCCTCCACAATTTTTCCTTCACCTAGGGGTCAGAACCAATCCATCATTCAACTATTCAATTGTATTTATTGAGTGCTTACTGTGTGCAGAGCACTGTACTAAGTGCTTAGAAAGTACAATTCGGCAACTGAGACAATCCCTGCCCACAGTGAGCTCACATTTATTGAATGCTTCTTGTGTGCAGAGCATTGCACTAAGCGAGTGGGAGAGTGCAGTACAACATCCGCTGCCTGTAACAAGCTTACGGTCTAAAGTCGGGGAAGGACATGAATATAAATAAATTAAGGATATGGACATAAGTGCTGTGAGGCTGAGGGAGGGGTAAATGAAAGGAACAGAGGACCAGAAAAACCGGAAATGGGATCTTTGTGATGATGGAAATGCTGAGCAGTGGCATTAAGGCACTCAGTGCTCTCCCTCCTACCTATCCACTCTCTTCTCTCACAAGTTCACCAGTTCAGAGAAGCAGCGTGGCTCAGTGGAAAGAGCCCGGGCTTTGGAGTCAGAGGTCATGGGTTCAAATCCCAGCTCTGTCAATTGTCAGCTGTGTGACTTTGGGCAAGTCACTTCACTTCTCTGTGCCTGTTACCTCATCCCAGCACTTAGAACAGTGCTTGGCACCTAGTAAGTGCTTAACAAATACCAACATTATTATTATTATCTGGAAAATGGGGATTAAGACTGAGCCCCCCATGGGGCTCCCCAGTGCTCCCCAGCACTTAGAACAGTGCTTTGCACATAGTAAGTGCTTAATAAATGCCATTATTATTATTATTCATACCCCTTGATCACACTCTCTTACTTTCCCTCATTCTTTCTTCTACTCCTGCAGCTTCCCTTGGCTGAAACTTCCTCTCACTCTAAAACCAACAAAACTCTGCTCTCCCAATCTTCAAAGCCCTTCTGAAATTGCATGGCCTGCAACCCGCCTTTCTTTTCTCATGCACTTATCCCCTGTCCACCTCCCCTGCTGGGCTGTAAACTTTATGAAGGCAGCAATACTCACTTATATTTCCCTAAACATTTAATACAATGTTCTGCATACAGTAGATACTCAAGAAACACTAGTTATTTGATGAATTGATCCAGTGATAGGACGAGGCAACTGAAAATACAGAGATGGGAACAGTGAGAGATGAAGGAAAAGACTAGGTGGAGATGGGATAGGATGGGATGAAAGGATTCTGAGGGAAACTGGGAAGGAATGATGGAACAGAAGGGGAAGAGAAGACGGAGAGTTGAGGAAAATTCAGAAAAGGGATTAGAGAAGCAAGTGAGTTTTGACCTGCTTTAAAGATTATTAAAATTTCAAAGATCACATTCTTTTTTTAGGTTCTCTGATTTTTTTAGAAGTTCTGTTTTTGATGACTCTTTGTGGGGAGGGCACATGTCGGCCCATGAGAAGCAGCCTGGTCTAGTGGAAAGAGCATGGGCCTTGGAGTTAGAGGACCCAGGATCTCATCCTATTCATTCATTCATTCATTGATTCAATCGTATTTATTGAGCACTTACTCTGTGCAGAGCACTGTACTAAGCGCTTGGGAAGTACAAGTTGGCAACATATAGAGACGGTCCCTACCCAACAGCGGGCTCACAGTCTAAAAGACAGTCTAGAAGAATTGGCAGATCCCAGATATGCCAATTGCTTACAGTATGACCTTGGGCAAGTCATTTAACCTATCTGTGCCTCAGTTTCCTAAACTGTAAAATGGGAATTAAATATCTGTTCTCCTTCCTACTTAGACTATGAGCCCTATTTGGGGCAGGAGCTTTGTCTGACCTAATTAACTTATACCTACCCCAGCACTTTGAACAATGTTTGATACATACTAAGCGCTTAACAAATACCATAAAACAAAGAATTTCTACCAAATCTGTTGTATTGAACATCTCCCAAGTACTTAGTACAGTGCTTTTTTGTGGTATTTAAGTGCTTACTATGTGCCAGGTATTGTACTAAGGGCTGGAGTAAGTATATAAGCTAATCAGGTCAGACACAGTCCATGTCCCAGGTGGGGCTCATAGTATTAATCTCCATTTTACACAGTCCTTCTAGACTGTGAGCCCACTGTTGGGTAGGGACCGTCTCTATATGTTGCCAACTTGTACTTCCCAAACGCTTAGTACAGTGCTGTGCACACAGTAAGTGTTCAATAAATACGATTGATTGATTTTACAGATGAGGTAATTGAGGCACAGAGCAGTAAAGTGACTTGCCCAAATGTGCTCTGCACACAGTAATGACTCAATAAATATGATCAATTATTTTTAGATCCATAGGAGAAGATTAAATACATTCAGTTACTACCTTTATTATATAATGGTAAAACTCACTGAGGCACAGAATTCTGATTCCTTTGTGGGTTGGTGTAATTTTAACCCTACAAGGCAAGCAGTGTTGTTGGACACATGGTCAGATCGGTTCTATTCTCTCCACTATCTAGGTTGCTTTCCCCATTTTTGGCAACTACCAGGCTTTTCCTCCTCTGAGTCAGTCTGCTAAATGAAATAAGCTTGATTCTTTGACTACAGAGGATAAACTGAATAATCTGATTTAGAGTGTAGCTCCCCCCCAAAAAATACTTATCATCATCAATCATATTTATTGAGCGCTTACTATGTGCAGAACACTGTACTAAGCGCTTGGGAAGTACAAATTGGCAACATATAGAGACAGTCCCTACCCAACAGTGGGCTCACAGTCTAAAAGGGAACTTGAACTTATGAACTTGATGACTTTTTTATATTTTTATTTTCCTCATCACGCACTCTTAGGTAATCACAGAATTTAGTTGATCTTTTACAAAGCCTCTTCAGAACCACAATGAAGTTTCAATATTGGGTAATTTTGACTATTTTGCCATCATTAGTACTTGGGATTCCCTGCACAGGGAAAGATATAGCTTATGATCCTATTAGACCTGTCAGTTCAGAGAAGATCCAGCCTTTGGAAGAAAGGCCTTCAGGACCACAAAATACCCCAGGTATTTCCCCTCTTGCCTTTCACTGTCAAGCAAATAAAAAAGGAAGATGTATTAATTTCTACAAAGAGGAATCCAATTGGTCACAATCTGCTTCCCACACATATGGCCAACTGGTGAAACAGCAGTGATGCTATCATTATTGTGTTGTGATGCCACTTATCTTTCACCTGATCCTTTTGCTTGGGGAATAAAAAAAACAAAAAAAAAAAAACTTGAAAGGGAAATTGAAACCCAAGTCTCCAGCATTTCTCTCCACTGAAAGCTATTGAAACTTGACTTACAATTTACCTCTCAGATCCATGGGTCATTGGAAAGGTAGAATTTAATTGGAAAATTGATTACCATCGTCACAAGGATAAGGGAGAGCCCCTGTTAACCCATTGCCATGATAAGCCAGGAAAAAGTTGACACACCAAAGAGGGTCTCTGAAACCTTTCTGTCCCATCCTCCTTTGATATTTTATAATGTAATTTAAGTGCTTATTATGTGGCAAGCACTGTGTACTACTAACAATAATTAGGCATTTGTTAATCACTTATTACATGCCAGATACTGTACTAAGCACTGGGGTGGATACAAGCAAATCAGGTTGGGCACAGTCCCTGTCCCACACAGGACTCATAGTCAATCCCCATTTTATAGGTGAGGTAACTGAGGCACAAAGAAGTGAAATGACTTGTCCAAGGCCACACAGCAGACCAATGTGCAGAGTCAGGATTAGAACCCATGACCTGCCTCCCGGGCCTGTGGTCTGTCCACTAAATACAAGATAATCAGGTTGGACCGAGTCCCTAACCCGAGAAGCAGCGTGGCTTAGTGGAAAGAGCCCCAACTTGGGAGTCAGAGGTCGTGGGTTCTAATTCTGGATCTGCACATTGGTCTGCTGTGTGACTTTGGGTAAGCTACTTCAGTTCTCTGCGTCAGTTCCCTCATCTGTAAAAGGGGGATTAAGTCTGTGAGCCTCATGTGGAGCAACCTGATTACCTTGCATCTACCCCAGTGCTTCGAACAGTGCTTGGCACATAGTAAGTACCTAATAAATACCATTAAAAAAAAAAAGAGGTTCAGTCTAAGGGGGAGGGAGAACAATTTTTTAATCTCCATTTTACAGATGAGGAAACTAAGGCATGGAGAAGTTAAATGGCATGTACACAGCAGGCAAGTGGCAGAATTAGAATCCAGGTCCTCTCACTCCCAGGCCCCTGCTCTTTCCATTACTCACCCTAAGCAGGTCATTCTCTCTCCAGGCATTTACCTAAGAGAAAGGGGTCAGAGGGAGAAAGAGCCCATCTTCTCCTAGTTAATAGAAGATGAAAGAGGAAGGAACTCTCACTACGTTTCTGAACCTCTAGACTGTAAACTCCTTGTGGAAAGGGAATGTCTGCCAACTCGGTAGCATTACTCTCCCGCGGTGTTCTGCACTCTGTAAACATTTAGTAAATACCAGTGATAGATTTGTTCTTTTAACCACAAGGGCACTCTTAATTAGACAAAGCCACCACCTCCCCACTCCCCAGCGCACACACCTAAAATCCTATCACTGGAAATCTTCTCCTTCTGATGAATAGAATGAAGGAGAAAATTAAAACAAAACAAAACAAAATCCACAGGAAGAATAGATATCTCACAGGAATTTTTTTTTTATCTTCTTCACCATGCTGTAAGCCTTAATGTTTAAACATTAATGGAGCTTCTAAAGAGAATTGGCCTTTGGAAAATATACTTTTCAAGATTCCTGCTTTTCAGTTCCAACAAAGAAAGCTCTTCAGGAACTAGGTAATGAGAGCAGCCCTAACTATTACCTTTCCTTTCTCATGCAAGATTAATGTGCAATCTGTATCTTCTTACGTTCCCAGAATATTGTTATCCATTCTCTGCCTAGACAAACATCCTCATGCTAAGGAAGAGGAAAAAGAAGATAGAAAGTGCATATGCTCAGGGAAAAAAAAATCCATTATGTTGCTTCAACTACTAGTATTTTTAATACTACTTTTTGACCACATTTTGAACAAGTTATTTTAATTCACAATCTACCTTCTAGAAAATGCTATTTTTCCTTGATGCCAAGAATGGAACTAAATAATTCACAAATGGAGATGGAAATATGGAGCATTTTGAAGAGAAGACAAACTCCCCCCCCCCCCATTATGTGTTTTGATGGATGTGTGTTTAGTCCTTTGGAATCAGATAAGTCACACAGTCGCTATGAAACAGCCTCTTAGAGAGTGGAAAAAAAGGCCTGAAGGTAAGTCAGGGGAAGGGTTCTGGAACTATATTACCTCACTGGAAACTTTTTTTTTCAGGCACAGGTCTGTGAATCCTTGTGAAAGGAAATAATCAAAAGAAAGGCTCAGTTCTGAAAACTGATACCCTAAATGAATAAATCATCAAGGCTCTCTAACTTGACAACAGAATCCCAGCTCACCAGGTGCTGAAAGATGGCAGAGACTTGGGTCCAAGGAGGTTTACCCATTGATGAGGGCCGTTTAAGGGGAGGATGGGCAAGCCACATTTCTCTTATGCCCAGCTACTTAGCCTAGTCACTTTCCGAGGAGCTGGTGACAAACGAGTCAGAAGGGGGATGGAAGGGAATCCCTGTCTCATGAAGCTCATCCAAGAAATGCAGTCCAAAATCAATACGTTGGAGAGAGAAAATCGGGCCCTCCGGGTAGAACTGAACTTCAATGGGCAGAGGAGCTTTGACCACAAAAGAACCTCAGGAAGAGATGGGAGAGAAGAGGAAATCAGATGCCTTGGAATGCTAGGAGAGCAATCTGATGCTTCATCAGTGGCAATTGGCAGAAGCAACTCAGCTGAGTCTGAACTGGCCTGGAAAGAGCAGAAAGGTACCAAACATAGATTATGTAGATTACTACTGTGACCTCCTCTCTCTCTCTCTCTCTCTCTCTCTCTCTTTTCCTCAAACAGTGATATTTTTGGACATCTGTTATATGCAGAACAGTGCCAAGTATTTGAGAAAAAGACAATGGACTGAGTATACATGGTCCCTGCCTTCTAATGGGAGAGATAGACACTAAAATAATTTACCGAAAGAGGAAAAAGACAAAGGAGATATTTACTTGAATTAGTGTTTAAGTAAAGGGATATGTGCATATGTACTATGGGAAGGTATGAGTTCACAAGTGCTCAGGAGGCACACATGTGGATGTGGCAGATGAGGGCATGTAATCAGGGGAGAATAGAAATTAATCAACGGAGGACTCCTGAGGGAGGTGTGTTTTCTGAATAGCTGTGAAAAGGGGAGTTATGTGGTCTGTCAAATTTACAGGGGGAAGGGCTTGGGTAAGAGGTAACTCTTTTTCATTTCCAATGCTCTTCCTCTCTTTTAAACAGCATACTTGTACGTATGCGCTATTTGTGGTATTTGAGTGCTTACTATAGGCCAGGAACTGTGCTAAGTAAGCACTGTGGTGGATTCAAGCACATTGTGTTGGTCACAGTCTCTGCCCCAGATGAGGGTCACAGTCTCAATCCCCATATTACAGATGAGGTAACTGAGGCACAGAGAAGTGAAGTGACTTACTCAAGGCCACACAACAGACAAGTGGCAGACTGGAATTGGAACCCATGACCTCCTGACTCCCAGAGTTATGCTGTGTCCACCACGTCATATGTCTAATGGCACGGTGGCTAAGGAGACGCCTGAGCTACCATCATCCTCACTTCTGATTGGCTACCAAGTTGCATCAGAGAACAGTGGCTTGGACCAGAGGGGTGAGCATCTCCCCTGGACCCAAGACTTGAACTACCTACATCTGGGGATGGAGGAATTATTATGAGCCAGTTCTATTCTCAAAACACCAGCAGTTCCTCACCTTGAAAGATTCATTCATTCATTCAATAGTATTTATTGAGTGCTTACTGTGTGCAGAGCACTGTACTAAGCGCTTGGGAAGTACAAGTTGACAACATATGGAGATGGTCCCTACCCAACAACAGGCTCACAGTCTAGAAGGGGGAGACAGACAACAAAGCAAAACACGTGGAGGTGTCAAGTCGTCAGAATAAATAGAAGTAAAGCTAGATGCACATCATTAATAAAATAAATAGAATGTATTTAGTAAATACATGTAAATGTATTAAATGTAGTAAATGTATAGTAAATATGTACAAGTAAAATAAATAGAGTAATAAATCTGTACAAACTTATATACAGGTGCTGTGGGGAGGGGAAGGAGGTAGGGTTGGGGGGATGGGGAAGAGGAGAGGGAAAAAGGGGGCTCAGTCTGGGAAGGCCTCCTGGAGGAGGTGAGCTCTCAGTAAGGCTTTGAAGGGAAGAAGAGAGCTAGCTTGGTGGATGTGAGTAGGGAGGGCATTCTAGGCCAGGGGGAGGACGTGGGCCGGGGGTCGATGGAGGAACAGGCGAGAACGAGGCCCAGTGAGGAGGTTAGCGGCAGAGGAGCGGAGGGTGTGGGCTGGGCTGGAGAAGGAGAGAAGGGAGGTGAGGTAGGAGGGGCCGAAGTGATGGACAGCCTTGAAGCCGAGAGTGAGGAGTTTTTGCATCTCTCAGGACCTGGAATATCTGAAGCAAACTAGGCAGCAGGGACATGCTAAGCTTCCCAAGGCTGCAGTTGAGGGGCTGAGCAGGTGAGAGGAAGAGTTCTTCCCTCCCCTGGTAGTTACTTTTTACCTCCAGTCACCGTGGTGTTGCAACCACATCTAGGAGTCTAACTGCTCCCTGAGTGCTCTTATGTCTGCTTATGTCCAGAGCCATAATCTTCCCCTAGTCCATCTAAGACTGCTAGCTACAGAGCCCAACTCTTTTTGTTTCTTTTGGTGGGGGGTGGGGGGCATTAAAAAATTATATTTAAGTGCTTACTATGTACCAGGAGCTGTACTAAATGATGGAGTAGATATAAGCTTAATGAGGTTGGACACAGTCCATGTCCCATGTGGGGCTCACACTCATAAACCCCATTTTACAGATGAGGGAACTGAGGCACAGAGAAGGGAAATGACTGGCCCAAGATCACACAGCAGACACGTGGAGGAGCGGGATTAGAACCCAAGTCCTCTGACTCCCAGGACCGTGATCTTTCTGTTAGGCCACACTGCTTCTCTTGTGGTTCTGAGAATATGCTCTCCCTTCACTGCCTGCCCCAGTATGTCTCCTTTTTCCCCCATCCGTAACTCCCACCCACCCAGAGACCTGCATCAGTTATTTATAAAAACCTATAGTAATAAATAATAACTAGAATTTGTTGTCAAGTACTATACTAAGCTCTGGAGTAGATACAAGATCATCAGGTTCCACAGGGGGCTCACAGTCGTAGCCTCCATTTTGCAGATGAGGGAACTGAGGCACAGAGAAGTTAAGTGACTGGCCCAAGACCACACAGTAAGTAAGTGGCAGAGCTAGGATTAGAACCCAGGTCCTCTGACTCCCTGGCATGTCTTCTTTCCAGTGGTCCATGCTGCTTCACACAGCTGCTTCGTGCTGATGACACATAGGCCACCCAACAGGGTTCATTCCTTTGATGTCCAAGACTTGATGTGAGACATGTAGTGCCTAAGCCAGAGAAGCAGCATGGATCAATGGAAAGAGCCCGGGCTTTGGAGTCAGAGGTCTTGGGTTCGAATCCCAACTCCGCCAAATGTCTGCTGTGTGACCTTGGGCAAGTCACTTAACTTCTCTGAGCCTCAGTTACCTCATCTGTAAATTGGGGATTGACTGTGAGCCCCACGTGGGACAACCTGATCACGTTGTATCCCCCCCAGTGCTTAGAACAGTGCTTTGCACATAGTAAGTGCTTAACAGATGCCATCATTATTATTATTATTAATGTAATGAGGCATGCGTACAGCACTTATGTAAATAGCTATAATTCTATTTATTTCTACTGATGCCTGTTTACTTGTTTTGCTGTCTGTCTTCCCCCTTCTAGACTGTAAGCCCAGTGTGAGCAGGGAGTGCCTCTATTGCTGAATTGTACTTTCCAAGCATTTAGTTCAGTTCTCTGCATGCAGTAAGAGCTTGATAGATCGAGCTTTGGAGTCAGAGATCATGGGTTCAAATCCCGGCTCCACCAATTGTCAGCTGTGTGACTTCAGGTAAGTCGCTTTGCTTCTCTGCGCCTCAGTTCCCTCATCTGTAAAGTGGGGATTAAGACTGTGAGCCCCCCATGGGACAATTTGATCACCTTGTACCCCCCTCCAGCGCTTAGAACAGTGCTTTGCATATAGTAAGCACTTAATAAATGCCATTATAAAAAAAATACGATTGAATGAATGAATGCATGTAATGGAGAGTGAATGAGGTGACATGGGTAGGTTTGGGCCTTTGTTCTGGACTTGGTGATTCACAGAGTCAGATCCTTGCAGGCAGCAGCCTGAACTAAGAGTCTTCCTGAAGAAATTCTGTGAATTTAGGACAAAATGTTTACTGGAGCAGCTCAACCAGTAGCGACACATATGACGACAACAAAAATTGTGAAACGTGTGTGTATCATCAATCGTATTTATTGAGCACTTACTGTGTGCAGAACACTGTACTAAGCGCTTGGGAAGTACAAGTTGGCAACACATAGAGACAGTCCGTACCCAACAGTGGGCTCACAGTGTATGTAGAGGCTTCAGATTTTTCTTTTCACATTGTTAGAAGATGATGAATGTCTTAAACTTTGTTTTAAGACTCCATTTCAGCATGGGAAGACTTGGACGTATATAGCTGAAGGATAGAACTACTGCTGAATCTCTGAGAAATCTTTGGTAGAGGTCCTTTCCTTCATTGCTTTTCATGTTCCCATCTGTGAAATGAAGACAAATAATAGCTCTTGACCTGGAAAATTGGTAAGGATATTATGAGACTAAATATCTTGCAATAATCCTTGGATGAAAAATTCCTAATGATTTCAAAATTTTGCCATTAAAAGGTGGTATTTGTTGCAAATTATTAGTCTTTCTCATCACCGGGCTCCTTAACATAAGACAAAGCACCAGTATCTTTTTTTTTTTAAAAAAAAAAAGGCATATAAGTGCTTACTATGTGCCAGGCACAGTACTAAGTTCTGGAGTCGATACAAGTTAAACAGGTTGGATTCAGTTCCTATTCCAAATGGGGTTCACAATCTTAATCCCTATTACACAGATAAAGTAAGTGAGTCACAGAGAAGTTGTGGCTTGCCCAAAATCACACAGCAGAAAAGAGGCAGAGCAGGGATGAGAACTCAGTTTCTTCTGCTGCCCAGACCTGATTATCCACAAGGCTATGCTCAATCATTTTTTTGTTTGTTTGTTTTTAGTATTTGTTAAGCGCTTACTATGTGCCAGCCATCACACTAAACACTGAGGTAGATACAAGGTAATTGAGTTGGACACATTCCCTATCCCCATTCCTAAGTGACTTGCCTAAGAAGCAGTGTGGCTCAATGGAAAGAGCAATTGGCTTTGGAGTCAGAGGCCACGGGTTCAAATTGCGGCTCTGCCAGTTGTCAGCTGTGTGACTTTGGGCAAGTCACTCAACTTCTCTGGGCCTCAGTTACCTCGGGATTAAGACTGTGAGCTCCCCGTGGGACAACCTGATCACTTTGTAACCTCCCCTAGTGCTTAGAACAGTGCACATAGTAAGTGCTTTAATAAATGCCGTTATTATTATTATTATTATTATTAAAGTCATGTGGCAGAGCTGGGATTAGAACCCAGGTCCTTCTGACTCCCGGATCTGTGCTCTATCCACTAGGGCATGCTGCTTTTCTACCTTGTCATCATTTTATCATTTTGTTTTATCTTTATCTTATCCCCATTGTACAAATGAGGAAACGAAGAAGGCACATAGAGGTTAAACGATTTGCCCAGCAGGTCAGTGGTCCTCCTAGGCCCTTTCCACTGAGCAATCCTATCTCCAATAATCTTGAAAAAAAATGTGGGAAAGCTGAATTTTTTGAGGAAAGAATAAAGATCGAGTTGATTACTCTGGAGAAGATAAGATGAAAGGATGATTTAATATATCCAAGCATAAAAAGAATGATTATGAAAAGGATACCAACTGTTTTTTCCCTCCATATTCATGGAGAACAAAAGAGGAGAAAATGACTTTATGATGCAGGGTTGAGGTTCGTTCATTCGATAGTATTTATTGAGCACTTACTGTGTGCAGAGCACTGTACTAAGGACTTCAAAAGTATAATTCGGCAACAGATAGAGACAATCCCTACCCAACATAAACTTTAAAGATAAGCTTTTGGGCAGGGAATGTGTCTACCAACTCTGTTGTAATGTACTCTCCCAAGCTCTGAGTATAGTGCTCTGCACAGAGTAAGACCTCAAGAAACATGATTGATGGACAGAGAGATGAATTAAACCCTGGTTTTACCAGAATGAAGAGCTTTCTTTCATCTGCAGTACATAGCGCAAAATCCGTTACTCTTAATAAAGGGCTTTCTTTCAAATTTATTTTTGATTTGTGGGTGTATTTGAACGAATGGACTTTTTTGACTATAATTTTGTGTCTGTTCCACAGGTAATACCATGACCGTTAGGCGTTATTCCATCTCTACGTCTCTTCATTCGTTTGCTGCCAAAAAGCGTTGTAAATCTGACAAAAGTCACTCCAGCGGTGGAATTCTAGAGGCCCAGGGAATAGTAAAACCACCAGAATCTTCTCTAGTTACAAAGCTAGTCCAAGAGGAAGAAAAAGGTTTTCCAGTTGATTGCTTTTCCAGCAATAGTTCTAGCAAAAGAACTTTGCAGGATCATGTTTTTAAGTGCAGGTAATGTATATTTTAACCTCTACATTAACTATAAGCATATGGGCTGATTTATTCTTGAATCAGGAAATCTCTCCAGAACAGAGGCCAGGTCTGAAAGGGGTAAAGCACATTCCGAATTATTGAGCCAAAACACCGTTTTCTGCTCCATTTCACCTATGGACAGGGTAGAAAATGCAAGCAGCAGAATGGGAAACCTTCTCATTATTGAGCCAAATTAAGGACTGCCTCGTTATTTAATGTCTCTAGGAGTTGCACCATATGCAGTTCTGAAAAACAGCAGCTAATAATGCCCTTGATTCATGTTCCTTCAGCATGACTAAAGTCAGAGTGACAATCCTCGCAAACACTGCAATGTGATTGTGTGAGACCGTCCACTGAATTCAGCCATCTGCTTGGCTAATGGTGCCCTAACAAGATGATTCCCATCTTTAAAGCGAGTTTAAATTTGTTTCTGCTTCCCTAACTAGATGAGATATTACGAGATGGAATAGGATGTCTGCCGTGCTTACAGATACCTTAAAAACTCTTAGCCTTAAAGTCTACAGAAACCGTAAGAGGCGGAGTGGCCTAGTGAAGAAACTGCATGGTTTAGAGGAAAGAGCACAGGCCTAGGAGTAAGAGGACCTGGGTTCTAATCCTGCCTCCATCACTAATCTGCTGTTTTAGCTTGGCCAAGTCATTTCATTTTTATCTGCCTCAGTTACCTCATCTGTAAAACTGGAACTGAATCCTCCATTCTCTGACTTTTAGACTGTGAGCCCACTGTTGGGTAGGGACTGTCTCTATATGTTGCCAATTTGTACTTCCCAAGTGCTTAGTACAGTGCTCTGCACATAGTAAGCGCTCAATAAATACGATTGATGATGATGATGGTGACTTGGGCTATGAACCCCACGTGGGACAGGGACTGAGTCTGACCAGTTTATCTTGGATCTACCCAAGCACTTACAACGGTGCCTGGTGGGAGCCCATTGTTGGGTAGGGACCGTCTCTATATGTTGCCAACTTGTACTTCCCAAGCGCTTAGTACAGTGCTCTGCACACAGTAAGTGCTCAATAAATACTATTAATTGATTGATAAATACCATAAACAACCTGTAGTCTTTGGGTCTTCTGGTTAATAGAAAATGCCCAAAATAACCCCACACATTCCCAAGTTGTCTAGAGCATTATTCTTTAAGATTTTTTAGCAATCCAGGTGACCAAGAGCGGAGATAAAGAGCGCTTACTGTGCACCAAACACTATTCATTCATTCAATCGTATTTATTGAGCACTTACTGTGTGCACAACACAGAACTAAGCGCTTGGAAAGTACAGTTTGGCAACAGATAGAGATAGAGACCCAACAACAGGCTCACAGTCTAGAAGGGGGGAGACAGATAACAAAACAAGTAGACAGGCATCAAGACCATCAAAATAGATAAATAGAATTATAGATATATACACATCATTAATAAAATAGAGTAATAAATATGTACAAATATACACAAGTGCTATGGGGAGGGGAAGGGGTAATAGGAGGAGGAGGAGCAAAGGAAAAGCACTGTTCTAAGCACTGGGGAGGTTACAAGTTGATCAGGTTGTCCCACGTGGGGCTCAAAGGCTTAATTCCCATTTTACAGATGAGGGAACTGAGGCACAGAGAAACTAAGTGGCTTGCCCATGGTCACATAATAGATGAGTGGTGGGGTCAGAATTAGAACCCATGTCCTCCGACTCCCAAGCCCTCGTGCTTTACACTAAGCCACGCTGCTTCAATATTGATGGTATTTGTTAAGCGCTTACTCTGTGCCAAGCACTGTTCTAAGCACTGGGATAGATACAAGGTAATCAGGTTGTCCCACAGCTCACAGCCTTAATCCTTAAGGAATTGCCTCTCCAGGAAGAAATTAACTTTCATGTCTCAATCCGCTAGTTTATTCCTTCTGGAAACATTTATCGCCCATGACGAGGCATACCTTTGAAGACCGGTGAAAAATGTGTTCTATATATATATAGTAGCTACTGGTAATTCCTTAAGGCTTACTTAATAATTCTTGTAAATGGAATATAATAATTTAGATCTGGAAATTGGTTTAATAAGCCTGGCTTATTTTGGCAAACCCTCCCTGAATTTGATCATAGGAAGAGATTAAAATGATTAGGTGAAATTTTCCATAATATACTGATTATTATTTATGCATTCAATTTCTCTTCATAATCATAGGTTCATTAGCTGTATGGGATGCACACTCTGTGATTTTATAATTTTTATAATTTTAATTTTTTTCTGGAAAGTAAATATTGTAAAAAGCAAGTGATTTATGAGTTACATTAAAAAATTAAATAATCACTCTTGGTATTCATCACCAATGATTATATAGTGAGCACTTAATGAGTGTATAGCATGTAGTATAGCAGTTGAACATTTAAAACATGATTACATTTGTTAGACTGTATAATGATTTGCTTGTAAGAATTCCTAATTGCCCAATTACTTGCTGAGAACAAAGCAGTCCACTTCAACTGTCCTTATCCCATTATTTAAAATCATTTTTCTCAATAGCTTCTCCAAGAAATTGCAAAAATGACTGGCTGAAGAAATTTTAAATATCATTGGATATCCTATTTACTTGGCTATGTTTAATTTTTAATATGATTTTTAAAGCACTAGATGGTTTTCATAGTCTCTCCATGTTCCACCATGAAACTACAGTTTTTAGAAGATAATAGAAGCTATAATATTTTGGAAATCAAACAAGATTTCTTCCAGTAAAGGAAAATATAAACAATGAAAATCTATTTCATCCTACTGCAACTGTGTGTAGATAGCATCAGATTGTTGAGAAGACAAGAGAAAGGACTTCACTGTGATGAATGGTTTGGTTATTTTGCCTCTGGGAGAATCACCAGTGATTAAAATAAATACATATTTCTTTTGCCCAATTTTGTTTCCAGCATATGGGCCTTATTGAACCCAATTCTCCCCACCACGGAGGGGAGGATTGGGCCAGTGAAATGATGCGTAAGGACTACAGCTCTACTCAGGCCTGAAGTGACCATAGATTCTCCAGGTTATATATATGAGCTATCTCATCTTAATAATCTGGTTGGGCTATATTTACAAAATAAATCTTCTAGATAGTTGCTCACTCCTTTGCTTCAATTAGACTCTCCAGACTTCTTTGTATTCACAATGACTAGACTTGCAAGGAGAAAAATAAGTAGTGTGTTTTTCCTCCAGATAGCTGGGAATTATTCCTAACCTTGTTTTCAATTCATTCAATCGTGTTTAGTGAGAGTTTACTGTGTGCAGAGCACCATTTTACGTGCTTGGAAAGTATAATACAGCAGTAAACAGAAAATCCCTGCCCACAAGGGGCTTACAGTCTAGAGGGGGACTTTCAATACAACTGAGGGGAGATTTGGAGTGACAGTTGACACTTCTGGTACTATTCATCTTGTCTGATCCAACCAGACAAGATTCTTTTGAGTGGCAGTGAATCTCCTCCTGCATGCCTCCTAATTGGCCCATGAAGCTGTGTGATGCACCCTTCCCATCCCTCCATTCCTCTTTGGAAATGGAACTGTAGCAAAACTTGAACAAGTTTCTTTTTCCATGCAGGTTTCAACTATCTGGTTATCCCTGATATCCCAAGGGCAGCTTTCTTCAAACTAAATTTGCAGACACTGAGGTGATGTAGCACAGGAATGCAGGGGTGGGTGAATATTATTAATAATAAAAATAATAACAAATGTGGTATTTTTTTAAGCACTTACTATGTACCAGGCACTGAACTAAGCACTGGGTTAGATGCAAGGTAATTGGATTGGGCACAGTCCCATACTGGGCTAACAGTCTTAATCCCCATTAGAGAAGCAGCATGGTTTAGTGGAAAGAGCATGAGCTTGCAAGTCAGAGATCATGGGTTGTAATCCCTGCTCTGCTGCTTATCAGCTGTGTGACTTTGAACAAGTCACTTAACTTCTCTATGCCTCAGTTACCTCACCTGTAAAATGGGGATTAAGATTGTGAGCCCTACGAGGGACAATCTGATTACCTTGTATCTACCTCAGCGTTTAAAACAGTGCTTGGCATATAGTAAGCACTTAACAAATACCATCATTATCAGAGAAGATTCTTTTCAGGCACAGCCAATCATTGTGTAATTAATTGGGGAGGGGGGCACTCTTTGGGGGCTTCTCCCAATCCAAAATCATCTGTAGTCTTTTCAGTGCATTGTGTGCATGGCACATAGATGGCTGATTGAGGCAAAAGTGAATTCACTCACTTGTAGGAGTAGTTATATTAAGTTCCTGCTGTGTGCAAAGCACTGAACTAGGCACAGGGGAGGAAATACCCAGGGATAGGAGACACTGTACTGATCCCTAAGGTGCTCACAAGCCAAGAATAAAGTGGTGGGGTTGGGGGGTGGGGGGGGGCAGTGTGACTTGCAACAGACTCACAAAGATGAAACAAAGATATTAAAGACAAGGATCATCATCAGTCATATTTATTGAGCGCTTACTGTGTGCAGAACACTGTACTAAGCGCTTGGAAAGTACAAGTTGGCAACATATAGAGACAGTCCCTACCCAATAGTGGGTTCACAGTCTAAAAGGATGATGATAAATTTGGCAGGTTGTTCAGATCAATGGTCGTAGAAGTCACAGCTGCAGCCATAACTGTGGACTTCCCAAAGTTCTGGAAGTAGAGGAAGTCATATGCTTCAGGGAAGCAGAGTGGCTCAGTGGAAAGAGCCCGGGCTTGGGAGTCGGAGGTCGTGGGTTCTAATCCCGGCTCTGCCACTTCTCAGCTGTGTGACTTTGGGCAAGTCACTTAACTTCTCTGTGCCTCGGTTCCCTCATCTGTAAAATGAGGATTAAGATTGTAAACCCCATGTGGGACAATCTTGATTACCTTGTATCCCCCCAGCGCTTAGAATACTGCTTGGCACATAGTAAGTGCTTAACAAATGCCAGCATTATTATTATGCTGCTGTTTTTAGAGTCCTTCCAGTGCTGGAGCAGGAGCTGATGGATGTCCTGGTAATGTGGGAGTGAGGGGGTCTCTCTCCTGAGCAGCGGGCCCCAGATGTAAAATCAAAGCCTTTCCAAACTTGCTAGTGAAGAATTCTAGGTCACTCTGCCTCTGTTTAATCAATCACTCAGTCAAATTTATTGAGCCCTTACCACATGCAGGGGAATGTACTAAGCTCTTGGGAGAGTATAATATAATAGAGCCATGTTCCCTGCCCATGGAAGAGTAGAACACAATATAGCAGACACATTTCCCGCCCACAGTGAGCTTACAGTCTCCCTCATGCCACCAGACATGTTGGTCATTTTTGCAGTTCATCTTACATTTCCTCATAGAATCTTTGTTTTCTTATCATTTGTTGTGTAGGGCAGTGAGTTTCCAAGGAATAGTTGCATGGAGCAGCAAGTTCTTTGAGTTGAGTTGCTTCATTTCACACATGCTGGCATTGTTGAATTTAGCCGTTGCAGTGTTTTCTAGATACAACTGTGATGATATAATTTGTATATTGTGGCTTTCTTTAGTTTGATGAATCCTCTGGCCTTTATACACCACATCCTGTATTACCCCAAATAGTAGATACTCCTTGAACCAACCCATGAATCCAGTTTTGTCCCAGTTGTACTCCCAAGCATTTTGTACAATGTTCTGCACATAGTAAGCCCACAATAAATACCATTGATGATGATGATTTTTTTTTGTAGTGTTTTGGGCAACATTTTTTCAGCAGGATTTTTAGGTTGCTGGCTTTTGTATCCTGTGGCTGTGGAACCCGTTCTACTCAGATTGGTCCTGGATGATAGCATTATAATCCAACTTTCTACTATCCTGGACCTAGCTCAGTACATTTCTAGATGGGTTAAACCTATTTGAGCATCCACTTAATTGTCAAGCACCCATTCGTGCTGCCAGCATTGGTGAGTTACAAAATATTTTTGTCAGTGCTTTCAAGTAGTTACAACAATCTGCAGAAATTTGTGTAGGTAAAGGACTGTAGACTTCTGGAAAACTAATGATAGGATAATAATAAAGGGAAATAGGTCATGATTGTGAGGAGCTGTACTTTTCATGGAGCTTATTAAGCCCAATTACCTTCTGCAGAAAAGCATTCCTTAAAACCATTATATGATTCGTTTAGAATTTGCTGAATAATAGCATTGAAAGGTTTATTTTGCCGACCTTCCATTCATTTTTAATCTTCCCCAGTTCCTCACCATTTCTTATCAACCCCTTGTGTATCTTTGCTGTTCTCCCACTTCAACCCAGCCTGCAACGCTTTGCCCCTCTAACATCAACCCACTAGTTGAGCCTCGCTCTGATCTCTCCCACAGCCTATCTCTTGTTTGTGCCCTCCCTCCTACCCGGATCTCCCTCCCCTTTCACAATTTCAAAGTTCTTCCTAAATCATAGCTTTTTCGGGAAGTCATCCTTGACTAACCTCTCACCTCCCTAGCTTATTTCCCTTTCATTCATTCATTTCATTCTGTCATATTTAGTGAGCACTTACTGTATGCAGAGCACTATAGTAAGTGCTTGGGAGAGTACAATATAACAATAGCATCTATGCATTGAATCCTTACCTCTAAGCAACCCAGCACTCACCCCATCCCCACCCCTGTGCTATTTAATAATAATAATTATTATGGTATTAATAATAATAATAATGGCATTTATTAAGCACTTACTATGTGCAAAGCACTGTTGTAAGCACTGGGGAGGTTACAAGGTGATCAGGTTGTCCCACAGGGTGCTCACAATCTTAATCCCCATTTTACAGATGAGGTAACAGGCACAGAGAAGTGAAGTGACTTGCCCAAAGTCACAAAGCTGACAATTGGCGGAGCTGGGATTTGAACCCATGACCTCTGACTCCGAAGCCTGGGCTCTTTCCACTGAGCCACGCTGTATTAAGCACTTACTATGTGCAAAGCACTGTTCTAAGCACTGGGGTGGTTACAAGGAGATCAGGTTGTCCCATGAGGGGCTCACAGTCTTAATCTCCATTTTACAGATGAGGGAACTGAGGCACAGAGAAGTTAAGTGACTTGCCCAAAGTCACACAGCTGACAATTGGCAGAGTGGGGATTCAAACCCATGACCCCTGACTCCAAAGCCCGTGCTCTTTCCACTGAGCCACGCTGCTTCCCTAATTATACTCTGTTGCCTCCCCATCTTTGATAAATTTAATATCTGCCTCTCCCACTGCATTGTAAACTCCTTGAGGGCAGGAATCAAGTCCCCCATGAGGAATGTGCAGTCCCAGCCTCACTGAGCACACAAAAAGACTGTCATTTGTGTTGTCATGCTTAATGTTTGCAGTGCCTGGAGCTGTTTACTCTTTTGCCTCCCTGTCTCTTGACTTCTAAAGATGACTTTGCTCAAAGAGAGCCATTTCCTTCTTCCCAAGCAACTGTTCACCCCCCTACTCCATCCCCCATGCAGCATTATCTGAGGCTTTGCTTTACTGTGTTGCTGAAGGATTTCCTCTCCCCTCTTGGCTTTGTTTCTCATCTAGCAGTTGTTTGGCTCTCCTGCTGTCTCATTCTCTTCAGTTTCCCACCCAACATGTTTAGGTGAGCATATAGCCTCATTGCTAGAAAACTGACTGTACTGAGAACTTGCAAGATTTCCTTTTCTAATGAAGGAAGGACGGGGGTGGAAAGATCACCCAAAAAGAGTAGATCAGACTCTGGGTCAAACATGTCAGAGGAAGCATTCCCAACACCAAAGCAAACCTGTTTGAACAACTAGAGAAACAGCTTTCAGCTGATTCCTATAAATTTCCCAAAGATTTCTTCACTTGGTTGTACTCAGAGCTGAAAATGTCTCCGGTTGGGAAACACGTGGTTTGGGGAATTATTCTGCGAATAGGTGTTTGTTTTAGGCCATGTTTTTTGTTTGGCCAGTGTGTTGGATCTAGCAAAGCTACTACATGTAGCATAAAACTCAGAACTCCTAGCCTCTGTCTGCTCCTCTGAACCGCTCACCACAAACCCTTTTTTCTCATTTTATCTTTCCTAGGGCTAAAGTAAAGGCCGTGAGTTTCCTCCTACCAATGGATGCATCATCATATTCCAAAAATCAAGGTCCTTCTGAGTACCCACCAAATCAGAACATAGACCAGTTAAGCACCATCACTGAAAAGGATCTATGAGGCCGTGCATTTTTAAAGACCAATTGATTCTTGAGATAAGTTAGCACTAAAATGGTAGCTGTGTGTCAGATTACTTTTTCTGCAAAGTGTTCTGGCAAAGTGCCTTCTGAGAATCACAAAAGACTCTGTATCAGGTCACTGGCCTCTTGTTTGGCAAGGAAATGGAAGCCTTTACCTGATCTGTGAAGAACTCTTGGTAAATATACCTCCATGGATTTTATTGCTTAGACCCACAGTTTACCTCAAAAAAAACAGATTTCTGTAGCATTGGCTGGAACAGTGGAAAAAAACGAATGACAGCAACACCTCGTCTAGGAACTGTGTACGAAATGCTGTTGTTGACAATGTGTGTATTTCTGTGCCTGCAACTGTAGTGTGCTGGAGTCAGGTACCTGATTAAGTTCCGGAACCTTTCTTACAAGGAACTCAAATATTCATCTGCTGCCTTCTAATCTTGCTATTTATAGTGCATTGTACATATAAAATAAAGGGAGTCTAACTTTCATAAAACAGAGCATCTACCCAACAAGTAATAGTTGTGCCTCCCCAAGAAGATAGAGTTTGGAGTTAGAATTATGCAGGTGACTTTGTGATGACCACTCCTGTTGGACAGGTAGCATTTTCAGCTTTTCAATTCCCTGCCCTTGTTTTCCCACTCTCCCATGTCTATGCCCCCCTCCAAGTCATTTGCGGTGTCCAGGCAGGTTAAGATAAGGAGAGGTCTGTATCACTACTAGACATCAGCTCCTCACAATGTGGCCTTTGGATGAGTTTGGAAGCATGTAAGTAAAGCAGTTTTTATGGATTGGGGAATTATGCAGCCACTTGGGACAGTGGTGGTGAAGAGCCACACTCTCCATGCCCCCCTCTATCCCCTCCTCCCCACCTCCATGAGCCATGGAGCTGTTGAGTACTCTCCCAATCACTTAGTACAGTGCTCTGCATGTAGGTAATGCTCCATATTGATTGATTGAGGCTCCCTGCCTCTCCCCACCCCATCAAGGGAGTCATAGACTGTGAGCCCGTTGTTGGGTAGGGACCGTCTCTATAGGTTGCTGACTTGTACTTCCCTAGCACTTAGTACAGTGCTCTGCACACAGTAAGTGCTCAATAAATACGATTGAATGAATGAATGTACGGATAACCTCCCTTTAGCTAACATTTGAGGAACCAGGCTCAGTCAGGATCTAAAGAGCAGAATCACTTGCCCCGCAAAAATCTGCTTTTTAACATCCCCTTCTCCTTCCCCACAACCATGAAGACTGTCCAGGCTTTGATTTAAGATTTATTGATTGATTTCAGGCTATGCAACTACTACACCTTGCTACTAATCCATTTTCAAACAAAGGATGATGCAATTTGCCTCCTCTATCTTAAAAATTTCCCATGGGTCTGAAGAGAACAAGTCAAACTGAAAACAGGAGCAAATTGAGGAGTAAGACTTCAACTGTTCAAGGCAGACCATATGGTTGAACATAGCTAGGCTGTGAGCCCATTGTTGGGTAGGGACCGTCTCTATATGTTGCCGACTTGTACTTCCCAAGCGTTTAGTACACTGCTCTCCACACAATAAGTGCTCAATAAATATGAATGAATACCTGTAAGGGTCTTCTGTAGATGTGGCTTGCACTACTGTTGGTAAAAGCAGCTAATGATTAGATTTAACACTCTCTAGACTGAAAAAGCTGTATTTAGGGGATCGGAGCTGAGGTGAAAAACGTACACATCTTCAGCCTAGTTCAATGAAATGAAAATGTGACTTCATATAATTAAACTCTGAGCTTAAGCAATGTCACAGAATGAACTCCTTGGAGACTTTCTGTCCTATTTGTCTCTTTATTATGATTAGTCACTTTTTTCTATAAAACCACTTCCTCTTCTAAGGAAATGTATGTAATTCCAATAAATAATTACTATTACTACTACTATTACTATTGAGAAACAGTGTTGCTCAGTGGAAAGTGCCCAGGCTTTGGAGTCAGAGGTCATGGGTTCAAATCCTGGCTCTGCTGTCAGCTGTGTGACTTTGGACAAGTCACTTAACTTCTCTGGGCCTCAGTTATCTCATCTGTAAAATGGGGATTAAGACTGTGAGCCCCCCATGGGACAACCTGATCACGTTGTAACCTTCCCAGTGCTTAGAACAGTGCTTTGCACATAGTAAGTGCTTAATAAATGCTATTATTGTTATTATTATTTAGTAAGGGGTAATTATATTGAGTTCCAAGGTGTGAAAATTTTTACATTTTTCAACATCAGGTTAGTAGTACCACATTCTATCAAACTATATAGATTGGTGGACTCAGAATTTGCACTATCAAACATTTGAATTGATGGCAGGAGTTACAAAGCTATTTATAACAAGGACTTTTTTATCTTTATTACTTTCTATACAAAACTCAGTATCCTCCTATCATGTCATACTGTGTTTGCCTGATTTTAAATCAAGAGAGTAAAGTAAAATGCAAAAAGTAGATCTGATATTTCTGGCTAGTGATTCTTCAGTCACTGGTTCAAATCTCTCTCGGGTGAGGTGATGAGTTGTTGAATAGCTGGTCACCATGGAGACTCCAATAGCATTCAGAGTCACATACTTTACTTGTGAAGAGATGGTCCCCCTGTATATTCCCTGGAGCCACTAATACAACAGTTTTTCCGCTAAGGATACTACAAAATGATGGTGTTCCCGCAAGACGATAAAAGGGGCTGAGCAAATAACTTATCAAATGAAGAATAGCAACTTTTATTTCTCTTGGTGATGGTCACAGATGTTTAATGATCTCACCTGTTCATCTACAGTATATCTATTTCCTTTATTACCCTAGGCTGGTACTATACAACTTTCAAAGTTTGCATATTTCCAGTGGTAATCAGACATATGAGCAAAGAGCAGCTGTAAATTTGATTTACTAGTACTTCAGAACAAATCAAGAGAGCACTGTTAGACAGGAGAAACACCGGCAGTGGATTTTATAATACTATAAATGTTTTTGTCATTATCAGCCCAGCTTTTAGAAGGTATCGAGGGAGTGGCTTGTACTGCCTTAGCAAAGGTTTCTCCCTCCAGACTGTAAGCTCCAGGAGGACGAAGAACGTGTCTACCTACTCTCGCTTAGAACAGTGCTTGGTACATAGTAAACGCTTAACAAATACCATCATTATTATTATTATTGTACTATCCCAAGAGCTTAGTACAGTGCTCTGTACACAGTAAGGACTCAGTAAATTATTTTTAAAATTTGCATTGCCTGGCTTAGTAACCCAATACCTACATGCTTTGACAATCATGCTCTTCCAATCCCTATGTGAAGAATGGGGAGATTGAGATGCAAGGAGATTAAAAGTGGTTTATTCCAGTTCTGATGGGTGATTAACTACAGAGGCAAGTCACAGTTCCTTCTGCCTGCCTGTTCTGTTTCTGTGTTGCTGAATCACCCTTCTTTCTTTTGGAATCTCAGGCTGGAGAGGGAATAAAGGGTGCAGAATAGTTCTAATCACAGGAAAATTCCATTTATCCCTTGGCCCATGGCCCAAACCATGCTCTAGAGGAAATTGTTCAAAAGCATTTCCACAAAGAGGATCAAGTGACGGATGAACTGAGCACCTGCTTCCTGTTTCTCTGAATCAATAAATAGCATTTAAGAGAAAACTGAAATATTTCCCTCTCTGTAGCTAGCTATGAAATGCTCTTAACTTCTTTGTGTTATGTACGGTAAAAGTCTCAAAAGAAAACAGTGGATCTATTTGATTGGATTAGTCTTTTTATTGAGCCTGATGCTCTTAATAATAATAATAATAATGGTATTAAGCACTTACTATGTGCAAAGCACTGTTCTAAGTGCTGGGGAGGTTACAGGGTGATCAGATTGTCCCGGGGGGCTCATGGTTTTAATCCCCATTTTACAGATGAGGTAACAGGCACAGAGAAGTTAAGTGACTTGCCCAAAGTCACACAGCTGACAGTTGGCAGAGCCAGGATTAGATTAAGTTATCTAATCCTCCAGTAGCCCAATTTAAGGTCTCAGTTCAGTGCTCAATAAATGCTACTGGCTGATTGCAATTTTTAAAGGTTGTACGGGAATGTAGTAGTGGTACTTGAGTGTTTACTGTGTGCTCAGCAGTTGACTAAGCACTAGGAAGAAAACAATACAGTAGAATTGGTAGACCTGTTCCCTGTCAATGACTAGCTCACAATCTAAAAGGGGAAACAAGTTAAAATAATTTACTGATGGGGAAATCCTGATTCCCAAGACAACTGCATCCAAACTGTCAAGGAGCCCACCACATCAAGGATCTGCCTACAACCTACAGACTATCAGTACCAGTCTACTGACTTTTAGGCATCAAGCAGTTAAATGACTAAACAAACTAAACAGCCCAGGACAGGTGTGGGCTAGTTTTTCCTTAACTATCTCCAAGATAAAGCTGCCACTAACCTGCCTTTTCTTCTCTCATCCAAAATGTTCGTTCTTCTGTCTACTGAAAATCTTTCCTCCTTTAATTTAAACCCTTAAAATTATTTATCTAAAAGCCTTTTACAACATTCCTTTTAAATCCTCAGTCTGTCTTTGGTTTCTAACTTTCTCTGCAGCAAGGGATCTCATGGGATGATCAAAGTACTTAAACCAAATGCAGATCCTTATGTGCAATTAGTGGGGTTACTCAGGGAAAAGGTGGTTGAATTTCATCTCCATCCAAACCACCACCTTGCTGGTTCAATCTCACATCCTATCCCGACTGGATTACTGCATCAGCCTCCTTTCTGATCTCCCGTCCTCCTGTCTCCCCCCTTCAGTCTATACTTCAGTCCACTGCCTGTATTATCTGTCTACAGAAACGCTCTGGGCACGTCACTCCCCTCCTCAAAAATCTCCAGTGGTCGCCTATCAACCTTCGCATGAAGCAAAAACTGCTCACTATTGGCTTCAAAGCTCTCCATCACCTTGGCCTTTCCTACCTCACCTCCTTTCTCTCCTTCTCCAGCCCACCCCGCACCCTCCGCTCCTCTGCCACTAATCTCCTCACCGTGCCTCGTTTTCGCCTGTCCCGCCATCGACCCCCGGCCCACGTCCTCCCCCGGGCCTGGAATGCCCTCCCTCTGCCCATCCGCCAAGCTAGCTCTCTTCCTCCCTTCAAAGCCCTACTGAGAGCTCACCTCCGCCAGGAGGCCTTCCCAGACTGAGCCCCCTCCTTCCTCTCCCCCTCCTCCCCCTCCCCATCCCCCCCGCCTTACCTCCTTCCCCTCCCCACAGCACCTGTATATATGTATATATGTTTGTGCATATTTATTACTCTATATATTTTATTTGTACATATTTATTCTATTTATTTGATTTTGTTAATATGTTTTGTTGTCTGTCTCCCCATTCTAGACTGTGAGCCCGCTGTTGGGTAGGGACCGTCTCTATACGTTGCCAACTTGTACTTCCCAACTGCTTAGTACGGTGCTCTGCACACAGTAAAGCGCTCAATAAATACGATTGAATGAATAAAGTGTTCACACCTAAATGATAGCTCTGGGAGATTCAACTCTCCCTGAAATTGCTACATAACAGTGCAGGTGTAGTCTCATGAGATTCAGGGCCAAATCAGCACATGTGATGGAAAAAAAAAAAATCTCCCTTTTCCCTGGAGGTAGTAACAACAGATCACTACAGCATTACCACCTGGAGATAATAAGAACCATGGCAGCTGTTTGGCGAATTGTCTGTAGAGCTCAGCAACTCGAGGAAGGTGAGCTCATATCTCATTTTACTTTGTTTCTAAGGGATTCATTATGATATTAGAGTTAATCATTTTATAATCGTTATCATCAAGCAGTTCCTCCTTTTTCCTGTGCTCCTCGTTCTAGAATCAGGAGTATTTCCAAAGTATCTTCACTGGAAAAATCCCGATATTCCTCTCATACTCCAGAGATTTCTTCACTTAGGGCGGCAACAGAATAGTATTATTGAACTCCAAGAGAGTACAAAGCATGATATAAAGTGCTTGGGTTGCACAGTCTTTAGAAGTTTACAGTCTCACAAAGGCAACAAGGTAAGTGACCAAGGATTCAATGAATACGTACCTATAAACGCAGTCATTACAAGAATAAGTTGGTGTGGGAAGGAGTGGGTTGTAGAAACAGAATGGCCTAGGGAAAATAGCATAGGCCTGGGAGTTGGATCTGGATTCTAATCCTGAATCTGACATTTACCTGCTGTGTGATCGTGGGCAAGTTATTTAACCTCTCCATGCCTCACTTCCTTCATCTGCAAAATGATGATTCAATGTTCACCCTCCGACTTAGACTTAAAGCCCCATGAGGGGCCTGATTATTTGCATCAATCCCAACACTTAGCACAGCGCTTGATACACAGTGAGCCCTTAACAAATACCACAATTATTATTATTGTGAGTAGTCTTCTTAAAAATAGGCAGGATTCATCCAGGCATATTGTCTGGAGGAGGTAGGATTTGAATTGTAACTTATGAGGGGAGTGAAATGTAAAAGGGGACAGGAGTAGGGAAGTTGTTTAATGTGTAAAAGGACATCTTGAGCCATGGTTCAAAAGTCAGAGAAGGAAAACAATTCATTCATTCATTCAATTGTATTTACTGAGAGCTTACTGTGTGCAGAGCACTGTACTAAACGCTTGGGAAGTACAAGTCGGCAACATAATAGAGACGATCCCTACCCAACAACGGGCTTACAGTCTAGAAGGGGGAGACAGACAACAAAACAAAACATGTGGGCAGGTGTCAAGTTGTCAGAACAAAAACAATTAAAGCTAAATGCACATCATTAACAAAATAAATAGAATAGTAAATATGTACAAGTAAAATAACTAGAGTTAAAAAATCTGTACAAACATATATACAGGCTCTGTGGGGAGGGGAAGGAGGTAGGGCAGGGGGAACGGGGAGGAGGAGAGGAAAAAGGGGACTCAGTCTGGGAAGGCCTCTTGCAGGAGGTGAGCTCTCAGTAGGGCTTGGAAGGGAGGAAGAGAGCTAGTTTGGCGGATGTGTGGAGGGAGGGAATTCCAGGCCAGGGGGAGGACGTGGGCCGGGGGTCGATGGCGGGACAGGCGAGAACGAGGCACAGTGAGGAGGTTAGCGGCAGAGGAGTGGAGGGTGTGGGCTGGGCTGGAGAAGGAGAGAAAGGAGGTGAGGTAGGAGGGGGTGAGGTGATGGACAGCCTTGAAGCTGAGAGTGAGGAGTTTTTGCTTGATGCGCAGGTTGACAGGCAGCCACTGGAGATTTTTGAGGAGGGGAGTAACACGCCCAGAGCGTTTCTGCACAAAGATGATCCGGGCAGCAGCATGAAGTATAGACTGAAGTGGGGAGAGACAGGAGGGTGGGAGATCAGGGAGGAGGCTGATGCAGTAATCCAGTCGGGATGGGATGAGAGATTGAACCAGCAAGGTAGCAGTTTGGATGGAGAGATCTTGGCGATGTTGCGGAGGTGAGACCGGCAGGTTTTGGTGACGGATTGGATATGAGGGGTGAAGGAGAGAGCGGAGTCGAAAACAATGTAAAGGGCTACAAGATTTGCAAGATTCATCCCTGCCATATTTCTGCTTAACTATTGGTTCAGCTTCCTCATTGGTCTCTCTGTCTTCAATCTCTTCTTTCTCCAATCCAGACTTCACTCTGCTGCCCAGATGAGTTTCCTAAAATATCACTTTGCATTCATGAGAGCCTAGGAAGTAGAAGTAGTATCTATAAGCAAAAGTTATAAGTAGCAAAGGGAAAAACAGAGGGGAAAAAAAAGACACACACCATCTCAGTTACATACTTAGAGATAATCAGAGCAGATAAGAGCTATAGATTAAGGTAAGTGAAAAAGCAATAACTTCTGTTATTGATTCTACTTCTGTTACTGAAGGCTGATGAGAACTCCTGACCTGGATACTGTGAGCCCACTGTTGGGTAGGGACCATCTCTATATGTTGCCAACTTGTACTTCCCAAGCGCTTAGTACAGTGCTCTGCACACAGTAAGCGCTCAATAAATACGATTGATTGATTGATTGGATAATAATAATAATGGTATTTGTTAAGTGCTTACAATGTGTCAAGCACTGTTCTAGACTGTGAGCCCACTGTTGAGTAGGGACCGTCTCTATGTGTTGCCAACTTGTACTCTGCAAGCGCTTAGTACAGTGCTCTGCACACAGTACGCGCTCAATAAATACGACTGAATGAATGAATGAATGTTCTAAGTGCTGGGGTCACAGTCCCTGACCTAAATTCATTCATTCATTCAATCGTATTTATTGAGCGCTTACTGTGTGCAGAGCACTGTACTAAGCACTTGGGAAGCACAAGTCGGCAACATACAGAGATGGTCCCTACCCAACAGTGGGCTCACAGTCTAGAAGGGGGAGACAGACAACAAAACAAAACATGTTAACAAAATAAAATAAATAGAATAAATATGTACAAGTAAAATAAATAGAGTAATAAATATGTACAATAAATATGTACAAACATATATATATATATATATATATATATATATATATATATATATATATATATATACAGATGCTGTGGGGAGGGGAAGGAGGTAAGACGGGGGAGGGGGAGGAGGGGGAGAGGAAGGAGGGTGAATGGGGCTCACAGTCTTAATCCCCATTTTACAGACGAGGTAACTGAGGCCCAGAGAATTTAAAGATTTGCCCCAAGTCACCCAACAGACAAGTGGCAGAGCCAGGATTAGAACCTTCTGATTCCCAGGCCAGTGCTTTATCCACTAGTCCATGCTGCTTCCTGGATCCTCTTGGCTAGTCTGCTGGTAGTAATCAATCAATCAATCAATCAATCGTATTTATTGAGCGCTTACTGTGTGCAGAGTACTGTACTAAGCGCTTGGGAAGTACAACTTGGCAACATATAGAGACAGTCCCTACCCAACAGTGGGCTCACAGTCTAAAAGGGGGAGACAGAGAACAAAACCAAACGTACTAATAAAATAAAATAAATAGAATAGATATGTACAAGTAAAATAAATAAATAAATAGAGTAATAAATACGTACAAACATATATACATATATACAAGTGCTGTGGGGAAGGGAAGGAGGTAAGATGGGGGGATGGAGAGGGGGATGAGGGGGAGAGGAAGGAAGGGGCTCAGTCTGGGAAGGCCTCCTGGAGGAGGTGAGCTCTCAGTAGGGCCTTGAAGGGAGGAAGAGAGCGAGCTTGGCGGATGGGCAGAGGGAGGGCATTCCGGGCCCGGGGGAGAACGTGGGCCGGGGGTCGATGGCAGGACGGGCGAGAGCGAGGTACGGTGAAGAGATTAGCTGTGGCAGAGGAGCGGAGGGTGCGGGCTGGGCTGGTGAAGGAGAGAAGGGAGGTGAGGTAGGAGGGGGCGAGGGGATGGACAGCCTTGAAGCCCAGGGTGAGGAGTTTCTGCCTGATGCACAGATTGATTGGTAGCCACTGGAGATTTTTGAGGAGGGGAGTAACATGCCCAGAGCGTTTCTGGACAAAGACAATCCGGGCAGCAGCATGAAGTATGGATTGAAGTGGGGAGAGACATGAGGATGGGAAATCAGAGAGAAGGCTGATACAGCAGTAGTAGCCGTAGCTGTACTTTGACTTACTTACTTACTCTCCCCTTCCAATCCATACTTCCTTCCACTGCTGCTTTGTATGGTAGATTCCTTGCCACTAACAGGCCAATTTCCCATCTAGATCCTTTAGGATCTGTGCTGGAATTTTGGCTTGTTAGCTAAGGAATGTGATAGTGATACGTGATAGTGATAATGTGATAAGAAGCAGCCTAGCTCAGTGGAAAGAGCACAGGCTTGGAAGTCAGAGGTCGTGGGTTCTAATCCCGCTCCGCCACTTGTCTGCTGTGTGACCTTGGGCAAGTCACTTAACTTCTCTGTGCCTCAGTTCCCTCATCTGTAAAATGGGAATTAAGACTGTGAGCCCCATGTGGGACAACCTGATAACTTTGTATCTCCCCCAGCGCTTAGAACAGTGCTTGGCACATAGTAAGCGCTTAACAAATACCACCATTATTATAGTGGTGGCAGTGGCTGTAATTCCTGTTCTTTTCCTTATTTTCTCCTAGAACCTTTCCTGCTCCAGTTCTACTTTGGAGCAAAGAAGACTTTGGGGATAAATATATTTATATATCAATTTCTTAAATTGTGTGTGTGTGTCTCACACACACCATTATATATAGTTCATTCCATCATATTAACTTAGTGTTTACTGAGTGCAAAGCCCTGTACTAAGCGCTTATATGTCTGTGAAGCAGCATGGCCTAGTGGATACAGCACAGACCTGAGAGTCAGAGGTCATGGGTTCTAATCCCAGCTCTGCCACTTGTCCACTGTGTGACTTTGGGCAAGTCACCTCACTTCTCTGTGCCTCAGGTACCTCATCCGTAAAATGAGGATTAAGACTGTAAGCCCCATATGGGACATGGACTGTGTCCAACCTGATAAGCTTATATCTACCTCAGCGTTGACTACAGAGCCTGATACATAGTAAGTGCTTAACAAATACCACAAATATAGCATTGCTAAAATCCACCTTTTCCTCTCCATCCAAGCACTTATCCTTTCCCTCCTTGGTTACTGCATTTGTCTCCTTGCTGAGCTCCCAGCCTCCTGTCTCTCCCCTTCCAATCCATACTTTGCTGCATCGATCATTTTTCAACAAAAACAGTGAGTTCATGTCTCCCTACTTCTCAAGAACCTCCATGATTCCCCATCCACCTTACCTTTAGACACAGATTTTTTTTTTCAAATGAAACAGTGTCTGTCTTATGCATCTCCATTTGTGCCCTTAAGCAGGTCTGGGTTAACAAGGTACCATGGGGTTCAATAATAATGATAATATTTGTTAAGCACTTACTATGTGAAAGCGCTGTTCAGTCATCAGGTACACTGTGGAAGGTTGCAGGGAAAGAATGGAATAGAGACCAAGTATGGTTTATTTAAATGTCATTCCAAAGAGATGAAAACATACTGTCAACTTCCCTTGGAATTTTTTGTGTCCTTCCTTTCCCTAGTGTAACTGTTTCATGAGTTTTCTTCCAAACAATCAGTTGTATTTACTGAGTGCTTATTGTGTGCAGCACTAATATACTAAGTGCTTGAGAGAGTCCAGTACAAGAGTTGGTAAAATAATAATAATGATGATGGTATTTGTTAAGTGTTTACTATGTACCCGGTGGTAGGCACTTCATTCATTCATTCGTATTAATTGAATGCTTACTATGTGCAAAACACTGTTCAAAGTGCTTGGGAGAGTAGAGAAGCAGCGTGGCTCAATGGAAAGAGCCCAGGCTGTGGAATCAGAGGTCATGGGTTCAAATCCCGGCTCCGCCAGTTGTCAGCTGTGTGACGTTGGGCAAGTCACTTCACTTCTCTGGGCCTCAGTTCCCTCATCTATAAAATGGGGATTAAGACGGTGAGCCCCCCTAGGACAACCTGATCATCTTGTAACCTCCCCAGCACTTAGAACAGTGCTTTGCACGTAGTAAGTGCTTAACAAATGCCATTATTATTATTATAATATAACAATAAACAGACACATTCCCTGCCTACAACTAGTTTACAGTCTAGAGGGGGAGACAGACATTAATTACAATCTAAAAAGGGAGGCAGACAATATAAAGCAATTATGGATATGTAAATAAGTGCTGTGGGGCTGTGGATGGGATGGCTACCAAGTTCCCAAGGAGTACAGATCCAAGTGCACAGATGATACAAAATGGAGAGGGAATCGGTGGAAAGTGGGGTGCACTGGGGAAGTTCTCTTGGAGGAAATATTCATTCATTCAATCGTATCTATATCTATTCTATTTATTTTATTTTGTTATTAAGTTTGGTTTTGTTGTCTGTCTCCCCCTTTTAGACTGTGAGCCCACTGTTGGGTAGGGACTGTCTCTATGTGTTGCAAACTTGTACTTCCCAAGCGCTTAGTACAGTGCTCTGCACACAGTAAGCGCTCAATAAATACGATTGATGATGATGATGATTTATTGAGCGCTTACTGTGTGCAGAGCACTGGACTAAGCGCTTGGGAAGTACAAGTTGGCAACACATCAAGAAGGTCCCTACCCAACAATGGGCTCACAGTCTAGAAGGGGGAGACAGACAACAAAACAAAACATGTGGACAGGTGTCAAGTTGTCAGAACAAATAGAAATAAAGCTAGATGCACATCATTAATAAAATAAATAGAATAGTAAATATGTACAAGTAAAATAAATAGTAATAAATCTGTAATAATAATAATAATAATAATGCTATTTATTAAGTGCTAACTATGTGCAAAGCACTGTTTGAAGTGTGATCAGGTTGTCCCACGGTGGGGGGGGGGGGGGGGGCTCAAAATCTTAATCCCCATTTTACAGATGAGGTAACTGAGGCCCAGAGAAGTGAAGTGACTTGCCCAAAGTCACACAGCTGACAATTAGCGGAGCTGGGATTTGAACCCATGACCTCTGACTCCAAAGCCCACGCTCTTTCCACTGAGCCACACAGCTTCTCTACAAACATATATACAGGTGCTGTGGGGAGGGGAAGGAGGTAGGGCGAAGGGGATGGGGAGGAGGAGAGGAAAAAGGGGGCTCAGTCTGGTCAGGCCTCTTGGAGGAGGTGAGCTCTCAGTAGGACCTTATGACCTTAATAAGGTTTTGAAGGTGGAGAGATTGATCATCTGTCGTATATAAAGGGGAGGAGAGAGTCCCAGGCTAGAGGGGGGGATCCACGGTGAGATAGGTGAAATAAAGGCACAATGAACAAGCTACCACTAGAGGAGCAAAGTGTGTAGGTTGAGCTGTGGTAGGAGATTTTATTTATAATGGCATTTATTAAGCGCTTACTATGTGCAAAGCACTGTTCTAAGCACTGGGGAGGTTACAAGGTGATCAGGTTGTCCCACGGCGGGCTCACAGTCTTCATCCCCATTTTACAAATGAGGTAACTGAGGCACAGAGAAGTTAAGTGACTTACCCAAAACCACACAGCTGACAATTGGCGGAGTCGGGATTTGAACCCATGACCTCTGACTCCTAAGCCCGTGCTCTTTCCATTGAGCCACGCTGCTTCTCAGGAGATCAATAAGGTAAGTGAAGAGGGGGTAGCTGATTGAATGCTTTAAAAGTCTTTTCTTACTTGTATGTACAGAAACGATGTTTGATTTGCCTCTTTATTGTCAGCTTTTTGGAGATCCTGGGAAACAAACTCAATATGAAAAGTACACATCTAAAGCTTTTTGAAACACAGCCCTTTAAAAACGTGGAAGTACCCTGCAGAGTAGCAGGAAGCGTCATTTTTAGATGTAACTAAGATGATCCTTTGACATGTACTAGTTCCATACGTGGATCTTGAGGACATTTGGTCACTGGGTGCAACCAAGATACTTTCTCCAAGATTTATGAAAGAATAATGACCAGATAAAACTGGAGCTAAACAGGTAAGTCGATTGCTAATGGCAGTAAGTCCCTTCTACTTGTGAACCCACTGTTGGGTAGGGACTGTCTCTATATGTTGCCAATTTGTACTTCCCAAGCGCTTAGTACAGTGCTCTGCACATAGTAAGCGCTCAATAAATACGATTGATGATGATGATGATGATGATATGACTATATATTTAGTATCGTGGATGCGGTGGCATCGCTGGGCTGGGAGTAGAGGCCTCCCCTCCTCTCCCTCATGTTCCCTTTTCCCCCCTTCTCTCCCATCCCATAAGAGAAGCAGCGTGACTCAGTAGCAAGAGCCCGGGTTTGGGTGTCAGAGGACGTGGGTTCTAATCCCGGCTCCTCCACTTGTCTGTGTGTGACCTTGGGCAAGCCACTTCACTTCTCTGGGCCTCAGTTCCCTCATCTGTAAACTGGGGATGAAGACTGTGAGCCCAACGTGGGACAACCTGATTACCTTGTATCTACCCCACTGCTTAGAACAGTGCTTGGAACATAGTAAGCGCTTAACAAATATTATCATTATTATTATATTAAATCTAATGTA